>NC_136061.1:1636510433-1637810291 GCF_964261635.1 Lissotriton helveticus | reverse complement strand
GATAATAGGAGAAATGTCGCTTAACAACATTTCTACTATTATTTTTCTCTGGCACGCCCCCTCATTACAGATGCAAGGGGAAGCGTAGAGAAAAAGAGTGCTAAAATGCGAATTCGCGTGTTAGCACCCTGTTGCTGATAGGTAGATAATTTTATCTCCACTCTCTTTTCTTTTAAAGCCAAAAAAGCAGAGATAAATCCATGATAATATGCCCCTCTGTTCTTCTTTTACCTTCTAGGCATTTTCAGAAAATGTGTTGCTGCGACACCTACAAAATAACAACAACAACAAGCTCATGAATTTTCAGTGCCTAATAACGGCGCTTACCAATCCAACCCCTATTCATTCATCCATCTACATTATCTACTCTTTAAGCTAACTTCTCTCTATGTTTGATATTTTATAGTAATTCCAAGTAAATATAGCTTTTTCTTTCGTATCTCTTGCAGAATATTTTCAAGTTTTTCCTAACTTGCCTCTTATTTCAAACAGATAAGTAATGTGTATTATGGACATTTAATTTTCCCTATGGTAATTTTCTATAGTACCATTACATTTAAATAATTGTCAAGAAAGTTTTTTTTTAATTGAAGCATTTCTCCTCAAAAAAGAGTTACGTTTCTGCCATTCTGAATGTGGGCACTTAGCCAAATTTTGTAATTTAATGGTTAAAATACGAATTGATCCTTAAGACACAACTGTTTGAAAAATCTGCAAAAACTTCAATGATTTGCATTTTATGAATTGCCATTCAGAAAATCAAGAAGGCAACTTTTGGGGTGAGGCACGTGTTCTGGCACTCTCTCTTGTTACCACTTAATCTTCATGTGTCAGGGATAAGTTTGGCTGCAACGACGGTAGTACACCTTACAAGCGGAGACTGATTTTCTCTTGCTACCCTTATTAAATATTTAGGAGCCCTCATCTCTTATCACTGTTTAAGAGATTGCTGTTGTTGCTGATGATATCCACCTTCCATAGGATATCATGGCTAAGTCAGGAAAATACCAGATGTAAAAAAAGCAGTGCTAACCGCGGTTAGCGCTGCTTTTTTTAATCAATAACAGGGTTAGCGAAATCCTTGATAATAGGAGAAATGTCGCTTAACAACATTTCTACTATTATTTTTCTCTGGCACGCCCCCTCATTACAGATGCAAGGGGAAGCGTAGAGAAAAAGAGTGCTAAAATGCGAATTCGCGTGTTAGCACCCTGTTGCTGATAGGTAGATAATTTTATCTCCACTCTCTTTTCTTTTAAAGCCAAAAAAGCAGAGATAAATCCATGATAATATGCCCCTCTGTTCTTCTTTTACCTTCTAGGCATTTTCAGAAAATGTGTTGCTGCGACACCTACAAAATAACAACAACAACAAGCTCATGAATTT
Source organism: Lissotriton helveticus (assembly GCF_964261635.1). Lineage (NCBI taxonomy): Eukaryota > Metazoa > Chordata > Amphibia > Caudata > Salamandridae > Lissotriton > Lissotriton helveticus. Next base: position 1,637,808,905 of record NC_136061.1, on the reverse strand, counting down.
TCAGTGCCTAATAACAGCGCTTACCAATCCAACCCCTATTCATTCATCCATCTACATTATCTACTCTTTAAGCTAACTTCTCTCTATGTTTGATATTTTATAGTAATTCCAAGTAAATATAGCTTTTTCTTTCGTATCTCTTGCAGAATATTTTCAAGTTTTTCCTAACTTGCCTCTTATTTCAAACAGATAAGTAATGTGTATTATGGACATTTAATTTTCCCTATGGTAATTTTCTATAGTACCATTACATTTAAATAATTGTCAAGAAAGTTTTTTTTTAATTGAAGCATTTCTCCTCAAAAAAGAGTTACGTTTCTGCCATTCTGAATGTGGGCACTTAGCCAAATTTTGTAATTTAATGGTTAAAATACGAATTGATCCTTAAGACACAACTGTTTGAAAAATCTGCAAAAACTTCAATGATTTGCATTTTATGAATTGCCATTCAGAAAATCAAGAAGGCAACTTTTGGGGTGAGGCACGTGTTCTGGCACTCTCTCTTGTTACCACTTAATCTTCATGTGTCAGGGATAAGTTTGGCTGCAACGACGGTAGTACACCTTACAAGCGGAGACTGATTTTCTCTTGCTACCCTTATTAAATATTTAGGAGCCCTCATCTCTTATCACTGTTTAAGAGATTGCTGTTGTTGCTGATGATATCCACCTTCCATAGGATATCATGGCTAAGTCAGGAAAATACCAGATGTAAAAAAAGCAGTGCTAACCGCGGTTAGCGCTGCTTTTTTTAATCAATAACAGGGTTAGCGAAATCCTTGATAATAGGAGAAATGTCGCTTAACAACATTTCTACTATTATTTTTCTCTGGCACGCCCCCTCATTACAGATGCAAGGGGAAGCGTAGAGAAAAAGAGTGCTAAAATGCGAATTCGCGTGTTAGCACCCTGTTGCTGATAGGTAGATAATTTTATCTCCACTCTCTTTTCTTTTAAAGCCAAAAAAGCAGAGATAAATCCATGATAATATGCCCCTCTGTTCTTCTTTTACCTTCTAGGCATTTTCAGAAAATGTGTTGCTGCGACACCTACAAAATAACAACAACAACAAGCTCATGAATTTTCAGTGCCTAATAACAGCGCTTACCAATCCAACCCCTATTCATTCATCCATCTACATTATCTACTCTTTAAGCTAACTTCTCTCTATGTTTGATATTTTATAGTAATTCCAAGTAAATATAGCTTTTTCTTTCGTATCTCTTGCAGAATATTTTCAAGTTTTTCCTAACTTGCCTCTTATTTCAAACAGATAAGTAATGTGTATTATGGACATTTAATTTTCCCTATGGTAATTTTCTATAGTACCATTACATTTAAATAATTGTCAAGAAAGTTTTTTTTTAATTGAAGCATTTCTCCTCAAAAAAGAGTTACGTTTCTGCCATTCTGAATGTGGGCACTTAGCCAAATTTTGTAATTTAATGGTTAAAATACGAATTGATCCTTAAGACACAACTGTTTGAAAAATCTGCAAAAACTTCAATGATTTGCATTTTATGAATTGCCATTCAGAAAATCAAGAAGGCAACTTTTGGGGTGAGGCACGTGTTCTGGCACTCTCTCTTGTTACCACTTAATCTTCATGTGTCAGGGATAAGTTTGGCTGCAACGACGGTAGTACACCTTACAAGCGGAGACTGATTTTCTCTTGCTACCCTTATTAAATATTTAGGAGCCCTCATCTCTTATCACTGTTTAAGAGATTGCTGTTGTTGCTGATGAGCTCATAGAGACTACAGTCCCAAAATGACAATCCTCTGTAACCTTAATGGAGCGCTCTAGTCATTTGTAGTGTTCCGTGCTCTGATCTCCTCTTCACACACGTATGACTAGGAAGACATGCACTTCAACTGTTACCCCACGAAGAGAGTAGCACTTTGTCAGCATTCATCACTCAATACCTTTACCAATCCCTCAACCCTACAAATACCTTTACCACCCAATACCCCTACCCACCCTAAACCCTAAAAATACTCCTACCACCCAATATCCGTACCCACCCATAACCCTAAATACTCTCTTACCATCCAATACCCTTACCCATCACTAAACCCTAAAAATACCCTTACCACCCAATACCCCTACCCATCACTGAACCCTAAACTACATTTACTACCCTATACCCCTACCCGTCCCTAAATCCCTACCCAGCCCTAAACCTACAACCCCTACCCAACCCTAAACCTTAAACCTCAAGGAAATGCAATTCAATCCCTGCATCATTAATGTAATGAGGTTGATAAAGTGTAACTTTTGACAAAAATACCCTTTGTGGAGTTCGAGCTTTTAACAATGTCTGTTCTGCAAGGGACATGCTCTTCTAGAACTAATCTTTGCTCATTCAATCGACACGTGGGTTTACCATTACTGACATCTTCTTCTTATGTAGACAGTGCTGCTACACAATATTGAGAGCCCACTGAGTGCAGGTTACCTTTTGTATCAAACATAAAAAAGTTGGCAATTCTTTAGAAGCTGCAGAGAACACGAACAGAAAAAGAGGTGTGGTCAAAAATTTTGCCATCAATTTTAAAGGCCTGATTTCGAGTTTGGCTGGCCACAGCATGTCCATTATTCCCCGACCTCTCCCCTGCTCCCTGGTGCTCCTACTTGGCTATATTTTTATTTTTTCCCCAACCCTGCCCATCTCCTCCTTTGCACCACCTCTTTCATTTGCTCCCACCGCTTACAGGTGTTGACTTGCTCCCTCCACAGTAGAAAGACTGAAGCCCATCCAAATGGTAGGTATGGAATGAGATAAATCAAATATTGTTTCAGAATTTTTTTTGGACCTCAATATCATTGCTGAAATATCTGCTGTTTGGAATATTATGGGACCTATTATCACAGATAAGAATTTTTTATAGCTGGTGGTCAATATTGATGTTTCCAATTTTAAATGGTTTTTATTGCTATTATTTAGTTTTTCATTTTTTATTAAGCATACTTAATTTTAGTTTTTTGTATGCTATTTGGATCTATTCTTGGGTTTTACATGGGATTGAAATGGGAGTGATTTAAATATTTATATGTTTTTATAATTGTTATTTGTTTAATTGATTTATTGGCTGATGTAAAATTTCACAGTTTTAATGTATAATTCTTTTAAGCTGAATTTTGTTTTCTCAATAATTGTAAATGTTTATAATTTAAAGAGTTTATATAACTTTGTTAATTTAAATTTTAAATTATATGTTATGATTGGTGAATTGTAAATATTTAATCTTAAATATTGGTTTTTTTAAAATATTTTATTTTATTCTATTTATTAAAGTTTTATTGTTTTTAAATTATTCTTGGGTTGTTGGTTTTGCACGTGTTTTGGCTAGGAAATGTTTTAGATGACAATATAATGTGAATATTTAAATTAAATACAATTTAATTTGTTAATGAATTCTTTGTTCTTTACGGTTTGTAGGCTAGTGTGTGTGCTACGTAGTTTTTATGACAATTTATGGTAATTTGTTTTCTTATATTTCATTTTTATTAGGTAATTAGTTTATTAGTTTTTTGTTGTTATTTATTATGATTGTTTTTATAATTGTGACTATTTTTACTCAGAATATTTCACTTCATTTTAATAGTTAATTTTTAAGGAGTTGTTTACATTGTTTCATTGTTGTTTCTTTATTTTACTATTATTGATTTAAAAAAATTAGTTGTCAGTTAATTGTTTCCAAAATTATGTAAATATAAACAGCATAAATATTGTTTATTATAAAAATGTTTTTAATTAACACACCTGATGTCCATTGGCCAAATGAAAACACCTGCATACCACACTATAATACATACTCCTTTTCAGGCCATGATCCTTTGCCTTTCTACTGCACCACATCATTTCAAAGGTTACTTTGGTTAGAGAAGGCAGGGTATCGTTTGTTCACTTTCCCACTCTCCATTGACTCTTTCTCCTCACATTTATTTTCTTGGTCCATTTATTTTCCTTTGCTATAAAGGAACGAAAAATCCGCGTTTTACAGTGGGAGTGTTGTCAGTCATGGTGGATGAAATCATTAGAGCAGAGCCACAATTGTGTTGATCCCAAGCCCAAAATACAACTATAAGTCAAAAAAGGCAAAAGTGGACCAGAATAGTTGACAGAGTGAATACTTTAGCGAACACCTTATGCACACAGGAGGACATTAGGAAGATGTGGAATGACCTCCTGAGGATGGTGCATTCCTGGTTCTCCAAGCATCACCTGGAGGCCCAGAGATCTGGTAGTGATTCTCCCAGGCCCCCAATACGGTTTTGAATGTCTTGCAGATCCTACATCCTGAAGGCTTGAATAAATGGTGGAGTGGAGCCTGGAAAGTTACACTTTACACTTTACAAAGTCTCACTAAACCACAAGGTCCTGTTTGTTCTCAACTCAGCTGTTGCCAATGTGTCTTGCACATATATTTTGCTAAAATAGAAACCTAAAAGTAACAGTATCAGATAATTTGGACTTTTGTGAGAATGTACTGTGTTGCATCTAAGATTGCAGTGTCAATCTCCATTACATGTCACATGATGGTATGGTGCTTGTAAGTGTTAGAACACCATATACGCTTATTACTCATATGTATGGTACATTGTAAGTGTCTGTCCCATTTCAACTGCATATTTTCCACACATATGTTTCACTAACTATTTTGCGAATGTTGGGAAGTTGTCTTTGAAATGACTGGCACTACCATAATGCCATGTTTCGGTTCTGTCATAAGAATATTGCCATGTCATATTGCTCATTCTCATCTCTTTTCTAACATATTTCTATGTATGGTAAAGTGCCGTGTTGTGATCAATCCCTATTCAATGCTCTCTTCTGAAAATGGTTTGTGTTGTTTTCTGAATGTCGTTTTGTTCTTCCCAACCAATTGAATTGATATCATGAGTTTCACAAATCATACTATGTTGACCCAAAAATTGTAAGGTATGAACAATACTATGATGAATTTAAGTGGTAATTGCAAAAATGTACTCTGCACTGTTCACATGATGACTAACACCAAACATCCATACAAGTTGTGTATATGTCAGTATTGTAGTCAGCTTGGCCTTGGAATTGTCGGTTACACATTTCACATATCCACTGTGTTTGGTTGAATGGTTGGGAGATATTAGGTATACTTGCTAATCACTTCATAAACATTTCAGGTCATTTTATCACCTGCTTGTTTGAAGTTCTACCGTTTGAAATTGCACAATGTTAGGGTAATATGTTCATTAACACTGAAAGCTATCATCATAATATTCTCTACCTTTTTTTCTTCTAGTCATCTACATTGTTTGTCTCAAAAGGTTTGGATGTATAAGCCACACTTCTACTAATAAAACTGTTCTCAATTTCTCAATCAATCCAGCCACCAGAGCTGGCGGTCAGAAGGCTGCCACTGAAGATAACTCCACTCCAACCCAGGATCAAGCCGTCAGTGAGGACAACACTCTTGGTAATCTGGATGACGATGCAGACAACACTCTTGGTAATCTGGATGACGATGCAGATCATGGTCCATCTGATCAGCCTGTGCAGACGGCTCCAGTGAATCTCACTGGGCCCCCTCAGACACCTCCCACCCCAGCTGTAACACCTCAGCTAACTGAAGCCTCCATTTTCTGTGTTCCTATCACTGTAACCCTGAGTGTGTGTACCCCAGTACTGGCCATTGTTGAGACCACAGCACCGCCATCTCCAACTCATTCAGGACCCAGTGGGATGGGGCACACTGGGTCAGGGGCATAGAGTAGTGGGGGTAAGGGTTGTGAGAGGGATCTGTTGGCCCGCATAGTGAGGCCACTGGGGTCACTTTCACCCAGACCACCATCAACCAAGTCTTGGGAGCCTATCATCAGTCCCAGGACATGATGGGCCTAGTACTCACCAAGCTCCAGGAGAAGAAGTAGTTACAGAGGGAGCTTAATTATCAGATGGAGGCTCACAACTCCAATATGGGCTCCCTGACGGGGGTGTTGCAGGACATTTACATCTATGTGTGCAGGGCCACAGCCACAGGAAGGGAGGACCTGTCACAGGAAGGACCACCTGTACCCTCCCCAGGCCCTGCAACTAAGGATCTGCCCTGCCACGCAGGAAGGATCATCCACCTAGATTATCAATAAGTGAGAATGGCAGGAGCTCACCCACCACCAGCAAGAAACCCCAACCCTACTTTCCTTCAGTTTGTGCCTACCATACTCTCTGTGGACTATTTCTGGACACATTTACATTTCTGATGTTTGTCGTATTGTGGACATTTGACGTCAAACAATTTTGGCTCTTCAACTATGGTTTCATTCACTATGACTGTCTTCTTTGCTTTTTTGTTTGCTTTTTCATTTTCACCCTGTTTAATTTCTTCATGTTTGTTTCAATAAATTCACAACTCTATCAATGCATTTGTTTCCTTCCATCATAACTTTACAATGACAAACAAATCTAAGTATTATTTAAACATAGTTAATTTGCAAGTAGGTAATTTTGTTCTCAAGTTCCCAACCATGACTCCTGATAAAATATACAATTAAATCATATACTGCTGTGTTTATTCTCTTTGACCAGTAATTGTCTGTCAACATTTTCACTAACAGAACAATCCATACATGACACTAATATTCAGTGCCAGTTTTCACATTTTCAGTTCCAGACCTTGCCAAAACGGAAGAAGGGCATAGGTCCAAAACAATCAGATTGAATAGGCAAATGATCATTGACTCATATCTCAGCTGGAGGCAGATCTTCTGGTCCACATCAATAAAATCAATAAATCAAAACATGGCAGAACTACATTTTGTATACACTGGATCATTCTAATCCACTGTTCCAGTATCTAGTGGAATGTCACAAACAAGTTACAGTGGAGTGTCACAAGAAGTATGTCCTACACGGATGAGACACATCCACAGCCACATACACTTTACACACAATGAGTATGTTGCTAATGTGAAGGAAGATTAGTATGATTTGGCTCCATTACCACATGTGGTTTGAGCTAATGATGGCACACAAATTTCCTTTGTGTCAACACACGACAGAGACCAAGTCCAATGTAATCTTTAAATCTTCCATTCAATCACAGTGCAAGTTGCCCTGGATTTGTACACCAAAGTCTTTGTCTCTCTTTCCCAGGATCAACCCATGTTCCCTTTATACTTCAAAACAGCACCATATACCTGCAGATGTCACAACTCTGAAATGTTTAAATGAAGACGACATGGTGAAGGAACCTAAGACAAAAAAAATACCAATTAAACATAATAGACACATTACAAAGGCAACATTTGGAGGACACCGTTTCACAAAACAGTCAGAGATACAGTAGTCAAAGTGTCAAAACTTTGATCAACAACAAACACATTTAACATAAATTTTCCTGAACTTGCCTTTCTTAACAGATGACCACCACACACCTCTTTCATAATCAGAATAATAGTTGTTGTAACAGTGAAGTAATAACATTTAAAGATATACATGAGAAGTTAACACCTTGACGTAAGTCAACTCCTTCATCTTCACCACTATCATCTTCATTTGCCATTCCAGGATCCCCAATCAGTGGGTCTAAGGGATGTTACATCACAGGATGATATGGAGCATGCAGTAGTCCACTGTGATTTTTCACATCTTCATTTTTGCCCAGACAACAAATGCCTTTAAGAGTCCGAAAGCCCACACCACAGGCCGCCCTGTTCTTCCATGGGCCTCATTGAAGCATACTTCCTCTGGCTTTGATGCATTCCTCTGCGGTGCCAACAACCATGGTCAGTTTGATATGCTTAGTCCTAGATAAAAGACAAAAAATAGTGCAAAAACATTTAATGTAATTTCAGATTATTCAACTAGAAATCCCCCAAGCAATATTTTTAAAGATTATACTGAACAACAAATCAGCCCTCTCAGGTTCAAGATGTGACATTTTATTGAATGGAAGTGTTTCTGATTCCGGTAGACCTATTCTCTGGTGTGTGGTGGCACTAAGGCAATATGTGTGCCATAAATTGCTCCAACCACATGTGGTAGGCGACCCAAACTGTAAAAGTCCCCCCTTCGCATTGGCTAAATCCTGCAGCCATGGAAACTGGATAAAGCTGTTGATGTGTTTCATCATTCAAAAAAAAACTTCTTGTAGCGCACTATTGAAAATTGGCGGAGACATTGCTCCAGTTACTACCACACTATATTGGAATGATCCTATATTTTTCACAAATGATATTTATAGCCTAAAATAAATGCAAAAGTAACAAAATGTGTAAATAATACATTTCAAATGTATTATTTACACAATCTTTTTTCTCTCCAAAAATACTAGGAATGGAGGTGTAAACAACACTGTGCAAACATCGCATTTCAGCACATTTAACGCACTACATATAAATGTTTACATTTTTTTTTAATGAGTGTCCATTCAAGTATAAATATGTAGACAACCTACGCCCATTTTGATTGGTGGTAACGCAATCAGCAGTCATAACTATTTTAAACTTTGAAATGGCAAGTGCCTGACCTCCCCGATAGGGCAGTTGGAATCATACTGGCGTGACGGAAGTTGGCCATGTTGTGAACAGCAAACTCCATGAAGGAAACAACCATAGGCTAATGGTGGTGAAAGTAATCTATAAAATCCAATGGCTGTGTCAGTCTTCACTGATGTTGGCGTATGTCGCAAACATGTACATGTTGGTTGGAAAAAAACTCACTTGCATCCTAACCCTGCTGCCATCAAGACCTTGTCCACTTTTGTAGCTGCTTGTCGCCTCTGGGAGCAACCATGCCAGGTTGCGCAGGTGATAGGGACCCTGCCTTTGTGCCAGGGGAGCTGGAGTTGCTAGCAAAGGAGGTCATTTTCCTGTATGGCCAGCTCTATGGCTCACCATATGGATAGGGACATGTTTGAAATGCATATGTGAATCTGTCTAACTGTTTTTTTTTCCATTAGCACAGGCTGCAATTTCCCTTTGAGTTCCTGAGTGAAGTGTAGTGATTGATGTGGAGTGTCATATATTTTGATGCTTACAGAGGACAATCATGTTTGGGATTTGTAAGCACTTTACAATGTTAAAGAACAACAACATCAGTATGTGTTGTGTGTTTAAAGACCTAGATTATATAAGGTGTGTATGTAGAGATATATGTATGTATGTTTGATTTACATGTGATACATTGAAAACTCACATCATGGAAATTTAAAACACACAAACACTCTTTACAGCAGTACATAAATAAGTATTCTGTACAAGCCAAATGCAAATGATATTAGCTATGTGTCTCACAAACCACTCAGTCAAGATCAGGGTTCTCTAAACAGTTATGTGGGAGCCACTAGTAGCTCGCATACTCTTCAGAGTAGCACACAGCCCTAATGTCACTATTAGATGAGCACAAGTTCATTCTTTCATGAAAAAAGTTAAGGGAAGGCTGTGTTCATGTGACATCATTATCATCAGGCCTCAGATAGAAGGGCCTGACAATGAGCAGTGCTCAGTTACAATCATGGTCCAGGTTGGGGCTGAGTCAGAGGGACTAGAAACTGAAGCACTGAGGTATATCTGTCATATACATATATGCTTGCCAAGTAAAACATTTAGGTGTTCTTAAAAATATGCCCCTAAAATATTTTAAATTGATGAAAATTAAAAGGTTGAGTTACCTAACTTCTTGACCTAACACTTCATTTCTTTATACTCCCATTTAAAGAGCATCATTTCTGAACTGCCCAGTGATCAGTATTGACTGTGCCATAAGTATTTATGTTTAGTCTACAGTAGTTCACAATGTTTTGCACTGATCAAAAGTAGGTCGCATTGCAGATTATGTAGGAGAACCTTTGGGGAGATGATGTCACAGGCCTGGATTAGTGAGTTTAAACCATGACATGGGATGAGTATGATCAACAGGTCACTACAAAAGTGTGTATTAAGATATTTGTTTCCGTCAGCATGTTAAAATACACATGTTGTATGGTAACGTATGAGTTATGCTTATGATAGATTTAGAACAATTGTGTTACATCAATACAGACAAAAAAAGTCACAAAACCGTACCCTTTTCTTTCTCTTTCTGTATCCATTCAGGTCAACGTCCATCAGAAGCATGACATTTGGAAGACCATCCCCAGGCAGATGTGGACCCCGGTGATCTACAAGTGGTGATGCATCCATTACCACAAGAGGTGGGAGGACCTACGATGCTGGACCAGAAAGTCAGCCGAAGTCGAGCACAGGCAGTCCTCCCAAAGCGAGAAGCTCATGCACCGCACCCTGTCCCACCCTACTGGTAATCATTCTTGCTATGGCCTATCGGAGATTGATGGGCAGGTGAGGGCCCACCAGCAGAAACAAGTGGGTAAGTTCTTATCAGAGTTTCACATGTTACATTTTTTGTTACAAAACAAATACAAGGAGATGATGGATGGAGCGCTGAAAATTATCAGACACTCACCCCCAATCACTATGAGATCTGGGTTGAATCCATCATCGTTCTTTAGCTTACTTTGCAACCCCAGTTCAGACCCAGACATATGCAAATCAGTCTTGACCCTATCTTTGATGCGAACAGTCCATCCTGAACTGCCAAGCCAGGTCTTCCCTGGACCGGAAACAAGCATCCTGGGACCAGTTTCGGGGTATCTCCCCTCATTAGCCAGACTAGCAAAAAATGTTGTAACAGCCAGGATTTTTTCCCATCACCATTAAGGGTGACCCATGTCCAACGCACAAGAAGAGTTCTTGAAGGTGTATGTTTTGCACAATATGTTTGATGATGTGCTTTGTTTACTAATTTGTTGGAAAGGATCTCACCTCATTCCTGTTCACAACCAAAGGACTGTGCTAAGCAGACATATTGCTGCCTAAACCCCTCATATACATCAGGTCAGTTGATATCAGGTTTGTTGGCAATGGTGTCTGAAGATGTTCCCTAAATGCATGAGAGGATGATGTAAAGAAATACAGTTTGTGAGCCTTGTAGCAGGTGCAATATGCAAACTAAGAAAAAATGTTTTGCTCATAGTTATTGATCAGTTCTAATCACACCACAACAATAAAACTATTGTATATGCCTTTTCAGTAACATCCAGAGTAGGCAAAGGAGATGTTGGCCACGAAGGGGGGAAGCAGCTGGACACTGTGTCTCACCTGGTGAGACCACCAATACCAAGAGATGCAGTGCCATATAGGGTGAGGGGACTGGCATGGAGGGCTCCAACTCAACATCTTTCTTCGGAGGCCTCCCCATTCAACCAATCCATAGTGGTGGACCTTACTGCTCTTGTTACACCTGCATCCTTGTCTGCCACCCAGTGTACCATCTCCAACCTCCCTCTTGCCCTCCAGAATACCAAACCTGCCCCCTAAATGGGGTGGCATCTTTTAGCTCTAGGCTCCTCACTCTCTACCTCTGTCCCATTGTCTGCAATACATGAGGAAGCTATTGACCTCCTCCACAGCATCCTAGAATGCCAGACTGCACTCCTGAATGCCATACAGGGGCTTAGCTGCCATATGCAACAATTGCTAGCTTACCTGGTAGGCATTCATGGTGGTATGGCTGTCCTACAGTGGTCTTTTCAAGGTCTGGTCTCCTGACTGACAGCAGCCTTCCAACCATCCCAACCTTCTGGCCCACCTTTCGCCACTTCCCTATCCTAATTCCTCATTCTCAGCCATGTTCCAAGCACACTCACCCATTTGCACACAACCACTCAAACACACTCTAACACACATAAGCAGCACAAACACACAGAAACACAGTGATCACAAAAACAGGCTCACAACCAAAGAGACACCTCAGCCACCACCACACCCACATGCACATCCTCCACCACCAGCACATCCACAGACACCACAGCCACATGCACAACCCCCACCACCAGCACATCCACAGACACTGCAGCCACCAATACACCCACACGAACCACCCCCACCACCAGCACAACCATAGACTCCCCATCTACCACCACTTTCCACGTGCACAATCCTCACCACCAGCACAACCAGAGCCAGCACAGCCACCATCACACCCACATGCACCACAACCACACCCAGCATCTCCACAGCACACCTATCTACACACACACACATCCACACACACACATTCGAATTGCACAGTACTATGTTTTGCTTTACAATATTTCATATATTATAATTGTGTGTTTTGTATTTTTATAAATTGTAAAAAAACATTAACTGTCTTTATCATTTTGAACGTATTCATTTTTTTCAACAACTTTATTTATTATTTAAGAATTATAAAAATGTATTTATACTAAAACATATATTTTTTAATTTGTGTAGTTATGTTATTTCTGGCTTTAATATTACTTACTATTTTATGGTGTCTGTTTGTGTTCTGGGTATTGCTTTAAGTTAGTGTAAATCATTATTTTTGGGGAATAAAAGCATTTTGCTAGCTAGCATTCTGTTCATTTGTTTTGTCAGTTTTGATATGTTTGTTGTTATATAAGTTACGGATTGGGCTAATCTAAGCTTCAAGTGTTCATCCAAAAGGATTGTGCAGCCCTTCCATTAAATTGTTGATTTGAGCTTCTTGTAATTTTTGTTATCATAAACATTTCACCATGGTGTTTGAAACTTGAATTGATATCTGCATCCTGCTCCTGCAGCTGCCCAGCCAGGTGGCACATTTGCTACTATTTGGTGCAAAGCAGCAAGACAACTTTCTGGGCTGTGCTGTGTCAAATGGAGAGGGCAGGAGTGTGCCATATTTACTAACATATTGTGCATCCCAGCTGAACCCCTGCACTGGCACAATTGTAGCTGCCAAGCGCCAATGCAGGCATCCTTGCACAATGGTGCAAGGGTGCCTGAGATGCAGACTGGATATTTGTGCAGGAAATTAAATGAAATGAAGACACACCTTTCTGTACAAAAACAGTTGTCTGAGGCTTTTTCTTCTTTCTATGTATGCTGCAGAATGCAGCACATTTAGAATGAAGAAAAAACGAAGAGAAATAAACATTTCTCTACTCCACGCTCACCGAGATGGCGTGCCATTTTGATGCATTGCCTTGTTTACTAGTGATAATAAATTTAGGAATATGCCAAAATCCATGGGTGGAAGTGTGGGAACACCCACACTATACCCATGGAATACCTTCCCAGAGCATAGTAACGCAACGTGCGCTGCCTTGCATTGCTCCAGATTTACTAGCCAAGCAAGGTAGCTCTGTGGCATAGTAAGGGCTTGTGTTGCCCTTGTGTCACCTTGCATCACGCAAGGGCAACACAAGCCCTTGCTAAATTTGAACCAAAGTATTGTATAGTGGTGATATATTTTGCTCAATTATTTGGTAGGAGGACAATTTAACTAGTAAATCATAGTGCTTTGAAGTTCTGGGTTTGTGGCATAATCTATGCTTAGTGTTGATGTGGAAATTGACTCCATTTTCATTAATTAAATTAGTAGTACCCCCCTATATGACTATGTGTAGTATACTTTTAGGATCATACTACTCATGGCTTCTTCAAACCCAATATTCATTTTTGGGAGTTGTAGTTATTTGAGTTTTTGTGTTACTATTGTGAGAAGTTCATTATAGACTGTGGCTTGTTTATTTGGGTGTAGGGTATACATGAAAATGGCATTTGCATTGTTGTACTCTCTATGTATTATTTGTAGTAGTGAGAATGAGGGAAGACAAGATTTCAATGTCCATATCATCATCCAGTTTTGGCATGGCGCTCAATTTAGATGGTGGTTACGTGTTACAAAGACAATAATTGTGTTCTCTTTGTTTTACATATCATGCATCAGAAATACCTGGTTATCGCATGTTAGTGTCAGTTTTTTTGGGAATTCTATTACTTCGAATGTTCTGAGTGCTGTTGGGGTTTGCCTTTCTCCTCCCCTTATTCCTGTGATCACTATTTTTAGATTTACTAGATTTTTAGATTTTCTATTGGTGGCAGTTGTTTTGTAGATCCAATGGGACTTGAGGTATAATATATTTTAGTTTAGTTCCTGAGGGCACTTTAGAACTAGGGCTCTTTCCCTTAAATCCTGAAGGACATTTCTTTCTTGTTGTCCTGAATTTTTAGGGGAGGATTGTATTCTCTTACTATTCCTACAATGTCATATTTTGCCGTGACTCTACCATAGCATGTATTAGTGCATTTTCAAAGTGCTATTTCAATACTAGTACTCTCTTTACTCTAGGTGTATCCTCTATAGCTTACCAGAGGCTTTCCTTTTCAAGAGGTTATATGTTTTGGATTGCGAAATTATGATATCTGTTATTTTTTTAGGAATATGAAAGTTTATAGTATATTTTAAAGTAATAATGGTAAATGTATGTTATACGTGTTTTTACATTTATTTGACACAGTATTTTGGTCTTTTCTTCTGTTCTGTAGATGTTAATACTTTGGTTTGTCTAAAGTTTCTTGTTTCCATTTATTTATTTTCCTCCTTTATGTCAGTTATAACTGTGGAAAAGTAACTTTATATTTTTTATTTAAAGGTATTTATATAATTTGCTGTATTTTTGTGGTTACTATTTTTATAAAGTAGGTGGTCATTATGTAATGTATTTAGTTGCATTTTTAGCATATTCGTTTTTTTGTTATACTTGCATTTTGGAGCTCTGTATCTTGTACTTTGACTTTTGTTTGGTTCTTCTGGTCTTTTCTTTTGTGTTGGTTTGCTTTGGTATTTCCAGTCTAGGTATTTGTAATGTAATGTCAGGTAGCTTTGTAGATTGCTGTTAATCACCCATGAGGGTTTCCAGGCACTGAGTAGGTGAGTGTCGGTGTGTGGTGAGGCTGGTCCTAAATACAGGCAGTCTTGATGGTCCTGCAAGAAGACTAATTGAATAGCCAAGACTTCAGCTTCTTGTGTAATTCAAGAATGAGGAGGTGGCCCTGATGTGTCGGCGGAGGTTATTCCAGGATTTGGCAGCTTAGTAGGAGAATGATCGGCCTCCTGTTCTGTTACTGAGGATGCGGGGTGTGTTTGCAAGTGAGAGTGATGCTGAGCATAGTTGTCTGGAGGGTTGGTGGAAGTGAAGCCCGTGACTGAGGTTTGCGGGACCCGTGTTGTGTAGTGACTTGAAAGCATGTGTGAGAAATTTGAACTGACAGCATTTTTTTACTGTGAAGCCAGTGGTGCTCTCTGAGGAGTCAAGAGGTTTGGGTTTGACGTGGAAAGGTCAAGGATACGCCAGGCTGCTGCATTTTAGGTGGTTTGTAGTCTATGAATAACATGGGTTTTAATGCCAACATAGAGTACATAAAATTCAGAGGATGTGGAAACATGATGAGGCCATGGTGTTGACCTGGGACTTCATGGTGAGGTTGGTGTCTAGGATGAGACCTAGGTTTCTGGTGTGGCCGTTTGGGGTGGACCACCAGGTGGACTCCCAAGGTGATCTCGTTTTCCCGAAGATCAGCTCTTCAGTTTTGTCAGTGTTGAGCTTGAGGCAGTTTTCTATCATTTAATTGGCAATGCTGTTCAAGAATTTATTTGAAATTTGTCTTGGTTGTGATGGTGTCGTCTGAGAGGGAAAAAATTAACTTAACTGGGTTTCATCAGCGTAGGCGATAATGTTGATTCCATGGGATTTGATTCTTTTTTCCAGAGGAGTTAAGCATATGTTGAAGAGTGGGGGGCTGAGTGATGATCCCTGTGGGACTCCGCAGATGTGGTCCTTGGGTTCTGATGTGAACGGCAAGAGCCTGACTTGTGTTCTTCTGGAGAGGAAGGAAGCTATCCAATATAGTGCTGGTCCTTGGGTTCCCTGTGTATGTAGTCTTGTAATGAGAATGTGGTGGGAGATGGTGTTGAAAGCAGCAGAGAGGTTGAAGAGGTTAATGTCGGCGATCTGTCAATGGTCGAGGAGGGTACATTGTTGCCTGGGGATGCAATAGGAGCTGATTCGGTGCTATGATTTTCTTGGAATCCTGATGGCGGGTGTGTTCAGATGTTTGTGATGTTCTAGGGGGAAACAACCATTACATTACATGCGTAACAATGTATGCGATTACAACACGGTTGTTACAACAACAGCGTTGTTATATCGCAGTACCATTACTACACAAGGCATTACAATGACTTTCTGTAGGGGGCGCTCTAAGATACGAATACTATAACTTACTATTCCAACACCTTGCCTACTGTTGCACACACTGGAGTTGGAATAGTAAATTATACTATTCGAACCTCCTGCGCCCCCTGCAGCAAGTCTCTGTAACGACTTGCTTAGTAATGGTTCTGCAATGTAACAACACGGTTGTTGTAACAACCTTGTTGTAATTGCATGCATTATAAACGCATGCGATGTAGAAGTATATATTTGTTCTAGGTCACCTGTTGGTGGTCGTCTTGATTACTTTGGCTGAAAAGGGGAGCAGCAAGATGGGTCGATAGTTGCTGAGTACTTTGAGGTTGGATGAGGGTTTTCTGAGGAGGGCATTAACATCAGCATGTTTCCAGCTATCTGGGAAGGTGGATGCCTTGAGGGAGATGGTAATGATGAAAGGCAGTGTAGTGATGATCATAGCTCGGCCCAGGTTGTAGATGTGGTAGGGGCAGTGCTCTGTGGCAGCCCCTGAGTGGACTGTCTTATTTATTGCTGCAGTGTCCTCATTAGGTAGAGGGTTCCATGCTGTCAGTTGGTAGTCTTTGGTTGATGAGGCTAGCAGGTTGTAAAGGTTGAAGGAGGTAGCTGGGATTTGAAGTTGCTACAGATCTTGGTGATTATTTGTGGAAGTTGTCAGAGAGGTTGTTGCAGACTTCTTGTGTAGGGGTTATGGTTTGGGTTGTGGGTGTTGCATTGGTGAATTCCCCGACAATAGTGTAAAGTTCCTTCCCCTGTTGGATCTATATTCAATTCAATTCAAATCGTCTTTATTTGGCCAAGATTTGACCATAAAAGCACAGATTAAAAATAATGTACATCTATTAAAATATAAATAAATCCCATTATTTAAAAAAAGACACAAGGATAAAATGTATAATTAAAATGCATGTTCGTCTCAATTTGATGGCAACAATATAGCTAAGTACAGCAGTAAAACATCAAATGATGATAAACGTTACAAGCAATTCAACCTCTCTTTCTAGGGAAATAAAGTGCCTATTCGAATTAGCTGGACATAGAAAGCGCAGTTTAAAAGAATCATACAACGTGCAAAAAAGCATGAAGTGCACAGTGCATTGGGCAGCAACAGAATAGCATGGGCAACATAAGAGGTAAGCAAACCAGATACTCTCTGAGGGGAAAGTTATTAGAAATGAACTGTGCTCAGTCTCAACATAGTAAGATAGAATCTTTGCTCAGGATTTGTTATCCGTTTTAAAGAGGGCTCCATTTCAGAGGATGTGAAAATGTATATATACCTGATTACTGAAGGCATATTGACGGACCTTTTGAATCTAATTTCCCTTTTGTATGATTCATAGCTCCCTTTGACTTTCATTTTAAGATTAGGGATAATGCTTTCAGGTGACTCAAAAAGATGCCTATACCCCAGGCTTTAAAAGGTGTTTTGTACATGAGCCAGCCATGGAATAGCAGTCATATTATCTAATATTAACCAATCCGCCAGCACCTTCCTTAACAAATATGCCTTCGGGGGGCTCCATACCTTTAACCACAGAAAAAGTGGTGCCAGGGAAATCTGATTCTCCATTAAAACTATACCCAAATTCAAGTATGCAATGGGACTCAAAAAAGATTTGGGGGTTGGTCAAAAGCCTACACAAGACTCTGTTCTGTGCTACTTGAAGTTTTATACGGGCAGCATAGCCCAAACTCCGGCTCCATCTAGATTCAAACCTCAGGGTCAGTGCCTCTTTCTTGGTCTATTTTACTTGATGGTGATAGTTTCTAAGGGCAGCCTTGTAGGTGTTTTCGTTCGTGGTTTGGAGCTATCAATAATTTTTTATGTTTTAGAGATATAGATAAATAAATAAATAAATATTATCTCTTTTTCAGTTTTTACAATGTATTATGTTGTTTGTTAGGTTGTTTGTATGTTATGTTAATTTTTATATACTTGCTTTGCAGCTTTTGAGATACTTTCTATTCAATTTGTGCAGTTCTTCTCTGTTGAGTTTTGGTCCGAGTGAACCTCTCCTGCTGTCGAGGCTTCATGTGTAACAGTTTGCTACACGTTTTCTTTCTCGATGTATAGGTTTTTTTTAAAATTAACGATGTGTTCCTATTGCTGTTTTCTTTTTAATGTCATTGATTACTTGTTTAGTTAATACTATTTTTTACCTAATATGGTAATATTAAATAAGTGCTTTTGTACAGTTTAATATGTAAATATGTTATATATTTAATTGCTCATAAAATGCTAAATACACACACACAATATGTTGGGTATATACATTTTTAATGATTATTTAGGTAGTGCTTAATTGGTTTTAATGTCTGGTCGATATTGTTGGTTTCTGCATTTTAGTTTTAATATTATATGTCACTAACCCTGGGCAAAGCACTACGCTACACTTGTGTAGTTTGCGAAGTTTGCGCTGCTTCGCACTACGCAAATTGCACGTAGCACAGTGCAAACATGCATAGCATAGCGTAGTGCAGCAGTCATTTTTTGCTTGCTCGCTATCCTTAACGTCAAGTTGGCGACCGCGAGCAAGCAAAATGACATTCCGGCGAGACTTTTTCCTCGTTCGCGATCAGCAACATCAAGTTGCCGATCGCGAGTGTGGAAAATAAACCTCCCGGCGAGATTCTCAATGTGGGGAGGTCAGGTTTCTCATTGCGAGTGGTCGCGTTTGCTCGCGACCGCTCGCGATGAGAAACACCAGTCTGCGTTGAGAAAGCTGCAGCTCGAGTAGAAATCTATTCGAGCGGCAGAAAACAACCTCTTGCAATGTGCAAGATGCAGTTTGCACTGATTGTACAGTGCGAACAAGCATCTGGCACTGTGCAATCAGTACGAACAGCATTTTGCACAGTGCACTACGCAGTTCACGTAGCTACGCGTTGCTTGCTTAGTGCGAAGTGCACTTAGCGTAGCTACAAGTAGCGCTACTTCGCAAACTACGCCCAGGCTTATATGTCACCCTATATTGTGTGTGTTGATATCCTTGTCAATATTATAGTATATTCAATTTAGTATATAAAAAGTCAATATTTGGGTACTCAATACTTTTTCAACAGTCTTTTCGCATACCAATATTTTTGTGGTTGATATTATGTCACAGATCCATCATAGGTCCATTGAGTCTATCCTGTCTTTAAGTGTGCACAGCACTACATGTTGCTTGATTGCACAGCCCAGATCTTGTCTCCCATTCAAGATCTCAACTGCCCACTAGTGGCCTAAAGGAATGTATGTGGAACAGCAGCAGTATCACATCAGAGCAAAGCCAATCATGGCAGGATTGGCGCTGCTCATGAAATGTTCAGTGCTCTGCAATCGGTGGCTGCTGTCCTCTGGACAGCCCTCCGTGTTTACGATGTTATCAGATACACAAAATGCTCAGGAGCTGATCCTGCCCATTGACGAGCACAGATCTTCTCCAGATTAGTTAGCACAACGACACCTGTCCAGGGCTGTATGCTAAGGACTGATAAAGAACTGGAAACTGGTATAACAGATAAGGAACTGTTAAACAACAACCATATCAGTGGAGAAAAAAAATAATTTCATGTTTTTTTATTTCACCCATATGACAGCATTGTATAGATGGGGGCACCTGTTCTTTTTTTTCATACTTTATATTTTTTTGGCATATACTCATAATACAAAATGTAAAAAAGATGTCCAATTTCACCAACTTGCCAAAAGCAGACCAATTGGCTTTGCCAATGTCTGCCATTCTTTGCCACTTCAGATAGCCATGCAATACCTGCAGCATGCATGTTGTGGTCTTGTGTCCAACTTGCAAAAAAACAGTGTGGCTGCAGTGTGCAGTTTTACCTTTTAAGAAGCAGGCTGTGAGAAGTGGATAGGTTTGTGCATTATAATACATTTTACCTCTACTGCTGGGACAGGAAGAAGGATGCAATTTGTTTGCAGTTTCAAAAGGGAGGATGGTGTTTAATGATGGAAACCATAGTTTACAGGTGGTAATATGGCTTGCCTTTTCCCTTACACAGTTAAGGACATATTTACAAAGACTTCAGGCAATTCCGTGCAGCATGTAAAGAGGGAGAGCCGGAACTGCGCCACATTGACATAGAAGTGGTGAAGTTCTGCTCTCTCTCTGCACTGGTACCCTTGTGATTGCCTAGCGCCAATGCAGGCACCTTTGTGTCATAGTGCAAAGTTGTCTGGGTTCAGGTCAGGATCATTTTTGTGGAGTAAGGCGTACCTTCCTGCACAGAAACTATCCTTTGACTCTATTTCCTCTTTGTAATGTGTGCTGCAGAATGCATGAGAAAACCCATGTTAGTATTTTTATTTTTACAAAGCAGTGCAAACAACCATTTGCTTTGCATAGTGAATACAACAAAGGATTTTGCGTCTGGTCTGCGGCAAAACAGTGATGCAATTTGACACAAAATCTTTTCAAATCTGGCACAATGTGACCACTGCCCATCCGGGATAGCCAGTACCCGTGTAAACAGTTTGACAAGGGGACGTATGTCAAAATACTGAAGAAAACGAATATTGTACATTAAATGTAGGTGTTCATATTTTATATGATGCATTAAAATAGTGGAAAGTGTTTTGTTTACGATGCAAACTAAATCCTCTCTGTCACAATTTAGTTTGCCGTTTTGACAGACAAGTGACTAATACTTCATTTACCTGTGGAAGCATAACTTTTTCGACTAATGAAACAAGAATTTAACATTTTAATTTGACCACCAAAAAGGTAGCAAGTACACCACATCTAACCAGGCTTTGTGGTACATTAGTAGAGCGAAAGAAGCCTTATGGGTCGCAATAGTTCATACTGAATTATAATAGCATTTATGTGACACATTCCATTACAGATGCAAATACTTTATATAGTCTTATGCATGCACACCAAGGCAACTGCTTGGAGTAAAGCACAATCCAATTCGTTATGTCATATCGAAAAAATGATACTTGTGGTTTTGCTTTTACTATTTTTTGTACACCACTGGTAAGGTGCATCTTTTCTCCCCTATAGTGATTAATGTTCATTTTTACACATTCTGACATGGCTACCCTTGTTCTATGGAAAGCTTGAGCTTTTACACTGAGAGTTTCATATCTCAGAAGGAAAAAACATCAATGTAGCCCATGAAAATGTCACTGGTGCTTTAGTAAATACATCTTTGTTAACTCCTTTTTGTGACGAGAGGCTAAAAATGAACAAAACACCTCTCCTGTCCTGAATCCAGGTGGTGATATTTGTTTTGACAGCCTAATAAACAGAAAGGTTCCAGAAATTAAGAGAATTGACATGTAAGTCTATAGTAAAATGTGCCCTAAAAGTTCCTATTGGCCACATTGCTCAAGTAAAGGTGTGACTATAAGGTAACTATGGACATTTTTGTCAACTGAAACCTGAAAGAAGTGTGAAATGTTTTAAAGAAAAGGGCGGGGAAAGAAGACAATGAAAACATACACTTCAGCTCCAAGATACTCTTTGTATGTAGCAGCATTTCTCCTGTGAACACACTGCTCGTTGGTTCATTCCCTTTTTACACTGAAAACACCATTATCAATAATGGACAAATTCACTGCAACGGGTAGCAGATTCAGATGTTATTTCAAGATCCCATTGATATATCATTTGCCATCTATGACTTCAATTTATCATCAACAAAGGTATCTGAAGCTCTTGGAAGTTGTTTAGACTTCACCAGTGGATGGTGCTCAAATACAAACTAACCGAGCCTTTCAAGAGCAGGCACCTATTAGGGAAATGAATTTAGCAAGTCATATATACTTACATACACTTGTCATGGTGCTGCAAACCCATTCTCTGTCTTACACCAGGATACCAGTATCATGGTTTGCATTTGGATCGTGGGCCACTCATTTGGCTCTTGGGCTTGTGAGTATGCAAAGAATTGTGGTACTGAAAAGAATCTAGGACTTTCCTTACTTGGATTGGCCACAGTGGGATGAAATGGCATCAACTACTACCTATGGTTGAAAGCATTCTAGATTGTGAGTTCCCTCATGTTGTGATTGTGCACTTTTGATGAAATCATGTGTACACAATCAAAGGGATACCCTATCAATTTGAACAAAAGAAACTTTGGGAGAGTTGATAAAGCACTTCCCAAGCACCGCCTTTGTCTTTTTTTCAAAATAGGTCAAAGGCAAAAGTGGCAGTGGCCCAAGCAAGTTTATCTATAAACTGAGGGATCCTGGAAACAGATCAATAAGGTCATTATATCTCAACAGCATTCACTTCAACATGCCTGGAATCTACAGAAGAGTGAATTTCACAGCAAAACGGAACAGGATTTTACTAAACAACTGAAAGGTATGTAAGACCTTGACCTCGGTCACATGCCTGCACTCTCCCCGGCAGCTCCATTTGCTCCGTCGCTGCCGCGGCGCCCCAGCCTGGTTGTTCGAGGCTGCTCGTGCCCTTGGTTTTCTCTTGCCCATTATTGTGCCTTTGTTTGCCCCGTTCTCCTGTGATTTTCTCCACTCAATCATCCCTATACCCTCTGCCGCATTGCAGTAACAATTGACTCTGCTTGTATTGTTTCTCTTGCCCATTATTGTTTTACTCTTGCTCATTATTATGCATCTGTTGTATCTGTTCCTGTTCTCTTGTGTTTTCTCCACTCAATAATCCACTGTACCTATTGTAACCTCTGCCCCTCCCTCTCCCCTCGCCGTTCCATTCTCAGCAGCTCCATTCACTCCGTCGCCGCTGCTGAGCCCCAGCCTGGTTGTTCGAGGCTGCTCTTGCCCACCTGCCGCATCGGGGTAACTGTTGACTCTGCATATATTGTCTTTCATTTGCCCATTATTGTTTTTCTCTTGCCCATTATTGTGCTTTTGTTTGCCCAGTTCTCTTTTGTTTTTCTCCACTGTCATCCTTGTACCCTCTGCCGCATCGTGGTAACTGTTGACTGCGTATATTGTCTTTCGTTTACCCATTATTGTTTTTCTCTTGCCCATTATTGTGCCCTTGTTTGCCCCGTTCTCCTGTGTTTTTCTCCACTCAATCGTCCCTGTACCCTCTGCCACATCGCGGTAACTCTTGACTCTGCTTGTATTGTTTCTCTTGCCCATTATTGTTTTACTCTTGCTCATTATTTTGCATCTGTTGCATCTGATCCCTTTCTCTTGTATTTTCTCTACTCAGTCATCCAGTCTATCTACTGTACCCACTGCCCCTCCCTATCCCCTCGCCGTTCCCTTCCCCCTGATTCCGCCGCTGCTGACCCATGGCTGCTCTCCCCTGCCCTCGCCCGTTTCCTGCCTCCCAGCTGAGCCTCCCGCTCCTCCCCTACAAAATGGTGACCGCTGTGGGGACACGCTCAGCGGGCACCCCTGGCGCGCCTAATGCAAACCTATCTGCGCCCGGTCCACGTCCCGACCGCGGCTTCCAAATCCAGACCTCTCCCATGACCACGTTCTGCGGCACCCTCACCAATAGACCCCCGGGACCCCACTCTCCTGCCACAACTGCCATCACCGACCTCGTTGAACCCCACACCATCACCTCCACAGCCTACATCCTACTAGGAGACCTTAATTTCCACCTCGACTACCGCAGCGAACCCGACTCCACCGCCTTCCTCGTCAACCTCTCCAACCTCGGACTGAAGCAGCTCATCAACACCTCGATGCAGAGCAGGACGCACACTCAACCCCATCTTCGCAGGAGGGTCAAATGTCTGCTTCAGCCTCACCACTCAGCCCCCTGGACCGACCACTACTGCGTACATTTCACCTTCAACACCACCACTGCACCCAAACCGGCACCACGCCTGCCATGAAGGAACTGGAGCAAAATCACAGAGGAGCACCTCAACTCCACCTTCCTTCTAGACCCCCCTCCACCACGACCAACACCAACCCCGCAGCCAAAGAACTCCATTGATGGATCTCCAAATGCGCTGAAAAGATCGCCCCTCTCCGCAACCCTGCCAAACAACGCCCCCTGAGGGCCACCTGGTTCACTACCAAACTCCAAGTCACCAGGTGGCACCCACAGACGCCTCGAGAAAATATGGCAAAGCCGGAAAACCATGGAAGACCTAAACAACCATATGAGCACCCTGAAGGAATACCACTAGCTCATAAGGGACACCAACCGGACCTTCATCAAAAAAAAACTCGACACCACCCCAACGAAAGCCAGAGAGCTCTTCAATGTAATAGAGCAATTTACCAAACCCCCCAGCAAGGCCACGGATATCACACCATCCCAGGAACCCTGCAACAAGCTCAGCACCTACTTCCATCAGAAGATCAAAACCCTCTACGACCACTTCAGTGACCAGATGCCGTTCACCACCCTGTCCCCCTCCGCTGACCACCAGCCGGACATGAACACCTGGACCCCGCCACGGCGGTACTCATCACCACGACCATGATGAAAACCAGGTCTGGAGCCCCCACGGACCCCTGCCCACCTCACATCTACCAGAAGGCCACCACCGCTATCGCCACTGCTATCGCTAGGACGGACCATCAATGTCTCCCTCCAAGCCGGCACCTTCCCTGATGACTGGAAGCAGACAGAAGTCAAGCACCTCCTCAAAAAGCCCACTGCCAACCCTATGGAGCTGAAGAACTACCGGCCCATCTCCCTTCTCCTGTTCACCGCCAAAATCACCGAAAGAGTCGTAAATGCCCAGCTGACCGCATTTATGGAAGAGCACTCCATCCTAGATGCCTTCCAGTCCGGATTCTCCAGCAACCTCAGCACCAAGATCGCCCTCCTCACAGACAATGATAATATCCGCATGCTACTCGACCAGGGACCCACCGCAGCTCTCATCCTACTAGACCTCTCCGCAACTTTCAACACCGTCTCACACCACACCCTCACAGCCAGACTGCACAACGCTGGGATACAAGGAACCGTCCTCAACTGGATCCGCTCATTTCTCTCTGGTAGAACCCAGAGGATCAGACTCCCCCCTTTCATCTCCGAACCCACAGAGATCAACTGCGAAGTACCACAGGGACCATCGCTCAGCTCAACACTCTTCAACATCTACATGGCCCCCTTGCAGCAATTGTCAGACAGCACGGGCTCAACATAGTATCTTTCGCCGATGACGCCCAACTCATCACCTCCCTCACAATTGATCCTGAAGACACCAGGCTCAGCTTTCAGGAAGGAAAGGAAAGAATGTTGGACGTCGCGGCATGGATGAAGGACAGCTGCCTGAAGCTCAACACCGGGAAAACTGACAACCTCATCATGGGACCTTCAACCTCTGCCTGGGATGACACGTGGTGGCCCTCCGCCCTCTGGAGTTCTCCCCCCCCCAACAGACCATGCTTGGAACCTCTGATTCATCCTTGACTCCTCTCTCACTATGACATGCCAAATCAATGCCATCACTTCCACCAGCTTCAACTGCCTCCGCATCCTCCGAAAGACCTTCAAATGGATCCCCGAACACAGAAAAACCATCACCCACGCACTGATAACCAGAAGACTGGACTACAGAAACGCCCTCTATGCCGGCATCAACAGGACTATTCTACACATGCTCCAAACCATCTAGAACGCCACGGCTAGACTCACCCTCGGCACCCCACAGCACGAACGCATGTTGCAATACCTTTGAGATCTACACTGGCCCCCGGTCGAGAAGAGAATAACCTACACACTTCTCACCCACTCCTACAAATCCCTTCACATTAACAGACCCTAATATGTCAATGATAGAGTCTGTTTCCATGCACCCAAAAGTACCTCGCCCTAGCGTAGACACCCCGCATCCGCAGAAGCAGAACAGGAGGAAGTGCCTTCTTCCTACATCACAGCCAAAACCTGGAACGAGCTCCCAGTCAGCATCAGATGCTCCTCAAACCTGCACATCTTCGGGAATGACCTCAAGACCTTGCTCTTTGACTGAGCCAGAGCTGCCTACATCACCGCCCCCCAGTGCCTTGAGACCCTCATGGGTGAGTAGCGCGCTTTATAAACCCCCTGATTGATTGATTGATATCCAGTTCTACATCTAAGTTTGTGCACCACACTAATTCTACAAAGGCTCTTATGCAAATTCAGTGCGGTGGAGGTTGGTGCAATGCATCGAGGTGTTGGTCACAGGACCCAACCACGAGTGACCAACACCCTTGCTGTGCACTGCATTCTGCTATGCACTACTCGGGGTTGGCCAAGGGGCCTGGCTTTAAGCCAGGCACTATGCTCATCCCCCGTGTGTGAGAAGTGAGTGACCAACCTTCATGCTGCAAATGGTGCTCTGGACTGCATTCAATCACTCCACGTGAGCGACAAATCCTCCATCTATGAACGACTTTTGACCGTGAACAGTGGGAGATTGGCAGTAGGACCTGGTCGGTTTCCAGTCTCTTTGGCAAACCACAGCTTCCCTGAATAAGCAACCAACCCCTGCTGCTTTTGCCCTTGGCTGAGTGCAAGAGGGGTTTGGCCAGGCCCTGCTACAAACCCCACCATGTGAGTGACTAACCCCTCTGCTCTGCATGAAATTCGTCTGTTCTAAATTGGGGGATGACTGCATGGCCCACAACAAGGTCATGCACCCGACCCCACCACATGGCCCATCCAAGTTGAGCCACAAACCAAGCAGCTGGACCTGCAACAGAGGTCGAACCTAAAAGCTGCCATCCCACAGTGTCACATTCCCACATAACCCCAACCCCATGTACTTACTATATGTACCGCAATACCAATACCAGTAGGCTAGCAACCAAATATAAAGCTTGCACAGTACCACAACATCATGGTAGGGATGCTGGAGGGATACTCTGGCAGTACTTCTGTACCATGGGGTCCTGAATGGGTACCGCAGTAGTACCATTGTGCAATTTTTTTTAAATTAATTTCAGGGGGGTTTCCTCTTCATGGGTCGGTGGGTTAGGGTGTGCTTACTCTGCCAATTTATAAGCTCTTTACATTTATTTTGGTTTTTCAGAATCTGTGTCCTCTAATACTAGTCTACAACATTTCCTCTAATGTTGTGGCCAGCCATTCAGATCATTTAGTACTGCGGTATTGATACAACAGAACCAAAACAGTCGACCGGAGAAACGGCCCCCTTGACCCATTAGTCTCAAGGGACTCTCACTCGACAGACTATGCAGATACTTCTGACTTTTGCTGAGGGTTAACCTAGTTATTTCTACCCCGAGCCCTTCTTTAAAAAGTAATCTCTCAAAAATGACTGACTGGTTATTTACCAAGTTACAAAAGGGCCGCTTTTCGAAAAAACGTTCTAACTTTTTGCCAAATTTGGTGTAATTCTGTCCAGCCTTTTTTTGTGCATCGGAGAGCAAAGCTTCCTATAAGAATTACTGTGGGTAGTCACACTGTCATACTTTTGCCCCCCCATTTTTTTTAGCCCCCTCTTGATATATCACAGAGAAACGTTGCATGAAAAAAGCAAAGTGGATGTTTTTGGGGGGAAAGGTTTGTGCAGATTTGTCAAATGGTCCCAAAGGTATTACAGAAACAACAAAGTCCTTTGCTATGGAATCTCTGCACTAACTATAACTACACACTGTAGCTATGCTGACACCTGTGTCGCCAAATTTTCTGTGGTCCACAGGGTGATGAAATACGATTTCAGTCTTTTTTAATCATCATAAAATGTTTATTTTTGGAAACAGGTTCCTAAAACATGCAGACTATTCATAAAAACAGACATCACGTAAGATCAATTAATCATTTCAGGTTCATATTGCGCGTAGTGATTGCACATGTGGTAACTCTAGGGCTACTAATGCATACAAAATTAGAACACTAGTAAACTTTGCATGTGGATAAATCCTGCTGGTACACGTGTGTAATTCCAGTTTTTACATGTGACGTTACCAGACAGTTTTGCTATTTCACAATGTAGATTTTCAGTGCAATTTCACTCAGGATGAAGGGGTACAAAGTGGCATATTAACAAGGAACAGGGAAAATTAACGCTAAGGACGCTTAGCTTTAATATTTTTAACGCACACTATCGCTGGATAATATCGCCTGGTTATCTCGTTATTAACAACGCTAACCGCCTAGGCGATGAAAAATCCAGTGATAGTGGCATTTTGGGAGGTTATCGCTGGTAATGCAGCAATAAAACTACAAGGATAGGGATATCCTTGTTGATAGCCCATGGTGGATTTAGCCATGTAATCCACCTCCCATTGGATTACATGGCTACGTCTGAAAATTAGCAGACGTAAAAAAGCAGCATTAACCGTGGTTAGCGCTGCTTTTTTTGTCTCTAACAGGATTACCGTGAAGCTTGATAATAGGAGAAATGTCGCTTAGCGACATTTCTCCTATTGTTTTGCTCTGGAATGCCCCCTTTGCATTTCATTAGAGATGCAAAGGGAAGCGTAGTGAAAAAGGGTGCTAACATGCAATTTTGCATGTTAGCACCCTGTTGTTGATAGGGCGATATTTTTGTCTCCGCTTCTTTGGCGTTTAAAGCCAAAAAAGCGTAGAAAAAGCCCTTTGTAATATGCCCCATAGTTTTTTGGTTTTTTTGTAGTTTTATATAGCGCAAACTCGACCCGATGTTATCAGTGTGCTTTACCTGAGCACCAGTAGTATTATTGGGCAGGGGAGATTAAGTGATTTGATCACAGGATGTTTGAGCCTCCAGCCAGACTCAAACCAGGGGGCATATTATCGAGACAGGCGATTAAATTACTGCCGTTTTAGCGGCAGAAAACGGCCGCTAAAACGGAGATAATGGGCTTGATAATATGCTCTATCGTATTCCAATTGAAGCTCAGGTTAGATGTCCTTCACATCTAACATGGGCTTCAATTGGAATTCCATAAAGCATATTATCAAGCCCCTTATTGCCGTTTTAGCGGCAGTTGTCTGATGCTAAAGCGGCGATAATTTTATCGCCTCTCTTGATAATATGCCTCCTAGTTCCCCAGTTTCAAAGTCGGCCGCCCTAGCCGTTAAGCCACACCCCCTGTCACAGATATGACCTCTCCCCACATATTGTGAAGGGATAGAGGAGGCATAGAAAGGTCCCAATCTTTGTAAACTTTCTTCAAGCACAAGAACCATTATTTGATCTTCGAAAAGGGAAGTCTACTGTTCTGAATTTTTCGTGTTGTCTGGAAGAGAAAGCGCTCTGCTTAGCATCATTAGCAGGATACTGTAGCTCACTAGAAACTACCCCCTGCAGAGATCTTCCTTTCGCGACTCCCAGAGTTAAAAAGGCGGCCTGCTTCCCAAGAATTTCTTACATACACCGGAGATGTAAAAGGCGTAGGCATTTTTCATTTCCTGTAACATGAGGGGCAAGTAATATCAACCAGGAGGGGAAAAAAAACCCTGTCAGGAAGATTTAAGATACCAGTTTTTACATTGATAAGTATTTGTTCATTTCCTGGCGACAGAAAAATACAAATCTCCTCAGAAATTAAGCACCCCGACTCGCTGGCGCACTTTTGTGCTGCGCCGTTCTGTGACAGCGCGGCTCCGCCGCGTTCAGACTCACGCGCAGAAACCATAATCACAGCATCAGTTATTACGCTTGTATCAGTTCTGAGCGGCAGGAGACTAGCGCGGTGTATGGCCTGCTCCTCGCACTTTTGTGTCACTTATTTTCTCTGTGGGACGGATTTGCATTTTAATGGAAGTGGTTTATAGACTTCTCTGCTGCCTTCACAGAGCCACAAGTGGCGTCATTAAGTGAGTTAAGCTGGATTAATGCAGATAGTAAAAACAGATAATACAATAACAGAGGCCTTCATTTCCATTTGGATTAGGTGTAGGGAGCAGGCCTGTCTGGCGCAGGGTGATAATTTGTAAGCGTGATATGTTGTACTGGAGAGGATAAGATTACATTTAGAGGGTTTAACTGTCATCCCAGTAAGTCAATTACTTTACCTTTTCAGGCTTTGAATTCCTTTTATAAATAAAGCAAATGGAATATTGAGCTGCTCGTCGGCTTCTCACAGCGACTCTGAGCTTCCATGAAGAATTACACATGCTGAGCAAAAAATAAAAAAGAGGGTTCTGATTCAGCACCATAAACAAAATATAAACTCTATTTAAGCACCAGCGTTGCGGCAATTTGAACCTATTGCGCATTCCTCATAGCTCAAGCATGACAGCATCAGTTGTGAGTCCAGTTTATCTCGAGTAGGGGATATTTATGTACTGCCTGCATCCATTTTTGTATGTGTTTGGCAAAGGCGGGAGATTCTAAAGGATCTTCTTCACCGGTATGAAATCCCCTGACCTTTTCTATCGTTCGAAACCTGCTGTGCTTGCACAAGGAAGCAGTGGAGCACTAACATCGTTCAGGTGCTCACTTGTCTCTGGTGACATCTTTGTTATGGCCAGGTAGCGCCGAGTCCCCACTCCAAAAGAACCCATCTCCTCGTGGGGTCCCTCCCCTCCCCGAGGCATACAGCACGCACAATAAATGACAAAACCTTTTTTGGTTAGGGGTCATAATACCCCCGCCATATTTTATTTACATTTATCAAAATTTTCACAAAAATGATAAATTTACATTAATACGCAGAAACCCTCCATAACAGTCCACACAAAATTGTTTACTTATGTATGGATGGCTAACCTGTACAAAGACTCTAATACATAGCCATTCCTACCCATAACTAAAATGTATTGTTTCTGCATACCCTGCATTGACCCTACGCATAAGATCTTCACTGGTCCAAATACCTGTAAGGGTACCCCCACCTCAGACTGACCTTGTACAGGAGGCCCGCCTGCGATGAAGGTCAGCAACTTCGGGCACCCTTACACCATCAAACTACAACTCCTCAAGGGGCTCTGATAGAATGCGGGAATTAACCTTAAGGGTCTATTGGAAGTGTGCACTTTCCCACCCCCCTGCAACCTGTTGCCGATTGGCCGTAAGCGCCCCTGGGGGAGGTCCATGAGAGACCACTGTCCCCCACCTATCCCCTATAGCAATGGGGATGCCCTCTAAGGACCATAAATGCCCCACAAATCATGACCTTACCGCCACAGGTCAGCATAATTACCTGACTATCT
Source organism: Lissotriton helveticus (assembly GCF_964261635.1). NCBI lineage: Eukaryota > Metazoa > Chordata > Amphibia > Caudata > Salamandridae > Lissotriton > Lissotriton helveticus. The sequence goes on along the minus strand of NC_136061.1, from coordinate 1,637,777,810 downwards.
AGCACCCCCCGCTAAAACTGACACAAGGTCCTGCTTTGCCTTTCCCACAGGTAAACCATGGCAACAAATTCTCCAGAAAGAACTCATTTCCCAACTTCGAGATGTGGACGTCGTCCTGCAAATAAAACCTCTCTCCCCGAATGCACCCATGTGAAATGGTCTGGAGTTTTTGGGGATCTGAACAACCTATCCATTTTCTTATTGACTCGCTTGACGGGATGATTCAGGGCCCAAACAGGCTCACCCCCTCGACACTGTAACCTCAGGATCATGTGGGACCATGCTAAAATTGACTGCGAGCACTTCCTGGCCAACCACCCAATCTCAGTGATCAGTGCTTCTAGCACACCCCTCCTGCCCAGATGTAACAGGTTGTTGCCCCCAAGTGTATTACTATGACCCCGGGGGGCCTACACCCCTTACCTAACAGAGGCTCCATCATGTTCCCTAATTGTCCCAGCTGCAGTCCCCCTTCCCCTTGGAAAGAAATGTTGAAACCCGACTGGCTGACCCAATCACTATAGTTTCCTGTGGAGAAAAATGGATTTGATCTTTGCACATAGGAATGTTAATGTTAATGTTAATTGATTTTTATATAGCGCTAATCACCAACGGGTCTCTAAGTGCTTTTGAGAGAGTTGCCAGAGATCATAAAATGGGTGCATTCATGCAGTGTCCAGGGTCTCCCTGAAAAGGAATGTTTTAAGTTGTTCCTGAATGGGATAAGAGCCGATTCCTTGCGCAAGTCATCTGGCAATTGGTTCCAAAGTTTGGGAAGCAGGACAAAAATGGCTCTGCCCCCTTTGGATGCGGCATTGCATCCTGGGGTAGCAAGGCAGCAGGTTTCTGAAGACCGCAGCACGCGGCCCGGAACATAGTTCTTCAGGCGTTTCTCAATGTAGGCCGGGGCATTGCCGTAGATCACTTTGTGGGCAATGCAGAGACCCTTGAATTTAGCTCTTTGCTTGAGAGGAGGGGAACAAGTTTCCGTAGTTGTCTCATGATCCCTGTACAAGTACTGGCCAATATGGCGACTTGGTTAGCCATGGAGTGCTCTGACTTGATTTTATTGCCTAGGCTTTTAATGACGTAGGCTGGTGTGGGTGTGCCACCCAGCTCCTGGGGCCATGAACGATCGCTCCAGGGGTTGTCTTTTATAGGTATCATAAGAACCTCTGTTTTATCGGGGTTGATTTTCAGTGCATTGGTAGTCATCCAATTTACTGTGAATCTAAGTATGTTTTGCACCACATCCTGGGCATAGGGGAATCGTTGATCTGGAGGATGAGCTGGGTGTCGCCTGCATAGTTGAACACACAGCAGTCCATGCGAGCTAGGGCTGTCATCAGAGGCTGTAAATAGATGTTGAACAACAGTGGAGATAATGTGGAGCCCTGAGGGATCCCACAGGTAAGGATACCTCCGTCTGATACCCGCTCTCCTAGCTGGATCCTCTGGGACCTCTCCGTCAGGAAGGATTCTAGCCACTGATGTGCCGTTCCATGAATACCCAGGGTCGTTAATCGATCCAGTAGCCGGAATGGTTGACTGTATTGAACGCCGCTGTTACGTCTAATTAAATCAGGGCTCTCTGTTTTTTATTGTCAGCCATCATTCTGAGGTCATCAAAGACAGAAAGCATCACCAGTTCCATGCTATGATGGGGTCTAATTCCTGTTTGTCGCATCTGGAGGAGTTGGTGTTCCTCCAGGAAGGATGAAAGTGTTTTGAGAACATGTTGTTCTATCACTTTCGCCAGGAAGGGAAGCTGGGAAATAGGCGTTAGTTCTTGAGACTAGCGGCATCTGCTCCTGGTTTCTTTAGAAGGGGGGTGACTCTGGCCTCCTTCAGGTTGGAGGGCAGGTGGCCGGTCTCCAAGGAATCGTTCAGCAATTCGAGGAGCTGCTTTTCCAAGCCAGGAAGGGCGATTCAGAAGATCACCAGAGGGCACGGATCTGCAGGAGAGCCCGATTTAATGCGAATCATCAGTTGTTTCAAAGACGTGGAGTCCAGTATAAGGAAGGTTGTGAGATGCTTGTAGGGGGGGAAAGGAGTCAGGTTTTGGGCTAGGGAGCTCTGAATGATGGGGGTATTGTGGATCTCGGAGATAATGTCCCTGACCTTTTGATGGAAGAAGGTTTTGAAGCTGTCACAATCTAGGGATACAACTGCGGATTTCACCTCAGCTTTTTGGCTGAGTTCTTTCAGAATTCTGAAAGTCTCTTTCTGCTTGGTAGGTGCATCTGAAATTCTCGCCTCATAGTATTCAGCTTTCCTGCCCATAATGGATTTTTTATACTGGGTAAGGATTTATAAGTTGCCAGCTCCTCTGGGTCACAGGCTTTCCGCCACCGTCTCTCGGCATGGCGGAGGCTTTGATTCGGTTCTCTCAGAATCTCATTAAACCAAAGAGACCCTTTCCCTTTGTCTCTCACTCTATCTCTTGGCTTCAGTGCTACTATGTCTATAGCTCTGTGTACAGTGACCTACAACCACTAACCACTTCAGTTCTCTATGGCCCCTAGGCTTGGACCTGAGCTGCACAGAAGTAGATATATAAACAACAAAAACATTGAGGAGGGCCAAAGGGATGTTTATAGACCGGCCTAGGTTATATCCCTCAAGAGATTACATATACAACATAGAAACCTAGGGGTCTAGAAAAGAGGATGTCTGGAACCTCTAAGAAAAGAGTCTTAATGTTTGTTTAATACATCAAGAACAAGCCAAGGCTGACTACTAGTTTATAAGGGACAGGAAATGTCAAACAAGGGACCACCAGTGATTGCAGAGGAATATCATACAGGATTCCCTTATAAACTAGTAGTCAGCCTTGGCTTAGAGGTTCCAGACATCCTCTGCACAGAAGTAGCTCATTAGCTTCCTTCATGCGTCTCAGGACATGAAAACGGCAGAAGACGAAAAAGAAAAAACGTTATCGGCAACACGTCAGAGCCTAAGGCATATGCAGCCTCACATAGCACTTGTAACATTCTGAAGACCACCTGCCAATTCTCAATACTGTCTGCCCCGAATGACCCATTGCTGTGGCCTCCATGGCCGCCCAAATCCTGATAGAATGTGAACTGAACTCCATGGGGTCCCTCCCCCCACTACGAGGGCCAACTTAAGCACCCAGATGAATTGAAACTTTGTTAACGCCTTCAGTGCGGCGCACGTTCCGCGGACGTCGCTTGCACTACCTCGGTAGTGCTGCGCACGTCCGCTGAACGTTCCGGCGCTGCCCGCGCAATAGAACGTTCCGCACCAGCGTGGAAAGTTTGGCGCAGCGGAGGGGTTAAAGGAGGGCTACCCCTGTGGATCAAGAGAGAAATTAGAAAGATAAAAGTTTCGATATCTGGGCGGAGCCTAAGTCACGTGTGCGCGAGCTTCACTGTGATTGGCTGTCAACACTCCAAACCAGGAAGAGTTGGCAGCCATCTTGTGGCTCGGTAGAAGCGAGTCACCCGAAAACAGAGAAACAAAGCAAGAAAACAAGGGAAGGGGCAGGGTATAAACACCCTGACCCCTAGGCCTGCTCAGGGGGTCCTAGAAGGACTGCCAGGGCCCAAAAAAGTATTAAAAAAAAACATCAGCGCAATTCGCACTGGGGTTGCGGGTTCCCACCTTTTATTTTAATGATGTCCCTGGGTGGGCTAGGTTACGGGAGCATTTCTTAAAAAATAATAGTGTGGGCTTGCAGGAGTTGCGGGGGTACCGTGGGGTCCGCATAGCCCCGGGGCTTCCCTCATGTTGAGAGGGGGTTGCGCGACCCCTGTCCTGGAGCCCTCTATGTGCTCATAACTTTGTCGTTGTTTGGTCAATCTATACGAAATTATTCAAACTGTTTTACTTTTTTTATTTAGCTCCTACATTGAAAGTTTTTGGGTGAATGGTGTAGCAGAAAGTGAGAAAAAAGAGGGTCCCAAAACGTGTTTTCGCCATGCAATTTCAATACGCAAGTTTACAGAAGACTACAAGTGAAACTGCTGAACGGAATTACACCAAATTTGGCAGGGAAAAAGGTGATGGTCCAAAAAGCATGCTTTTGTTTAAATAGTGTAAATTCGTTGAGAAGTTTTTGTGAAATATCAAATTTAGGATATCGATATTTGAGAATTCTGACATCTGATTGGCTGAGGGGTTACGAGCAAGAGATAGCGGATAATTGGCTGTGAACTGTTGAAACCAGTAAGTGTTGGCAATCATTTTGTGATTCAGTTCGTCTGTTCGCATCTCTTCCTCAACAAGTCATTGGGTCAGTAGTTTTACCTCTGCAAGGCAATACTGGCATCTGTGTCTGTGCGAGATACCCCTTTCAAGCTGCCTCTCTTCATATCACCAGGTCGCGGCTATGCGTTTAGAAGTCCGTCCGTCGGCTTGGAGGTCTGTGAGTTGGTCTGTCGGTACGATCCCCTACAGTACATAAAGACTACCGAAACACCACTGCACTGTTGTAAACTCTAAAACACTACCCCCAGCACGATCCCCTACTTTATCCAAATACCACTGCACTACCCTAAATCCTAAAAGACTATCCCCAGCTCGACCTCCTACACTACACAAACACCACTGCGGTATCATGAAACCAAACACAATAACCACACCACGACCCCCTAAAGTACATAAACACCATTGTAGTATCCTAAATCTTAAAAGACTACTCCCAGCACGACCCTTTACAGTACCCAAAGACAACTGTACTACCCTAAACCCTAAATCACTACTCCCAGTGCGACGCCCTACATTATAGAAACATTACTGTGCTACCATAAATCCTCAAACACTACTCCTAGCATGACCTCCTACACTACATAAACACCACTGCGCTATTCTAAACCATAAAACAGTTTTTTCAGCACAAACCTCCAAATACTACACAAACACACTGCACTACTCTAAATCCTAAAACAGTACACGCTGTACAACCCGTACAGTACACAAACACCACTGTACTACCGTAAAGCATAAAACAGTACCAGTCCGTGGGCTTGCAGGTCTGCGTCTGCGAGCCATAGTGTCCGTAGCTGTTCATGTGCGAGCCAGTCCGTTAGGTCATAGGTGTGTCTCTAGAAGGAGGGCCGTTGGCTCGTTGGTGTCCCTTTGCGAGTTAGACTCGAGCTCTCCCTCTGCGAGCCAGCACGCTGCTGTGCATTTGCAAGCTGATGGCCCGTAGCTCTCTCTGTGTGAGCCGAGCTGAGCCGACGGGCCGTAGCTCTCCCTCTGCGAGCTTGCCCAATGCCCGCCGGTCTCCCTGTGCTAGCCGGGTTGCAGCTTTCACTCTGCAAACTGATGTTGGGAATTTAAGGCGGCTCTAAAAAGAGCGCTTGTGTTTATTAGTTGGAGCTACATATAAGTGCGGATGCACAGCTTCAAGGTATTCAGAAAAACTCAATTTTCCTGATCTGTGAAGTGTACTCCATCACTTCTGCAGATGTCAGCCATATCAAAACGTATGTTGTTGTTGTAGATAGACCCCATTCTATGGTCTCTGAGGTATGCAGGCAAAGCTTTGTTGACATTCTTCCTAGATTTTTCAATCTGAGGGCAAAATTGATTTGACCATTTCCACTTCTGTCTTTGGCACATATTGCAATATACAAAGACAGTTTGAGGGAAAAACAACATCAGTTGTCTAAAGGTGTCCTTCATAAGCATTTCCAAACCTACGCCAGTCAATGTGACTAGGTTGTTTCCACCACAGTGCACAATCATGAGGTCAGGGTGTTGGAGATGCAAACAGGTTTTAACCAAAGGCAAAAATTGGTGCCACTTCAATCCTCTCTGTGCAAGCCATTTAATGTCCAGATTTTGTAAACCTAGGTCTAAGTCAATATGTCTCTGTTCTGCATACCTCTTGCACCAGAAAACATTGCTATGTCCTACGATCCACACTAGCATTTTGAAGGTATGGCTAGCAGGTATGGATAGATGTTTGTAGCTCATGCAGTCCATTCGTAGAATAAGAGATATGTTTAAAGATGGGGAACTACTTTATTTTCCCATACAAAACGATAACTGATTGGGAGATGAAAAGCATTGTTTTATAAAAGTAGGGTGCACATTCATTTTGTGTAAAAGCATCTTTGTGATTGGTTAAGAAAAAACAGTTTAAACGTGGAGTACATATTATAGGATAAAATTTGCTCAACTCAACCACACCTGCTACTTGCATTTGGAAGGCACTGTCCGAACTTCGAGAAAGTGTTGCAAAAAAGTATCGTTAGGTTTAAAAAAATGGATGAATTTTTAACCTGCACGTGTTGTTGAATGTTCTAGAAAGTGTGTTGATAGAATACGTTGCACATCTGACTTCTATGTATCCTTGAATATTTAAAAAACTGTTTATATGGAAAATTAAAAAATAATCAATAGAGAGAAATTATGCAATCTAAAAGAATCAAAGAACTATTCTAATTTGTTCTTTCCATGTATTTATGTGTGGAGCAACAACATTACAGACACAACAGCACCAGGAAGAGGAACAAGCAGGGAGTGGGGGGATGGGGAGAGATGGCCACAATGGCACACATGCACAATTAAGTACAGCACAACTACAGACAAGCCATGGCCAAAATGAAACACACCAACAAGGAGCACAAGTCACACATGCCAACATCACACCACTGAAGAAGCACAGAAGTAAAAACCACACTGCCTGAAAGGGACATCTCACACACAATGCAGCACACAGACATAGGAAGCAGGGCACACCAACATCCAATACAATGTCCAAACGCAAACATTTGCACAATCGAACACAGGACCCAAATGCACTCGCCTGTGGCGGATAAACGTCTAAAAGCATCAGTACATAACAGGCACATGAGGACGCATAAATACAAACCTACAGTCCGGATGGGGTAGCAATTCACGTATGGCAGGCAGCCAGAGAGTACGTAACACACACATTGGCCTACAAATGAAGACATAACACATTTGGAGACAAGTGAAAATATTGAAACTTTATCAAAAAAAGTGCTTGTCAGTACGGCCAAGAGTAGTGCCATGATATGCAGACAAATGCAGCACATGCTTGAATAAGAAATGTAGGAAAAGGTCCATGTTCACCTCGGGGTAGTTCATCACCAACACACGTCAGTGTCAAGCTGTGTTGGTTGTCCACACCTCGGACATGAGTCGACGCCAATGCAGCCATGTCCACTGTCGTCTTGGGACATGTGACCAGATGCACTTCGTGCAATGATGCAGTGGGACACATGCAATGTGGGACATCGAGTCGTGGTTGGAGGTACCTTGTCACTCATCCATGAACGAGAGTCTAGCTGCGTAAGCCACTATGTCTAATGAGTAATAGTTGCCCACAATATTTGACATGTGGTCTACATAATCCATCAGCTGACCAGGACAGTTTGCTGACTCCAACCACTGTACCCATTGTGCACCAAAGCAGAATCGGGGAGTGGGTCAATTTGCTCACCGCATACTACGACACGTGCAATGTCCCAGGCCCAGTTCCCAACATGCATGCCAAACATCCATGTATGCCATAAATGGGCATCACCATGACACTCCTGGTCATGGGCCAAAAGGGGGCGCACACACTCATCGTAATCCATGTCAGTTACCCACATATTGGAGAGGCACACGTCCATGCACCACTCGAACAGGCAATTGCAACATTGCAACACAGGTTGAACGCAGGTGACGTCTGCAATGCAGAAGCTCAGCCGGTAAGTGATCCACAGCACTGCCAAAGGCAGTGCACCCAGGACATGCAGCAGACGTGCAAGGTATAAGTGGATGTGAATGGAGTTGACGATGTGTTCGGGATGCCCTACCATTGCTTTAGTGACTCTGCTTGAAGCTGCACTGGCTTGCCGTGTGCCAGTCTTGTGGATGAAATGGCACAGATTGGTGCAATGAGCCGGGTCTGTGTGCAATGGGTGCAGGGCAGGGGTGTGGTGGGAGTACGTGAGAAGGCCATTTCACGCACGCTCACTATGACAAAGGACTTTTGAGTGTGGGATGTGTACTCGTTCTCAAATCAGGTAGTGCGTAGTGTGGGAGACAGATGCAAATATTATTGTATCTGTCGGGGGCTGGTCACTTGCAAGTTCCTTCTCGGAGCAGCAGATGTGCTAGCGCAAGATATCTCAGCCAAACAACCTTGCATCCCTACAGTAACTTTTCCAGCTGCATTTATGCAGGATGTGTACAGAGGTCGGTCGTGAGTGTTGTGGGATGTCTGCGACTCTGGTCATCATGAATGAGATGCCCAGCACGTGGCACATGGGCGGGTTCACTGTGTGTTACATTGCCAAACAGCTGCTTTTCCCTCCAAAAAGCCTCCACACTTTTGTGCGCTGCGCTGTTGTATCCCATGCTCTCCTACGGCACACCATTGTATTGCCTATTCGCGCATGTCCTGTGGCATTCCAACCACACCGTGACACTGTCCTTTGGAGGTGGTGCATGCCAATTTACAACATCGACTGCTGCGGCACTTGTGACGGCCACATCAGAGCACAGAGGCACACTTACCGCACTCCATGCACATGGACATGTCCGAGACACCCCGTTCCCCTTGCCGGATAGGCACACCCCTGCGTTGACCTGTGTACGCCGGATCAGCACACACGGCTTGTGCATGCAGGAGGATGCGTGCCTAGCAACATGTCCAAGCTCACTGCCAATGCTAAGGTGACATAGTAACGTCTGCTGAAGACAGCATACTGTGATGATGTAGGGCCCTTGCCAATCATGCTAACAGAATGACCACACGGACACACTTGCTCAGATGCAGGTTCGGGGGGCATTGGCGGTCCTGGGGTTGTTGCGATGAGTGTTGTGGCCCTCATGGGTATCCATGTATCATGGTCATTGACTCTATGGCACCTGTGGGTGTTCCGGTGTGGCTCTTGGCTGTGTTCCATTTCATGCAGCAGGTAGTCGTCCTGCTTAACCCCAGCAGAAAGTAGGTGTAAAATCCCTGGTGCTAACTCAGCTTATCACCAGAAATTTGTTTCGCATCGCAGTTTTTGCCTTTCGTTGTGAAAGCTGTGATGTGTTTTTTTCGTGTACAGAAAAATAAATGAACTGGGCAGTGTATCCTGTCAAGATCCAGCACCTGACCCACTATTCCCAATCAATATGAATACAATGAGATTTCTTCATTGATTTTGTATGTACACTGTAAATGCACCCACTACCACAGTGCAATTCAATACAGGATTTTAGTATTTAGAATAAATCGCAAAGGTGCACCCTGTGTGTTTTTGCACGGGAACACCTACTCTGCATCTCATTATCAGCACTTTAGTGCAACTAAAGTTGAGATAAATCTAACACATTATTCAGAAGCTGGTGCAAACTGCAGACATCACCAGTATTCCTGCAATAACTGCACCAAAATTTCACACTATGGTGGACACCACCAAATAACAGTAATAAGAACGAGAAAGAGTCACACAGCACTTATGTAATAACCAAAAACTTTATTGAACTTTAACAAGCACAACACAAAACAACAAGGTGGAAGACTCTTCTTGGGTCCATCAATGTTGACTACACAGCCTGGAAAATAAAGCACAAAATAAGGATGTGTGTAATGCGCATATCAAAGGAGTGAGACACAGAGAAAGAGAGAATGAAAAAAAGGCCAGAGAGAAAAAGAGAGGGAAGGAAAGGAAGGGAGTGAGAAAGGGAGAGTGAGAGAGAGAGAGAGAGAGACACTGCCACCCCTGCGCACCCACGACCAAATAATTACCTGCTGCCATTGGAATGTCTAGCAGTGGGCACTCCACATGCCCATGAAAGCTCCAGGGCCCGGTCCCGTCACCATGGCTTGGTGAACATTATATGGACCCGCTCCGCCGCTCACCAGATCCCACACATGTCACAGAGTCCTGAGTCATCAATGGCGGAGACCACATCAGCTTCTGGTACTGGTAACCCTGTTCAATGCAAGTTAGCGCCACATGGTGGTAGGCCGCTGATGACTATACAACTTAGGGTGCGACTAACCCTGTGCAACTCAAGTACACGCCACATGGTGTTAGGCCCCTGATGGGCACATCAGCTTCGGGTGGCACTAACCCTGTGTAACTCAAGTCCGCTCCACGTGGTAGTAGGCCCCTGACGGCAACATCATCTTCAGGTGGCACTAACCCTGTGCAACTCAAGTCCGCCCCACTTGATGGTAGGCCCATGACGGCCATACAGCTCAGGGTGTGACTAACTCGCTGCGCAACTTTTCATGGACTCTTTTTGATTCAGACCCATAGAGCGTCCGCCATCCAGTCACCACCGTCAATAAAGGATGTGACATTGTCGATGCATTATATTTGCGTGGTCACACGGCCTGTGACGCATGTGCTGGATGGGTGTGGTGTGTGTGCAAACCTGCCCTCAGGAAGTAGCCATGACATGTTGACAAATAGTCCACTGACCTGCACACCAACAGCGAGTACGCCTCCGACAGGTAGGAATGTGGGGCCAACATTGGAATGTAATCGGAATGGCGTGTCGTGGCATACGATGGAACGCAATTTACCTGTAAACTGAGACCCAAGATTTCTACAGTGTACAGTGGTTTTTTATGCGCTATGATAGGAATATTAGCATGTGAGTGCTATATACCAGATTGCTATATACCTTCTTAATCAGCTCTATCCCGATGGAATACTCACTATCACTAATTTTCTACCGCATCACAGAACGCTGGGCGTTTCTTTGAATTCGTGTACGTGAGATCAATAACACATAGACTATATGCCGGGAATACGAACGACAGTCAATAGGAGCATTACAGACTCTTGAACAAAGTGAGTGGTGTTATCCCGCAATATCTTAGTAGGACTTAGTTATGGTCAAACAAGACACTAAAACCATGTGCTTTTCATATATTTACGAAATAGGTTATTCAGTATAAGAACATTGGAATCTTGAAACTCATCGGGAAGAACAAAGACATAGACATTCTATTTTGTCCTATAAATATTCAGAAGGTTAGCCCCTCTCATAACCTCTATTTGGGTGATGGTTACTTGCACTTTTTTTGCACTAACAAACAAATAGGCATTTTCAACGTACTTGCCACTTATAGGGTGTAATAATCTTTGATTCTTTCTTGAGAGCTCTTTCTCTTTTATTTTATGCTCATTTGTCATCTTCCTGCAGTCAAGAATAGAAGTGTTTAAGGGTTAAATTGAATTTTATATGATGTATATTTTTAAGAACTTTTAAATAAAACAAACCATTATCTTTGCAGCCTTGAGGAAGTCACATGACGTGACGAAACACGTGTCGGCTGTTGTCTTTTGTGGATCAGGAAAAGGAGGACATACTAAATACCAACTGTCCTGTATATTTTGTTGATCATCTTCTCCTGACCAGCTCTTATATTATTTTGTGTCTGATGTATATTTTTTGGTGTTTATGCTCACTAATGTGTGTTAATAAATTCCTGTAACTAATAAGAACCAAAAGTGTCACTTGTGGATGTAATACTCAGGATCTGTGCATAGATAAAAAAAGTCTTATTGTTTAATACATAAGGAACTAAAAATTGTTACAATTGAGTGCCGGGATATTGGACTGCATAATATACGATGGAACAGGGCAGGGATAACCACAATGACTCAGAGGCACTGGGCGTGATTAAGTACATGTCTGCACAAGGAAGTGACTAATGCGTGTGTCCGCACTGTAGTGTTTACGGCACCAGAAACACAATAGGCTATGTAGCATACTATGACTGACTTCCCATTAGGTGAGCATCATTGACGTAAGGTGAATCACTGTCTCGACATTCTTCCACATAGTCATACGTAAATTAGGTAAAACATAACACAGCAGTGCATCACTGGATGTTTATTGCACATCCAGTGGAGTTTAGCAGCTGGAGCGGTAGAGGGACAGGACAAGCACACTTCACAATATGGGCTCGTGGAGGGGGAACCAGAGTCCATCTGGGGATGACAGGTCCCGCGGAACTGGAAGGGTACATTCTCCAGTGAGGTCGCCGTGTCATTGATCATTGAAGAGGATATGGCAGGCCATGTCGCGGACCAAGTTGAGTGCATCAGAGAGTAACCCGGGATAATGGAAGGTTGTGGAGCCATGTGTAACACCAAGGATAAACAGGCCAGGTGGCGGAAACTAATGGTAGTGCCTTCTTCTGATCTCAAACCCATAAACGTCCTCGTCCTCGTATGTGTGCACTGTCCCACCTGTGGGTTTTTCTGAACCAGCTACAGGACTCTGTGCCACTGAGACATGAGAGGACAAAGGTGGATGGTTTTCCACACTGTGTGCCACTGACACATCAGTGGATGGTGATGGTCTGTCTTCCGCACTGTGTGCCACTGACACTTCAGGGGGTGCAGTGCATACGCCTGCCTCACTGTGAAGCGCTAAGACACCAGGGGCGGAGATGTGAATGGTGTGGGGGAGCAGCTTTCACCCACATCATATCTTGTGGCAGCAATGCCATGATGAGGATCTGAAGGGCATGGTAGATCCCAGCTACATTTCATGCTCAGCGGTAGGTGCCATCCTTTACCCCTCCATCCACAGCATGTCCTCCATGAGCCTCTGCATGTGTGGCAGGTCATGGCATTTAAAAAACCTTTTAAATTCACTGAAAAACCATAGGTTTCAGACACGTTATAGTTAGAAATTAGCATTTAAAAAAGCGTAGGAATTCACTGAAAAAAACCATAGGCTTCAGGCATGTTATAGTTCGTTGGACATTTCAGTCGTACAAAACCAAAGAATTTCCCCTGTTATAGTTAGTTCAGCTAACTATAACTCGCGCACCCGCAATGCACTGCTGATGACGTCACATAATACATCATTCAGGACTTGGTCAGTGACATCACTGATGACATCTCAAATGACATCACTGATGATATCACTGATGACATCATCCACGTGAAAATCTGATGCACCTCCTCACTCCTTTAATATAACCTTTGATACATCCACTCTAAAATATAGAGTATCATTTTCAAACTGCCACTCACCCATGGAGTTATTCACACACCTAGTCAGTCATGCAAAGAATCCATCACACTCTCATTTACTCACCTATACAGTTATACACACACCACCTTACATATTTATACAGATACTAACGCATACTTAGTCTCCTATGTAATCACTGACACAAGTACACACTCATCCATACAGCCACTCTCACAATCACTGACTCTCATGTATAGTTATTTATATACCTTAACTCTCACATACACTGTATTTTATTTATGTAGTTACTTGCTCATGTAGCACTGAGACATCATTCAGTTACCAACAGACTCATACACACACTCACCCACCCATACAGCTGTTTCCACATGCACTTTTGAACTCATACAACCAGTGAATCAACCACTCACACATCTATGCACAGAGTCAGACACCTCTGACCCACCCACACACTCACTCACTCTCCCATACAAATACTCAGGCAACCAATAAATAACCCATAGAGACACTTATGTAGCTACTGAGCAACCCATGCAGCAGGTTACACAACAACAGACAGACTAATACAGACATTCACACAGTTTAGTCACTAACCCATGCATTTAGTAAGACACATGTAATCACTCATTTATACAGTCAGTCACATACCTACTAAATCCTTTATACAGACACTTATTCACCCATTGATTCTTCAATACAGCTTGGCATATATATAAAATATATTTAAACTTTACAGAAACGCACAGTCACTGGATGATGTCATCAGTGTTGTCATCAGTGATGTCATTTGAGATGTCATCAGTGAGGTCATCAGTGATGTCACTGACTATGTCATGAATGCTTGAATATGTGACGTCATCAGCAGTGCATTGTGGGTGCACAAGTTATAGTTAGCTGAACTAACTATAACAGGGGAATTTCAATGGTTTTGTACGAGTGAAATGTCCAACTAACTATAACATGTCTGAAACCTATGGTTTTTTCAGTGCTCTGGAACGACCTCACGGAGAAATGGGCATTGAATGTAGTGAGGTGGATGAGGTATATAGACGACGTCTGTTTCATCTGGCGGAGGACTGAAAATGATTTGAATTGTTTCATTGATTGTCTTAACATCAACCATGTGAATTTAAAATTTACAAGACATTACAGCAGACACTCTGTAGATTTCTTAGACGTCAGAGTCACGAAGACAGAATTACCAATTGACCACCTCACTTTTTCGCAAGGAGGCAACAGGGAAATCATTACTTCATTCCTCCAGTGCTCAACCCCCTAGTTTTCGATGGGGAATCCCTTTCAGTGAATTCCTGAGAGCTAAACGCAATTGTTCGACTGAAATCCACTTCCAAAACACTAAGGAGGATATGAAAGAGAGATTCAAAGTCAGGGGGTACTCCAATAAATCACTCAGGGAAGCGGAATCCAGAGTCGATAGAATATGAAGAGAGGAAGCCCTAACACCAAAAAGCAATACTTTGCCAACCAAACCTGAAACCCCGAAAGTGAGATTTATAACTAAGTGCTGTAGTCAGTCTAACCAAATAAGACAAATACTGAAAAATAGGTGGGATATATTGAGGCAAGATCCCATTTTGAGAAATGTCGTCGGTACCATTCCAGGCATTTCCTACCAACGTGGCCAATCTTTAAAAGATTGCCTAGTACAAAGCCATTTATCCCCTAAAGAGACTGATTGGTTAAAAACTACAAAGGGATTCAGGAAATGTGGGAATTGCAAGGCGTGCAAGTACAGCAAAATTGTAATGAAATCCTCCTACCCAAAACAAAAGCGAAATGGAAGATTAACACTCTAATTACATGTACTACAGTGTACGTGGTGTACCTAATCCGTTGCCCTTGCAACTTATGGTACATAGGGTCTACATAGGGTCAACTACAGCACCTGTAAAAAAACGTATTCTCGAGCACTGGCGCGCAGTTACTAATCGGGACTTCTCATACAGCACGGGGAGACATTTTAGTCGATTCCACCAGAGTGATGCATCTAAAGCAAGGTGGAGACAGATTGGGAGCATTACGCAAACTAGAATCAAGATTGATCCTATTGGCAGGCACCCGTTTCCCTGATGGGTTGAATATGGACGAGGAGTTACATTCCCATCTTTAAAAAGTATAACAGAAGTAGACAGGGGAATGAAGAGTAGGATAGCTGAATTCTCATCATACACAATGAACTCTTTTAAACTCCCCTTCCCGCACATCTCTACACCCCTTTTTTTAAATATATACCAGCTCGAATGAATAATAGAAAATATGACGTCAACCCATTTTCGTACTTATTGGATCCTTGAAGTACTAACATGAACTTTTTAGACTAATTTGATGCTAAAAACAAACCAATATATCCTTTTTTCATATTTCATTTCCAAGGTTTTGAAAAAGAAGACATCCTTATTGAATCTCGTCTGTACGTGTGAAATATATGTTTTTTCCATTAGGAATCTACATTGTCCAAAGTGAAATGTATATGAATCTACATATTCAGTTGCTTAAAATGGACACAGGGTACTATACCACAATTTGTCTATGAAGAAATGGTACTGCATTCTATGATGGTGCTATACCTTAATCTGAGATGTCATCAGTGATGTCACTGACCATGTCATGAATGATGTAATATGTGACATCATCAGCAGTGGATTGCGGGTGCGTGAAATATAGTTAGTACAACTAACTATATAGGAGCAATTTGGGGGCGCTAGAGGGCGCACAAGCGGAATGGCTGCTTAGACAAGCAGCTCCCGCTCCTCGGACGATTATCCTTCATTTATCCTCTACCACAGGCTGCCCACATACAACATTTTCACTTCATCTGCTGCGGGTACCTGAGAAGTGCACTCGACCCAAGTCTGGAGCCGCTGTGCCGTCTGGAGCCGGAGATATCGTCATTTTTCTACCCGCCGGAGATTGCTCTGGACACGGCGGACGAGGAAGGCCGGCTGCGGTGGCGTACGCAACGCCGGGGATCGCCACGAGGGGGTGGGCCGCAAGCTTGGACGGCCGCCCGGAGGTGAGACGGCCGTTGCACGGATGCCCGAGACGGGGGCGAGAGGCCGCTGTAACCTTCAGTAATTGGGTCCCCCCCTGCTACTGCTGACCCACTCGTCAGGTGAGCCGGCCCCTACACCCGGAGGCGCGCTAAGTCGAGGGCCTACCTCCTGAGCGCCCAGAGGGGCCCGACGGCGAGAGTCTGTAGCGAGAGGTGCCCGGGCCGGAGGGCGGTCGCAGCGTTGTAGACCGCCGCCGTGGGAGGGCTCGCTTTGCATGGCTATGCCTCTGGGACACCTGGGCCCTGTGTCTGGTGCTGAGTAACCCTTTACCCATTAAGGACATACTGAGGCCTATTGGGAACTTGGTGGTGTCCCCCAGGCTGCCGGCTCTTGAGTTTCCCCAGCTGATGTGCGGGGGGGTTGGAACCTCTGAGGGTGCCCAAATTGTGCTGAACTTTGCCCCCCCCTTGGGCCCGGTACTCGAGATCCTCAGGCTTGCTGCTGGGTTGCGGGGCTGCGCCTACGACCTGCCATCCCCAGGGAGGGACGCTGTGGCGCCACTGCTGGCTGTGCATTGCCACCCTTCATCGCCGAGGCACCTGGGGAGCACGAGCGGGGCGGAGTGCCCGCACCTCTCCCGCTAGACAACTGCAGACTTGCCACGGTGCCCCCTTGCCTGCCGACAGCTACATTGCGCCTCACCTGTGCTGCCTTCACATACACACCGCCTTTGCCCCCGCTTGCTGGACTTCTGGACCTGGAGTGCTGCCTCGACACGCGGTAAGCAGGTGCTGCGACCTGTTGCCACCATGGTGCAGCCCGAAAATCGCCAAACGAAGCTCCGTTTTGATGGCGCCAAAAAAGGCGCGAAATCAATACCGACGGATCCTGGGCCCAGTGCCGCGGCCCCGAAGGCCATCGTGTCCCCCGCTAAGGACATTGACATGCACAGCCTGTTTCAAGAGATGCGGCAGGGGTTTGCCACTGTTGTCGAAAAGGTCGACGGCGTCACTGCTCGTCTGGACGCCTTGGTTCATAAGGTAGACCGCCATGAGGAGAGGCTGACGGCTGCGGAGCAACGCATTTCTGACAACTCGGACGCCGCCTCGACTCATACAACGCAACTAGCTAGGATGGACAATCTGCTCAGGGTAATAGCGGCTAAAAATGAGGACTTGGAAGCAAGCAGCCGCCGGAACAACATACGCGTCGTCAATGTGCCAGAATACACGGATACGGGTAGGATGGAGCTGTATATCGAGAAACTGCTCAAAGGCTCGATTGGAGAGGACGCCTTCTCTCCCCAATTCATCGTAGAGAGAGCACACCGCTCCTTAGCGCCTGTGCCCAAGCCCGGGCTGCCACCGAGGCCGATTATCGCCAAACTATTGGACTATCGAGATCGTGACACTGCGCTGAGGGCAGCCCGAACCCACCGGACTTTACAATACAATGGCGTCACATTCTCCATTTACCCAGATTTCACGCCACTGGTGCAGGAGGAAAGGCGTAAATTTCTCCCGGTGAAGAAAAAGTTGCGGGAAGCCCAAATCGATTATGCGCTCCTCTACCCGGCAAAACTGCGGATAACACACCAAGGCACGCAACGTTTTTTCACCAATCCACAGACCAGAGGATTTTTTTAAATCACTCCGAAGAGCGCGCAGGGAAGATCGTGATGCCGCAGAGGAACGAGAGGCCGGACGCATTTCTCCTGCGCCGAGCAGTCACTGACTGCTTACACCAACTGTAAAGAACGCATCTCCTGCATTGTTTGAATTCTCGCTGCCACTCGGAGCGCAGACACTGGGCTGACTGCACGTCATGGACCTACACGGCCTCAACGCTCCTGTGGTAAAGTAACCCGAGGACCACTCTCTTGGCCATAGTCTCCATCGAGGGCGGTACAGAACTGGAGCTATGGGCCGAGAAGTGGCTGTGCGAACTCTATGTTATACCCCTACAGGGCATTCCCCTTAAGACTGCTGATGTTTTTGTTGTTGTTACGGAAGTTGGGAAGGAGGGGGAGGGGGGAGGGATGCTGGGTGAGGCGCAATGGCTTCTGGCATGATTGGGATGCTGGGGTGGGAGGGGGGAGTTGTTCTATGAAGAGGCATTCATCGCTAGGACTAAGTATGCGGACTCTATGCTGGTGGGAGCACCGATGTTGGCGGGGTGGGGCAGATCGGATGTCACTACCTCAGGGGGCACTGCTGCGTATGTTGTTGATTTATCTATGGCTGCTTTGAGTTCTACCACACAACTGACTTGCTTGTCCTGGAATGTCCGGGGTTTGAATGATGCTAAGAAGTGTCGCGGTGTCCTTGCCTATCTAGATAGACATCACGTTCAAGTTGCCCTGTTGCAAGAGACTCACTTGCCACTGAAGGGTAAGCCCACCTTTGCGAGTAGATGGGCAGGGTACCGCACCTTCTCCTCATACTCCACCTATGCGAGGGGGGTTGTTATCCTTATCGCCCGAGGGGTACCGTTCCAGAGGTACGGTGAAATGATGGACAAGGAGGGGCGATTTGTGCTGCTGTGGGGTAGACTGGGACGGGACACATACACGTTTGTCGCCACATATGCACCAAATGTCGATACGCCTGCTTTTTTTGCTACTCTATGGGGCAACATCATGGCTACTGGGTCACAACACATTATTTGGGGTGGAGATTTCAACCTGGTGCTGGCGCCTCGGCTGGATAGGGCGGACGGAGTATGCTCCTATAAGCCTAAAGCACGAGAGGCATTGGAGGGTATCTTAGCGGAGGGCGAGCTGATCGATGCTTGGCGACACACGCACCCGCATGGGAAGGAAGGCACGCACTTTACCTCATATACGGGAACTTGGGCACATTTGGACTACTTGCTGGTCACCAAGGGTGTAGCCACGGAGCTGCTGGGGGTGGTACATACTCCGATCACAGTCCAGTTCTGCTTACATTCCGCCCACCTGGGTGGGATAACCCAAGGCCACACTGGAGACTTCGCCCTGACACCTTATTGGACACTGTGTTTCGCACTGAACTAGGGGAGGCGATAGAAGCCTTCTTTCCCAGGAATAAAGGGTCAGTGGAATCAGTTGAACACATTTGGGAGGCATTCAAAGTTACTATTAGGGGATATTGCATCTCTAAGAGCTACAGGGTTCTCCGTGACATCATCCGTACACTTGACATTTTGGAGAAGGAGTTGCGGGCTCTGGAACTTCGTATGGTGACTGAGACTGGGCCCGAACCACATGCTGCTTTTAGAGAGACCTTGTCGAAGTATGAGGAGGAGGCTGCCAGAGAGGCTAAATTCCGTGGTAACAATACTAACACAAGGGGGTCAGAGGGAAAGTTTAAGGACTACAATGCTACGTCCCTCAAGACTATTGCAAACCAACTAATAAGTAGCATTTAGTCAAAACCTCCATCCTGTACCGCCCTACATCATTTGGGAATGTAACGGGTAGTACACAAGGGATGACCCAGTTTAAACTGTCAAGGTAGTTATTTGTTGACACTACCTTTTTCACTGTTTTTTAAATAGTGGGAACGGAAGGTTTCTAATAAATACATTTTCCCTCCTTTACCCCTTTTTAACTACACCACTTTTTTGATGTTTTTTGTTTACTACACTATTTAGCACTGCTTACTAGTTACCTCCTGATACCTACCGAATAAATAACTACATTGGGTTATTGAATTCCTACAGGGCAACATTGTGCCAAATCGTGCATAGGGTCATCCCTTGTGTACTACCCGTTACATTCCCAAATGATGTAGGGCGGTACAGGATGGAACTCTGATGGGAACACTACTAATAAATTTAGGGTGCCCCATGAACGATTTCGCTATCAGCTTACACACATTCATTCATCCCTCTTCTTGAGGTTTTGACTAAATGCTACTTATTAGTTGGTTTGCTAAATTCCGTGGTAAACACTGGCGGGCCCGGAAATATTGCGAGGGAGATCGTCCTGGGAGGGTGCTCGCCATGCTCACGCAATCCCCACGATCACATAATTGCATACTTGATCTTACAGACTCTTCCGGGGCCACAATCAGGGACTCGGACGAAATACTTAATACATTCACAACACATTACCACTTACTCTACACTTCTAGCACAGGGACAGATACGTCCTATGCTGACTACCTGAAGGACGTGGCGCTGGGCTGGCTCAGTGACGGGGATAGGGCGTTTTTAGCAGCGCCTTTCGAACTAGATGAGGTGCGCGAGGCCATCATGTCCCTTAAGAACGGCAAGGCTCCCAGCCTCGACGGCATTCCCGCAGAATTTTACAAAACATACATTGATATCATGGCCCCTGTCCTTCGTGAGGTGTATTCGGAGTTGCTCTGTGAAGGTGCTCTCCCAAGCTCCATGCGAGAGGTGGTAATTACATCGCTCCTGAAGCCCGACAAGGATCCCAGCTCCTGCAATTCTTACCGCCCACTCTCCCTCTTAAATTAAAAAAATACTCGCCAAGATCCTAGCCACCCGTCTGTCACTGTTGATGACTAGAATCGTGTTGCCCGATCAGTCTGGCTTTGTTGCAGGCCGGTCTTCTTCCCACAACCTCCGCACCCTTTTCTCTCTGCTTCGTGCTGTTCATCCCGATGTGCCTGTCGCAGCCATCTTTCTCGACGCATCCAAGGCTTTCGACTCAGTCGAATGGTCTTATCTATTCTCGGTCCTGGATAGCATGGGGTTCCCGAGATTTTTTACATCTTGGGTCCGCCTCCTATATACTCTTCCCACGGTGAGAGTGTTAATTAATGGTCGCCTGTCGCAGTCAATAGCACTTACCAGGGGCACGCGCCAGGGCTGCCCCCTCTCTCCCCTATTATTTGCCATAGCGGTTGAACCTCTTGCCTGTCGTCTGCGTCAACTACATCGAGACGGGGCGGTGCAATGCTTACAACGTCAAATAGATGCGGATGACATCACGCTGTATGTTAAGCACCCTGAGATAAACCTCAATTCCTTACTTAGGGAGTTTGTTGCGTTTGGCCGAATGTCAGGCGTGAACATCAACTGGTCTAAGTCGCAACTCTTCCCCTTAACGGAAGCGATTACGGATTTTCCTCTTGACTATCCACTGGAATGGTGCCGGACCGATCTTCGCTACTTGGGGATCCGTATCTCCCGAGACAGGGAAGACACATTGCGGTCCAATTATGGAGTGGCAATCACCGGGCTGGTCGCCTCTGTAGACCGCTGGATCACCCTGCCGCTATCCATGGCTGGGAGGGCGTCCCTTATAAAAATGGTAATCCTCCCCCGTTTTCTTTATTTATTCCTCAACATTCCCTATTTCCCCGGCGCTTTCTTCTTCAAGACCCTAAAGACGGAGCTTCGCAGGCTCTTCTGGGGAGGCAGAAGCCCCCAGCTAAAATGGTCCACGCTTACCCTCCCACAGGACAAAGGAGGTTTCGATGTTCCTGATTTTGAGGCATACTATCAGTGTGCGCAGGTGCACTTCGCCTACCACTGGATGGCTCCTACGCCTTTCATGCCACACATCACGGTGGAAGACTGGATAGTGCATCCTCTTCCGCTTAATGGGTTGCTTCACTGCCCCGAATCGTCCATAACCACGCCGAACACGTCGGTATCATGCATGATGGACACGTGGCGCCGAATAGCTAAGGGCGTGTCATGTCACCTACCCTACTCTCCTAGGCTGCCGCTTACCTATCATCCTAATCTCACCCTTTTGTGGGAACGGGGATTCCGCACCCTATGTGCGAGGATTCATGTCACCTGCTGGGGTGACTTGTTCTCTGGCGGACAGACTAATTTGCATATAGCCAGGTTCTGAGCTGGGATGGGGCAGTGAGCTAAATAACGGTGATGGATCAAGCCCTGATCTTTGGACTGGGTAAGAGTGGTCTGCTTAATTCAGACACTCTGTTCATCACCACCCCCTTTTCTGAATCATTTTGTCCACCATAAGCGTGGAAGGGCATACTCAGACATGAGTCCCTTGCTCACTGCTCCATCAGGATTCAAGCAAGCCGGGCCGACGACGCCTGAAATGGCAGAAACAGGTCCCCGGAAGCTTGTCTCCTTTCTGGTGAAGAATTGGCTTGGTAGTTTGGTCTGCCCTGTTCCCATGATGCACTTGGCCAGGGACAGACTAATTTGCATATAGCCAGGTTCTGAGCTGGGATGGGGCAGTGAGCTAAATAACGGTGATGGATCAAGCCCTGATCTTTGGACTGGGTAAGAGTGGTCTGCTTAATTCAGACACTCTGTTCATCACCACCCCCTTTTCTGAATCATTTTTTCCACCATAAGCGTGGAAGGGCATACTCAGACATGAGTCCATTGCTCACTGCTCCATCAGGATTCAAGCAAGCCGGGCCGACGACGCCTGAAATGGCAGAAACCGGTCCCCGGAAGCTTGTCTCCTTTCTGGTGAAGAATTGGCTTGGTAGTTTGGTCTGCCCTGTTCCCATGATGCACTGGGCCAGGGTCAGACTAATTTGCATGTAGCCAGGTTCTGAACTGGGATGGTGCAGTGAGCTAAAAAATGGTGATGGATCAAGCCCTGATCTTTGGACTGGGTAGGAGTGTTCTGCTTAATTCAGACACTCTGTCCATCACCACCCCCTTTTTGAATCGTTTTGTCCACCATAAGCGTGGAAGGGCATACTCAGACATGAGTCCCTTGCTCACTGCTCCATCAGGATTCAAGCAAGCCGGGCCGACGACGCCTGAAATGGCAGAAACCGGTCCCCGGAAGCTTGTCTCCTTTCTGGTGAAGAATTGGCTTGGTAGTTTGGTCTGCCCTGTTCCCATGATGCACTTGGCCAGGGACAGACTAATTTGCATATAGCCAGGTTCTGAGCTGGGATGGGGCAGTTAGCTAAATAACGGTGATGGATCAAGCCCTGATCTTTGGACTGGGTAAGAGTGGTCTGCTTAATTCAGACACTCTGTTCATCACCACCCCCTTTTCTGAATAATTTTGTCCACCATAAGCGTGGAAGGGCATACTCAGACATGAGTCCCTTGCTCACTGCTCCATCAGGATTCAAGCAAGCCGGGCCGACGACGCCTGAAATGGCAGAAACCGGTCCCCGGAAGCTTGTCTCCTTTCTGGTGAAGAATTGGCTTGGTAGTTTGGTCTGCCCTGTTCCCATGTTGCACTTGGCCAGGGACAGACTAATTTGCATATAGCCAGGTTCTGAGCTGGGATGGGGCAGTGAGCTAAATAACGGTGATGGATCAAGCCCTGATCTTTAGACTGGGTAAGAGTGGTCTGCTTAATTCAGACACTCTGTTCATCACCACCCCCTTTTCTGAATCATTTTGTCCACCATAAGCGTGGAAGGGCATACTCAGACATGAGTCCCTTGCTCACTGCTCCATCAGGATTCAAGCAAGCCGGGCCGACGACGCCTGAAATGGCAGAAACCGGTCCCCGGAAGCTTGTCTCCTTTCTGGTGAAGAATTGGCTTGGTAGTTTGGTCTGCCCTGTTCCCATGATGCACTGGGCCAGGGTCAGACTAATTTGCATGTAGCCAGGTTCTGAACTGGGATGGTGCAGTGAGCTAAAAAATGGTGATGGATCAAGCCCTGATCTTTTGACTGGGTAGGAGTGTTCTGCTTAATTCAGATACTCTGTCCATCACCACCCCCTTTTTGAATCGTTTTGGCCACCACAAGTGTGGAAGGGTATGCTCAGATGTGAGTCCCTTGCTCACTGCACCATCAGGATTCAAGCAAGCCGGGCCGAAGACGGCTGTAATGCCAGAAACCGGTCCCCGGAAGCTTGTTTCCTTTCCAGTAAAGAATTGGCTTGGTAGTTTGGTCTGCCCTGTTCCCATGATGCACTGGGCCAGGGTCAGACTAATTTGCATGTAGCCAGGTTCTGAACTGGGATGGTGCAGTGAGCTAAAAAATGGTGATGGATCAAGCCCTGATCTTTTGACTGGGTAGGAGTGTTCTGCTTAATTCAGATACTCTGTCCATCACCACCCCCTTTTTGAATCGTTTTGGCCACCACAAGTGTGGAAGGGTATGCTCAGATGTGAGTCCCTTGCTCACTGCACCATCAGGATTCAAGCAAGCCGGGCCGAAGACGGCTGTAATGCCAGAAACCGGTCCCCAGAAGCTTGTTTCCTTTCCAGTAAAGAATTGGCTTGGTAGTTTGGTCTGCCCTGTTCCCATGATGCACTGGGCCAGGGTCAGACTAATTTGCATGTAGCCAGGTTCTGAACTGGGATGGTGCAGTGAGCTAAAAAATGGTGATGGATCAAGCCCTGATCTTTTGACTGAGTAGGAGTGTTCTGCTTAATTCAGATACTCTGTCCATCACCACCCCCTTTTTGAATCGTTTTGGCCACCACAAGTGTGGAAGGGTATGCTCAGATGTGAGTCCCTTGCTCACTGCACCATCAGGATTCAAGCAAGCCGGGCCGAAGACGGCTGTAATGCCAGAAACCGGTCCCCGGAAGCTTGTTTCCTTTCCAGTAAAGAATTGGCTTGGTAGTTTGGTCTGCCCTGTTCCCATGATGCACTGGGCCAGGGTCAGACTAATTTGCATGTAGCCAGGTTCTGAACTGGGATGGTGCAGTGAGCTAAAAAAATGGTGATGGATCAAGCCCTGATCTTTTGACTGGGTAGGAGTGTTCTGCTTAATTCAGATACTCTGTCCATCACCACCCCCTTTTTGAATCGTTTTGGCCACCAGAAGTGTGGAAGGGTATGCTCAGATGTGAGTCCCTTGCTCACTGCACCATCAGGATTCAAGCAAGCCGGGCCGACGACGGCTGTAATGCCAGAAAACGGTCCCCGGAAGCTTGTTTCCTTTCCAGTAAAGAATTGGCTTGGTAGTTTGGTCTGCCCTGTTCCCATGATGCACTGGGCCAGGGTCAGACTAATTTGCATGTAGCCAGGTTCTGAACTGGGATGGTGCAGTGAGCTAAAAAATGGTGATGGATCAAGCCCTGATCTTTTGACTGGGTAGGAGTGTTCTGCTTAATTCAGATACTCTGTCCATCACCACCCCCTTTTTGAATCGTTTTGGCCACCACAAGTGTGGAAGGGTATGCTCAGATGTGAGTCCCTTGCTCACTGCACCATCAGGATTCAAGCAAGCCGGGCCGAAGACGGCTGTAATGCCAGAAACCGGTCCCCGGAAGCTTGTTTCCTTTCCAGTAAAGAATTGGCTTGGTAGTTTGGTCTGCCCTGTTCCCATGATGCACTGGGCCAGGGTCAGACTAATTTGCATGTAGCCAGGTTCTGAACTGGGATGGTGCAGTGAGCTAAAAAATGGTGATGGATCAAGCCCTGATCTTTTGACTGGGTAGGAGTGTTCTGCTTAATTCAGATACTCTGTCCATCACCACCCCCTTTTTGAATCGTTTTGGCCACCACAAGTGTGGAAGGGTATGCTCAGATGTGAGTCCCTTGCTCACTGCACCATCAGGATTCAAGCAAGCCGGGCCGAAGACGGCTGTAATGCCAGAAACCAGTCCCCGGAAGCTTGTTTCCTTTCCAGTAAAGAATTGGCTTGGTAGTTTGGTCTGCCCTGTTCCCATGATGCACTGGGCCAGGGTCAGACTAATTTGCATGTAGCCAGGTTATGAACTGGGATGGTGCAGTGAGCTAAAAAATGGTGATGGATCAAGCCCTGATCTTTTGACTGGGTAGGAGTGTTCTGCTTAATTCAGATACTCTGTCCATCACCACCCCCTTTTTGAATCGTTTTGGCCACCACAAGTGTGGAAGTGTATGCTCAGATGTGAGTCCCTTGCTCACTGCACCATCAGGATTCAAGCAAGCCGGGCCGAAGACGGCTGTAATGCCAGAAACCGGTCCCCGGAAGCTTGTTTCCTTTCCAGTAAAGAATTGGCTTGGTAGTTTGGTCTACCCTGTTCCCATGATGCACTGGGCCAGGGTCAGACTAATTTGCATGTAGCCAGGTTCTGAACTGGGATGGTGCAGTGAGCTAAAAAATGGTGATGGATCAAGCCCTGATCTTTTGACTGGGTAGGAGTGTTCTGCTTAATTCAGATACTCTGTCCATCACCACCCCCTTTTTGAATCGTTTTGGCCACCACAAGTGTGGAAGGGTAGGCTCAGATGTGAGTCCCTTGCTCACTGCACCATCAGGATTCAAGCAAGCCGGGCCGAAGACGGCTGTAATGCCAGAAACCGGTCCCCGGAAGCTTGTTTCCTTTCCAGTAAAGAATTGGCTTGGTAGTTTGGTCTGCCCTGTTCCCATGATGCACTGGGCCAGGGTCAGACTAATTTGCATGTAGCCAGGTTCTGAACTGGGATGGTGCAGTGAGCTAAAAAATGGTGATGGATCAAGCCCTGATCTTTTGACTGGGTAGGAGTGTTCTGCTTAATTCAGATACTCTGTCCATCACCACCCCCTTTTTGAATCGTTTTGGCCACCACAAGTGTGGAAGGGTATGCTCAGATGTGAGTCCCTTGCTCACTGCACCATCAGGATTCAAGCAAGCCGGGCCGAAGACGGCTGTAATGCCAGAAACCAGTCCCCGGAAGCTTGTTTCCTTTCCAGTAAAGAATTGGCTTGGTAGTTTGGTCTGCCCTGTTCCCATGATGCACTGGGCCAGGGTCAGACTAATTTGCATGTAGCCAGGTGATGAACTGGGATGGTGCAGTGAGCTAAAAAATGGTGATGGATCAAGCCCTGATCTTTTGACTGGGTAGGAGTGTTCTGCTTAATTCAGATACTCTGTCCATCACCACCCCCTTTTTGAATCGTTTTGGCCACCACAAGTGTGGAAGGGTATGCTCAGATGTGAGTCCCTTGCTCACTGCACCATCAGGATTCAAGCAAGCCGGGCCGAAGACGGCTGTAATGCCAGAAACCTGTCCCCGGAAGCTTGTTTCCATTCCAGTAAAGAATTGGCTTGGTAGTTTGGTCTGCCCTGTTCCCATGATGCACTGGGCCAGGGTCAGACTAATTTGCACGTAGCCAGGTTCTGAACTGGGATGGTGCAGTGAGCTAAAAAATGGTGATGGATCAAGCCCTGATCTTTTGACTGGGTAGGAGTGTTCTGCTTAATTCAGATACTCTGTCCATCACCACCCCCTTTTTGAATCGTTTTGGCCACCACAAGTGTGGAAGGGTATGCTCAGATGTGAGTCCCTTGCTCACTGCACCATCAGGATTCAAGCAAGCCGGGCCGAAGACGGCTGTAATGCCAGAAACCGGTCCCCGGAAGCTTGTTTCCTTTCCAGTAAAGAATTGGCTTGGTAGTTTGGTCTGCCCTGTTCCCATGATGCACTGGGCCAGGGTCAGACTAATTTGCATGTAGCCAGGTTCTGAACTGGGATGGTGCAGTGAGCTAAGAAATGGTGATGGATCAAGCCCTGATCTTTTGACTGGGTAGGAGTGTTCTGCTTAATTCAGATACTCTGTCCATCACCACCCCCTTTTTGAATCGTTTTGGCCACCACAAGTGTGGAAGGGTATGCTCAGATGTGAGTCCCTTGCTCACTGCACCATCAGGATTCAAGCAAGCCGGGCCGAAGACGGCTGTAATGCCAGAAAACGGTCCCCGGAAGCTTGTTTCCTTTCCAGTAAAGAATTGGCTTGGTAGTTTGGTCTGCCCTGTTCCCATGATGCACTGGGCCAGGGTCAGACTAATTTGCACGTAGCCAGGTTCTGAACTGGGATGGTGCAGTGAGCTAAAAAATGGTGATGGATCAAGCCCTGATCTTTTGACTGGGTAGGAGTGTTCTGCTTAATTCAGATACTCTGTCCATCACCACCCCCTTTTTGAATCGTTTTGGCCACCACAAGTGTGGAAGGGTATGCTCAGATGTGAGTCCCTTGCTCACTGCACCATCAGGATTCAAGCAAGCCGGGCCGAAGACGGCTGTAATGCCAGAAACCGGTCCCCGGAAGCTTGTTTCCTTTCCAGTAAAGAATTGGCTTGGTAGTTTGGTCTGCCCTGTTCCCATGATGCACTGGGCCAGGGTCAGACTAATTTGCATGTAGCCAGGTTCTGAACTGGGATGGTGCAGTGAGCTAAGAAATGGTGATGGATCAAGCCCTGATCTTTTGACTGGGTAGGAGTGTTCTGCTTAATTCAGATACTCTGTCCATCACCACCCCCTTTTTGAATCGTTTTGGCCACCACAAGTGTGGAAGGGTATGCTCAGATGTGAGTCCCTTGCTCACTGCACCATCAGGATTCAAGCAAGCCGGGCCGAAGACGGCTGTAATGCCAGAAAACGGTCCCCGGAAGCTTGTTTCCTTTCCAGTAAAGAATTGGCTTGGTAGTTTGGTCTGCCCTGTTCCCATGATGCACTGGGCCAAGGTCAGACTAATTTGCATGTAGCCAGGTTCTGAACTGGGATGGTGCAGTGAGCTAAAAAATGGTGATGGATCAAGCCCTGATCTTTTGACTGGGTAGGAGTGTTCTGCTTAATTCAGATACTCTGTCCATCACCACCCCCTTTTTTAATCAAATTCAAGGAGTGGCTGCAGGACTTGACCTATTGTCAGGAACAACATGCAACATTCCCTGAATTATTACCCATCTCCAGCCGACCCTGTGACATTTGGGATCCTCTGGTGGGCTATCTACTTGCACGATCGGACGACGGAGACCCGCCTGATGAACACCCTATCACAGATTAGTGTCCTGAATCTTGCACCCTAGTCTCGGCCATTGTATCCACTGACGCCTCCAGGTCTCTTCCGGTCGGCCCTTACAGGGACCTACTACCCTCAGGCCATGTGGACTCGGCCTACTTCCTGTGCCCCCCATGAGGTACTCAGCTTTGACGTATCCCCTCTGTGTGCTGTCTTTCTTTCCCCCTCTGTCATTTCTTAGGATTCCTATGCCACGATTAACATACACTTGCACTTCCCCTAATAATTGACACTGGGCGACACCACACGTATCGCTGCTCATAGCACTGATGGATAGGTGATGGGATAGGTGTGATGCGACTGGTGTGACGCGCCTGTGCCAGCCTGACTAGACTACCACGCTTGCTCACTACCACTACTTCCTGCCGAGCGGATGCGAATTGCCTCTTTGGTTCTGTGCTGTTGGGGGTTTCTGTTAACTGTTATGGACACTGTCTTCACCTTCGAAGAAAGTAACTGTTCTACTGCTGCTCATCCTTCAATGCCCCACAACACCGGAAGTGTCTTCAACCTTAATCGCAGACACGTAATGCCGCCGGGCCTCCGGGATGCCGGTCAAGAGGCTGTGTTATACTTACCTCACACTGCTGCCGGCCTCCGGGTTGTGGGCGCAAAGAGCTGTGTAATATGCTTCCTCTTAAACAATAAAGCAGTTTTGAACCCAAAAAAAAAAAAAAAAACTATATAGGAGCAATTTCAATGGTTTTGTATGAGTGAAATGTCCAGCTAACTATAACACCCCTAAAACTTATATTTTTTTGAGTGAATTTTAAAGGTTTTTTAAATGCTAATTCCTAACTATATAAGGCCTGAAACCTATGGTTTTTTTCAGTGAATTTGCAAGGTTTTTTAAATGCTAATTCCTAACTATATAATGCCTGAAACCTATGGTTTTTTCAGTGAATTTCAAAGTTTTTTTTAATGCTAATTCCTAACTATATAAGACCTGAAAGCCCACCAGGAATCTCCAGTATGCGCCAGGGGACTGCATTGCAGAGAGGTGTAATGAAGCCACTCCCCTTTTCACACCTCTCTGCAACACAGCCCCCGGGCGTGTTTGCAGTGGGGGAACTAATTCCCCTTGCATACTGGGGGTCCCTGGGGGCCAACTAGCCCACTGTGAACCTGCAGTATGGGCCAGGGGGCTGCATTGCAGAGAGGTGTAATGAGGCCACATCCTTTTTTACACCTCTCTGCAACACAGCCCTGTGCATGTTTGAAGAGGGGGAACTAATTCCCCTTGCATAGTGGGGGCCCCTGGGGGTCAACTAGCCCACCTAGAACCTCAAGTATGCGCCAGGGGGCTGCATTGCACAGAGGTGTAATGAGGCTATGCCCCTTGTTACACCTCTCTGCAACGCAGCCCCCTGGCGCATTTGCAGAGGGGGAACTAATTCCCCTTGCATACTGGGGGTCCCTCGGGGCCAACTAGCCCACCAGGATCCTCCAGTATGCGCCAGGGGGCTGCATTGCAGAGAGGTGTAATGAGGCCACACCCTTTTTTACACCTCTCTGCAACACAGCCCCCGTGATGTTTGAAGAGGAGGAACTAATTCCCCTTGCATACTGGGGGTCCCTGGGGGCCAACTAGCCCACCTGGAACCTCCAGTACGCGCCAGGGCGCTGCATTGCAAAGAGGTGTAATGAGGCTATGCCCCTTTTTACACCTCTCTGCAACGCAGTTCACTGGCACGTTTGCAGAGGGGGAACTAATTCCCCTTGCATACTGGGGGTCCCTGGGGGCCAACTAGCCCACCAGGAGCCTCCAGTATGCGCCAGGGGGCTGTGTTGCTTTGCCCCGGAGGGCGGCAGTCCCCGGGGCAGTGTGGGGGGATTGGGCACCCCCCACACTGCTTTATCACTATGCCCCCACTATTTGGTCCCCCTGGGGGGGAATTTTTAAAAAAACATACCGGGTTTAAAAAAAAAATAAAAAATTGGCCTTGGGGGTCCTTATAGGACCACCTTCGCAGGCCTAGGGGGTCAGGGTGTTTCTACCCTGCCCCCTTTTTGTGTTCTACACATTTGTTGTTCTGCTATCTTTTGCCTCAGTCTAATGAGCACAAGATGGCTGCCAACACTTCCTGGTTTGGAGTGTTGACAGCCGATAAGCATGCAGCTTTCTCGGAAAGGTAAGCGCACCGTCCGCATACCGTACGCATGCGTACGCGGACCCGTGCACGCACGGTACACGCACCCCGCGATTTTTCGAAAAAAACATTTAGCTTTTTTTGCCTTGGGGGGTCCTAGATGGCTGCCAACAATTTCTGTTTTGGAGTGTTGACAGACATTGGCAGCCAATCAGCATGCAGCTCGCGCACGCGAAGGTCCGTGCACGTCCGCGCACATATATATAAATATATATATATTATATAGCTGGACCTTTTACTCATACAAAACCATTGAACTTCCCCGGTTATAGTTAGTTGTACTCACTATAACTCGCGTGCCCGCAATCCACTGCTGATGATGTCACATATTACATCATTCATGACATGGTCAGTGACATCACTGATGACATCACTGATGACATCTCAAATGACATCACTGATGACATCACTGATGGCATCATCCAGTGAATGTGGTTTGCTTTGATATTTAACTATGTATTATAAATACACTACTTTGAATTGAAGAATGAGTGGAAATATAAATATAAATGTGTGGATGGTGGATTAAGTAACAGTGTCATTGATTGTTTCCTTGACTAATTTGTAGAGTCTCACTATATATAATGTGTAGTTACTAAACTGTGTGAAAGTCTTTATTGTTTTGTCCTAATTGCTATGTTAAAGACTATATTTGTTAGTGGTTTCTTAACTGAGTATTTGTATGGGTAAATGAATGTCTATGTGGTTTGGTGGGGGGGGGGGTGTGATTGCCAAAAAATGTGTGAATAGTTCATTCAGTAGGTATATGAGGTTAAGACTACATGTTATAACAGTTGTTTCAGTGAGTGTATATGTTTATGGGTGTGGTGGTGATGAAATATTTCTCTCAATGGTACATCTCCATTAAACTCGAAAAAAAGGCAGTGTATGTGACAGTTATATCTAATTAAGTGTGTCTAAGACTTAATGATTGTATGAGTCACTATATGGATAACAGTATACTTGTAATAGTGATTTTATAACACACTAAGTGTGAGTTACTATCTATATAAATAGATGAAGTGGTGTTTGTATAAGTGTGTAGGTGAGTAAATGTAAGTATAATCAATTGTTTGCATAAGTCAGAAGGATGTCTTTATAAGTGAAGACAATGTGTGCTGGTGTGTAATGTTGAAATAGGCGTATCAGTATATTTGATAGTGTTCTGTTGATTATTCACTGCATATAACACTGAATCTATAGGTAAGAGTTTAGATGTGTGTATAGTTCTATGAATAACTGAGTGGGTGTTTAGAAATTTCTATTGGCGTGTAAATGGTTTCAAATATGGCACTTTCTATTTTACAGTGAGTGATGAAAGATTATCCTAGTGTGTGATGAGGTGTGTTTGATTGTCACATGGATGATGTCATCAGTGATGTCATCAGTGATGTCATTTGAGATGTCATCAGTGATGTCACTGACCATGTCATGAATGATGTATTATGTGACATCATCAGCAGTGGATTGCGGGTGCGCGAGTTATAGTGAGTACAACTAACTATAACGGGGAGTTTCAATGGTTTTGTATGGGTAAAATGTCCAGCTAACTATAACTGGTGTGAAACCTATG
This sequence comes from Lissotriton helveticus, assembly GCF_964261635.1. NCBI lineage: Eukaryota > Metazoa > Chordata > Amphibia > Caudata > Salamandridae > Lissotriton > Lissotriton helveticus. Next base: position 1,637,745,479 of record NC_136061.1, on the reverse strand, counting down.
GTTTTTTCAGTGAATATATATATCTATATATATAGATATATATAGATATATATAGATATATATAGATATATATATATTACCTACTGGCGGTTGCCAGTAGGTAGTTATAGTTAGGACCTAGTTTCCATAGGAAATCCACAACATTCTATTTGGAATAACTTTGGCGCCGGTGAACGAATCTTTGCGAAGTTCCAAGAAAATAGCCTGCTCGGTTCCGCTCCTTCCCTGAAAGTTTGGGAGTGATTCGACAAGTGGGGGCCGTGAAAAAAGGGGGTCCCAAAACGTGTTTTCCCCATGCAATATTCCATAGGGACCTTTGGCCAGGGCTACAGCCCGAACGGCGGAACGGAATTACACCAAATTTGGCAGAGAGGTAGAGTTCGGTTCGCAGATTGTGCTTTTTGTAAATGGTGTAAATCCGTTCAGTAGTTTGTGAGAAAATTACATGTAAAATCATAGCGATATCTAGAGATGGAGTTCTGCACGCGCACGGAAATCCGTACAATTACGAGCACAAGCTGCATGCTGATTGGTTGTCAACTGTCTGTCAACACTCGAAACCAGGAAGTGTTGGCAGCCATCTTGTTCATCGCTAGAACCGAGTCACAAGAAAACATTAAATCAAAGTTGAGAATTAAGGAAAGGGGGAGGGTAGGAACGTCCTGACCCTCTAGGCTTGCTCATGGATTTTTAGGGTCAATTTTATTTTTTTTTAAATAAAGAATCGCAAGGTACGTGTATGGTACTCGTACGCGGTGGAAAAGGGAAAAAAAACTAGAAATCCGTTTTATTCATTAGGTCTCGGGGGGCAAATTCCGGGGGCAATTTTTAGAGCTACATTTCTATGACAGTATGTAAAAGTTTCAGTTTTTTTCTGCATCAGTTGTACTCTCTACGCATGCGCAGCCTTATTTGCAAGTGCACGTTTTTTCTTTTTCTTCAAGTTCGCCAAGCAAAGCTCTCCTCATTTCAGGTATTACATTTGCCGCTTTCTTTTCCCGGGTTGTGTGTGTCATCCGCTGCTATACTTTTGTAATATATTAATAAACATATTGCATCTATATTTATTTGAAATGTAGTGTCGAGACGCCAAATGTTGATTACATACTCCGTCCAGCGCCATTTTAGTAGTTTTCCCCCGTTATTTTTATTATACCTGTACACTCATTTTACCCTACGCATATTTTCTCTGTGATCAATGAGATTTTCTGCCACAGACACCATGGTGTTTGTCCTTGGCCTCCGATCTTATCAGACTTAGTTACACTTATAACTAGAAACTAATTTGAAGGACGTACTCTCTACGCATGCGCAGCCTTGTTTCCAAGCGCACGTTTTTTTTCTTTTTCTTCAAGTTCGCCAAGCAAAGCTCTCCTCATTTCAGGCATTAAATTTGCCGCTTTCTTTTCCCGGGTCGTGTATGTCATCCGCTGCTATACTTTTGTAATATATTAATAAACATATTGTATTTATATTTATTTGAAATGTAATGTCGAGGCGCCAAACGTTGATTACATACTCCGTCCACCGCCATTTTAGTAGTTTTCCTCCGTTATTTTTATTATACCTGTTACTTTCATTTTACCTTCCGCATATTTTCTCTGTGATCGATGAGATTTCCTGCCACAGACACCACGGTGTTTGTCCTTGGCCTCCGATCTTATCAGACTTGGTTACACGTATACCTAGAAACTAATTTGAAGGACGTAAGCCACAGCCATTACAACGCGTGTTCGTCAACACAAAGACATTATTAAGATTATGCGTTTATCATGCGTGGTAAATGCATACTAGTTGTAATAGTATGTGTGCTAAGGCCATATGTGTGCTAATGGCTTCGTGGTGACGATCAGGCGTTTTAATGGCTGTTTCCCCCAGGACACTGCAGAAACCAGGTCTGGGCGTGGTAGACTCCAGGGCACCAGGCGGATGGCCACGCAGCCCCTCTCATACAATATAGAAATCTTTGTGGGGTTATTGTTTCCGTGGTTTGAGGGGTGTCATTGAGGCCCACACACTAAATTTGTAGGGGGGTAGGCATTGCATGGGGAAATGTCGCAAGAGGTTTGTAAATGTGGTACACATTGTTTCATATTAGTTTGATTTCTTTACCATGTTGTAGTGTATCCAGAGAAAATATAACTCAGTACTTTTCAATCCTAGTCTTGAACATCTTACTATAGTACTTCAACATTATAAATATTATTTTTATTGTGGATCGTCACCCTCCTCACAAAGAAAAAGTTGTATGTAGTTTTTTTATTACGTTTTATTAAAAGAATAACTGTAAACAAAACTTAATGATAACTATATAATAAACAACTAGAAAAATAACTATAAAAAAACAATAGTATAAACAAATTGTGAAGTTGACTCCAAAAGACGTACGATTGGTAATCTGCAAAACAAAAAAGAAAATTAGAGTTTAGAATTATGTAGATGTGACTAAATGAGCTGAAGCATTACAATTCAAAGTAACACTACGATTTTACGTGTGCAGTGTGCATGGTACATTTCAGTTGCGTTATAGTGCCGCGTTCAAGTGGTGTCTATTTGGAAGTGCCTACTGCGTTAGTGACACAAAAGTGGCAGAACGGGATTGTAAATATGCTGACTTATTTCTAATGCATTGCAATGAAGGCATCGTATATCTAGGCCTCTGTGCTTACCGTTGTATAAAGACTGTGGCCAAACACTGCGGCCAGTGGAATTCAAAACTTCAGTTCAGGTGTTGTTCTACAAGTCAAGGGAGACAGCAGTGTCTTTAAGTTTAAAAGAGAAAGAGAAATGGTGTCACAGAGAGTGAGAGAGAGAAAGAGAGAGAAAACAACGTTAAAACTGTCTCGCAGAGTGTGGAGTTGAGATTTTTTCTTGAAAAGTCAGACGTAGATTTTACAGCTGCTTGTGTCACTTTTCCCAGGTTAAAAGTGATAGAAAAGTGGCGTAATAAGCTAGTAGATCTGTTTGTCAGACTGTTGTAACCTATCTGTTGTCACTGCTCGGAGGTAATTATACATTTTACACAGTGAAGCTGCTGCACACTACCGACTGTCTCCTTTCACAAATGAAGGTAACACTACAGTTTTACGTGTACATTGTGCCTAGTACATTTCAGTTCCATTATAGTGCCGCGTTCAAGTGGTGTCTATATGGAAGTGCCTATAGCGTTAGTGACACAAAAGTGGCAGAACGGGATTGTAAATAGGCCGACTTATTTCTAATGCATTGTAATGAAGGCATTGTATATTTCGGCCTCTGTGCTTACCGTCGTATAAACACTGCAGCCGAAAACACTGGTGCCAATGGAATTCACAACTTGAAGTCAACTTTTCTTCCACACGTCAAAGCAGACAGCATTTTCTATAAGTTTAAAAGAGAAAGAGAAATGATGTCACAGAGAGTGAGAGAGAGAGACAGAGAGCGAGAGAGAGAGAAAACAACATTAAAACTGTCTTGCAGAGTCTGGAGTTGAGATTTTTTCTTGAAAAGTCAAACGTAGATTTAGAAGCTGCTTGTGTCACTTTTCCCATGGTAAAAGTGATAGAAAAGTGGCGTAATAAGCTTGTAGACCTGTTTGTCAGACTGTTGTAACCTATCTGTTGTCACTGCTTGGAGGTAATTATTCATTTTATACAGTGAAGCTGCTGCACACTACCGAATGTCTCCTTTCACAAATGAAGGTAACACTACAGTTTTAGGTGTGCAATGTGCCTAGTACATTTTAGTTCCGTTATAGTACCGCATTCAAGTGGTGTCTATATGGAAGTGCCTATTGTGTTAGTGACACAACAGTGGCAGAACGGGATTGTAAATAGGCCGACTTATTTCTAATGCATTGTAATGAAGGCATTGCATATGTAGGCCTCTGTACTTACTGTCGTATAAACACTGCAGCCGAAAACACTGGTGCCAGTAGAATTCACAACTTGAAGTCAACTTTTCTTCTACACGTCAAAGCAGACAGCATTTTCTATAAGTTTAAAAGAGAAAGAGAAGTGATGTAACAGAGAGTGAGAGAGAGAGAGCGAGAGAGAGAGAAAACAACATTAAAACTGTCTTGCAGAGTCTGGAGTTGAGATTTTTTCTTGAAAAGTCAGACGTAGATTTAGAAGCTGCATGTGTCACTTTTCCCATGGTAAAAGTGATAGAAAAGTGGCGTAATAAGCTTGTAGATCTGTTTGTCAGACTGTTGTAACCTATCTGTTGTCACTGCTTGGAGGTAATTATTAATTTTACACAGTGAAGCTGCTGCACACTACTGAATGTCTCCTTTCACAAATGAAGGTAACACTACAGTTTTACGTGTGCAGTGTGCCTAGTACATTTTAGTTCCGTTATAGTGCCGCGTTCAAGTGGTGTCTATATGGAAGTGCCTATTGTGTTAGTGACACAAAAGTGGCAGAACGGGATTGTAAATAGGCCAACTTATTTCTAATGCATTGTAATGAAGGCATTGTATATGTAGGACTCTGTGCTTACCGTTGTATAAACACTGCGGCCAGTGGAATTCACAACTTGAAGACAACTTTGCTTATACACGTCAAAGCAGACAGAATTTTCTAAAAGTTTAAAAGAGAAAGAGAAATGAAGTCACAGAGAGTGATTGAAAGATGCCGCTCGTGAGAGGAGTTTCCTGCTGACTGAGCCTGTTCGTGTGGTCCCGCTACAGGAGTAGCATTGCCCTGGGACGTGTGTCAAATACTTTTGCCAGCGAGAGGAGGGAGGCGTGAGGCCGCAGAGGAGGTGAGAGGCGCGGCCCCGGGACTGCGAGGATCAGCTTGAAACACCTACAGCTGTGTCCTCTTCCCGGGGGAGCCGCGCCCCCTCCCAGTGCCCGCCCCCATCTGCCTGCTCTTTACTCCTCGCGGCCCCCGCTTCGCGGGTGCCGCTCGTGAGAGGAGTTTCCTGCTGACTGAGCCTGTTCGTGTGGTCCCGCTACAGGAGTAGCATTGCCCTGGGACGTGTGTCAAATACTTTTGCCAGCGAGAGGAGGGAGGCGTGAGGCCGCAGAGGAGGTGAGAGGCGCGGCCCCGGGACTGCGAGGATCAGCTTGAAACACCTACAGCTGTGTCCTCTTCCCGGGGGAGCCGCGCCCCCTCCCAGTGCCACGCCCCCTTGGGAACCCTTCTATATGAGAAAGGGCTCGACCGCGGACCGCGGGACGCGCGCGGGACGCAGCCCGGGGCTAAGCCCGGGCAAAGGGCGGGCCCTCTGTGGCCCTCCGGGGACCAACGGAGCCGGGCCGGGGCCACACTCTTTAGTCCATCTTTGTTCCAGTTATTTATACATGTGAGTGTGATTCCTATGCTCAACGTAATTTTAGTAACTACCACTATAGGAATTCACTATGCCTCCTAAACCTGTTACTATGGACAATTTCTTAATTAAAAAGGTAGCACAGATTAATAGCAACAGAAGGGCGTCCCTGGGGCTGGAGCTCCCTTTATCAAACCCTCCTGAGCTTCCAGTCACCGTTGTAGATATTCCTTTGGAGGAGCCTCCTGCTCCCATGCGTAAAGCTACGACGGTAGTTGCTTTAATCCATGCGGGTGCGAATGATGAGGTTTCTAACACCCAAGGGGTAGTTAAAGGCTCCTGCGAACCCCAGGAGTCTGCTACAAAGGTTCCTTCACGAATCTTTAGGAAAGCGCGTGTGAGGCGCAGGGGTAAGCAAAGGAAATGTAATAACACAACTAAACAAGGAGGGGGGGTAATGTTTGGCCCTATATCAGCGTGTTTTGAACCTAGACTGTGTAAAACAGGAGAAAAAGGGGTTGTTATCACATCTGAATGCCCTACAGATTCTCTGCTACTTATTGATTTGTCATCTTCAGGGGTCGTTGATAATATTGTAGGGTGTTCCCATGACCAAACTATAATTAATAAGCTCCCTTTGTCCAGTACACCTACCAGTTCTCCTGTATTGGACCTACTTACTGGGAATGATACTGTTAGGCTATCGGGCTCCCCTAGACTCCCTATTGATCCATCTCTTATGTCCCCTACAACCTCCCCTACTATAACTAACAGTTTAAAAAGGGGAGGTGAGCCACTGGGAAACCGTGCAAATAAAATTAGAAAAGGGGCTGTTTGTGTGCCTTCGAAACAAGGTGGTCAAACTTTAGAAGGGGAGGTGGCTATGATGGCCAAAATTGCAGAACTTTTTAAGGGAGCGATGCAACCACTCGTAGATAAGATAACGACATTGTGTGCTCAATTAGATCAAACTCAGAAGAAGGTTGAACATAATTCCCTCCTTCTACTGGATTTGGCAAAGGGGATAGGAAAACCTAAAATAAATCCTTTGGAAAATTCTAAGGTCAACCCTCCTGTGAAATCTATCCTAAAAGGGCCCCCTCTGTCATTAGCACCTATAACACCAACAGTAAAAAAGCCAGTACTGCAACAAAAACAGAGTTCAGTACAAAAGGGTGTAAGAGCAGGGAGTCCTGCAATTACGATAATCACTCCAGCCCCAGAGATGGCTATACCCCAACAGGTGGCGCCGGTAATCAATGAACAACCAACTAAACAAGGGGACACCTTAAATCAAGTCGGTAGTAAGGATCTGTTAATGACCAAGCTAAGTAAAGGTAACCATCCGACAACTGCCCCCACTAAAAATAAAATTAATCGTGTCGTGGACTTAACCCCTGAATCTGCCCCTTTTGTCATTGTTATGGCAGGGGTCCCAGAACTCCCCGAAGGCAAACGGGAAGATCACGGAGCACTACGGAATAAGGTTGTTTTTTGGCTCCGTGATAATAGACCACTGCCCGCTTCAATAAATGGCGAAATTTTAAGCCTAAGGCGTGCTAACTGGGTCGGGGTTAGGCCCAAGGACAAAAATGGTGATGTTATAATCATCAATTTTAAGGATTATAGGGCAGTGAGGCACATTGGGGATTGGTTCGATGCTAGTAGCAGTGGCTCTATCTCCACGCATCTTCTTTCCTATTTCTATCCCTATGCACCGCCAAAAAGTTTTACTAATCGGGGGAGGGACAGGCAGCTTCTTAAGAAGCCAGTACGTCAACACTGGTTTGAAAGTGCAAGACTGTGGGATAGGCCAGGGGGTAACCTGCCTATGCAGGCAACTCCTGGTTACGTTAGTGGTCAAGGCCCTCCTCTTTATATTGAGAGACCAGAGGACTTTTATCGTAGGAATGATTATCAGGTTTATCAAAACCCACCTACTATGAATCACTATCCACCCTATTTCGGACCTAATGTTACCCAAGGGAGATTAGGGAATAATGGAGGACCCCTGCCACCATTGTATAGTCTACCGGTCCAAAACCGTTATCATATCTTGTCGGGTTTGGACGGTGTAGATTGACAGCGAGCTCAGACTCTTACGGAATCTGTGGCTGAGGAACAGCTTTCATGCCCAATTCTTCAAGTCTCTACTAGGGGTAGGGTATCTTCTAGTAGTACTGAGGCTCCCATTGATTTATCCCATGATTCTCCTACATTAAATAAGACAACCACCTCGGATGGGTTAACAGCTTCTGATAATGTTTTCCCGGAACAGTTGCAGCTTCTTGGAGGAGATACTAATGGGCCTACAGAGCAGATAGGGAATGGTTCGTTACAGGTGAAGAGTGACCTGTGTCAATTGCTCTTCTGGAACGTAGCCGGGCTGAGACAAAAAATCTGCAATCCAGCATGGGATTCCATAATAAGTGGGCAGGATATAGTGGCCCTCCAAGAAACATGGACTCAGGACCCAATCCACGTAAATGGCTATAGGACTTTCTTTACCCCAGCTATTGGAGGACATTTTGGAAGGGCTAAAGGAGGTTTGATTACGTTTATTTCAAACAACCTTAAAATCAAACAGGCCCATCATTTTTCACTTTCCAATTACTTCCAGATCATAGTCTTAAGAGACCTAAAAGGAGCAAAGATTATTGTTATTAATTTTTATAACAATATTCCGAGGGAAGAAATCGTGGTTGCAATGAAGCAACTCAGGGAGGAAGTTCAGGTAGAGGTAGACAAAAATAATAGAGAATTTGTAATTTTATGGGGGGGAGATTTTAACTGCCCACTCTGTCCTAAAGGTAGACAGGGACTATGTGGTCTAATGATAGATAGAGATACGAATCTGACCCATTTCGACCATAATCTAATGGGGGATTTGCTGAACGAAATATTATTTACGTTTGACTTAGGGTTTGCAAATGAAATAGCACTAAAACCCACTCCCTTTATTCCCACTTTTTTTGGTAGAGGTTTGTCGTCAACTATTGATTTTATTATCATCTCCAGTAGTCTTAATCATAGAGCGGTGGAGGCTACAAATATTCCATTGCCCTTAAGTGACCATTTTCCGCAATGCCTTACGGTAGTTGATTTGTTCCCAGACCCATCTACGGCCGCGGCTCTTGTTGAGGCAGCGGTTGATGTGGTTCTTGGGAGACAAAATGGATACTCACTTAAGTGGAGCAAAATAGTCCCCGTAATGTTCTTTAAGAAACTCTGGGAGGCATGCTCTACTAGCTTTTTGATTTGTTTGGGAAATGATGCGAGTAGTGATCAAATTATTGAACATTTTGGTATCATTGCCGCAAATATAAAAAGTAGTTTAAGGGTGGAGTCAAAGCGTAGTGGTAAGGGGTGTAAGAGCTGGTTTAATAATGAATGTACTAGGGCGCTGAAAAATTTAAAGCATGCAGTTCACAGGAGCCCAAGAGACCTAGGCGAAATAAGAACATGCAGGTCACTATATAACCAGGCTCTTAAAGAAAGGAAAATTGTGCTTAATAAGGAGGCACTAGATTCACTTTGTGAGGCCTCACAATCCAAAAATTCTGCTGCTTTTTGGAAAGTAATTAATACACCTTTTCCGTATGAAACCCACACTGCGCGAATTGAGATTGCAATAAATGAGGACAATTGGGTGGATCATTTTTCAAATCTTTATATGGCTCAGGATGATAATCAAGGAGGTGCACCCCAGACCAGTTTGGATTTACAAACTAGGCCTAATTTGATTATTACACTTGACGAGGTTCTGCTTGCCTTAAAGGCAACTAAGGGAGGAAAGGCAGCTGGGCCCGATGGGATACCGGCTGACCTTTTCAAAGCCAATTCTGAAATCTGGGCCCCTATTTTAGTACAAGTTTTTAATGCAGCATTGGCAAGTGGCTTAAAAGATTCCTGGTTCACCTCTGTCATTGTCCCCATTTACAAGAAGGGGGATAGAAACAGTTGTGCCTGTTATAGGCCTATCTCCCTTCTTGATTCCTCAATAAAAATCTTGGGTCGAATAGTGTTGGCAAGACTTCAAAGTTGGGCGGAAGATAACGAAGTTTTGAGCGACTTGCAATTTGGCTTTCAAAAAGGGATTGGTACAACTGAGCAAGGCCTAAATTTAATGTTGTTACAGCATAAGTATATAAGGATTAAGTCGGAACGCTTGTATTTTATTTTTGTGGATCTCTCATCTGCGTTCGACTGTGTGTCGCACTCCAAATTATGGGCAGTAATGAAAGGTATGGGAGTGGACAATACTATCATTTGTTTCTTGAGGGAACTGTATAATGGAGCCACTGCGTCTGTTCGCTACGGTAGAGGGGGGGAATGCTCCAGAAAATTTAGTGTGGGTCGTGGAGTACGTCAAGGTTGTGTGCTGGCACCTTTTCTTTTCCTCCTCTACATTAACGGGCTTGAGCATCATCTGCTACATGAGTGCGGGGATATGCCCAGGGTCGGGAGGAGGGCAATCCCTGCGCTCATGTATGCGGATGATGCTGTGCTCATGGCACGCACACCGCAGGCTCTGCAAAAGCTAGTAACAAGCTTTGAGAAGTTTATGCTGAATCTAGATTTGCAAGTTAATTGTAGCAAAACATTTACAATGAACTGTGGCCCCAAATCAAGTAAACCAATGAAAAGAATGTTTTTAAACAAACTCCCACTAGATAATACCCCAACCTTTTCTTATTTGGGCATTTTATTTCATGAGTCAGGTTCATGGACATGTGCAATCAAGGCCAGAACTCTTTTATTTATGAAAACGATCATGGCTTTAAAGAACTTTGTTAGAAAATTGGGCAGGAAACCAATAAAAGAACTATTAACTATATATAAAGCAACATGCTTATCTGTGGCTATGTACGGCTCAGGTTTGTGGGGGTACGCAAATGTTGATCCTATCCAGGTTGTGGAAAATAAGTTTTTGAAGGAAGTCCTTGTAGTCCCACAGTCTGTTGCCACATTTAATTGTCACGCCGAATTGGGTTTATCTCATATATCAGATATTATCAAAATTCAACCCATCTTACTATGGCACAGGGTTTGGACTACAAATGAGTGTACCATGAACCGGGCTCTGTTACAGGACACCCTTCGCCTGGAGCATGTGGAGAGATCACAATGGTTGGGATATGTTAAGTGCTTCCTAACTGATTTGGGGTGCTTCTCTTATTTTCTGGATCCATCTACAATGGACAGCATCTCAAGGAGCACATTGAAAGCCCTCTGCCTGGACCATCTTGAGGATAAGAGGAGGAGAGTTGAAATCTTGAAACACTCTGTACAATCCCACCACCCTACTCTATGTGAGACTAAGACTGTACAGCCATACCTTTCCCTGCCCATTTCAAACTATGATCGTTTTCTTTTAACTCGTTTTATATTTTGTATATATTTTAGACTGGTGTCCTTTCCTACTATGAACCTATGGACCCGCATTTTGCCCACTTGCCCATGTGATGGCTTTTCACAACAATCGGACATTCATATCCTTTTCTTTTGCAGATTTTATAGAGCCTCTCGTATTGAAATTATTGTCCCTTTTCTAAAAGAAATGAATCTTACCAATCACCGCTCAGCTTTTTTAGATCTCCAGAGAATGGATATGGTTTTAACTGTAACTGTGGTCTTAAAATTTTTAAAAACTGTGTTTCATTTACGGAAACAAATGGATAGAGTAATGGTTTAAACTTTTAATTTATTGATCTCCCTCACTGAACATTTATTTTTAGAGTTGCATTCACTGTAGCCTGTTGTATTTGTTTGTTCCTTTTATGGTTATTTGTATTTTAACCGAATAAAGTTTTGAAACTGAAACTGAAACTGATTGAAAGATGGTGGTCTCTGTGTGGAAGAAGCCTTCACTGTAATCAAGAGAGTTAATCATTTCAATTTAGATAAGGTTGTATATAGCAGAGTGGAGATAGCAAAGTCCAAAACTTTAAAAAAGAAAGAGAAACGATGTGAAAGAGTAAGAAAGAGAAAGGGAAAAAAGGACATAAAAACGTGGGAGAGACACACACGAGAGGGGTACGTGAAGCCAGAGGCGCAATCACAGTCAAAAATATCGGGGGTGAGGGGGCTAGAAAATATTTGGGGTGGGGGCTTAAGTTCTTAAGTTCAAGCAATAGTGGAGCTGCAGGGGCTGTAAGTGGGGGGGGATATCAAAGCCTCATTAACAAGCAAAATGTGTTTGAAAGACCTGTGACGTACTTGGGTGCGACTGTGTGTGGGCCCAGGAAGCTATGTCATCCTAGCTGAAGCCCCGTTAGCCCAATGTTTTTTTTGCGCTTGCTGCGTACTACAGATTCTCTCCTTTGACAGATAAGTTGTCGTTGTTTGCTCACCTTGTGCTATTGCCGTCGTCCGTGTTACATAATCCATCGTGAAGCTGGACATCAAAAAGATATTAAAAGGAAGATGTTATGATTGGTAATTGTTACAATATTAATTTGGAGTTAGATAATATCACGCTTTTATAGGCATTCGCAGGGCCGGACTGGCTACCGGGCATTTTGACATTCTGCAGAGCTGGGGGCTGATTTCGTTGATGGGGACCTGCATGTGCAAAACGAAATTTGTTTTGCATTGTTGATTTCGAAGCACACGCAGCTCTCCATCTACGAAATTAGCCCCCACCGCAGTGACATCAGCCCCCAGCTCTGCAGAATGTCAAAATGCCCGGTAGCCAGTCCGGCTCTGAGACGTTGATTGTCACATTTCTACGAACTGTTTGTATTGTGAATATATTCCGGACATTTCAGCGATTAGAAAAAACGTTAATGCTATTGGGAAAAAAAAATGTAAACATGTAAATTAATACATTATGTAGGAGTACGTTCGTCTAAAATAGTAAGTCGCATTTTTGTATGTTGTCAGCTACAACCTTTTGACTCCTTCCGATGCATACTCAAGCCTCACTGCTCACCTTTTCGTGGAAAAGAGACCTTCTTCATGATGTAGTCCCGATCTCCAACAAAGAAGTCTCATATATGCTGCCGAGTCTTGATATCTGTATGGCTAATGACATACTCATGCTCCCATCATCATCATCGCAGGTTCTTCACCCGCTCAGTGCTTCGGGTGCCACTAACTCAGTGACCAAAGAGGCCATGCATGTGGTAGTGGGTCCCTTGTTCGGTGGTTTGGGAACAACTCTAAAATGGTGTACAACACGTGCGCTCCGTGTTTTTTATACATAGGGTCACGTGTGTAGTGACGAATGCGCTGAATGGATGTGGTGTGGGTGTATACCAGCCATGAGAAGTGTGTGTGTTGATCTGACAAGTAGACCTGCAACTAAGAAATCACTACAATGGAAATTTGGGCCTTCTTTTTTCTATGTGACGTTACGATACAGTCACTATGTATGTAGCCTATTTTGTAACGCATTTTATTGTATAATGCGTTTCAAAAACTAGTTGTGGTAGGGTGCTTTTCAAATAAACTGCGAAGTGTGCTTACGAGTTTGTTGAGTGTAGAAGTATTTTTTTTTCTATTTTCTATTCTATTATAATTGTGCTGACTTTTCTCCTTTAGCGTGCAGTACTATATTATTTTATAAAATGTATAACTGTTGAAATCATCTTTGAAAGTAGAATGGAAGCATGTAAGCTGCTGTCTGTGACGAAAAGCAATGCGGGCTCCCGCAGGAAGTGGGGAGCCGGCTGGGACCATGGAGGCCTTGGGGGTCTTCCCACGGTCCGCAACATTACATTTGAGCCCCGGGGGTTGGGGTTCTTCGGGGATTATGAAAAATTAGTGATAAAGGCTATTTTTTTAGGTACGCGTACCAAGCATGAATGGATGACTTAGCGTGCGAAAATTGGAAGTCGTCCCATAAGCGTACTGAAGGAAGAAAAAGAAGAATATTTTAAAGATATTTATGAAGTGTATGTGTTTAGATGTTGGATGGCTCTAAAAAGAGCCCTTGTGTTTATTGGTAGATTTTAGTACCTACAAGTAAGTGCCAATGCAGAGTCTAAAGTTCAAGAGGAAGACTCTGTTTCCCTCATCTGTAAAATGTACACCATCTCTCCTATAGATGTCATGGATATTGAAACGTAGATTGTTGTGGTAGATTGACCCCATTCTACAGTCTCAGAGAAAGGCAGAAACAGATTTATTCACATGTTTCCTAGCTTTTTCAATCAGTGGACAATAGTGGTTGAACCGATTCCATTTCTGCCTTTGGCATATATTAGAATATACAAAGACAGTTTTGGGGAACAGTGTCATAATTTAGGCAAAGGTGTCCTTCATAAGCATTTTCAGACCTACCCCTGTCAAAGTGCCTAGGTCATTGCCACCACAGTGCACAATTATGAGGTCAGGGTGTTGGAGATGCAAAAAGGATTTCACCAATGGTACCAATTGGTGCCACTTTAATCCTCTCTGTCCAATCCATTTAATGTCTACATTTGGTAAACGTAGGTCTTTGTGAATTCCTTTCCGTTCTGCATACCTTTGACTCCAGAAAATATAACTGTGTCCCACAATCCACACTGTAAGCATCTTGAAGAGAGGTCTGGATGCACTCCGAAGGTCTCTGTAAATGAAATGGCAGTTTGAAAAGTAAGATGTTTTCTAAAATGGTGGACAACCTGCAGTTTTGAAAAAAGAAAAGGAATGATTAGTTGTTCGAGAACATTCTACACTAAGCTAGGATGAATGTTTCTGTGTTTTAAATGCCTGATTTTTATTGGTTAAGAAAAACTGATAGAAAAGAACGTTACACAAGATAAGCTGGTATATTCTCAAGTCAAGCACAATTGCTGTTTTAATTTGCAACAATGTATGATGAACTTTTCACCTGTGTGCTGAGTTAGGTGTTCCCTGAAGTGTTTCTATGGTAACTGGCAGATTGTGGAATGGGGGAAGTGTTGAAAGTTTTGTCAGTTGGAAAGGGTGCAAAAGTTCAAGCAATATAAAAGTGTGTTTCGTTTTGATGTAATGTGGGAATAAATGTGATTTTTTATTTATTTGTATATGTGTGTGAATTGAGTGTGTAGATTGACAGGAAAAGTTTGCTATTTGCTATTGGACGTCCTGTCCACCTAGGACTGCTTAGGGGGGTTTACAATTATCCGAAGGTCAAAATGTTTGATGGCCTTTGTTGAGCCTTTGATGGCTCTGGGGACCACCAACTCCCAGGGCGGCTCCTGTAGTGTTACGGGGTGCCTATCCCTGGGACACTGCTGTTTGCTATGGTAGGGCTAGAGTTCTCTTTCAAGTAGGAAAGCAGATTGCTTTTCGTCTAAGAGAGCAGCATGTAAGCTGGTCTCTCTGACAAAAAGCAATGCCGGCTCCCGAAGGACGCAGGCAGCCGGCTGGGACCGTGGGGTTTTTGGGGCTTCCACCACGGTGCTGAACATTATATTTGAGCCCCGGGGGATGGGGTCCCCGGGGATTGAAAACAATTTGTGATAGATGCTATTTTCTTTTTTTTATGGTATATTTAGTGTACACGTACTGTGCGAATTCAGAAAGTCGTTTCGTAAGCGTACGTAAGCAAGAAAAATAAATACAAAATATATGTTTTACAGATATGTATCAAGTTTATGTGTTTATATGTTGGTTGCTTGTAATGAGACATTTTCTTTTTATTGGTACTTATAAGTAAGTGATTATGCATAGTCTAAAATTGTTGAGGAGCAGTGTTTTATACAGTGCTGAACTTTTGACCTCTGTTGACAGTTGACTTTTGCATGATCTGTTGGGGGTAGGGTGGAAAGTTATGTCAGTTGGAAAGGTTTGAAATGTTAAAGCAATGGAAATGTGTGTTTCGTTTTGAATTAATGTGTGAAGGATTTCAATTGGTTATTTATAAGAATGTATGTGTAAAATGAGAGGGAAAATGTTCCATTGAGTGGTTCTGGTGCAACCACTGAACTAGAGAGATTCTGTATAAAAATATCTCCTGTGTGAGTGGCATTCTTTTTAATCTATAAAATCAATTTGAAAGGTGAGTTGATAAATTGTATGGGAATGTATGTGGTGCATGTTTGTACATTAAGGAATTATGGGGCATATTATCAAGACAGGCGATAAAATTATTGCCGCTTAATCGGCAGAAAACTGCTGATAAAGCAGCGATAATGGGCTTGATAATATGCTGTATGCAATTCCAATCGAAGCCAATGTTAGATGTGAGAGACGTCTGACATGGGCTTTGATTGGAATTGCATAGAGCATATTATCAAGCCCATTATCGCTGCTTTATCGGCAGTTTTCTGCAGATTAAGCGGCAATAATTTTATCGCCTGTCTTGATAATATGCCCATATATTCGTCCCTTTTTGTAGTAGTAAATGTGTTTTGCTATAATGCATGCTGTTATGTTTTATTGCTTAATATCACATTGTGCATCTGTGTACTTTAAGGAATTATGGGGCATATTATCAAAAAAAGGGCGATACATTATCGCCGCTTTTATCGGCAGGAAATTGCTGCTAAAGCAGCGGACCTTTTTGAGAGTGAAAACCCTACCTGGACGCCTCCATTAGCTGACGAATCGCATTGGGAAATCGCCATTCTTCCCTGCAGCCTCCCTGTGTCCCAGGAGGGATCGACCGCCATCGCACCGCGTAAACAGCTTGCAGCACCCGCTTTGCGGGTGCCGCTGCGCGGCGCTTTGGTGCGGGGTTGAGGCAGCAGGACAACAGCCAGTAACCGGGAGGAAGAGCGAACTGCGTGAGGCAACTGGGGGCGCGTGAGGCAGGGACTCCATAGACCAGGAGTCCCCGCGCTGCACAGGTGTGCACGGCCGCGCCCCCAGCAAGACACGCCCCCGGCTGCAATACCTCCTATAACAACAGTGCAATAACGCTCAGCGGGACGCGAGCGAAGCCCGGGCAAAGGGCGGGCCCTCTGTGGCCCTCAGAGGCCAGGAGAGGCCGGGCCGGGCTAGTTCCCTAAAACCTTCCTCGGCACCCAGTTCGACCTTTCGACATCAGTCAATACTCACCCACTATCATCACACCCCGTTTTTCTGATTATGAAGAAGATTGCAAAGAAGCCCAAGATGCCCATTTTAAGATCAAGCACAAAAGGTAAAATGGATGTGCCTCCTCCTTTACCAACCCTTACCGCCATTGACAAAATGCTCAAACAGACCATAGGGGCGGTATCTAATGCCATAGCCAGTACAGAGAGAAGAATGTCCTTACCACCTGTGACAATCATCCAGGAAACCCAGGAATCTCCTATTAATTTATCGGAAGCCTCTTGTGATCGGGCGGAGGAGCTCGATATCAGCCCGCCCCCATCTCCCTCCTCTTTCGCCGACCTCCCTTGTGCCCAGGTGCCCGTTGAAACTAGCAGTGATAGAACTGGCACACAAACAAATACTCACGATAAAAATTTGCATATTATAGAGAAATTCCCGCACAAGGAAGGCCACAAACAAGGGGGCAAAAAAGGACCCTCAAAAACCAGTAACCATAACCTGATAACGCCTATAAATCCACCTACACCGGGAATACCTTGTTGGATAACCAACATGGTGGCTGACCTCAAAATCGACCTTGAGCACTCTATCACGGTGCTGTTAAAACCCCTTATAGCAAAAATAGACAGACTTACATCACTGGTAAACAATAAGGGGATTGGCCCAAAAAGCCACCTTGCGCAAGATTGTGACCCAATAAAACATAAAGTCACCACACCTAAAAGCTTACTCAAAGATAAGGCCTCTATAACATCTGATGTGGCCGCAAAGGCCTCTAATAGAGTCACACAAAAAGGCAGCAAGGATAAGCAAAAGGCTGCCACCACCCCGACTATAGGCACAACTAATAAACAAACAATTGCTGGAAATAAAAAATTCCCCCTTGTATCCTCTCAAACATTGGAAGGAAATAATGCTGCAACCCCTAAAGTGGACTCAAAGATATCCCGGACTCCTTCCATGACAACCACTAAAGAAAACAAAACTGCAACCCGCTTCAGGACAATTAATCTCCCGCCTGAAGCACTGCCTTTTGTGGTTGTCTTAACAGGAGTCCCACCTCTAAGAGAGGGCCAACGAGAATCACAAGTAGAACTGAAAAATAAATGTGCACAGTGGCTGCAAACACATAGACCTCTGCCTCCCAACATTTATGGGGAAATCCTCTCTGTAAGAAGGGGTGAGTGGATTGGCAAAGGCACTAAGACCATAGCAGGGGACATCATCACGGTGAACTTTAGAGATATGGCAGCAGTTAATTTTATCTGCAACGCCCCCCCGAGTTATACCCGCTCACAAATTCACCCGGTACACCTATCCTACTTTTACCCCTTTGCATCTCAAAGGCCCAGGCAGAGCAATAGACCACTGTGGTAAATTAAATTACCTGATATCTAATTTCTATGTGGTAAAGTTCAATAAAATAGCTCAATCAAAATAAGAGACACAGAGTCCGTGGCGTCTGGGTTTTAAGGGGTTTTATTCCATAAAATGGAATTGGTTCGAACCAGGTAGCATGATCCATCACCACGAGGGTTCAGGAAGGGAATCATGGACATGTACAATGATTTATTAACAGTACGCAGTATATATAATATCATTACAGTGGTGATGGGTTCAGAAGGCGTAACGGCTGAAAGAAACAAGATAAGAAACATGTGCGTAACAATATGTAATCAGAAGGCGTGCACAAGGGTGTACACGGAGGTGGGTGCCAGAAACGTCACATAGAAGAAGAAATATTTCAGCATTTCAGTCATAGAAGTGGGTGGATCCCTAGAAGAATCCTGCAGTGTCAGCAGAAATATATGGCAGAGATGCGCGCGCAGCAGCATGACGTGTGACTGACGTGGAACTGGAGGGTGAAGGGGACTTGACATTTAACGCTAGGATTAGAGACAGAAGTCTGGTGGGTCAGATCAACTTGTTCCTAAATCATATCTGGTATTTTGTGTTTGGAGAACGGTATTATCTAAAGAAAAGGTCTCTCGGGCAGAGGCTATTCTATACTGACTGCTAATGCGTGCATGTGTGTCTACGTGTAATGCGAGGGCTATGGGCCTACCATGGCAACAGGAGCTATGAATTACGTACATGGAGATAGAAAAGCCGGGCCCTTTACTCTGCAGCTGGGGGGATGTTTACCTAAACTACTAGACAGGAATGTATTTTCGAGGAGCGGAGCAGATAACTTGAAGGCTGAATACAGTTTTGGCAGACAGTCAGGCAGAGCCGGGCACCACTTGCCGCGTAGAGAGTAAGTCAAAGTTCAGGGATGCAGATGCAGGTCCTCGCTGCGGTTTTCAGAGGCAGAAGTCAGGAAAAAGGCTCAATGGCAGAAATCAGGGCCTTCGCCAGAGCCATGAAAACATGAAAGTGCACCATGTAAAGACGGTGGCACGGCACACTTAGGAACTGAATTATTGATCCATTCATGGCGGATTAGAAAGAGGACATGTTAACGTTGGACGCAAATGTATTTGCGTCTTCATAGCGGGTTATGGAGGGAACTTACATGCGCTTTTAGGCACATACATGGAGCCGTTGCGTTGGGGTACGTAGTAGGGGACACAATTGAGCATAAAAATTCATATTACCTCATTCCCTCCTTGTCCCCTTCGGACCCTTCATGATATATCAATCTTCATTAATCCATCTATGTGTTCATATAACATCATTTGCTCTTCCTTTTTCTGACGGGAATTTGAATTTGAACTTGAATGGGGAATACATGATGTGGCGCACAAACCGCATATCGTCGGCCCACATTGTAGACATAGGCAACAACTGAATACTATGAGAAGGGCTATCCCTAGGAAGGATAGGACTTTCCATCCCCAGGTGGATAACACGCTCCAGAACCAACCGGACCAAGTCCAGGTGCCTGGATTCTGGTGTATCTGACTAGCAATTTTGTGAAGACGGGTAATGGCTTTATATACTGAAGGTGCGTTTTGTGGAATGAAAATACAGCAACTCGATCCGATGACTCTACAAGCTCCGCCCCTATCGGCCAAGATGACGTCAAGAACAAGACGATTTTGAAGGACAACAAGTCTCATAGCAGACTGTTCCTCTGTTAAATTGCCTAGGGCGGAAGTAGTTTCATTCACTACTGCTTCAAGGGTTCTGGTCAATCTACGTATCAGTTTACTATTCGAGACAGTACCTAAGTAGGGAAAGAAACCTTTATTGAAATCTGTATATTGCTCCCATGCCGTTTCAGTATAATCGACAATCGGGAGTTCTCTCTTGTGTCTAGTATGTACTAGGTGGGAGTTCCTATGATAGTCAGGTGGGGCTAGAAAAACAGGTGGCAGAAGGAATGCAATGTAACAAGTACCATCCCAATCTAGGGGTAAACGTATGTATGCTGTATGGCCACAAACAAAATAGGAATGACGGGAAGCTTTGAATGTAGACTTGCCTTTATCACTGAATTTGACTACAGTGGTACATTCGCTATGACCTAGGTGTACTGAACCATTCTTTCTGACACATAATTCACCTTTAATAGGTAATACTGACATAGAGGGTAAGTCTGGCTTGGTTTCGGACTCGACATTCAGAATCATGAGGTTAAGTGTAAAATTACCTAATCCATATACTTCGTTTTCTAGATCGGTCCCTGTCCTTTTGGGAAGACCCTCCTTGTCAGGGAAACATGCTTTGTACAGAACAGTGTTCAGATTTCCCCATACCCAATTGCCTTGGTAAACTACGGAATCAGAATCTAAGGAATTTATTAAACTAAACCATGCACCACAGGAACCATTGTGTGTGAACGGGTATGGAAAGAGGGGCAGAACTCCCTTGTATTTCTGATAGGGGGGGAGTCGGCCACATATCCAACAATTGGTAGCATTGCTGGTCTGATGGGAATGTTGTAACATACTAATGAATGTATTGTTGCGCAGCGCAAGTCTGTATGACAATTCATGCGGGGGTAATTCACTGAAAGTGTGCTCGATAGTAACATTTGAAGAAGAATGTGTATGCTTGAAAATAGGGTAGTACAAGTTTAACAGTATACTTGCAGCAATAATCATAAGACTCAGAAAAAACATAATCAATAATGTCACTATGCAGTGACTGCGGAGAGATTTACAATATTCACGTTTCTTGAGCTGTTTCTGTCTATCTCTCTCTCTATCGAGGTCTAGCGGGAACATGTCAGAATCAGGTCTAACCGATTCACCTAGGGGAGGACTTAAACAATTAAACTGTCTGACTTGCTAGACCTCAGTTTGGATTTATACTCCTCGGACGGAGTTTTCTCTATCAGGGGAAGTTTAGAGTCACTGAAATCTGGGCAGTCCTTAGAGGGGGAGGGCTGAGAGTCTGTAACTGGAAGCAGTCCATGAAATATCTTGACGTGGCTGGAGTGGAGCCACCCTTTGCGGCCCTCGACCTTGATTGCAGTCCTCGTGGTTAGCAGGACAAGTTTCGGCTCCTGCCAACGGGGCTCCAGCGGACTCCTCCGATCAAAGTTCCTAATGAGGACAAGATTCCCCGGAATGATCCCATGTGGCTTTACATCGGTGTTGTCGGGAAAGGCTGCAGCAACCTGTGAACGACATGATTGTAGTGCAGACATCAAGGAGGCAAGGTAATCTGTCAGCATATTAGAGTCAACATCTGTGATTTTTCTAGGCAGAGGAGTCCCCCACATATTCGGTGGCCTGCCAAAGACCACCTCATACGGGGATAGCCCTGTTCTCGAATGCGCTACCATCCTCATGTAGAAGAGGGCAACGGGTAATGCAACTATCCAGTCTACGCCCTTTTCTTTGCAAATCTTGGCGAGACGAATTTTCAGAGTCTGATTGTGACGTTCCACGAGACCTGCTGCCTCGGGATGTCGGACACAGTGAAACTTCCATTGATAGCCGAGCAGGAGTGATACCTGTTTCATTAACTCGGACGAGAATGGCTGACCGTTATCTGAGTACACGACACGGGGCAAACCGTACCGTGGGAAAAATTCACGTACCAGCTGCTTGGCAGTGGTCGGGGCAGTGTAATCTGGGACTGGATATGCTTCTGTCCAACGGGAAAGTGCACAGACAACTACGAGGACATATTTAAATCCTCGACAACGTTCCATCTGGATATAATCCATCTGGAGGACTTCAAAAGGGTGATCGGGAGGATGAAATCCACCTTGCTCTACGGGAATGCTTTTACCTGGGTTGAACTGACAACAGATCATGCAAGTACGCACTTTCTGCTTTGCTGCTGCTCGTAAATGTTTATTGAACCAAAGGTTTTGAATACTGTCTAACATGGCTTTCTCTCCTAAATGTGCAGGACTATGTGCTGTGGTAATAATAACCTGAACCATAGAGTCGGGGAGAAACCATGTGGCCTTTCCCTTCGTCATCCATCCCTGTTCTGTCTGGATCCCTCCAGTTCAGTCCATTTCCTGATTTCGTCTGGTGTAGCATGTGTCTGTATGTCAATTACATCTAGGGCGGGATCCTTAACTGTCATGCAATGAGTAGGCGTCGGGATTATTGTCTTTGTCAAGTCAGGTGTGTGAGTCTGTGCTGTGAGCTTGGCGGTTCGGTCTGCCAGGTCGTTGCCCTGGGAAATGTTGTCAGTGACTTTAATATGTGCTTTACACTTCATGATGGCTATTGCTGTAGGCAAATGTATTGCTTCTAACAGAGCTTGAATGAGGGGACCGTGCTGGATCTTGGCACCGTGTGAAGTTAAAAAACCTCGTTCTTGCCAGAGGACTCCGAAGTCGTGTACAACTCCGAATGCATAACGGGAATCTGTGTATATGTTAACTTTCTTGTTCTTGGCTAGAATACAAGCTTGGGTCAGAGCAATGAGCTCTGCCGCTTGGGCTGACAGGGTGTCAATACGATGTGTTTCTATGACATCAGTTTCTGTTGTTACTGCAAATGCAGCCACTAACTCTCCTGTGCTTGTTCTCATACATGAACCATCCACATAAAGTGTCAGGTCTGGATCTGGTAATGCGGTGTCTGTCAAGTCTTGTCTGGGTTTCGTCATGATGGTAATGACTTCGACACAGTCATGTGCCAAAGGGTCTGTCATATTTAATGGCAAAAGTGTTGCTGGATTCAATGTGTTACAGCGTCTGATTTCTATGTGTGGCTGAAATATTGTCAATTCATAACCTGTTAGTCGTGCTATAGTCAAGTGCTGAGTCTGTGTACGGTTTAAAAGAACTTCCACGGAATGTGGAACTTGTACTGTCAATTGGTGTCCTAACACTATAGAATCACTTTGTCTGATTGCTAGAGCTGTTGCTGCTACTGATTTCAAGCACGCAGGCAAAGCCTGGGCTACTGGATCTAATGTGCTGGAGAAATAGGCACACGGTTTGTGTGACCCTGCTTGGTCTTGAGTGAGGACTGACAATGCAGTACCTTCACGTTCTGTGACAAATAGTGTAAAAGGTTTGCTGTAACTTGGTGTCGCTAAGACTGGTGCTTGACATAAAGCTTTCTTTAATTCGTCAAAAGCCTGTGTATGTTCCTGAGTCCAAGGGAGGACAGTCGATGACGCTGCCTCCTGTGTTGTCAACTGTATAAGTGGCTTGGCTAGAAATGCATACTGAGGGATCCATTGTCTACAATAAGAAGTGAGGCCTATAAAGGCCCGCACCTCCTTTTGTGTTCTGGGCTGTGTCATATTTACAATTAACTGGATACGGTCGGGTGTTAGCTGTCTCCCCCATTTGGACAGCAAGTTCCCAAGGTAAACCACTTGCTGAACACAGAATTGCAACTTCGAAGGGGACACCTTGTGTCCCTTGTCAGCCAGAAAATGTAAGACTGTCAGTGAGGCATGTTCACATTCGTGTTCACTTTGAGCGGTGATCAACAGATCATCGACGTACTGGAGTAGGGCAGTATTGTCAGGCATGTGGATACTGTCGAGCTGTCTTTTCAATGCTTGGCTATAGATGCTGGGGCTTTCTGCGAATCCTTGAGGTGCGCGTGCGAATTTAAAGCTTCGACCATTTAAACAGAATCCGCAAAGGTATTGGCTATCCGGATTAATGGGGACACTAAAGAAGGCGTTCTTCAGATCAATTACAGTAAAGAACGTGGCTTCAGAATCAATTGCAGTCAATAAAGACGATATGTCTGGGACCACAGGATACTGTGGCACAATGCATTTATTCAATTCGCGCAAATCGATCACTAATCGATAAACTGGTGGTGCACTTGGATCAGTGCGTTTAAGAATCGGAATGATAGGGGAATTACAGATATTGGAGTCGGTCTCTACAACCACTCCTTGGGCAATGAGTTCGTCAATGATTTTCAGTAAAGCCACTACAGCATCTGGTGGTAACTTGTGTTGTCGAATTCGGGGTAAGACAACTCCTGGCTTGAGTGTAACTCGATATGGTGTAATGTGCATACAACCTACATCAGTTGGGCTTTGTGCCCATAACTGTGCAGGAACATTCTGTAACCTGGGATCAATATCTCTCAACACATAGTGACCTTTAAAGTCACGTAAAAATAATCTAACTCCTTCCGGAGAACAACATATGACTGCTCCTAGAGCCTTCAGTGTCTTGATACCTAACAAGTTTTCTGGACATGATTTCGTAAGCAATAAGTCTGTAGTTTGTGATAACGGACCAATTGCTAGAGGAACTGGTTTTGATACTTCATTAATAATAGGTTTTCCTGAAAAACCAAGGGAAACATTCTGTGAGCCTGAGAGGGGTGCCCCTGGAACCTCGTCGTGACTTATCGTTGTTCTGCTTGCCCCTGTATCAATCAAAAACTTTCTATCTTTCCCTAATACCCGACTATGTACATAAGGACCCTCTTGATCTACAGGAATCTCAATGAGAGGCAAGCCAACTTCCCTCTCTAGGCTGTTTCATGTGTATCGCTGATACTCGGGATAGTCAGTTTGTGCATACTGGTACATCTGCTGAGTTGCGTGTTGTGTTGAGGCAATTGGCTGTGGCTGGGGTACCGCTATAGTCTGTACTGTCTGTTGTGGAGCATGCATAGGCTGTACAGTCTGGGGTACGTGTTGGTGAACCTGATCCTGTCTAGGAGGACGCGGTCTCTCCTTAGTTTTGCCTGTTGCTATATTGTATTTTAAAACAGTGCATTCATTTATATAATGGCCTGGCTGTTTGCAGTAGTTGCATGTCCCTTTAACGGGAACTGCTGACTTATTGGACTGTGTCATGCCGTTTTTCTGACTGTCAGCTGGAACTGACTGAGCAACTAACATTTTCATTTTTGTGTCTTTCATACGTCTTTGTTCATGATCATGTTCTTCCCTGACTCTGTTCTGGTGGTACTGTAACATTTGTAACATCTGGGAAGGCGTGTTTGCTTGCCATGTGCTCTCGACTTTTAATACACGATTCTTAACTTGAGGCAAGGAATTCTCAACTAGTTTCATTACAAAAAGATGTGGGTATGACTCACTACTTGGTTTCAGGCCACTATTAATATTAAAACATTTCTCAAACCTAGAATAAAAATCACTAGTGTCTTCATCGGGTTTCTGTTTGCAGGCTGAGATTGCACCCCAGTCTTCCTTTTTAGTTGACAATAATCTTGGCAGAACCTGTACTAACAATCCTGGTAATGCTTTAGTTTTGTCCCCAAGCCCTAGACCTGGGGTTCGAGCCGTTTCTTCATTCTCTAATGCAGCCCAATCAATCTTTTGCTCTCCCACCTCCCAGTCTTTTTCTTTGAGTTTCTCGTAAATACCGGCAGGCAGTAATACTTTCAATATTTTCATAATGTCGGGATAGGTATAGTCTCCCATAAGTAACATGTCTTTTATTTCACGGTGAAAACCTGCTGGATCTTTATCATGACTAGGTACTATCTTCTTCATTTCTAATAATTCCATTTTAGATAACGGTGTGTACACGAAAACACGTCTACGGGTGTCATCGGCATTCTGGACTGGATGTACTTCTCGTAAGGGATTCTGTCGGTCGAAGTAAAACATTTTCCTTTCTGGGGGTGGGGTTGAAACAAACTGTGGGTTCAAGAAAGCACTATATCTGTGTCGCTGTTCTAGAATTACTTTAATTAGATCGGTACCTAGACCTCTCCATTTATTCATGAGTAGTTCTATTAGTACATCAGATAAGGGACCTGGATCAGAACGTTGGCATTTATACAATAAAAGAAGGTGTTGTATCATGTACATACCAGCCAGTCGCTGTTCGTCTGGGGACAGATTCAAAAAGGTTTGTGCTACTGTGTCATCATTATACATACTAGAATTGTCAGCCCATTGCACTGCTGACCTGGCTAATTCTTGTTCATCCATAGAATTGAGTACATGGTACCCCATCCGATGTTGAAGTACCTTATCGGCAGCCTGAAATAGATGTTCAGGCGTTTTCGGATTTGACATAGCAGAGTGAAAAAGTCGCTTGCTTTCTGGGCGTAACGTTTTATCAAAGGATCTACCCTTACCTACATAGGCTATCGTGTCTTGACTTATTTGCTGCGATGTTTCTACTGTTTTCTCTGATTCATCCTCCTCCTGGGAGGAGGCTAGATCGTCTGATTCGAGTGGCTCCTCAGTTTCTCGACGAGCATGTATATCTATGATTTCTTTACGGACCTTTCTAACCATAGCATGTATACTTTTCTCTCTATCATGTTTACCCTCAGCCATGTTCTGACTCCATCTGTTCAATTTATCCATCTCACTTTGTGGAAATCCTGCCTGATCTTGTTCTCTTATCAGACAATTTACCAAAAATCGCATAATTAAACCTTTGTTCTCAATTTTCTGACGTGACATGGCGTCACCAACACTCTCGGGTCCTTCTCCTGTTCTAATAAAGTGATACATTTTGTCTAGATGTTCTGGCATTTCTGGTAACATTATCAGATAATCTGTAACTCGTCTTAAGCGTAAGGACGCTAACAACATGGGTCCTGACGTACCAGGCACAGTGTCGTATCTACAATCTGTAAGCTGTTGTCTGAGCTGTTGTGCTGCGGCACCTTTAGGTGTCCGCGCCATTGCGAAATCTCTCATTGTCACTCGATGTAACTGCGGCGGGGTTCGAAAACCTCCAGATGCGCCTCCTGAGCCGGAGGCTTGACCATAACCTGGCTGCGTTGGGACCTGAACTATGCCAATCCCAAAAGGATTAAGGGTATTTATAGGGGGTGCAAGATTCAGGACCAAAGCTGCAGCGAGGACCTGCTGTTGAGGACCCGGGGGCTGCTGATTATGGGGTGCAGGTACATGTGGGACGGGTACATGGGCAGGTGCATGAGTATAAGCTGGGGCTGCATCATCCAAATAGGAAGAAAGAAAAATCTCTGCTGCGGTCTTGTGACGTAATTTAGTCGGAACCAATGGAAGGGGCAGATTCTTTGGTACTTCTGGGGTCGCCTTGGGCAGGCCCTCGGCCCGAACTGGATACATGCCATTATTAAGCGTACTTAATTGTCGGTCTACTTGTTCTGTTCGAACTCGTATACCTTCCTTGACTAATTCGTTTTCTCGAGTCTTTTCTGAATCTTCTCTATGTTTCTCTGCTTTTCTGAATTCTTTTCTGTGCGTCTATGTGATTCTTTACGCCATAACTCTATGGCGTCTTTCTGTGACTGTCGGGCTTTCTTTTTCAATAATGCTTCCTCTACTCTCATGATGCACTCGGCATCCCATGTTCCTGAAACAGGCCATTTATATTTCTCCTCTAAGTGTTTGGTATAATCGACCCACAAGTCTAAGTACAGTATGGCATCTAAGCCATGCTTGTGGTACATAAAGTGCCCTGGAGTGTCCCTAGGTGGAACAGGCACTGCTTCTTCTAGAATCCCCTTTCTAGTTCCTATCTGTCGTAACTTACTGAACAGCGGCATTTTTGAACCTTGATACTTGATACTTATTCGAACTCGAACACCATAAATACAATATACACAGTAATGCAGATCAAACAATCACTCATACCACGACATTAAAACCACATATTAACTAGTAACATTTACTGGATGTACTGCTAAACAGCACAGATACACTGCTAAACAGTGCAGACCGGGTCTATGTACCCAAACCCGTCTCGACCGGGGCAAACTAATGCACCCGTCTAGATGCGTCCCCAGCAAAGGTACTCACCGGGAAGCACGGAACAGAAGGCCTCGGAAAACTCGACACTGGACTGGACTCGACTCGACTCGTGACGTAGGTACTTCGGAACTTCGGAACTGGTGGGCCTCAAGACACCTCGGACCTTGCACTCTCGGCTGGACTCGGGTCGGGATCCTCTGCACTCCTCACCGCCTCGTCTGGGTATCAATCGCAGTCTCAGTCACCTCCGTTGGCCTGAGGGAGATACAGGAAATCCTGTGGATGCGCATGAGTGTCCGTCCGGCTGTGGCAGGGGACTAGGGCTGCAACGCACCGCCGGCGCGTAAGGTGGGGGAGTGTCCCATCTGGGGTGCCAATTTCTGTGGTAAATTAAATTACCTGATATCTAATTTCTATGTGGTAAAGTTCAATAAAATAGCTCAATCAAAATAAGAGACACAGAGTCCGTGGCGTCTGGGTTTTAAGGGGTTTTATTCCATAAAATGGAATTGGTTCGAACCAGGTAGCATGATCCATCACCACGAGGGTTCAGGAAGGGAATCATGGACATGTACAATGATTTATTAACAGTACGCAGTATATATAATATCATTACAGTGGTGATGGGTTCAGAAGGCGTAACGGCTGAAAGAAACAAGATAAGAAACATGTGCGTAACAATATGTAATCAGAAGGCGTGCACAAGGGTGTACACGGAGGTGGGTGCCAGAAACGTCACATAGAAGAAGAAATATTTCAGCATTTCAGTCATAGAAGTGGGTGGATCCCTAGAAGAATCCTGCAGTGTCAGCAGAAATATATGGCAGAGATGCGCGCGCAGCAGCATGACGTGTGACTGACGTGGAACTGGAGGGTGAAGGGGACTTGACATTTAACGCTAGGATTAGAGACAGAAGTCTGGTGGGTCAGATCAACTTGTTCCTAAATCATATCTGGTATTTTGTGTTTGGAGAACGGTATTATCTAAAGAAAAGGTCTCTCGGGCAGAGGCTATTCTATACTGACTGCTAATGCGTGCATGTGTGTCTACGTGTAATGCGAGGGCTATGGGCCTACCATGGCAACAGGAGCTATGAATTACGTACATGGAGATAGAAAAGCCGGGCCCTTTACTCTGCAGCTGGGGGGATGTTTACCTAAACTACTAGACAGGAATGTATTTTCGAGGAGCGGAGCAGATAACTTGAAGGCTGAATACAGTTTTGGCAGACAGTCAGGCAGAGCCGGGCACCACTTGCCGCGTAGAGAGTAAGTCAAAGTTCAGGGATGCAGATGCAGGTCCTTGCTGCGGTTTTCAGAGGCAGAAGTCAGGAAAAAGGCTCAATGGCAGAAATCAGGGCCTTCGCCAGAGCCATGAAAACATGAAAGTGCACCATGTAAAGACGGTGGCACGGCACACTTAGGAACTGAATTATTGATCCATTCATGGCGGATTAGAAAGAGGACATGTTAACGTTGGACGCAAATGTATTTGCGTCTTCATAGCGGGTTATGGAGGGAACTTACATGCGCTTTTAGGCACATACATGGAGCCGTTGGGGTACGTAGTAGGGGACACAATTGAGCATTAAAATTCATATTACCTCACCACCACCGATCAGAACACCACAGATGGGCTTTCAATATGGCCCACCACAGAGGCAAAGGCCTAACCATGTATTCCCAAACTATGACCCTTCCTCAATGCAGTATGCACATTGGAATAGGTACAGTACACTTGAAGAGGTTGACTGACAGAGACTGGGCAATCAATCG
Source organism: Lissotriton helveticus (assembly GCF_964261635.1). NCBI lineage: Eukaryota > Metazoa > Chordata > Amphibia > Caudata > Salamandridae > Lissotriton > Lissotriton helveticus. The sequence goes on along the minus strand of NC_136061.1, from coordinate 1,637,716,421 downwards.
TTTAAACCCACAAGTTGGAAGGTGGCAAGCTCTCCACTAATAGGTATAAGAAAGGGGGCAGACCACGGCCAAGGCAACGAACTAGAATTCGTGCCTAGTAAAGGAGGTAGCATTATATCGTCGGACACCATCAGGGGAAAAGGAGAGGGGACAAACCCCCCAAAAGATAACCCACACTCCAAACAAAGTAGACTGGCCAACTCCTGTAGTACACAGCCTAACCTGGTCATTCCATCAGAAACGGGAAAACAAGCAAAGCCTCCATTAGGCGAATCAAAAAGGACACCCAAGGTCATGACCCATGGAAATCTCCAAATAGCATCATGGAACATTGCAGGTCTAGCGGCCAAATTCGAATCTCAGGAATGGCTCCGCTACATAAACAAATTTCATATTATATGCCTGCAAGAAACCTGGGCTATCGAATCAAATGATTATAACCTGGAAGGCTATAAAAGCTTTTTTGTCCCAGCAAAAAAAGAAACCTTTGGGAGAGCCAGTGGGGGGCTCGTGGTATATGTCAACTTAAACATCAAGGGTACATGGTCCAACACTAAATGGGCCACGCAAAATCTCCAAGTATTAAGGTTCACTTCCCCAAGACTAACCTTCTTCTTAATTAACTGGTACAATGCACCGACAACGCCGGAGAAGGGAATAGCCACAATTGAACTAGAAAATTGTCTAAGAAATTTGAACTTTTCAATTAAGACACCAAATCCCACGAGTTTAATACTAGTGGGAGATTTTAACTGTCACCTTTGTGAAAAACTAAAACCCCTTAACAAAGACTGGTCAAGATGCACTATCATGAAAGGACCACACTTTACCCATTCAAAAGAGGGATGGGACCTAGAAAGACTAATGAATAGGCACAATCTAATCCAAACTCTAGACCTTGTTGCACTAGGTGATAAAGGAGAACTAACCCCCACATATAAAGGCAGAGGTTGCCATTCCTACATCGATTTTGTACTAGTCTCTTCTACTCTAAAAAGATGCATCAGTAAAACCATTATAGAGGCCAGCAGTTTTAGCGACCACAATCCGGTGATTATCATAATGGAAGGTTTCGATTTCAATTCATGTCCAAAGAGATCTGACATCATGGAAAGAGCAGTGGACCAGGAAAGAAGAATCAAATGGGCTAAAATTGATGGGGACAGTTTTTACAAAAAACTCTTAACTGAAGCTTCAGCAGCAATCGACAAATGTCTCGACCCCGATGTGAGGGGTGTAGGGGTGGTCAAGGCTTTTGAAGAAATTGCGCACTATGTAAATAGTTCACTACAGACCACCGGGCCTAATAAAACTTCCCCAAACCCTCGTTGGTTCGACTCGAACTGTACCAAGGCGCTCAAAAAACTAAAGGACAGTCTCCATTCCAAACCGAGGGACAAAATCAAGGTTGCACTGAACAGAGCCGAATACAAAAAAGCTCTGAATGAGCGTAAGCTGAACTTACAAAACCAAGCCTGGGAAGACTTAAGGGAAGCCGCAGAAAGAAAAGACTCTACAAGCTTCTGGAAAGTGATTAATTCTCCATGCTTCCAGGACCAAGGGGCTCCAAAAATCACGAATGTCATCCTGCCGGAACAATGGCAGAATCACTTCCAGAGCTTATATAACCACTCAAGTCAGGCATCCATGGAGGAAGTACCTGGGACTCACCAGCAAGCCACGCTGACCCTCACTTTGAAAGAAGTCGAAATGGGAATAGCCGGGCTCAGTAAAAACAAGGCACCAGGCCCGGATGGAATTCCACCAGACTTATTCCTAAGCAGACCCGACTTATGGGCTCCGCTGCTTACCAGGGTGCTAAATGAGGCTGTGGAGGTAGGACTTCCCCAGTCCTGGTCAACGGCGACCATAGTCCCCATCTATAAGAAAGGCAACCGTGATGACCCCCAATGCTACCGACCTATCTCACTCATCGATGTAACAGCTAAGGTCCTGGGGCGAGTCATCCTACTTCGATTGCAAGATTGGGCCGAGGAGCACCAAGTCCTCTCGGAGATTCAATACGGCTTCAGGAAAGGTAGATCGACCACCGATCAATGCCTAAATCTATATCTCCTGATAGCCAAATACACCATCGCCGGGAAGGGGTCCATCCATATGGGGTTTATGGACCTCTCAGCGGCTTTTGATCGCGTAAATAGGAGAAAGCTCTGGTCTATGCTATTGGAACTAGGAGTGGACCAACCGCTAGTTGACACCCTGCAAAATCTCCATCGGAACACCACTGCAAGTGTAAGGTATAGCCAAGAGGGCAAAAAGACCGATCCCTTCACCTGCAACAGTGGAGTAAGGGAGGGATGTATCCTTGCGCCCTTTCTTTTTTCTATTTACATTAACTCGCTGGAAAAAGATCTCCTCAAACTCAAGGTAGACTCACCCCAAATTGGTCATCGTGCAGTGCCTGTACTACTCTACGCCGATGACGCGGTTCTGCTCGCCAGAACCCCTCTAGGACTACAAAAACTGATCGACGGGTTCGTCAAGTTCATGGGCAAACTGGACCTGGCGACAAACCTGGAAAAGTCCTACATTATGTCATCTGGGCAACCTACAAAAGGGACCTTTACCTATCACATTGGGTCACACAAAATCGACCAGGTCAAGACCTTCACGTATTTGGGGGTACTATTTGATCATGACCTCACGTTCAAACCTTTGCTAGAAAAGCATACCACGAAATTGGCAGCCTCAGTAGGAGCCATTATGGGGTATGGGCAAAGATTAGGGAAATGGTCCCCGGAACAAATATTGAATTTATACAGGTCAATCTGCTGCGCGAAAGCATCCTACGGGGCAGAAGTGTGGGGCTTCCTGGACAAAAAAGCACAACTGCTTCAGATAGAAGAAAACAAATTCTTGAGAAGAATTTTGAGAGTCCCCCAGAGTGTATCGGCCCACATTTTGCACGAAGAACTAGGAGAAACCTTCATAGAGGATAAGATTAAAATTAAACCTCTCTTGGCATGGGTCAAAGTATGGACCAATCCGGAGGCGGCCCTAACAAGACAAATTATCGAGGACTGCCTTAAAAGAGACAAAGGTCACACCATCCCCTGGCTGAAATATGTTAAGAAGTCGTTAACAGAGATCGATTGCATTAACTTCTTCACATCCCCTGACTCTCTAACCTCGGAGAGCAAGGCCCTGGTGAAAAAACTCTTCCTCACACAGCTGAAGACATCAAGGGCAGAGAAAGAAAATTACAAACCCACCAATCTCTCTTATAATGAACTTACTGCGAAGCAGGGCATGGAACCTTACCTGAGGGTCATGTACAATGCACAGGACCGCTATTTCATGACCCGCTTCAGACTTAATATGCTACATCATCTCCTTGCGGTCCCAGCCGGGTTCACTCACACAGTGGAGGAGAAGGGTACCTGCGGCTGCGATCGTAGATCTCCGCAGGATACCCTTCACCTTGTGTTATTGTGCCCATTTTATACTATGCCAAGACGTAAGTTCCTGGTGGGGATTCTGAAAGATTTAAAGTTTAAACACGCAAGATGGGCCTTGAGGTTCCTACAGGAAGCGGAGGACGCTTATACCCTGTTCTGCACCATAAACTTCATCCGAATAGCAATAAGACTGAGGAATACTAGAGAAACTGGCCCCTAATATGCCTTGAACATTTAAAATTCTAAATACCTAGCCCCTTTTTCGATGCCAGATAATTTTAAATATTCATACCTTTTATATAGAAAATCACTTTTTGCTTTTTAAAAAATATTTTGTGTGCATTGTTGTATCTGTGCTTTTATGGTGTCTTTTTAAGAACCGAATAAAGTTTATATATTGAATACTATCTTCTTTTTCCTATACTCTGCTCTCTTTTTATACTTTTTTTTCATACTTGCTCCTCTTTTTGCATATTTGTCCTACTCTTTATATTCTCTCTTGTCTTTATAATAACCACTGTTGTCATAGTTCCTACTGTGTTCTCATAGTACTCCCTCTCTCCTTATATGGTCAGTGTTCCTTTATAATTGTCTTTTCTCCACATTTTTGTCTCTGTGTCTTTTTACATTCTTTCCTCTTTCTTCATATATACTCTTCTGTTCTTATATTCTCTGTTTCTTCTTATTCTTGCTGTTCTTTGCAGGTACTCCCTATTGTTTTCTCATACTTTTCTTTTTGTTCTAATACTCTTGTCTCTGTAGTCACATTTCTCCTCTCTTTTCTTACACTTTGCACTCTCTACTAATATTGCCGTCTTTTCTTATTGCCATATTCCTCTCATCATTTTCCCCCCTGTTCCTATACTCCCCCCTGTTTTCATATTCTCCTCTCTGTTCTCTTACTTCTCCATCTCTTCATACTACTGAGTTTTTCTTATATTTCCTTTTGTCCTATACTCCTTCGCTCTGTGTTCATATTTTTCCTCTTGTTCTTCATATTTCGTTTCTGTTTTCATTTTCTGTCCTCTCTGTTTATACTTCTTAAATCTGTTCATATTGTTTGCTCTCTTCTCTTATTCCTCCTTGACTCCCTGCATACACTCTGCAGCAGTTTCCTCATATTCTCCATCTTTATATTTGTTTCTCTTGTGATACTTCTGCCTGTTTCGTCATACATTGTTCACTGTTTATAATCCTCCATCTGTTTATACTCCTTCTTTTCTCCTCAATCTGTAACTTCTGTTCTTGTACACCCCTTTTTTCCTTATGCTCCACTTTTCCCCACATTCTTCGTGCTCTCTTCTGGTACTGTTCTCTCTGTCCTTATACACACTGTCCTTTGCTAGTATTCCTTTTTTGTTCTTATAGTTGCGTGTCTTTTCACATATTCCTTCTTTTTTTGTTTAGAGTCTTTCTCTCTCTTCATATAGTGCCCCCTCTGTCCTCTTACTCTCTTTTTTCTTGTTATACTCTTTCTTTTCTCCTCATATTTCCATCTTTCTCTTCATACTCTCCCTTACCTATTGATAATTTCCAGTTTATTCATACTTCCTTCATCCCGTTATATTACAGTGTCTGTTTATACTCCCATTTTGGTTATATTTTCCCTTGTTTCATACTTCTTCCTCTCTTGTTGTAAGTACTTTTATTTTCATAGTCTCACGTTTCTCGTCATAATCCTGCCTCTGTTCTTATAAGTAATATTATAGAATATTTCATATATTTATTTTTGTAATGTTATATATATTTTCTTTTGATAGATTCTGTCTATCAATACTGAAAAAACGGTATCATGCCTACCAAAGGTCAGAAGAGCAAACAACGAAAGAAAGGTGTTTATTTGAAGAGAAGTCATCCACAAGATTTACATGAAGAACCATGTGTTAAGAAAACGAAAAAAAGTCCTGGTAAGAGAAGGAACACTTTTCTGAGGAAAATATTAAAGACTAACGGCCACGTGCATCAATCTAGGATTTTGCATTTCCTAAATAGCGAAAATTAAGGAATCGCTATTTAGGAAATGCAAAATCCTATGCATCAAGAAATCCTAAAAGTTTTTAGGATTTCTTAATTTTCGGAAATTGCGATTCCTTAATTGCGAATCGCAATTAAGGAATGGCATTACATTGATTCCTATGGGCCTAGAGGCCCATAGAAATCAATGCCGTTTTGCTTTTTTTTTTTTTGCACTCGCAATTTGTTGATGCATTGCAAGGGTGCAGAGGGGGGTCCTAAGGACCCCCCCTGCACCCCTGAAATGTATTTTAAAGTGCATGTTTCACACACACATGTCCTAAGGACATGTGTGTCTGTAACATGCAAGTTTAAAAAATGCATTTTTTTGCTTTTTTAAAAATGTTCGCAAATTAACACGAGGGTCAACCTCCTGTTAATTTGCACTTCCTATTTCAAAATTCGCAATTTTTAAAAAAATGATGCATTGCATTTAAGGAATCGCAAAAATGTGATTCCTTAATTGCATTCGCATTTTTAAGAAATGCAAAAAATAGCGAATTTTGACACTCTGTTTCATGCATCCAAAAACGTATTTAGGAAGTGCAAACGGCCGAATTTACCGATTCGCACTGTTTGCACTTCCTAAATAGGTTGATGCATGTGGGGGTAAGAGTAGTGTGGACAAAGGGAAAAATGGTATTATTGTGTCTGCAATGAAAAAGAAAAAGAAGAATAAAGAGAACAATCATGGAAAGTCAACTGCAGAAAAAATAGTGTATAGTAAAAGGCGGAAAAATCAATTTATGTATATTAGGAAAAAAATGTTTTATAATAGAGTTGTTTCAAATTTAATTACAGAAAATAAGGGATGTAAAAAAAACAGCATTTTATAAGAAGACAAAAGGTATAGAAAATGTAGTTTATAAAGCTTTGGAATTGAAAACAAAATTGTTTATTTTAGTAATCAATAGAATTCGATCACTAGATCAGCCAATCCATATAATGAAGGCCAAAAGTAAGTGGAGAAGAGTAATTACCAGAAGTAATTTTTGTGAGTTTTTTTGGGTGAATGGAAACCTAGTTCAAGTTCTGAGCCTTTTTTTAATGAAGAAAGTTATTTGCAGAGTAATGATTTGTTGCATGCGGTTGACACTAGTGGTCGTGATTATGAGGTTAGATAGGGTTGTCCTATTAAGAAAGAGAAAATTGTTCCTAGAAATGTAGAAGAGGTGTTAGCTGATGAAGTTTTAGGGAGGCCTCCAGTGTACACTTGGAATTGTAGTAGTATTTGCAGTGTACGGCAAGAATCTATTGAGTTTTTTACGCAATTTCTTACGTAACTATACTAAGAAAAGTGTTAAACAAAAGATTAAGATGTTGCAAGGACTAGACCCTTGCAGAGTGAGAGAAAATACTGGTTTTCAGGGTCATTCTCTGGCTTGTCTTTCTAAAAAAGTATGTCGAAGTGTTTTTCACCATTTCAGGATGTTAGCAGTACATCATTCTGAAATGAGGAAATTAGTCAGAAGATTGTAGTATGTAAAAAGTCCAGCTCTAATGGTAAAAAAGTTGAATAGTGCTCTTTTGCATGGATCTGTATCAAGTGTAAAGAACGTTTGTGATGAAATTGAGGTTAGTTATTTTGGTCCTAAGGAAGACAGTGCAGAAATTGAGATATTAATAGAAGGAAATGTAGAAGAGAATGTACAACATTGTAGTACAGAAAACATTGAGTAAGAAATTACAAAGTTTAAGGTGATTTCAGGTGAAAGGCCAAATTATTGTTGTGTGTGTTGTCGATGAACTCATTATAAAAATCAGACCAGGACTGTTGATCTGTATTTAAAAAGTGAAAAGGAAAATAATAATGAGTGGAAGGATTTTGCAACTCATTTGTTGGTAGAGAATTGTTTTAATTTGTGTTCTGATCAGCGTATTTGTAAATATTGTTACAACAAATTAGACGAGAACAAAATGCCTGCTAGAGCTGTGCATAATAATCTTGAGTTGGTAAATATTCCTTCTGAACAGGATTTAAATACCTATGAGTCTATTCCTATTCAATGTGTGCATCCATTTCAGGCTTTTGTTCGTATGGAGCCTAAGACAGGAAAATTGCCTCCTTCTGATTTACAGAGAGGATTAAAGGGAAGAGTTGTATATTTGCCTCTAGATTTAAAGACAAATATTGAAACAATTGGTGTAGAAAATGTAGAGGATGAACCTTTAGTTATTCTTGTTAATGGCGTTCCTACTAAGAGTAAGAAAATCTGGCAAGAATTAGTGGATGTTAGGAAAGTGAAAAGGCAACGTTGTATCTGGTAAAAAATAATTAATATTACAGAAATGTGTATGTGAGAGAAGAGGAAATAACTGTAGAAGAAGATAGTGACTTGCCATCTGGACAAATTGAAAAAGTGGATGTGTCCAGAACTGTAGAAATCTACAAACATTACAGTGTTCATCCAGTACATTCTAAAGAAGTGATGGGGAATACTATAGAGTTATTCCAAATGAAAGAAGCAAAAGGAAGTCCCATTAGTGTATGGGAAAAAAGATTGGAAGCTTGTTGTTTCCCTCAATTGTTTCCCACAAAAAAAGGAGGACGATATGATGACCGACCTGTGCAGAAACCTGCATCTGAATACCGGACATCATGATTATATGCAGAAGATCCAAGATTTCGACAATGTATTCCGTATTTGTTTCATCTTTTGTTTGAGAGTGATTTGTCTGGACTTTCTTATGCAGTAAACCATATATTGAAAACAGGTCTACATCTGCAAAATGTTTTGGCAAAGGAATTTATGGATAAAGTACTGCAGAAAGATAATGTTTTGGAATCTCAGATGATTAATCTCATGTCGTGTCAGCGTGGTACTAATGAGTACTGCTACCGTCGTCATGGAGAACTGAAATGTATGCTAAGGAACTTAGGAACTCCTACATGGTTCCTTACTCTAAGCTGTGCTGAATATGCTTGGGATGATTTACTTCAATTTCTTCAAGAGGCAAATCCAAATATACTAAATATTGAATACAAGACACCTGGAGAATTGTGCTCTTTGGATCCAGTTAATGTATGCAGGTATTTCAATCATAAATTTGAAGCTATGATGTATTTTATCACCAATAAAAAAATCCTCCTCTTGGAGAGGTTCTGGACTTCTTTTGGCGAAAGGAGTATCAAGCAAGAGGTGCTCCTCACATGCACATGCTAATATGGATCAAAGATGGGGGGCGCTAGGTGACGCTGCACCAAGATGGCTGCGGGCTAGAGAGGCTCTCGCCCACCTGAGCTTCAGCACGATCCTGTAATCATCCTGAGTGCACGAACTTGTGCACAGACATCACAGCTGGACCCGTGAGGTGGAGAGGATCGCTCCGGCACCAAGGTCGCCGCTCCAGCTGCCCCACACAGCGAGATATCAACTCTGGTGCTGCCCCGGGAACCCTAGCTGGAGCCTGAGCTGCTGCGGGATCGCCCGAGGCGGGCACTCTAGTCCGCGGCTTTGAGGCCTATCCTTGCGGACCTTCCTGGACTTGCCTGCAGGCCTGAGTGGCCCCGAGACTACCCAGGCCCTCACCCGCTGCCCCAGACGGCTCCGCCGACACTCCTGGGGAGGCGGAGCCAACTCTGGTCGTACCTGCCTGCGGCCTGGCCACCCGGGCCTGAAATCACCCGGGACCCTCCAGAGGCGGGAACACACGGCCCTCTAGGCGCCCGCCCATCTCCCAACCTGCCGCTGTAGTCACCGCTGACCGGGGGGGACTCTGAGAGGTGAGAGCCCCCCCTACCGCCCCATGTTCGAACTGTGGAGTGCTGTGCTCCGGGCCCCCATGCCACCCGGGGCCTGAGTCCGCCTCTGCCGTCGGGGACCTAGACGTGTGCTCTGTCCATCCTTTCACGGGGAGCCGGCCTCAAGCTGGGAGCCGCGAAGCCTACATCCGGACCGCCTGAGACGGCGTGATACACGGACCCCCCCCCCCCTCCCTCCTTGGCAGTCATTCAACAGTGCGGGCTCTGCCCAGCCCATGCTTGGATTCGGCCCGAGCCACTGATACCAACAGGTACGCTTACACTGTGGGGGGCCCTGATCTGGACCTGTGACCTCCCCGGGGCATTTGCCCGGCGGCACCGCTGTGGGCCCGAACAACGGACATTACTCTCCCCACCCGACCCGTCACTTGCCCACCCACCTGGGCCGACTTACCGGCTGACCTACTGGCACCCCGGAGCTCCTAACTACAAGGTGGGGCCTGGTCTGCCGCTCCCTGTGCCATCTCCTCACGTGCTTCACGTGCTCTCTGGCCCTGCTCGCTTCCACGGGGTCGCCTGCGCTATCCCGGAGTGCCCATTGGAGTCTGGGGGTGCTGCCTCGGCCTGCTGACGCCCGCTGCCCACGGTGCTACCTGCACTGTGGTGGATCTGTGCGTGTGATCCCCTCGGTGGGTGCTCACCATCGCCACGAAACTCAGCCTTCACCTTCTTCTTGCCCTGTCTCGCTGGCCTCACCAGTGTCTCACCCGTTAGGGTGTTGGGCTCGGAACGCTGAGGGGGTACCGGTGGAGCCCCTAAGACACTACTGCGCCCTGCACAAAAGTGGAGACCCTGCTCAGCCCACGACTCACCTTCTGACCAGCTGGAGAGTATACATACCTTAGCGCGCCGGAGCCCTCCCTGGTTACCATCGCTGTGCCCTAGCCCAACAACCTCCTCTCCCTCCCCTGAGATCTGCGCCAAGATGGGGCGCAACGATGCCAGGCAATCTAAGCTGCCATATGGGTCCAGAAAACCGGTGGATACTCAGCAGGGGGTGCAGCCGGGGCCCGATGCCACAGCGCCAGATAATGAGGACTGGAAATCTCTACTACTGAGCATGAAAAACAGCCTCACTTATATAGACTCCAAAATAGATGCCCTCAATTCCCGAATGGACTCAGTAGTTGCCAAAATGGACCAACATGATCATCGCTTACAGGAGGCAGAGGGCCGCATATCCACACTTAAGGACACCTCTGTCACGTTGAACCGCCAGGTCACTCAAATGGACAGACTCCTTAAAATTATTGCCGACAAAAATGAGGACCTTGAAGCCAGGTCTCGAAGAAACAACGTCCGCATCCTGGGCCTTGCGGAGACGACCAACACTGGGCGGATGGAGGAGTTCATCGAAAAACTTCTGATTGATTTGTTTGGCAGGGACTCTTTTTCGGCGCACTTTATCGTGGAGAGGGCCCATCGGTCTCTTGCTGCCCGCCCCCCCCGGAGCTACACCTCGTCCCATAATAGCTAGAATCCTCAACTATCGGGACAGAGACACTATTTTACGGCTCGCCAGGGAGAAACAAACTGTCCCTTATGAAAACACTTCGCTATCCTTCTACCCTGACTTCACCACGACTGTACAGGAGGCACGCCGCAAGTTCACAGATGTAAAGAAAAAACTGCAGAAGATGGAAATTCCCTATGCCATTCTGTACCCCGCCAAGCTCAGGATCACGCATGCTGGAAAGCAGCATTTTTTTGGCACTCCTCAACATGCGGAAGACTACCTTAAGCAGCACGTGAGGGCGGCACGTGGGGGGGCGGCTGCCAGAGCTCACTCCAGATCGCCCTACCCTCTCTCCCAACCTGGCTGACCCTTGACACATGCCCATGAACCGTCGGACTCCTCGCTTCTCTACACGTCGGAATGGTTGGCTGAAACCTTTGGTGATGTATGACTTAACAGTATATTCTGAACCTTATGCAGCTGATGTTGCACTCACTCTGATGCTCAGACTTATCTCTCCGTCCCACTAATGGGCTCTTAGTCTTGCTGAGAGTCTGGTGGGTGCAAATAGGGAGAGATATGGGCTAGTCCAGCGCACCTAGTGACTTTTCACCCCCTTATGTGGGCGATCCTCCGATTTGCTCTTAAGACTTTCTTGGTATTTTCTTATGTTCTGGGTGACTTTGGGTGGGTTTTCGTACCCGGCGAGTTGGGGCAGCCGGTGTGGGAGGAGGGAGGGAATGTTGGAAACAGTAACACAACACAAGTATATAAATGTCCTGCGACTAGTCTACACTTTCTGACACATTCACACCATTCACTTACAGCGTCTAGTGCACTTAAACTGCACTCCACACTAGAGATAAAGGGGGGATGTAGGTATGGCCACACCTAGCGAAGATAGTCTGCACCAACACGTAACGATTGCCACCTGGAACGTTTGGGGACTTAACGACCCCAGAAAACGACGACAGGTGCTGGGTTATTTAGATCGCCACAACATCAAGGTGGCCCTCTTGCAAGAGACACATCTGAACCCGCGAGGGCCTGCACAGTTTGCCTCCAAGTGGGCCACTAGTCGCACCTTTTCTTCTTACTCCAGTTATGCCAGAGGGGTTACTATTCTCGTCAAGAGAGGGGTGGCCTTTACACCACATGGGGCAGAGGTGGACTCGGGGGCAGATTCTGTTTAGTATGGGGACGCCTGTATGCACATGATATCCTATTCGCGAATTACTACGGTCCTAATACAGATGACCCCTCCGTCATTCTCGCGTCATGGGGTAAAATCCGAACACTAGGCATTACACACGTGGTGTGGGGGGGCCATTTTAACACGGCACTACATACCCAAGTGGACAGGTCGAGGGCGCTCCCTTCGTACTACACGAACACGCAGAGGACACTTAGTGACATAATTCAGGATGGCGGCCTGCTGGACGTGTGGAGATTTGCACACCCATCCTTGAAAGAAGGCACACACCACTCCTCAGTCCACTCCACATGGGCACGGCTCGACTATATATTTGTCTCAGCGGGGCTGACTCCATGGCTGGCTCGAACGCAACACCTAGCTTGCACCCACTCCGACCACTCACCTGTGCTATTAGTCCTTCGACTCCCCCTCGCATGCTCCCCATATTTATCTTGGCGCCTTAACCCTGCACACCTTAAAGACACAGCATTCAAGGCTGAACTTGAACAGGACATCCGATAGGTTTTTTTACGTAATATGTCCCTGGTGGACAGTGTGACCACGGTCTGGGAGGCTTTTAAAGTCACCGTCCGAGGTTGGTGCATCGCCAAAGGTGGGGGCATTCTCAAGTCACTACGCTCTGAGCTCTGAGCTCCGAGCTCCGCTCCCTGGAGTTGGAGTTGCGCCAGCTCGAGAGAGACATTTCCTCCCGCCCTGATGACCTTGCACTCCAAGCTCGAATGAGAGACAGACTCTCCGAATACACAGAATCTGCTGACAGGGAGGGCACATTTTTGGGAAGACCGCACATGGCCCGTGTTTTTGGTGAGGGCGACAGGCTTGGTAAGGCCCTTGCGAACTCAATTAAACCCCCCCGGTTCCGGTCCTATGTCTCTGAAATACAAGACTCTCGAGGCAATATACAGAGAAACCTCCCCGAACAGCTCCATACCTTTCAGGAGCATTATAGGGCTCTTTACTCTTCCCAGAGGTCTGAATCCTTAGACCTCACAAACTATTTTGCGGACACCGCACTGGCGTGGCTGGGTGAAGGCCAGCAGAAATTCCTCCATCACGAACTGGAGCTGGATGAGATAACAGACGCCATTATGAGCATGCAGTCGGGCAAGGCGCCAGGCTCAGATGGCCTGCCAATTGACTTCTATAAACTATTCGCTCCCATCCTGGCCCCTATTCTAAAGCAGGTCTTCTACTCGGCACTCGAGGAGGGTATCCTACCACGCACCATGCGCGAAGCACTCATTACGTCCCTATTGAAGCCAGACAAGCCATCCATGAAGTGTGACTCATACAGACCCCTGTCGCTCTTAAACTGCGACACTAAAATCCTCGCAAAAACACTGGCGACCCGCCTTAACCTCCTCATGGAACGCCTGGTACTCCGAGATCAAGCTGGATTTGTCCCCAACCGCGCAACGGCACACAATCTCCGCACCCTACATGCCGTCCTTCAAGACATCAACCCCAGATGTGAGGCGGCAGCTGTATTTCTTGACGCTATCAAAGCCTTCGATTCCCTGGAATGGGACTATCTCCTAGGCACTCTGAGTCACATGGGGTACCATTCCGCTTTCTGGACTGGGTTCGGCTACTTTATAACCAGCCGACGGTCATGGTACTACTCAATGGCGCCAGAACTGAGCCCTTCGCCGTGCAGAGGGGAACGCGCCAAGGCTGCCCCCTGTCCCCTGCCCTCTTTGCTATTGCTATCGAGCCCTTGGCTGCAAAACTGCGCCAACACCACAACCACCGTGCCCTCAACTACCCCTCCCGTCCTTTACTGGTGTCCCTCTATGTGGACGATATTACCCTCTATATTGCAAAACCGAAAGAAAATCTTAACCCGATCTTGTGCGAGATCACTAAATTTGGAGGACTGGCTGGCGTACAAATTAACTGGGGGAAATCGGCCATTTTTCCTCTGACCGATAACACACTACCTCACCCGCTTGACTACCCCCTGGTATGGGAGCAAGACGATCTGAAATATCTGGGCATTCGCATCTCCCGTAACAAAGAGGACATGATGCGTGCCAATTACGGCACCGTTATAGACGAAATTACTGACAAAGTCACTCAGTGGATCCATCTCCCGCTCTCAATGGCAGGTAGGATTGCCTTTACCAAGATGGTACTCCTCCCCAAACTATTATATTTATTCGTCAATATTCCCTATTACCCAGGGAAATTCTTCTTCAGCACACTTAGGTCCCAGCTTACTAGACTGATATGGGGTGGGAAGCAGTCACGCGTCAGCCTGGACACTCTTATGCTCCCCTTCCATCTGGGTGGTTTTGACGTCCCTAATTTTGAGAGGTATTATGATTGCGCACAGGCCCACTTTGCGGCCTACTGGTACTTTTCCTCTCCTTACATGGCACACCTCGCAGTGGAGTATGGCTACATGGCTCCCACGACCAGCTCAGACTACATACACTCCAATGTGAAGCCCAGGGAACGTGACCCTTCCACAGTGGACTGCACTGTGGCAGCATGGCGACGCTTGGCGCACGACCTGGACTGTGCATTTCTCTACTCACCCAAGTTACCTCTAGCAAATGAAACCAGACTCCGAGTTGCATGTGAAGAGATAGGGCGCAAACTCCTTAGAGAACTGGGTTTCGCCCATTGGGGAGAGTTATATCCGAACGGGACCTTTCTCACAACTGAACAGTTTTTGAGGGAGAGGTCGGCCTCAGTCATGGACACCTTCCTATTCACCCGATTGCGTCAAAATGTACGTACTATCACTCCTGATTTCCCCAGGGAGCCGGACACCTTCGCACCACTACATGCTATTGTACATGCGGATAACCCACGCCACGTAGTCTCTAAACTATACAAACATGTTCAGGACATTCCACATCCCCCTCCCCTAAAAGCCCGGCTGGAATGGGAAGGCGACCTCACGGAACCACTAACCGACGACCAGTGGGAAACTAGCTGCACACAAACAAAAGCCATCACCGGTAATAATAGACTGCGCCTCCTACATTATAAATTCCTGCATCGAGTATACCACACACCTGCACGATTATATAGATTCCAGCTCCGAGACTCTGACTGCTGCCTTCGCTGCAGCTCCGCAGGGGCGGACTTCTTTCATTTAGCATGGACCTGCCCACAGGTGGCTGCATACTGGTCACAGGTGTTTGAAGGACTCTCTGCCATGCTGGGTATCACCATAGACCCCTGCCCTTTGATTGCTCTGCTGGGCCTATCACAACAAGTAGTCACCCCACACAGGAAACTCCTTGCACTCAGTCTCCTTATTGCCAAAAGGCGGGTGGCGTGCCGGTGGGGAAGGGGACGAGCGCCTAAATTTAAATGCTGGCTCCGGGATATGGCCACTTGGCAAGAACGCATGCACGATTACGCCGAGCTAATGCCTGTGCGGTCTAAACCTAAAGACATCTGGGCCCCCGTGGTGACTTATCTGCTTGGCCGGCAAGCGGAGGAAGAGGACGCTCATGATCCTCCCATTACATGCAGTCCTGTCAGTCCTTGAGGTTCCTGGGCTGCGGTTGGACCGAGGCACTGCCCATATCCCCCCCCACCCCCCTCCCTCCTTGTTATGTACAGTGAGCCTCACGCGATCATTACCTTACACTTGTACACCTGCCCCTTGTGGCACCGAAAAAGGTCAGGTGGCGCGGACAGCCGGGGTGACTAGGCCCCACGCGCCTCTCTTGAGCTTACCTCCGGATTGTGCACTGAACTGTGGATGAGCTAATTTGTATACGAAACTACACTCAATGATAGAAATACTGTGCTAACTGTTTCCCGGGGGTTTCTGTTTAATGTTTACCTTTCCTTTCTTGTTATATGCACTGAACTGTTCCCTGTGTCCTGCATAGCATGGGAATGTGCCACGCATTGGTATCCCACTTGACATACAATTGCCCGATCTGTATGCATAGACGTACCGTGCTCCCTAAAGAACGCTAGAGACTGTCTTGGGAAATAGCAAGGAACAGCGAATAAGAAAATGTAAGACAATGGCATATCCTTAGCAAACTTGCGTGATTTTAATTTGCATTTCAGACTACGCTGTCGGACCTCTGGTTGTCGGCTTAACTGCTGTGTAAAATGGTAGACAACTGAGTTGAAGTCCTTACCGCTGCCAGCCCAATGGGTTGTAGGCATCAGGCTGTGTCATGCTGGCAATTACCAATAAAGGTCTTACAAAAAATAAATAAATAATAATAATATGGATCAAAGATGCTCCCAAATTTGGAACAGACTCAGATGATACTGTGTTGTCTTTTATTGAAGAATATGCTACATGTGATATACCCAAAAGTACACAAGATAAGGGCTTAAGACAACAAGTCTTTCGATTCCAAAGCCATAGTTGTGGGAAATTCTGTCGTCAAAAGTACAAATCTAAGGACAAATTCTACACCAAATGCCGTTTTTCATTTCCACGATCTGTAATATCAAAAGGAAGAGTGAACAGTTTTATGTCATCTTTGCGACATACTATCACAAGAAAGTCTCCAAAAAATACCTACAACTTAAAAAGAAATGAAGAGTCAAAATATATAAATGACTAGAACCCAGTCATTTTGTCCATGTGGAATGCTAATATGGATATTCAGGGGAACATCCTTTACAACGCAACTTTTTCAACGCACTACCATTACGACGCAACTTTCACAACGCAAGCTATTACAACGCATTGCGCTGGGGGGCGCTCTAGGATAGGGAATAGTTCAATTTACTATCCAACACCTTCCCTACTATCCACGGGGACTGGAGTTGGAATAGTAAATTAAACTATTCACTATCCAGCGCCCCCCAACGCAAGTCGTTGTAACGACTTGCGTTGTAAAACCGGCGTTGTAAAGGCATGCGTGGTAAAAGCAAGCGTTGAAACATCATACATATTCAATATGTTGCAGACAATTCCATTGCTGTTGCTCGATATGTAACATCCTACATAACAAAATCAGAAAAGACGGAATCAAAGGAAATGTGGGAAGAGATTTCCCACGAGAAGTGTCTAAGTAAGAAGTTGTATACTTACAGTTTGAAGATGTTATCTCATCAAGAAATTGGAGCGCATGAATGCTCAGGTCGGTTATCATCTGCAAGTCTATATTCCAAATGTAGAAGAATCATTTGGGTGACTCTAGGTCTTGCTGCAACACGAAACCGAGTTCTTAAATCTGTACAAGAAATTGAATATTTAGCTGAAAAAGAGCAAGAAAGTACAGATATTGTGAAAACAAATAAGTTGGATACATATTATCGAAATAGAAGTCATCATCTTGAGAACATTTTTCTCTATGAAGTGCTGCAAAACTATATTTTTAAACGGACTATTACTGAAAACATTAATAATGGTATATATGCCGTTATTGGTTCTGAAGGATGTCTGGTGAAACAAATAAAAGGACATTTGATTAATCACGGTAAACTGAGTTGAGAAAAACCTGACAAAAGGGAATTTTACTATTTAGCTCTTTTGCAATGTTTCAAGCCTTGGCGTTCAGAATTGGAATTACTTGGAGATTTCGAGAGCTCTGAAGATTCCTTCAAAGCAACTAAAGATACTATAGAATGTCCTGTTTTTGCTAATTATATGAAAATGTTGAATGACGAAATTGAGCAAGAAGCTAGAATTGCAGCTGAGTTTGCTAGAGACAATTCTCAAGACAGTCAAACTTCTGCTCCATTGAGTCAGGACCCACTAGGAGAACCAATTGTTCAAAATGAAGCAGCAACTGCTATGGAAGAGGTGTAAACAGCAATGTATCAAGGTCAAGAAGATGTAACAAACTTAGGAAACTTGGAATAACAACTAAATCTGGAGCAGAAAGAAATATATGAGCAAGTGAGAGAACAGATTGATCATGGATTATTTCATGAGAAGAAAGAGTGCTCTTGCTCATCATTTGAACCTTTCCGAATGTACATGAGTGGACAAGCTGGAACAGGCAAAGGTTTTATAATTAAAGTAATCACAGCTTTTCTACAGAAAACAACTGAGTCGCATTTGTCTTGTGTTGTCACTGCCCCAACTGGATTACCAGCCCACAATATTAAAGGAATTACTTTACATCGTTTATTAATGCTACCAGTAGAGCATGAAAATAAATTAGAATACCACAAGCTATCTGGAGA
The DNA here is from genome assembly GCF_964261635.1 of Lissotriton helveticus. Taxonomy (NCBI): domain Eukaryota; kingdom Metazoa; phylum Chordata; class Amphibia; order Caudata; family Salamandridae; genus Lissotriton; species Lissotriton helveticus. Next base: position 1,637,698,425 of record NC_136061.1, on the reverse strand, counting down.
AGCTTCTTGTGAAGTTTCAAGAGTCTTGAGAAAAATAAAACTTCTCATTATTGATGAGGTAAGCATGGTATCAAACTTAATGCTTGCTTTTGTGCATTTAAGAATGCAGCAAATTCTTAAAACAGAGTATGACTTATTATTCTGAGGAAAACACGTCATAGTTTTTGGAGATCTTCTACAACTTACTCCTGTAAAAGGACAGCCAGTGTTTAAAACACTGTCCCATGAAGATACCAGAAAGTCTTTCGGGAGCATCGGAAATGTAAACATTTGGTCATATTTTGAGTATAAGGAACTTATTACAAATATGCGACAGGCAAATGATGCTGATTATGGAACTATTCTTCAAGATATAAGAATTGGAAAAATGACTGAACATGGCAAACAAGCTTTACAGAGACGATTACTTTCCAATTTGTTTCCAAATGAAAATATTGTCCCAGAGAAAATATACATGAGAATTGCAGAAAACAAATCTGTAATCTGCTTAATGCCAACACAACGTGAATGCTCTATATTTATTCAATGAAGAAATGTTAAAGTTGGAAAATGAAGAAATTATAAAATTGGAAGCTATTGATAAAATAGAACATGAAGGAATCACTATTATTTTGACTGAAAAGTTGAAGAGGAAATTGGATTCTTTAGAGAAATCGATAAGTAAAACTGCTGGTTTAGAAAATATTTTGTATGCATGTGTAAACTGTAGGATAATTTTACGACGTAACTTGAATGTGGAAAAAGGTTTAGTAAATGGAGCAATTGGTAAAATTGTTGATTTTTTTAATTATGTAAATAGAGCTGGGATTGCATTTTTGAAAATCAAATTTGATGAAATTGCTGATGTACAACAATTTATCCGTTGTTCACCTCGGTTTTTGCTTGTAAAAGATTTCTATGTACGCAGAAAACAGTTTCCTGTTTGTTTGGCATATGTGGTGACCATTCATAAATCTCAAGGTTGAAGTGTAGATAGTGCTTTAGTGAATATTTGAAGAACCGTGTTTAAAGAGGGTATGGCATATGTTGCTTTGTCTCGAGTCAGAACTTTATCTGGATTGTACTTGATTGATTTTGATGAGACAAAGGTTAGTGCAGATGCAAATTGTGTGAAAGAATATAATAGGTTAAGAAGAGAATATGCACCCAATTTAGGTCAATATCCAGTATTTGAAAAGCGTGTGGTAGGTAGAAAAAGAAGATTTGAGAATATCTGTAGTGAAACTGTAGAGAAAGAATAAAAACAAGATGAAGTTCCACCTGTAACCAAAAAGAAAAAGGACAGTGTTGAAGAGAATGTTGGTTATCGGTTTGAAAATAGTTGTGGTGTCAACTGCTATACTAATGTGGTTGTTAACCCCTTGGACGCTCATGACGAGCCCAGCTCGTCATGGAGTTTCCATTGATTTCAATGGAAATTACATGGAAGCACTGCAAGTAGCTTAGCATCCAAGTGGTTAATGTTGTTTTTGTTCTTGAAAGTTTGCAACAGCAAATGGTTGAAAATCAGGACGAAAGATTCTGTTCATTGTTGTATTCTGTTTATGAGAAATGTAGTAGTGATAAAAGTAAAATACAAAGTGTTTCTGATATTCAAAATGTTTTGGACATATGTTCTGGTTCTAGTCAATTTACACAGAATATTCAGCAAGATTGTCATGAATTTTTAATGTTTATACTTGGTGTACTGGAAGATGAAGGTCTAGATATTGAGAACCTTTTTGGCCATTCTTATGAATGGCAACATGACTGTCAAAATTGTTTGTTTACATGTAGCACTGACATAGACACTGAACGCTTCATATATTTGACTTTACCTAACTGTGAATCAGTGTCTTTTAACAATCTAATTAGAGGAGCAAGTCAAATCATGGAGTGTAGCCAATGTAAATCAGAAATGTCATCAACATTGTTTATACAAAGATATGGACAGTATGTAATTTTAATGCTGCAATGTTGTAGAGCTCATGGAAGAAAATTGGACACTTTAATTAAAAATGTTGTAGCTGGTCAAGTTTCAATATCAGGAAGAACTTTTGTAGCTGTTGCAATTATTTTTCATGATGGGCCTTCTACAACATCTGGACATTACACTGTTTATTTAAAATGTCTGAAAGGTTGGATACATTGTAATGATAGTCAATTAGTTTTTAAGCAACGTTTGCCTAAAGAGGTACCAAATTCTTACCTAATATTTTTAAAGCCAAAATTTTAAGTTCAAAATTTAGCCTTTCAGGATTACTGCTGTTAAGGTACATTAGTCTGGTGTTGTAGAGTATTTTGTAAGTGAGGGTGAGGAGGTTGAAGGTGATCCTCTTGTTGATATTGAGGCAGTTTAGGTGTATTAGGTGGTGAGTGATGTGGCCGCAGCAGGGAACATTCATAATCAGTCAGGTGGTGGTCTTTTGGATTTGTTGTAGTTGTTGTAGGTGTTTGGCTGGAATTCATGTGTAGAGTGTTTTGCCACAGTGTAGTCTTCTGCTGATGAGGGACTGTGCCACTGTTCTTCTTCTTTTGGTAAGGATCCACTTGTAAATGTTGCAGAGCATGTGGAGGGTGTTATGGCAGTACGAGGAGACAGTGTAGACTTGCTTACACATGGAGAGGGAGGAGTTTAGGAGGAATCCTAGGTTGTGGACATGGTTGGTAGGTGTTGGTACTGTCCACGGTGTAGTGAGCTAGCAGGAGTCGTCCGAGGCTGAGGGGGTGGGTCTGAGGATGAGTACTTTCATTTTGTGCGACTTCATGTTTAGAGAGCTGCTCTTTATGTAGTTGGTGATGTCCTGCATTGTGTTGTGGAGGTTGCTTTTGGTGGTATGTGGATTCTTGGTGAGGAAGAGGGTGAGCTCGGTGTCGTCGATGTAGGAGATGATGTTGAGGTTGTGATGGTGGGCTACTTGTGTGCGGGTGGCCATGTAGATGTTGAATAGCATCGGGCTGAGGGATGAGCACTGCGAGACGGAGCAAATGGTGTCGGTGGTTTTAGATCAGAAGGCTAGGAGGCAGACGCTCAGGATTACTATTGAACAATTACCAAACTAAGAATTTGACGCATACTATTTGGCCTTGTGGACAAGTAAATGAAACGATAAAGGACTTGTTGTTATATATTTTGTCAGCATATATTTGTAAGTAATATTATTTACAGTGTATGAAAATTAAACATAATGTTTTGTTATGTTATGATTGTTTGAGATGTGTCATATTTACGTAAGAAATTGCTCTTAGAAAAAAACATTTAAGATGTTTTATTTCTATTTTTTAGATTGTTATTGAGAATGATGAATGTTTTTTTAAGATAATCTTACTAATTGTCTTTTTTTGCCTGCTGTTATGTGATGAGTACTATTGAACTCACAGTTTCTAGTGAAATTCAACATATTCTGAGAACAGCAAAAAAGGCAAATGTAATAGTTTACAAATTATTTTGTGTTGTAAAAGATATATTGTAACTGGTATTTTTTTGTGTCTTCCACAGATGGTAATTTTTATAATATATCATATTTTATTATTTAATATGCTTAAGGTAAGTACAAGTAACTGTTAAAATGATATACTGAGTGTACCTGTCAGAACCCCTCATCAATCAGTGGATACGATAATGACTTATCTAAACCCTAGCTGCTGCAGGAGAGATGAAGAATACGCAAGGAAAATACTTGGAGTGGTTTAGTGCAACAGAGGAATTCTAAGATGGCCTCCTCGAGGAAAGACACGGTGGTGGTCTAGCCATTTACCACACACCTGTGGGGAATCCTTGGTGAGGCGCGTGCTCCCTAACGAGTGCGCACTTCACATAAGACGTTCCTGAGTTCAGACCCATTTTCAATTGCTCCATAGATATTCCTGAAGAGAAAGCACAAATATTTGTGAGAGACTTAAAGAAGGTTCCTGTTTAAACTTACCTTAGTTATCGGGCGCACAACTAGAATTCAGCTTCCGATTTGGAAGAAGCCTGCACATTGCACAGCGGTTGGTTTTCCCGTGGTGGCTCCTTCAGGGCAGATGGACTCAGTCGTGTTCAGCACCTGAAGAGCAGAGAGAACAAGAAACCATACAAGAAACCTAAGTGATAACTTATAGTTGACAAAGGTATATTCTTGGAAAATAATCGTATGACAAGTTACTGAGTGACTAATCTTACTTGACATTATAGAGAATATTGAATATATTCACTCGATGTATTTTCTCTAACCTAAAACAAGAAACGATAACATTCGTGATAAGCAAGGTCTTAAGGGAAAAGAACACATTGAGTAAGGAATACCACAAACACTGTTGAATTAAGAAGGAATATTAGTGAAAAACACAAGATATTCAAGGATTGACAGAATAGATAACAAGCAACTGCATAAAGAAAGGTTAGTAGAAGAACACAAGGAAACTAATAATATAAAAATTAGACAATAAACTGAGAGGCCTAGGTTAATGAATGTTACGTAATTATAGGTTATAAGCAGTGAGAAAAATAAAGAACCGCAAGCTACAAGGTTGCAGATAAATACTAGAGGAGAGGTTAGTTCAAAAGTTGAAGGGGTAGGTAATTAGTAGGGTTAGACTAAGGTATAGATGAGGAATAGAGATGGAGTAAACACATGAAGTATTCAAAAAGTAGTGTGATAATGATGTCTAAATATACACAGATACACAGTGTTATTCTGGACAATGAATAGTATCTTTTGCATTTTACTAAAACACATTTACTATTTTAGAATGGGTAAGGTGAATAGACATATTCTAAAAATGTTATTAGTGTATTTTACTATAACAGCCTGAGTCTTTTCCTATGGTCATAAGGAGTGACTGGTTTAAAAATTTAAGAAAAGCTAAGAATAGGATATCCTTATAAGTAATTATACTTATACAACTTTGCAAAGGACTGAAACTCCACTGATGGAATGTTATTAGATAATAGTATTTATATAGTATTTTTTGTAGGCCAAAATAGGTGAAAACGGTAGTTTTGTATTATATATTACGAAAATTTATAAAATTAACTGTTTATATTTTTATACTAGAAGCAAGAACATAAAGGGAAAATTATGGAAAGAGAACAGCCTCATACTGAGGAGATTTTGGATATTACCTTGAGTATAATTGAAGAACTAATCGTATCTGTCACAGGCAATGAGAGTGAAGAAGAGGAAATTAGTGCTGCAGACATGAGGTGTGATTTCGAAGACGAAAGCTTGGATGGAGATTTCTGGAAGCATTAAAATATGTTGAAATTTTAGAACAAATTAATTCAGAAACTGCTAACGAGGGAATTGATCTGAATCTGATGAATTTGTATTGGAATGTGTGTTCAATTATGAGATGTTACAAGAATAAATGTATTGTTTTAAAATAATAAAGGTTTGAGCACTATCTACTAATGTATTTATTGTACTAAAAGTGAAGCACTTAAAGATTCAGTTATATATTCTTTAAATGTTTGTATTGATTTAAAATATGCAAAGAGGGTCTGAGGGTATGGATTGCTTAAAATCCATATGGAGTATACATGCAGTCTTGTATGCACCTGCAAACTTGTGTATTATGCCTTCAATTCCCAAGTCTGTATCCTTAGACTTCTCCAAACACTCTGACACTGCTGTTTTAGTATTGTAGTGAGCCAGTCAGCAGTATGTTCTTTTCCATTGAACCGTGGTAAAACTGAAGCTGTAATAAATTTAGTGAGGAACTTTCTTCGCCAGAACTGTATTGATCCAGTCACTATCTAGATCAGGGGTCTCCAAACCGGTCCTGGAGGTCCGGATCCATGCCAGATTTTTAAAATAACTACATGTATCTCAATGGGGATATCCAAAAAATCTGGCATGAATCCAGCCCTCCAGGGCCAGTTTGGAGACCCCTGATCTAGATACTCATGGATTAAAACAGGCCTTAGTCCATAGACTGTTTCAAACCTCTATAGAATGTGCATGCACTGTTCTATGCACCAGCAAACTTATGTGTTATACGTTCAATTCCTCAATGTGTATCCTTACACTTCCAGCAAACATTCTCACACTACTGTTTCAATATTGTGGTGAGCTATTCAGCAGTATGTGTTTATTTGTATTCTGTGGTAAAACTGAGGCTGTTATAAATTCAAACAGGCTCTTTCCTTGCAGAACTGTAATCATGCACTCACTACCTAAGTACTCATGCATTAAAATAGGCCTTAGGGCATAGACTGCTTCAAACCCTTATAGACTATGTATGCAGTCTACTATGTACTTGCAAATTTGTCTTTTATACGTTCAATTTACCAGTTTGTATCCGTACACTTCCACCAAACACTCCATTCACTACATTAAAACACTAATGGGCACATATACAATAACTGGCATATCGCAAGGAATATGTCAGTTATTGTGCTCTGTGACACCACCACCATGGATGTGCTGTATTTACAATGTGGTGTACCATGGGACAAAAAAGGTACATATATATGTGATGTATCTGTGCTGTAAAGGTGGTGCATTGTTTGAGTTATGTTGCAAGTGCAACACATCTCCAGCAATGATCTGGGGGCCCTATGCTCAGACTGCTGTGTCAATCCTTACACCTGCTTCAAGGTAGTGCAGGGTTTTGACACAGCATGAGCCCAAAAGTGACAAAGTGAAATCTTGTAGATTTCAGTTAGCCACTTTTAGGAGGTGTTCCTGCTGCGCCGGAACGTCCCCCCCCCATGTAGGAATGTCTCCTTCTGGTACAGGGATTTACAATGTGACACACCTCCCAGATACGTCACATTCTAAATACCACATAACATGGCGCATCTTTTTCACCACGGCTTCATCAGAAAAGTGATGCAACAGCGGTGTAAAAGAGGCACACGGGTGTTGTAAATCTGCCCCTAACAAACACTTACAAATTCACCCAGGCGGTTTCACTAGCAGTGCATTCTTTTTTAAATTACTTTTGTTATTATTTTACATTAAAAATATGAAATGTAACTTTGAAAATAAAATAAATATAAGTATTTATAATAAAAATGTAGGAAGTTACTATAAAAAGAGAGAAATATAATAATTAGTACTTTTTAAAATTATCATTTACAAAACCTTTGAAATTCACTGAAAAAACCATAGGTTTCAGGCACGTTATAGTTGGGAATTAGCATTAAAAAAACCTTGGAAATTCACTGAAAAAAACATAAGTTTCAGCCACCTTATAGTTAGGAATTAGCATTTAAAAAACCTTAGAAATACACTGAAAAAACCATAGGTTTCACCCATGTTATAGTTAGCTGGACATTTCACTCATACAAAACCTTTGAAATTCCCCCGTTTTAATTAGTTCAGCTAACTATAACTCGCACACCCGCAATGCACTGCAGATGATATCACATATTACATCACTCATGACATGGTCAGTGACATCACTCATGACATCAGTACATACACATTCACTCATTCACCAGTAGTTCTATATAGTCACTCATACATGTACTCACTCATCATATGTACTCATACACATATACATCCTGTTACACACCTACACTTATACATAGAGTTATTCACACACATACTCACACATGGAAATAAACTATCAAACATCCATTTACTTGCATATACAGGTCTATACACACCACTATACTTATTTCTACAGAAGCTTGCACATACTTACTCTCTTAAACAATCAGTTATAGAAACACAAACTTATTTATACAGGAACTCTTCCAATCTGTCACTGTCATATATCCTTACTTATATACATCAATACTCACATATAATAATTTAAAACATATTTACTTACTCATAAAGACACTATTGAGGCAGTCATTCAGTTGGTAACACACCCATACACACACTCATTCACCCATACAGTCCTGCACACATGCTGTGTTCAAAACACATACAAACAGTGAGTCACTCATTCATGCATCTGTGCGCTAAGTAATACCCCCCACTGAACCATACAGACACTCATTCTGATACTCAAAAATCCAAATAATAACCCATATAGACACTCATGTAGCTACTCACTAACCCATGCAGCCCATTATACACAAAGTGAGACACTGATACAGGTATTTACATATTTAAATATTACTCGCTAATACATGTATTCACTAAGACATACTTAATAAGTCAGTTATGCAATCATTTTTACAGAAAAAACATCCATTTAGACACTTATTTACCCATTTATTCTTCCATCTGCCTTTAGATATACATATATAAAACATATTTATTTTTCAGAAAGACACACATTCACTGGATGATGTCATCAGTGATGTAATTTGAGATGTCATCAGTGATGTCATGAGTGATGTCACTGACCATGTCATGAGTGATGTAATATGTGATGTCATCTGCAGTGCATTGCCGGTGCGCGAGTTATAGTTAGCTGAACTAACTATAACAGGGGAATTTCAAAGGTTTTGTATGAGTGAAATGTCCAGCTAACTATAACATGGGTGAAATATATATATTTATATATATATATATATATACAGGCTCACAGCGTGTAGCCGCAACAGCTACGCAAATGCACTCTCCTCTACAGGAAAAAGATCACTCCCAATCCTTTTTGCGCATTCCAATATTCTTTAATTCATTAGATGCAGCATCGTGATTATAAACACAGACAAAAACCCCAACGCGTTTCGGCGATACCTTCACCTTGGTCACGGGTGGTTACAATACCACATTGTAACCACCCGTGACCAAGGCGAAGGTATCGCCGAAACGCGTTGGGGTTTTTGTCCGTGTTTATAATCACGATGCTGCATCTAATGAATTAAAGAATATTGGAATGCGCAAAAAGGATTGGGAGTGATCTTTTTCCTGTCGAGGAGAGTGCATTTGCGTAGCTGTTGCGGCTACACGCTGTGAGCCTGTATCTAACACAGGGTAACCTTTGCCCCTGGATTTGCACCGTTGTCCTTGTGTCCCGGCACTTTTGCGAAGGAAGTGGAACTGTATATATATATATATATATATATATATATATATATATATATATATATATATATATGCACTGAAAAAACCATAGGTTATAGACCATATATAGTTAGGAATTAGCGGATTGGTGTCACTACAACGCGTTTTTTTACAACGCATTCCGTTACATCGGAATTTTTACAACGCAGGATCCATTACATCGGATGCCATTACAACGCATGGCATTACATAGCAGGTGCTATTACAACGCATGGCATTACATCGTAAGTATAGGTAAGTATACCTTTTTAAAAAAAATGTAATTAAGTTAATTTAATTAATTTCATTTAATTAATTTAATTAAAATACATTTTAAAATAGTAATTAATTTAATTTAATAGATTTAAATCTTTTTATTTAATTTAATTTTAATTAATATTGTAATTAATTTTAATTAATTAATATAATGAAATTAATTTAATTTAAATATGTTTTAAATTGTAATTAAATTAAATTAATTAAAATAATGTATTTAATTTAATTATTTTAATTAAAAAATGTAATTAATATAATATAATTAATTTAATTTAATAAATATATTTTAATTAATTTATAAATGGTAAATATAATTTAATTAGCCCTAAGCACAAACCCAACCCTGAACCCTAAAACACCCCTGTACCCCAAAACCCAAACCCTGTCCTGAAACCTAAAAACACCCCTGTACCCCAAAACCCAAACCCTACCCTGAAACCAAAAAACACCCCTGTACCCCAATACCCAAACCCTACCCTGAAACCTAAAAACACCCCTGTACCCCAAAACCCAAACCCTACCCTGAAACCTAAAAACACCCCTGTACCCCAAAACCCAAACCCTACCCTGAAACCTAAAAACACCCCTGTACCCCAAAACCCAAACCCTACCCTGAAACCTAAAAACACCCCTGTACCCCAAAACCCAAACCCTGCCCTGAAACCTAAAAACACCCCTGTACCCCAAAACCCAAACCCTGCCCTGAAACCTAAAAACACCCCTTTACCCCAAAACCCAAACCCTACCCTAAAACCTAAAAACACCCCTGTACCCCAAAACCCAAACCCTGCCCTAAAACCTAAAAACACCCCTTTACCCCAAAACCCAAACCCTACCCTAAAACCTAAAAACACCCCTGTACCCCAAAACCCAAACGCTGCCCTGAAACCTAAAAACACCCCTGTACCCCAAAACCCAAACCCTTTAATTATAATTAATATTAATTAAATTTATTAAATAAAAATTAAATACTTACCTATACTTACGATGTAATGCCATGCGTTGTAATAGCATCTGCTATGTAATGCCATGCGTTGTAATGGCATCCGATGTAATGGATCCTGCGTTGTAAAAGTTCCGTTGTAATAGACTCCCGTTGTAAAAGTTGCGATGTAATGGTGCATCACCGGAATTAGCATTTACAAAACCTTATTTTACTCACACAAAACCATTGAAATTCCATATATAGTTAGTTGCACTAACTATATATCGCGCACCCGCAATCCACTGCTGATGATGTCACATATTACATCATTCATGACATGGTCAGTGACATCACTGATGACATCACTGATGACATCTCAAATGACATCACTGATGACATCACTGATGACAACATCCAGTGACTGTATGTTTCTGTAAAGTTAAAATATGTCTTACATATTGAAGAATGAGTGGATGTATAAGTGTCTGGATGAAGGATTTAGTAGGTGCATGACTGACTGTATAAGTGAGTGATTAAATGTGTCTCACTGAGTGCATGGGTTAGTGACTAAACTGTTTTAAATTGTGCATCATTGTGTCTGTTGTTTTGTAATCTGATGCATGTGTTGATCATTAGCTATATGACTAACTATATGGGTTATTGATTAGTTGGCCAAGTATTTGTATGGGAGACTGAGTGTGTGTGTGGGTGTCTGGGAGGTGTATGACTCTGTGCATAGATGTGTGAGCAGTTGATTCACTAGATGTATGGGTTCAAAAGTGCATGTGGAAACAGCTGTATGGGCGGTTGACTGTGTGCATGAGTGTATTGGTGAGTGAATGGATATCTCAGTGCTACATGTCAAAGTAAGTACATATGTAAAACACAGTACATGTGATAGTTGACATATATAAATAACTGTGCATAAGAGCCAGTGAATGTGTGAGTGGCTGTATGGATTATTGTGAACTTGTATCAGGGATTGTATAACAGAGTAAATATGTGTTATTATATGTTTCAATAAGTAAGGTGTGTATAACTATATAGTTGAGGAAATGGAGGTGTGATTGATTCTTTGCAAGACTGACTAGGTGTGTGAGTAACTCCATGGATGAGTGACAGTCTGTGAGTGTCTGTTTACACTGAGTGTATCTAAGGTTATATTAGAGTCTGAAGAGGTTCATCGTATCATCACATGAATGATGTCATCAGTGATGTGATCAGTAATGTCAAATGAGATGTCATCAGTGATGTCATTTGAGATGTCATCAGTGATGTCATCAGTGATGTCACTGACCATGTCATGAATGATGTAATATGTGACATCATCAGCAGTGGATTGCGGGTGCGCGATATATAGTTAGTGCAACTAACTATATATGGAATTTCAATGGTTTTGTGTGAGTAAAATAAGGTTTTGTAAATGCTAATTCCTAACTATATATGGTCTATAACCTATGGTTTTTTCAGTGAATTTTCAAGGTTTTGTAAATGCTAATTCCTAACTATATATGGTCTATAACCTATGGTTTTTTCAGTGAATTTCATAGGTTTTTTAATAGCAAATCTTTATAAAAATAATACATTTTAAATCGAATTTTATATTTTATAATTCTGTCATTTTTTTTTAAAATTCTTTTTGGTGCGTTCCGGGGCGCGGACAGGTGAACGCACGGGTAAGCGCAATCTTGCGGCGGGCCCGGGGCGCGTACTGATGAGCGTCCCGATAGCGCTATTGCCGCGAACGAAAACAACATCGTGACGTATCGCGTAGCCGCCACGCCTTGCGTCATAAGACACGTATCGCGTAGCCGCGAGATGCGTCTTATGACGCACCGCGTAAGCGCACCCGGAAGCGCATACGATCGCGCAACGTAAGCGACCCGATGCGCTTACGATAAACGCCCCGGGACGCGCCCCGGGGCGCGTAGCGTAAGCGCGTCAAACCATGTGACTTTAAAATAACACTTTTCATTGGTTCAGAACTTTTTTTTTCCAAATTGTGTGAAACCCACCCATTTCTCTCACTATTGCTTTGTACTTGGAGAGAGCAAGAGCTGTTCTGTGTACTGTGTTTATCTCCTACTTTTCTGATCTACAGCAATGGCTGCAAGAGAGTCATCCAGCAGTGATTCAGAGGGATTTTTAGATGAGGACCCTCCTCAGCAGAAGAAAAAAAACCATTTCATCTGGAAATTTTATGACATCCCTGAAGGACAAAAAAAGTCAACGCTCCCAAAGTAACCTGCAAAATATGTGGGAGTAGTTTATCCAGAGGCAATCCTCTGAAAAAATATAGTTTTGGAAATGCTAATTTAATCAGGCATGTGAAAAGAAGACACCCTAACAACTTTGCCAGGGAGAGTGTCAGAGAGCTGGCACGGAATGTACCCACAGATGGCGGCAGCACCTCCACTGGTGGAGCAACACCTTCGGGACCAGCCCGTGGAAGAATGGTCCCTAACATTCAGCCGGTGTTTGCAGGCATCAAATTTCTGTGCACGGAGTGTGACGAACTGCTCTGCTATGGGGAGCAGAGTGTTGAACTCATTGCCCTAAAGAAACAGCAACACCGCTGCTCTGCCAGTCCCTAAATTTTCAATTTTTTTTGCTCCTGTTGAGCAGTTTTGGAATCCCTGTTTTTGTTTTTCCCTTGACAAAAATCCAAAAAAAATATAAAATTGTTTAAAAAAGTCTAAAAAAATATAAAACAACAAAAACAAAAAAAAAATATATAAAACAACAAAATCAAAAAAAAGTTCTTTTCAGAACTACCTCCAATTTATAAAAAAATGCTTTTTTTTTTTTCAAAAAAGTCTGTCATTTTTTATCTCCTGGTACGCTCCCCCGTAAGCTCCCCGGTGCGCGTACCGGGCGCTCCCCCCCGCGAAAATCGTTTTTTTTTTTTTTTTTTTTTTTTACCCGCGGGAGCCTTTTATGGCCCCCACATCAAAACTAGGGGGTCAGGGGGGTGTACCCTGCCCCCTTTTGCTCATTTCCCCCCTTTGTTTTTTGCCACCTCTTGTGTCTCAATCCTACCGAGACACAAGATGGCGGCCGCTGCGGACTGTTTCGAATGTTTACAGACACCCGAGAACCAATCAGCTTGCCGTGCGCAAGTCGCGTGGCGCGCCCGAAGCGCTCCCCGATACGCGTACCGGGCGCGGCTCTAGATATATATCTTTTTTTAAACCTAATTTACTCAAAATTCACAGGACCACATATCTTGAGACCTAGCAAAGGCACATCGGGCAAACAATATCTACAATTTTGCCAAGTTTCGTGGAAATCCATTCAGCCGTTCGAGCTAAAAGTGAGGCCAACCGCCCTATGGAAAATTGCATGGCAAAAACACATTTTGGGACCCCCCTTTTTTCTTGGCCCCCCCCCTTGATGACCCCCCCCCCAAATTTTCAGGGGCTGCTCAGAAACAAAATGTTCCATTTTCCTGAAAATTTCAGCCAATTCCGTCCACAAACGCCAAAGTTATTAGACATAGAATTTTCAAAAATCCCATAGAGAAAAAATCCTAACTATATATACCTACTGGCGACCGCCAGTAGGTAATATATATATATATATATATATATATATTACCTACTGGCGATAGCCAGTAGGTATATATAGTTAGGATTTTTTTCCTATGGGATTTTTGAAAATTCTATGTCGAATAACTTTGGCGTTTGAGGACAGAATTGGCTGAAATTTTCAGGAAAATTGAACATTTTGTTTCTGAGCAGCCCCTGAAAATTTGGGGGAGTTTCGTCAAGGGGGGGCCGAGAAAAAAGGGGGGTCCCAAAACGTGTTTTTCCCATGCAATTTTCCATAGGGCGGTTGGCCTCACTTTTAGCCTGAACGGCTGAATGGATTTACACCAAACTTGGCAAAATTGTAGGGACTGGTGGCCCGATGTCCCTTTGCTATGTCTCAAGATATAGGCTCCAGTGTTTTTTACGAAAATTAACTTTGAAAAATATATATTGGGCTACATTGGGCTATATATATGTTGGAGCCCAAATGTAGCCCAATGTAGCCCAATGTAGCCCAATGTAGCCCAATGTATCCCAAAGATGGCCACCAGAGACAAAAAAAACAAATGTAGCCCAAATATCAGCCAGATGTAGCCCAACTATAGCCCAATGACAGAATGTCCCAGAGTGTTCTAAAGAACAACTAGAGTGCTAACAGTCCTACTTATTACAAAGGTATGGCACACCTGAAGCCATCTTGATTGGAATAAAGTGGTAACTCTTAAAACATTTAATTTAAAAAGGAACAAAATGAGGGGGTTCATTTTGCCATAGAAAGTATGATTAGCGAATATATGACGAAATCCCGCATACCATCAGTCCGCAAAAAAAATCCCGCATGTACAATTAGGCCGCAAATTAAAATAACGAAAACTTTTAGAACGAATATGCCTTTAGCATACACTACACAACTAAACTACCCTAAACCCTAAAACACTACCCCCAGCATGACCCTACACTACACAAACAGTACAACACTACCCTAAACCCTAAAACACTACCCCCAGCATGACCCTACACTACACAAACACTACAACACTAAACTAAACCCTAAAACACTACCCCCAGCATGACCCTACACTACGCAAACACTACAACACTACCCAAAACCCTAAAACACTACACCCCAGCATGACCCTACACTACGCAAACACTACAACACTACCCTAAACCCTAAAACACTACCCCCAGCATGACCCTACACTACGCAAACACTACAACACAACCCTAAACCCTAAAACACTGCCCCCAGCATGACCCTACACTACGCAAACACTACAACACAACCCTAAACCCTAAAACACTACCCCCAGCATGACCCTACACTACGCAAACACTACAACACTACCCTAAACCCTAAAACACTACCCCCAGCATGACCCTACACTACGCAAACACTACAACACTACCCAAAACCCTAAAACACTACACCCCAGCATGACCCTACACTAAGCAAACACTACAACACTACCCTAAACCCTAAAACACTACCCCCAGCATGACCCTACACTACGCAAACACTACAACACTACCCAAAACCCTAAAACACTACACCCCAGCATGACCCTACACTACGCAAACACTACAACACTACCCAAAACCCTAAAACACTACACCCCAGCATGACCCTACACTACGCAAACACTACAACACTACCCAAAACCCTAAAACACTACCCCCAGCATGACCCTACACTACGCAAACACTACAACACTACCCAAAACCCTAAAACACTACCCCCAGCATGACCCTACACTACGCAAACACTACAATACTACCCTAAACCCTAAAACACTACCCCCAGCATGACCCTACACTACGCAAACACTACCCAAAACCCTAAAACACTACCCCCAGCATGACCCTACACTACGCAAACACTACAACACTACCCAAAACCCTAAAACACTACCCCCAGCATGACCCTACACTACGCAAACACTACAACACTACCCAAAACCCTAAAACACTACCCCCCAGCATGACCCTACACTACGCAAACACTACAACACTACCCAAAACCCTAAAACACTACACCCCAGCATGACCCTACACTACGCAAACACTACAACAGTACCCAAAACCCTAAAACACTACACCCCAGCATGACCCTACACTACGCAAACACTACAACACTACCCAAAACCCTAAAACACTACCCCCAGCATGACCCTACACTACGCAAACACTACAACACTACCCAAAACCCTAAAACACTACCCCCAGCATGACCCTACACTACGCAAACACTACACTACCCTAAACCCTAACATACTACACCCCAGCATGACCCTACACTACGCAAACACTACAACACTACCCAAAACCCTAAAACACTACCCCCAGCATGACCTTACACTACGCAAACACTACAACACTATCCTAAACCCTAAAACACTACGCCCAGCATGACCCTACACTACGCAAACACTACAACACTACCCTAAACCCTAAAACACTAGCCCCAGCATGACCCTACACTACGCAAACAGTACAACACAACCCTAAACCCTAAAACACTACCCCCAGCATGACCCTACACTACGCAAACACTACAACACTACCCTAAACCCTAAAACACTACCCCCAGCATGACCCTACACTACGCAAACACTACAACACAACCCTAAACCCTAAAACACTACCCCCAGCATGACCCTACACTAAACAACCACCACAACTCTACACTACACTAACACAACACTACACTACACAACACTACACTACACTACACAATCACTAACCCACGAAAAAATTAACACAAACCCACTTACCTCTCTCGTCATCGTGGTTTTCACAACGCAAATGCATTTACCATACATGCCTTTAAAACGTAATTCTTTGTAAAGGCATGCGCGATAAATGCACATGCGTTTTGAAAAAATGCGGGATAATGGTATGCGAGGTCAATGACTATTAGGCCGCAAATTAAAATAACGAAAACTTTTAGAACGAATATGCCTTTAGTATACACTAAACAACTAAACTACCCTAAACCCTAAAACACTACCCCCAGCATGACCCTACACTACACAATCAGTACAACACTACCCTAAACCCTAAAACACTACCCCCAGCATGACCCTACACTACACAAACACTACAACACTACCCGACACCCTAAAACACTACCCCCAGCATGACCCTACACTACGCAAACACTACAACACTACCCAAAACCCTAAAACACTACACCCCAGCATGACCCTACACTACGCAAACACTACAACACTACCCTAAACCCTAAAACACTACCCCCAGCTACCCTAAACCCTAAAACACTACCCCCAGCATGACCCTACACTACACAAACACTACAACACAACCCTAAACCCTAAAACACTGCCCCCAGCATGACCCTACACTACGCAAACACTACAACACAACCCTAAACCCTAAAACACTACCCCCAGCATGACCCTACACTACGCAAACACTACAACACTACCCTAAACCCTAAAACACTACCCCCAGCATGACCCTACACTACGCAAACACTACAACACTACCCAAAACCCTAAAACACTACACCCCAGCATGACCCTACACTACGCAAACACTATAACACTACCCTAAACCCTAAAACACTACCCCCAGCATGACCCTACACTACGCAAACACTACAACACTACCCAAAACCCTAAAACACTACACCCCAGCATGACCCTACACTACGCAAACACTACAACACTACCCTAAACCCTAAAACACTACCCCCAGCATGACCCTACACTACGCAAACACCACAACACTACCCTAAACCCTAAAACACTACCCCCAGCATGACCCTACACTACGCAAACACTACAGCACTACCCTAAACCCTAAAACACTACCCCCAGCATGACCCTACACTACGCAAACACTACAACACTACCCTAAACCCTAAAACACTACCCCCAGCATGACCCTACACTACGCAAACACTACAACACTACCCAAAACCCTAAAACACTACCCCCAGCATGACCCTACACTACGCAAACACTACAACACTACCCAAAACCCTAAAACACTACCCCCAGCATGACCCTACACTACGCAAACACTACAACACTACCCAAAACCCTAAAACACTACCCCCAGCATGACCCTACACTACGCAAACACTAGTGGGTATATATAGTAAGGATTTTTTCTCTATGGGATTTCTGAAAATTCTATGTCTAATAACTTTGGCGTTTGTGGACGTAATTGGCTGAAATTTTCAGGAAAATGGCACATTATGTTTCTGAGCAGCCCCTGAAAATTTGGGGGGGTTTCGTCAAGGGGGGGCCGAGAAAAAAGGGGGGTCCCAAACCACATTTTTCCCATTCATTTTTCCATAGGGCGGTTGGACTCACTTTTAGCTCGAACGGCTGAATAGATTTACATGAAACTTGGCAAAATTGTAGATATGGTTTGCCCGACGTGCCTTTGCTATGTCTCAATATATGTGCTCCAGTGGATTTTGAGAAATTAACGTTTAAAAAAATATATATATCTGTGACAGCGCTCCGGTTAGCGCCCCGGTTCGCGTACCTGACGCGTAACGGAACTTCGCGAAACGAAGCTGATTGGCTCTCCGGTGTCTGTCAACATTCTAAACAGTCCGGAGCGGCCGCCATCTTGTCTCTCGGTACGATCGAGAGACAAGATGTGGTGAAAAACGAAGGGGGAAATGAAGGAAAGGGGGCAAGGTAGACCACTCCTGACCCCCTAGGATTGATGAGGGGGATATTAAAGTGCCCCGCGGGGCAAAAAAAAAAAAAAAAATTGTTTTGCGATTTTACGCCGTAGAGTCGCGTCCCGGTACGCGAACCGGGCAGCTCACCGGGCAGCTAACCGGGCAGCTAACTGGCAGCGTAGCTGTCAACATTGTAAACAGTCCGGAGCGGCCGCCATCTTGTCTCTCGGTAGGTTCGAGAGACAAGATGTGGTGAAAAAAGAAGGGGGAAATGAAGGAAAGGGGGCAAGGTAAACCCCTCCTGACCCCCTAGGATTGATGAGGGGGATATTAAAGTCCCCCGCGATTTTTCGCGGTAGAGGCGCTTCCCGGTACGCGAACCGGGCAGCTAACCGGCAGCGTAACGGGAGTCCACCATCTTGTGTTTTTGGAGCGTCCGGTTCGCGTACTGGGTAGCGTCCCGGTAAGCGTAACAAGGGGAAAACCAAGAGAAACAGTAAAAAAAAAATTAAGGGAATAGATTTCCAGCAAACTTGGCAAAATTGTAGGGACTGTTTGTTTGATGTGCCTTTGCAAGGCCTCAAGATATGTGCACGTGTGGATTTTGTCTAATTAAGGTTAAAAAATATATATATATCTGTAAGCGTGCTCCGGCACGCTTACGTTACGGGTTTTGTTTGCGATGCAGAGCCGATACGTCACGGTTATGCGACGCGTCATGAGGCGTCTCACGTGGCTACGTGATACGTCACGTAATAAAGAATATATTTTACAGCTATAGATATTAGCTTTTAAAAAACCAATGAAATTCACTGAAAAAACCATAGGTTATAGACCATATATAGTTAGGAATTTGCATTTACAAAACCTTGAAAATTCACTGAAAAAACCATAGGTTAGAGACCATATATAGTTAGCTGGACATTTTATTGACATAAAACCAATGAAATTCCATATATAGTTAGTTGCACTAACTATATATCGCGCACCCGCAATCCACTGCTGATGATGTCACATATTACATCATTCATGACATGGTCAGTGACATCACTGATGACATCACTGATGACATCTCAAATGACATCACTGATGACATCACTGATGACATCTCAAATGACATCACTGATGACATCATCTAGTGTCTGTGTGTTTTTGTAAAGTTTAAATATGTTTTACATATTGAAGAATGAGTGGATGTATGGAAGACTGAGTGTGTGTGTGGCTGGCTGGGAGGTGTGTGACTCTGTGCATATCAATGTGTACTTGTATCAGTGATTGTATAAGAGAGTAAGTATGTGTTAGTATATGTGTGAAAAGTATGGTGTTCTGTGTTTAACTGTATAGATGAGGAAATCGAAGTGTGATTGATTCTTCACAGGACTGACTAGGTGTATGAGTGCATATGATAGTGTTGTAATAATGAGTGACTGTATGTATGAGTGATTGTATGGGTGAATGAGTGAATGTGTGTGTAGACGTAGGAATCAGTGAGTGCGTATGTAGTAACTGGTATTGGTGTGTCATGATGTCATCAGTGATGTCATTTGAGATGTCATCAGTGATGTCATTTGAGATGTCATCAGTGATGTCATCAGTGATGTCACTGAAGTATGGTGTTCTGTGTTTAACTGTATAGATGAGGAAATGGAAGTGTGATTGATTCTTTACAGGACTGACTAGGTGTGTGAGTAACTCCATGGATGAGTGGCAGTGTGTGAGTGTCTGCATAGGTGTATGAGTGCATATGATAGTGTTGTAATAATGAGTGACTGTATGTATGAGTGATTGTATGGGTGAATGAGTGAATGTGTGTGTAGACGTAGGAATCAGTGAGTGTGTATGTAGTAACTGGTATTGGTGTGTCATGATGTCATCAGTGATGTCATTTGAGATGTCATCAGTGATGTCATCAGTGATGTCATTTGAGATGTCATCAGTGATGTCATCAGTGATGTCACTGACCATGTCATGAATGATGTAATATGTGACATCATCAGCAGTGGATTGCGGGTGCACGATATATAGTTAGTGCAACTAACTATATATGGAATTTCATTGGTTTTATGTCAATAAAATGTCCAGCTAACTATATATGGTCTCTAACCTATGGTTTTTTCAGTGAATTTTCAAGGTTTTGTAAATGCAAATTCCTAACTATATATGGTCTATAACCTATGGTTTTTTCAGTGAATATATATATATATCTATCACTTTCGAGTCTCATGACGAGCTCAGCTCGTCATGAGCCACAGTGCTCGTGTGCACATGACGAGCTCAGCTCGTCATGACCTTTAGAATGCTCACATGCTGGGCAAATTCCCCTGCTGTGCGAGCGTTCTAAAGAAACAGGTGTGGTCATGTGGAGCTCAGCTCGTCATGAGCACACGACCACCGTGGCTCATGACGAGCTGACCTCGTCAGGAGCAGGGGGTCTCACCCCCCGCCCCCCAGCACAGCAGGGGAATTTGCCCAGCTGTGAAAGGGATATATATGCATATATTTAGCTAAATAGATATGTATATATGTGCATATGTACCCGAGGCACCCATATGAAGTACTGGAGGACATGGGGTTGCCCCTGGGCCCCCACAGTCTGGCTGGCTTTCTGGGAACCTGGCTATGAGCCATGTGCCCCCTTCTCCATAAAACATATATCTTGTGGCCCAACCTGGGGGGGATTTTTAATCAATGGTGGGAGACTGTTGTTTCTTTTTTTATTGGAGCCTATGCTGATCTATAACACCAATAAAACAAATACTTTTTTAGCCCCAGAGAGGTCCCTCCAGGGCCTTAGTGGGGGCAGGGTACCTCTACCCTGACCTTTATGTTTCTTTTAACTTAATTTCAAGACACAGGGCTCAGTTATTATTATTGTTTATTTTATTATAGTTCCAATGTCCTAAAAAGGCTGCCGTCACATATTTTCTGATGGCGCACCACCATCTCCCCTGCAAGCACTCATCCTGGGTCATGGCAGGAGCCAACAATTCTTGTTTTTTATTTTTAATAATACTATAGAGAAGGGCATGCAGCCCCAGTCCCTGATTACAGGCCCCCAGACACCATCCCCTAGGGCAGAATTGCTTTTAAGTGGAGGGTAGCAGGTGGTTCCCCATCCTGAGCCAATACTCGTCCCAGGGAACCCATCTCGAGGGGCCTTAGGTAGATACGCTGGTGCCCACATGGGGAGTTCATAAAACAGAAAGTGTGGGGCCACAGTTGGTATTTTTCTGCTCCTGCGTGGTGGGACTGTCTTATCCTTTTATGTGCAAATACTCTAGGTTTAAAGATACTACCCATAAGTTAGCTTCGAGACTAGCAAAAATGTAAGTTTACCTTTCTGATTCAGGCTCTATAACTTTAAAACTACTGAAACAATTTAGACCTAATACTAAAAAGGGGACTTTACACCACATACTCTATATTTTTGACACTTTAAATATTAATTTGTTCAGCTATTTTCACTGTAGGTTTGTTTAAACAATACTTTAAGACACAACACACCACCACATTACCAATCTATGATATGCCACTCTACCCTATAACACCCCACTCTACTCTGCACAAGGCCACTCCACTCTATGACACTACATACCACACCCCACTTCCCTCCATAACATGCAACTGCAGCCTATCATATGCCACTCCCTCAATGACATACCACTCCACTGTATGAAACTCCATGCCACTCCACTTAATGAGAGAAATGCGCATGCTCGCGCGTGCGCACATGCACACTTTTCTTAAGCAGCATTTCTAATGGCGAAGAAGAGGAGGGCAGCCCGGTGATGCCGTGGTTGAAAGATAAGTGGTTTTTAATTGTTTTAAGTTAGTGTTAAGGTATATCTTAATAGGGGGGTGGAGGCGGGCGGCGTAGCAGAGCTATGCAGGGTTCCAAAGAGTTTGCTGCCAACTCCATGGCACTCCGCGTAGCCCAGCTATGCACACTAAGCCCAGGGTTAATACATTCCTCCCACATGTATCTTTCTGGGGCTGTATTACATAAAGTGCCCCTGGGGTGCAATGGGCATTTAGGCCCATTTTGTGCACCCTCAGGGCACTTTGGTATAACAGAAGGGACTGAAGACACATGTGCGGCCCCTTCTGTAATACCAATAGCACTGCGCACATAAAGCACCAGTGCTATATTCAAGGGGTTTCTCTCATTTGCATGGGGGCATGCCCCTTGAAAATGAGGGAATCCCTTTGCCTCTGTGCCCGTGACGTATTACAAACATGGGCATGGAGGCAAAGAAGCCTTCAGGAGACACACTGACAGTGCGCCACCTAAAAGGTGGTGCACTGTCAGTGCATCTCCTGAGAGCAGCCCTCTGCAGGGTTTAATGGGGGCTCTATTGTGGCTTCACCCACCTTCAAGGGGATCTCTAATCCCTTTAAAAGTGCAGGAGGGTTAATGCCTGCACAGTGAAACATGGACCAGATGGTTTAATTATTACTACGTATTTCACATGCATGCACCCTCAGGCCAGCATGAGTTTGCAGCTGCCCAGGGGGCAGTGCATTCCCAATAATGTGGTGCATATTCCTTCATTGCACTGGGCGCACCTTTCAAAAGGTGCACCCAGCACAATGAAGGAAAATGCCCCACATGTGTAATGCATCCCCTAGTGTGATGGTATACTGGTAGACTGTGCCTACATGCTTTACATGTTGTACATAATCAGCTTGATGAGTAGGAACAGGTTACAGGGCCTATATGTCAGAGATCTTATGTATGTGTCTTGATTCGTTAGACTGCCAGCACTAGAGCCACATTTATAACTATATAGGTGAGTGGACTAAAAGAGAAAGGTAAAGAAACAGT
The DNA here is from genome assembly GCF_964261635.1 of Lissotriton helveticus. Lineage (NCBI taxonomy): Eukaryota > Metazoa > Chordata > Amphibia > Caudata > Salamandridae > Lissotriton > Lissotriton helveticus. The sequence goes on along the minus strand of NC_136061.1, from coordinate 1,637,675,288 downwards.
TAGACATTTGTAAATGTGGTGGTGTCAAAGGGGATTGGCATAATGTTGGTCTTTATCTAGAGTTTTCTTGGTCAATGTGAGAATAGAGTGGATTACTTATGATTTGTTTACCGAGTTATGCAGATCTCCACTTTTAGAAAGTTGGCATGTTCTTTTCCTAACCATTTGGTGCCTGCAGCCTGTATCCCGGGTCACTTGACTAGATGTAGCTAACAGTTTGTCTTTGTGTATTGTTCCCAGACAGTGAGACAAAAGGGGAACAGGTGATGGCAGGATGGGCAATCACTGAATTGATGGAGGGAGCTGTCAACTACCACACCTGCACATCAAAAAGCCTCTCCCCGAGCACACTCACAAAGTGTTTAACACTACTCTTTTTTTACCCCAAAACAACACAAGCTGGGGTCAGGGGCATGGAGGCAGGAAACTCAAAACACCTTTGAGTGTGGAAACCTAGAGAACCTTATCCTTCCCTGAAGTGGACACCAGGCATATAAATTGGACCCCCAACTCCTAAGTACACTTTCTGACCTGGTAAATACTCAGGAGGACAGCAGTGCTGCTCTAGAAGAAGGACTGGTACTCTGCTGCCCTGTTGTCTATGTGAGATTGGACTGGATCAGCATCTTGAACCGAGTACTACTGGAGGGACTCCAAGGGCTAGCTGGCTGGCCTCCTCATCAGATCCACAGAGACGTCAACCACCGTGAACCTAGCACCTGGAATCTGCCTGCTATGAGCTTGCTATGAGCCTGCATGTCTGAAGGGTGGCACTCCTAAGTGGTGCCATCCCAGTCCTGGACCCTTGGACGAGGGCCTGTAAATGCTCTGACAGCCAAGCTGTTGCCTTTGGGCAGAACTGATGTAGCACAATACATTGCCTAGCAGCCTCACATTGGAATCATCGCAAGTAAGATGCATCCCAACGCAAGACCATGCAACTCCTCTGAACCACCACTTAGCAATGCATCCTCGATGCGGGGCCTTGCATCGCAGGCCCACTGCTCTTCAGAACTGCCACTGCACAATACATTCTTGATGGAGGACCTCATATCATAGCTGTCCTGCATGAAACATCTGCGATGCATGACCTCACAGTGTTCTGCAACCTGGATATAAAGTGCTTTGTTCAGAGGGCCTAACTTGGTCTTTAAATTTGGCCTGCTCTACATTATGGTTGGCTTGAACTTGTGGCTTAGTCCTGGTCCGGTGCAACCAGATAACCGCAGTTGACACATTGTGCTTCTGAGTCCAGTTTCCATTTGCATCTTTCAAATTGCTAATCTCTGGTTCTACTAATTAGATATTTGTCATTTTGTTACATTTTACTTAATTTTTCTAAATTAATGTGGGATTGTTCATGTTTAGTGTTTTCATCTTATTACTGTTTGAAATGTGCCACAAATACTTCATACAATGCCTCTAAGTTAAGCCTGACTGCTTTCATGCCAAGCTACCAGTCGGTTAAGCATAGGTTAATTTAGGGTTTGCTTTGGTTTCTCCCTAACAGAAATTATCGTTTCTACTTTAGTAGTGTTTCCCCCTTCAACCAATCACCCTCTTGTCTACACTTACCTGTCCAACCCTTCCAAATACCATCATGGTTACTGCTAATTCAACAAAGGAGGATGTGGTCTCACGGCTAGACTACTGACTTTGGAGCTGAGAAGCCAAGGTTCGAGCCTCAGGGTCGACTCCACATCCTGTGATTCTGGGCATATCACTTAATCTCCCAGTGCCTACCCCCCCAAAAAAAATTGTATGTGTCCTTGTGTAACGTAACAAGTGCTCCAATACCTTCGGGTCGAGTTTGTGTAGTATAAATCTGAAAAAATATATATATTTGGACTGAACTGCAGCCTGAATCATTATTGTTGACTAAGATTAAGTCAGGTGTTCTACACATCCTTTTTTTTGCTTTTCTAAGTATGATACCTTAAGTATAAAGGTCAGTTGTACCGTATCATTACATTTATTGACAGTTCAAAACATTAGTTTCATCATCAAAAAGGTACTTTGATAAAATGTTACAAACATTTCACAAGCTTAAAATAGTTAAAAGCAATAATAAATATTTATAAAAGTCACATACAACAATTCATGAAACATTTGTAATCAAATTAAAAGCAGATCCGGACAAGGAATCATTTGGGGCATAGCATTTGTGCAGTACCTAAAACTTTATGTCTAATTGACCAAGCTATCTACAAAGAATTGTAAACAATCACCAACACAATCAAGGAGGTATCGTACTTGATTATTGTATAAGCTTCCCCTCAAATTTGTAGGCTATCGGATCTGCAGAGGGGCACAATCCATTTGGTTCTAGGTTTTGCATAAAGGGGACAAAACAACAACAAATGCTCCTCACTTTTTGTATGTTTTTACAGTGAAAACAATAGTCTGATCCCTGGTTCCTCTACCCCAAGTTAGTTGTGAAGGCAGCTACTGGGAGAATCCCATACCTAAATTGGAGGTACAGAGATGGGGCATGTGCGAGTTGAATAAAATCCCAACATTTCTCGGCCTCACTTACAGATTTGTGGAGGAGAAAGCAACCTGTTAAGGCCTTTCGAGAGCTCTCCCTAGTGAGAGTACTAGGGCTGCGAGCTAGCCGGACCAAATCCACAACTCTGCCGATAATATCACGCTGTGTAAATCGTTTTTTTAAGGACTTTTAAACTGTATCAATTTTCATTGTTGGGGGCTTTAAATTACTTATTTTAATGGGAGTCTGATTGAGGCACACTGACACCTCTTCTCACGCTATTGCTTCTTTCCCTGCCTCGCCCAGCCGTTTTATTGAGCCGGTGTAGGTGAAGGTGGGCGCCATCTTTGGTGGGGCTGGGGCTGCGCTCTAGTCGCGCCGGCCTCCCGCCCGCCCAAGCTATTTAGCCTGGTTTGTACTCTGCGCTCGCTGCCTTTCGAGAGCTCTCCCTAGTGAGAGTACTAGGGCTGCGAGCTAGCCGGACCAAATCCACAACTCTGCCGATAATATCACGCTGTGTAAATCGTTTTTTTAAGGACTTTTAAACTGTATCAATTTTCATTGTTGGGGGCTTTAAATTACTTATTTTAATGGGAATTTGATTGAGGCACACTGACACCTCTTCTCACGCTATTGCTTCTTTCCCTGCCTCGCCCAGCCGTTTTATTGAGCCGGTGTAGGTGAAGGTGGGCGCCATCTTTGGTGGGGCTGGGGCTGCGCTCTAGTCGCGCCGGCCTCCCGCCCTCCCAAGCTATTTAGCCTGGTTTGTACTCTGCGCTCGCTGCCTTTCGAGAGCTCTCCCGAGTGAGAGTACTAGGGCTGCGAGCTAGCCGGACCAAATCCACAACTCTGCCGATAATATCACGCTGTGTAAATCGTTTTTTTAAGGACTTTTAAACTGTATCAATTTGCATTGTTGGGGGCTTTAAATTACTTATTTTAATGGGAATTTGATTGAGGCACACTGACACCTCTTCTCACGCTATTGCTTCTTTCCCTGCCTCGCCCAGCCGTTTTATTGAGCCGGTGTAGGTGAAGGTGGGCGCCATCTTTGGTGGGGCTGGGGCTGCGCTCTAGTCGCGCCGGCCTCCCGCCCTCCCAAGCTATTTAGCCTGGTTTGTACTCTGCGCTCGCTGCCTTTCGAGAGCTCTCCCTAGTGAGAGTACTAGGGCTGCGAGCTAGCCGGACCAAATCCACAACTCTGCCGATAATATCACGCTGTGTAAATCATTTTTTTAAGGACTTTTAAACTGTATCAATTTTCATTGTTGGGGGCTTTAAATTACTTATTTTAATGGGAATTTGATCGAGGCACACTGACACCTCTTCTCACGCTATTGCTTCTTTCCCTGCCTCGCCCAGCCGTTTTATTGAGCCGGTGTAGGTGAAGGTGGGCGCCATCTTTGGTGGGGCTGGGGCTGCGCTCTAGTCGCGCCGGCCTCCCGCCCTCCCAAACTATTTAGCCTGGTTTGTACTCTGCGCTCGCTGCCTTTCGAGAGCTCTCCCTAGTGAGAGTACTAGGGCTGCGAGCTAGCCGGACCAAATCCACAACTCTGCCGATAATATCACGCTGTGTAAATCGTTTTTTTAAGGACTTTTAAACTGTATCAATTTTCATTGTTGGGGGCTTTAAATTACTTATTTTAATGGGAATTTGATTGAGGCACACTGACACCTCTTCTCACGCTATTGCTTCTTTCCCTGCCTCGCCCAGCCGTTTTATTGAGCCGGTGTAGGTGAAGGTGGGCGCCATCTTTGGTGGGGCTGGGGCTGCGCTCTAGTCGCGCCGGCCTCCCACCCTCCTCACACCCTATATGAGTGTTACCATGATCAGACGGCGCAGCGGGCTGGCGCAGTGGGCGCGCCGGATGCGCGCCGAAGCCGTGCCTAAGCCAAGCCCGTCTGCGCCCGTCCGCGACCGGACACGGCCCAGGGCCACTACCCCTGGCCTTTTATTGCGCTACTCCCCCCAGCAATTAAGACAGCTTAACCCTGGGTGTTCACGCCAACATTGTATCATCCTGCCTCTTGCTACTGCAGTGGGCGCTACCCCTCCCCCTTGCCCTGGGTGCCAATACCAACTCCCGCAACCTTGTTTGCCAGGCTTCTTAGCCTCAGATGCCCCCAGTAATACTGGTTCTTATGACTCGGATATCTCTCCTTTTCAAGGCTGTCGAGCAGCGCTCATTAACACGCGCTCCCTTTCATGCCACAGTTTACAGATCAGTGAGTTTATTATCGCTCATGACCTTGATTTCCTTTTTGCCACTGAAACCTGGGGAGATGCTGGCTCAGGACCGGACTTCTGTCAGGCAACCCCTGAGGGCTACAGTGTTGCTATGCATGATAGACATATAGGAAGAGGTGGAGGACTTGCCATTATTTATAAGAATCAGTATCGCACCACTCTTGATCCCATACAATCCACTAATTGTGAAGCAGCCACTTTTGCTATTAATATTAATTGCAAACAAGCCCTTAAAGGAATTCTGCTATATCGACCTCCTGGGCTTCGAAACTCCTTTCTTGCTACTCTCTCTGATTTTAATCACCACATCATAAGTTCTACGGAATATATGATACTGGGAGATTTTAATTTCCCTTTGGAAGAACAGGGTAACCACGACACCATTCAACTTACTGATGATCTCCTAACCTTAGGACTTCAACAACTGGTAAAGGGAACCACTCACCAGGCGGGACACACATTAGATGGTTTGTTCACCAACAATCCAGATATCTCTCTATTAGATATTCTTCCTCTCACGTGGTCAGATCACAGAGCCATTATCTTTGGTATACATACTCGGCCTATTAACCCTCTCCCCTCTAGGTTACGAACTAGGATAGGGACCCGTGCCTGGAAGAATGCAGATATCCCTCAGATGGTGGACATCCTAACACTATCCTCCCCCACTGGAGGAGCCAGCCCCGCTCTCTCAGCCTCCGATTTCCAAGACTGGATTCGGAACGCTGCTGATCAGGTAGCCCCTGAGAAGTTTATCCGACCTAACAGAATATCTCCGTCGGCGGTTTGGTACACTGAAGAGCTTAGGCTTCACCGAAAACACTGTAGGAACTTAGAAAGGCGTTGGAGAAAATCCTACTGCCCTATAGCTAAGCAATCTTACAAAGATGCCCTGACAATATATAAAAAGGCTATTATTGCCCAAAAAACCATCTTTTTCTCGGCTCAAATAGAAAATGCCAGGAATTCTGCCAGAGAACTGTTCTCAGTGGTCACCACTCTGTCCACTCCTTCTTCGGGTCCCGGGGCTGAACCTTCTCAGTCTCTTTGCAACGCCCTGTTCAGTTTTTTTACTACTAAGGTGGCAGATATTTACTCATCTTTTGCAGGGGATGTAGGGACAAAAGCCAGAGTTTGCAGTGGGGAAGAACTAGTCAGTGATCATGACCCCCTCTCCTTTTTTGTCCTCATAACGCAAGATCAAATTAGCAGACTTATCTCTACTATCAAGTCTGGCTCCCCTTTGGACCCCTGTCCCCCCTCAGTGATGGCCAACTTAAGTGAGGTGATCTCCCGCCCACTTATGGAGATTTGCAATACTGCATTTCAAACTGGTCACTATCCAGTCCCGTGGAAGAAAGCAGTGATTAAACCTCTTCTGATAAAACCCTCCCTGGATCCTACACTCCTGGACAGCTATAGACCTATTGCCTGTCTCCCCTTTCCCGCCAAAATTTGCGAAGCTCTGATGAATAAACAACTTTCAGAGTTCGTCGATACTCACCAACTTCTCGACGAAATGCAGTTTGGCTTCAGGAAAGGGCATGGAACAGAGACCGCCTTAATAAAGGCCTCAGATGAGATCAGAGCCATTATGGACCAGGGAGGTGTGGCCGTCCTGATCCTTCTGGACCTGTCCGCAGCCTTTGACACGGTCGACCATGCTATTCTGGTCGACCGTGTCACAGCCCTGGGGATAAACGGTATGGCTAGGGATCTTATTTCATCTTTTCTGACCAACCGTACCCAGACAGTGAAGTTGGGCAATTTCTACTCTCCTGTCTCTGCACTCCCCTGTGGAGTCCCACAAGGTTCCTCGCTAAGTCCCACGCTATTTAATATCTATGTAGCGGACTTAGCGAGGGTAATAAAGGCCCATGGGGTGCGACTAACATCTTACGCAGACGACACCCAACTGGTTCTGGCGATCCATAAGGACGGTCCAGTGGTGGCAGCTAATTTCCAAAGGACCATGCTCGCTGTCAGTACCTGGATGTCCTCCAATTGTCTGAGGCTTAACTCAGACAAAACCGAGGTCATGACTTTTGGTAAACTCTCCCCGGAATGGTCCTCCATCTGGTGGCCCAATCAGCTGGGCTCTCCACCTGTCCCAGTTGAAAGGGCTAGAAACCTGGGAGTTATTTTTGACAGCAAGTTGTCATTTAACCTTCACGTCAACAAGGTTGTGTCATCTGCGTTCTTTATTTTAAAAATAATCAGGAAACTGCTGCCTTACCTCCCTACCTCAGCCGGGAAGACCTTGGTCTCTACATTAGTGTTTTCCAAAATTGATTATGGCAATGCCCTTTTTCTCAACTCACAGAAACTTGTTTTATCTAAGCTGCAGTCCATGCAGAACGCGGCTGCTAGAATTCTTCTTGACATCCCCCACCGCCAGCCTACTACTCCTGCCATTCGTCATCTACATTGGCTAAGAGTAGAGGGCCGCATTAAATTCAAGGCCCTCTGCATTGCCTACAAGGCAGTGCATGGCGTTGGACCCAAGTTTCCGATTGAAGCATTTCAGCTGTACACCCCTAAAAGGCAGCTGAGATCTGCCAACACCTGCCTCTTGCCGGTCCCTCGCACGAGAACAGCAACCTGGGGAGACAGACGTTTCCTGGTTGCTGCGCCCAAGCTTTGGAACCTTTTGCCACTCACGATTAAAACTGCCCCCAATTTGATGAGCTTTCGTAGGCTCCTAAAGACATGGCTGTTTAACCAGTAAGCTTGTTGTTTGGTCTTTCTGGCTTCCACATGCGCCGAGACACCTTCGGGTATTTGTTTGCGCAATAAAAATATCGAAATAAATAAATAAATAAGGTGCCTAACGAGGTTTAGTGGTCCCTGCGATCAATAGGTTTCTCCTGAACCAGTTTGTTTTACTTTGGCAGCGTCTACTGGAACAATTTAATGGATTCCCTCTAAAATGTCCTTAGGCCCAGTTCAATCCAAACATTTTTAATCAATCCTAACCATCTGACTTTCCCCACCCTGATGAATCCCTGCAAGCCTTTCCTGAGGAGGTGCAATTCGTGAGTGCTCTAAATATGGATCCAGAACAATAGGGGTCTTGAAACTATCAATGAAGAATCTCAAGGATCCCAAGAACCAATGGCGTACCTATCACTAGACCCAAGAGGCTTCTGAAGAAAGTGTATTCTGCTGTGCTCAGAGAGCTGGTATTACAATGGCCCCATAGTTCTACCCCACACAGGTCATTGAACAGGTGGAACCTTCTGATTAGGTAATTCCCATTGTTTTGGTGAAAAAACAGAAAATCTGAGATAAATTCCAGCTTCTCTGCTTGACCAAATTGTGTGATCCAAGGGAATTGCCTTATATCATCATGCCTCTTCCTTTATCATCACAGGAGAGAGCACATTGAAATTCTGTTGTTGAAGCTGTATACTAAACAAAAAACTTTTCCTTGTAGATACGTTAATAGACTATCACTTTATTCCATCTATGATAACAACCTAGGTCACATATATGGTGCACTAAACCTGACTTTCTCTTAGTTTTTTACTGTCATCCTCATCAGGACATCATTATTTTATCTTTAAAAATATCATCTAGTAGCTCAATTGGATTGTGCTAAAACAGGAAACTTGTGATCAATCCCAGCCTCCTCATTTGACCAAATTGACTGCTCCTAGCTAACTCATTTACCACTCAGCAACCACTTGGCACAAGCGAATTCAAAGATGTTGTTAATTAAGGCAGTGATATCCCCAAGCAGTAACTAGCACTTGTAGTATGTGACACATCAGTTAAAATAATACTACCCAATCAAGTCAAGTCAAGTCAAGTCAGAGAATTTATATAGCGCGCTACATACCCAGAGGGTCTCAAGGCGCTTAGAGAGGGGGGGGGGGATTACTTGTCAAATATCCACGTTTTAAGTTGCTTTCTGAATGCTAGGTGGTTCTGGGTAAGGCGAAGGTAAGCGGGGAGTGAGTTCCATGTTTTAGCAGCCAGGTATGAGAAGGATCTGCCTCCCATGGTGGTCTTGTTGATGCGAGGTACTTTGGCGAGGGCTTGGCTGGAAGAACGTAGTTGGCGGGAGGGGGAGTAGAAGGATAGTCGTGAGTTGAGGCATTCTGGTCCGATGTCGTAGAGTGATTTGTGTGCGTGGGTTAGCAGTCGGAAAGTGATCCTCTTATTAACGGGTAGCCAGTGGAGGTCTTTAAGGTGACCAGAGATGTGTTCGTTGCGCGGGATGTCTAATATGATCCTGGCTGAGGCGTTTTGGATTCGTTGGAGTTTCTTCTGGAGTTTAGCGGTAGTGCCTGCGTAGAGGGTGTTTCCGTAGTCCAGTCGGCTCGTGACCAGAGCATGGGTGACTGTTTTCCTTGTTTCGGTGGGGATCCAGCGAAATGTTTTTCTGAGCATGCGAAGAATGTTGAAGCAGGAAGAGGATACGGCGCTGACTTGTCTGTTCATTGAGAGTGAAGAATCCAGGATGACGCCTAGGTTCCGTGCGTGGTCTGTCGGGATGGGTGCTTTTCCGAGGGCTTCCGGCCACCAGGAGTCGTCCCATGCAGAGGGGGATGTACCTAAAATGAGGACTTCAGTTTTGTCTGAGTTCAGTTTCAGACGGCTTTGTTTCATCCATTCGGCAACTTCTTTCATTCCTTCGTGTAGGTTAGTTTTGGCGGTGCTGGGGTCATTGGTGAGAGAAAGGATTAGTTGAGTGTCATCCGCGTAAGAGATGATGTTGAGGTTGTGTTGGCGGGCGATGGTAGCGAGGGGGCACATGTATACGTTGAAGAGGGTGGGACTGAGTGAGGATCCTTGTGGTACGCCACAGATGACTTCAGTGGCCTCGGATTTGAATGGTGGAAGGCGGACTCTCTGGGTTCTTCCGGTGAGGAACGAGGTGATCCATTCAAGTGCTTTTCCTTGGATTCCGATGTTATTGAGGCGTTGTAAAAGAGTGCTGTGGCAGACTGTGTCGAATGCTGCAGAGAGGTCGAGGAGGATGAGGGCGACTGTGTCTCCATTGTCCAGTAGAGTTCGAATGTCGTCTGTTGCTGCGATGAGGGCGGTCTCAGTGCTGTGTTTTGCTCGGAAGCCAGATTGTGAGGGGTCGAGGGATTTGTTGGCTTCGAGGAAGGCGGCGAGCTGGTTGTTGACAGCTTTCTCGATGACCTTGGCCGGGAATGGAAGGAGCGAGATGGGGCGGTAGTTTTTGAGTTCGGAGGGGTCCGCTGTGGGTTTTTTCAGAAGGGCGGTGAGTTCAGCGTGTTTCCAGTCTTCCGGGAAGGTGGCGGAGTTGAAGGAGCAGTTGATGACGTCTCGGAGGTGCGGTGCTATGACGGAGTCTGCTTTGTTGAAGATGTGGTGAGGACATGGGTCTGTGGGGGATCCTGAGTGGATGGAATTCATCAGGCGGATGGTATCCTCAGTGGAGATTGGGTTCCAGTCGTTAAGGGTGTTCACGGGGGGAGAATGTTCAGCAAATGGTAGGGTGGGTTGGTTTCCGGGTTGGTTGTCGAAGCTGTTGTGGATGTCTGCAATCTTGTTGTGGAAGAATGAGGCTAGGGAGTCGCAGAGGGCTTGAGAGGGGGTGATGTCGTTGGAGTTGGCCGAGGGATTGGAAAATTCCTTGACGATGTTGAAAAGTTCCTTGCTGTTGTGGGCGTTGTTGTCAAGTCGATCCTTGAATGCTGTTTTCTTGGCCTTTCGGATTAGTTGGTGGTGAGTGCGGGTGGCGTTTTTGAAGGCGTCCTTGGTGCTAGTGGTTGGGTCTTTTTTCCAGGCCTTTTCAAGGGAGCGGCAGAGTTTCTTGGACTTTTTAAGATCATCGTTGAACCATGAGGCCTTTTTGCTTCCAGGTTTGCTTTGACGTTTCTTCAGTGGTGCTAAGGTGTCGGCGGTGTTGGATAACCATCGGGTGAGGTTGGCGGCGGCTTCGTTTGCGTTAGAAGAGTGGGCTGGGGTGTTTAGAAGGAGCGAAGCGGAGATTTGGTCCGTGGTGATTTTGTTCCAGTTTCTTTGCAGAGTTGGTTGGATGTGGTTGGTGGGTTTTGGTTTGTTGTAGGTGAAGTGAACGCAACTGTGGTCAGTCCAGAGGAGATCCGTAGTGTGGCTGAAGGAGACATGATTGCTGGAGGTGAAGATGGGATCGAGTGTGTGACCTGCGATGTGGGTGGGGGAAGTGACCAGTTGTTTAAATCCGAGGTTGGCGAGATTGTCCAAGAGGGTGGTGGTGTTGCGGTCGTTGATCTTTTCAAGGTGAAAGTTGAGGTCTCCCAAAAGGATGTAGTCTTTGGAGGGGAGCGCGTGAGGAGTGATGAAGTCCGTGATGTCTTCACTGAATTTTGCGCGGGGTCCTGGTGGTCTGTAGAGGAGGGTGCCTCTGAGTGTGGTCTTGGGGTTGATGTGGATCTGGAAGTGAAGGTGTTCGGAGTTAGCGAGGTTGGCGTCAGAGCTGGTTGAGATGCGGATTGATTTCTTATGGACGATAGCGATTCCTCCTCCTGTTTGCTTGATGCGGTCCTTACGGATGATCTTGTATCCTTCCGGGATGGCAATGGTGATGTCTGGGGCGGAGGAAGCGTTCATCCATGTTTCTGTTAGGAAGGCGACGTCTGGAGAGATGGTGTCTAGTAGATTCCAAAGGTCAATGGCGTGTCTGTGGACCGAGCGAGTGTTGAGAAGGATGCACTGTAGGTTGTTGGGGTCAGGAATCTGCGTTGTGGTCGTAGCGGAGATGTTGTCGGTGCCGCTGAATTTGCAGGAGTAGCAAGAGAAAGGTCCATGGGTGTGTCCGGGAGCGGCTTGGACGCAGTTGGGGGAACGGCCGGTGTTAAGGACTAGGAGGCTGGCGGCATCGTAGGTAAAGCGGGAGGGCTGGGCAGCGCGGGGGGCAGGGGGTCTGGCGCTGGGCGCGGTCCAGGCGCGGACGGGCGTAGACGGGCTTACCTTTGGCGCACCTTCGGCGCGGATTGGGCGCGGTCGCTGAGCGTAAACGCTGCGCGCGGGAACTCCTGTCATATATGGATGGTGGAGGGGGAGGGGCGAGGGCGTCTCAGCTGGGAGGCGGGGCGGGCTCACGAGGACGCAGACCAACAACAACACAATAAACAAAATGGCAGCGTGGGGGAGGGCAGAGCACAGCGTTGGGGGTAAACGCGCTCTTAAGGCTCTGGTGATAGCAGCGGAGGCAGGGCTAAGCAGCGCTCAGCGCAATATCGTCAGACAAGCACACTTGAATGAATGTAAATACAAGTGAGGCGAAGCAGCGGACAATGCGCAACAGTGCAAGTGAAGGAATACTCAGCAATACAATTCAACTATGTCAGGAGCGAGGCGAAGCAGCGCCTAATACAGAGTAAACACGAGGCTTGAAAGCAGCACAAATGCAGCACAACGATACCAGGTCTCAGGGAGGCTGGGGAGCGACCTCACAGCGAGCAGCGCTGAGGGGATCACAGCGCTTCCAGGTATGGGAGCGCTGTAGATACCAAGTGGGAGGGCGTCTCAGCTGGGAGGCGGGGCGGGCTCACGAGGACGCAGACCAACAACAACACAATAAACAAAATGGCAGTGTGGGGGAGGGCAGAGCACAGCGCTGGGGGTAAACGCGCTCTTAAGGCTCTGGTGATAGCAGCGGAGGCAGGGCTAAGCAGCGCTCAGCGCAAAATCGTCAGACAAGCACACTTGAATGAATGTAAATACAAGTGAGGCGAAGCAGCGGACAATGCGCAACAGTGCAAGTGAAGGAATACTCAGCAATACAATTCAACTATGTCAGGAGCGAGGCGAAGCAGCGCCTAATACAGAGTAAACACGAGGCTTGAAAGCAGCACAAATGCAGCACAACGATACCAGGTCTCAGGGAGGCTGGGGAGCGACCTCACAGCGAGCAGCGCTGAGGGGATCAATCCATTTACATGATCAACTCCAGGGTCTGCAGTTGGATTGATCTGGGTGGGTTCTTTTACTTTTTGACAAACACCTCCTGAAGTAAGCTGGAGGCTTTCTTGCTTCTACCTTCACAGCAGGTCGATGTTTTTTATTCGATATATGGTAAATTAAGAAAACATTTCGGTTGTAGCTCCCCCATCTGTGACACACAATTGGGCTCTACATTTGATGTGCTGATTGATTTACTGAGCAATTTGCGAAAGTGAGGATAGCTTACACAACCAAAGAGCATTTTATTTAGTGTAAACCACTTCTGTAATTCACACAGGCCTCTTTGTGTGAGTAAATTACCACCCCCAGGTGTGAAGCTGGTGTTCCAGGGAAGAAATTAACTGAAATCGTGTGCACCTGCCCAATCATACTTGTTTGTTAGTATACTTTAATGTTTTCTGACACATTACCACACTGAAAACAATCAGAAATGTACTCCCTTTGAGGGCTAAAGTGATTCTCCTATACATAGAGGAAATGGACATTTTCCACGTGCAATCCACACTACAGGCATTATTTACAATAAAGTGACCGTGCGGTGTCACAAGCCATTTTGCTGCGCTGCACCTAGTCACTTACAAAGCACAGGGATGCTTCATATCTACAACGATATGATGGATCCCTTTGCTCCCACCTGCGAAGGTGCACAATTGGCTGCCATGTGTCAACGCAGCCACCCTTGAACCATTGTGCAAGGGCGCCTGCATTGAAGAGAATTGTTTTTGTGTAGGCAGGGATATGTTCATGGAGGCCGCTCCCCTTTCTTTAGACAAGCCACGTCTAAAGAAAGGAAAGTGGCCGACATTAACGTGAAAGCGCGGCATGGGGCGCGTTGACAAAAAAAGCATGTTTGTCAAGTTGACAAACAGATTATTTTTGTTTATAAAAGTGCCCATACCACACTTTCACTTTGATAGCGCCACACACCTTTCTTTAGATGCGGCTTGTCTAAAGAAAGGGGTGCGACCTCCATGAATGTGAAAGCACCGCATGGGCGCTAGTAAACTAAAATAAATAAATAAATAAATTAACAAGTAGGCGCGGCCGCTAAAGTTAAAGCAGACCGCCATTAGTAAATAAAAGCGGGCAGAATGCTGCCTATTGTCATTAAACTCTGCCTGCGGGTGCTCCTAACAGCCTGATTGGTATCGGAAGTTACACAGTGCAACATTTTCCTACGTTAGGAGTGCATACGGCCAAATTCCACCCCATCTTCCACTGCTTCTGTGCCTTGTGGTTCTGCCTGGAAAGTGATTCCCTCCCCCACCCCCTTTCCGTTTGCACCACCCAGGCCAACACCCGAATCTTACGCCTCCCTGGGCTCTTGTCTGCTTCTACAGCTCACCATGCCTGCCCTGTGTCCGTAGGCACTAGGAGAGCTCTAAGTGTGGGAGGCAACACACCTGTCAGGAGTGGCCTCCCCACCACTGCACTGATTATGCCTGGGCTTTAACATCTGTGTGAGAGGGTCGCTTGCACTGCTACTGTCACAGATGACGAGGCACCACAATGCCTGGGGTAGCAGAACTGATAACATGCATCATTTGACCCTCAGTGACATTATGCTTGACCAACTAACCCACCTTTAGCCCCTCAATACCATATTTTCTACTGAGGGGTGAGAGAAAAGACAACATGTGTAAAGGAAGCTTGCACTGCAGATGGTGTGTAGCCTAAGCCCACGAGGTAACTGTGATCTCTCTCTCTCTCTCTCTCCTTGTGGCTTGCACTACTGATATCAGGGATGTACTAGCTCTGCATTTGCAAATGCACTTGTGATGCCTGTGTAAGAGGCATCTGTTGTCCATGTGAGAAATCTTGCACTGCTGAGGCCGATGTGGTGCACCTGTACGTATGTGGTGTGTTTGTGAGAGGGATGCCTGCACTGTTGAGGCAGACGTGGTAGGCTCCTGCATGTGTGGTGTGTTTGTGAGTGGGACGCTTGCACCGGTGAGGCAGACGTGGTGCGCACCTTTATGTGTGGTGAATTTGTGAGATGGTGCTTGCACTGTTGAGGCCAATGTGATGTGCCTGTGCATGTTTGGTGTGGTGTGTTTGTGAGAGGGATATGTTGTAAATGGAATGAAGATCCTACGAATGGATGTTGTAGGAAACAGCTTTATTGCAGCACAGAACGGGTAAGTCCTTCCCTCATCTGACCAGAGCTCCAACTGCCAACAGGGCAAAGGAGAACTCCAGAACAAAGAACACTAACAGAAATCTAGAGTGCTAGCTCAGGAGAAGAGCTAAGCACTGTACAACATATCTTCCCCTCTTAACAAGAAAAGAAAACAAAATTATAAGAAAACATAACAAAGATCAATGTACATAATCATTCAGGTATGTGGGTGGACGACGAGAGCGAGGGCACCTCAACTTGGCTTCCAATGAGGAAGAAGAAGAAGTGGTGGGAACAGATGTAATGGAGGCAGAATCAACCAAGGAATTATCATGTGCACACAAAGAAGTGGAAGCATCCCCACTACCCAACTCCCCCCGTACTGTTGGTTGAGAAGCGGAAGAAGAACTACCATCAGA
Organism: Lissotriton helveticus; assembly: GCF_964261635.1. Taxonomy (NCBI): domain Eukaryota; kingdom Metazoa; phylum Chordata; class Amphibia; order Caudata; family Salamandridae; genus Lissotriton; species Lissotriton helveticus. The sequence continues at coordinate 1,637,660,088 of NC_136061.1, read as the reverse complement.
AGTTAACAAGTACCCATTGCATCCCCCTGAACTACTAGTCATTAAATCATCAGAATGAGAGTCCTTCTTCTTTTGATATAGTGCTACCCTCCTATAATTCCAACTTTCCCCATTGGCCAAAACAACAAAATGCGGAAAGACTCTTTTAACCCTGTAGGGACCTCTAAACTTGCTAAGACCCTTAGAACATCTGCCCGGCTTTACCTTGATTAGATCACCCACAGATATGGGTAAAGAAACACTGCCTTGGGATAATGACACTTCATCATCAGAACACCTCAACCAAGCAGGAGTCAATCTTGTCACAGGAGCACGCCCTCGCATTAATTCAAAAGGGGATTTTTCACCATTTCTATGAGGTGTTGATCGGTAGGCCCAGACAAGTTCTTGCACCCGCTCATGTGAAAAACAACCACCTTCAACAAACATTTGAATCACCCCCTTTACGAGACGGTTTACCCTCTCGCAAAGACCATTTCCTTGCGGATTGTATAGACTCGTCTTCTGATGCCTGATGCCACACTCCCGCACAAACTGAGCCATTTTCGAAGATGTCAGTTGAGTGCCATTATCTGAGATAAGAACAGAAGGATATCCTTCATTCAAGAACACACCTTTAAGAAAGTTAATGGTGGTATCAGTGTTTATCTCCCTCACAAACTGCACACAAAGCCACTTCGAATAACAGTCAATTATAACAATGGCATAACGTTGATTTAAGGGTAACTCACACATAGGGCCTATGAAATCCAAACATACGCTGTGCCAAGGCGTATTTTCAAAACCAATTTTCTGCGATGGCTGAGATCCCAAAACTTTCAGACGTTTCTCCCCCTCCTTGCAAAAACTACACCTCAGAACACAATCCACTGCATCACCATCAACAGAGGGTCACCAAAAGTTTTCCTTAACACAACGCTGTGTGAGGCTTTGGCCCAAATGACCCTCATGGGCTAAATCAAGAATCCTACTCCTTAACGAACTAGGAGAAACAAAACGATCACCTCTCATAAGAACATCCTTCCCTTCCAAGGAAAGTTCATCCAAGACCTTCAAAAACGGTCTAACCTGAGGGTCGACTGTGCTCTCTCTTCTTGCTCCTTTCGAGACAAGATTTATGACAGCTTTTAAAATTTGATCCTCCTCCATTCCTTTTGACCACTCATCACGAGAAAAAGAACCACCTCCCAGAAACATAACGTCCTCTGCTATAGCAACTGCTAAGTCATCAGAAATATCCTCTACAGAATCCCCACCGCTAGTGGAACGCACAGGAAGCCGTGACAAGCAATCTGCCTGGATGTTTTTCCAGCCATGAACAAACTCAATTTCACATTGATAGTCCTGTAGACGAGAGGCCAATCTTGCCAACCTCGGAGACCCCTTTCCAGCACCTCCCGGAGCTAAAACATTTAAAAGGGGTTTATGATCTGTACGAAGGATAAATTTGTAACCCCACAAGTAGGTCCTAAAGTAACTCGTGCCCCAAGCAGCAGCAAGAGCTTCACGATCTATGACTGAGTAATTTGATTCCGAGACAGACAAAGGCCTGGACGCAAACGCGATGGTCTTCTCTGCCCCTCCGTGTTTTTGCAGGAGAACCGCACCAAGACCCACAACACTAGCATCCACCATCAAGATAGAGGACCGAGCAGTATCAAAAGGAGTAAGGACATTGGCAGATTTAAGTTCCCTTTTGATCATATTGAAACAAGACTCGTGCTCAACAGTCCAATTGAACTTAACACCCTTTTTCAATAAATACCTCAAAGGAGCAGTCTTTGAAGAGAAATCCCTCACAAATTTCGAGTAGAACTCGATCAAACCCATGAAGGATCGAAGTTGATCTTTATCAACAGGGAAAGGTGCTAGTTCAATGGCCTCTAATAAATTCTTCTTAGGTTTAATTCCTTCTTCAGACAGGCAAAAACCCAAGTACTCTATTTCCTTCAAAAGAAACGCACACTTCTCCCTTCTCAACGTTAGACCAGCATCATCCACTCTTCGCAACACATTCTGCAAAATCCCATTGTGCTCCTCCAGGGAATCTCCATAGATCAAGATATCATCTTGAAAGTACAGTACCTTATTTAGCCCTTTAAAAACCTCAGAAACAAGTCTCTGGAATACACTAGCGGCAGAGACAAGTCCGAAGGGTAATCTCGTGAATTGGAATGTCCCTTCGCTAGTGATGAATGCAGTAAGATGTTTGGAATTGTCATCTAAGCAAATTTGATGATACGCATGCTTTAGATCTAGTTTACTAAGGAACTTGGCTCCTTTGAGTGTCGAAACTAACTCATTAATGTTTGGTAGTGGGAATACATCTGCAACCACACATTTATTCAATGAACGCAGGTCTACACAGAACCTAATTTTGTTGTCTGGTTTCTGGGAAATTACTACGGACGAAACCCACGGGGACGCCTCAATAGGTTCGATAATACCACCTTGAAGCATTTCTTCTAAAGTGGATTTAACTTCTTTACGTAAAGCAAAAGGGACTCTCCTCATCTTATGTTGAACAGGACAACTACCTTCTTTGAGAATTATGCGATGAGAATACCCTATAAGTTCCCCCAATTGGTCTCTAAAAACATTTTTAAATTCATCCAGTATCTCATCAATAGAAGATTTATCAACTATAGACACAGGATCATCAGACCTGGGATCTACCACAATGTGCAAATCATATTGATGGTGACGACCTAAAATGGCCGGCCCATCAGTTGAAATGTAAACTTTTCCAGGCGCTGATCTATTTCTGAATTCAATCTTTGCTTCAAAGTAGCCCAATAGGTCAATTTTCTCACCTTGATATCCAGACGGAAAGATGTCACACTCCTTCAAAACTCTTTCACCCCACACACTCTTCATCAGGGATAATGGGATAATGGTCCACTTTGAACCTGTGTCAACCATGAGAGTTACAACTTTCTCATCAATCTTAAACTCAGCTTTAAAAGCATTTCCTCTTCGATCCCTGCAAGAACATACAGTGTCAGACAGAATTAATATTTTGTTCATTTCACGTTTCAAATCACCACCCTCATTGACTACAGTCACCCTTGAATTATTTTTGTCTTTACACATCTTTGCAAAGTGTCCCATCTTCCCACAACGTAGACACTCCTTGTTATTCGCAAAACAAAACTTGGCATCTGAAGAATGCGAAAAACTCCCACATCTTGAACACATTATTTGGCTATTCTTATTACCTGATAATTGTTGCATATTCTTTTTTTGAAGAATATAGCCTTTTTTCCTAACAATAGCAATAGCCATAGCTTCATCATCACTATTGTCACTAATCATACTCTTATTGGAAACTTCTGCAACTTTAGTTTCCAAACCACTCTTCTGCAACTCTCTCATGCATTTCTCACTCTCTTCTACCACTTTAGCCAATTCTATAGCAACTTTCAACGTTGGATTCTTCGCTGCCCATAATCGTTCCTGGACTTTCCTGTTATTGGCTTGAACAATCAGTTGGTCCCTAATTAGTTCATCCGCCATTTGACCAAAGTTGCATTTCACTGATAGTTCACGTAGTCGTGCAACGAACTCGTCAATGCTCTCCTCTGCCAACTGTTTGTTTTTATAGAATTTATATCTCTGTAGGACAAGGTTTTCTTCTTTACCAAATCTGGTTTCAAGTCTTGCTACTGCCTCTTTAAATTCGTCTAATTCCACCTGTGACCCGGAAGGTAATACTTGTGGTAAGTATTTGAACAGACGTTGTCCCTCTTTGCCCAAAGTTGTCATCAAGAGAGCTTTCTTGCGTTTAGGTGAGAAGTCTTCTCCGTCTAAAGCCTGGATATAATTGTTAAACATTACTATCCAGTCCTCCCACATTATAGACGGATTCCCCGGCTCACACAAGAATTGTGGTGGTAGTGCAACGTTAACCGCTTGAGCCATGAGATCAGACTGAATTAATTACAACAGTATAATGACAACTACGTTGCAAGGAGCAGTTGTCACACGATAAAGCAAGGCACAGATTAATACTGAAGAAACAAGGAAAACGATCCGCTTATGATTTATCTTTCTTTAACATAAGTGCTTACTCCAAACAGGATAATGAAGGTCCGATACACGGCACTGCCTCTGACAACTCGCAGTGAAGATCCCGGTGAGATGCGTCTCCTAGCAACCACCGACAGGCAGTGAAGAAATTAATCAAAAATGGCCGACCACGTCGTGCGTAGTGTCAGTCACGCCTCTGACGTCAGGACCACAGCGTAGATGCGCATGAGGAGTAATGCGCTTCAGCAGTGCGGTTCACGTGTGGTGTCGGAGATACGCGACTCACCAGGTCACGTCAGGATCACGTACACCGTCCAAGAAGAGACGTTGAAGAAGGTGACGTCACTCACTCTGACGAAGGAGACACCAACAGGAAAATCCTCCGGAAATCTCCAAAGAGCACGATCGACTCCGCAATAACCAATTCCACCGCACTGAAAATTTTTCTAACGCTGTATTCCACACGGGGTTCGTGAGGAATTGGACGCTACTGTTCTGTATCCTTTTTCGAGCTGCAAATTCCTACGAGGAAGCTGTGGCCAGACACATCGCCAGTCCAAGTCGCCAAATGTTGTAAATGGAATGATTGATCCTACGAATGGATGTTGTAGGAAACAGCTTTATTGCAGCACAGAACGGGTAAGTCCTTCCCTCATCTGACCAGAGCTCCAACTGCCAACAGGGCAAAGGAGAACTCCAGAACAAAGAACACTAACAGAAATCTAGAGTGCTAGCTCAGGAGAAGAGCTAAGCACTGTACAACAGGATACTTGCACTGCTGAGACAGATGTGGCACATTTGTGCTTGTGAGGTGTGATGGATTTGTGTGACGGACGCTTGAACTGCTGAAGCAGACGTGGCACGCCCCTGGGTGTGTGGTGTGTTTGTGAAAGGGACACATGCACTGTTGAGACACGCCTGGTCTGCTCCTTCCTGTGTGGTGAGTTTCTGAGACGATGCTTGCACTGCTGAGGCAGACTTGATGCACCCCTGCGTGTATTTGTGAGAGGGATGCTTGCACTGCTGAGGCAGACGTTGTGCATCCCTTCGTGTGTGGTGTGGCGAGTTTGTGAGATGGACGCTTGCACTGCTGAGGCAGACGTGGTGCACCCATTCGTGTGTGTTGTGTGTGTGAAAGGGACGCTTGCACTGCTGTGGCTGATGTGGTGCGCCGGTGAGTGTGGTGTTTTTGTGATACGGGCGCTTGCACTGCTGTGATACCTGTGGTAGCCATACTTCATAGAAGCTGGAGATAAGCTTTTATTTTATTTGATTGTTTCAATCTAGGAAGGAAGCATGGGATCTGGTGAGTCACCTCTTCCGTCACACTGTACAACACCATTTGGAAAGCCTGTCTCCTCCACACTGCCAAGAGGCCTGTGAATGGATTGTGTCACAGTGAACCGGCCTTCTGCAGACAGACAGTAAGGGCGACAATGACTCCTTTATAGACACTCTATCATGTAATGTAAAAATGTTCTGCACTGATGGCAACATGAAGGCATTCCCATTTCACAGCGTGGTTCACTCTGGGCGGAAAGATATCTGAGTAGCCCAAGCGCCTGCTGCAGAGAACTGTGTGGAGCCTTACATCCTGTGTACCAGTGTCACAGTTAAATAACCTGTGCCGCAGACTCACCATTTCAAATTCCAGAACAGTTTTCCTACCAGGATTAGCCCCTCCATTAGGCATAAGTATGGAGTCATTTCTAGTTACGGGGGGAGTGTGACCAAATAGTTTTAAATTACAGAAAGCTTCCAGGTGTTGACTATGCAATATGTGACGTAGAGCAATGCCCTCCTGATCCCTGGGTATTTCAACTTTTTGTACCAGTGGAAGCTGGAAGAAGCACTTGATTCACTTATAAATACAACCATTTGCAATGCAATAGGTCTCCCATTTACGCAAGTTTCAACTATTGGTTTTGTAATGACAATGCATTTTATTTATGTTTTAAAAACCCAAACATAACTAAAACGCCTGCCTCAGACCCACCTTCTGTTCTGTGTCGAGCAGCAAAGGAGAGAACGAGAAAAACACACGCACTGTTGTCCTGGCTGCGCACGTTGCCCTGCCTGCAGGCAGTAGGAAAAAAGAAAATAGTGCTTACAGACTAATAAACATGTTCCGTATAACAACAGAAGTAAAGGGTCCAGTAACCATAGGAGGTTACAAATGAAGAAAAGGCGGGACTAACAAACCGATTACTGAATCAGAAGCCTAAATTTACGAAGGACAAAGACAAAACCCAATGACAAATATATGGGCGGAAAATGGGCGGGGCTTCTCTTCCATACTCCACGACAGCAAATCACCAGAGCAGTGCATGTGCGCTGACTCAGGCTCGACCTAAAAAATTAGAAGCAAAAACATTTCTCCTTGTTGCGCCTCACTACGCCTCCTCTGGGAGGCATAGCATTCTGATGCAGTCCCAGGTTTATGATTTCTCTTAAATAAAAGAATTTGTCAGGTTCCACGGGTGTTGTGTGGGAACACCCACAGCAACACCCATAGAATGCCCCTTTCACTCAAAGTGCTGCGTGTAAAGAGGACATATTTACAAGGACAGGAAAATCCCCACAGGGTGGCATTTTGTGTTCTTGTAAATATGGGGCACCAAGGTGCGCCGCCATTGCACCAGGGTCTTGTAAATATGCCCCTGCAAATACACAGAACTGCCCCTGCATACTAGCAGACAAATTCCAAAAACCTTTTCCAAGAGTATGCATGCTACTCTGTGACTTCTGCACGTTTTTCAAGCGTATTAAGGGAGGCCTTTATGAATTCATAAAATGTGGAAAACTGCACCTGTGCGGATTTCCAATCAAATTTGTGCCTTGGGATAAATCATTGTTTGCCCCCCTCCTTTTACCTGCTGTAACTGTGCCAGTGTAGGGCAAGAGAGAAGTATGAGGTGCTGTTGAATGCCTGATTCACCACCAGACACAACCTGTAACAACTGCCCGCCTCGTCAGGGGTAGTAAGCAATATATAAATACAATTACAATAGACCCCCAGCTTCTGTTAGATGCTACCTCTAATAAAGGTATGGTGAACGTATACAGAACCTCTCTCACAGTTCATACACTTTGTCGTCTCTTTTATCCATGAAGCTCAAAGATCCGGAAAGGTTGCAGCTAATACATATACAGTGGCCTATTCTGGCGATGATAAACCCAGCCTCAAATAATTAAATGTCCTGGTCCACTTAGCACATGCAAATTAGCACGGCTTCTGCGATACTGTAAGACATGCTGAACACAACATATATATATACATTAAGCTGTATTCTGCAAAATGAACTGCTGCACGTACCAGCTAGTTTAGTGTTGATTAAAAATGACCCTCTTTCTGAATATGTGTTTTTTAATCTTCAAGACAAACTTAGAATTCAAAAATGCAAAACGTTTCATTAATGTTACAAATGAAACCTAATTCGTTGATTTTATTTTACAAATTACATTATGAGTGCGGACCAAAAGAGCGATTGCACTTGCAGAAATGTTGAAACTGTTACAGACACATCAAGTTGTGTGGGAAAAGTGTAAAAAAGAGAATGAACATTTACACACCTCCTGACGGATGTGCAGAGTGCAGCAAGGGCTTTCCGGTGCACTCAGAAGGAACATTTTACTCCAAATGCCAACAGAACAGTTTCCACCGATGCTACGGACATACCATTATGCATTTTCTACCGTGCTAGAGAAAGTGGGGAAGTGGTAAAACTAAAAGAAGCACATGTAGGTGCGTGCGTGCACGTGCTCCGATTCCGACGCCCTTCCATAGGCACAGAAAATTCCAGTTGTGCAACGAAAGGCCACAGCGCAGCAGATCGTAATCTCGAATGTTGTACATCACTTGGCACTCAAGAGCAACACCCTTTTTTCCAAGCATTTGCAAAGACTCAGGCAGAGCAGTATAATGAGCAACTAAAGTACGTCTTGTTTGTGTACAGCTAACTTGTATACCCCAGAAAGGTTATAATGTAACGCGCATTATGCACTTTTAATAGAATACACCAGTAAGACACATATAATATTGAAAAATGATTAGGAAACAAAGGTTAATTATTTCAACTTAGCATCAGGAAACAAAGGTAACAAGTTCAACTGCATAGATGATGTAAGAAGAGGCGATGTAGGCATTCTTATGAGGATCTGTGAGATCTCCATGGGATGACATTACAATGAAGGGTTAATGCCATATATATTTATCTGAACTTCTGTGGTATTTGGGTGTGTTGCATTTTATCAGACATTGGGTGTGCATGCAGAGTGAAGTTTGAGTGCTTTCTGTGATCCCCATACCTTCAGGTCTCCTCTTTATCGCTGTCAGCCTCTGTTAGCAGAATGGTGGTATAACGCCTGCACAGAAGCAGTGCAAAAGCACCACAAAATTACCAGTGAATCATGGATTTTTGCATTTTCACACCCATCTATTAGAAATCTACTGAGGACTTGAGCATTCCCTTGATAAGGAAGCTGAAGTACAGCCACGGTCGGTAGGGGAGTACCTGCCGGGGCAGTGCCGTGGGGAGGGGCAGGGGCAGGGTGGGGGTTAGTAATGTATGGATAATGGAGGTTTGCAGGTAAGTAAACATTTAAATAAATCAAACGAATTTCGTTGCGTGCACTGCATTGCATTTGGGGATGCAGTGCGCCCAACGAAATTCGTTTGATTTATTTAAATGTTTACTTACGTGCAAACCTCCATTATCTATACATTACTAACCCCCACCCTGCCCCTCCCCCTCCCAACGTCACCGCCCCGGCAGGTACTCCCCTGAGGACCGCGGCTGCTCAAGTAGTCAAAATAAAAATCACCGGGGTCCAGTAAAACGTCTTAATGTATATTTCCTATCTTAATTTAAGGGCTGGTAAAAGGTTCTGTCCCAAGCTGAAAAATATAGAACTGAAAAGCATATCGCAATAATAATTAAAAAGGTATTAATATGAAAAGCCCGGAAAGTTTAACACATTATCTAACCCATGAAATAAACAGTATTGAATTTAAATTAAACTACAAAAATTAAAGAGCTCCCTTTCCCTGCTTTTGTACAAAATGAGGCTAAGTGCCTCTTACATTTCTTAATGTGAGATATTTACCATTCTATTTTTTATTTAGTCGGTCTAAAGTAGGTTACCAAAAAGGAATTTATTCTGTATTTCAAAACAACATTAATAACAATTAAAACAGGAAAAACTCGGACATTTAGAATCTATTCGCGTCGACAGAACTTTTTAAACAATTTTGTATTTTATTGTAATTGATTTATTTTTATTATATGAAAATTGATATGTTTGTAATGATGTGTTATGTGCAATGAATTCATACTTTTTAGCAAATAAAATAGATAACGAATAGACTCTAAATGTCCACGTTTTTCCTGTTTTAATTGTTATTAATGTTGTTTTGAAATACAGAATAAATTCCTTTTTGGTAACCTCCTTTAGACCGACTAAATAAAAAATAGAATGGTAAATATCTCACATTAAGAACTGTAAGAGGCACTTAGCCTCATTTTGTACAAAAGCAGGGAAAGGGAGCTCTTTAATTTTTGTAGTATTATACACCCCCTCCCTTTTCCAGTTGAAAAAGGGTACCTCCTTCTTATTTTTAATCATTGAATTTAAATTAAACACAGAGCCAGGTGATATATTTATAGAACTAACTGTTGCTTTCTGAAAAATATTGGATATGGGTGAAGTACGAAATGACAGAAGAATGTCACATTCTATACCTAAATTGAAAATAAAAAAACGGTGGAAAACCGCCGCTGTAATGTCCAAGCTTAAAAAAGTCACTCCGGTTGCTAGTGAAACATCAGCAATTATTTTTTTTAGTATGGTGCCACCCTGAAAAAATAATTATCATTCTATTGTAAAATTGTACAATGTATAATTTGCAGAACATTGAAACAGCAGAAGCGTGGTATGAAATGGTATATGCATATATTTTATTATTTTGTTAAAAAACACAACCATGGAGGAACATTCTGACTGCACTAAGATGCAAGTGAAAGCCTAAGTACTCCTATCAGTTTCAAGTCCAGTAAATGTAAGTGACTGAACCGCAGAAATAACTGAAAGACAATTCTTAAACCCTAAAAGCCTCCAGTGCTGGAATACAATATTTGGAGGAAATATAAACATAGGCATAAATAACAGACAACTACTGCACTCAAAAAACAAAAACATTTAATTGAAGCACAGCCTACAGTTAGGCTAGCTATCTAATATGAGAGCATGAACAAGGAATATTAGTCTAACATGAACAGACATGTGCACCTGTTATATGTGACTGTGACATTAAAAACACTGTCGCAAACAGTCTCACGTGACAAAAAGAGGTGTGCACCTTAATAGAGTGACCACTTTACAGGCAAAGAACGAATAAACCATATCTTGGATAATATTGTCATCGTATGACATTTTTGTTTGCTCGTGCTTAGAGAACTGTGAAGGGTGTGGGTTGTTCGTTCACTGCCATGATATGCTCTGGTCTGCAGCAATTCACGGGTTCGAAACATCACAAATACAACTCATCATTCAATACTGCAGAAGGAAGTACATTACATGCCAATAATTTAGGTAGCAGCAGCATTTGTTACGTATGCACATTATTTCAGGCTACATACAAGACAAGTTGTTATTATATGCCAATTCGTAAACTGAAAATCAGTCAAGTGCAACTTTTCGATTTCAATTGCTCCCATACTATTTTATAAGATATTCCTTTGGCATCTTATCGGAACTTTTGCTATCTGTAATAATGTCCACATACAAATAAATATATTTGGTAGGTACTAGCAGAAATGTATAACTTCGAACTAAAAGAACAGCATGTGCATACAATTCACTCAGGAGAAACATGTTTAACTTCCTTGGAGCAAAACATATGAACTGCCAACAACAGAAGAAGACAGTGGGGCTTATTCACAAGCCCCTATCGCCACCACAACGTCACTTTCACTTTCATTGATGTTGTGGTGGCGATAGGGACCTCGCCTTATTCACAAGGCGCTGCCTTGTGCATAAGGCCCCTTTCACGCTGTGTTTAGCATGAAAGGGGCATGCAGTGGGTGTTGTGGTGAGTGTTCCAATAGAAGGTAGCGCCAAAATGAAGACCAGGAAAACCCTGGTCTTAAGTTGGCAAAATGAGGAGAAATGCTTTATTTCTCCTCGTTTTTGCTTTTCCCATGTGTGCTGCAATGCAGCACACATGGAAAATGGAAAATGCCATGGTTTGTTTATGTAGAGGAAGGTGTTCCTTCCTGTACATAAACAAATCTTTTATTAAAATGTTGTTTTCTAACTTACATACGTGCTGCATGAAGTAGCACAAATGTAAGCTACAAAACGGCATTTTAGGTTTGTTTATGTGCAGGAAGGGACACCTTCCTGTACATAAACAAACCTTCCTGCTTGCAGACACCCCTGCAATCTAATGCAAGGGTGCCTGAGTTGGCGCTAAGTTCTGAAACTTAGTGCCATCGCAGGGCGAAACGCCAGGCTGCACCATATCCTTGTGAATATGGTGCAGCCTTGCATTTCCGAAGTGGCAGATAGAGGCGTTAAGCCAAGAAGGCTAAAGACCCGCTCCGCCACTTCCATGTGAATATCCCACCGAGTATTTCTGTTGTGCAAACTTAAAAGTCTTTGGAATCATAAATTGAGATTGGTAAATGACTGTATTGTGAATATTGTATCAATATTCAAACTATATCACTCATATTATAACGTTAATTTAATATACTTTAAATACAATCCAGCAACCTCTTGTTGTGTACTTCGTTTATAATTGCAACACTGCCCAATTTCAGATTGCACATTTTTCCTATATCTCTTCAACTTATTGTTTCTTCACTAACAGTACCAGTCATTAGGGATACATATTTTAAGATTTTATTGTATACAAATTGCTCATTCTAAACACAAATATTCAAATACCAAAAGAATCTAGAGCTGAACTAGTTCATTCATCAATTACTTAGGACAACTATAAAATGTAATGGACCAGAGTTAGTGTCACTATGCTCTCTGGGGAAACTCCTCGCTTGGTCAAGCGAAGCCAAGCAGGAGTCAATTATAATTTCAGAACTGATAGAACCAGAAACAATTGCACAAATATTTCTGAACCATTATCGCAAGCTTTATGCAACTAAGTATATGGTAAAAAACAAGGCGATAACCCAATATCTGGGAGATATTAATCTTCCGCTTATGACAATTGATCAGAGAGATGACATGAGTGCCAACATCACACCAAGCAAAATCAAGAGTGCCCTTGCTTCAATGCCAGGTGGCAAGGCCTCAGGAAATGATGGCTTACTCAAAGATTTTATAAGGCATTTTCAGAAGAATTAATACCTTTTTTGTTGGAGCTATTTATTTTCGTAAGAGTGGTAGGTGAAGTTCCTTCTATTTTCAAGGAGTCAATGATAGTAAGCTTTGTTAAAAAAGTTAAGTGTCCAAAAAATGTCAATTCGTGCAGACCAATTCGTTTGTTGAATGTTGATTATAAAATTTTTATGAAAATCTGGGCAAATCGTTTCTGCCCAATAGCTCAGAAAGTCATCTATAAAGATCAGACGGGGTTTGTCTCAGGCAGATATATGTAATCTAATAGTGGGTTTCTAGCTTGATTATTTTAACTCGAACAAACTACCTGTCCTCATAATGACGGTTGATGCCAAAAAAGCATTTGACCTAGTTAATTGGGAAGCTCTTTTTGCAGTTCTTACAAAGGTTGGATTCCCCATGCAAATACCACAAATGTTGGCAAGTCTCTATCAAGGGGCTCAGGCCCAAGTAATTATAAACTCGCAGTTAGCAGGAAGAGTGGATATAAGGCAAGGGACCCACCAGGGATGTCTCCTCTCCCCTGCTCTTTTTGCATTTTTTATAGAAACCTCTAGCAGCAAAAATGAGGGCCAATCTGCAGATACAAGCGCCTTCGGAAGGAATGCCCAAATTAACACTGTTTGCAGATGACATTCTTCTCTACCTTAGGCCAGAGGAACAAAACATCAGGACAATTTTGACAGAATTTATGCAGTTCAAAGCTATTGGAGGGTATAAAATTAACCATAATAAAACAGAAATTTTATTACTAAAGGCAAGTAGTCAAATTCTGCCTGAGACTCTGCAAAGGCAAGCCCAATCTCCTGATCCTGTCCACTATCTAGGTATCTACGTTACAAATAGTTATGAAGTACTTTTTAAAATAAACTCATTAGCAATGGCCACCACGATTAGAAACCTATTTAATAGATGGGCTCTTCTTCCACTCACAATAATCGGCAGGGTAGCTCTTATAAAAATGTCCATCCTATCATTACTAATGTATCTGTTTTCGAACGTCCCTATAAAAATTAATATCTCATATTTTAAACAGTTGGAAGTTATGATTCGACAGTTTATTTGGAAGAATAAGCATCACGAGTGAGACTTCCAGTGCTTCAACTTGATATCAGACAACGGGGTTGGCACTTCCAGAGATACAAACTTACTATGAAGCAACTTTTGTAGATTTAAAGCTCGAATGTTAGATGGCAAGGAATCGTTGGATAGCTTTCTGTGGATAAGATGGCGCAGGAAGCAGAATCACAGACTGAAGGTTTTATTAAAATGGCCAAACTTCTGAAAAAGGCTCGTTATAAGACCAAACAGGGGTTTGGGGAAAGAATATGTTCATTATATCATAGGAAGGCGAATACAGGGGGCTATGAGTTTTTGAAACTCACGGAGTGTAAAATAATAGGCCTTTATATCAGAAATAATCACATAAGATTTTAGGAAAGTAAAGGCTTTAAGGAATTAGGCCATGTTCTGGTTGGGGAAGATGTATAAAATGGCAGGAGATTAAGGCTAGATGTGGAACCAGCTGCAATTCGTATTTTTTGGCTTTTTCCAGATTACTCAATTTGTTAACAAATTTTGTTTCCCTTTAAGTATAGCTTTGGCCTCCTTATTACCAGCCCTTTATAGAGCTAAAATAAGGGGTGTCAGAAACTGGTATAGATTATTACGAGATCAAAGGAAAAGCCCTTCAGTAACAAGGTTTCTAGATAAAATTTCCCAAGAAACTCAGTGTACTTTCTCTGAATTAGAGTGGCAGGAGACTTAGCTGCACATTAAGAGCTGCTAATTTTAAAAGAGTATTAACACTAGTTTCAGTTTAAAATCGCGTTTATTTGGACCGTTGGTCCACAAACAATACATATATTGTTAAAAATTCATCTAAAACATACACTTCATTAACACACTAAAACATATCTTAAAACACATTCAATATAAAACCCTCCAATAACCCTGATTGGAGCTAAATTATTACTAAAACTCATTACAAAGAGTAAAAAGGAGTGCCTTCACTCTTTGCATAAATTTCCCATTAGCAACGGCAATATCTAGATGGGTCATTTCAGTCATTAAAGTTACTGCCTGGGCTCTAGAATTAATTTCATATTTCTTAAAAATCGTTTTTAAGAACATAATTTGTAAATCAAGAAACTTCTGACAATCTAATAAAATATGTAACAAGTCACATGTGGTGCCCAAAGCACAAGTGCATCTTCCCGTCTTATCAATCATTACGCGTTTTGTCACATTATTTATATAACACGGGTTCACCCTAATTCTTACCCTGAGAACCTCACTTCGTAATCGGCAATCCGGTAGCCTGTCAATATAGGGAAAGCTTTGTCCATTTTTCCATGCAATAGTCATAAAATGCACTGAGACTTTATTTGCAAGGTAGTTTTGGTCCTGTGCATGGGATATTCCCTTCCCCAATGTCTTAAGTATCTTCTTGTTAATGCTAATCATAAGGTTCGTTAGGCACAATTTAACCTCCATCATATGACATAGCTTCAGCATAATCGCCCTAGTCTCTCTTGCCCATTTTATTTCGCTATTCTGTATTTCGTTTTTACACCATTGTGAAATGTTGGTGTTTTCGTCTACTCCTAGACATTGCTAGAATCGAAGTAGGGCCATACCAGCTAGAATGCCCCATGAAGTGAGTCCTAATTCCAGTCTTACTGCCTAGACCATGGCTGACAAGGGCAATGTAAATAGATTTTTTTAGGTTTTTACCTTCCTCAACATCCCAGCTCTCTTTACCGCTCATGTATAGTAATTCTGCGCCATACAGAAATTGCAGGGATCCCATGGCCGAATAAGCTTTTAGCACTGCTCTGTCTGACATCGCACCATAGGCTTTGGTAAACAGTTTCAGGCCGCTAATCGATGCGGAGGTTCTTACTTTTGATGCCTCTAGATGGGTAGACCATTTCATACTTTTTTCAAACCATATCCCCAGGTACCTGTATTCAGTAACCGATTCCACTTTCTCAGTCCCCAGCCACCATGTAAACCCAGATTTCCTTCTACCAAAGCTCAAGGTTTTGGTCTTATCCATATTAATCACAAGTTTTTTCCTGGAGCAATAATCATTAAATATATTTAATTTCCTTTGCAGGCCAACTTCTGTCTGATCCATGATCACAAGATCTTCGGCATAGAGCAAACATGCAATGTGCCTGCCATCTTGTTTCAGACTTGCCATAATGACGTTCCCCAAGATTTTTGGCAAATCTGCCAAAAACAAGGAAAACAGCAGGTTTGCCAATACACATCCCTGCCGCAGCCCATTTCCAATCTCAATTCTCTCAGATAAACTACCATCTATATTTAAAATTATCTGGGCCCAGTTCTTGGTATGGAGCATTTGAATCAGACATAGCAGATCTTTAGGGATACCAAAACTAGTTAGGGCCTCCCACAACAGTTCCCGGTCCACCAAATCGAAATCTGCGCGGAAGTCTACAAACTTCCCCGCACTTCCGTTGACTTCCGCGCAATGGCCCAGAGAGCAAAACAATGGTCGATTGTAGAGTGACCTGCTTTAAACCGACCCTGTTCCGGGGGTATAATCTGATTTTCCTCTGCCCAGTCTTTTAGTAAACCCAGTATGGCTTTAGCAAAGACTTTTTACCCTATATCTAGGAGATTTATCAACCAATAATTTTTCGGTATTTTGTGGTCACCCTTCTTATGTATAGGTCTTATGATTGCACCCTTCCAACTTTCTGGTACAATTCCAGTTCCAAGACCATATGGAACATCTTTGCAAAGAACTCAGCCCACCATTCTGGTCTAATTTTATTATCACTGCCGGAAGGTTATCTGGGCCTGCAGCACGGGTAAGATTTAAGCTTGCTATGATTTTCTTTATATAACTTGTGGTGAAGTATTTCTTTATGTCATCCTTCACCTGTGGCCAAGCTGGGATCCTGGGCTCTTCTTGCATTGGCCATTTCCCATAGATTTCTCCAAGATAGCCCACCCAGTGATCTTCCGGGACCATGCAGTCTAGGGAACCTACTTACCTGCCAATACTTTCTTGTACTAATTTCCAAAATCCTTTGAAATCTCTAGTTTCAATTACCTCCAACATATTTACCAAACACTTATCTTTGAATGTTCTTTTTTTATTCCGAATCAGTGTTTTGTATTTTAACCTTAAAGACTGGAGCGACCTATTATAATTCCACATTAAACCTAACCCTTAGTCTTCTTTCCTTCTGTCTAATCTGGGCCTTAGCTACCCGGCATTCATCATCAAACCAGGTTTTCCTATTGTTATTAGCACTATGGCTCCCAAACCCTGGCATTCGTGAGCTAAGTTTTTTCTTTAAGGTGTCCACTAGCTTTCCTATAGTGGATTCAAACCAGGTAATTCCATCTCTAAGTTTGATCTATTCTACAGGGATAGCCTGCTGGATTAGCTTTAATTTTTTGATATATTCCTCTGTTATACTAGTTGTCAGCCGTTTTGGATAATCCACCTGTACCTGCTGAGCCCTTCCTCTATTTATCCTTCATGGTAAACGTAGTTCTGCCCTCAATGTATAATGACCACTACCCGTCATTTCCACCACCTCAAAGTTTTTAATTAGCCCAAAGCACCAAGCCTGGCAAAACACATAATCTATTGGGCAGAGTTGCTGGCCCCTCAGAAAAGGACGTCCCGCTGGCCGGTCTTGCTTCAATCTCCCATTTGCACATACAATGCCCAATGAACCCATCAGCTGAGTAAAGGTCACGTCCTGTGGTGATAGCTCTCCTCTTGGGAAAATATCAAATTCAATATTATAAGATTCTAATAAATCTTTATGCCAACTATCCACCCTTCGGGGATCTAATCTATGATTAAAATCACCCATCATCAGTAATATATCCTTCTGATACTTTACACTAACCAACTCTATATCTTCTTTCAATCTTCCCAGATTTATCTTATATTCATGGTCCCTTCACTTCTTTATATAAACATTTATAATGCAAATTCCATCATAGCGGGGATCCGACTTCTGCAGTAGGGTCCTGCAGCCTAAAGCCCAATCACAGAGTAAATTCAGCTTTTCAACCTTCCTTACAATCTGTGTGGAAATCAGCATTAGTTAACCCCCTGATGGCCTTCCCGGGTTATTTTTCTTTGCTGCTTTATAGTATGGGGTGAATCCTTCTGTAACTAAGGTTACTAGGGTATTGTCACACAGCCAGGTCTCCTGTAGGCACACAATGTCATTATTCTTAATGAAATTATCAAAATGAATCTGAGATAATATTTTCCTGTAGCCATTTATATTCCATGATAGAACTGAAAGGCTGTATGACGATCCATACTCCTAGTCGATTTCACTTAGAAATCCCTCCTCTTCGTACTCCCTAAATACTGGGGATGCTAGGACATTAAACCTGTTCCCAACAGATATATCTTTTTCGTATCTTGCAGATTTGTTATCAAATATAGTTATTGCAAGATCCTCCTTCTTATTCCAATTTGAATTGATTAACCTAATCTGCCGTAATCCTAGTTCAGCATGATTCGTAAGGAAATGCTGTCCCTGTATTTCCTCCCTTCTTACCAATCTAATCCCCTCCATTTTCAGTTCATTTTTTCATTTTCCACCGCATCTTTCACCAGGGCAGAATGAAAAAGAACCTTGGTCACTTCACCACCTATGCTACTTTTAACAAACCCTACTTCTCTAAGGTCCTCTGTGCCAATGCTGCCAAGACTTGCACATTTTGCCAGGGAGAATAGAAGCTGTGATCGATCTAATGGGTTTAGCTTCCTAACATTTTTCCCACCTTTACCAATACAGTAAGGCTCTAGGAAAAACCATAAGTCGGGGTACCTTCTTGCCTTACACCGTGGGTATCCCTCTTTAAACTAGCTTCCCTTCTCTCTGTTATAAGATCCCCCATTTCTTTATCGATAGGGGCCTTATTACCTCTAGAGTTTCCAGGTCTCTCTTGAATCATTTCCTCCTTTCTATACCTTCCCCCTCTTTCCCCTTCTTCTCACTCATTGTAGGTGCCAAACAACTTTTGCTGATCTTTGGCCTATCTGATCTTTTCCAATGCTCTTCACGTTCAGCTAGGGGCTTTACCTTATTCTCATTTGGTCTTTGCATTGTATCCCTCTCACAACCTTCTTGTTCCCTCTTTGCTCCTTTCCCTCTTCTCGCCTTCCATACATATTGCTGTGTTAAATTTCTTTTTCTAAGGGCGACCAACCCCCCTTAAACTCAGGAGTCCACTCATATTTCTTTCACCCCATCTTTTCACAATCATTGGCTGCAGGGATATATATACAGATGGTTCCTCTTTCTTTAGGTTCAGGGCCCTTAACACCACTTCCTCCTCTTCATATCTACCTAACCCCTCCTGTTCTTCACCAATCGGTCTAACTAAGGCCGGCATTAGCCCTCTAATTTGAGTCAACTTATACAACATTGCTTTAGACTGCTCCCCTTGTGATTTTAAGAGATAATTATTTAATACAGATACCTCTAGCAGGCCTTGCAGGGTTTTTTGGAGGATCCACATAACCTCAAGCATGGAATTAATTGAGGTTCCTGTGACCTCAAGCCCATGCAGTGGGGAATGCAATGATTCCCTTCCTGTACCAATTGAGCAGTCAGCACCCACATTGTCATTAGGTTGGGTGATTGTTCCATTCAAGTATTTTATGCTTAGATCCTTGCTGCTTATTGTTACATCATCGCCTTCACCCTCAATTTCACATTCAAATGACCGCTGAAACATTCTTGGCGAGGAAGACAGCCGTGGATTCAAAGCAGCTCCGGGGATATTTAATATAGACTGATTTAAAGTGGATAAATCAACCTCACCCATGGACTCAGAGGTTGGGGTAGCCGCTGTAATTGCTTCCTTGTTCGTCACATCCTTCCCCGTGAAATGTCTTCCAGGAGATCTTTAATCGAGTTAGACACTGATGAGCCACCCTTTGCCATCCTTGGTTTTACTGATATCGGAGTTAGCAACAAAGATTGTGCATTTCTTGTTGCTTGTTTCTTCCTTCCAACTGGCTCACTCATCGCACCCTATAACTTGCCTACTCCGCTCCCTTCACCAGTTTTTGTAGTCTTGCGAGACCTTGCTTTGGGCGGCGCCATTGATCCCTTCTTCGAAAGTCACTCTCTGGTCTCAATTCACCAAAATATATCTTGTTTAAGTGCTACTGCCCATCCTAATCCTTTACTGGGGATTCGTGGCACCTTTTTACCACACTCGATTTTATGGCTTCTATACTTAAAGCTGCTGCTGTTGCTTATGGGTTAAATTAATGTCCTTGGTTATTAAAGAGCAGTTACATCCCCTTCTTAACTTTGGATTAGAAGGTAAAAACTGCTCATTCACTTACCTCTATTCCACGGATTTCCCCTGCACACTGTGCTCTTCAAACCCCTATTCTCCCATCAGCAAATTAATTGGCCCAATTCCTGACAACAACTCTAGCTCAGCTGGTGTCAAACAGCACACCTATGGGCCCGCGTTTATTTTCGAACAATAGGGCTGGTTTCCGAGTGCCAGAATAGACTTTCTCAGTTCCTCTGCCCGTCGCTGACAATTACTGGTTTCCCCCTCTCGGGCCGCTGAAGCCACTGCCACTTTCTAGGTCCTTTAGCCGGGCCCTAGGGCTCACCACACGCCTCGGGTCCTCCACACCACTCGGCAAGCAATTCGGCGTATTTGCATAAGCCGGTGCCGGTGCTGGATCCTCGATATCGGCGACCACACGCGCACGAGCCAAGCGTACACGCAACACGCATCACCTAGGTACAGTGTGACAAGCGTTCGGCATCTGCATCTGCTTTCTCCTCCTCTGACGGCTTCCTGGGGCGACGGCTGAGACGAGTTTTAGGACAACCTTCCCTAGACAGAGTCTGCACTACCTTGATTCACTCCTGCAGAGTGAAAATTAGTTTTAGCACAATTTAATAAATCAATCAAACTAACATTTTACAAATTAACCAGTAGTGGAAAACTGCTGAATCAAAAAATATTTGTGAAAAGATGATTCATCCAGCGTGGTACATTGCTTCTTTTATTCAGAGCGCTGTTGCTTGAACTTCATAAATTTAAAATGGCGTGGAATACAAGCTTGTCAGTAGCAAATCCCAATGCATTTCGGGTTCTGTTTGCACCCTTCTTCAGGAGTAATCTAGAAAGCATATAACAAACTCAATACTGGTGCTACACATCAATGTAAAGACCTAACATTCATCCGGGGGGAACAAACATGATGTCTAAATATAATGTAAACACAAGCATGTATACAAAAAATCATGTAATAAATCATATACAAATTATTTCCTAATGAATCAAACATTAGATCAATTTAAAAATACAGCATGAGAACTGGATTATCACAATGTTTGATTACCACTGTACACAATTGAGATTTTCGTGAAAAACATAGGAAGCACGATGATTCAGATGGTAACATTGTGATAACTGCGATGGCTGTTAAAATGAAGAAACCTGTTTTCGCCACAAGCTAAGTCAAATAGGATAGGAAAACAAAGTATCACCGATATTTCCAAAAACATCATCCTGCCTTTAAAATGTTTTTGGATATAAACATCTAGAAACATTGAATTACTAACACTGTGCTTCTGGTTGACTGAGGCTTCTTGCAGCAGACCTTTTTTCATTATAGGTGAGAACAAACACAAGACGTTTTACTGCATTTGAGTTTTTCACCTTGGCATTAGCATTAATAGCCTTTGGTTACTGTGTATATATGTTTTTACAGTGACTATTTGCGTCATTATACCTGCACTAACAGGCTTTTCTGGTTGACTGAGACTTTTTGCAGCAGACCTCATTACATTAGAGGTGAGAGCATACACAAGACTTTTCATTGCCAGATAAACGGCATTTGAGTATCTCGTAAGGTTTCAATGTTTGTTACTCTTACATTTCAGAGTTTTTATTTGGCACACAAACTTGTGAGTTATGTTCAGCCACACTTTTCAGGTATTTTTTAGTTTTATTGACTTTTATGTCCTTGAAAGGACACGCATGATGAGACCGCTTTTACTAACTAGCACACATTGGTTTGGCGTCTTCAGATGCCACTTTAGAGATCCGTTTTACACTTCACATGGCAATGTTTTAAACTCTGACTCTGACAAACCTACTGTCACTCTAATTTTCTAGTTGCATCTGACATGGACCACGCATGTTAAAAAATACCCCCGGATGAATGTTAGGTCTTTACATTGATATGTAGCACCAGTATTGATTTTGTTATATGCTTTCTAGATTTCCCCTGAAGAAGGGTGCAAACAGCACCCGAAATGCATTGGGTTTTGCTACTGACAAGCTTGTAATCCACGCCATTTGAAATTTCTGAAGTTCAAGCAACAGCGCTCTGAATAAAAGAAGCAATGTACCACACTGGATGAATCATCTTTTCACAAAGGTTTTTTGATTCAGCAGTTTTTCACTAATGGTTTATTTGTAAAATGTTAGTTTGATTGATTTATTAAATTGTGCTAAAAATAATTTTCATTCAGCAGGGGTGAATCAAGGTAGTGCAGATTCTGTCTAGGGCAGGTTGCCCTAGTGTTAATAATCTTTCAGAATTAGTGGCCGGGTAGATCCACTTCAGAATCAGCACACCAACCTGGAGTACTTTTGAGTAATTAAGACAAGAGAGTATTGTCGAATTTTTGAGTGCATTAATGCTGTGCATTAATGCTGTGCATACGCACGTTAATTTTAAAAGAATGGCATTTTTATCCCGTTGGATGTCTTATTGTACACTGAGAGCCTTACATAGGTTGTATCCAGAGGTAGAGGACAAGTGCTTTTGCTGCCAACAAATGGGGCAGGGGGGCTGGATACATATTTTCTTTACATGTGCGTTTTTAGCCCAGTTCTGGGAGGAAGTGTTTTCCACTTGCAATGAAGGTTTTCAGAGAAAATTAAAACCAGAACCAGAGGGTGCATTGTTTGGGTTTATAAGGCAAAGTTTGAATAACTTTAATCTTCAAAGGATAGAAATAATTTATAGCGATCTCTGCTTTGGTGGCTCATTCCTTGAATCTTCAGAACTGTAGGGCAGCGAAAATTCCAACCTACCATGATTGGTATAGAAAAATGCAACATACTAAAACCTTCGAGGAAGCATATGCATAAGGGTAGGGGCCACTAGGAAATTCTTGGCAGTTTGGAAATTTATGGATAAAATAGAAAGTAATAGGCTCAGTATTTCAGATTAAAGTGGGATGAGTAATGTTTATTAGTGGATACATTATGTTTTATTATGTAAAATCTGCTATGCACTGCACTTTATTCTATGTATTTAGGATGGTGAGGGACTAGACACCCTCCCCCAGCAAGCCTGAATATAACAACTTGATTATGGTAAATTGGTTTTGCACAGTACTTTATTATTCATTAGTCGCACAGTGCACTTTTGATAGGTGCAGGATTCATATCTGTATGCGATGAAGAGGGAGGGAAATGGATTCCAGCTAAAAGTGTAGACAATATAATCAATGTTTATTGTATAAAGTAATAATAACTGCTTGTATTGTTAAAGTTGCTCATTGTAAGTTTTAATTCTGTTCACAAAAAAGGATTAAAAAAAAATAGTATCACTTTGCTCTGGATTAAGCAAAACATTGAAAGTGTTATATTGGTGGTTAATTTCAGTAGCCATAACGTAATTCAAAACAACACTATGCAGTACTTTGCTCTAATTTGCTTCAATAGAGTATATGCCATGTGTGGTACATGGGCTTTCCTATGCACCACCCTTGTTTTTTAATACAAACACCCATCTGGTAGCCAGGGTTTTATGCGAAAAATATATAACTCGTTGATGCAAGCATTATGTTGCAGAAAAGTTTTATTTCTCCAAACTTTTCCAGCTTTGCCTATGTGCTGTGAAGCACAGATACAAAGTGGTAAAACATCAAACTATGTCTAAGCATTTTAGTTTGTGGTAAAAGGTACCACTATGATGCAAGAGTGCTTGGTGCAAGAGTGCCTAAAGTACGTCAGAGCTGGTGGAGAGACACACAGGGCCGTTTAGATATGGTGCTGTTCCCGTCTTTCAGGTTTCTCCACCTCATTACATGAAATAGTTGTAAATTTAGACCAATATGTTTGGATTTTTCTCATTAATATCAGTAAGAGTTTCCATCCAAAAACTATGAAGAAAGAAAACTATGCGATATTGTACTTCTCTTTCATAAACCGAAACACAATTATTGAACAGAAGTAGATAAAAACACAAAACATTAACTTAAAATCGAGTAACGGGGGCGTGGCCAAGATGGCGACGGAGTAGGACGTGAGTTTGAGTCCCTCCGGCGCCTCGAGTTCCTAAGCTTTGTATAGCACCCTCTTGGGACACCCATTTACTTGTGTCTCCTTGCCGCTTGATGTCCGGTTGCCGTGGAGAAGCGGCTGGCGGGTTTACTTTGGCCACCGACCCGGAGCCCATCGCAGCTGGCAGCGGGGCCTACGGAGCGGTGTTGCCTGGGCACTGGTGAGGGCCTCGGCAGCGGGAGAGCTGGTGCCTGAGGGTGCGGCAGAGTGGCAGAGCTGCACAGACGGGGGTCATAGGAGGCGGCGCTTCCCCTTCAGCTGCTGCCGGGAGCAGGTGCCGAGCGGAGTGGAGGCAGCGATCGGAGTGGTGTGGTGGAGGCGATCCCCGGCCCCGCGGGCAGCGGAGGTGGGACCCGGGGTTGGAACGAGGAGCTGCGGCAGCACCTACCACTCGAGGCCAAGACTTCCGTGCCTGAGTGGTCCTATTATCGATGGACACAAGCCTTGCGGCGCGGCCGCCAGGGGACAGCCCGGTACCTGTGGTGGGTCTGATTTTCAGGGCAGCGAAGGCGCGCCGAGTGGCAGGGACCGACCGGGATTGCTGGGAGCAACGGGCCTTCAGCTTGGAGCGGCCGCGGTGGTGAAATCCCTGCCCGCCGGGTGGGTGCTCCCTCGCGACGCCGCACTGCATACGGCTACTGTGAAGGTGAGGGACAAGGCGCTAGCCCCTGGGGAGAAGCGACGCGTCGTCCCGCGACTCGGCGGGCGGTGTGGCTCAGAGAAGTTAGGAGGAGGCTTGGGAGTCCTGGGGGTCTGGGGGCTCTGAAGTATCAATGGTGGTGTAACGCTTCCTGGGCCTGGCATGGGGCAGACACTAGAGAGTCGGTGGACCTGCATGACCGCGGTGAGGCATGGCGCCCCCACCCACGACAGCTGCCTGAGCATAAGCCCTTCCTCGGCCCGCATTTCAGCGGGAATGCGACAAACCACTGCATAATCTGCTGCTGCATGCATGGGGACATACCACCTAGGAAGCACAGCAGTGGTGGACTTGACACCCGTTGTAGCCCGACCTGAACCCTAGCAAGTGAGCCGGGGTCAAGAACACGGAACACCACTAATCGGTCGGGCCGACACCTCTGGGATCGACGTTGATGTCCCGAGTAAGGAATGAAGGGGGGCAGGGAGCGCAACCAGCGGGCCGCATTGTCGGCGTTCGGTGCAGGGCCACCCCCGGGAGGGAGCGGGATCATTTCCGGACAAAGTGACCCTCCCTAGGACATAGCTTTGGGGTGCTTGCCGGCAGCCATGGCGTCCAGCAGGACGAAGAAGGACAAACCTGGGAAAGAGGGGTTCCCGAAAGGAGCGGCGCAGTCAATCTCGCCTGTCCCCGACAAATCCCCCAAAAAAGGGTGAAAATGAAGAACCCGCGACCAAGGCCTTTATGATTGAACTTTTCGCGGCCATCAAAGAGGACATATCGGAGCTACGCTCTCAGTTGGCCTTGGACCTGCGTGAAGTGAGAAGAGATGTGGACGGTGTGGGGGAACGGGTCGCGACGCTGGTAGAACACAACGTGGGAACAGCAGAGGACATTCACCGCCTTTCAACAAGATGTGATCTGCCTGACGGAGCAAAACCTTGACCTGCAAGCCCATACCGAAGACCTGGAGAATAGGTCACATGGCAACAATATCCGCATTCGCTCAGTGCTCTGGAAAGGTGAGGGGGCTGACTTGAGGGAGTACGTCGAGGCGCTATTCAAACAAATCCTTGGGGAGGAGGACATCCAGACCATTCAAATGGACCGAGTGCACCGGGTGGGATTGCCGCGAGGTCCTAAAGCACCCCCCCGACATTCTGGTGTGCGTACATGACTTCCAGCTGAAGGAAAGGATCCTTAGGAAAGCACGAGATCTGGCTCCCCTCCAATACCGGGATCATCGCCCCCTGCTGTATCAGGACTTAGCAGCTTCTACACTGCAAAAGCGCAGGGACTTTAAGCCCGTTACCACATACCTGCAAGAGCAAAAAGTGCCCTATTCCTGGGGGCACCCCTTTCGTCTCATCTTCCAATGGCAGAACAAGTTGGTTCAGGTGAATTCGCTGGAGGTGGTACTGGATCTCCTGGGCTTGGAGCCGCAGGATCCGGCGTCCGGGGACAGCGGCTCAACTGGTGGGCGAAGACGACGCTCCACAGAGTGGCAGAGAGTGGGCAAGCCCATGCAAGTGGGGGGACCGGACCTGTTGGCAAGGCTGCAAGAGCGGGATGCAACGGTCGCTTCTGTGGCCCAGGTCACTGACGCAGCAACAGATCACGGTGAGGCGGCCTCATGAAACAAAGAGGACCAGCTGCAGGCGCCGGAGGGGGCCACCACTGTGAGGTAACACCTGTGCTTTCTCTCCATGATCGTGAGGGTGTCCGATGACACAACCTGAAAGAAAAGTGACTTTTGCCATGTCCCCATGTCCTTAAGACTTCTCCCTTTTGGTTCTGAGTACTGTGTTTTTCTTCTAGGGGTGTTGGGGGGGGGTGGGGTAGGGTGGTTAGTGGTGGTAGCGGGGGCCAGATCGTAGATCGGCATCGGGGGTAGCTACTAGCGGGGTGGGTTGGCCGAAGGAGGGAGGGGTGCTCAGAGCGAGGAGGTCCTGCGAAGCCGGTTGGTCCTGACATGAGCGGGTGGCTGCATGCTACACTCGGCTCCTGGCGGAGAGCGGGGGATGGGAGAAACGTTAACTCGGCCGTTCACCATGGTGGGCTGGGGCAGATGGCCTTTGCGGAGCTGTATCGTAGGATCTTTCAATGCTGCCTCTAATCCTAGGAACATTGAATGTCAAAGGGCTGAATTCTCCCCAGAAGCGCCAAAAGATTTGGAAATATATAATTGACCATCATCTAGATATAGTGGGCCTTCAGGAGACTCATCTAACTAAAAAGGAGGACTCATGCCTTAAGCACAAGAGGTTTCCATTGATTTATAGATCCTCCGCCGCCACGAAACAGAGAGGGGTGGCCCTTATGTTTAGCTCGGCCCTCCAATTCCAACCCTTGGGTGTCCAGAGTGATAGGGAGGGTCACTGGATCATGGTTAAGGGCCTCCTGTGGGGCAGAAAGTGCACATTTCTGGTACTGTACGCACCTAACACTGGGCAAAATGCCTTTCTGCATACCCTGCTGATTTTGTGGAGGGGCCGCTGATTGTCATGGGGACCTTTAATTTAGTATGGCAGAAAGAACTAGATAGCACACACTCACAGTGGTCAGACATGGGCACATTCTCCCCCAACACCCAACAGCGGATCTCGGACTTGGGCCATTTTGATGCTTGGCGCTTCCTAAACCCCCAGTCCAGAGATTTCACTTTCTTCTCCCACGTCCACCGCTCCAATTCCTGAAATGACCACTTCTTCTTGAGCCAGTCCCTCCGGGGAGATATACGGGAGGCCAAGATCTTCCCACTAGCTGTTTCTGATCATAGTCTACTCACGGTGGGTCTCCAGTGGGGTGTGAAGAGTAAGGATGGTTCCAGGTGGTATTTCCCAGCTTCCCTGGTTCAGGACAAACCCTCCTGTACCAAATTGCGAGGCCTTATCACAGAGTTTTTTGCACTGAAAGATCCAGTAGACACCTCGGTCTTCACCACATGGGATGCATTCAAGGCGTGCCTTCGTGGGCATTGCATAGCATTGAACGCTGCTCTTAATCGGCAGCGTGGTAGGGAGTGAGAGCAACTAGAGGAGGAACTCTCCTCCTTAGAAAAGGTGCATAAGGAGAACCCCTCCAGATTAGGTCTGAGGCAGCTAACGGCCGTCCGAGGTAAACTTTGAGCCCACTATAATGATGGGGCCGAATTTACCCTGCCAAAACTGAGGCGCCTCTCTTACTCTCAGGGCAACAAGGTGGGGAGACACCTTGCCAGACAGCTACGGGACAAAAGGGAGCGGGAGTAGGTAGGGGGAATTCAAGATGCACAGGGAAGAGTAACGCATCAAGACGAGGTGAAGGCGGAGCTCTTTGGGGCCTTCTACAAGACCCTTTATGCAGGGGATCACCTGGACACTGCCGCACAAGCTGAGTACCTTCAAGGACTAACGCTGCCCCAGGTCTCATTGGAATGGAATGAGGCACTCTCTGCCCCCTTCTCCAGGGAAGACGTGCTGGCTGCCATTAAAGCTCTAAAACCCCACAAGGCTCCGGGGACAGATGGGTACACGGCCAACTTCTATAAAACTTTCGCCTCTGAACTATGCCCATACCTAGTCCAGCTGTTTAACGGCATGGCGGAGGAGGGCGAAACCTCCTGCACAATGGCAGAGGCACTAATAACCATCATTCCCAAACCTGGCAAAGACCCTAGTAAATGCGCTTCCTATAGGCCAATGGCCCTCCTGAATTTAGATGCAAAGCTCTACTCCTCCATCATCGCCCAGTGGCTCAATGACCTTATGCCGGCCCTCATAGATCCGGATCAGTCCGGGTTCATCAAAGGGCGCCAGACCCATGATAACACAAGGCGGGTGGTACACCTAATTGAGAAAGCCAATAAGTTTAACATTCCAGCGGTTCTGGTGGGCCTGGATGCCGAGAAGGCGTTCGACAGGGTGGACTGGGGATTCCTGTTTCGTACGCTGGCCGCCTTCGGCTTCTCCTCCAAATTTATAACAATGATTCGGGCAAACTACCTTTCCCCCCGAACCCGGGTTGCAGTGAATGGTCAGCTATCTCCCTTTTTTGAGCATTCCTGGGGCACTAGGCAGGGATGTCCCCTGTCGCCGCTGCTTTTTGCCCTCGGTATTGAACCACTGGCAATAGCGGTGAGAGCCAATCCTGACATCCGTGGACTACCCTTCACTGGGGAGCCCCACAAGATTACTCTCTTTGCGGATGATGTACTCCTCTCCCTCTCTGACCCGACCCACTCTCTTCCCTATGTGCAAGCCATGCTGGCGCGCTATGAAGCGGTGGCGGGGTTCATAATTAACTATGACAAATCTTCTGTCCTCAATCTCACGATCCCCCAGTCGGACCTTCCCCATCTTAAGTTGCTCACTCCTCTGCCGTGGACAGATTCCTCTATTCAATACTTGGGGATCCACCTGACCCCCACACTGGGGAAACTGTACTCTGCTAACTTCCCTCCACTCCTTGCTAGGATCCAGTCTGACCTGGCCCGATGGAAACCCATGTTCATTTCCTGGCTAGGGAGGATTCACGCGATTAAAATGACCCTCCTCCCCAAGCTCCTATACCTGTTCCAGGCCCTTCCTATAGATCTTGACGGAGAATTCTTTAGGCAAGTGCGGTCCATGATGCTGCGTTTCGTCTGGCAGGAAGGCCGGGCCTGCTTCTCCTTCTCCGTCCTACGCAGACCAAGGCAGGAGGGAGGCGTGGGGTTGCCTGACATTCAATTGTATTATAAAGCAGCACAACTCCGCATACTAGTCGAGTGGTCACAACAAGAATCAGAAAAACACTGGCTACACATGGATAGGAGCCTGGCTGGGAGAACGATTTGGGACTTGGTGTGGTGCCCCAAGTGTGATAGACCCAAGAATGCATATGTCAGTACACCCACTAGCACCACCTTGAAGGTTTGGGACTCTGTTTCTAAAGATGACAGGTGGACCACCTTCCCCTCCCCCTTCACGCCCATACACTTCAATCCCGCCTTCCCCTTGGCGTCACTTGAGGGCCCCTTCAGCGCTTGGAAGGACAGTGGTTGTCCAGCGCTCACACACCTATTTCACAACTCTGACCCGCTCACCTTTGAAAACTGCAGGAGGGATTGCGGGGTGCTGGAGAGTGAGCGATACCATCACGCTCAACTGCTACACTGGGTGCTCTCCCCCCAGGTGAGGGAGGCGGCAACTCGACCCCTCACGAAGTTCGAGGCCTTCTTGACCAGGACTTCTTCCATGAAAGGGGCCATCACATTCATCTATGGGATCCTCCTTACCACTGCAGCCTCCCCTAGGCCCTGGTATATGAATATGTGGGACCGGATCCTCCAACAAGACATCTCAGACGCCGAGTGGACTCACCTATGGTCCGATATTGCCAAGTTTAATCACTCAGTGGAGCTTAGGGAGGCACATATGAAAACCGTGATGGACTGGTACCTACACCCCGCCAAGCTAAAACTGATTTTCCCGGGTACTTCCGATAGATGTTGGAGGGGATGTGGGTTCTTAGGGGACTTCCAGCACATTTGGTGGGACTGCCCCGTTATCCGGCCGTTCTGGGAGGAAATTCTAGCCCAAATTAAGGACATGTTGGGATATCCTATTCCTACCTCGATGGCCCCTATTTGCTGGGTCTCCGTGATCCTGATCTTGAACACCAGACCAGGGCGGACAAAAGGATTATGTGGCTCAGCATTGGCGCGTCCAAAATTACTCTGGCTGCAGCATGGAAGAAGAGAGAAGCTCCGGCCACCTCTCTTTGGCACTCGAGGCTTTGGAAGTTGCTCAGTATGGAAAGGATGGAGGACATCTTTTTACATGATTTTAAGAATTTTAAATTTCGCTGGGGCCCGCTGGTAGCATTCCTCTCCAAGGGCCTGCCATCCGCAGTCTGTCCACCTGGCGTGCGAGCTCTCCACTTGTTTCAGCTCTAAATCCCTGCCGCTACACATCAGGTTCCCTGTCTTGTGCTTATTGCTACCACCACTGGGGAGGGGGGAGGGGGTGGGTTTGCTTGTTTTCATTGTCCGTTATGACATCTCTCTTAATGCTCAATTAAAGTAATGCGTGCCGAGCCACCTGCCTACAGAAGGGTCTCTTAGCACTACTGCTAGCTCTTTGTGATCACCTTACCGGGAGGATTAGCCATTTGACCGCATTGTTATGACTCTGTACAACTGTGACGCTTCAGCGGCCTCTTCCCCCATTGCTTACCGATTGATGGTCCACAGGTTGGGGGATTGGCACTTCCTAGGACACTATGCTATGTGTAAGAGGCATGATCACAAAGACCCTTCCCCAGCCTACTGTGTCGTCTTCAGGAGACTGCTCTGGCTACCCCCTGTGAGGGATGAAGTGCGGGATTGTCGCATGTTTATTTCTACTGTTTCTTACTAAACGGTCAATAAAAAAACTTTTGACAAACTCGAGTAACAAGTCAAAGTTATTCATTTAAACTTCTCAAATGACGTTTGACACTTATTTTTATGAAATGGGGTGAACCACTTCCAATGGATTTTCTCTAATATATGAAAAATCATGTTCAATACAATAGCAAACGAACAGTACCATTTCACTAAGCTTTTGCTTGTAAGCAGTGCTTAATTTATGCAGGTGCTTTTCAGTGCCTAGCACCGGCACCTTTTTATCAGGGCTGGGTCTACACTGCCAAATTATATCACTGAAGTCTGCACGTCATGTGTTAAAGTAAATTAAATATAATTACCAGCTTACTGCAGTTTTGTTCACACTCTATTACAGTCTCCAGCAGTAGCCCTTTGGTGAAGAAGAGTAATGTTGACGTGCAGTGCCGCTGCTGAGAGAGCGCAGCAAGCCCGATAAATATATTCATTTATGCGAGTTAATTTGCTTTCAGTTTCATTGTTGCCAGTGGTTGGGCCACGAATTGGGCTGTATTTGGTTCTTTGGGGATACCGTAGGGGACTAGGTCTGGCAGCATGTGTCATGCGTAAACTTTTTTCTTCCACAGATGGTGGACCACACCCCTCGCACGCACGCACTGCAGTGGACGAGTAGCAGTAGTTAGCACGACGTGGAGGCGGGCACTTTTATGCAGCAGCACAGCAGGCCTCTTAATAAATGCCAGTAGTAGTACTTACAAAGGCAGTGCCACCAGTCCAGTAGTAACCGACGACCGGACCGCAGTAAGAAATAAAAAACTCAACACTCACGGCACACTGCTTTTTCTTGCGCCTGGTGATGCCGTGACACTCAACTGAACCAAGTCAGAGGCCTGCCGCCCCAGGCTCGAGCAATCATACCACCGGCGCCAGGCGGGGCACCGTGTGCAATGCTCAGGCCCCCAGGGCTGCCTGGCATTAAGTTCAGGCCTTTCAGCAATGTTTGACAAGCACAATAATTGTGTGCCCGCCAGACGGGAGAAGGCAGGCAGGGCCGGTGCTCCAAGGGTGCCCTGGAATTCCTTTGGCCGATCGGGAGCACAGAGTAAGCAGACTACAATAGGAAAGGAAAGAATAGGGTGGGAGCTCCATGAAAGCCCTTATAAGTATTTTACTTTGTTAGAAACAGAAAAATTAATATACAGATGACATGAAATCAAATCATAGTTCACAGAGGAGAGGCTGAGCTTTGCCAACAGAGGGAGGGAGCACCTTTTCACAGGCTTCCTTTCCAGTGTAATTCTTTAGGAAATGCAAACACCTTTAATGCCATCATGCAAGAACAAGGGGCTTGAGAAGCCTGCCCTCGTGAGAAGATGCAGTGAAACGATTACATTCTTTCCCTGCTCATTTTCACTTCCTAAAATTCAGGGACAAAATCAACTGTTATCTGTGGCACTGTTTTTGTTTGGAATTCTAGAAAAGACAGGGTCAACTGCATCATTTCTATTAGCTCCAGTACAGCTAAAGCAGGATGTGTGCCTCTGATCTTCCTATTTTCATGGATATTTGTGGCAAAGTTTAGGATTTTAAACTGCTTCACACAGGGCAAATAAATATGTGCTAACCTAACGGTATTTTGCTACGGTTTGGGATTTATACATGGGCTACTTTTAAAGCACACACAATTCAACCCAGTGAAAAAGATATATGAATTAAATACACTAATTAAGTTTAAAAAACTGGTTTTGTTAGGACAAAAATTTCATTTGAATGATGTATACCTGTTTGCCTTGCCAGCCCTGCATGCCCAAAGTGCATTCCTGTGATCCTGGGTTTCTGATTTTAGTCATGACACGTGTGTAGATTGCCTGAGGAACAATCTTTTAATATTAATAGGCTCTGGACCCTGTCCTGAACAAGGAGTGCACTATGCGTACTGTCCCTATCATGGGTTTCATGCCTGGAGCATGGTGATGGCAGCATACCATGATTGGTGAATTACAGTGGCAGGCCTGTACCTGTGAGGCATGAATACACACTTAGAAGCTCAGTCATGTCAAATCAAATCAAATCAATCAGGTGTTTGTTAAGCGCGACTATTCACCCGTAAGAGTCTCATGTGAAGTTCTGCTGCTCACAATGAATCTGGAAC
This sequence comes from Lissotriton helveticus, assembly GCF_964261635.1. Taxonomy (NCBI): domain Eukaryota; kingdom Metazoa; phylum Chordata; class Amphibia; order Caudata; family Salamandridae; genus Lissotriton; species Lissotriton helveticus. Next base: position 1,637,627,196 of record NC_136061.1, on the reverse strand, counting down.
CCTGAACACAACATTCGTTGGGTATGTTTATATGTGTGTGTGGTATAGGATGCCATGCACAAGTGATACAGGCCCACAAGTTAGGATGCCCGAAGCAGTGAGACGCGCTTCTTGCGCTCACAATGTCATTTATGGCCTTCGAGCACCCTTTAGTGGGCGTATGTCAATACCCCACTCACGCTGTACCGACATCTTAAAAGTATACACCTCAGGTTGACTAGACTGCTGGAGTGCGTTCCCTCAGTGAAAATCCCAAAAACCTGTAGGCACAACGTTAACATAAAGCAATAGCAAATGAATAAGCACAAATATGAACAGTACCTCTATAGGATAAGTTAACTAAGACTCTCATGTCTTATCTGTGCTCTGCTGGGGCAAGAAGGAGGAGCATAGATGAGAGACAAGGACTATTATGGCACATTGTGTTCTGCTTGGTTGAAGTTCTGTTTGACTTCAATTCCTGGTGATTCATGGGAAAGATAGTTTTTTATTAAATGTTGAAGCCGCTGTAGTCAAAATATAGGGAGAAAGATTAGCATAATCCTCGCCTCCAGTCCAGACATAAGATTGGGTGGGAGTTGTTATATACTGGTTTACATACACAGACAGCAACTGATATATATGATCTCAGCCCATGGCTAGTATTAGACTCTGTTAAAAGTGGCATGTCCACGTATTGTCCTTTCCCCCTATCTGCACATAGAACGCTGGAATGTTTTACATGGCCCTTTTCAATGCATTAGTCTTTTTAGCTCATTATTCTAAAATTGTGCTTTAAATGCACTTTTGATTTAATCTTTTTTCAATTTTCGCAGGACACGAAAACTTCCTATCATATCCTTACTTGCAGGAAGGTTCCCTTGCTGAAATTCAGAGTGGCTAATACATCTAACTTTCAGCAGTGCCAGTTGAGGATGTGGGCAGAGCCAATAGAGTAATTGGGTGGAGCTAGTGGAGGAAGTGGGTGGAGACAGGGCAGAAGTGGGTGGAGCCTCTGAAAAATATTTTAGCACCTGGACTTCATATCTTCATATTTTAAAAATTAAGCACTGCTTCTAAGTATTCTTGCTGTACTCTCAAATTAGTAGTGGCTGATTCTCGAACACTCACGATTTATGTGTCTGACTGTCAGGTAACTCTGAGTACCAGATTTCCCCATATCTTAGCTCTCAAACTCTCCACATAAGATTGCTATGCTCTCAATGGAGCAAACTAGATAGCTCTTACAACTCTGCAAGTCAGGCTCTCTGAGTGATCCTTACTCACCTACTTTTCTAGCAAAATCTATGAAGTGGAGTGCGCCTATCTTAATTCCGCTTTTCAATGGAGTCTGCTTTGTTGACAAATCTTTGGTCAAAGGCCAAACTAGTTCCTCTATTGAAAAAAACCACCACCAGTCCTTCAGCAGTGTCCAACTTTAGACCTATCTCTTAATTAACAGTGGCCTATAAAATGCTGGTGAGACTGGTCAACGTTCAGCTATTAGCATATCTGGAGGACTATGAACTACTACATTCCACTCAATTGGGATTTCCTCTCCCCATAAGTAGTGTAATTGCACTTGTGGCAGTTTCAGAAGCAATCAAAATTGCACAGGTTGAACTAAGCACTCTGCTCTGATCCTCTTTAATCTATCAGTAGTGTTTGATACATTATCCCACTCTATTCTTTACAGTGATTACCTGGTGTGAGTTGTGGAGGCACTTTTTTGAGCTGGATCAAATCATTCTATAAAAAAGATAACAGGTTGTTTAGCTTACTGCTTTCTCCATTGCCAGTAAATAAATATATAATTGGGTGCTGCAAGGCTTGTCTGTAAGTCCTACCTTATTTAACATCGTCTTATCCCTTTAACCCTACAATATAATTCAGAGAAAACTGAGATATATTTGGACAATTAATGGATAACTTCTTTAACAACTGCTGGTCTGATGACCTTCCTTCGCCTCCAGCACTAATGCCAGCTGCCAAGAATTTGGGTGTCAAGTTTGAATAAAAACTCTCTTTCCAACTCCAAAATTGTTTGGTGAATTGAACCAACAGTCATTTGTTATTTTCATTGTAGCATAAAACAACTCAGAATCGTTAGCTCAAGAAAAATATTAGAACAACTATCAGTTTATTTTTCTCCTAAAACTCAAAATCACCAAGAATTTCTACACATGAAAAATATTTATAGAAATATCAGGACCACAGAACTCTCTGGCAAAATGTGTGTAACTGAATCCAAAAAATACATTGGATAGATATCCATGGATATAACCTGTGTTAAAAAGGGCAGTAGTGAAGTACGTCATTCTTTGTGTGCCGGGGAACTTCTGGACAGTGACAGTAATAAAAATACCAGGTATAGCACAACGAGCCTGATTACAAGTAGTTAATTTGGATTCGATATTTATCTCCTCTGACAAATATCCAACATTGAGATATTCTTAATTTATTAGAAAGTGATAATTATCGCATATTCCGAGTTTTTAGGGAATTGCACCAAAATCCCTATATTAGGGTAAATACTGCACACTTTCTTCTTGTATTTCTTGCCTTTTTAGCACCGGTAATAAAAGAGCGCAGGACATACCATGCAACTTGGCATTCTGATTCTTGTGCAGTGGTTTGCACAGTGGTCAATAGCACTGAACTCCTCAAAATGAGGGCCTTTAATTCCAGCAAATTACTAATTATTTTGGGGTTGGACAGTTAGAGTTCCAGGACTACATTAGTGTTGAATTTCTATAGAATCCCCATCATTCTCATACACAAACATGTTCAGAGTAGTGTCAATATTGATGCACATATATACAAAGGTTGGACTATTTATGCAACACTCTACTTTACAATAAGTTGGTTTACAGTTATATGCAACAAGTGAAACAGCACAAACAAGAATTAATGTATGTCGTCAATCAGGATAAATAAAAATGTCACGAATTATGCATTTATAGTTGTTAATAGAGTATCCATTTTTATATAAACTCCATTGTATAGCTGATTTAAAACCGTCAAAACATTGAACACACCACTACATGATCAATGTCTTTGCTTCACAATCGAGGCCATAGACAGTGGCTCTGTACACACTCAAATACATCAATGCTGGGGGAGGGGCAATAGATATGTACAAAGGAGAGACGTCAGGTCGTTGCCTCCTGCTCGTAAATGTAAAAATTACATTGTTAAGGAAATCGATAGGTGTGCTGCAAATATGAATGTGAAAAGTTTTATTAACTGTGGTGATGATAGCGATATTTACTAGCAAGTAAACAGCACAGAAAACGTTATTTACAGCAAAGGAATTGGAGATATTACAGAACTGGGCTAGTTCGAATGATTTCCAGGTCTGGATTCATCAAGCACGTCACTAAGACGTTAGATATAACGTAATTAATTAATTAGCCGAAATTTAAAGTTGTACGCATAGAGAACAGAAATCTCAGTTACAAGATTAGTACATAATTAACATTTATATGCATCGTAATACGTTTGAACACTCTCTAGACAACGCTGACGAATAAGTACCGAGTATTCATTTGGTTGCAAAAAAAGAAAATTGAATAGTGGACTGTAACAAGCTATATACGTATTAATGTCCTTTTGTATTGTTTCTGTAAAATCACATTTAGACGACAGATTGAATTCTGTCATATCACAATGTACAACAAATGTAAACAAACCGCAAAACAGAGAAAAGAAAAGGCAGACGCTCTAAATTACTGTGAGGCTCATTTCCTTGCCGCCAGTGCGTCCCTTTGTATGACGCACCAGCAGTGTAAAAAGTGCGCCATTTTAGTCCTTATTTACAAAGTGACGCATCTAAGCATATTCGTCACTTTGTAAACCCCTGCGTTACATATTACCTGCGTCAGGTATAATGTAAGCAGTTTGGGTGTTTCTCTGCATCCAAGCCTCGTAGAAGTGGCTCAGTGAAATCCATTGGATTTAACGGCGTCACTTCTAGGACCCTACTGCATCAATATCTTACACCTGCCTCACAGCAGGCGTAAAACTGACCCAGGCCCTTTCACATAGGGCTTTCCCCATGTGAAAGGACACATTGCTGGAGTTGCATCTGTTTTCAGACACACCCCAGCAATGTGTCCGTTTTGCACCGACAGATACGTCAGTAATACCGTCATTCCTTGCGACATGATGCGTCATACAGTAAATATGTGCATCCATCATGTCGCAAGGAGGGCACACTGAGAAGTGGCGCATAGCTGCTTTCACGCAGTGATGCATCACTTCTCAAAAATAATACCCTGAATCTTTTAGCATTATAGAACAGACGGCAAAGTTTTATGGTGTTATAAAAAAAAGAAATTAGATTGTGCTAGGGTGAGATTTCTTCCTGTAAGTACTCGAGAACATATCAGTAAGACATTGTTGGCTTATTCCAACATATTTAACAAAGAAAGCGATTCTTATTTGACAAAGAATTTGTATTGAAAAGTGTCATCACATGAGGACAAGTAGAGTAGTTGCATTTCTGAAAATTTTGAGGACCGACGACTTTTCCAGTGAGTCAGAATCAGTCAAATACCTGCCTCACAGGTACTCTCTTCTCATGACTAATTACCTCTCCTCCTCTCCCAGTCAGAGTAACTATGAGACCTGAAAGCCTTAGGGTGGCCTTCCCCCTAAATATTGCCTTCCTCCTCCACTTTTTGTTACCTCCTTTTTGCTGGCCATAGGACTCTGAGCACTTTGTCCACTGCTAACCAGTGCTAAAGTGCATGTACTCTCTCCCTAAAACATGGTACCATTGGCTCATCGCCAAATTGGCCCATTTAATTTACTTATAAGTCCTCAGTAAAGTGCACTACATGTGCCCAGGGCCTGTAAATTTAATGCTACTCGAGGGCCTGCATCATTTATTGAGCCACCTACTTAAGATAACCATGGCTCATGCCTGCTGTTGAAGAGCTTGTGTGTGCAGTTTACACTGCCATTTTGACCAGGCAAGATACACTTCTTATAACTCACACCAATGAAAAGGAAGAGGAACATTGTAACAGCCTCACTTCACCATAGAACCCTTCAATAGTATGGAAACACCCTCACACACTAACTAGTTTCATGCTTCATCATAGGGTGTGCTAGAACATGATAGCCTAGGACTTCTCTTCTCTTTTTACATTTTATAAGTCACCTTTAAGGTAAGCTTGGACAACCCATAGGGCAGGGTGTACTGTATGTAAAAGGCAGGACATGGGCTTTTAAGTTTTACAAGTTCTGGTTGTGAAAAACTCTCAAGCTCTTTTTTCACCATTGCAAGGCCTTACTTCCTTAGAATAACACTGGGATTACCTTATTATATTTTGTAAGTGTAATCCCCAATTGGGAAGAGATAAAACCTTCAGATTTGATGTCTCTGAAATCACAATTCAAAATCCAAATTTATGGTGAAGTTGGATTTTAAATTGCAATTCCCTAAATACCACTTTTAGAAAGTTGGCTTTTTCTTACTTTATACTACACAAACCTATCCACAGATCTAAACAAACACACAATAAACTAAAGAGAATCTGAAAGACCAAAATCTACCTCACTGTCAAAGGGAAACTTAATAATATCCTTAGAGCAATTGGATGTCCTAATCACAAGGACGGATTCACATCAGTCACCAGTGGTGCCATGCTTTGTCATCATCTGGGTCTCCTCCTAGTGTCACTATAGGGACTCTAAGGGCTGTACCCCTCTCAAGAAAAAGGGGAGGTGACTCGCGGATGTTAAGATTAAGACCTGTTGATTATGTCCTAAAAATAACGTTAGTAACTAATTGACCTACAGGCGTGAACAACTGCTAAGTGTAATAGGAAAAAGTGCAGTGCAAAAATGTTTTTAAAAAGTGAGTTCAAATTGGGAAGTGAGTGAAAAAACTATTCATTGGTATCTCTCAGTGCTCAAATCTAAAAACAGTGCAAAAAGACAGCTTTCAACAAATAACTGGGTTGACATGTTTCAGCAAATGAGGAAAAAACTTGTCCTCTGCCTTCTTCAGGACCTCAACAATATTGCTACTGCAATGTGAAAAAAATAATAATAATGCAACAAAGTGGAATATACAGGTTGTAATCGATACAACAATATCACCTGAAGTCCTAGGTGTAAATCAACTCCTCTGCAATGGTGTGATGCAAATGGCCACTGTAACATAAAACAAATCATGTCTTCAGACATCATTCCCTTATCTGTGAGATAAACCAACTTTCAAAATCAGAATTCTCAAAGTCCTAAATCGACTTTATGCAATCCATTCCTTGTACTGATGTATTTCCCCATGATGTGCCTTATTACCAAATAATAAACAAACATTCCATGCTTACCCGTAAAGCATGAGGATCAAACCTCACCTCACCTGGATGCAACTCAGGGAGAGGAAGCACCGCTCTATGGAAAAACAAGAAATGAACAGGACCACAATAGTTACTGCGCCCTGCTCACCTTGACTTATCAGTTAAAAATAGCATCAGCTATATATTCACAAAAGACACATAAAACACAAAATACTTGTACTTGTCAAAGAGCTGCTTAATTTAGCCTGCTATGATAGATGAAAAACTCATACCAGCTGGTAAACCCTTATGATGTCTTCTGCTCATGTTACCATGCATGTGACAGATCACTCCCAATCGTTATGATGGTCTATCTAGAGACTTCATATATCATAGTCCTCCTTACTATCTCAATATATATTTCCCTTGTTCTTCTATCAGTGCGCTAAATGGACTAACTCAGTTTAGTCACTATTAGTGTTCCTCTCTCACACCCGTGCTAAGGCAGCATGAAAGTCAGCTTGCTTTCAAATCATTGCACTGGTTGTGCCTAGTTTAAGTTAGAGGTTACAATTAACCGTATGTCCGGGCTTTCTAGAATACAATGCACAGCAGCATACCCTAAACTAGCACGTTGTGCCAACCTAGCGGTTTGAATCTTCAACATAAACATAGTACGCGGACCCCTATATATGTCGCCCGCCCACGATCACACTACGGCACCCTCGCCTACCTGTCCGTAGGCACTCCAGTCGGTCATCTGAACCGTCTTGGGGAGGTGTTTACCTCATAAGATACCATTTTTTTGAACAGCCACCGCAGGATCTGTGTCATCCTGCGGCCGATCAGGTGATGGCGAAGCAGGCTGTCCCAAGGGCTTCTGGGGATATAATTCACTTCCCTCTCTCGCTACAGACACGTTCAAAACTGCATTTTAAAACCACATTTCAAAAGGCCCCATTTGTACACTATTTGCCATTTTGTATGCTCTACCACCACATAAAAGTAGAGGAATTACAATATATTTCTGCATGTATTTTGCGTGCCCTTCCATAAACGGTGGATCGATCTGCAATATAATAAGGTTCTATCTATAACAGCGTGTGATATTAATCAGGGAACAGTGCTAGTAATTACAGCACATTAACTTAGTCATATGGGGTAAACTGCTATTCGTATTAGTTGGACAGCACCAAACCGTACAGCTATACAGTAAGCTGATCTCTTAATATTACATTTGATCGCTCCACATCAATAGTGCCAGCTACTCAAAATCATGCCTCTTCCACACATTCAGACCACACAACCCATTGTTAATGGTGTATGAAAACAACATGGAAGGACAACTGTTGCTCATTACCATTGCTCAATATGGAGAAGTAGCGTGGGAGATATAACCTCTTATAGCATCGTCTTAATTGCCCTTGCATGCTTGTATTACGTGTGTTGTTCAGGACTTGCTGAATCTATAACTCTAAGTTAATGTCAGAACAAAACCCACTATACTTCATCATTCAAACCATGTTTGTCACTTCCTAGTTTGAAGACCCATTTCTGTTATTTTGTCAAATGAAATTTTGAAATATCCGTAATGTGGTCAGGGATGATTTTCACCGACCAGTGAAAATCAGTTGGACCGTGATTGGCGTCTAAGAAGTGGCTAGTCAATCTAGTCGCCTGATTCTTGCAACTCACTGTGCTCTTATGTTCTGAGATCCTTAACTTCACCTTCCGGGTAGTCCTGCCCACATATTTCAACTTACAAGGACATGTAATCAGATATATAAGTCTGTCACTATTACAATTTGTGAATTTCTTTTGTACCCATGGGCGATTAGTACCTATGTCAATCGTGTGGGACTTCTGTGTCTGAGGGCATGCTGCACATGATCCACATGGATAGTGGCCCTGTACAGCAGGGGACTACCATAGGGTCCCCACTTGATGGGAAATCTTGCTTCTTGGTCTAGTGTGGACCAACTGATCTAGCAAATTGGTGCTTCTTTTAAAGGAAAAGAGAGGAGGTGGAATTCGTTCTTGCCAGATGTTCAGTATTGACCAGTGTTTTCTCACACTCTTCTGTATGCCATTTGATATTGTACTAAATGTGTTAACAAAAGTGAGTCTGGAAAGTTCTGCCTTTGGTGCCGGAGGTTCTAAAAGGGCTTCTCTGTTGTTTTTCATGGCTGGTTTCAAAGAGGTTTCAAATATCTTGGCGAACATTGGTCCTTGAGAAAGGGGTACTCTATGCGGTATTTGTTGACTAGAGTGCGGCTTTTGATCTTGTCCCGCGTCGCAAACTCTGGCGAGTCTTGGAAGAACTTGGAATGGCTCCGGAATTGTTGACCTTGATCGCCCGTTTGCACGAGGACAACTAGGCCAGGGTCAGGTGGGGTAAGCAGGGTGAGGTCACGGATGCCTTCCCTGTCGAGCGGGGCATGAGGCAGGGTTGCGTTATGGCGCCCACCCTGTTCTTGCTCTACGTGAACGAGGCGGCAGACTACCTCTCCCAGGTCCCTACTGATGCCCCTATGATGGCTGGTAACTGCGTCCCGATCCTTATGTTCGCGGACGATACTTTGATAATATCAAAAACCCCAAGTGGTCTGCAAAGGGCCCTCCAGCGTTACACTGACTTTTGTCTGCTTCGTGGGCTTGAAATAAACACCGCCAAAACGAAGTTTATGTTTCTTACTGAACATAAGGTTTCCAAGTCACTAAAGCTATTTAGGGGAAGCATACATATGAACAATTGTCGGTTAGAGCAGGTTGATGCTTTTACGTATTTGGGGGTCAACCTTCAGCGAGACATGCGCTGGAATAGCGAAATAGATCTGACCGAATTAAGATTCCAGCACCAGTCAGGTTTCCTTCTCAAAAGGTTTAAGTCTTCCCTTACTAAACCTATTAGGCCACTTCTTTAGATCTATGGGATGAAGGTGTTAGGTTCGGTCCTCTATGGTGCTGAACTATGGGGATTTGAAAATCCGAAGGGTTTGACACTAGTAGAAAATGAATTTCTGCGTAAAGCTACTAGCGTCCCTAAAAGTACCCCCATTACACCACTGTTCTGGGACCTTGGAAAAAGAGCGGTGCAAGATCTGGCCACTCTGCGCCCATTATTATATTGGCGCAGACTGTGGACAACCGAGGAGCTACATCATTATGCCCTGGGTCTCAAGGAAATCATCGAAAAGGATCACTTTCATAGAGTCACTTGGTTGAAGTCAATTAGATCCCTGCTGGGGAGAATGGGCATGAGTGATCTATGGGATGACCTAACATCAACAATATTCCCATCAAAGAAAGACATGAACTCATGTTGGAAGTTGGTTACCTAAGACAAATGTGCCAAAGGCCTCTCATCCCATCTTACTGGGCGATTTCTTGAATTTAAGGCTCACCCAGCTTTAGAGCCTTACTGGGACGCCATTGAGAAACCGTCTGATCGGAAACTATACTTCCAATTTAGGGTAGGCACCCTTCCTATAAGGTCATTTACAGCAGGGTGGGCTGGGATCAGTGATGATAAATGCCCTAAATGCATGGACAAACAGGAAACTATAAGTCATCTATTGTTCTTTTGTCCCTTGTATTCTGGGTTAAACCAATATGTCATTTAATTGGTTTGCGAAAGCATGGTGAGGCGTTAAGAATACTATGTACAGACCCCAGCCTCCCAATTGCTGTTGCTATGGCAAAGTTTCTGAAATGGTCGTGGGTAATTCGATCGAAACTTATTGATTAAATTTTGGGTAGATTTAATTTGTCTTGGGCTCCCCTTACTATGAACAGTTGAGTTACAAGATTTGATGCCTAGTTTTTTGATCACTGTCATTTTAGCATCACCCTTTTTAAAAAGCTAGTATTTAATTAACTTGTATTTTAAAGCTGTATATTCGACATCAGTCTTGTGGAGTTTAATCCTTTCTTAATTATTTATAAAATGTATTTTTTATGAGATTTTATTGTATCAATAATGTATATGTGTACTCTTTTATGAATTAATTGTCGAATAAAGATTGTTGATGACAAATATCTTGGGATATTTCCTGGCACATAGTTGTGACGAAAGTGAGGTTTCATGATTCTCAAACCTTTCTTTAGTGGAACAGTTTCTCTGAACCCTAAGAAACTGACCATAAGGAAAATTATCCCTCAGGGGTTTCGGGTGATGGCTATCGTAACATAACAACGAGTTCCTAGACAGGCAGTAGCAACACGGCAGACGTGCCTCCAACTCAGCGTAAAAGTAGCAGCTCTCGGCACAAACAACACGGATAACCTCGGTGCCAAATCTCTACAGCTGCATTAGCACAATAGTTTTTATTAAGAAAACTGACACTGCGCCTCACGAGACACTTCCACCCCGACTCCTGTAATGCTCACTTGTTAGTTGTTCCCTTTCTGTAAACACATTATACAAACCAGGGATGCAAACCAGGGATGGAATAGCGGTACCTGACTTCAAAATGGCACCCACACCTCGGTGAGCTCCTGAAACCGGCCCTGATTATGCTTTGCTGGCAGTGGGGGAGTAGGAGGTGAGCAAGGTTCCTATGCACTGACTTGCCCACCCAGCCAGGGGCAGAATTCACCAAGCCTTCTCCTTTGCTGCAGCTGCTCCTCTACCAGTGCTGCCTGACCCCAAGATGGCCACCGGACTCTGAGCATACACACTCCAGAAACCGGAGCCTGCAGTGAGTGATGGCGTTCCTGCGATTTAACCCTGGGCATGTCTACCCTCCAGTCCCGACCTATATAGCTTGGCACACCGCAGCTCCTTCCAGAACATACCCATGCAGCAGCCTTGCAGCCACATTCGAAGGGAAGAAACTACGCCATGGACTCTCCTGGACTTCTTTACTTTTTCTTTTGTCCTGGCCACCATTTTGCTGCTGTTCTCGGCCGCTTTTCTCTGAACCCTGACCCGCTACCTTGCCCATTCCCTTGTCCTTTAACCCTTTTCCCTCATTTCCCCCTTGACGATCCTCAAATGTTTCTTCCCTTTTCTGATTTGCCTCTTCTCCATACCCGTATATCCCTACCACCCTCCCTTGGTGCTGTGACTGCATCCCCCCTCCGACCCCACTTAATGGAACTCTGCTTTTCTGTATATAGAGATAACTCTAATCACTAGTATATGCAGTAGACGTTTGTACTCTCTACCACTCCTATGTGACTCTTAGAGTATATCCATTCGTATCCCTTCCCTATGTATTTAGAGATAACCCTAATCACTAGTATATGCAGTAGACCTTTGTACTCTCTACCATTCCTATGTGACTCTTAGAGTATATCCATTCGTATCCCTTCCCTATGTATATAGAGATAACTCTAATCACTAGTAAATGCAGTAGACCTTTGTACTCTCTACCATTCCTATGTGACTCTTACCCCCACATGCATCATTGTGACAATGTGCGAATTCTTATTTGCGAAAATTAGGGAATCGCAAATAAGAATTCGCATAATGGGATGCATCAAATTTTTCGCATTTTCCTTGCGATTCGGTAAAAATCGCTATTTTTACCGATTCGCAAGGAAAATGCGATTCCTTATGTGCGAATTCGCATGGTGCGAATTCGGCAAGTGCGAAAATGCGCACATGATGAATACTGAAGTGATTGCAGTGTGCCTGCCTCTGAACCTAATTGCAACCACCTGTGGGCTACATTCAATTTGTATTTGGCAGTTTGGGGAGTGTGTTAGAAAGCTGCTGGAGAGGTGCCTTTTTCGTCTTGTGATTATGGAGTCAAGCAATGAGGTTTTGGAGCAGCAACCCAGGAAAAGGAAAGTTAAATTCAGTGAAAAAGAATTGGAGATATTAATTGAGGAAGTCACAGCTAGGCAGGAACAGCTTTTTGGAAAAAATTCTTTAAAAGTACCTTAGGCTTTTAAAAGAAAAATATGGATTACAATACAGTCAAAGGTCAATGCTGTAGGTGTTGCCCACAGAGACATCAGCAATCTCCAGAAGAGATGGTATGATTTGCGCAGCAGAGCCAAAGAGAGGATTGCGTCACGCATTAAATCAGCAAGGAGAACTGGTGGGGGTTCACCAAAAGACATACCAACTACCCCTTGGGAGGAACTAGTTGAAGGGACTTTACCTACTGAGGCAGTGATTGGTGTGTTTGACATAGACACCTCTGAGCAGCCAGGACCAAGTCAAGGTAATTGTTTTAAAATTTCTGTACAATGGTATTGACTGCATGACTTATTAATCACTTTGTAATGTGAAAAATGTGAAAAGAACATGTTTGTCCACAGTGTATTACAATAATGCTAAACTTTGCTTAAAAGAATGGCATCATGGGACATGTAGTTTTCACAACATTTCTTTATTGAAATCACAAAACAAGGTCCATTCAGATAGTATGTAGAGTCACTTTTACGTGTATTTGTCTGCAATGCGTCTATATATATGAATGTCATATGTTAACCTGTAAGAAAAACATAGGCAATGAGAGAAATTTCTATAACAGTTTACTTCAACTGTTTCAGTTGCAGATGCAGATTTGGATGCTGAATTCATTCAATTTGCAGAGTCATTTACACAAGATTTAATAAATAATGTTGGAAATAACTTCACCCATAGTGGAGCCTCAAAGTCGAAGACGCAGACTGCGTCAACTGGTAGACACAGAATCTGAGGCAGAGGACAATGTAAACACTGCAGTCCCAAGTACAGCAGTGAATGCTGAGCCTGCACAAAGGGTCCCAGGCAGGCGTCGCAGACTGCAACAAATCTTCCGGCGTCGCAGACGTCCTTTCCAAAATCATGAAGCGATGGATGACATTGAAAATGGCAGTCTCATTGAGAGGAAGTTATTAAAAGTAAAGCACCTGCAAGGAAAGGATATAAGGGTTATCAAGGGTAAAATCACCAATATGGTCAAAGACATTAACATTATGAGTACAGCACTGGTCAAAATGGTCAATGTCTCCTCAGACAAAATGGAACGCATAACATCAGCAATAGAGACACTATGTCAAGCAATGCAGGGAAACCAGGGTGCAGTTTTACAAAGAGCAACAGTAGCAAATATGCATTCTAGAACAAGAGCCATGCACAGAATGTGCAATAACACATCTAAATTGATAGAAACTACTGTAGAAATTCAAAAGGATATGAGGAAATATTATGGTGAGCTGTCCTCTGGCATGAAGTCAATGCAAGGCCTCATTTCAGAGCACCATCAAGGGCCAAGTGCTATCTGCCATCCTGAGTCTGCAGTTACTGCATCTTCCACAAAAACTACAAATGTAACTATTAAAGCAGCTTCTGAAAGAAGAAGTGTCAGAAATGTTGCCAAACATACCTTAAAAAACCTTAATTCATACCCTGTACAGGTTAAAGCATTGGGGTTGAGAGGAAGGAAAAAATGAACAATATTTGAGAGTTGTTGAGAATTTTTGAATTAATTACAATAAATGACAAGATGAATAACTTTGATGATTAAAAGCAAATGAAAATTTTGTTGCAAAAAAGCAGATATGTTTGAAGAGATTGTGACATTACATTACTTTTGAATTGCAATAAAAAATTAAGTTAAAGCAAAAGCATGTTTGTTCTGTGTATTACCTTTATTTAAAAGTAATGCTGAGTTATCTCTGCTCTCCTTCTCCTTCCCTCTGCTGCATCAGGACCATTGATTCTAGGTTGGGGTTGGTGAGGTTTTTTGTGGTTGTTTGGGATGTTGTCTTCAAATTCCAATCCAAGGCCTCTTTTCATGGCTACATTGTGCAGCATGGCACAAGTGGCAACAATTTTGCAACACACCTCAGGACGATATTGTAATGCACCTCCAGTTTTATGAAGTATACGGAATCTGGATTTCATTATTCCAAATGTCCTCTCAATCACATTTCTGGTAGAGATATGAGCTTGGTTATAATTCTGCTCTTTATGGGTTGTTGGATTGAGATAAGGAGTCAGGATAAATGTTCTCACACCATAAGCACTGTCACCTATGAAAAGATTTAACTAATTTAGTTGATTACAAACATGTCATAATTTTCTTTGTCTGAAAACAATATCAACAACATGACATGATAACTTACCCAGTAAATATCCATCTCCAAAATGTCCTGCTTCCAACTTTGTGAATATGGCACTCTGTTTGAATATATAGGAGTCATGAGCACTTCCAGGGAAACTAGCTACTACGTCTGTGATTATGGTTTTAGAATTACAAATGGCTTGAATGTTCAATGAATGATTCAATTTCCTATTCCTAAAAATGTACTCATTTTGAGAAGGTGGGCATATGGGAATATGAGTACCATCTATGTAGCCTATGACATGAGGAAAATGAGCCATGTTATAGAAGTCCAACTTTGTCTGTAAAAGTTCCTGTTAAGTACTTGGAAACACTATGTAATGCCTGATCCTCAACAACATAGCATTTAAAAAATTTCTGAAAAACCTTGATAGGGAACTCTGTGACACCCCCCCAGCAATGGCAATCACACCTTGAAAAGAACCAGAAGCCAGTAGATGTAGGCAACAAAGTACTTGAACATGAGTAGGAATGGCTTGTGTTCTAAGGGTGGGCCTCTGTAGTATAGGATCCAAATCAGCAATTAATTCCAGTATAGAATCTACATTTAACCTATACTTATCATAAATTTCTGCCTCAGTCTGCCCAAATAAATTTATGCGCACTCTAAATATCCTTTCACTCACTACTCTGCGCCTGTATGCAGCTCTCAATCTCCGCCTACGTGCCAAGACTATGACTGCAGCCATGGTGAAAGAAAATGTAATGGTCAGAGTGTCACTTATATACCAAGAGGTATCAAAATCACATGCGAGTTTGGTTTGGAAAAAAATAACACCAAGTCTGAGCTCTTCTTATTTTAGGAAATGCTATTTGCGATTTTTCAAGGAATCGCAAATAGCGTTTTTTCATGCATGCCATTTTTTCCATGCTAAATGCGATTCCTTACTGTTTGCGAATCATATGCGAATTCTAAATATGCGAATTTCACAGGACTGATGATGCATCCCAAAATTGCATTTTGCATTCGCAAACGGCCGAATTAAGCGATTCGCACCGTTTGCGAACACAAAACACAATGATGCATGTGGGGGTTAGAGTATATCCATTCGTATCCCTTCCTCATGTATAAAGAGATAATTCTAATCACTAGTATATGCAGTAGACCTTTGTACTCTCTACCATTCCTATGTGACTCTTAGAGTATATCCATTCGTATCCCTTCCTTATGTATATAGAGATAACTCTAATCACTAGTATATGCAGTAGACCTATCTACTCTCTACCATTCCTATGTGACTCTTAGAGTATATCCATTCATATCTCTTCCTTGAGTGACTTTACTATTTGTACATTTGCAATTTTTCTTTCGATGTGTATCTCTTCCTTGTGTGACTTTACATCTTGTACATTTGCAATTTTTTTCTGTTTGTATCTTTTATGTAACGCATGTAATCCTAAATCTTTATGTTTTGCAACTGGTTCTTATGTAAAGCGCTCTGACACCTTTGGGTAAAGTTCCCGCTATATAAAATCGCATTAAATAAATAAATAAAATATACAATTCAGTCTCAATGCCTGATGGTGTGGCTACAAATAGTAGATCCAGAGAAGCCAATTTATGCTCGTCATATTCCACGGTAAATTTCAAAAAAACTTTTCTGCTATTCAGCCATGCCAAAAATTGGCCTATAGACTCAGTCAAATAACGAGGACGTCATCTATATAGCGTCTCCATAGAGGCACTGAGTCACAAAAGGGATTGGTCGGTGCTAAAACATGCTCTTGCTTGAAGCCGTGCACATATAAATTAGCTAGGCAAGTAGCAAAAACGCTCTCCATGCTCGTACCAGAGGTTTGCAAATAGATTGTGTCCTCAAATTTGAAAGTTTTTTCCTTCATGGCAAGCTGGGCACATGCAATGAGGGACTGGATAGGGTTTATGGAGTCCAGGTCTCTATCCATGAGCAGTGATGTAATAGCCTTCAGAGTCTTATCTTGGGGGATTGATGTAGACAGAGACTCTACATCAAATGATACTAGAATGTCTGTTTCCATGCCAAAATCAATTCCCGGTAGGAGCCGCAAAACATCTTTCATGTCTTGCAAGAAAGTCGGCATCTCCTTAACCATGGGCCTTAATAAATGGTCGATAAATGTGGAAAAAGGTTCCAACACTGAACCCAGACCGGAAATACTCAGACACCCTGGTGGTGGCCTCTGAGTTTTGTGCACCTTTGGTAGCACATAGAAATAAGGCATTACTGGATGTTCTGTTTGTAAAAAAACAGCTTCTTGAGCAGTTATCCAGCCCTCATTCAATGCCTCTTCTACCAATTGTGCAATGGTGTTTTTAATTTTTCTGTGGGATCAGTTTTCAAAGAGCGATATGATTTTCTGTCGCCAAGTTGGCTTAAACATTCGTCACAATACGTTCCAGTATCTAATACCGCAATCACCCCGCCTTTATCGGCCGGTTTGATCGTGATCTGGTCTTCCATTATGAGACTCTGTAGAGCCAAGTGTTCAAGTTTAGGTAGATTACAGTAAGACCTATCCTCATTTTTGCAAAGTGTCATGGCATCCTTGCTCACCGCTTACTCAAACATTAGTACCTTTGCAGGTGTTAAGTGTGCTGGCGGATTGAAAGTAGATCTCCATATGAGACCTGTGTTTGTGTCTATGGAATCACTAGGATCTTGTTGATTCTTTTCAAAGAAAAAATGCAGCCGGATTTTGCTGAAAAATTTCTCCAACTCAATATGGGTTAAAAGTGGAGACAAATCCCAGACCTCTATTCAAAACCGCCTTTTCAACCGGAGTTAGAATTCTTAAGATGAGATTGATCATTAATCCATCTCGGTGCTGGTCCCTGGTTGGCCCGAAGTCGTCTTCTTGCTGCTGCGTAAACCCCTGGGTAATAGAGGCGGACCCAATGCACTTGGGCCTGTTGGTTCCCCCTTCTTCCCCTGAAGCGTCCCCGGACAAACCCTGAAAAAGGCTGGTTATTGAAGTTATTGTGGTGGTTGAAATGGTCCCATCGGCGGATGGAACGTAGGAGCTGAAAAATTCCATGGATTAGGTTGCCACCATTGTTGATATTAGTTTGTTGGTCCTCCTCTCCACTTTTGTTGATAGTTCTTACAGTGTCCTCTATTGTATTGGCCACTTTTGGCAGAGGAGCCGGAATCACTAAAGCCTTCTTCTGAGCTAGAGGTCCCATAAGAAGAGCCCACCCTCCGTCCTTTGCTGTTAAATTCGGGGGTGGGGGGGACATCTGAGTCACTTGTGTACGGATACAAGGCCGGCCACGATCATACTAGGCCATCCGCGCCTACCTGTCCGTCGGTACTCCTTTCTTGAGAGGGGTATAGCCCTTAGAGTCACTCTAGTGACACTAGGAGGAGATCCAGATGATGACAAAGCATGGCACCACTGGTGACTGATGGGAATCTGTCCTTGTGATTAGGACTTTCAATTGCTCTAAGGATATTAAGTTTCCCTTTGACAGTGAGGTAGATTTTGTTCTTTCAGATTCTCTTCACGTTATTGTGTGTTTGTTAAGACCCATGGATAGGTTTGTGTAGTTTTTGTTTTCTATGGGGAGTATATCCACACTAGGGGCCAGATGTAGGTAAATCTATTTTACTGACTCATAAATACCGAATTTTACCGATTCGGTATTTATGAATCGGTAAAATAGAAGCAGGGAGATGTAGGTACATCCAGATGTTTTTTTACCGAATCGGTAAAAATCGGTATTTACCGATTCGGTAAATACCGACCGGTAATGCCCATTCATTCCTATGGGCTTTGAAGCCCATAGGAATGCATGGGCATTACCGATTCGGTATTTACCGAATCGGTAAATACCGAATGTCACAAGGGTGCAGGGGGTGTCACTTTGACAACCTCTGGCACCCCCAAAAGAGGCTCGGGTGCCATGTGGCAGGCATACCTGCCCTAAGGGCAGGTCTGCCTGTCATATGGCACAGGTGTGCATGCACACATGTGCATGCACACCGGAATCGGTATTTTACCATCAAATTGAATTTGATGGTAAAATACCGATTCTGTAAGGCTTGTGGGACTCAGTAGAGTCCCACCTACATCTCAATATTACAGAATCGGTAAAAATACCGATTCGGTAATTTACAGAATCGGTAAATTTACCGATCGGTAAATTTACCGATTCTGTAATAATTTGCCCCCTACGTCTCAAATTCCTTTTACCGGTCAGTAACGGCCGAATTCGGCCGTTACCGACCGGTAAATTCCTACCTACATCTGGCCCTAGGTCTTTAAATATTCCCTGAGACCCTTTTCTAACTGGTGTCTTGTTTATTTTCTTACTTTAGCCATTTTGCACCTGAAGCCTTTTTCTGATCACATGTCTGGGGAGGGTGATAGCTGGGCTTTGTGTATTCTCCCTAAACAGTCACACACAATGGGAGCTTAGTTGTGAGTTGATGAGCCATCCTGGTAGGATGGGAGGGAGAAGCCGAACCCAGCCTCACTTACACCTGAAAAGGTTGTGTCCTGTCCCCACAAAAAGAGCTGCATAGCCTCCAGTAGTGAGACTGGAGCCAGGGCAGAAGGGAGCCCCCTGTGCACGTCAAAGGCATGTCTTTGAAGTCTTACCCAATTCAAAGGCACAACTGGGTATAAGTACTGGACCTCAGACACCACCACGTCAGTACACTTCTGGACCTGTGGATACTCTGCCATGAAAAAGAACTGATGTGCTGCTGAAGAACTGCCACTTTGCTGGACTGCTGCTTTGTTGGACTCCTGCTTTGCTGTGCTAACCCGCTGGCCTCCTGCCTCTGTGGGAAGGACAGGGCCTGCCTCACTTGTCCCCAGAACCCAAAGTGAGTTTAAGGGCTAACTTGCTGGCCTCCTGATCTGAAATCTCAGGGACATAAAAGATTTCCAACTCACCTGCGTCTGCACCTAGACTCTGCCATCTGTGAGTCTGCCCTACAAAGTGGTATCACTGCAGTCTTGAGCACCTGGAAGTGGGCCAAAGGTGCTGCTCCAGCTAAACTGAGACATTCTCTGCTGGGCGATGCAACCACCCAAGCAGAACAAATGCATCTTCTTGGCTGAGCGGCAGATCTTTGAGCAAAACCAATGCATCACGGGTGTTGCATGGATTAGACTCATCATAGAAGACTTGCTTCACCACAACCTCCTGCTTCTAGAACCAACACTTTGCCTTCAGAACCACCGCTGCACAACACATAGCCTCGACAAGGATGCCGGATCTCCGCATCGCAACTTCAGCACTCATCAGAATCAGCGCATCACCCCTGATTTCCCTCACATTTTGGACAACAGACTTCACATCGCAAGCCCCGTCAACAGGATCATCAATGTTGATTCATCAGGACCTCTCACCGCAATCTCACCCCACCTCAGAATGGACACATCACCTCAGCTGCGTGGTACATGTTCAAATCAGATCTACGCAACCAGGATTAAGGTACTTTGGTTCAACGGGCCTAACTGGTCCCTGTATCCATCTCACACTCCATTGCAGTCAGCCTGAACATTTTGCTTTGTCCCAGTCTAGAACGACAAGAAGTCCCAAATAGTGCTTTTTGCTTCTAGGCGCTATGATGCTATATGGTGTTTATGCAGGAGTCAAAGAGTACGGTTTTTAAGTTCTTTCTAAATACTGCTTCAGACAGGCTGTTTCACAAATCAAGCAGGAGCCCATTCCACAGTTTAGTTGCCAGGAAAATGAATGATCTACCTCTGCTTTTGGCCTTGTGGATGTGTGGTGTTAGAAGGGCCTGAGTTTGTTGGATCTCAGAGTTCTTTCCTTGACGTGGGACTTGAAGCGGCACCAGAGGTAGAGAGGGCCCTTGTGGTTGTAGGCCGTAAAGGCAAGGATGAGTTCCTTGAACTGGATTATTTTATTCACTTGAAACCAGAGCCAGTGTAGAAGATGTAGGTGTCCTGAGGGAATCTTGAGAAGTAGCTGGACAGCAGTGTTCCAAATGATTTGGAGACTCTGAATCAGAAAGGCCGCTAGTCCCAGATACAAGCTTATTGGCGTAATTCAACATGGAGGTAATCAGGGCATAGATAGTCGTCATGCCATACTTCACAGGGATAAGATACATCATCCTTCTCAAGGATTTAAGAGTGAAGAAGCAGGTGGTGTATAATGCCTTGATTTGGGTCTCAAAAGTAAGGCTGAAGTCAAAATTCACCCGAGGTTTCTTACCACAGGTGATGGGAGGGGAGACCTATTTCTGATGGCCACCCAAGGCTAGATTCAGGGGTGGACTTGAGGCAAGAGAAAATAATCTCAGTCTTATCTGAGTTGATCTTTAAACAGCTTGCATTGATCCTGTCCACCACTGACTTGACAAGTTTCACCAGTGGCTCCAGGTATATATTTAAAAGTGTGGATATGAAAGCTAAACCCTGTGGGACTTCAGACTCTACTGGTTTTGACGCAGAGGTGAAAGGTGGAAGGAGCACAGCCTGGGAGTGCTCACTGATGAAGGATTCCAGCAATAACAGGGGTAGGTCTTTTCAACTCTCTCTCGCAAAATAGCATGAGAGACCGTATCGAATGAAGAGGAGAGGTCCAGAAGCATTACGATGACCGGGTTACTTGAAGTCAAATTTTCTTTAATGTATTCTGAGACTTCCAGTAGAGTGGTTTTAGTGCTGTAGCCAGCAGGGAATTCCGACTGGGGGTCATGGAGTGGATGATTAGACTCAAGAAAGTATGATATCTGCCTGTTTACATTTTTCCCCAGTAGCTTCGCAATCGTAGGAAGCAGTGAAATTGGACTAAAGTTGCTGGGACCTTCAGGGTGAGCTGATGGCTTCATATGCGGGGGAGCAGCAGAGCTTGTTTCCATCAGAAAGTCACCAGCTCCCGGCCAAGGAATTAATTTAGTAGTCTGTTCAAGATGGGATTCACAACCGGGGCAGACAGTTTGAGGATGGCTGGGGGGCAGGGATCTAGAGGAGAGGCAGACTTGCAACTTGCAAGTTCTGCTGCTGATGCCTCTATGGTAATCACGGCAAATCTAAACACTAATGGGCAAGAATGGGAGTAGGAAGTTACCTCTTCAGTAGAGGGACTCTGCATGGCGGATTGTTCATAGATGGCTTTGGGTTTTTCGAAAGAAAAATTCTGAGAGGCCCTTGCAGAGCTCCATAGAAGGAGAGAGGGTATTTTATATTTAGAGAAAGAGTTGCCAATTTTAAACAACTCCTACGGTTTGTTTGTAGCCTCGGAGATGGAAGTGGCAATAAAGGTTTTTCGGGCCAACTGATTTTCTTTTTAGAGCGGCTTGGTAATTTACTTTAGCATCTTTGTCATAGTTGGACCTCCATTGCCTTTCTAACTGTTTACATATTGATTTCTCTAACTCAATGATGTCAGAGAACCAAAAGGCAGAGGGTTTAAGTCTCCTTGAGAAGTAGGATTTCAAAGATGCAAACTAGCTGTTAAAACGCAATGCATCCTGCTCTATGTCACCTGTCCCATGACAGAGAATGGACAGTAGCAACTCTATGTGCAGGGAGTCTGAGATTGTATGCAAAGGTTGGAACATCTTCTTAGTCAGACTTTGCCAGTCACAAGGAGTTGAGGAAATAACATTGAAAGGGATCAGAAATTGGTCAGACCAAGTGAGTTCCAGGATTGGCTTTATCATGACAGTTAAGGGGGGAACTAAGATAAGATCCGCTGTGTGTCCTGCCTTGTGAGTGGGTACTTTAATTAGTTGTTGGAGGTTGAAACCATCCAAAGAACACAGAAATTGCTGTGCGGGTTATTGTTAAGTTTGTCCACATGAAGGTTAAAATCACTTAATTTCAAAGACCTGGCATGATGGGGGGTATAATTGACCTAATCTGTCAATCAGAAGCTGTAGGGAGGTATCTGAAGCATCAGGGGTGCAATAGATAAGCGTGCCTGATTATGTGAAGGTAGGGGCTAAAATAATGGTGAAGGACATTCCTTTAATATTATTTATGTTGGTTAGTGTTGATACAGCACAGGAGTAGGTGGAACGATGTATAATACCCACCCCACCCCCATTTTTATCATCTCCGTCAAAGTCCTTAATAGAGAAGTCTTGGGGGATTATCAATGCAATATTGGCAGCCAAACTGTCTTTTAACCAAGTTTCGGTAGGAGACAGCAAATCCTAGTGGTTATCAGTAAAAAACTGAAATTTTCTAGTGAATGTCAGTGTAAGGAGCAACAATTTGTAAGGCCTGCTAAAAAAAGAAGCTCATGATGTGAGTAAAGTAGAGTCACCCAGCCCGCCGTTTGACATAAGTCTATAGTTTATGAAAAGTGTAGGGCTGCATGGTTTAAAGGCTTCAAGGAAGAAGTCGCACCCATGGCAATTGAATCCCAATCCTGGGTTACCAAGGGTGAACTTAATCCTAAGAACACAGGATGAAGTACCTAGTGCTAATAATTTGGCCCTAGTGTAGATAATATGGGGTGCATTATGGCTGGGCTTGCTGGCAGCATGGCTGTATGTCCCCAGCCTCATTTGATTAATATAGGGTCTGGCCACTCATTGTGGTCTTGTTTTCTTTATTCAATTAAGCGATTTCAAATCTTTATTTCGGTCGCGAGACCATAAAAGATGTGCACATAAATGTTACATCATTAAAACCAAATTATAAACACATTTTAAGAGCATAAGTATTCAATTAAGCTCTTTTTTATATCCTGGTGTGGAATCTTTTTGTGTGGGTTTTCATTGTTTTACTGCTTGAAAAGTTGCACAAGTACTTTACACATTGCCTCTAAATTTAAGCCTGACTGCTCTGTGCCCAGCTGCCAGAGGGTGAGCACAGATTAATTTAGAGTTTGCCTGTTGCTTACTCTGACTAGGATTGTGGTTGCTGCTTGACTAGGGTTCATATCACAGTCATCCTGCATCCCAATTTCTAACATTGGTGATCATGTTGCGGATAGGACATGTGTTTGTGTAGTGCCATATAGAAATGTGGTGTACCTACTAATCCATATCCAAGACAGATTCATAATTTAAATTCTCCCTAATTGGCATTCATGATTTTTCCTCCAAATCACTTCTCTAACTGAATCTACAACTGCACCTACAAGAATGGAATTTGAGCTGACTAACATACAGGTATACACTGTGGCCCAGCTCATGGACTTCTGTAAGAAGATTGGACTTTCGGCCAAGAATACCAACAGGAAGGTGGAGTTGAAAAAGTCACTGGGGGTCTGGACAGAAGCTCAGTCCATGCTGGATGAGATCACAGGAGAGGATGATGGGATCAAGGGGCCTGATGATGACACTTTCGAGGAACCACATGCAGTAGGATGGGAGGAGTTGACCCCTGAATTGGAGCTTCTTGCCAGGGTAGGGAGCAGTGTCTCTTCCTGTAGCCTATCCCCAGAGGAACTGGTGGAGAGGAGAAAAGAGAGAGAATTTAAACTGCAGATTACTACATTAAAAATGGAGCACTCATTAGTAGATGCATGTAGCAGTTTTGTATTCAAATGAATTGTAGCTCCCATGGAAATTTACACACATTTACAGGGCTGTCAAAGCCAGAAAGAGCGATTAAAGTGATAAGAAGTATAGTGACTTTAGGTGCACGGTGCTCGTGGTGCAGTGAATATGTACTAAGTGAAACAGTATATAAAACTGGTCAGCAAAAGCACAATATATCTGGTAGCTAGCACAATTGCCTATTGAATTAGACCAGGAGATTTGTAGGCGCTGAACCAAGAATAGCCATCAATGCTTCGACCCAGACAACCCTCAGTAATAAAGTCATACATGATCACCTCCAGGGCCTTCCCTTGGTGGAATGCTCGTGTAAAGGGAAAACACATCCAGGGTCACCAACAGTTGTGTTCATGTCAATGTTTGTAAATTTCCATGGGAACAACAATTCTTTTGAATACAAAACTGCTACATGCATCTACTAATTAGTGTTATGTATTATTATTATCTTAGTGTTCCTATATGCTCTAATTAATCTAAATATTATGTACTAAGCAACCAACTTTGATTTATTCTGCATCATAAATAGCTTTTTTGTTACTACTACAGAACCACTGCAGCGTTTTCTAATACATACCCAGGTTCTAAGGGAAAAATAGTCACCCCATTGTGGTTATACTAATTTAAAAATGGAGGCAGAGGAGAAGAAGGCTAAAAGGGCCTTGGAGGAGAAAAAGATGTTACTGGCTCATGAGCGTAGCCTAAAAAAGCTGGCCATCAATTTTAGGTAGGTGGATTCCAGCACTGATGGTAGCAGTATACATGCAGTACCTGAAGAGGAAATAAGCACTGGAAAAGCCACCTGTTCTTTCCTTTGAAGAGCTATTGACTTTGGCAATGTGTTTTGCTAATGCATGCAGAAAAAAATCCAGTTTTGAAATGATAAAAAGAAAGTGAAGCAATGCTGATGCATGTGGAAAAAAATGGCAATCTGAACCAATAAAAAGAAAGTGAAGCAATGCCAACGCGTGTGGAAAAACAAATGTTTTGCCTAAAAATGTTATTGTTGAACATAAGTTCTCTGAAGCACAAGTACAGCAATACAATGGTGAAGTGAAAAGTGATGCCGATGCATGTGGAAAAAAAGGTAATTCCGATCTGAAAGATAAAAAGAAAGTGATTTAAGTGTTGCAATTACACGGTAATAACATTGTGTTAATTGAGGAAGAAGTATAGTACACAGACACCACTGCATGCAGAGCACACCTTAGCACGTGTGCTGAATGCCTATACAAGTGGCAGATTTTTGCCACTACCTCACTTGTCTCACCTGGTCCTGAAGAAAGCCTCACAGTTTTTAAAGAGGCTGAAACATGATGACCATAGTGACAATTAAGATCAATATATCTTAATGTTGTCCCTATACCTTTTTTAACCTTGTCCTGGGCAGCTGGGAATTAAATTAGATCAGTAACGACTCCCAGAGACATTTTTTACTTGCACCACTTCATGAGCACTTTCCCCACACACAATTACACCAATCCAGCTCCGCTGTAATCAGGCGTTGCAGCGCAACTGGGTGGCACTCAGCTACACAGTTGGGATCCCGATGATGAAGCATGCCACCAACTAGTGTGGTGGGCAATGAGTCTTTATATTAACCTAATGGGTTTCTGGCACTGAAGAACTACTATGGAGTCGATTTCGTTAGTGGGTTCGTCCACTATGTTTGTTTGGAGAAGTGTAGTGCCAGTACAAGAGGGACACACATTAAACTCAATTAATTAGTACTTTGTCCGTGCTGCAGAAAAGTAATTGGAAGTAATGTCAGACATATGCTGGCCAATTTGGATGCAGCTACAGTGACTGACAATCTAACCTGCAAATGTTACTTGTTGACGGAGCTCCAAGCCCATTACTGCATACAGTACCCCTCACACCAGCAGCACATGCACACTGTTAGGTGAGACATATAAAGAGTTCACATACCCAAGGATTTGGTGCCCAGCCATGTGGTGGGAGATGACATAGACAAATGGTTTTCTGCCTATAAAGTTGCACTGAGGGTTCACAATGGACCTGTGGAGCATTGGGGGGTGATCTGTGGAAAAACATGCCTACTGTGGGGAGGGACACACTTCTAACATTAGAGTGCAAAACAAAAGCACAAGGGATTGATAAGTGCTGAACTCAGTTGTAGGCCATGCTACCTCACCAAACTCCATTCACCTCAAACATTCAGGGAGCAGAGAGGATCATCCAAGCCTTCAGCCGATTAGAAAATATTCAAGTACATCAATGAATGAGATCACATTGATTCAAACTGTTACAATGTGAACACCCTTGAGCACAATATGAGTTACTGCACATTCGAACCCAGGATTGAAGACATTATAAAATGTTAATCACTGGTTGGGACCCAAAGTATTTGAAACCACAAAACTAAGAGAAATAAAATCTAAAGCATTGCTAGCTGGAACATTAAAACATTTTCTCCCTGTATCAAATGAATCAGCCAAATAGCTGTGGGCCCCCTCCATTAAGGCATATACAGCTGCTGAGTGTCTGTGAGTTCCCCTCCTATTTCCCCTTGGTAGACACCATGCACAGTGATGAAGTGCTCATTTAGCTCCTACAGAAACCATAGAAGTTGCTGGCTTGTACTTAGTCATTTTAGTTGCCAAACCTTCAATCACAAGTGAACTCTGTAATGGCACACCATAATCGGACTAATACCTTTCGTTTACTAACAAAAACATAATAAAAATTAGTTTTTTTCTAACAGCTGTCTAATCACAGTGGTAGTTATTGAAATATCCTCTCCTATGAGTGGATGGTAATAGAAAATAGGTTTGTCAGCACAGTATTATCATATCTGTTTCAGTGACCTAAGAATGAGAAGGGCGTATTGATCCTTGGGGTCCATTTCCCTTTGCATAAGTATGATTATTATATTTTCAGATTCATTTTGTAATTGGGTTTCAGAAAAGTACCTGTACACCCACTCAAAGACGGCCCCCTCCCTCTATTATAAATGTGACCCCAGGGAGGTGGTGGTCCAGAGGGTTATACACGGCCTGGGAGGGGGGGGTGGCACAGCCCTCCTTCCTCTATTTAATATATAAAAAGAAGCCCCCGGGACCTGGCCTACCCAGGGGTTAATCATTTAAGAAGCGTTGGATTTCCTTGAATATCTCACACACTACTGAACGGATTTATACCAAATCACAAAAAGCATGCTTTCTGGACTAAGGTCTAGCTTTAGGCCAAATTTGGTGTAACTCCATTGAAGCGGTTCAGGCTGTAGTCTTGGATTTGTGTCAAATATCCCCATGGGAATTAACATTGGAAACACACTTTTTTTGATCCTCCCCTTTTCTCGGTCCCAGCTTGACATATCCTCCTGAAACTTTCCATGCACAACTAGGATCAGGTAGGCACTTTTTTGGGAAAATTTCATCAAGATTCGTCAAACAGCATCAAAGTTATAAGTAAGTCAAAAAATTGAAACTAGGCCCTAACTATAACTACCGACTGTCAACCGCAAGTAGATAATATATTTCTATATCTATTAAAGAACATGTAAGGGTACAAATTGTATTAAGAGAGAATTTGGCACGGGTAAATAGAAAAGTATTGTGATTCAGAATACTGAGGGGAGTACAGCAATAGGAGTGCAAACAACACCCCAGTGCAAAAGTCTAAAAATAATTATATAATAATATGCATTTCAAAGTATTACCTAATTGGCAACAATTATTTTGATTAAGTAGATAATAAAACATGGGAGCATGAATTTAACTGATACATATTTCGGAGAAGACGCTGTCATCTGTGTCATGATATATGCTGATGGTTCTTGATTTTCAATGTTAAATGTCACAATTAGTATATGTGTAATAAATCGCCTCTTAGCAAGGAGCTGATCTTCTAATGAGATGTGATGGATTTAATGTTAGAAGAAATTATGATATACAGAAGGTCCCTTTGGGGTAAAGGCATCTTGAAATGTTAGGTAATTGATTTTGTTATTAATACGTTTGTGGAAGTAGCTCAGTCTTTGATGTTTACAATTACTTTCAAAATTTCTCAAAACAGTGTATCATTTAGGACCTGTGAATCAGAGTAAGTATCTGAATGACTTAGCTGAGCTGCTACATATCCAATCGGAATATCCGCACTATAAAGTCTGGAAAAAATTCTATAGACATCTATGGAGGATGAAGAGGTTAGTTTGTAAAACTGTGGACATTTCTATAAATTTGCAGGAGCATTTGTGATAGTAAAGGGGTTGGGGTTTGCTAATGGAAATAGAAAAGCATACATCCAAAGAAGAGTCTAATGGAGTAAATGAAGTTGGGGATTCTACTTTGTATTACACATTTCCTCCAGAAATTGGTAGATTTTCTGTTACCGACCAAAGTACCATGTTTCTAACAAGTCCAAACGTAAGAATTTATTCGACTCTTTTTTAGTTTCAAGGCACAGTGCATTTAGTTAAGGAGATTTTAAGCACTGGTGACATTTGTTTTAAAAGTATGAAACTAAAACACGCTCTGACAAAGGCTTTTATTTTGGAGTAGCTGCTTTTATGTAATGCATGGTGAATTTCCTACTTTTGGAACTACTCCTATTACGAATGTCAAACAGTGAAAATACACTTGCTAATACTGCTGTGCCAAGCAGGCACACCCTCCCGGTTTTGAATAAAGCAGCTTGTGCCAAGTGTCAACGTATGTTGAGTACTAATTCTGTGAAATAGAGGTGCTTGTTTTACCTTGTTTAATCAAGAATGTATTTCAGATATTTCTTATGTTGGTATACTAGGGCAAATACGGGCCTAATGAACCCCTAGGGTATGGAGGTTTAAATATTTAAATAGCACACTGTGTTCTGGGAAATGCTGTGTGAAATTTACCCAGAGCACTAAATAAGGAATGTAAATGAAAGTAGGCAGATGGATGGCAGGTGGATGGCCATCTAAAATATGGGGAACGATGAGCATTTGCACTTAATTCAACTTGTACCAGTGCAAGAGTGACACATTCTACCATTTAATCAAGGATATGTCTTACGCATGGCCTGCCTGGGCAAAAAAAACACATCCTTACCTGGGGTAGTTGGAACTAACTAAAGGGGGGCTCCTGTTGTCCATGGTAATAACATAAATGGGTTATGCAACAGTCATGCAGTCTTTGGATGGGCTCCTAAGAATGTAAACTGTGCAAGCAAGCTGATTAGGCAGCTCTGATATTAAGTATTGTTGCCCTTAGCATGTAAGGTGTTCCTGAATTTATTCACACTTCTAGGCAGAACTGCACACCAGAATGGGAGAGAAAATTGTGTCCCAGGGGCAGCACATTTCCACTGGCTACCCTCCTTCAGCAAGTTGGTATTACAGCTTGGACCGTGAATTCTAGAAGAGGAGCTGCTATGTTGCTCAGCACTAAGAAGACTACTTTCTTTGATAGGACCTGCACCTTATTAAGAGTGGTGTTTTCTTGCAACAGGCCTGGGGCCCACATGAAACAGTGAGGCTTTTGGACTGTACCCCACCATGCAGCTATGTGAGGATATCATCAACCTGTTTTGTCTTCATCACCTCTAGGTCCAAGGAAGGAGCTGAGGACTACAGCATCTGTTGATGAGAGTACTTTGGCCTGTGCTGTGGAGTAACCTGGCTGTATCCTTCAGTTGCCTTCATGCAGCTTTACCAACACCCTACAGTGCGCCACTCCCCTGGTCTCAGACTACTGTAGAGGTAGCTGGAGACAAATTAATTGGTTCAGAAACCATTGTCAAACATCCAAAACCATTATGCCGACATAGACAATGAACTTGCAGTCCTCACCATAAGGATTGGCCTATCAGCTGCTTCATTGCAGCCAGACCCTGATGATTGGGTACTTTACTGCCATAAAAATCCAACCCTATCCATTGGTGTATATATGTAATAGCACTGTATCGATAAGGGGTCCCTGGTCTTTGCAGTAGTGAGAGCTACTTCTGCTCAATAAATGTCCTCTCAAGCTACGTACAAATGTCATCATTGTAAAATATTAACCATATAGGTTAACATTTCTATAACTTCCTTAAGCAGGATTATCAGTAGTGACCCCCCTAAGCATATCAGTTTCTGAAAAAACATTATTTTTCCAATGTTGTCCAGCATGTATAGCTCCTGAAACTATACAGTAGCCTTGGGATGGTTCATGGGCATTGCTTGGAGGTGTCTCCAACCAGTCAATCGTGAACTACCAGTAGCCCACCAACACCTTCAAAGTAGCTCACAGCCTTGGGTTTGTCATTAAGTAGGCACAGGGTCACCTTTACCTTTTAACCATTCAAAATTAAGGGAATGCTTTGTTTAGTTTACATTATTATCTTCAGGCTGCAGATAGCAGGGCCTAATAATGAGCAGTGCTGGAGTCAGATTTATTACTGAAGGCACAGAGGTGAACAACGGAGGCACTGGGATTTATAAATATTAAATAAAAGTCCTTATTAACTCAATATTAGAGCATGAAAACAACATTTTATTTCTGTATGCTTTATGTGAGAGAACATTAACAGATAGAGTTAATTTAACTCTTCATTTTAATCTTATTCCATTTCAAAGACTTGCATTTACAACCAGCAGGCCTCTTGCTCCCGGCGGCCAGTAGACACTGTGCAATATTTATAACTCAAAAATACTGTCATTTTTTTCAAATGGGAAAAATGTAAAGTGGATAAAAATATTTCTATAAAACATTGAGTCAATGTTTTTCTCCACTTTCAATTAAGGCAGTTTTATGTCTTAATTTTGTATGAAGCATGTTTCTCAATTCAAATTCCACCTATTTAAACAAATCATTGTACATTTCTGTTATAAATATGGCACCTGCTCTTTGTAAATGCAAAACTTTGAAATGGGAGAACATTTAATTGATGAGTTTTTTGGAATCTATAAACATAAAGTTAACTCTTCGGTTACTTTTTCTCCCATTTCAAAGTGTAGCATTTGCACACAGTAGGAATCTTGCTCCCAGTGGCTGGTACACACGTTATGTCATATTTATATCTGAAAAATACAGCCATTTTGTAAGTGGAAAAATTCACAGTGCAGAAAAATGTTTTATATTATGAACATTTTTGGCAAAACCTTTTTCTGCACTACAAGTTTCTTCCATTTAAAAAAAACGAAATGGTTGTATGTTTGTGTTATGCATGTAACAGTGCCACATATGGTGAAAGGTATGTCCTGTCCCACAAGTACACACAACACAGACTCTCATTCACCCATGAACATAAATCCCATTCATACAAACACATGTTCATACATTCCCAAAACCCACACTCTCACTGATATACATCAGCCCTTTCAAAGTTCCTCTTGTCAAAGTATTTTGTTCATACCCTAGTATTTGGCTCTATGGACATTAGGTCTAGATTTGATGAAACTGGGCATGAAGGTGTCTGGTAGCAGTGCATGAGTGGCTTGGCCTTCAGTAGCTCACAATGATTTATATGGAGCAGAAGTGACTCTCACTACAGAAAAGGTTGGAGACCCTTAGTTATTTTGTAGCAGGCGCTTAAAAACCTCTGAAACATACTTTAACTTTGATTAGTAACACATTCTCAACATCCTTACCTGGGGTAGTTGGAACTAACTAAAGGGGGGCTCCTGTTGTCCATGGTAATAACATAAGTGGGTTATGCAACAGTCATGCAGTCTTTGGATGGGCTCCTAAGAATGTAAACTGTGCAAGCAAGCTGATTAGGCAGCTCTGATATTAAGTACTGTTGCCCTTAGCATGTAAGGTGTTCCTGAATTTATTCACACTTCTAGACAGAACTGCACACCAGAATGGGAGAGAAAATTGTGTCCCAGGGGCAGCACATTTCCACTGGCTACCCTCCTTCAGCAAGTTGGTATTACAGCTTGGACCGTGAATTCTAGAAGAGGAGCTGCTATGTTGCTCAGCACTAAGAAGACTACTTTCTTTGATAGGACCTGCACCTTATTAAGAGTGGTGTTTTCTTGCAACAGGCCTGGGGCCCACATGAAACAGTGAGGCTTTTGGACTGTACCCCACCATGCAGCTATGTGAGGATATCATCAACCTGTTTTGTCTTCATCACCTCTAGGTCCAAGGAAAGAGCTGAGGACTTCAGCATCTGTTGATGAGAGTACTTTGCCCTGTGCTGTGGAGTAACCTGGCTGTATCCTTCAGTTGCCTTCATGCAGCTTTACCAACACCCTACAGTGCGCCACTCCCCTGGTCTCAGACTACTGTAGAGGTAGCTGGAGACAAATTAATTGGTTCAGAAACCATTGTCAAACATCCAAAACCATTATGCAGACATAGACAATGAACTTGCAGTCCTCACCATAAGGATTGGCCTATCAGCTGCTTCATTGCAGCCAGACCCTGATGTTTGGGTACTTTACTGCCATAAAAATCCAACCCTATCCATTGGTGTATATATGTAATAGCACTGTATCGATAAGGGGTCCCTGGTCTTTGCAGTAGTGAGAGCTACTTCTGCTCAATAAATGTCCTCTCAAGCTACGTACAAATGTCATCATTGTAAAATATTAACCATTTGGTTAACATTTCTATAACTTCCTTAAGCAGGATTATCAGTAGTGACCCCCCTAAGCATATCAGTTTCTGAAAAAACATTATTTTTCAAATGTTGTCCAGCATGTATAGCTCCTGAAACTATACAGTAGCCTTGGGATGGTTCATGGGCATTGCTTGGAGGTGTCTCCAACCAGTCAATCGTGAACTACCAGTAGCCCACCAACACCTTTAAAGTAGCTCACAGCCTTGGGTTTGTCATTAAGTAGGCACAGGGTCACCTTTACCTTTTAACCATTCAAAATTAAGGGAATGCTTTGTTTAGTTTACATTATTATCTTCAGGCTGCAGATAGCAGGGCCTAATAATGAGCAGTGCTGGAGTCAGATTTATTACTGAAGGCACAGAGGTGAAGAACGGAGGCACTGGGATTTATAAATATTAAATAAAAGTCCTTATTAACTCAATATTAAAGCATGAAAACAACATGTTATTTCTGTATGCTTTATGTGCGAGAAAATTAACAGATAGAGTTAATTTAACTCTTCATTTTAATTTTATTCCATTTCAAAGACTTGCATTTACAACCAGCAGGCCTCTTGCTCCCGGCGGCTAGTAGACACTGTGCAATATTTATAACTCAAAAATACTGTCATTTTTTTCAAATGGGAAAAATGTAAAGTGGATAAAAATATTTCTATAAAACATTGAGTCAATGTTTTTCTCCACTTTCAATTAAGGCAGTTTTATGTCTTAATTTTGTATGAAGCATGTTTCTCAATTCAAATTTCACCTATTTAAACAAATCATTGTACATTTCTGTTATAAATATGGCACCTGCTCTTTGTAAATGCAAAACTTTGAAATGGGAGAACATTTAATTGATGAGTTTTTTGGAATCTTTAAACATAAAGTTAACTCTTCGGTTACTTTTTCTCCCATTTCAAAGTGTAGCATTTGCACACAGTAGGAATCTTGCTCCCAGTGGCTGGTACACACGTTATGTCATATTTATATCTGAAAAATACAGCCATTTTGTAAGTGGAAAAATTCACAGTGCAGAAAAATGTTTTATATTATGAACATTTTTGGCAAAACCTTTTTCTGCACTACAAGTTTCTTCCATTTAAAAAAAACGAAATGGTTGTATGTTTGTGTTATGCATGTAACAGTGCCACATATGGTGAAAGGTATGTCCTGTCCCACAAGTACACACAACACAGACTCTCATTCACCCATGAACATAAATCCCATTCATACAAACACATGTTCATACATTCCCAAAACCCACACTCTCACTGATATACATCAGCCCTTTCAAAGTTCCTCTTGTCAAAGTATTTTGTTCATACCCTAGTATTTGGCTCTATGGACATTAGGTTTAGATTTGATGAAACTGGGCATGAAGGTGTCTGGTAGCAGTGCATGAGTGGCTTGGCCTTCAGTAGCTCACAATGATTTATATTGAGCAGAAGTGATTCTCACTACAGAAAAGGTTGGAGACCCTTAGTTATTTTGTAGCAGGCGCTTAAAAACCTCTGAAACATACTTTAACTTTGATTAGTAACACATTCTCAGCATGATAAGAAAAAAGATACACTACCCAACCGGTGCCTAACTGATAGCCAAATTGACTTTTAGCTAGCAGTAGGCTCAGATTGTGTATTGTACTTTTGACTGCCAGAGTCTATGCCTGTGAACATGTGGCGTGAACATATTCCATTGAAACAAATGGTCAATGACCTGTCAGCCTAGTCCTCCGCTCATAAACTGGACTTGGTCCCAGTCTCTTGAAGTAGGGAACTAATTGTGGACATTTCCATAAGTGACATTGTTTGTGCTACAATCACATTGCAATAGTTGAATTAGCTGTCAATTAATGTAAGAGCATCCATTAGTAAGTACCAGAAGTTGGAAGATCATATGGACTGGCAGCGTAAACACCGTTTATGAGGATTACTGTAGTCAATTGGCCACTCACCCATGAGTTATTAAAGTATAATACATGGGATTCTGCAATATCTGTATTAAAAACCTGTCTCTAATTTCTTTATAATCTGCAACTTCTAATACATTCAGTCGCATATTATGAAGAAAATGCCATAGCCACAGAATTATAATAACTTATTAGAGTGGAGTTCTGACATCACAGTGCCTACTGTCAGAGCCACCAGCGGAGGAGAAAGACAAGACAGGCGACAGAACATAGTTAAATCAGATGTGTAATGAACAGGAAGGAAACCTTGCTTTTCTTCTGGTACTTTCTTCTGTTTTTAGCTGTACAGAGACAAGCAGAAAGAAGATATGTATGGCAACATGTTTATTTTTTGCACTCCTTTGGTATTTATAGAAAAGTTAGAATCTTTCTGCATGCTTCCACACATTCTGAGAGACTGCACCTTTTAAAAAAAAACTTGACACGCTTTATACTTATTGAACTGATTCTAATAGATATAAGAACAATATCTAGACTCAACATGAAAACTGTGTACAATCACTGATTGCACCCTGTAGGAAATCAGAAAAGCGCAGCTCAGCTTTTAAATTGCAAAAATGTTCTTAAGTGCAAAGAGTTCTTTACAGCTTCCGAGTGCTGTCCGACCACCACCAACACCAACACCTCAAATTTATATGCCAATGGTGATATCAAATAACAAAGACATTAGGGGTTACAGTGCATGCAACCACTGTGGTGGAAGTTCATGAATGGCTCTATAACTCTATAGACCCTGACACAATGACACATGGACTACATTTTCTTCAGAATTCCCCTTTAACCATGATTTTTTGTCCATCCCATTTTCTCTATCTATGCTGTGTGGCCGGGTCCTGATCACAGTGGCTTGATAATGATACACATGCTTTAAACATTATCTCATGGACTTAGATTGACTGGGTGCAAACATGATGGATTCGGAATGCAGCTGATTTATTGAATAAGCGGATAATGTAATACTGTTAAAATATGAGCAACACTCCACATCCACTTAAAAGGACACTATACTTGACGCCAGGGAAAATATCCGCTCAGAATGGGTCCGCTGAATGGGTTCAAATATGGGTTTAAGGTAGTCTGTCAAGTGGTATAGAAAATATGTCTTAGAGCAGGGGTACTAATAGTACGGCCCGTGGGCTGGTGGCGGCCCGGCAAGCCTTCCTGGGCGGCCCGCGGACATTGCAGACACCTGTGTTTGAAATTAAATAAATTAAATAGTGTTCGCAAATACAGCCACAGCAGCGTGAACTCAGACTCTGCTCTGTGGGGGCCCGGGGGATTCCAGTGATTGTCAGAGGGGAGCTGCAGGGGCCTAGGAGGTGAAATTCAACAAAGCCTAATTAGCATGTAAATGGTCTTTTAAAGACCCATGAAGTACTTGGTGCAGCTGGGTGCGCGCGGCCGGGGAAGCTGTCTCAGCCCGGGCTGAGGGCTGACACACACACACAGGTGAGAGGACAGAGAGGGAGGGAGGGAAACAGAGAGTGGGAGACAGGAAGGGAGACACAGAGGGAGGGAGGGAGACACTGAGGGAGAGTGGGAGACAGGGAGGGAGACACAGAGGGAGAGTGGGAGACTGGGAGGGAGCCACAGAGGGGGAGTGGGAGACTGGAAGGGAGACACAGAGGGAGAGGGAGACTGGGATGGAGACACGGAGGGAAAGTGGGAGACTGAGTGGGAGACACAGAGGGAGAGTGGGAGACAGGAGGGAGACACAGAGGGAGGGAGGGAAACAGAGAGTGGGAGACAGGGAGGGAGACACAGAGGGAGGGAGGAAGACACAGAGGGAGGGAGGGAGAGACAGAAGGAGAGAGGGAGACACAGAGGGAGGGAGGGAAACAGAGAGTGGGAGACAGGGAGGGAGACACAGAGGGAGAGTGGGAGACAGGGAGGGAGACACAGAGGGAGCGTGGGAGACAGGGAGGGAGACACAGAGGGAGAGTGGGAGACAGGGAGGGAGACACAGAGGGAGAGTGGGAGACTGGAATGGAGACACAGAGGGAGAGGGAGACTGGGAGGGAGACACAGAGGGAGAGTTGGAGACAGGGAGAAGATACAGAGGGAGAGTGGGAGACAGGGAGGGAGACACATAGGGAGAGTGGGAGACTGGAAGGGAGACACAGAGGGAGAGGGAGACAGGGAGGGAGACACAGAGGGAGAGTGGGAGACAGGGAGGGAGGGAGGGAGGGAGACACAGAGGGAGGGAGACACAAAGGGAGGGAGGGAGACACAGAGGGAGGGAGAGGGAGGGAGAGAGAGGGAGGGAGACACAGAGGGAGAGGGAGGGAGGGAGAGAGAGGGAGAGGGAGAGAGAGAGAAGGAGGGAGAGAAGGAGGGAGAGAGAGAAAGATGTGTGTATGCTGGGTCTGGTGGCTCAGTGGACGAAGGTGTCTGCTGCAGGGACCTGTGTTTAACCTCATGGTCACAATTTTTGTTTGCTTTAGCCCCGCACCCTCCGACCCCGCCCCCATCAGTGGGGCCCTCAGCCACAAACCACACTGTAAATGTGGCCCCCGAGAGAAAGTTTGTGACTACCCATGTCTTAGAGCACTGAGGATTGTTTCATGGTTTGCCAATTTACCACGTTTGGGGGACATCTATAGTTTTCAATTTTTACCTTGGCCGCTTTTTGATGACGTTTCTTTTGCTCACTGCCTCGAGAGCATCAAATCTGGTTCTCCCCGTGACCCTGTACCGGCTAAAATCTTTAAACAACTTGATTTGAACCCTCGTCGTGTGGTGATGAAGCTCCTCAATTCTTCGCTGATAGAATCCCATGTTTCACAGGAGTGGAAACATGCGATGGTTATCCCTCTGCTAAAAAAGGCTGGAGCGGATGTCTCCAATTTATCCAACTTTAGGCCTATCTCATTGCTGCCTATTTTTTCTAAAATCTTGGAAAGGCACATCAATTCACAGCTGACTCTCTTGGTAGAGAGTTCGGGCTTTTTGCATCCATCGCAATCCGGCTTCAGAGCACACCATTCCACAGAGACCACACGTTTGGGAGTTAGTGAGAAATTATGGCACGGTATCAATCGCGGGGATACATCTGCACTTATCCTTTTGGATTTAAGTGCGGCGTTCGATACCGTGTCCCATTCCATCCTTCTCACAACTCTCCAATCTCTGGGAGTTGGGGGCTCCGCTCTGGCTTGGATAGCCTCTTTTTTAAATGGTCGTACCTTCCAGGTTTTTTCAGCCAAAGCATCCTCGAAAATATGTGCATCGGCGTACGGCGTTCCCCAGGGGTCTATTCTCAGTCCACTACTATTTAACATCTATGTTAGACCCCTGGCCACTATTGTGGAGGAAGCCGGTTTGACTTTATTTTCTTACGCCGATGATACACAAATCATCTTCTCCCTCTCTAACAGGGAAGGTAATAACATCTCGGCTCTTAAGCAGGGTTTGACTTGAGTGGCAGAGTGGATGCAGGATAATTTCCTCAAGTTAAATGGGGATAAGACCGAGGTTGTGATCCTGGGCAAGGGTAAAGATCTATGGGGTCCTCAACATTGCCCGAGAGCATAGGTCCTACCCCTCAACCCGTTGCTCAGGTTGGCAATCTCGGAATTCTCATTGACGAAAAGCTCACAAGGCGGCAACAGGCCGTCAGGGTGGCTTCCATCTGTTTTGCCACCTTAAGATGGCTTCAAAAAATCTTGTGGATGCTTCCCGCCTCTACACAGAGGACTGTGGTCCAGGCTTTGGTAATATCTCGCCTGGACTACGGGAATGTCCTCTATCTTGGTGCCGATTTAACAACAGTGAGTAAACTTCAGGTCGTCCAAAATGCGGCCGCACGGCTGTTACGCAATGTTCCTCGGAGAACATCTGCCTCTCAGGCCCTTCGCGATCTGCATTGGCTGAGAATAACAAATATAATTAAATTCAAGGCCTTATGTTATATCTTTAAGATAAAACAGGGCTCTGCCCCGAGGTACCTACAGAACCTCATTCATGCTTATAAGCCCAGTCGCAGTTTGAGATCCTCAGGAAAAGGAGATTTTATTTTCCCTAGATTTAGGTTGGTGAAGATGGGCGGCCGCTCCTTTTCTCATCTAGGCACTAAATCCTGGAATGCCCTGCCTGTGACCCTGAAGTTGGAGACAGATCTTCTTCGCTTCCGTAGGGGTTTAAAAACTTGGCTTCATTGACATAGGCTTGGTAGTTCATTCTTCTTCAGTCTATCCCTTGGCGCCGGGAAACCCACTGCGGGTAGCTGTGCGCCTTATAAGTTTAAATAAATACAAATAAATAAATAAATAAAAATAAATACCTCCACTAAGTTAATAACAAGAGATTTACTTGCTAATTCAGAATGACTTTATTAGAGTTTCTGACATATTCAGTAACTATTGCTTTAAAGTAATATTACTTGCTGAGAACCTAGTGGCATATTACCCGTCTACAGATTGAAACATAATAGACGCATTTTTATTGATTTTATTTAGGTAGATTAAGATGTACATTGATATGCAATTTTCCCGGTGCAAAGTCCTATTCTGAAAATAAGATGAGGAGAGCTAATTAATGTAGTAAGGCGTTGTCCTGATTCCAATCCTACACTTTGTACTGACTTTGCAAGCTATGCTATTTCCTCCCTGAGTACTTTGGCATTGTTATGCTAGGAATATGTTATTGCAGGCTGTCCCTCGCATTGAAAGTAACCATATTCCCATAGTGGAACCCAACACAGGGCCCAATAATTCCGTGCACCCTGTGGAAAGTTAGTTGAGGACTTACACAAAACTAGGGGTGCCCAAGAGGTCCCCCATTGATAAATCAATAATCCCCAGGGAGGTGGTGGTCCCCAGGCCATAGGGGAGACCATATGGGCATCCCCTGCATTTTTTTTATTAACCAAGTCCCAGGGAGGTGGTCCACCCACTGGCTCATTAGAAATGAAGCGCAGGAGCCCGAGCTTCATTATTTCTCCCAGCGGGAACCATGCTGAGTCTGCAAATCTTTTAATGCTTTTTTGGGACTCCTCCCCCCCAAGAGGCCTAGGGGGGGTCAGGTGTTTCTACCCTGCTCCCTTTTCTCCTTTTTATAATTTTTTTCTGTGAATCAGTTCAACTGAGTTACAAGATGGCTGCCAACACTTCCTGGTTTGAAGTGTAGGCAGCCAATCAGATCTCAACATGAGATTGGAAGGGATCGCAGATCCTCCACGTCCCTATATATCCAAATTTGAATTTTCTTCATTATTTAAAAATCTATGTAATCAATTTACACCAAATCACAAAAAGGCACTTCCCTGAAGCAACATCTACCTTTCTTTTGGTGTAATTCTGTTCAGCAGTTCTTTGGTGTAATTCCGTTCAGCAGTTCAGGTTGTACCTGTGTTTAAAGTTCCTAAGGAAATTAACATGGGGAAATTTGTTTTGGGCCCCCCCTTTTCACCGGTACCTGCTTCACAGATCAGCTGAAAAGTTTCAAGACAGCAACTGAATTGAGCATCAAACTAGTTTTGAAAATTGAGCAAGGATTCCGCAAACAACGCTAAAGTTATTAGCAAATGAAAACAACACTCTTTTTGTGGGGTATGGTGAAGAATTATGGCTGATTGCTTTAGGAAGAGAAGTGTGTTTAGATATGTCATATGTCTTATGATGTCAGAAGTGATGTCATTGACCATGTCATGAGTGAAGTAATATGTGGGGTCATAAGCAGTGCATTGAGAGGGCATAAGTTATAGTTAGCTCAGGTAACTATAACTGTTGAATTTCCCTGGTTTTGTTTGAGTGAAATGTGAGCCTAAACATAACATCCCTGTAACCTTTGTTTTTTCAGTGAATTTGTAAGGTTTTTTAATTCTATTTTCGAACTATGATGTCCTTGTAACGTTTGGGTTTTTCACTGAATTTCTAAGGTTTTTTTAATTCTATTGCCTACCTTTTACCTTTGAAATGAGTGTGTGAGTGAGTGCAAGAGTGCCTCAATGGGTGTGTGACTGAGTGTGTGAGTGACTGAATGTGTGTGTGAATGTGTGCGAGTATGCCTGAGTGGGTCTAGGACTACCTCCATAATTGTCTCACTGGCTGTGTGAGTGGGTGCATCTGAGTCTCTGACTGTTTGAGTAGATGTCTAAGTAGATAGATGAGTGTCTGATCAGGTCAGTGACTGGGTGTACAAGCTTTTGAGTGGATTTGACACTTGTTGAGAAAGACCTATATCATGCCATGTGAAGATTGCAGTGAGAGAGCACAGACAAGGTCTGTACTAGTACCCATCACCCATGTTTGAAGGACTATTTCCGTGCATGGTTGAGAAGGTTGTTTCATTACTTGTCTGCATAGCTCAAAGAGTGTAGGAGTACACCTCTATCAGTGCCATGAGAAGTTTAAGTAAATATGCTGGTATGTAGCTTCCTGCTATAATACCTCTATAGCTACCTAAATGTGTATGTGAATAGCTGCACATTGCTTCAGTGCCTGTGTTAGGCAATAGAGAGCTATGCAGGCATCACTGCAACAACATTTGAGTCTGCTGCATGCATAAATAGTTTCTAATGAGTGACTGAATGTATAAGTGCTTCTGTAGCTGTCTCTGTAACTGGAAGAGAGGATCTATGCTTTTGAGAACATCTATGTCAATTGATTTAGGGATGACATTACTTGGCAAGTGCATAGGTAACCTATACAACTCAAAAGGACATCTGTCAATATCTTAAGCACAAAATAGCATCCTATATGGCAAACCTACAGCATATCTTAGAATTGCATTATGTGCGCTAAAATGTGGGTTTCACATTTCAGAAAGACCTTCAGCATGCCAACTAAAGCTTGCAGTGAGAGAGCACAAACAGAGTCTGCACTAGTAGCTGTCACTCATGTGTTAAATTATATTTCTGTACATGATTGACAGGTTGCGTTAGTACTTCCCTATGTATCTGAGCGAGTGTAGGAGTACAACTCTCTCAGTGCCATGAGATGTTTAAGTAAATTTTATTGTATGTAACTGCCTGTTATAATGCCTCTATGGCTGTCTAAATGTATATATGAATGACTGCACAAATACTTCAGTGACTTTGCTAGGCATTAGAGAGCAATTTAGGTGTCACTGCAACTACCTTTAAGTCTGCTGCATGCATACATTGTTTCTGGAGAGTGACTGAATGTATAAGTGTTTCTGTATCTGCCTCTGTAACTGAAAAACAGGCGCTATGCTTGTATGAACATGTATGCCAATTTTTTTGGGGCTGGCAAATTCTGAGTAGCACTTGGCAAGGAGGTCTGCAAATACACAAGTAACTTATTCAACTCAAAAGGACATCTCTCAATCTCTTAAGCGCAAAACATCATCCTTTATTTCATACCTACAGAATATCTTAGAAGTGTATTATGTGTACTAAAATGGGGGTTTGATACTTGAGAAAGACCCATAACATGCCAAGTAAAGCGTGGAGTAAGAATACACAGGCACGTTCTGGACTAGTAGACATACCCATGATTCACAAACTATTTCCCCTAATTGGTTCAGAAGATTGAGTCAGTACTTTCCTACATATGTAGGTGAGTGTAGAAGTACACATGCATGAGTGCCATATGATGTTTAGGTAAATGTGCTGGAATGGGACTGTGTTTTTTAGTAGTTCTATGGCTGTCTAAATGTGTATATAAGTGGATGCACAATTACTTCAGTGCCTCTGTAAGAGAATAGACAGCTATGAATGTGTTATTGCAACTACCTTTGAGTCTGCTACAGGCATAAGTCATTTCTGGTAAGTGACTGAATGCATATGTGCTTCTGTAGCTGCCTGATTTGGTTGCAGAGATGGTCTAAGCTTAAGTGAACATGTACAGCAGTTGCTTTAGGGGTGCATACTCTATGTGATACTTCACATATGGGCCTACACATGCTCATGTAACTTATTCAACTCAATAGGACATCTGTTAATCTATTCAACACAAAACAGCATCCTTTATGACATACATACAGCATATCTTAGAAGTGTGTTATGTGCACTAAAACGTTAGTTAGACACTTCAGAAACACCTATAACATGCCAAGTGAAGCTTGCAGTACCAGTTCACAGACAAGGTCTGCACTAGTAGCCATCACCCATTTTGTAATACTATTTCTCTGCATGATTGAGAAGGTTGTGTCAGTACTTGCCCATATATCTGAGAGAGTGTAGAAGTACACCTCTATCAGTGCCATAAGATGTTTAAGTAAATGTGCTGGTATGTAACTGCCAGCTATAATACCTCTATGACTGCCTAAATTAGTATGTAAGTGGCTGCAGAAAGACTTCAGTGAATGTTAGGCGATACAGAGCTACGTAGGTGTGACTACAGCTACCTTTGACCCTGCTGCATGTATTAAAAGTTTCTGGTAAGTGGCTGAATCTATATGTGCTTCTGTAGCTTTCTCAATAGCTGAAACAGAGGCTTTATGTTCGTCTGAACATGTATGTCAGATGCTTTAGGGATGCATATTCTATGCAGTACTTTGCATAGGGGCATACAAGTGCCACAAGTAATTAGTGAACAAAAAAGATTTTTTTTTTTTAGGACACACTAGTATGCTTTATAGCACACCTACAGCATCTCTCACATGTGGCTTGTGAATACTGAAACTTGGACTTACGACTTGGCAAACATCTTTTATATGCTTGCTGTATGTTGTCCCTCCTGAGGCGGAAGCCGGGAGGTTGTGTTGTTTACCTGCGTGTCTGACCATATAGATTTCGCTCTGTTCCTCTTTCAAAACGCCGCATTTTAGAATACTTAATTTGCACTCTTTCAGAGGAATATTGCACTTAGAATTTCGTTTTCACATTCCTCTTTGTAAAATCGCCGCATTTTAGATTACTTAAACTTGCACTTTACTTCAAGGAAAACATTGCACTTGATTCTACCTACCCCAGACCTCCAGGCAGTAGCTGACCCCGTGCCCCGCATTTGCTGCTGGTTCTCCCGGTCCTCGGACGATTTTGGCGCTGAGTCACACGGACCCGGAGCACTGCGTCCGCCATCTTGGGGGAAGTTTGAAGTTGCAGCGCTCTAGTCCACAGCACATAAAAGAGCCCCCAGCTAAGCTCGTGTCTTGCTGTATGTTGTCCCTCCTGAGGCGGAAGCCGGGAGGTTGTGTTGTGTACCTGCGTGTCTGACCATATAGATTTCGCTCTGTTCCTCTTTTAAAACGCCGCATTTTAGAATACTTAATTTGCACTCTTTCAGAGGAATATTGCACTTAGAATTTCGTTTTCACACTCCTCTTTGTAAAATCGCCGCATTTTAGATTACTTAAACTTGCACTTTACTTCGAGGAAAACATTGCACTTGATTCTACCTACCCCAGACCTCCAGGCAGTAGCTGACCCCGTGCCCCACATTTGCTGCTGGTTTTCCCGGTGTTCGGCCGATTTTGGCGCTGAGTCACACGGACCCGGAGCACTGCGGCCGCCATCTTGGGGGAAGTTTGAAGTTGCAGCGCTCTAGTCCACAGCACATAAAAGAAACGGATATGCCTTCGCGCAGCGGACGCGTGCAGCGGACGCGCCGGACCTGCGCCGGAGTCGCGCCAGAGTCCTGCTCGCCTGCGCCCGTCGACTCCGCGCCTGTATGTCGCCCCTCGCCCAGGCCCCTGGAGAAACTAAGAAAGGTGAATATATGTACTCTAAACACGATTTGCTAGCTTTCAATCGTCTGAAAGGTGGCTGTACTAAACTCAACCTTTCACATACCAAAACCCATCTTGTGTGTCCCTGTGGCTTCTCCCTCCCTACACCTTCATTATCATCGTCTTGCATCAAAGCCCCCTTGCAACACTTTAGGCTAGGCCAACTGAATGTCAGGTCCTTGCAAAAACATTATCTCGAAATCCACGACCTTTTGTCTAATTACACC
This sequence comes from Lissotriton helveticus, assembly GCF_964261635.1. Lineage (NCBI taxonomy): Eukaryota > Metazoa > Chordata > Amphibia > Caudata > Salamandridae > Lissotriton > Lissotriton helveticus. The sequence goes on along the minus strand of NC_136061.1, from coordinate 1,637,583,019 downwards.
TTAGACATTTTATTTTTAACAGAAACGTGGCTGAAGGATGAAATGGACTCAGTTGTAAACCTAGCTACCCCTAAGGGCTACACGATGTACACCCTAAATAGACACACCAGGGGTGGCGGTATAGCGATGATGGCTAAATCCCATCTTACCTGCACCTTCTCTAGGTTGGAAATTGAAGACTGCGAATGCGCCCGATACAATATCAAAATTAACCCCCAACTTAGCCTTGCAGGACTTTTGATCTATAGACCTCCAGGCGCCGACGCAATCTTCATAATATCTCTCCTAGAGAATGCATGCTCCCTGGTTATCGAAACCGCCAATTTTTCGATCATCGGAGACTTAAACATCCACTTTGACACCACCACCGACAATAAGATTAATACCCTAATGGCTGACTTAGCTGCCTTACAGCTCTGCCAACTTGTGAGTGGGCCCACGCACAGCGGTAAGCACCTCCTAGACCCAATCTTTTCCAACCTTACCAATATGAATGTAGAACTGCCTATTCCCATGACTTGGACAGATCACTACTTAGTGATTATGGAACTATCTACTGGGAGCAACTCACACATGATCCCTGCTCAGCAGGTCAGGAAAAGACCATGGAAGAAGCTTCGTCTCGAGGAACTCCACGCCCTCCTCACAGCAGACACCCCTATGTCTAATGATGATCCTAATACAGGGTATGACAGTCTTTGTGACTGGATCAACAAAGCCTTAGACACGCTGATTCCAGCGAAATGGACTAAGCCACGATCCCATGAATCCAGCCCATGGTTCAACGACGAGCTTATTTTACAAAGAAAGGAGTTAAAAATAGCAGAACGTAGATGGAGAAGGAACTATGATCCCACATCCAAGACCTTGTATATCCAGCTACAAAAAAGCTATCACCGCAATATATGTAGAATTAGAACAGCACATTATGCTACTGAAATCCATAACAGCCAGAACGCTTCTAAAACTATTTTTAGAATTCTGAAAGAGCTGAGTGCTAAAAAAACTGTAAATAACCCTAACACCTCACCTGCACTCTGTGATAACCTGGCCACCTTTTTTATGGACAAAATCAAGAAAATTTACAACTCCTTTCCGACCACTTCCCAACCCATTCCCATAGCAGACCCTAACAGGCCCAAACTCTCTATCATCCCGGCAATTAGTCATGAAAACTTTCTGACTTTATGCAACAAAATCAAATCTGGCTCCCCTGCAGATCCCCTGAAACCTGAACTTTTCAGAGAAACCGACGAGATAACTCTAGGCCGACTCGGAGACATTATCAACTCCTCTTTTCTCACGGCCAATATTCCCGCCAGCTGGAAGCAAGCATGGGTCTCTCCTATTATAAAGAAACCCACACTTGACCCTAACCTTCCTGAAAACTTCAGGCCAATTTCTCTACTTCCTTGGCCAGCCAAAGTGGCGGAAGCTCATGTTAACTCCACCTTGACCAACTTTTTGGTGTCTAATTCCATTCTAGACAGATCTCAACATGGCTTCCGGGCCGGACACAGCACCGAAACTGCCCTCCTGAGTGTCATTGAACATCTCCGGACTATACTAGACTCAGGAGGAATGGCAGCACTGATTCTTTTAGATCTCAGGGCTGCCTTTGATACGGTTTCCCACAAGGTGCTGTTGTCCAGATTAGAGGAAGTAGGGGTCTTTGGCCAGGCTCTTAGCTGGTTCAAGGCTTTCCTGTCGGATAGATCTTTTAGGGTCTCTATTCCACCGTATCTCTCCAAGGAATCTCCCGTCGAACAGGGAGTACCTCAGGGGTCTGCCCTCAGCCCCACCCTGTTCAACGTTTATGTCCTTCCTCTGGCAGAGGTAGCCAGGAAGCGCGGGCTCTCACTGGTGTCCTACGCCGATGATACCCAGCTGGTGGTAGCACTAAAAAACGAGAGCGGCCTGAGTGCGCAGAATTTTAAACAGACTCTCGCAGATATCACCAGCTGGATGTCATCAAACTACCTCCCACTCAATGCCAGCAAGACGGAGGTCTTGCTGCTAGGTAAAGATACTACCCGCCAAGTGGTGGTACAATTAGCAATTCTCTCGAGGTTGGACTACGCTAACTCCTTGCTGCTGGGAACTAACGTAGCTGAGAAAGCCAGACTACAGCGAGTTCAAAATGCCGCCGCAAGAGCTCTGACGGGTCTTCCCCATCATAAATCTGTCACTACTACCCTCAAGAGTCTACACTGGCCCCCTGTAGAAAAGAAAAAGAGGATCCATTTTAAAACCTTATGCCTTGCTTTTAAAATTCTGAAACTTGCTTCCCCCCCATGCTTTGTCCACTCCTATCTTCCTACGTCCCTCGACGCACTTTACAGTCGGAGGGACAGAACCTGGCCACTATTCCACGTATTAAATTAAGTTGAATGGGCGGTCACTCATTTAGATACCTAGGGGCCAAGCTCTGGAATGGACTTCCAGCCCAGATTCGTGAGATGAAGGATCTTCTATCCTTCAGAAAAGCCACAAAAACTCACCTCTTCTGTTAGTTATGTTGTGTCACCTACAGTCTACATCTTCAGCAGTCTCCTTGAGACACAGACAGCTAGCGCCGGGACGCCCCTTGGCTGGGGCAGCCGTGCGCTATACAAACACCTATAACATAACATAACATATGGCAAATCAAGCTAAAATTGAAAGTGCACACACAGGACCTGTACTACGAAGCCTCATCCATGTTTGAAAGAGTATTTCTCTATATGAATGAGAAGGTTGTGTCATCCAAAAACCCAAACACACCCTAAACCCTAAAAAATGCCTTACGATCCAAAAACCCAGCCTTACCACAGATGTACAGAACTACTGAGACACTCATGCACTCACTCACACACTCATTCTCAAAGATTACAGGTTACAGTTAGGAAATACATTTAAAGGAAACCTTAGAAATTCACTTAAAAACCAAAGGTTGGGGGGTGTGGCTAGCAGCCAACGAGAATGGCAGCTGCCTAGCAAAGCTCCTGTTCCCCGCAATACTATCCGGCCCTATCGACGCCATCAACGGCTTGAAGTCGACAAAAACCTCTTGACACCTTTCTTACCTCCCCTCAAGAGGATTCGACAGTCCAGTGACAGCTGATAGGATTCAGACTCCCCTTGTTCGGAACTCCAAATGGAGCAGCAATGGCGGCGCTTTGAGGGTGAGCGAAGACGGCAGAGCAGAGGCGCCAGCGAACCGTGAACTCAAGTGGGAGCCTGGCGGATCCCCATACATAATGAAGGCCCTGGAGGTACCTGGCGGAGGCCGAGCGGTGTTGCCTCTTTATCAGATGTCCGAGATGAGTAGTGACAGCGATTGCGGGAGATGCATGGTTGCAGCCGGAGGCCATGAGATGTGACCCTGGCAGTACGGCGGATGGAGCAGTAAGCGCGAGACTGACGGGCACGAAGGAGACGGAGACCCGCTGGACGCTCTTCACTGGTGCTGCCGGGTATTGAGACCGACCCGAGAGCTCGCCCAGCCTAACCGACCGCCGGAGGAGGGTGTTCAAAGGCCAGGTGATGGGAGTGGGTGACGTCACGCCATGAATTGAGGCCTCGGCTTTGCGGCCTACCGCAACTCCCACAAAATGGTGAGGCAATAGGAGCTTGAAGACAGTAGGCAAGGGGGCAATTTGTGCACTGAACAAGGGGCACCTAAAATCAAGATAGCGCGCTGCTGATTGCTTGCAAGATACCTGCCACAGCCCTATAATGCTGCAAATAGTGATGTTTACTGCATGATCCCACAGAGTGGCCGGGAGTGGATGGTTGAAAGTGGGGCCTAAAGATATGAAGAGGCAGATAATTATGGCACAGGGCGCTTCTGCCTGGAGATAAATAGTACTGACTACCCCCGACACCTGGACTTCAATGGCGCAGTGGGTTAAAGTTATCTCCTGGGGGGACACAGCAATGTTTACACTGAAGTGACATCGTTGATGTTAAATTGGGGCACAGAGAATCCTGACATCTCCCCAACGGATTGAGGACAGGCTGTTACCACGGGAGCTGAGGCTAGGGCTCGAGAGAAGTTCCGAACTTAGGCTGACCTGTTAGAAAGAGGTGCTGAAAGCACCGGCCCGAGTGAGATAGTCTACTACGAAGAGCCGCAAATAAAGCACGGTGACATTTCCTAAAGAGAGCTGGTGTAAACGATTATATAATATCAGCAGACATCGAAACGAGCGTAGAAGCCCTGCTTGGATAAACTGTGTTTGGGGCCCGGCGACCGGACGGAGAAGTTGGGAGTGATACCCACGATCTTAGTCACTCTCACCGGTGATCTGCAGCTTCTCCTCAGGCGCCACCTCATGTTCTCGCCTAGTGGGTCATCTACAAAAGCACAATCATGGCGACAGGTGGAAAGGGACCGAAGGCGAACGCCCAAAAGCAGCTGGCCAAATTTGCATGGTCCAAAGTGGGAGAAAAAGGTGAGTCACCACAGTCGGAGAAGGAGGGAGGGGCGGCCGCCTCTAAACAAGGATCGGAGCCAACCCTGCATGATGTAATGGCGGCTATTAACGGAGTGTGTGCCTCGGTGGATTCGGTCACGATGGAGGTCTCTCTCATTAGGGCGGACTTCCGGAAGATGGACGAAAAGGTCAAGGAGCTCAAGATAGTCGCCAGCGGACAAGTCGGGACTTCAGACGCAGATGCTCGAAATGCAGAAGAAGGAGTAGAGGTTGGCACAGCAGCTCGATGACTACGAAGGCCGCGCCCACTGCAACAACATCCTTAACCTTGGGGTTCCGGAAAGAACGGAGGGGCTGGCGGCAGACTTATATGTGGAAGACCTCATTACAAAGCACCTAGAGCCTAAGATTCTGTCTAGTTACTTTTCCATTTAAAGAGCCCACAGAGTAGCAGGAGGTAGGCCAAAGCCGGGAGCACCCCCGAGGCCCTTAATTGCTCAAGTGATCAACTATCGCGATAGGGACAGCATCCTGCAGACAGTGAGATCTACTCCCCGCTGAAAATAGATAACTACGAGGTGGCCTTCTTTCCGGATTTCACGGCCAAGGTTCAGGCCCTATGTCGCAGCTTTCAGGAGGTAAAGAGGGAACTGCGAGACAGGGAGGTGAAGTACGCAATCCTCTTTCCTGCACGGCTTATGGGGGAGTCGATGGAAAATTGTGGTTTTGTCACTCACCGTAGGCAGTCTGGGAATGGATCGCAGGATTGAGCACGGTGGGGAGCCAAAGACGAGAAAGCTCGGGAAGGACTAACAAACACAGAGTAGGCCGTGCAGTTGCTGTAAAGAATGGCCCAGTGGAGGATGACGGTCGGTCGAAGGAGCAGGAGTGAGGACTCTTGGTTTCACTGATGGAGAGCCGGCGCCCAACTAAAGGTGCAAGTAGGGGGGAATGAGTGAGGGAATGATGTACCTATCAGGTACGAGACTTACAGAAAGGAACTTAATATAATGACTAAGACTAATGGGTTTAAATGATGTGATCTGAGTGAGACTAATCAATACAAATAGTGGATGGCTACAGTACAAGTTAATTGTGATGTGAACGGGCAGGGATGGAAGCTGAATACCCCGTGCATTTTCAGCATTTCGGGGGGGGTGAGAGGCACTCTGCAATGTTGGGGAGTCGGTAGCTCTAAATCCATGGGTAGGGAGGCAGGGAGGGGGCGGTAGTTGAGGGGTTGGAGTTGGGAGGTGGGGGTTTTGATGTTGGATAAGGGGGCAGGGAGGGGGTGATCAGAGGATATGGAATTTGGGGATGTTTCATTCTTGATAGTTTTATTGTTAGGCACTGTGTTATTATGATTGAACAGCGTAAAGTAGCCATATTAAAACTGAGAGCAATTGTTGAGCAGGCAGGTCCAAGTTTTCTCTCAATTTGTGATGATCCGAGTACTTGGAAATTGAGTAATGCATGGATTTGGAGGTGTTTATCATTCCAATGTTGCAATGTGCAGTTTTGAGATCTTATTATGCAAAAGGGCCATTCTGGAACTTAAACAAACAAAGGTGGGTGGGATACTGAAACTTTCTTCTCTGGCCGAACTGTTCCGTATGTTAAGGACCAGGGTCACAAACGGATATGGGGGGGATAGAGACAGTGTACTTTCAGTATTAACCTGGAATGTCAATGGGTAGGCGATAAGATAAAGCGAGGGACAGTGCAGCAGTATCTGAAGAGACATGCCCCTGACATGGTCTTGCTGCAAGAAACGCACTTGATGGGACAAAAAACTAAGGCCCTCACTAGATGGGGTTACAAGCTCCTGGTGTATGCAGACTACACCACCGGGTCAAGAGGGACGGCAATCCTGGTGAAGAAAAACACGCCCCTTATAGTTCACAAGACAAGGGCGGATCCAGGTGGCAGGTTTGCTTGGGTAGAGGCCCAATGGGACGGAAGAGATATAAATATAGTTTCAGTGTACTTACCGCCCGCGCTAGGTAAACAAGCATTAGAGGACCTTGGCAGTAGACTGACGGGACTCCGGGAAGGTACATTGATCATGGGGGGGACTACAATATGACTTTAGATGACACAGTTGAAAGACATCCTCTGAGGCCCAAAGCGAAATCCAGTGTGTTAATGGCTGATTTTGTGGAGGCAATAGGATTCACTGATATAGGCCGAGTGCTCCAACCCTCCGGGAACCTATACATGTACTTCTCTATTGTACATCAGAGCTTGTCGCGTATTGATTACTTTCTTACACACTTGTCCTCCATTGGGAATTTCGCCCATTCTCGAGTTTTGCCAAGGGGTTTATCGGATCACTCCCCAGTTTGGGTCGAATACACATATTGGGAACGGCAGATGCGTACCACCATTGTTATCAATCCATGGCTCCTACATATTTCAGACATCAGGGAGGAACTACGTACCCAAAGAGAGAACTATTTCACTGACAACGTGGGCTCGGTCAACTCTGCACACACACTCTGGAAGCGTTTAAGGTGGTCTTGAAGGGACAGGCCTTATCTTCAAAGTCAGGATACATTGCCAAGAATCGTGAACTTCTGGTCCAGGCAGAGGCTGACCTCCTATAAGGGGAGCAGGCACATGCACAGGATCCCTCTCCAGACACTAGTCACAGGCTTCTACTGAAGCAAGACGAATATCGGATAGAAACTAGGGAACACATATTGGCTAAATATCGCAACACCCAGCATAGATTATATGAGATGGGAGACAGAGCAGGTAGGTCACTAGCGTGGTTGGAGAGACAAGAGCTGGGATCGAGATGGGTACCTAGGCTAACAACAACAGGGGGAGATATCGTGACGCATCCGCAAGAAAGAGCTGACAAGTTTGCATGTCATCTGGAAATGGTGTACACCCCCTCAACACACTACATGGCTGACGATTCATGCCAGCTTCTTCTTGACAGTGACATATCGACTCTCTCAGACTTGGAGAGGGAGACCCTAGATGCGGATCTCTTCAGTGAGGAAATAGGCAGGGCCATTGGACAGATTAAATCTGGGAAAGGGTTGGGACCCAATGTTATGCCGATTGAGTTTTTGAAAGCTACTGCCTCTCTGACGGTGCCCCATGTAAAGGCTATGTATGAGGCAAGTTTGAAGGGGGGTCGGCTATCAGTAGATCAATGGTTAGCTACCATTGTGGTAATCCACAAGCCGGGTAAACCGGCGGATAGTTGTAGCTCCTACAGACCCATCTCTCTGATAAGTGTAGAAGCAAAGGTTCTGGCGAAGGTCCTGGCTAGCAGATTGGTGACGGTTATCACATCTCTGGTCGACCCGGATCAATCTGGGTTTATGCCAGGGCGAAATACGGCCCTCAATCTCTGACGTCTACATAACGTGATTGCTAGAAGGAAGTATATTGAGGAAGATGCTGCAGTGCTGTCTCTTGATTCTTCAATGGCCTTTGATTCCATAGAAGGGTCATATTTATTCGAAGTCCTAAAAAGAGTGGGACTAGGCCCTAAGTTTGTAACCTGAGTGAGGCTGCTGTACATGGATATCCTGGGGCAGGTGCGGGTTAACGGCTATACGTCTCTGACATTTAGGTTATTTAGGGGCACTAGGCAGGGATGACCCCTATCCCCGCTGCTATTCTCCCTTATGCCGGAGCCCCTGGCAGCCTGGGTCGGCTGAGATTGGATGGTGCGAGGGTTGCGATGGGCGGCTGAGGTGGAGGATCATATATCTCTATATGCCGACGATATTTTGTTGTATTTATCATCCCCGTACAAATCCATCAGGGTTGTACTCAACATATTTATGAATTTTGGTAAATATTCAGGGTACGCAATCAACTGGCACAAATATGTCTTGTTTATGTTGCACGGTCCGGTCAACCGACTTCCAGCCGGCTACTCTATTGCAGTGGCAGAAGAGGGGTTTTGATACTTGGGAATGTATGTCACCTCGGATCCAGCTTGCTTTTATAGTTCCAATTTAGCCCCCCTATTGGCTCGATTGCATGCAGATGTGAAGTATTGGAGGTCCCTACCTCTTTCGCTGATGTGCCGTGTCGCACTTTTCAAGATCCCGGCCCTCCCTTGATTCCTCTACATTTTCCATAATTGCCCGCACAAAGCCTGACTCGTATTTTAGAGCAGTAGAAGGGGAAATGTGTACGATGCTGTGGGACGGGAAGCCTCCTAGGGTGGCACTTGAGAAACTTACGAAAAGCTGGTAGGACAGGGGTATAGTGTTACCTCAACTGCAGCTTTACTACTGGGCGGCACAATTGGTGACAATTGGTGGATATATCACCCAATGACGACCCAGCATACGCTCTTGACCAGTATCAGACAGATCGCTCCGGCTATCTGGAGGCCTTATATACCAGCGACAAAAAAAACAAGCAGGGGTTTTTTGGACCTACCCAACACACCTTAGAAATTTGGCATACTGCACAATGACGTTTGGGTTGGGCGGGCATCCTTTCAAAGGCGGCACCGCTGTGGTACCAGCCAGGGTTTGATAAGTGGGACCTAATAGGTATTTTGGCAGTGAAGGACATGGTCAAGAAGGGAGCTCTACTTACATTTGGAGAGCTTCAGAGTAAATATCAACTGGCTCAGGGAGAAATGTACAGATACTTGCAAATTAGACACACAATCCTGGCGGCTTTTCTGTCACTTCGGGATATACCGGAGTCGTCCCCCTTGGAGGATCGGCTTTTGGATGGTCCCCTGAGTTCCAAAGCAATATCCCTCACTTACAAAAAACTGTGCAATAATCTACCAAACACCTTTCCAAGGCTCAGGGAGAGGTGGCAAGAAGACTTAGGCCTGATAAGTGACAAGGACTGGCAGGCGGCCCTTATGTCCCCGCGAGAGGCAGCCATCACACTAAAATTCAGGCGCATACAGCTTAGGATACTTCACCGATCATACATGACAGGGCTGACCTTGGCAAAAATAGGCTCAAGACCTGACGATCTATGTCTGAGAGGATGCGGATGACGGGCCACCTTCTATCATATTCTTTGGAGCTGTCCAAAGATATGTATCCTCTGGGAGGAAGCCTCAGAGCATATGCAGACGGCCTTGGGTAATTAGGTGGTGTTGATGCCGCAACTGGGACTGCTCAATATATGGGAGGCCACGGTTTGTGTTAAGCTTCACAAGCGCACGCAAAGGAGGAGTTTGTCTATTATATGCGATTAGGAACCGTGTTTCGAAGTTCAAAGCACGCCGTGTAAGGTCGCGGTGTGCTGCCAGACCCTCCAGAAATCGGGTTTGTGTGGAAGTGATTTTTTGGAAACACGCTATTACCTATAGATACTCCAGGCTGGGGTCTTTCAAATTGTGTTGTGCCCGTTCGGGAGGGTAGACCGGCCAGTGGAGCGTTGCAAACTCTTTTGACTACATTTCGCTGCAGGAAAATATCTTGTTGCCCAAAGTCCTGAGGAGGCCTAAATTAGTATAGGCTGAAACGCGTCGACTGTTGTCTATATTGGCACCACTAAAAATACAGAATTAAGTTTGAAAAGACTTTATGAGAGCCTCGAGTAGAAAGGATGTACAAAGGATTTTGACCTTCCCCGGCTCCATGTAAATATGATGTGGTGACCAATACAAAGGAATAAGGTCCTATAATTCAGTGCCATACATTTCCTTGTTTAAATAATTGGGTATTGAAACCACAAAATTGGTTCTGGAGAAAATTTCTTTGCTCCTTTGTTTTTATTTTTATGTTTGTAGATAGTGTAGATATTGTACAAATGTATATGTTCAAATATGTTAAATATGTTTGTATATGTATAAAAAAAGTAAATGAGAACTAGAAAAAGAGAAAATTAATTGTTCTTAAGAAAAAAGATATGGTTTACTAAAATAAGTTATAGAAACCATTTTGTTGTTTGTTGGACTTATTGAACTAATTGGATGGTGACTAGATGAATGATGATAAAGTAGACTTTGAGATTTATTCACGAATGTATTTAAGAAACTGAAGACAGATAATTGATGGTACCTGTCTTACATTAGAGATTCCAGAAAATATTACCATAGGCATCATTTTGATAAGTTCAATATATGGGAGGCGGCGGATCTTATGGACATCGAACAACAATTCACCTCACTGGGATACACGTTGGTTAAGAGAGAGCTGGCGGGAGGACGGGGGATCAAAACCACTGCCCGTCGCTGGATGGGCAAAAGAGTTAGACAGGTGGATGGTGGCAGAAACCAAGGTTATTATGGCTAGGGGGCACCCGAAAAAGTGGGATCGAAAGTGGTCAAAGTGGAATAAATACCGTGGAGATATCTGTGTGTCCCCTATGGTGGAATTGGAGATAAGTAGATGAGCTAACAGTATGGACAATGCATGATGTAACTTCTATATTAATGTTTTACTGAAACTGATATCTTGCTTGATTTGCTAATGTCGTCAAATTGTAAGTATATGGCTGTGAATAAACCAATAAACAGTTTTATTAAAAAAAATAAAGGTTACAAGGACGTTATAGTTAGGAAATAGCATTACAAAAAAGATACAAAACCAGTGACATTCAGCAGTTATAGTAACCTGGGCACACTATACCCTACGCCTCTGCAATGCACTACTTATTATCTCACATATTACATCACTAATGAAATGGTAAGTGACATCATTGATGACAACTCACATGGCATCACTGATGACATCATCCACACAACCACTCACATACCCACTCTCATCCCATATAACCTGTCATACACCCACTCAAACACCCACACAACCACTCACATGCCCATTTACAGACCCATACAAGTACTCACACAACCACTCCCTCCTTAAAGTGTCTCATATACACACTCATACAGCCACTCACACAACCACTCACTTACCCATACATCCACTCATACTGCCAGTTACTTACCCATATAGCAACTCACACAGACTCACACTCACCCATATAGCTACTCACACACAGATGCATTCACCTATACAGCCACTCAAACATCCACTCACTCACCCAAATAACCTCTCAACATAGCCACTCACTCAACCATGCATGCACTCACACACCCACTCCCATACCCATGTAGCCATGCACACAGTCCCTCACTCACACAGCTAGTCACACTTCCACTTATTCACCCATACAGCCACTCACATACCCATTCAAATACCCACAAAACTACTCACACACTCATACAACCACTCAGATACCCACTCACAGACCCATACAACCTCTCACACACCCACAGAGCTAGTCATAAGCCCACTCATTCACCCATACATCCACTCAGGTATGCACTCACACACCATACAGCCACTCACACACTGATACAGTCACACAGCCAGTAAGATCACATATGTTAGAAATAGTATCACTCATTAGTAGTACAACTAGTATACTATTCTACATTTTTTAGTAGGTTAGTATATATGTTTAACGCTCATAAACTCTTAGAAAATATGTACACTGACTTGATGATGTCACCAGTGATATCATCAGTGATGTCATGTGAGATGTTGTCAGTGATGTCATCAGCGATGTCACTGACCATGCTGAACTTCAATGGTTTTGCACAGTTTTTAATGGTATTTCCTAACTATCGCACCCCTGTAACCTTTGGGTTTTTTAAGTGAATATATTTGTATACATATACACAGCCACTCACCCACCAATATAGCTACTTACACACTCAGTCTTCCACCCATACAACCACTTGCATACCCACTCAATCACAAATACAATCACTCACATTACCACTCACTCACCCATACAGCTACTCACACCCACCTATTCTACTATACATCTACTCACACAGCTCTCACACACTCATACAGCCACTCAGAAAGCCACTTATAGACAGACCCAGACTGGCTCACAGCCACTCAGATGGTATATATTAGAAATACTGACAGCTTTACATGTACTGGATGATGTCATCAATGATTCAACAGTGATGTCATTTGAGATGTCATCAGTAATGTCATCAATGATGTCACTGACCATGTCTTGAGTGAGGTAATATGTGAGGTCATAAGTAGTGGATTGTGAGGGCATCATTTATAGTCAGCTAAGCTAACTATAACTGATGAATTGCTATGGTTTTGTTTGAGTGAAATATGAGCTTAACTATAGGGTCCCTGTAACCTTTGTTTTCTTCAGTGAAATTCTAAGGTTTTCTTAATTCTATTTCCTAACTATAATGTCCCTGTGACCCTTGTTTTTTTCAGTGAATTTCTAAGGTTTTTTAAATTCTATTTCCTAACTATAACATCTCTGTAACCTTTTGTTTCTTTTAATGCATTTATATTTTTGTAAATGTTATTTCCTAACTATAACCGCCCTGTCGCCTTTGGATTTTTAAGTGAAGTTCTAAGGTTTTTTTAATGTCATTTCCTAGCTGTAACTTGCAACCTTTGAGTGAGTGTGTGTATGAGTGTCTTGGTGGGTCTGTGAGTGGGTGCGAGATTGTATGAGTTGGTCTGTCAGTGGGCGTGTGATTTGGTGTGGTAGTAGCTACATGAGTGTCTCATTGGGTGTGTGAGTGGGTGGGTGAATGTCTGAGTGGGTGTGTGAGTGGGTCCATGAGTATCTGAATGGGTATCTGAGTGGATGCATGAGTATCTGAGTACCTCTGTGAGTGGATGTCAGAGTGTCTGAGTGGGTTTGTGAGTGACTTCATGAGAGTATGAGTCAGTCTGTAATTGAGTTCATAAGTGTCTGAGCGGGTTTATGAGTGAGTGTGTGAGGTTGTAAGTGGGTCTGTGAGCTGGTGCATGACTGTCTTAATGGGTCTGTGGGTGGTTGTAAGAGTGTCTGAGGGGTTCTGTGTGTGGGTACATGAGTGCCAGAGTGGGTTTATGAATGGGTGTGAGAGTGTCTAAGTGTGTCTGTGAGTTGGTGCATGAGTATCTGAGTGAGTCTATGAGTGCTTGTGAGACTATCTGAGTAGGTCTGACAGTGGGTGTATCACTGTCAGAGTAGGTCTGTCAGTGGGTGTTTGAGTGCCTGAGTGTGTGAGTAGGTATCTAAGTGTCTGTGTGGGTGTGTCAGTAGCTGTGTGAGTGGCTTGGCCATAACAGAACCACACCTGCGACTGATTCCAACAAGACTTCACAGTTTTGCACAAAATATCTATTCGTCTGTTTTATTACTAAATGCTGCCTCCCTTGAGTAAATATCAAGCACATATTCTACACTACATCTGCATAATGGAGCATGAGGAAAGTTCATCCGTCACCTTGTATGCGTTTTGGCAATGTGATCGTTCCTGGTGCATCTTTATCCACAAACATGTGATAACATAAATCCACTTATAGAAAAGACAATACGACTACAAAGAGGTAAATCTCTACCAAAAAGGGTCTTCTTCCTAACTATATGAAGCATCTTTGTTTGGTGGAGAACTCCTCATATTTCTTGGCATCAAGAGAGCACCACCAAAATCAGCAAGTAATACACTGGGGGCCGTTTGTTAAGCTGGTCATGATGCAGCCAAAATGTAGGAAGACCGTTGCATACTACTAAGGGGGGCAGGGCCAAACTGCAAATATTCCAAGTGATTTGTACATAAAAATGTGTAGCAATATAAAAGGGAGAACCACAGACTCTACCATCACCAGGTAAGGAGAAGAAAGGACCCACTTGTCATGGTCACTACAGATTGTCTCCAATAGCTCAATGATGCAGTCACCGTCACTAAGCATTTCAGATCATCTTTCAATATGGAATTTTTGAGAAAACCTATTTGCTTTGCCTTCGTCAACCCAGGATTTAGGATCATTTGTCCTTTACAGAAGTGGAGCTTCTGCTGAGGCACCTGCTATGTTTATATTTGTAAGTGCTCCCTGTTGGGGTTTAATTTCTTTGAAATGAGCACCAGAGCCTAAACCACCCTGGGGACCCGAGGGCCTCTCTGAAATTTAATGGGGGAGGGTTGCTGCTTGGCCCTACTCAGTGGGCCAATTTTAACTCCGGGAACCCTATCCCCAGGCCCTGGTCAGGGCTCCCTGGGTGCCCTCGAGCACACCCAGGGCACCCAGTGTGCTATGGGGCCAAAGAGGGAACCTCAAGACCCACACAGTCCCAGCCAGCTCCTGGCATCCTGTGGGAGTCTGTATTGCTCTTGCGCACACAGAGCTGTTAGACATGCAGCTCCCTGCATGTGAGAGCAATAGTTTCTTCTGTTTACCTGCCTGCATGTCTGTGGCAGGGAAAGAGATTAAAACTCAACGTACAGCAAGCATCAATGGTTTGACACCTCCCGCTTGCTAAAAGTGAAGTGTTTGCTTTTGCTGTATGGTAGCTGGCAGATCTTACCAAGCAAAAGCAAACAGCTATGTCCCAGGGGTGGGCAACCCGGGACATAGCAGGAGCAGGCCTTGGGGGTTGGTGGTCCACAGGCCCAAACTTGGATGAAGGAGGGAAGCCATGGAGACCTCCTCCTTTCTTGTGCACGGGCCAGCCCCATAAAGGTGATGGTCCCAGGGGCTATATATGGCCCAGGAGGCGGGCCATGTGGCACACCCCATCTTTTAAAAAAACATAATTGCCCCGGGAAGGTGGTGGTTTTGAGGCCGGGGAACCTTGCAGACCACATTCATATTGGTTTTTTTTTTGCCCTAGGAGGGAGTCCATACGGCCCCCCTCCTTTTTTATAGAAGCCCCTTGAAGGTGGTAGTACCCATAGCCCTGGGGATCCGAAATGCCCCCTCTAGTTTTGCATGAAGCCCCTGGGAGGTGGTGGTCCCCAGGGCTCTTGGAGGGAGGCCACATGCACCCCCTTTTATTTGATTTATAAACACGGCATACCCCAGGGACCAGGCCCACCCGGAGGCTTCTTTGAAAGCAAGCACAGGGGACTGGGCTTTTTAAAAAAAAAATTTTTAATTCATGGCAATATTTGCAAATATTTTCACATTTCCCAGTGAAATAAAAAAAAAATTGGGCCTTACCGGGTTCCCTCTGAGAACCAAAAACCAATGCTAGAGGATTGGGGTATTTGTACCTTGTCCCCTTTTCTTAAGTTTTGCCTGCCTTGGCTGAAGCTGAGTCCCAAGATGGCTGACAACACTTCCTGGTTGAACTGTTGGCAGCCAATCAGAGCTCTGCTGATCTATGCAAAACCTTGTTTTTATTCACAAAGGCTACTCAGCCCTGGATATCCAAATTTGGATTTCATTTAATTACTCGATTACTATTGAACAGATTTACACCAAATAACAAAAAGCGTGATCTAAGGAACAATATCTAACTTTTGCTACATTTGGTACAATTCTGTCCAGCGAACCTGCAGGCATGTCTAACTACTCTATGGGAATTAACATGAGAAACACACTTTTTTTTCACCTCCTTCTTTTTCTCAGCCCCCACTTGACAGATTACCCCGAAGATTCGACAAATGACAATAAATGTATTGGCAAGTCTGAGGCATAATGTTCTTTTCTCAATGTCACTAATGGGCCTTTTAGAAAGGTTAATGATAGTTTTATATTGTTGTATATGGTGTCATGAAGATTTATTGTATTAGCATGTCTTTTGTGTATTTTTACTGTTCCAACATGCCTGCCTGTCAGAAGATTCAAGTAACACTGGAGTCGACACTGGATCCTATGCCCACCACCTCTGAAAAATAACTTATGACACACTCTGAACAATTGCTGTGAATTACTTGGAAAATAACAGGCGAAGTCTCTTACCCTCAGTATGACCTGGACTAGCCTCAGGATGTAGTAGATGTCGGGGAATACTCTGATCTTCACAAGTGGCCAAGGCGAAGAATCAATGGAGAATGGCAATGCGAGACTCTTAGGGAATTGGAATGGAGAAAGTCCTGACTCAAGGAGTGAACTCTGTAGTTGACACTGAATGACTAAAACCTTGCTATAAGTAAGCTAAATAAGTCCTGTAAAACTGACTGAACTAAGGAGGGTGAAGACCCCTACTCTGGTACTAGAAATATCTAACTGAATTCCATGAAGTGGCACTAACTACAAACATACTACGAAATACTTCAATTAAAGTCACTTGCCAGAATCCCACGTTGCGCATGCGATAAGAACAACAAAATCATCTTTAAGACCACGATAGAATATCGCCGCACGTTTACTGTCAGGCCAATCTGTTTCGACGATTAATTTGTTGAACTGGGCTATATATGCTACCAATTCTCGATTGCCTTGCTTAAGATCTAGGAGTTCGTTGTCTGTGGCTTGGTTGGCCGTTCTTCTATCGAATATTCGTAGAAATTCTTTCTTGAAACGATTGAAATCGTATAAGGCTGCGTCATTTCGTGAGACCAACGGCATAGACCAGGCTGCGGCGTCGCCGCTCAAGTAAGACAACATGAATGCGACCTTGGCTTGATCCTCTTTGAACACTACTGATCTGCACAAGAAATGTAGGGAACATTGTGTCAGGAAAATCTGGGCCTTATGGGGGTCCCCACTAAAGCGTTCTGGGTTGGCTAAAGGGACAATAGGTGCCACCGAATGAATCACTTGCGTGGCCACTTCTGCACCTGAGGTATGAGAGGAGTTGAAACTAGGTAAAGGAGTTGCTCCCGCTAGGAGTTCCTCTAATTTCCGTTGAACGTGACGAGTTTCTTGTTGGGACCTTTTTACCTCATCCCTAAGGGCTCTATTCTCTTCTGTGGAACGCGTAAGCTGGGCCTGTAACCCTTCTAGGATTCCCGCCAAGGAGTTCATATCAAATCCCTCAGTCATGTCGACTCGAGTGAAAGGTTGGCA
This sequence comes from Lissotriton helveticus, assembly GCF_964261635.1. Classification (NCBI taxonomy): domain Eukaryota; kingdom Metazoa; phylum Chordata; class Amphibia; order Caudata; family Salamandridae; genus Lissotriton; species Lissotriton helveticus. The sequence continues at coordinate 1,637,565,873 of NC_136061.1, read as the reverse complement.
CTTCAATCTGTCAGAAGATTCAAGTAACACTGGAGTCGACACTGGATCCTATGCCCACCACCTCTGAAAAATAACTTATGACACACTCTGTACAATTGCTGTGAATTACTTGGAAAATAACAGGCGAAGTCTCTTACCCTCAGTATGACCTGGACTAGCCTCAGGATGTAGTAGATGTCGGGGAATACTCTGATCTTCACAAGTGGCCAAGGCGAAGAATCAATGGAGAATGGCAATGCGAGACTCTTAGGGAATTGGAATGGAGAAAGTCCTGACTCAAGGAGTGAACTCTGTAGTTGACACTGAATGACTAAAACCTTGCTATAAGTAAGCTAAATAAGTCCTGTAAAACTGACTGAACTAAGGAGGGTGAAGACCCCTACTCTGGTACTAGAAATATCTAACTGAATTCCATGAAGTGGCACTAACTACAAACATACTACAAAATACTTCAATTAAAGTCACTTGCCAGAATCCCACGTTGCGCATGCGATAAGAACAACAAAACAAGAAGCGCTGACAGGAATTTCCTCAGAACAAGAACTTCACTCAGAGCCGCGCTATGACTCCGGTGAAGAGGTCAGTTGAAGTGCGCAGATTCCAGAGCAGCCGTGCGCTTCATTTCCACCGCTGCTCGCGCGCTCTCGAAGACTAGAATGCTCACTCCTCACTGTTCGTAAATTCCCTCGGCGGCCATGTTGGAATACTCGCTTCCTCAGGTTCTGCACACAACGCTGCAGGAACAACGTGGTCACTCTATGCTGCCTTCTCCAATGTGGATATTTGGAGACCTGCTTTAATGACCGTTGAGTTTTTGCTGGCACTGATCTAATGCTGGCTATGGTTCTGGAAGTCTTGACAGTACCCCCTTTCAAGAATGGACCTTCCACAGCGGGCTTGTAGGGGTGTGCCTTATGAAAGGCTTCAACTAGTCGTGGGGCATTTACATGGTCTGATGGTTCCCATGACCGCTCTTCAGGCCCGTATCCCTTCCACTCAATCAAGTAATACAGTTTGTTCCTTGTGACCTTGGAATCTAAGATTCTGCTGACTTCGTATTCTTCGCTAGATTCTACCACTACAGCGGGTGGAGAGTTTTTTAACCTGACCTTGTCTGGACTTTTCTTCAGAAGGGAAACGTGGAAGGTCGGATGAATTTTCAATGACTTGGGTAATTGTAACTTCGCCACTACGGGATTAATGATCTTCTGAATTTTAAATGGCCCTATGAATCTAGGTTGGAACTTCCGATTACCCTTTAATCTCAAATGTCTTGTGGATAACCACACCTGATCACCTTTTTCAAACTGAGGACCTTGTCTTCTCTTTTTGTCTGCCTGCTTCTTATAGGATAGTTTGGCCCTGATTAAGTTTCTCAATGCTCTTTTGTAAGAGCCCTGTAGTTCTCCCATTACTCTAGCAACGGCAGGGACCTCACCAATCTGTTTTCCCAGTGTGATAGTCGGATGTCTGCCTGTGTTCAAGTAAAATGGAGTAAACCCTGTGGAATCATGAGTTGCGTTATTGTATGCGAATTCTGCCGTCCAAAGTAAATCGGACCATTCAACATCCTGCTCTAACAGATAGAGGCGTAAATACTGTTCTAGATCCTGGTTCAACCTCTCGGTCTGACCGTCTGTCTCAGGGTGATAACTAGTTGAATAACGTGTATCTATACCTAAGCTGTGCATAAAGGTCTTCCAAAATTTCGACATGAACTGTGACCCCCTATCTGAAATGATTACTTGTGGAATTCCGTGTGACCGAATTATGTGTTGGTTAAAGGTCTGCACTAATTGTGAAGCTGTGGGCACAGTCTTGAAGGGAATGAAGTGTCCCATTTTGGAAAATGAGTCCACCACCACCAAAATCACTGTGTTACCTTGGCTAGAGGGCAGATCCACTATTAAATCTAAAGTCACGGTGTGCCATGGGTAGGGTGCGTTTGGTAAGGGTTGCAATAACCCTTGTGGGGCCTGACGACTGGGCTTCCCTTTGATGCAGATTTCACAGGTCGAAACATATTGTCTTACTTGGGCTGCCAAATCTGGCCACCAAAAGTGTCGCCGGACCAGTTCTTCAGTCTTCTTAACTCCTTTGTGGCCCGCCAACCGATCATCGTGGCAACCTCTCAAAGCCTCTTCTTGAAGTTTTCTGGTAGGAAGATATAGCTTGCCTTCATGATATGGGAGTCCTTCGACAAGAGTTCTTTTACCATCTGACTCGGCCCACTGACGAAGATCCTCTTCCGAGTAGGCTTGCTGAATTTGTTTGTCGAATTCTTTCATTTGCATGGCTCCGATTATTTTTTTCAATGGAACTATGGGTTCTTCGACTGAAGGTTTCTCTTCGGCTGTTGGATTCATACGTGAAAGAGCATCGGCCTTTCCGTTCTTCGCACCTGGTTTATACGTGATCACGAAGTCAAATTCTGAGAAGTACAAGGACCATCTCAATTGACGTGGCGATAGTGTTTTTGCAGACTTGAGGAATTGGAGGTTACGATGGTCTGTAAACACAGTGACAGTATGCTTGGCCCCCAGTAAGTAGTGTCGCCAATCTTGGAATGCTTCTCGAACAGCCAACAATTCTTTGTCTGCGATGGAGTAATTGCGCTCCGTGTCAGACAGCTTCCTGGACCGATAAGCCACCGGATGCAGTTGTCCAGTCGTTTTGTTCCTCTGCGACAAAATTCCTCCGGTTGCGAAGTCTGATGCATCAGTTTCAACGAAAAAGGCTTGTTCCGGATCGGGGTGCATTAGAATGGGGGCGCTAATGAAGGCCGTCTTCAAGTCCTGGAAGGCTTGTTCTGCCGTTGCAGTCCACACAAATTTTTGCCCCTTCTTAAGCAGGTGAGTGATGGGGGTGACTTTGGACGAGAAATTAGGAATGAACCTCCGGTAAAAATTGGCAAAACCAATAAAACTTTGGATTTCCTTCACACTCCCCGGTGATGACCACTCCTGAATAGTACGGACCTTTGAATTATCCATCTCGACCCCAGCTGCGGACAACATGAATCCCAAGAATTCCACCTTCTCGGCATGAAAGGAACACTTCTCCAATTTCACGTACAAGTGGTTATCCAAAAGCTTCTGGAGTATTGCTCGCACATGCTTGACGTGATCTTCCATCTTGTCGGAAAAAATAAATATGTCATCAATATACACTACAGCCACTCGGTCCAAGAATTCTCTCAGAACATCATTTACGAAGTTTTGAAATGCTGCTGGGGCATTGCTCAACCCATAAGGCATCACTTGATACTCAAACAACCCATACTTGGTCCGAAAGGCTGTTTTCCATTCATCACCCTCGGCCACTCTCACCAAATGGTAAGGTCCACGCAGGTCAAGCTTGGTGTAAATCTTTGCTCCTTTAACTTGGTCCAATAGTTGGTTGATTAGTGGTAATGGGTACCGATTTTTCACTGTGACTTGATTCAAGGCTCTGTAATCGATACACGTGCGGAGAGTCCCATCCTTCTTTGGCCGGAAGAAAAGCGGAGACGAAACTGGAGATTGTGATAGTCTGATGAATCCCATTTTAGTATACTCTTCCAAATATTCCTTGAGATAGATGTTTTCCTTTTCTGTGAGCGCGTAAACTCGACTGCAGGGCAGGTTGGCACCGGCTTCCAATTCGATCTTGCAGTCATAGCTTCTGTGTGGTGGTAGTTTCTCAGCATTCCTTTTGTCGAACACACTTGCCAAATCTTGGTATTCTTTAGGTATTTCTTCTGCGCCAACAGTGCAGATGTGAAGCGACAACTTGGCCAACTCCGTAGCCGGCGATCCCTCGCACTCTTCTGGATTCTTAGTGAAACAATTCTTCTGACAAAATTCCGAGCTCATCTTGACCGTTCTCCTCTCCCAATCAATAATCGGGTTATGCGTAGTCAACCATGGCAACCCCAAAATCAGCTGGAACTGGGGTGCGTCTATAAGGTTAAATCTGACAAATTCTCGATGACCCTGCAACCCCTCCAATTCTAAGGTCTCCGTCTCTTCTACTATGGGTCCTGAAGTCAAATTGGAGCCGTCAACCGCTTTTACCACTTCGAGGTTCTTCTTCTTGATCGCCTTTATGCCCATCTCTTGCGCATATTTCAGGTCGCAGAAATTCCCAGTGGCCCCCGAATCAATCATGACTGAAACTTCTTCCAACTTCTGGGTTCCGAATTTGACTGTAAAAAAACACGGTAAGATGAGGAGCCGCTGACTGTAATGTGTTAATCAGTTGCTGAGGTTCATGAGTTGACTGTTCGGAACATCCCACCAGGGCAACTCCCTCTACTGGTGGGATCGATCTTTTAACCCCTGATTACTCTTGTTTCTCTTTGGACACTCCCTCACAAAATGTCCCGAGGTACCACAATACAAACACAACTGGTTTGCTCGCCTCTTGTCTTTTTCTTCTTGGGAGAGAGGGCCCCTGATGGAACCTATTTGCATTGGTTCCTCTCCGGTACCCGTATCAGGTTTTGAGGGTTCGGGTCTCATACGGTCTAGGCGTGGCACAAACGACTTATAATCTCGCTTCTTTTCTGACCTTCTTTCAAACAATCGATGCTCAATTTGAAGAACTAAATCTATAAGTTCTGATATTTCCTGAGGACGTTTCGGAATCTGTGCCAATGCATCTTTTATTTCATCTTTAAGACCACGATAGAATATCGCCGCACTTTTACTGTCAGGCCAATCTGTTTCGACGATTAATTTGTTGAACTGGGCTATATATGCTACCAATTCTCGATTGCCTTGCTTAAGATCTAGGAGTTCGTTGTCTGTGGCTTGGTTGGCCGTTCTTCTATCGAATATTCGTAGAAATTCTTTCTTGAAACGATTGAAATCGTATAAGGCTGCGTCATTTCGAGAGACCAACGGCATAGACCAGGCTGCGGCGTCGCCGCTCAAGTAAGACAACATGAATGCGACCTTGGCTTGATCCTCTTTGAACACTACTGATCTGCACAAGAAATGTAGGGAACATTGTGTCAGGAAAATCTGGGCCTTATGGGGGTCCCCGCTAAAGCGTTCTGGGTTGGCTAAAGGGACAATAGGTGCCACCGAATGAATCACTTGCGTGGCCACTTCTGCACCTGAGGTATGAGAGGAGTTGAAACTAGGTAAAGGAGTTGCTCCCGCTAGGAGTTCCTCTAATTTCCGTTGAACGTGACGAGTTTCTTGTTGGGACCTTTTTACCTCATCCCTAAGGGCTCTATTCTCTTCTGTGGAATGCGTAAGCTGGGCCTGTAACCCTTCTAGGATTCCCGCCAAGGAGTTCATATCAAATCCCTCAGTCATGTCGACTCGAGTGAAAGGTTGGCACTTCAATCTGTCAGAAGATTCAAGTAACACTGGAGTCGACACTGGATCCTATGCCCACCACCTCTGAAAAATAACTTATGACACACTCTGAACAATTGCTGTGAATTACTTGGAAAATAACAGGCGAAGTCTCTTACCCTCAGTATGACCTGGACTAGCCTCAGGATGTAGTAGATGTCGGGGAATACTCTGATCTTCACAAGTGGCCAAGGCGAAGAATCAATGGAGAATGGCAATGCGAGACTCTTAGGGAATTGGAATGGAGAAAGTCCTGACTCAAGGAGTGAACTCTGTAGTTGACACTGAATGACTAAAACCTTGCTATAAGTAAGCTAAATAAGTCCTGTAAAACTGACTGAACTAAGGAGGGTGAAGACCCCTACTCTGGTACTAGAAATATCTAACTGAATTCCATGAAGTGGCACTAACTACAAACATACTACGAAATACTTCAATTAAAGTCACTTGCCAGAATCCCACGTTGCGCATGCGATAAGAACAACAAAACAAGAAGCGCTGACAGGAATTTCCTCAGAACAAGAACTTCACTCAGAGCCGCGCTATGACTCCGGTGAAGAGGTCAGTTGAAGTGCGCAGATTCCAGAGCAGCCGTGCGCTTCATTTCCACCGCTGCTCGCACGCTCTCGAAGACTAGAACGCTCACTCCTCACTGTTCGTAAATTCCCTCGGCGGCCATGTTGGAATACTCGCTTCCTCAGGTTCTGCACACAACGCTGCAGGAACAACGTGGTCACTCTATGCTGCCTTCTCCAATGTGGATATTTGGAGACCTGCTTTAATGACCGTTGAGTTTTTGCTGGCACTGATCTAATGCTGGCTATGGTTCTGGAAGTCTTGACACTGCCATTACGATCCGGGCAAGTCCCCTTTCGCTGCTTAGTACCTTGTACCGTATACACTATTTATGTTGCTGGTATTGGTTGTTCTTTTCACGTGATCAAGCCTTTGGGTAAGGTAAAATGCGTCATGATTAAACATCAGCAAATCCGTATTATGCTGTGTCTTCTTTCCTGAGAGCGCGATTCATGTGACATTGACAATTGTGATATATATATGTATATATATATATCCAGCTCCAAGGGGAATGTCCAACAGTTGAGCCGCACTCTGACACGAGACAGCCTTTCCCCAAACAGCTTTTATTGGTACAAACTGTCCAGCTTTCCAGCGACTTTAAAAGGCATCACACTGCTTCCCGACGCGTTTTGGGAGTTCTCTTCCTCAGTGGCAATGCAGGCTCAGCGCATGTCAGACGACGTCTCCCTATAAGCGATATCATACGCCAATGATTGGACGCTCTGTATGAGCAATATGTTGCCTCCTGGGAGGTGAAGTCAGTTCTTTCGTCTTCAGATAGTAGCACTGCAGAATTTTCATGCTAATAAGACCGACATGGGCCACAGAAAGCAGCAGTTATTTATCCGTAGTCTGTGTACCACGTGATGAGCTTTTTAATTTGCAGAGCTCCGTGGCCCCCTTCTTTTGGGGAGGTGCGGACTCAGCAGCAGGACGGCCGCTCAAATGTCCTGCTCCGAGGGGAATGTCCAACAGTTGAGCCGCACTCTGACACGAGACAGCCTTTACCCAAACAGCTTTTAATGGTACAAACTGTCCAGCTTTCCAGCGACTTTAAATGGCATCAGACTGCTGCCTGACGCGTTTCGGGAGTTCCCTTCCTCAGTGGCAATGCAGTCTTACAGCGCATGTCAGACGACGTCTCCCTGTAAGTGATATCATACACCAATGATTGGACGCTCTGTATGAGCAGTATGTTGCCTTCTGGGAGGTGAAGTACGTTCTTTCGTCTTCAGATAGTAGCACTGCGGAATTTTCATGCTAATAAGACCGGACATGGGCCCCAGAAAGCGGCAGTTATTTATCCGTAGTCTGTGTACCACTTGATGAGCTTTTTAATTTGCAGAGCTCCGTGGCCCCCTTCGTTTGGGGAAGTGTGGAATCTGCGGCAGAACGCCCGCCCAAATATCCAGCTCCAAGGGGAATGTCCAACAGTTGAGCCGCACTCTGACACGAGACAGCCTTTCCCCAAACAGCTTTTATTGGTACAAACTGTCCAGCTTTCCAGCGACTTTAAAAGGCATCAGACTGCTGCCCGACGCGTTTCAGGAGTTCCCTTCCTCAGTGGCAATGCAGTCTCACAGCGCATGTCAGACGACGTCTCCCTATAAGCGATATCATACGCCAATGATTGGACACTCTGTATGAGCAGTATGTTGCCTTCTGGGAGGCGAAGTCCATTCTTTCGTCTTCAGATAGTAGCACTGCGGAATTTTCATGCTAATAAGACCGGACATGGGCCATAGAAAGCGGCAGTTATTTATCCGTATTGTGTGTACCGCGTGATGAGCTTTTTGATTTGCAGAGCTCTGTGGCCCACTTTGTTTGGGGAGGTGCGGACTCGGCGGCAGGACGGCCGCCCAAATATCTAGCTCCAAGGGGATATTTATATATATATATATATATATATATATATATATATGCCAGGAATCTTCTCTCCGTCGAAAGAAGGAAGGGACGCAGCGGGGTTTAAAAGGACATTTATTAGAAGAAAATCGGCATGACCGGTTTCGGCGCTCAGCCTTTTTCAAATGCCTCGGTTCGCCTAAGGTGAGTCCTTCAAGTCTTTAAGGGGCTCCTCCTACACAGTGGTGAAGGGCCTAGCTGCAGTTCATTACTGTGTCGACGCCTCAGTAGCCTCTGCCACGGACTTCTGATCCCATCATACACCATGCTGGTATTAAATGAGCAGCAGAGAAAAACATCCTGCGAAGATGCTGGGAATAAATGTCCTGAAGTCCCCTACTCCCAAGCCCCCACAGACGATGACGCCAAGGCTGGGAGCGAAAGAGCAATGCAAACGTTCCCCAGAGAAGTGTATATATATATATATATATATATATATATATATATATATATATATATATACATATATATATTGACGCTCCACTTGTACCAAAAATCTCGGGTCACTCATAAGCGGGTGCTTATTACGCGATGGTACTCGCGTTAAAATCCAAGCACGGACTCCGTTTCCTGTTCGCAAAACAAAGTACAGCACTCCGGGGGTAAAGGCAAAGTTTCTTTATTCCGCCGTTAGCAGTATGGACAGACGCGTTTCGGACGTGAGTCCTTCATCAGTGTTTACTTCAAATGTCGTGAGGCGGCTACTTTCAAGTGCGTCAGTGTGGCATGCCCAACAACAGTGAAAACGGTATTGAAACCGCATTAGGCGCACTTGTGAATGTGGCGGCCATCTTAATATTGAACATGAATCGGATGTAGATCATCGATTCTAGAACAAATCTTGCCGTGTATCGGCGTATCTGCCGCTCAAGCTGGTGTTACATACTATTGAGCCGTGTATCGGCATGTCACCAGCTACATTCGCATTGTGCACATAGCGACCTCAATAACCTTGATTTACAAACATTCACATTCTTACTTATTCATTAAGGGCATGTCCTAGATGACTTATCCAAAATAAGTTACATTCTTAATACAGTTTTGTGAACACATTATGAAAAAGAGGAGCAGGATCGAAAATCCAATAAAATCAGTGTCAATGATATTAGAGTTAACATTGCAATGGTATATAGGACAGTGCATTTATGATTCTCATTTGCCTAGATGTACCATAAGTTCTTCCCCACTGTTCATCCCCTGTGGATTTTTTGTTTGCATATAAATGATATAACGTGACTCCAGTCTGCGTAACCTCATCAGTCTATCCCCTCCCCTTGGATTAGCTGGAACATGATCTATGCCAAAATACTGTAATAGATCCCTATTACTCTGATGATCTTTGGCAAAATGCCGGGCCACCGGGTATGTTGTGTCTTTATTGCTGATGGCGCGTTGGTGTTCCAAAATTTGCATTTTTACATTGTTGATCGTACTGCCGATATATTTGAGACCACATGGACAGGTCAAGCAGTATACAACATATGGGGTTTGGCATGTGATGAACTTTTTTTATCCTTCTCGGAGTTTTCAGACCTGGAATATTATATGATTACAGGCTTTGCATTTTGCACAGGGGAAGAATCCTTTCATGTCTTTTAGGGTACCACTCCTCTTTTGTTTAGGGGGCATGAGATGACTTTGTACTAACTTATCTTTCAAAGAATTTAATTTGCGAAAGGTAATTAAAGGGCGTGGGGGGACGTCTTTCCCTATTGTTGGATCTAATCGCAGTATTTGCCAGTTTTTGGTGAGTATCTTCCTCAGATGATTTGCATCATCGGAGAAGGTCGTTATCATTCTGAATTTGTTAGTGACTTCCGGCTGTTCTTTTTTCTCTTTCTTGTTCAACAGACTCTTTCTTGGGATTTTTAGGACTCTGTTGAAGGTTTTGTCTAAGAGAGTAGGATCATATCCTCTGATTGTGAATCTCATCATAGATTCTTTAGCTGCACAAACAAAGTCAGACTCGCTTGAGCAATTACGTCGGAGTCTAAGCAGTTCACCATACGGTATACTGCGAATTAGAGTTGGAGGATGACTACTCTTAGCATGCAATATGCTATTGCCCGATGTGGGCTTTCCATATAGTGACGTCTCAAGTACTCCCTCATTTACAAAGACCCTCAGATCCAAATAATGTACCTCATTCCTACTTATTTTACTAGTGAACTTCAAATTTAAGTTGTTATTGTTCAAATCCCTAATGAAATCTTCTGCCTGTTTGAAGGAGCCCCTCCATATAAGAAAAAGGTCGTCTATATACCGACGCCACACAACTATGTATTCTGCCCATTTGGCATTGTCACCTGCAAGGGCCACCTGTTCCTCCCACCAGCCTACGAATAAATTTGCGTAGCTGGGGGCGAAGCAGGTGCCCATCGGAGTCCCAGAGATTTGTTTGAAAAGATCATTTTGAAACATAAATATGTTGTGTGTCAGGCAGAATTCCAATAGTTCACTTAACATCACCCCATGTTCAGTGTACTTCATAGCTTTTTTTTCCAAGAAGCATTTTATTGCCTCAACTCCTTGGGCGTGTCGGATACAAGTGTAAAGACTTGTGATATCAAGAGTTATAAGTACATATGTGGTGTCTCATTGAATAGTTCCAACTTGTTCTATGAAGTCTTTCACATATGATTTTAACTTCACAACTGATTGTGAGAGAAATGAATCAATGTAGGTCGAAAGGTTCTCAGTGAGTCCTCCCTTTGAGGAGACAATCGGTCTCCCTGGTGGTGTATGAAGGTCTTTGTGCACCTTTTGTAATTGATAAAAGGTCGGTGTTACAGGTTCTGGATTCCTCAGAAATAGGTACTCATTCATATCCAGCATAGATCTGTTGCGCCACTTGTTCAATAACTCGTGGTAAATGTTTATGCTTTGAAGATATTCTTCTTTGTTAGTTTTAATGTAATATTGTGGATCCTCTAATTGACGGACAGACTCATGACAGTATTGTTCTCTAGAGAGCAGAACAATATTTCCTCCCTTATCTGAGGGCTTTACGATGATCTCATCATTTTTGCTGATATCAGATATCACATTAGATTGAATTTGTGAGAGATTGTTTTTATTCGGAGTTTGTTTCCGCCCAGTAATTCTAAATTTCATCAACTCTTGGATAACCGCATCTGAGAAAGTGTCAATAGCATCATACGGCATTTGTGGATTGAATTGTGATGGTGCCTTGAAGTTGGTTACTGGTGCTTGTTGCTCTATATTTATTCTTCTAGCTCTCATTGTTGGATCATTATATTCATCCATATTTTGTTCTGTTTCTAATTCTGTCATGGTTTCAATGATGTACTCAAAGCATCTGTTACTTGTATGGTTGATCTTTTCTTTGCTTCCGTCGTTGAGGGTTTCAATTTGAAAAATTTGTGTAACTTAATTTTTCTAACCAGTTTGAAAAGATCTATTCTGGTCTGCGTGTATTCCAATTTATCATTGGGGCAAAAGGTCAATCCAAGTTGTAAGGTGTCCTCTTCCTCCTTGGTCAAAGTTTTCTCGGTCAGGTTAATGATCATGAGGTTGGAATTGGGATTTACCTTACGCAAATTAAATTCTTTGAAAGATAAGTTAGTACAAAGTCATCTCATGCCCCCTAAACAAAAGAGGAGTGGTACCCTAAAATACATGAAAGGATTCTTCCCCTGTGCAAAATGCAAAGCCTGTGAGAACAGCAGACGGGTTCTATCATATAATATTCCAGGTCTGAAAACTCCGAGAAGGATAAAAAAGTTCATCACATGCCAAACCCCATATGTTGTATACTGCTTGACCTGTCCATGTGGTCTCAAATATATCGGCAGTACGATCAACAATGTAAAAATGCGAATTTTGGAACATCAACGCGCCATCAGTAATAAAGACATAACATACTCGGTGGCCCAGCATTTTGCCAAAGAACATCAGAGTAATAGGGATCTATTACAGTATTTTGGCATTGATCATGTTCCAGCTAATCCAAGGGGAGGGGATAGACTGATGAGGTTACGCAGACTGGAGTCACGTTATATCATTGATATGCAAACAAAAAATCCACAGGGGATGAACAGTGGGGAAGAACTTATGGTACATCTATGCAAATGAGAATCATAAATGCACTGTCCTATATACCATTGCAATGTTAACTCTAATATCATTGACACTGATTTTATTGGATTTTCGATCCTGCTCCTCCTTTTCATAATGTGTTCACAAAACTGTATTAAGAATGTAACTTATTTTGGATAAGTCATCTAGGACATGCCCTTAATGAATAAGTAAGAATGTGAATCTTTGTACATCAAGGTTATTGAGGTCGTTATGTGCACAATGCGAATGTAGCTGGTGACATGCCGATACACGGCTCAATAGTATGTAACACCAGCTTGAGCGGCAGATACGCCGATACACGGCAAGATTTGTTCTAGAATCGATGATCTACATCCGATTCATGTTCAATATTGAACACTAAAAGATGGCCGCCACATTCACAAGTGCGCCTAATGCGGTTTTAATACCGTTTTCACTGTTGTTGGGCATGCCACAATGACGCACTTAAAAGTAGCTGCCTCACGACATTTGGAGTAAACACTGACGAAGGACCCAATTCCGAAACGCGTCTGTCCATACTGCTAACGGCAGAATAAAGAAACTTTGCCTTTACCCCCGGAGTGCTGTACTTTGTTTTGCGAAAAGGAAACGGAGTCCGAGCTTGGATACACATATATATATATATATATATATATATATATATATATATATATATATATATATATATATATATATATATATATATATATATTCACCCAAAATTGCCCTGCAAAAGAGACGCACTCCTCCAGCCGGTAAGATAACAATCTTTTATTTGCAAGGAAACAGGAACTCAGCTCCGTTTTAAATGTCCTTTAGCCTAACGCGTTTCAGAGCATTCATGCTCTTTCATCAGAGGCCAACTGTGAAAGCACATCTCCTTTTAGCACGTACCTTCGTTCCCTGCGTGCTTCATTAATTACGTCACTGGCCTCCGGTGTGCCATTCTGATAAAAGTCAATTACAATGCACGCTGGAACTTGTGGTTTCTAATTAGTGCTCCAAATTTGGCAAAAAGGTAGTCCTTGGTTCAGACTCGTGCCTTTTGCTTAAATGGTGTAAATCTGTTCTGTAGTTCCTGAGAAAATCACAATTAAAAGTACATATATATCTATGGCCACGCATCCTGAGCGTACCCTACGCGCACCATGCCGATCACGCGCTGAATGCTAATTGGCTTTCAAGTGGTTGTCAACATTCAAAACCAGGAAGTGTTGGCAGCCATTTTGTGCCTCGGTAGAAGCGAGGCTGCAGAAGTCAGTGGAACAAGTGTGCAAAACGTATAAAGGGGGCAGGGTAGAAATACTTTGACCCTCTAGAACTGCTTAGGGGCCCAAAAAATATTATTATTATTTTTTAAACGGCAAAATGCGCACAGGGTGCGCGGATCATGCCGTAAAAAAAATAATAAAATGAAGCACGGGCTTAGTAATTAGCCCCCGGGGGAAGCCAAATCCCAGGGGCAAAAGTTTTAAATTTTATGGGGGGCCTAGAGGGGCTCCCCAGCCCCGGGGACCGCCACCCCTAGGGCTACAAAATAAATGGTAGGGGGGCTCTAACTTCCCCCCCAGCAAAATATATGGGTGGGGGAGCTCAATGGCCCCCCACGCCGCGGGGGCCATTCCCCCCGGGGCTTTGTGTATTGTGGGGGGCCACGTGGCCTCCCTCCTGGAGCCCTGTGATGGCCCTGGGGACCGCCACCCCCCAGGGCCGGCTCCTGCAGTGTCCCAGGGTGCCCACCCCCGGGACACTAACGTTTGCAATGGCAGGGTAGGAGCCGAGGATCCCGCCCTGTCATAGCAAACTTGGTTTGTATTTTGAAAGAGAGAGCAGGGAAACCTGCTCTCACTTTCAAAATCCTAACCATATTGCTTTTCCACACGGGGAGCTGCATGTTAGCAGCTCCTCATGTGGAAAAACAATGCCGTATCCTGGAGGACGCGGGTAGCTGGCTGGGACCGTGGGGGCATTGGGGCTCCCTCCACGGTCCCCAACGTTATGTATGAGCCCCGGGGGATGGGGTCCAAAGGGAGAATTGAAATGAGTGATAGGTGTTATTTTTTTTACAGTAAAATTAGGAGTCGTGCACCCAGCGCCGCACTCAGCGCAGCCCCTTGGTGTGCACACGTTGGGTGCACGATTCCTAATGTGCATGTTGCGCGACTCCAGCGCATTGGGTGCACAATTCTAACGCGTTGGGGGCACGACTCCAAGCAAAAAAAAGTAATATTTTTCAGATATACATCAAGTTTGTGTGTTTTTTGATCTTAGGTGGCTCTAAAAAGACCCGTTGTGTTTATTGGGAGATTTTGGTACCTACAAGTAAGTACCTATGCAGAGTCTAAAGTTCAAGAGGAAGACTCCGTTACCCTCATCTGTAAAATGTACACCATCTCTCCTATAGATGCCATCCATATTGAAACACATATTGTTGTGGAAAATGGACCCCATCCTATAATCTCGGAGAAAAGCAGATACAGATTTATTGACTGTTTCCTAGCTTTCTCAATCTGTGGACAAAATTGGTTGGACCAGTTCAATTTCTGCCTTTGGCATATGTTGGAGTAGACAAAGGCAGTTTAGGGGAAAAGTGACATCAATTCTCTAAAGGTGTCCTTCATAAGCATTTCCAGACCTACCCCAATCAAAGTGTCTATGTCATTGCCACCACAGTGCACAATTATGAGGTCAGTGTGTTGGAGATGCAAAAAGGATTAAACCAATGGCATCAATTGGTGCCACTTTAACCCTCTCTGTCCAATCCATTTAATGTCTACATTTGGTAAAGCTAGGTCTCTGTCAATGCCTTTGTTTTCTGCATACCTTTGGCTCCAGAATATATAGCTGTGTCCCACAATCCACACAATAAGCATCTTGAAAGGAGGTCTGAATGCACTCAGAAGGTGGCTGTATGTGAAATGGCAGTTTGAGAAGTAAGATTTTTCTAAAATGGTGGATAAGATGCAGTTTTGAAAAAAAAGAAATGATTGGCTGTTTGACACCATTCTAGTCTGAAAAAAAGGCTACATGTTTCTGTTTTTTAAAAGCATGTTTCTTATTGGTTAAGAAAAAGTGTTTGAAAGGAACATTTGATAGGATAAGCTGATATTTTAAAAAGTCAAGCACACTTGCTGTTTGGATTAGCGTTCGTTGATAACTTTATTTCGGTCGTAGACCATAAAAGTGCAGATAAAATACATACAGAAATGCACAATATATAAAACAAGGAATGAATAGCAGATCTGGATAAAAATGGATTAAACTAGGTAGCTATCAAGACATAAAAAGTTAAAATTCATAGTAAAACATAATTGAACAGAAGAATTTATCCATAACTTTTCCTTCTATGCCACATGCCAAATAAAAGGCGAGAGACAGCAAAAATAATTGGAGGGTGAGTGTCATACATTAAAACCTTACAAGCCTATCTACAATATCTAAACCCTAGATTCCTGCATAGCGGAATCAGCCAGCATTTTCTTATAACCTCATATGCAGGGCAGAAAAACATTACATGGCTAACCTCTTCACATTTATAGTTACGTGCCGGGCAAGCAATATTTTTTGGTTTAGCCCATTTGCAAGTAAATGCTCTAAGTGGTAGAGTGCCATGCCTTAGCTGAATATAGAGCTTCCTCGCAAGCGGTGGATAAATTACATTTAAAAAATCCTCCGCTCGTAATTCAGATTTCACCAGGAGGAACTCTGCTGAAAGTCTTCCTGTGGAACCTGAACTCTGTAGGGCTAATAAATACCGCTACCTCAACTGGCTTTTGAGTTCTAATTTAGATATCCCCGGGCAAAACACCTCCGGGGTCTCCCAGAGCTGAGGCAAACCAATCTGAATACTAAGGGACTTAATATGGCACAACCACGGAATGTTCTTGCCTTTTAAAAGAGCCTAAACCTCTAGAAATTCCTCCCTATATGGGGCTAGTTCGGGCACTGACCAAAGTCTCTTCCAATAAAGCAAGGGCCGTGCTGATACTAATTCTTCTATAGATTCCAACCCCAAGTCAAGTCGTAGGGAATAAGTGGTGTACTAGTTGGCAACCCCAAAACGCTCCTCATAATTTTTTTTTGTGGCCCCAATGTTACATTGAGGCCTTTCTTGCTTGTAGTCGGTATATTTCGATAACCGGGGCTGCCGGCTTGAAATCCGAGATTCTGTGGACTTTGTTAATGCCCCCCATTACTTGGGATAACCTAAGGGCTGATTTGGAAATTTGGGAACCCCAGTCAAAACTTTCAGTCAGGGTAATGCCCAGGTAGACAAAGGTCTTGACTCTCTCTAGGGCAGAACCGTTTAGTATGGGGTTCGGGCGCGTCTGCTTTGGGGGATTGAAAATCATAACCTTGGTCTTGTCCACGTTAATCTCCAAACCCCGTAAAGCACAGAATGCTGATAAGCCATCCAGGGTGCGCTGGATGCCCAATGATGTTTTGGATAACAACAAAGTGTCATCCGCAAACATCAGAGCGGGCACCCGCCTGGCGGCCAACCTAGGGGCATCATTGTCATTTACACCAATTAGATGGTCGACAAGGCCATTGATGTAAAGATAGAATAGCGTTGGCACCAAGACGCACCCTTGGCGTACACCCTTCAGAACTGGAAAACGTGCCGAAAGATCCCCGTGCCTCCCACACCTAACTTGGGCATAACTGCTAGTGTGAAGCCTAATTAGGATGTTCAGTAGATAGGATGGGAGACCTAGTTCTGCTAAGACTTTCCACAGTTTTTCCCTTGAAACTAAATCAAAGGCGGCCCGTAGGTCAACGAAGATGAGATAGGATTAGCAACATTGTGTGCTCAACTTGTGACCTCTGTGCTCAGTTGAGTGTTCCATGAACTGTTATTATGGTAACAGGCAGTAGGCAGATTGGGGGTAGGTTTGAAACTTATGTCAACTGGAAAGGGTTGAAATGTTTAACCAATAGAAATGTGTGTTAGCTTTTGAATTAATGTGGGAAGCAATGTGATTTTATATTTACATGTAAATGTGTGCAGAATGAGAGAGACACTTTGCAATTTTTGGGTTTTGAGATACAGTCAGTATCTATGTACTCATGCAGTGAGCCAGGCCTTAGGACATAGACTACTTTAAAATCCTATGCACTATGCATGTAGTGGTCTAACCACCTTCTCACTAAGAATGGGCGAATTGTGCAAATTTGCGGTATACGAAAGCGTACTCGTGGTTCGAAAAATACACGAACTTTGGTGAGATTGCGGATTTTTTTATTTTTGCGAGTTTGCAGGATTTTTTTCACCGCTGCTACCGCGAAGTTACCCATGCGGTCGGATATGGGCGTGGCCATCTTTTTTTTCACTGTTCGCGTTGCGTATTTCCGTTTCTGCCCGCGTTTGCATGCTCGCGTTGCGCATTTCCTGTTCCAGGTCGCAGTTGCGTGTTCGCATCCGTTTTGCTCGCAAGGAAAATATCGCGCAAACTTACCCACGCGGTTGCAATGGGCGCGGCTGTCTTGTTTTTAATTCATTGCTATGGTTCTGGGCATGCCTTTTCTATCCTGCTTCAATCTTTGTAATCCTTTCTATTTTTGTACATCTCTATTTTGTGTTTTTTTCTACTTTTCGTTACTTTAATGACTACTTTTTTAACTCGCTCTTTTATTTTATTTACTTTTTCCCTATTCTTTTCTTTCCTATTTTTTTCCCTTTAACCCAGGACCATGGCAAAGGGAGCCGGCAAGTCCAAGGGGAAGAGTCCCGCACCCCGCAGCTCGCTCCCTTGTGGGCGTTCAAGGGGGCACCTGTAAGTCCCAGGGAGATCTTCAACGCGGTGGAGGTGGCCGCACTTGTCTTCTTTGTGCAGCGCCACCTCCCCAAGACCATTTCAGCAGGCCGCAGGCCTGGTACCGGGTACGGCCTCCGGGAGTGTCGCCAGCTATGGGGTAAGGTGTGCCAGGCCATGTATCGGGAGTCAGGGGTCCGGCGCACCTACAACCAGGTTATGCACCGGTGGTCTGACATACTGGACCGGGAACAAGACCTGCTCGACCTGCTTGGCGTCGATATCCCTAGGCTTGGTGAGTACTAGTAGCTATTTAATAACTACTTTGTTTTCTTCTGCTTTGTGTTATATTGCAAATATATGTTTTTTCCGAAGAGCAAGAATGCTGCCGATTACATTGCAGGTAAATTATGTTTCAAAAGCTTCTTAGATTGCAGGTGCTCGCCTGCTCAGTGGCGGTGCTACTATGCCTACTTGTTTTCAATTTTGTGCTCATTTGGCCTGAGTGATTATGTATGAGTGTACTTTACAGAACTGCGTAATGCTAGAGACTAGAGACTCAAGACCAGTCCTTCCTTTGTACTCCTGCCACTAAGAAGAGATAGTGGTGGTGGATTGATAGGTTGAGTATATTATGACTTGTTATTTAGTAGAATATTTTTAGTGGTCTGCAATCATGACGGACTGTGTCTGTCACTTCGCGTGCTGCTAAGTGCTGCCAGTCCTAGTAGAACCTTTTTGTAGTTGGTTTAGTGAATTACATATCTTTCCAAGTAGACGGTCCGCGAATCCAGCAATACTAATATCCTAGTAGACCACATCAGATAGGTCAATAAATTTAGTGCAATTGTTGTTTATTTCCCCGAAATAATTTGTTATTGTTTTTTTTAAATGTTTGATTTCGTTGACAACAATCATCCATGTTTGTGTCTTTCTTTCATGTACATCAGCACCTCCCAGGGGCAAGAGGACAGAGGTGGTGGCGCCGGCAGAGCAGGAAGGCTAGAATCAGTCCACAGAGGCCTCTTCTGCTGGCCCCAGTAAGTTTTCCTGTTAATATTAATAATTATACTTCCCTAACTTTTACAGCACCTATTTATTCCAAACGTTCATCATAATTCTATTTTTTCCTAAATCGTCTTTGATCTTCTTGTAGACTGTTTCTAAATTCTTATCCTGCCTCTACTATGACTCTCTGCGCTACTACTATTTATTATTATTAGTCTGTCTGTGTAGCTAGCTAAGCCTGCACAGTTGGCAAAAAGTGTTAAACAAAACTCCTATTCAGCAATAGCTCTGGGCACTGAGATCAGTCCCCTGGGTTGTCCATAATGTCTATTGAAGTCTTCTTAATTTTTATGCTTTGACAATTCCCAACAATAAAATGTCAATGGCCACCAAGAATAAGATACTAGTTTACTTTTTGATTGGATCGGAGGACATACTACTACTGTTGCAGGGACTTTTCTGCACATACAGAACTATGGACAAGAAATAGGGCATTGGTGATAATAGACGCAGTTAGACTTTCCACATACCTCAGTCATAACAAAAGTTGAACCCCCAATCTCCTTACTGACTAGCTAGTGTGTCAGAGTCAATATTTAGCTCCTGAATGCAGCGATGATCCCCAATGATTATACAACCCAGAACAAAAGACTACAGTGTCAGAGTCCCGACCTCTCAGAGTCACGGAATCATGCTTGCAAATTGCAAACCCTTTCGCTCACTCACTCATGACCAAAAACCACAGAGTCTGTGTAAGTTTTAAAGCTTCATTAAAAGTAAAACAACTAGCTCTGTGTGCACTCTGTATATTAATTTTGAATTGTGCATTATATAAAAACATTCATTAAAATCAACTTCATAGAAGAGAAACGGTGAACTCATGAAAACTGAACAGTGGCTGATTTACACATTAAGGGGTCGATTAGGATCGCGGACGGACTTGAGTCCGTCCGCGACCCCTGAGGAGGAGGGAACGTCCGCATGGGCTGCGGCGTTCCCTCCGATCTGATTAGGATGTGACCGCCAGGGTGGCGGTCACATCCTCTATCTCTAACATTGCGGCGGGTGCAGCTTCAAGCTGCACCCGCCCCAATGTAAAAAATGCATGCACAGCATTTGCGTGCACAAAGCGGCAGGCACCGCGCGGTGCCTGCTGCATTGTGCACGCAAATGCAGGGGGGTACCATAGGTACCCCCCATGTGCACCCACCACCACCCCTTCACCCAGGGGGCCCGCAACGGGCCCCCGAAGTGAAGGTCCGTATGCTTTTCCATGGCGGCAATGCCGCCGTGGAAAAGCATATTTACACACACATCATGATATGGCGGACGGTGTCTCATAGACACCGCCTGCCATGTTATAGCTTTTCCGCCGCGGTCGGAAGCCGACCGCGGCGGAAAAGCGGCGGACGGAATTCCAGACCCACCAGCCATCCTAATTTGGCGGTGGGTCTTTGGAGTCTCCGCCGCGGTTTTTCCGCATCCTCCAGGCCGGCGGACACTTCCGCCGGCCCGGAGGATGCGGAAAAACCGCCATCCTAATCGGCCCCTCATTGTGGGAGACCCCTCACCTGGTTGGAACTTAAAGTACTGGTGGTGATGATGATGAGTAACATATTGCTCTTGTTCGTAGAAGGGAATCTTCTGTCTGTTATGAGAAAAATGGTGCACGTTAAAAAGCAAGCATTCATCAGTTGTGCCAAAAAAAGTAGCATGTTATGGCTAAGCATAAATAAAAACATTCTCCCCTTCCGAAAGGGGAATTTTTAGTTTACACTAGGGAGTCACAAATAATTACATTTGTTTATGTAGTAACATTTTTTTCATTCCTACACAAAATAGGGAGTGGTGTATATGGCATCTAAAAATATGAAATGTTTTTTCTAGGCGGAACACCATCGGCACAGACAAACAACAGTGCCGGGGCCAGCGCAGAGGTGGTCACTCCAGGGGCGGATGTGGTGCCACCAGTGCCAGCAGGAACTGCTGTGGGGGATGCCTCGGTAGTGGCGGGCAGTGGTAAGCTATTATATTCCTTACTTATTGAGATTGCAGAGTAGGCTCACTGCAGGGGTGTATGTTGTACAGTACAAGTAAACTTTAATGTTAAGAAGACTTACAAATTTAGAACTAAGTTTTTGTCAACCAGGTAGAAGACAGTCACCCTTGACTTCACATTAGCAATAGCATTAGCAGCGGGAGTTGACGAGTAACCAATGGACTCCTCTAAATTTGACATCACCTCAGCTGTGAAAGTTTTCTCGAGAAGCCAAGTCAGATCAGAGATGAACTTGATGGATGGGATGAACAAAAAGGGAAAGAAGGGTGTAAGGAAGGAGGAAGGACAAGCGAGTTAAATTAATGACGGGCAAAGAATGGTACGTGTTTTTGAATGCAGGCAGTGGTGGCTGGTAGGAATCTGATGCATGGCCGGTTGAAGCAAGGATGGTTGGAAGGAGAAAGAAAAGAGGACTGCCTGGGTGGGTGAAAGAGAAACTGTATGTGTGCGCAATATATCCTTTGGATCAATTTCAAATGCAAATCAAGCACGGATGCATGGGTGGTGGTTTACAAAATAAAATAAAAAAGGGTGTTTGTCGGTGAGAAAAAGTAAGGTTTGTCCAGTTGAGAAATTAAGAAGAATGATTAACATTTACTTTGAATGGATGGATCCCTGGATGGTATCTTCCTCATAGATAGCATAGGTGTATGTAGAGTAGACAGAGTAGACGGTCACAGGATGAAGAGTGTTAGTTTGAAGAGCATGTAACACCGCACGTCCATGCCAGAGTAGCAAAGCCGAGGAAAGTAGAAGTTGTAATTTTTCAGAATACTCCCTTGACTAACAGTAGTTTGCAAGCACAGCATATATTGTGTAGCTATATTGTATTGTTTACATTATCAAGTCACAAGTGCCTTCCTCCAGCGATTACGGGGCCACTCACTACCTATGTTAATAATTTGTTTTCAACTCTGTCATTCATGTGTGGCCTATTGGTGTTCACTCAATCAATAAAAACAAAGCACCTAAAGTCATCCCTTATATAAGCAAATATCATGTGAAGGGATAGATGATCATATTATCTTCTTCATTTTCCTTTTGTAGTAGTCAGGGGCGGGCAGGTTGAAAGTTAAAATAATTGAGCAGAAGCCCTTGTTGAAACAGAGTATTGCCAGTGCCACCCGTAATAGAAAAGTAAGAGCTTCTCCACCTGCATGTACTGGTAACAGTAACCCGAGTCTGAGTCATCATGGCTTGCGTCTGTTTTTCTTGGGTGCAAGCTGACTGCGCTGGCATTTTGCCGGCTTCCACAAGTTTACGTACTCATTTCGCTAAACAAGAGAGAAGAAGAAGACTGGTGTTCCGTCTGAGACTTATGTAGTGAGTCCATACTGCTAGTAGAATTCCTGAAATTCCCACTAATGTTAGAGCAGAGGCCGACGAAGTGGGAGGTTAGATAGATACATGCACAAATGTTATGTACTGTGCTTGCAAGTTGCAAGTGCTACTGTGGCACAACTTTCTGTTGAAATATTTTGTGTTAATCTGAAAGAGTATTAGTTACAGTATTTTTTTCTTTCTTCATATAGATACTCCTTATAAGCTGGAGGCAAATGTCGCCGAATATCGGCGGCTGGTGGCTCAGGAGGAGGAGGAGTCAAGTACAACAACAGCTGCATCCTCCTCCACTGCCCCTGGGTCATCCAGCCAGCGCAATCCTCCAGCGGTACGGCGCCGTGGTCCGGCAGCCGCCCACAGCCGCCGAGCAGCGCAATCAACAGCTGCCCCCCACAGTACCTGCAAGGCGCGTGTGCACCGCCTAACCCTGAGAGTGGCCTACTTTGAGCAGGAGGTGGAGAGGCAGAAAGTCCTGCTCAAGGCCCTCTGGAGAGAGCTGCAGGACCACGTGGCCACAGGACACCGCCGTCCAAAGTAGAGACTGTCCCTTGCCCCTTTTTTAAAGACTTTTTTGGGGGGTGGGAATTGGGCGTTGGGGTTTTTGAACTTTTGGGGACATTTATTTCATGGACATTGGTTGGGGTTAGGGAGGGGGGTGGGTGGGTTCTTGTGGGATAGTTTATTTTTGTTAGGGTGTAAATAATGATTTATTTTCCACTTAAACATAGCATACACGTTTTTACTGTTTTGTGGGGGAGCCAGGGGGGGGTTACTGTACAATTTTTTTCCTGAAACCTAAATGGCTTGTTGATTCAAATTGTCTAAGTAATTGCCCAAATGTGTACAAAAGTGCCACTGACAGAGTTAGTTAATTCAATTGTCCTACTACTTTACTACTACTACCATCAGTCTCTCCTCTCCTCCTACTCCATTATTCTTCCTCCCCCAAAATGCTTATCTTACCTGTGATTCGTGTTTGAGTATAGGGCTAGGCACAGGGCTGGCTGCATGGCAAATGACGATCAAGGTTGGCTATGGAATCCTGGACGGATGAAATGGCATCTTTGTGGTGGTAGTAGTAGTTAAGCATGGGCGGATTTTGCGGATCCACGATTCACGGATTTGCGTATTCACGGATCGTGGATCCGCAAAATCCGCGTATTTGCGGATTTGCGGATTTGGTGCGGGGCTTACATGCGAGTGCACATGCCTCTTGTGTGTATAAAAGGTCAGAGACCGATCAGAGCAGCGGATGAAGAAGATACAGAAGCTCCTGGCCACAGGAACAGCACGAGGATTGCGCTCGTGAAAGTCAAGGATGCAAAGGCCTCTGTCCAGCATCACAGCCGATTTTCGATGGTATATTTGGGAAGAGGGCACAGCTGCCCAGCCTTGACAACGCTCACGATTGTTTTTTTGGGCCGATGAATGAGTCACTGAATTTAAGCTTCAACTAGGGCCATATTTATTCAAGAAGACGCCACCGTTTTGTGCCATACCTCGTTGGCTAAATGTATAGTGCTTTCACTACACTACACTACAGCTGCCTAAAGTGCCAGAGAGTTGTCTACAGCGACCAGGTGTGTGTTACTATGCAATAGCGCCGAAGGGCGCAGGGGTCCCTTGAGTGAGCTATAAAAGCTCCTGTCCCCAGGAACAGCACGAGGATTGCGCTCGTGACAGTCAAGGATGCAAAGGCCTCTGTCCAGCATCACAGCCGATTTTCGATGGTATATTTGGGAAGAGGGCACAGCTGCCTGGCCTGTTAACTATTTTACGATGGCGCCGGCAAGCTGCCAGCGCCATCCTAAAATAGTTACTAAATTAGCTTCAACAGGAAGCTCGAATAGATAAAATAAAGCAGATGCACGAGCGCCTGCTTGATTTTATCTATTAGTGCTTCCTGTTGAAGCTAATTTAGTAACTATTTTACGATGGCGCTGGCAGCTTGCCGGGGCCATCGTAAATTAGTTACAACAACAGGCCAGGAAGGCTTGAACTTTTGGCCTCGGAATCCGCCGCTCGCGGATTGCGAATTTTCGGTAAATTCGCGAGAGTTCGCGGATCGCGGATTTACCGAAAATTCGCTAAATTCGCGAGCGTAGCGGATTTTGTGCTCATGCTTAGTAGTAGTGGTACACACTGGCAGTAGCAGCATATGAAAAAAAAGGAAATGAGACATTGAGTGGCCTGAGAGGAGCATTAGAACAGTACGATAGTACAGTACACAAGAACAGTGCCATAAATTGTAGCCTAAGCAATGCTAAAGTATTCAATCAAAAGTTAACTACTGGTTGCGTGGATTATGGCTACTACAAGAACTAGTACTGAAGGACACAGCAGCGTAAGCTTTAGTCACATGTAGGAGGATGTTGTTGATGATAAATCCACTCGATGGCGGACATGAAATTCTGAATTGATTTGCAAATACTCATGGGTGTGTGTCAAGCAGAATAAGAATATATCCTCGGATTCCTTGACCTGCCTTGAAATTGATTTTCTGTTGCTTCTGACCTTATGCTCCCCAGCAAGCGTGTGGAATTATTGGTGTCATTTAGTCACACCTCAATGAAAACCAAACAGCCCGGGGGAAGAGGGTTAGGGTTTGAAAAATGGATGGGAATGGGGGTTTTTGGGATAGTTTTTTTGGAGAGAGAAAAAAAACACAGCAATGACAAACAACAAATGAAGAAAAACTAATCTTTAGATACAAAGATATCATACATTTTTTAAGGGACATAAAGGAAGTGGATGCAGTAAGGTGTTTGCTAAATGGATGGTTAAGTTACTGATGGTTAAGTTACTGAAAGCTTACTAACTAGTACTAAACAATTAGACAGTACAAGGCTGCCGTAATTACGCAATTTCACTTGCCTATCTGCCCTCAGAAAGAATAAACACGTACTAGTAAATTTAATTAGTTTTAAAAATAGCAAAGAAACGTATCAAATAGCTGTTGGGATGAATGTGAAGCAGAGAGCAAACACACAGAGTCACACTCATAGAAGTTCACAACAATAACATTATTTAAAAGATAAGAACAAGTGAAGTGGATACTGTAACTGTATGTTGTAGTTGTCCTGGTCAAATTGGGAAGTTGCATGCATCCAGCCATTCCTCTTATTCGCGGTACTCCTCCATTCCATCTGGCGTTCCGTCGATCAATCTTGGTGACCACACTGTCCACTGCCTGCCTGGCGGATGCGAAATTGCGGATTGCTATGGTAAGCCTGAGTTAATGTTTTTCCCATCGCACAGGGTAAGTGCCGGCCTGTAATTGTCAATAGAAAAACAGAAAGGGATATTAAAACACCGCGGAGGAAAAATATAAGGTACGACGGTGTGTAGTGCAAAAATACCACTTTTACCTTCAGAGGCGACAGTATTACATACATGCATAATTTCTAAAGTGCCTACTCTGAGTCTCTGTTTCCTGGATAATAATTAGCACACAGCAGGCCAGGGCCATGCAGACGGTCAAGGCAGGCACCACTGACTGAACCAACCTCCATGTAGCATACCTCTTTGACACAGACAGACAAACCAGATCTAATTTTATACAGCAAGCCACATAGCCGCAATTTTACATGAACCGCTGTCTGGACACTGGCATAACACTACACTGGCTAGACCACTACATACCACGAGTAGACAGACATGTAGTTTTGCTGTGATTGTTGTTGACTTGTTTACCTGTTTGACACTCATGAAATGGCCCTAGTTCTTCCGTAAATCGACGATGATGATCCATCCATTCCAGTGAGTGACTGTGAAGATATTATGTAACTTTCGTCATCATGACTAAACATCATCATCATGGTGTTGGAAAATTCAATATTGTTCGTGCAGTCAATTCTACACACAGTGAGTCCAAGGACATTTTCCATATAAAAAAATGCAACGCAGTGGCCCCAGCAGTAGAAGTACAATTTGTATTAAACAAGGTAAACAGAGTAGACTTGAGTTACATTTAGTGTGTAAAAGATTAAATAATACAGAACACATAGGATTCATTTCATGCACAACAAACAAACAGCAATTGCTTTAATCAGAGCCAGACAACCAGTGTTGTCCACTGCATGCCATCTCATCATTCATTACCTGTTCCACTTTTTGTCAGCATCTTATTCTTAAGTGAAGGGCCACAGGGCAACCTCTCGTGTCAATTTCTGAAGTCCCATTCAGCATAGTCAGTCATTCCAGTCCCACTTCTTTTGAGGGGACTCGTCTACGAAGCAACAGTTTCTTGATTCTGCGTAATCCGGCCATCTGCCTTGAGGGAAATGGATAGGGGGAGTCTGGAGGAGGAGGATAGAGGAGCATGACTGAGTTGTGAACTTGTGAACTTCAGGAATGCAGACAGCGGCACCTTCAATATGGAAAAAAGATGAAGACAGTGTTGCCTATGGATTTGTTGTGATTAAAGTTTTGTTGTGCTAAAAGTTGCAAAACAAAGAAAGACACACAGAAATAAAAGTGAATAGGACGGGGGAAAAAAAGTAAGTATTTAAAACCTAGGTGTCAGGGAAGTAAAGCTCGTCATCAAACTCTGTGAATTGAACCGGGAGTAGGTCAGCTAACAGAGAAGAACTTCCGTCACCTAAGTCGGTGTCCTCTTCTTCCTGCGTGGATTCACGTATTTTGTAATCTAGTGGTATGAAGTGCCGATTCATCTTGATCATTGTTAACCTCTCCACATTTTTGGGCGAGAGGCGGGTCCTTTTAGAAGTTACAATGGCACCAGCAGCACTGAAAACACGTTCAGAAGACACGCTTGCGACTGGGCAAGCCAAATAATTTATAGCCAGCTTGGTGATCAGTGGCCATTGAGGCCTTTTCCCATACCAATACACAATGGGTTCTGATCAAAGAAGACCTCTGTTGGGTCATCCAGATAGGCCTGCACCATCCACTCAAGGTCCTCCAGGGGTGTTCCACTTTGCGTACCATCTGTTGCCTTTGCATCAACACTGGAACTAGCAAACCCTTGATGAGTTATCCAATCCGCTTCCGACAGGTGATGATACGGTTGCTGTTGTCGGTAACCGCTCTGAGGGAAAGTGACTGCCTTCGGCCACAGAAGTGGACCTTGATGCTGGATGGCCTGCTGCTTCAGTAGTACTTGTGGTGGTTCCTTCAATTTCCTGCCGCACTTTTTCGAACCGAGTGGTTGACAGAGCTAGCCAATGTTTGCACTTGGAAACATCTGCTTCAGAAAAAGGAATGAATGTATTGCTGGCCAGTGCCTTTTTGTACCGTGGATCCAGAATAGTGGTACAAATATAATGTTGTTCTGAATGTATTGCTTTAAGCCTTGCATTGTCAACTAGGCGGCTTAATAAGCTCTCCGCCACCTGATATGCGTCTTGTTTTTCAGCATCAACTCGGAACGTTGAAGAAACCGCCTTCAGTTGGTGCTCTAACATGCGCAACAATGGGATAGCTTTGCCCAAAGTACAGTCCTCCCTGCTGACTTCACGTGTGAAGACCTCAAAAGGATGAAGCATGTCTGTCAGGCTTTTAACTAGGTCCCATTCCTCCACCTCTAGCCTCATGTCTTTCATAGAAGCACCCAGTGCGTGAAAGACATACTCATTGATTACCAAGTACTGCTCAAACAGACGCTCAAACATGTAGAAGGTTGAGTTCCAATGTGTTGCCAACTCCTGAAAGAGTCCTCTGACTGGTACTCTACTGTCACGTTGAATGATCCTCAGCTGCTTCCGGGCCTTAAAAGAATGGCTGAAATGTGTGCAGATTCTTCGGCAGGTGGTCAGTAACTTGCTGACTGTGTTTTCTTTTCTCAAGAAATCTTGAACAATAATGTTAATACTGTGCGCCAAACACGGCACTCTGAAATAGCCACCATCAGCCATGGCCTTAACTATATAACTGCCATTATCCGTGGAAACATAACCAATCATGCGCCTTCTTGGCTGCAGCCATTCAAACACCTTACTGTTAAACTCCTCCAAAATGTTTACTGCAGTATGAGATTTCTCCATGGCAAACATGGCTACAGTTGCATGTTTCCGAGTAGCTTGAAAAATTGTGACACTGTCAACACCTGCAGCTATCTTCTCTCTAACCCCCGCAAAAGAGACCCAGTGTGCAGTGATGCACATGTAATCAACGGCTTGGCAACTGGTCCACATGTCTGTTGTCAGTTGGATAGTGTAAACAGCACTCTTCTGCAAAGCTGCCCCAATCACGTCCAGCACATCTTGATGTAGTGCTGAACCGCAACTCTGGCAAAATAGGACCGGCTAGGAACCTTCCATTTAGGGCAGACTGTTGCCACAAATTCTAGAAAACCCACACCTTCCACAAAAGAAAACCGGAGAAGGTCCAGCGCTAACATTTTAGCCAGCATTGCATTATACAGACGTGCTGTTGGGTGGTTGCGTTCCAATGGCGCCTCCGACCAAAACATGCTTTTAATGGTGGTCTGGACCGTTTTCATATGTGATGATGATCCAGACTTCTTCAACCCAGTTAGGCTCATTGATGTACTTTTTCGCATTGGTGTCTCTACCAGACTCTTAGTGTGCCACCTAGATGTTGCTGGGATAGAGGGTGTGGGCGCTACCACTGCAGTGCTGCTGTACTGTGTGTACCAGAAAAAATTTCTCTGGCTACTTCCCCTCCCCCCTGCACGATCAGCTCCTCATCATCAGATGCAATATCAATGGCTACATTTTGTTTTCTACTTTTGGATTTCCGGATGTTACTTAGGTGCGCATCCCACTGGATGCTGTGGTGTTTTTGGAGATGACCACTCTGGCCTCCGGTACCATAGTTGGTACCAAGCTTACCCCGACTAACTACTTGTTTACAAATCGAACAAATAACTTGGTTTTCCTCCTTTTTGCTAATACTAAAGAAGTCCCAAACTGGGGAGTTGAGATTTCTGGTGGTGGTGGAGGTGCCACTTTCAATGCCAGATGGAGTGGAGGATGGGCGTGGCGGAATTTGACTCTGTGGGGCACTTACAGCACCACTACTTGAGGTAATGGAGGTCGAGCTGGATGGAGGTCCCTGCCGGCCCTTCTAAAGAGAAAATATGGAAGCTGTAGGTCGTGTTGGTGTAGTAGTTACCTGTGTTGGTGGTGGTACCAGTGCCACGCCTCCCCAATCCCGCGCAGCATTTCGGGATAGGGTAAAAATGTCTGTCTGCTGCATGCCAGCTGGGGCTGGAGTGATGACTGTGATGACTGGGTCGTCATCGTCAGACTCTTCATCAGCAGCAGAATACACCACTTCTACTTCTTCTTCGTCATCACCCATAACTGAAAGCCTTGCGGGAACCTTCCTTTTACCTAGCTTTGTCGGCTCATGGCGTGTCTCCCTCTCAGACTGAATTGGTGGGTGCCAATCAAGATCTAGATCATCAGAAGGAAGGGGGCTTGAAGAAGAAGTTGTACTAGCCCTCCTTGACCTTTTCCTTGCTAGGAATCTGGAAGACAATGGATCATCAGGAGTGGCTTGCTCGGCTGATACCTCCGCATGAATCTCGATTTCCTGATGTGCCGCTACTTCTGGAGGAACAAGTATTGTGGGCAGTTGTTCCTCTCCTTGTGCCTCTCCTTGCGCCTTTCCTTGTGCCTCTCCTTGCTCCTTTCCTTGCACGTCTACTTGCGCCTCTCCTTGCGCCTCTCCTTGCGCCTCTACTTGTGCCTCTACTTGCGCCTCTTCTTGCGCCTCTCCTTGCGTCTCTCCTTGTTGCACCTGTGGTTGTCGTTGCGGATGTGGTTGAACACTCGTCAGATGAGTTACACCCTGCGTTGATTGGATGCTAGTTTGTGATGAGTCAACGCCAACATCACTGGTCGATGGTGAAAGAGCAATTAAAGTAGCTGCCTCTGCGGCACTCATGGGCTTGGGCCTACTTGGCGTGGTGGCACTGAGACCAATGAAGCAGAGGTGATGCTCCCAGCTTGGTCCCCGTCGGACACCGCTGCTGCAGGCGTAGTTTTTTTTCCCCAAAGAAAGTGGCGCTCGGCACACCAGTCTCCTTGGTAAGTGGCGCCACTTGCTTCTTCTGCTCCTTCTTACTGTCAGTGACACTGGCAACTTTCTTGGTAGAGGATCTACGGCTACCTTTCTTTGGGCCGATCTTCTTCAAATGTCAGAACAGCAGGAGGCAGTTGCACGAGTTGCAGAGTTGTCTGTGGCCACACGTGACGTCACATGACGTTGTGCACACACCGCAGCAGGACTTCTTCCTGGCACTACAACAAGTGATGATGATGAGGATGATTCCTGGTTCTCAGTCTTTGTGCACCTAAAAGCAAAGAAGGCAGAGGAACATCAGTTAAATAAATGTTGCATATGTCGTGCTTCAATTAATACTATTGCAACTAGGCATTTATTATTATTAACACAACACACCCAAAAACGGAAAGACCCACAATAAAAATTGCATTTCTAATCAAGAATGGATGTTTGAATTAATAGAAGAGAGACCACAGAGAGAGAGTTGTTTCATGCACCCATTCATAACCCTAGGCCTATTTGCCCACAAGCTTGCCGGCCTATGGCAAAAACTGCCTGGCCTCAATATGCCCCCCACCCACATTGCCAGGCCCTGGACTAGGCCCCACTAACACCCCCAAAATCAAAATCCACACAGAATTCACCTCAATCCAATGCCATCCATGCCCTAAATGATGTTTAAATTCAAGAGACCCCACAGAAAGACTTGGGCCATGCACCACTGACTACCCCTGGGCATAATGGATGAAAGCAAGGCAGACTGGGTGCAGGGCTATGGCACAAAGCACACTGCCTGGCTTCAAAATGGCTTCTAGACCCCACCCATATGGCCAGGCCCTGGACCAGGCCTCAAAATGGCCCCCACCCACATGGCCAGGCCCTGGACCAGGCCCCAACAACCACCAAGAAAATCGAAATACACACAAAAATCACCTCAATCCAATGCCATCCATGCCCTAAATGATGTTTAAATTCAAGAGACCCCACAGAAAGACTTGGTCCATGCACCACTGACTACCCCTGGGCCTACTGGATACTGTGGCTACCCACAATATATTTTTTTTAAGTTGTGAAAAAGTTTATAAATTGTCGTTGCAGCAACTGCAATGCCCCAAGCAAACAACACCAACTTACTTGTAAAATCTCAAATCCAAAAGTGATCCAAACAAAAAGTCCTCAAATACAAATATCCAGCAGCCACAAAGAGTAATCCTTCCAGCTCCAGATCCAAATAAAAAGTGACCAGGACATGGACAAAGCACTGGGAGGAGCCTGCTGGACAGGAACAGGAAGTTGGAGACTCTGGAGCACTTCCTTCCTCCCACCCCCAAAAATGTACTACTTGCACAAAAAAGTGCAGCCAAATGTCAATCTGAGGAGTTATAATCATTCAAATCATCATTTTCAGAAGGTTTATGCTGCCAGCGATAAATTTCTTGTGCAGAATTGCAATTTTTGTGACTTCGGAAAGCGAGCTGTTGAAATCTCCCGCCGGATGTCAGCTGCACATCACATCTACATATTCACTATTTTTTACTCTCGCGATATGTGATCGCGGGCCCTTATGACGTATTCGCGTTCTCAAACTCTCGCAGTGCAAGATGGCGGGACTCCATGACATACTCGTGGTCGAAAAATCTCGCCTGATCCTGCAGCCAGATCCAAAATGGCGCAGCGCACACAAACCGGGAGGAAAACAACTCGGCAAACTCACAATCACGGTAAGTCAACGTCGCACGCGCAAGATTGTATTTTTGAAGTGCGAACAAGCAAAAAAAAATCGGCCAACTCGCAAATTGCGCATTTTTGGGCAATTTCACGCGATTCGCGGATTGCGAAATTGCCAAAAATTCGCAAATTCCGCGAGCGGAACGAATTTTCCGCCCATATTTACTTTTCACTTGTGTTTGAGGCCTTCGATTTCCCAATTAGTATCCATACACTACATCAAACACCCTGTCCCTGCTCTTGCAATCCTATAGTAACCTTTCAATTACATTTACTGATCTATTCACTAAAGTGAAACTCAACCAATTATAAATTCACCCAGTGTTTTTCCTTATAGTACTGTAATCATTCAGTCAGTATGTATGTACACATGCAGTGAGCCAGGTTTTAAGGCATGGACTGCTTCAAACTCCTATGCACTATGCATGTAGTGCTCTAACCACCTTCACACTTGTGTTTCTGGTCTACAATTCCTCAGTCAGTATCTATACACTGCAGGAAACACCGTTACTCTCCTTGCATTCCTATACAGTTATCTATATGATGAGAAAAGAAAGTGGTTAAACGATTTTTATATAGAATGTGTTTGTATACTAGTAGAAAAGTATAAGTTAAGAAAACCATTTTGTAGCAATTCAGCTATCAATATCAGGAAGGACTTTTGTAGCAGTAGCAATAATTTTCCATGCTGGTCCTTCCACAACATCTGGACATTACACTGTCTATCTAAAATGTGACAAAGGCTGGACATATTCGGGCGGTGGCACCTGCGTGGTGCTGGCGGGGCGGAAAAATGCCTTTTTCCGCCCGCGAGCAGTGGAACTTATGTCCGCCATATTAGTATAGCAAAACATAGGTAATTTCCCATTCGCCGCGGAGCGACGCTCACTGCCATCAAAGTGCGCCCGCCACCGCGGCGGTAGGAGCCAATGGAGACTCACCGCCGTGCGGAATGGCATCCGCACCGCTCCAAAAATTAGGATGGCCCAAATAGGCAGACGCACCGCAGCGGAGACACCGCCCAACCAGACACGGCGGGAACTCGATAGCGGAGCGCCATAGCATGGACCCAGCCCTACATATGCATCCGGTCATGTACCTGCTACTGCACTACCATCAACTGGGCCGCCGCGGACGACGACGCAGGTACGCCATTACACAAATACAACACACAACACACGGCTGACACAGGGTCCAATTCCACCACAAACACCCTGCTGGGGTTCACAACACATCCACAAGGGCACCCCCTACATCACCCACCTGACAACAAGTCACCCCTTTGCATCCGGTACACACATCAACGCAAACTAGCAGCCCGGTCACGTAACTGCAGCAATAATCACATGCGCACAGTGCCCAAGGCAAGGCCACAAAAGACATGGGCAGGGCACAGACACCACAGGGACACACCACCCCCAACCACACCTCAACACACCCCGTTGAGTCACAGGCCAGGTGCCCATCCTGGGCTCCACTATGCACAGCAACAAGCACAGGAACAAGCAAGCACAATACACACCCTGCACCACACTACAGACAACCTTGGAGACAGCCACTGGAGTGGCTGACAAGGAACACACAACACCTGTGCCTCACACACTGAAGGCTGACAATACTTCACAGCACATACACACACAAACAAACGCACAACCTTGGTGTATCCACAAACATAACACACACACAGGGTAGCCTGAACAGATGCCTGCACAAAACTACACACAAACACCACAGGAACACACACACAACCCCAACAGAAGCAGACATACCCTGCCAGCCAAACCGTGGAAAGGTAATGGGAGTACAAACACACCATCACTACACAACATCATCACTCACCAACAAAACACACACAACATACCATAAATCACACAAGAATTGCACCTGCACAGAACTACACTGCCACATCAAACAAACGACACATACACATGAAAACACAAATCAACAAACACTACTGGACATCAGGGGATGCACATCAGGCAATGCCAAGCCCACATACCTACATCACTGTATGCACAACAGGCAGTGTGTGCACAACAAGCACAACAACTACACACAGACATGACTGACACAACCTCAACACACACACCACAAATCAGCAAAGCACAAAAACAACAGCACACCCAGGAAGTGAAGATACACCACAGCCAACACACAGACACCCAACACAACAACAATATGATGCACCACTCTGGGATACAAGAGCACAACCAGCTACACCAGAGCACTGGGCAGCACACACAGCTCAAGTGCAAAAGGGCAATCCACACTGATGAATAGCACAAGAACATCACACATAAAACAATGAGGCCATATCCAGAGTGGAACAGCACTATTGGCCCAAACACTGCACCACAAGGCACAGTCTCACTAATGAAGGGATGGGGAGGCACATACACATGTAAACAAAGAGGACAGCTGACATCAAAATCAACTGACTTGCATGTCACCATTAGACATGTTAGATGTGTACCATAGACAAATAGAGGGAATTCAGACCCACAATGGCTAGGCACAAGTGGCACACATAGGGGATGGCATCACACCACACACCATGCCATACAGGAGGAGGAAAGGCACCATGTGCCTGCAGTGCAAGAGAAAGTCACACACAGTGCCAGTGAGGAGCCGCAGAGCCACACAGTCCACACAAACATACATTGATGATCAAACAACCACAAGACTGATGTGCAAGTCACACACTTTGCACACTCATAAGTGACAAAAACAACAAGGAGGAGTCACACTGAACTGCATGGACACATCAATACACTGCACAGTGCACAATAGACAACTCACACAAGTGCATACAATCATATACACAGGGCAGGGCAATCCAAACAACAGGCACACAACTCCTGGCTAACACATGTGTTGCTATCACAATCCGGGGGCACACACACATCCACACCGACTACAAAGTCACACCCTTCACCCTGCACACCTGCTCACCACCCAAGAGCACAAATCTCATGTATGCCAGGGGACTAGGACTAAGGGCCATACACATACACAGCTGGGCACATATACAGGAATAACACACATACATCATGCCAGTGCCCATCCTGCATGCAAACCTGTGCACAGCATCACACCCTGTGCTGACAGTCTACCCCAACCTGACATGGCAACAACGTAGCCAACAAAACAAAACCACTCAAAAGAGAACTGCATGACAGGTAAAAGAGCCAACACAGATAACACAAGTATCAGTGTCTGAATGGACTGAAGACCCTGTTACCCCTGTTTAAATATGTGATGCAGCCAAAGAGCTTGGCAATGTTGAAGTGACACATAGAGCATGGGGCACGGGCTACCAAATGCACACACAAAAAGATCTTTAATCAGCAAGTACACTGACAAAACAGACACCAGGAGTAACTGTCTTTATTCACATATTGCACAGATGTGATAGTTGAACAGCTGTACACAAGACCAAGGTACAACATGCTGAACAAATGGAAGATATCCTGCACAAGCAAACTGTAAACAGGAATGCCAGTGTCCATGGCACAGGGGAGACTCCAACACAGCAGAGCAACAGGGCCAGTGTCTAGGGCAGGTGGCACAGCAAGTACATGAGAGGCTGCACAGGGGACAGTACAACACAGCAGAGCTACAGGGCCAGTGTCCAGGGCAGGTGGCACAGCAAGTACATGAGAGGCTGCACAGGGGAGAGTACAACACAGCAGAGTAACAGGTCCAGTGTCCATGGCACAGGGGAGACTCCAACACAGCAGAACAACAGGGCCAGTGTCAAGGGCAGGTGGCACAGCAAGTACACGAGAGGCTGCGCAGGGGAGACTCCAACACAGCAGAGTAATAGGTCCAGTGTCCATGGCACAGGGGAGACTCCAACACAGCAGAGCATCAGGGCCAGTGTCCAGGGCAGGTGGCACAGCAAGTACATGAGAGGCTGCACAGGGGAGACTCCAACACAGCAGAGTAGCATGTCCAGTGTCCATGGCACAGGGGAGACTTCAACACAGCAGAGCAACAGGGCCAGTGTCCAGGGCAGGTGGCACAGCAAGTACATGAGAGGCTGCACAGGCAAGGGGAGAGCAGCAGTGAACGACAAGGCCAGTGGCCAGGGAGAAGTGCAGAGTCAGGGCATGAGAAGCTGCACAGGCAAGGCCAGAACAGCAGTGAATGTCAAGGCCAGTCGGCATGGCAAAGTGCAGAGTCAAGACATGAGAAGCTGCACAGGCAAGGGGAGAGCTGCAGTGAACGACAAGGCCAGTGGCCAGGGAGAAGTGCAGAGTCAGGGCATGAGAAGCTGCACAGGCAAGGCCAGAACAGCAGTGAATGACAAGGTCAGTGGGAATGGCAAAGTGCAGAGTCAGGACATGAGAAGCTGCACAGGCAAGGGGAGAGCAGCAGTGAACGACAAGGCCAGTGGCCAGGGAGAAGTGCAGAGTCAGGGCATGGGAAGCTGCACAGGCAAGGCCAGAACAGCAGTGAATGACAAGGCCAGTGGGCATGGCATAGTGCAGAGTCAGGACATGAGAAGCTGCACAGTGAGTGTGTTTGACTGTACCCTTCCATGGCCAGCAACACAACCAGGTGGCAAACAATGGTCAGGAGCTGGCAAGCTGGAGGGCTGTTTGGACCAGGTGGTATAGTGGCACGTGGAGGTGGAGTCATGCAGACCTGGGACACAGTGTGGGTGGGAGAGGTTGGAGGGGTGCCCTTCCACTTTTTGGGAATATGAAATGGCTTCCCTGTCTTGGGGTTAATGGGAACTGGTGATGACACAACAGGTACACACACCAACTGTCCCGCATCTGGTTCAGACACTGGAACTCCCTCTGGTGATGTGCTGGATCCTGCAGAACGCTTTGTCTGGCTACGCCTCTGGACCACCTTACCCTTGCTTGCCTGGTGTCCCACTTACAGCGCCCTCCTTTGCCTGTTTGCCAGGTGTCCCACCTACAGCGCCTTCCTTTGCCCCTTTGCCAGGTGTCCCACCTACAGTGCCCTCCTTTGCCTCTTTGCCTGGGGTGGCCCCTACAGTACCCTCCTCCACCTGCTTCACTGGGCTTGGAATTGGAGTTGATTTGGTGGGGGGATGTGGGCCAGTGCCCTTCCTAGGCGAAGCCTTGTTATACAACACCTCCTCAGTGGGCACAGACACTGCACACCTGGCTCTGCGTGAAGTTTTAGGGTCAGGAGAGTCCTTTGCTGGAGATGCCTCAGAGGTTTGTGAGGCTGATGTCAGCCTCATTGCTTTCCCGGCCTTGCTCTTTTCCCGACGGGCTCTTGTCCTTGCATTCTGGAGTGGCTCTGCTCTTCTGGGGGGATGGTGTCTGTGGGCGGGACTGCTTGGGTTGTGTCTGCTGTGTGTTCCTTGTGCTGTATCGTGTCTGTGACACATGCGAACCGTGGTCAGTGTCCTCTGATGTGGCCACTGACTGGGGGGTGGACAAAGGGGTTTGAGAAGGAATGAGAGCATGTGCTTGTTGAAGGGCGACGTTACTGTGGATGACAAAGACTGGACTGTACGTGGAGCCCACCCACGTCAAAGTGTATGACCTCCATGTAGGCAACCACCTGCCCTAATTTCTTGTCATGGTCACTGAAGGCATTGAGCAGGGCGGTCTGGCCCACACAAAGCTGGCGCAGGAGCTCTACACACTCAGCACTGAGGGCAGCAGCGGGGACAGGTGCAGGCTCAGCGGTGCCAGGTGTGAATGTAACTCGTCCCCTCTTACGGACACGGGCAGCACCAGAGGAAGTGGATGGGAGGCTGGGCACTGGCCGTTGAATGGTAGCTGATGTAGCAGATTCCCCATCCCCTGTGCCTGACAACATGAATGCATCACCACTCGCATTAGATGATGTAGTACTCTGTGTCTCAGCCACAGATTCCTCCTGCATACTTCTGTCCCCTTCAGATGCGCTGGTGAGCTCTGTGTCACTGGCCTCCGGTGCAGCTGTAGTGCTACTCTCGCCACCACTGGTTTCCAGCTCCTGTTCCTCCATTCCCACTGGCGATTCAGCATGAGAGAGAGATGCAGGGTTGTATAAATGACAATATCAGGACAAAGCAAATTAAACCATGCATACAGGGGATGCCCAAATCAACATGCTGACCACCACACCCTGCATAAACATTGCAACAACACACTACATACACCACAACAGTGCCTGCAACACTGACTACCTCCATGACTGAGCCATGTTTAGGCCACACAGCACAACATCTTGCCCGTGGATAAAGTGTACCACACACAACTTGACATTCCCACACCTATCATGTCCCAAAACTCATTGCCACTGACAGGCCCTCAGGGAACCTGATGGGAGAACACACACACCTATTAGGACATGACAGTCCACAATGCCAAGTAGGCCATACCAAGCACCATGTTGTACGCTGGGGCACCTTGTTGTCAGACGTGTGACCCTCAACAATCATGGTGCATGCAAAGTCGGAATACATGAACTCACACTCAGATAGTGGACCCTTATTTTAACACCCTAATTCATTTCCCACACCATCACAATGCAGAATGATCATGTGGATCCCAAAACACCTCGCTATGATAAAGCACAGCAGGGATGATCAGCCTTCTAAGAGCTGTTTGGCACAATGCCTGACACTAGCACACATCCCTGCAGCCACTCACATGACAGATCACTGCACCACCCCGCAAACATAATATGGCTCACCGCTGCCACTGGCTCTGTACTCATGCATCTACTCCCTGGCAAAGTCACCCTCCCCAAATACTCACCCCTGCCTTGCTGGCGATGCTCCTTCAGACGTGCATCCAACTCTGGATTAGTCACTGCCAATATGCAGAACATCAGTGGTGTTAAGTTGCGCAGTGCCCGACGCCCAGTGCGTGGTTGCAGCCCCAAGGTCATTTCGGCCCACCCAAGAGGTGGGACAACATCAGCCAGCTGAGGTCGTCCCACCTCTTGTGGCAGTGGGTGCGTCGTCTGTTGGATACCCCCAGGGCCCTTACCTTTGCAGCAATGGCCCTCCACACGGCCTTACGCTGGTGTACCTTGAGCTGCAGGTATGGGAGAAAAGTAGGGTAAGTGACCAGTTACACTGTGTCATGTACTAACATCTATCACAACTGTAGCAATACGCAGAGTCAGGACCAATTGTAATCCCCCTAATTTTCAAACTGGGGGACACCTCACAAGGGCACTCTGCATGGCCCAAATAGATATCATAGCATGCATGCATGAGGGCGTAGAGGCTACATGCCAAACACACACACATACAGGTTGACTGCACTGAAATCCCTCAGTGTGTCGCACACATCAACAGTCCACTGCATATCTGACCCCCCTGTCCAACAGCACCCTCAATGATAACTTACCACTACATTGGGGCCACCATACAGCCTCGGTGCTATGCCAGCTCCTCGTCCACTAGCATCTCCAGCTCCTCGCTTGTGAATGGACTGGCACGGATCTTCTCAGTTCTTGCCATCCCTGTGGACATGTAACACCTGTGGTTGAAGTGAGTGGTGAGGAGTCCCAGGCAGCAGGCACTTCTGGCAGCAGCAGCAAAGGGTCGCAGGCAGCAGCAGGAGAGGGTCCCAGGCAGCACCATCAGAGGGTCCCAGGCAGCAGCAACAGAGGGTCCCAGGCAGCAGCAGGAGAGGGTCCCAGGCAGCAGCAGCAGAGGGTCCCAGGCAGCAGAAGCAGAGGGTCCCAGGCAGCAGGTACTTCTGGCAGCAGCAGCAGAGGGTCCCAGGCAGCAGCAGCAGAGGGTCCGAGGCAGCAGGCACTTCTGGCAGCAGTAGAAGAGGGTCCCAGGCAGCAGGCACTTCTGGCAGCAGCAGGCACTTCTGGCAGCAGCAGGCACTTCTGGCAGCAGCAGGAGAGGGTCCCAGGCAGCAGGCACATCTGGCAGCAGCAGGAGAGGGTCCCAGGCAGCAGGCACTTCTGGCAGCAGCAGGAGAGGGTCCCAGGCAGCAGCAGGAGAGGGACCCAGGCAGCAGCAGGAGAGGGTCCCAGGCAGCAGGCACTTCTGGCAGTAGCAGGAGAGGGTCCCAGGCAGCAGGTACTTCCGGCAGCAGCAGGAGAGGGTCCCAGGCAGCAGGCTCTGTGAGCAGTGGAAATGTGTTGCTCACTCCCACAGATTTATATCCCCCTGGGCTCGTTTGTGAGGTGCAAAGCTGCAATTCTTGGTTGTGCAGGACTGCCTCATTCAAAAGCATCGAATGACCGGCTCCGCGGTGGCGTAGCACGCCTTCCGCGATTTTCAAACCTGCATCATGCCCCCGCAATCATCGCTCCCATTGGCTGTAGGCAATGCTCCATGGCGGTGATGCACCACAGAGGCCCGGGATGCGCTACCGCGATGGTGCATCGTTCAAAAGCATCCAATGACCTGCACCGCGGTGGCCGAGCCACCTTCTGTGATTTTCAAACCTGCATCATGCCACCGCAATCATTGCTCCCATTGGCTGCAGGCAATATCCCATGTCGTTGTCGGTGCTAGTGTCACACCGCCGTGGCCAGGCGGTATCAACCGCCATATGTGTGGCGCTGCATGCCCACCGCCAGCAACCCATGTCTCCATGCCAATCTCTACGGCAACTGTGTAGGGGGTGGTGCTGGTGTCACACCGCCATGGACAGGCGGTAGCAACTGCCATATATGTGGCGCCGCATGTCCACCGCCAGCAACCCATGCCAATGTCTACCGCACTTGTGTAGGGGGTGGTGCTGGTGGCACACCGCCGTGGACAGGCGGTAGCAACCACCATATGTGCGTCACAGCATGC
The DNA here is from genome assembly GCF_964261635.1 of Lissotriton helveticus. Classification (NCBI taxonomy): domain Eukaryota; kingdom Metazoa; phylum Chordata; class Amphibia; order Caudata; family Salamandridae; genus Lissotriton; species Lissotriton helveticus. The sequence continues at coordinate 1,637,525,322 of NC_136061.1, read as the reverse complement.
CCATCGCCAGCAACCCATGCCAATGTTCACCACACTTGTGTAGGGGGCGGTGCTGGTGTCACACCGCCGTGGACAGGCGGTTGCAACCGCGAATTTGGTCACATGCAATGGCAGATTCAATCGGGCACTCTGCATCAGTACACAGTAGCAACATGTTTAATGGCACATCATTGTGCACACAATGCCATTTATTGGTGACACACATTGGTCTGTGTTCCTGCTATGTCACTGATGCATTTGATGGTTGATGATGCCTGACAGTGTTAAGCTGGTGTCAATAATGCGTAAACAATCAATGTGTTGTGGGTCAATGCTGACCTTGGCAAGGCTTGTCACAGAGTATGGTGTTGTTTCATACTTGTGCTACCATATCAGCCCATGCACACAAGTTTACCATCTACTGTGATCATTGTGCTCTTGATGTGCCCCCGCTTCACATGATGCATTGAGGTGTGACAGGTACAGCAGATGTGTGTGAGGCATTCATGGTCATCTTACACACTTTTGTGGATGGTACGGGATGTGGAATGTGGTGTTCAGAAACTGTGCATTTGCATTGACATTATGTTATGTTTGCGGCACCTGTGTTTTGAAAATGGATTGCTGTGTCCTCTGTGTGTCTCAGATTTAAAGACATGTAACCTTGTGTGACACGCATCTCCAATAGAATTTTAAGGTATTGCGTGACATGCTTAACGGTATGTGCTGAGTCCACCTCATGATGGTTGTCATTGACATGTGTCCATGTACATCCCAACTAGGAGGAGGCCAAATCTCATACGTCACCTGACTGTGCTGGGGGACATGGAGGATATAGTGATCATCCGAAAATTCCGCCTCGACAGAGCGACCATGAAGACCCTTTGTGATCTTTTGGAGCCACTACCCAATAGCCTTCACACCCACATACAAAGTGATGGCAGCCCTCCACTTTTTTGCAACTGGTTCCTTCCAGGAGACCGTGGCCGGTACTGCAGGGATGTCGCAACTATTGTTCAGCATGGTGCTGAGGGAGGTTCTTGCAGCCATGATGATATATAAGGATCGTTACATACATTTCCCAAGGGGATCAGAATTGCCAGGTGTGAAGGGTGACTTCTATGCCCTTGGGCACATCCCCCATGTTGTTGGTGCCATCGATTGCACCCATGTCGGTCTGGTGGCACCACAGGCCACTGAGCATATTTTTAGGAATCGCAAACATTACCATTCTATACATGTGCAGGCGGTGTGCCTTGCGGACATGACAATTTCACATGTGTGTGCAAGATTCCCCGGATCTGCCCATGATTCATACGTCATGAGGAACAGCATGGGGCCCCAGATGATGGCTAACCTGCATCCCGATCGTGCTTGGATTGTGGGTGAGTATGCCAAGTGATATGGCGTGCTGTGTGTTTGTGACCTGCAGCCATCTGACTGTGCAACATTGCAATGTGTGTTTGTCATTCCTTGGTGACTCTGCATATCCCAGTCGCCCATGGCTGCTGAGTCCACTGAGAAATCCCAGGACCCCGGCTGACGTCAGGTACAATGAGGGCCATCCCAGAACCCGACCTGTAATTGAGCGGACTTTTGGCCGACTCAAGTCAAGATTCCGCTGCCTTGACAGGACTGCAGGAGCACTGGCTTACTCGCCTGGGAAGGTCTGCAAGATCATTGTGGCATGCTGAATGCTGCACAATATGGCCATTCACAACGGGATTCCCCTGCTCCTGGATGATGGAGAAGAACCAAGGCCCGTCCCTGCCCAAGGACCTGAGTCCAGTGATGAGGACAGTGGAGAGGAGGAAGGAGTTGACATTAGTCAACAGCTCATCAACCGCTACTTCACTTGAAGGTGTGTAAAGATGTACGACTTGTACATTGTCTGTTGTGGTTGTTGTTGTTGTGCAGGGCTATCTGCGGATGGTACAGACAGGCACATGTTGAGTCACCTGTGTGTAAGAAAGGTGGCATTGACGATCCATATGTGGACGTATGCTGGACTCCATTTGCTAACACCTGCTGCACATAGTCTTGCATGCCTGTAGTCTCATGTGCATGTTTTGTGTAGTGGTATGTCTGTGATGCCACAATGACACCAGTGACTGTTGTTCTGTTGTGTCTCCCTAGGTTCTTCAGAATAATCCTGCCCTACATACTGTACATCATTTGGACACATCATAGACATTTTCAAAACTGTAAATATTGCACTAAAAATGCTACAGCACAAAATCTGGTGTGTCAGGTTTTTTATTTGCAAAGTGGACATGTGAGGGGTGTGGGAATATTTACATGAAGGTGATGAATGGGCAGTGAGTTGACAGTCATGGTAGATGAGATGAAACAGTAGACACCACATGGATGTGGTGACCCAGTCCAACAGACAAGTGCCATTGCCAAGGCAGTGTGGGGAAGGACAGTACAAACAGTCAATGCAGTGGGGAAGAGGGTTGCCATCAGGGCTGGCTCCGTGACTGGTGTGTGGCTGGTGCTTTGCCTCCGAAGACTCCCAGGCTCTTCTTTGAATGCCCCCTTGATTTTTTTGCCAGTGGGGGCCTGCTGAATGGCCAGCGGCATCTGAGGACTCGCCCCTCTCTGCTGGCGCAGGGGAGGATGGTGCACTGTCATCCTGCAGGACAACAGAAGGGGGCGGAGGTGTTGGTTGTGACGCAGGCCTGTGCTTCAGCCACACCACTTGCTGGGCCATGAGGTCCACCATTTGACCAATGCGTGTGTCGATGGACTTCATCAGCAGGATGAGCTCACGTAAAATTTCATCTGACCGGCCGCTTTGTCCCTGGACCTGTTCATATGCACGGATGACTCTGGTGAAGTGGTCCAGGGATGGTGTGCACCTGTGCTTCTAAATTCAAATGGTGTGCCAACCTCCTGCGGTCTGGGGGGGACCCTGGCCCTCCCACCTGCCCTGCTGCCACGGACCTGTTGCCTTACCATGGTGGGTCCTCGCACACTCTCCCTGCCCTCCACAGTTGGTGTTGTGTCCTGGTCGTCCCCTGGGACAGGGAGGATGGTGGTGGTGGCGGCCGAGGTGGCAATGGTGGAGGCACAGGCCGTCACTGCAGGGGTCTGCTGTGCAGTTGTTGGTGCAGCAGACTTGGTGGTGTGGAAGATGGGGTCCTGGGCCCTGTTGGGCCTTGGCACACCAGATGGGCCAGCCTGGAGCTCATTGTCCAAACTGTCCTGGGAGTCAACATCCGAGAGTCCATGTACCGGGGGTGGAGACTGGCTCTGCTGGTCGTTGTTGTCCTCAGCAGCTAGATCTTCATCACCTGTGGATTAGATGTGAAATGGTCAGTGTAGGGCAATGTGCAAGTATTCTGTTAGCTGCATGTCATGTCTGTACACTACACAATTGAGACAACTTTTGTATAATTGTTACATGCATTACTGGCTGTTATTACATGGTGCATGAAAACATCAAATAATCAAACATGTCCTGTGTCGATGCATTGCATGCAATTGGTGCCATGTGTAAGGTTGCAGGTCTCACAACCAGAAACAGCCAAACCTGTGACGATGCCTACCTACCTGTTAGGCGAAGGTGAACAGCGCAATGGCTGACACATGCTCCTGGGTGGGGGAGGGCTCCATGCTGCTGGAGTGTGGAACAGGGGGCATGCTGGGAGTCGTGATACAGGACTCCCACCCCCAAACAGTCCTCCAATACAAGATGGCTACCTACCTGTTAGGTGAGGGTGGACAGTGCAATGGCTGACATATGCTCCTGGGTGGGGGAGGCCTACATGCTGCTGGAGTGTGGAACAGGGGGCATGCTGGGAGTATTGATACAGGCCTCCCACCCCCAAGCAGTCCTCCAATACAAGATGGCTACCTACCTGTTAGGTGAGGGTGGGCAGTGCAATGGCTGACACATGCTCCTGGGTGGGGGAGGGCTCCATGATGCTGGAGTGTGGAACAGGGGGCATGCTGGGAGTGGTAGTGCAGGCCTCCATCCCCCAAACATGTCTCCCAGTGAGGATGGCTGCCTACCTGTCAGGTGAGGGTGGACAGTGCAATGGCTGACATATGCACCCGGGTGGGGGAGGGCTCCATGCTGCTGGAGTGTGGAACAGGGGGCATGCTGGGAGTAGTGATACAGGCCTCCCACCCCCAAACAGTCCTCTAATACAAGATGGCTACCTACCTGTTAAATTAGGGTAGACAGTGCAATGGCTGACACATGCTCCTGGGTGGTGGAGGGCTGCATGCTGCTGGAGTGTGTACAGGGGGCATGCTGGGAGTAGTGATACAGGCCTCCCACCCCCAAACAGTCCTCCAATACAAGATGGCTACCTACCTGTTAGGTGAGGGTGGACAGTGCAATGGCTGACACATGCTCCTTGGTGGGGAGGCCTACATGCTGCTTGGGTGTGGGACGGGGGGCATGCTGGGAGTGGTAGTACAGGCCTCCCACACCCAAACATGTCTCCCAGTGAGGATGGCTGCCTACCTGTTAGGTGAGGGTGGACAGCGCAATGGCTGACACATGCTCCTGGGTGGGGGAGGGCTCCATGCTGCTGGAGTATGGAACAGGGGGCATGCTGGGAGTCGTGATACAGGACTCCCACCCCCAAACAGTCCTCCAATACAAGATGGCTACCTACCTGTTAGGTGAGGGTGGACAGTGCAATGGCTGGCACATGCTCCTGGGTGGGGGAGGCCTACATGCTGCTGGGGTGTGGGACAGGGGGCATGCTGGGAGTGGTAGTGCAGGTCACTCACCCCCAAACATGTCTCCCAGTGAGGTTGGCTGCCTACCTGTTAGGTGAGGGTGCACCGTGCAATGGTGTTTGGGTTGTGCAAGGAAGTACTTATCAGTGTTTTGTTTGCCATTTGTTTGTACTTACCAGCCTCCGTTCCCCCACCTACTCCTGTGAGAGTCTCAGGATGCAGTATGGCAAGCACCTACTCCTCCCATGGTGTGAATGTTTTCTGTGGGATGGGAGGGCCACTGCCAGTCGGGTTCGCCAGCTCCCAGTTCTTGCTTCTCTTCTCCTCGACAACCCTCTTGAGATCATGCCACCGCTTTATGATCTCCTTCTTGGATCGCGGGGTGGTCCCTACTGCATTGACCCTTTAAACTATCCTTTCCCACATTTGTGTCCATGTGGCTAATGGTGTCTGTTGGACCAGGCTACCAAACAGTTGTGGTTCCACTCTCACTATCTCATTGACCATGACTGTCAACACACCCTCTGTGAATTTTGGCATTTTCTGTGCTGCTATGGTGGTTGGTGTTTGCAGTGTTTGTGGGTGCAGGGGTGTGTGTGGTGGGTGTGGTGGTGAGGTGTGAGGTGTGTTGTGTGCTGGGGGATTGTTGGTGCTGGTGTAATGGTGGTGGTGATGGTGGTGGTGGTGGTGATGGTGTGTGTGTTGTGTTGTTTTGCCTCTCCTGTCAGATGTGGTGTTTGGCCTTCTCTTCTGGACTGTTGCAAAGGATTGTGGTCAGTAAAGGGACTGTATTTATACTCAGCTGTGTGGGTGTGTCCAATTGGGCCTTTGCTGTGAGTTGTATTCTGTGTGTTGTCCTGGGAATTGTCTTTTTTTTGCATTTGTTTTATCATTGGTATGTGTTTTGTGTACTTGTGGGGCATGGCTACTTTGATTTGTGCTCAGTTAGGCATCGATGCAGCACTGAGGTCTCTCCTGATAACAGGTGAGTAAATTGGAATTCATAGTACATCCAGTAAGCGCCACAGAGCTGCGTAGCAGAGAGATGTAAAAAGGGGCACGGCATGCACCACCTCTTTGCAATGCAGCACAGTGGTGCATCCTGGAACCACCTGGTGGACTATTTGGCCCCCATGTTACCTCAGGTTTGAAGTTGAATTTTTTTCCCCAACTTAAAACGCGCCACAGGGGGTGTTTGCACACATCACGTCAGGCCCCGTCCCCTCCCTTCACCACTGTGTAAACGCGCCCTGTCACCGATCTGAGTTGAGGGATTAAGTTCCCTTGAATCCTAACGGCCCCTATGCTCAAACTAGCCCACTATGTACCCTCGAATTGGGTGGACAGGACGTCTTCAATATTGATTGTTACCGGAGCTGGCTGTTTCGGGTTTCTTGGACCCTCCCTTTTGCTAAGGCACAGCTACAGTACAGCCACCTGCGCTTCGGCGCACTGCTACTTTGACTCGGAAGAGATTGGCGTTTTGCTGTGCCCGCAGCTGTACCCATTAAGTTGTCATCGTTACCCGTGGAGCTGCCCGACGGTGAGAGGCTGTGGAGTCCGTGCGGTCAGAGGACCGAGGTGAGCTACAGTGTCAGACATCCCACGGCTTTGGTGACCTGAATTGGGAGTCAGCGAGTTACGGGATTAACTCCAAACCGACACTTTTAACGGACTGGTTACAAGCAGTAATATGGTGGTTTTACTCACCAAGATAAAAACGTTTGATAGGCATCATGTTTTCCAACAATGCAATCCAGGACAGAGAGACAGCGGTGGAAGCCCTTTTCCAAAATCTTCCAACAGTCACAAATGAGCCATGCAACTCTAAAAATGAAATGTACAGTAATGATGTCAAAACTTTATTAAAGACACTAGCAAACTAGTAAAAAACGAACTTTCAAAATCGTGGGAGAAAAAATCTCCAGAAAAATATAGACATTATCGAGTGCCGAGAGGTCTTCGTGTGTTGATTGCCCCCAACTTTGAAAATCCTAACCCTTCAATGCTACAAGAGTGGGCTGAAAACAATCTGCAGGCATCCATGAACATGATTCATATTCTTATAAAATATGCTGAAATGGATCGAAATGCTTTACTGATTGGAATTGACCGCATCAATGGTTTATTAGATGCTACAGGTGGCAGTGACTTTGTCATTAAGAGCAAAAAAGAAAATGATTTGCGCAATAAAAAGCATGAGGATATTATCAAGGAACGTAAACTATACAACTTTGCACGCGAACAGAACGATTATGCTACCATAAGGATCTACTTTTGCCCGCAAATACGATAATTATAAGCTACAGGCTCTGACTTGGAATCGCAGAGCAAACAAGTAATAAGTTGAACTGAGACGATAACAGTAGAAGGCAACTCTGACTCTACCTCTTTGACATCCAACAGTGACTCAGAGGACAATAGACCTGGACCTTCGGCTATGAGTCAACCTGGTATGATGAGTTTTTCCCTTGCAGAGGAACTGAATTTTGTAAGCGAGGATCGGCGGTATATCTTGTGCCCCCGCAAACCTCAACATGTGCAAGGAGACCAGCCAACAAAAGAAGGCGGGAGAGGAGGGTCAGGCATAGGCAAGCCTTCATTAAGAGGCAATGCAAGGAGGACTTGGAAAAAATAACAAGCACTACGGAAAATACTGTCTTCAACTTGACTGACACGGTGCTATCCAAAGTGAGGAACAACTTCTCTCACTGGGACTGTCATTTTGCCCTAAAAATCTTTTTTCATACAATCAGGCATGAATTGATGTGTTCAAATTCATTCGAAAATTCAAACTCATTAAGTATTTTCAGTTGAACGCGTTCACAGGGAAATCTATTGAAATAACATCTGATGTCATCAATACTGAAGGTGCCATGCAGGTTAAAGATATTCCTAACCTACAAACGATGTATGATTTGGCATATGAAAATAATTCTGAATAAGCTCCTACTGTCAGTCAAGTCATGAATGTGAACAAATCAGCTCCAAGTCCCTTTCGTCCCGTTTCCACTTTTCTGCCCCTTATGCCAAAAGCCACAATTGATATCTTTAGTGACTGACAGAGTCATCACTGAGCTCAAAACCCTTAACAGAACTGTGATGTCACAAACACGCCAGAAAGATTTCAGGAATAGCCAATACCATCTACTGATTAAAAAACTCCAAAGAAACTCTGACGTGATTATTAATAAATCGGATAAAGGCAGGAATACAGTCCTGTTGTCAAGGGTGGACTATTTGGCAAAGTCAGAACGACATCTATCTGACACATCATGTTACAGGAAATCATCCAAATTTGAAATGAGAGCAGCGGAAGACAGAACCCGCAAAAGAATCCATCATTGCGGCGGAATAGGCTAGTAACCAAAGAGGAAATGAACTTTCTAAATGTTGAATATCTGATTACACCGGTCCTCTATTTTTTACCAAAAGTCCACAAGAAGGTTATTCCTGTGCTGCGGCGGCCGATCATTTCTGCTCAGGGAAGTATGAATGAAAAACTGTCAAAATATGTAGATTTCTTTTTGCAGCCGCATGTTGTCAGCTTGCCGTCCTACTTAAAAGACACTACAGACTTTTTGAATAAAATCAGCATTGTCACTTGGTGTTCAGAATATCTGCTAGTTGTAATGGATATTGAATCCCTTTACACTAGTATTAATCACTGTCAAGGAATCAATGCCACCAAACATTTTCTTGAGAATCGGGACCTAACTATGAGAGAACACAACAACATGCTATTAGAGATCATTGAAGTGTGCCTTACCACCAATTTCTTCCAATTCCAAAATGAGATTTACCAGCAGGTGCGTGGTGTGCCGATGGGTTCATGCTACTCCCCCAGCTATTCATGTTTACATGTAGGCTGGTGGGAGAAGCATGTCCTCAGAACCACTCACCGCCGCTGGTGGAGCCATATAGTACACTATTGTTGTTACATTAATGATGTGTGTCTCATTTGGAAGGGGTCTAAGGATGAAGCCTTGAAGTTCATAGATGACATTAATGTGAATGATTTGAATTTGAGGTTTACTGCCTCCATTGATGAATCCATGGTTGAATTTTTGAATGTATTATTATATGTTGATGGAGGTATCCTACAGACCATGTTACACAGGAAATCTACTGCTGGGAACTCAATCCTTCATGCCCACAGTACACATTCCAGGCACCTGATCACTAGCGTTCCTTATGGAGAGTTTCTTCGATTCGGTGTTTATGTAGTTCCGAGATAGTGTCTAGAAAATGTCAGATGGAAGCATTTCAAATATTCCTTAACAGAGGCTATAACAAACACCAACTGACTGTAGCCTTAAACAAAGCTAATGACAGGCAAATGGAGTCTCTACTTCAGCCTAATTCTAGGAAGGAGAGTGACATGGCTGTTTCAGTTAAAAATGTGCACCCAATTCGGCGTATAACACCTTTAGTACTCAGTAGCAGGCTATCCGCAGGATTATCTATTCAGAATGGCCAATAATTTAATCTGATAATATTCTAGGTCCTATCCTGCCGAACCTGCCAGCCATTACTTTTAGATCGGCTCCCTCCATGAGGGATGCTCTTGTCAAATCAATGCCAGAGGTGAAACCAACAAATACTTGGCTTATGAAAACTGGTTTTTATAAGTGTAGTTCCTGCCGAGCGTGCACGTTTGCCAAGAATAGCACTCACTATATTACAGCTTTTAGCAGTGGCGGCTGATGACATTTGAAAGTGGTGAGGCGTAACTATATTGTCCTAATGCACCGCAGCGAGCGAGCGTAGCGAGCAAGCCGGAACAACTTACGGAGGGTTCGGGGGAGAACATTTTGAAAAAAGAGTGCACAAATGGTGCATTTTCAAGCAAATTTGAGAAAGCAGGAAGGTTAATAAAGCAATTGTGAAAGTGCAGTTATTACATTAATAAAGAGATATCATATAACATAGGTAGCTGCTTATTCAGTATGTGTGTCTTTGCTCTCCCTGTGCCCTTACATATCACTCCTCAGTGTCTTTGCTCTCCCAGTGCCCTTACATATCACTCATCTGTATCTTTGCTCCCCCTGTGCCCTTACATATCACTCCTATGTGTCTTTCCTTTGTCTGTGTCCTAACATATCTCTCATCTGTGCATTTGCCTCTCCATGTGCTCTTACATATTACTACTGTTCGTTTTTGCTCTCCCCGTGTCATTACATATCACTACTGTTTGTTTTTGCTCTCCCCCTGTCATTACATATCACTCCTGTTTGTTTTCCTCTTCTTGTGCCCTTGCATATCACTCCTGTCTGTCTCTGATCTCACAGACCCCACTAGCTGGACACAGCAAGAACAATTGTCACAGTTAAAATACAATTTACACCAGGGAGTCTAAAATCGGAGCAGTAAATTTCATACGTAAATGGTATTATTGCTGGTATTAATCTTTTACATCACACATAACAACAAATAGCATTGTATCTCGATGCTTCATCGTCATACCTGATATACACCGCCACTAAACAGCGAAGTGCGAGAATCCCTAACCGTGTCCCCAACAATGATCGTACATGTAGCAGCAGCATATTGCTTCGATTTGAAAAACGAGCTGCCCCATTGAAGGAAGGCGATGTTTCACAGAACAGTAAATCTGCCCTCGCGCTGCGTACACCCAAAGCTGCAGGAACGCCAGAGCACTTCCTCGCAAACAACCGCAGCATCCATTAGTCTTCACATATTTGTTTTCTGGCAGCAAGTAATATATATGTGATTAAAATTACATGATGCCTTGAAAAAATATGTCAGGCAGCCATGCCAAAGCCGTAATAGCACAACAACAGGCATTTAAAGATCCTGCGCACAAACCGATCGAGGGGAGAGCAGAAGAGATGATCGAAGGTGGCAAGGCTAAGCGCTGTGGAGTGTTGTTTGACATGGCACAGTTACCTAATAAGGGGTGTGTGATGATGTAAACACTTTCTCATGCAAACACCCCTTCAAAGGCAGTTGCTTCAGGAACCTTGCTCATGCGCGGGCTGTTGGCCCATCTCTAACTATGGTAATTCTGGCTGTGAGTGTGAAGCCCTGACCACTGCAACTGGTTTTAGCCGGGCCAGCAGAAGACGCTGGTAGCGGCATACCGGCTGCTGAGAAAGAAATATTTCTACTTCTTCATTAACCAGTATCAGATAACGACGCAAAAATCTCACATTCAAAAACTGTGCCTGTTCGCGCAAGAGATGAGAAGGAGCGGGTGTGTGCAGTTATTTCTTGAGCATTGTATGATTAACAGCCACAGAAGCCGTCAGTGCATTGTTCATTTTAGAAAGCACTATATCGTGATAAACCAGTTCAAATGTCACTTGTGCTACTGCTCCTTATTTATTACATATGTGCGTCTGTTTGTTATTAATTAGAGAGTGGCAGAATTCTCTACAAAAGAACAATCCGTGGCTTAGGCCCTCATTACAGAGATGCATTTTCACTCGGAGCGCTAACTCTGAGTTATATTACTCCACCCACAATCACAGTGTCTCCAAGTGTGCCCCCTCACCCCCGCTCATTTTACTGCGGCAGGACTGTAGACTCTGGGCAGCAGCACAGTCTGCCACCCACAAACAGTCTCCCCCCCACCAGCAGACTAGTACCGACAGAAACCCAGGACTCCCACCCAAGCCACCCGCCTGACTGCAGCTCTCCAACTAAAACTTTCTGCCTGCTCGGAATTAGTAGCAGAAAAAGTCTGTAGTTTTCTCCCTGGAATGGGGGGAAATTCATGGCAACAAATCGTGTCTTTCACCCGTTATATTCGGTTTTGAGTCTACCGCAAATTTGCTCCTTGCTAGTCACTACCCCCCCTCCCCGCCCCCGATCCCCTCACCAAGTTCCAGCCAACTTCTAATGAGTATTTTAGTGGTTTAATGTTCACTCTGTCATCTTCTCGGCTGGAGGTTACATTGAAATCATACCGGCGTCTGCCTGGTCGGAACGGAAGAAAGATTCAGCACATTGACATTGAAACTCGCTTCTGCTCATAATTCCTCTGGAATCATATCTTTCTATAAACATTGGGGTTACTTCAAACCATTATATAGTTTATCTCCTAACTTACCTATACCTTCCCAAGTTCCCGCCTTCAAGTTCCGACTCGGACTCCAGCAAACTCCCGACTCCCGCCGTCCTGTTTAACTCTCATGGTGCTCGATGTCGTCACGCAGGAAGGCTGCAGGCAGCCTCCCTCCACCACAGCACAGAGCTGTGATTGGTTCGGCCGGCTGCCCCAACACCACGTGATTTCTCTGTATGCTTCAGCATACAGGAGCAGGGAGAGTGGGAGGGGTTACTCGAGGGCAGGGAGGAGCGGCTTGCCCGCTGTTATTAATACAGTTAATACTGTCTGTTTGGACAGCCTCTGAGGCTGCCCAAACAGACAGTATTTACAACAGTGGGAAAGCCACTCCCCCTGCCCTCGAGTAACCCCTCCGACTCTCCCAACCAGGAACTTCATCTTTCTCGCCGTGCGAAAAGGCAGAAACAAATGGTAGTTCTCTACTATTTGTTTCTGCCTTCTCGCACGGCAGTAAGGAAGGCTAAAAGTAGATCGAGAGAAGAGATACTGTTCAACCCTAGCAAAAAGAAACAACAACAACAAGGCATAGAAGATCAAAATCCCTGTAGAATGATTACGTCTTACAATGTGCAGCATAACAAATTAAGAAATATAATTAAAAAACATTGGCACTTAATACCAAATGATCCCAATTTGGGCAAGAAAGTCCCTTGAAGGCCACAAATGACATTTAGGAAGGCATGTTCTCTTCAACAAGCATTAGTTAGTAACATGCTACCTCCTACAAGCAATAAGAAAACTGTTTCCACTTGGTTGAACTGTAGGAAAGGGTCCTGAAAGTGCACACAATGCAAGGCGTGTATTCATGGTAAGAATACATCAACCTACTTGTTGAGCTTGTCAGGAGATGTAGAAAAAATCAGAGACCGGTTTACGTGCAAAACAGAATTTGCTGTTTACATACTTCAGTGTCCTTGTGACCTGAGGTATGTGGGCAGCACAACCCTCCCGGTACACAAGCGGGTGCTGCAACATTTGAGGGCTATTAAGAATGGGGATAAATCATACCCCGTAGCCCGTCATTTTGAGCAGCATCATGGGAATGACATAACAGACCAGGGGAATTGCAATATAAACACCGAATCGGGTTTCCGATGTTAGAAGCCACACATGGTCACATACAAAATAAAATAAATCTGATGGTATGTGAACAGTTGCATTGCCATTCAGTGCGGTTGCGATGTCACCTTAAAGAAAGGGTGGTGAAAAGAACACATTGGATCCAATGTTTTAATTGTATGGGTAAAACTTGACAACGAACGATAAAATGGAGAAAAGAACAAATAAAGTTTTGTTGAAATGACACACCAAAAACACATGGGAGACGAGCGACTTTTGCGCTTGAGGGACAATTCGTTGTAAATAGATAAAAATAAAAACAATAATAATAAAATAAATTAGGATGAGACTACATGAATTAAGAAAGGGACATTTAACAACACTGTCAAACAATGTGGCACACCATCTAGACCATTGCAATACAACGATAATAAACATGCATTTGTCGTTGCCTACCATTACCAGAATGCATTGCATGGAGTATTGAGTGACATCACGAGTCACATGTTTGGTTAATCTCTCTTTATAGGGTGTTTTGATTCAGTGGCAGCTGGTGACATTTGAAAGTAGTAGGGCGAAAAATTACTGTCATACTAAAATTAAAGAATTGCGGGCACTCAATGTGTTTATGGGCTTTCAAGTATCCATTTATTAACAATATAACTCCGCATGCATTAGCCCCGCTCTCCGGTCTGCCTCTTGTACAGTTTTATATCGATTCGTTTGCACAGTTCATACGCTGCTGTGGCTGCTCCCACATTAATAAATCAAAGGAAATGAGGAACAGTGAAGCAAAGAGATTTGCCTAATATCACACAACGCTGCCCTGTAACGTCCCCTCTGCCCTCTTTCCCGCATGGAAGAACCGCCACTGTTTAACTGAGATATGCACAGTATGTTTCAACATAGAAGAGGGCGAAGCATTGTACTACTTCATTTACAGTCAAACACTTGTAGTAACATGAAAGAGGGCGAAGCGCCGTTCCTCTTCATCTACGTTTGCGCACTTATTGTTTTGATGAAACTCTTTAATTAACACAATCAGCAATCCTCTTCCTTCTGTAAATGCGTACTAGTTGTGCTGTGATGAAAAATCACGCGTGCGCAGCTCTCAGGGGAAATACCACATCAGAGAGCAAAACACTGCTCCTCCCAAACTGCCTTTCAAATATAATGGGTTAGAGGGCAAATAATCGTTCCTCCGAATCCCATAAAAGAGAAGACACATACCTGGGTAAATCTGTGTGACCGCAAAATAAACCTCCAATGAAAATGAGATGTATGCAGCGCCACAACTTCAACGTAGAACAGCTTCAAAACACACGGAAGCCATGTAATCTTTGAAAAGAATCCAAAACTCAAGACAACAAATGCTGACAAAAAATGGAGTTTAAACTTCAACTTAGCACAGCTTCAAAACGCACGGAAGCTGTGTAATCTTTGAAATGGATCCAAAACTCGAGACAACAAGTGCTGACCGAAAACGGAGCTTAAAATATTTGCCAGCAATGTCCAACAACGATCAAACACCAACACGGGAACTCTTCAAAATCAAACTCCAACTCTTCACCTTGTTGAGGTACAACAACAACAACAAATATATTTAAAATAAAATAAAAATAGTAAACTTACCGTCCGTAGAGACTCCGTCCCTACTTCTGCCGCCATGGTTCAAGTCCTGCAGGCAGCACTTCATCAGGAAGGCGGCGCGGCAGGCAGCCTCTTTCTCCACCGCCGCAAGTTGATTGGTGCGGCCGGCTGCCCCAGGCTACGTCATTTTCTCTGCAGCATACAGAGAGTCAGGGACTGGGTGCGTTACTCGAGGGCAGGGGGGAGTGGCTTGGGGGAGTGGCTTTCCCACTGTAGTTAATACTGTCTGTCTGATTAGATTGTATCAAAAGACATCAAAAGGTTTGGTGCAAAGCTCACAATAAGTAAACATGGAAAAGCCCCCATAGTTGCTATATGTGGTGCTTGAAAGTGCAAAACGCAATGTTTAAAGTGCAATAATGGTGTTGGTGTGTTGGTGTATAACTAAAAAATAATAAAAATATTTGTGCAGGGAATTTAAAAAACAGGGAAGGGTTTGCAGCTAAGGATATTTAAGAGCAATTTTATTGTATACTTGACGTTGGAGTGCATTATAGGAAAGTGTGTAGACCTTTTGTGTTCTTTAGCCCTCTGGGATGTTTGCTGTCCAATTGTAAGATCATTTTTGATTCTAGCTGCCGTAGGGATCATTCCCGGTTGCCCCCTCTCAGGGGGTTGGGGATTGCTGCAATTACGTAATATTTTAGGCACTTGAGGTCATTTCCATGTACCGATCTAAAGTGCCTAGCCACCGGGTACGCTGTTTCATTGTTGACGATTGCTCGCAGATGTTGTAAAATTCTGACATGCACCTGTAGCTTTTTGCTGCCCACATATCTAAGACCACAGGTGCATGTCAGAAAATACATAGCGGACTTCGTTTTGCAGTTGTAGCTACCTTTGAGCTTGCATTCGGTGGGGCTAAAAAGGGTCATGTATTTGGTGGTGGTTTCTCCTAATCTACATACTCAACATGAAGAGCACTTGTAAAACCCTCGTATCGGCTGCAGCCAAGTTGTCTTTTTGATTGTGGTTTCAGGGCTGTTTTCACAATTTGTGTTTTCATGGAGATGCCTTTACTAAATGTGATGGTAGGGCTATCTAAGAGATCTGGGGCCAATACTACATCGATCAGAACTATCAGCCAGTTACGTTTGATTATAGACCTGATCTGACGTTCTTGCTGATTAAATGTAAGGATGAGTCTAGGCGTGTTTGTTTCATGTATGTGCTCAGCGTTTCTATATTTAGGATCTAACAAAGAATCCCTAGAGCTCTGAGCTACTTTTGCCACTGCCTTGTTCAGGGTAAGTGTGTTGTATCCTCTTTGTCTGAACCTCATCCAAGCTATGTTAGATGTGATGTACACCTGCCTTACACAATATTTTTTTTTCTTTGATAGAAATATCTTTAGGTAAACACTTGTCTTTGCAGGTTTGTACCTCGGCTGGTGGGAGGAGCAGGCCGTGAGTAGCAGTGATCTGTTTGAGGAACATGCTTTACAGTGGATATGGTTTATAGATGACATTTTTTGTATTTGGAATGGCATTGTCAATGAAGTTAAACATTTTGCTGATATTCTCAACCAAAATACTTTGAATCTTACATTCAGCAGCCAAATGGACAAAGCAACCATAGACTTTCTAGACTTGAGACTGGTGGTTAATGGTAGCTGCTTAGACAAATATTTATATCAAAAAGAGACTGCGGGGAATAGCTTGCTACATGCTCGTAGTTGCCATCCTGAGAACCTGATCCATAGTATCCCCTTAGGAGAGATACTATGGGCTAAAAGAAATTGTATCTCTAATGAGGGTTTTGAGAAAGAGAAAAACACAATTATTGAATGGTTTTTGAAAAGAGGCTACAGACGGAAGGCGATGGAACAATCCTGTGTAAAAGTTGATAAACAAGAGAGAAATGATTTACTCATGCAGAAAAACAGAATAAGGAGTAGATCTGAAATTAAGATCATATTCATTACAACCTTTTACAGACAGTCGCAGGAAATTAAGAGAGGCCTCAACAAATTCTGGAATGTTCTTAAGACTGACACCGATTTAACCATACACATTGAGGGTTATCCTCAAATTACCTATAGAAGAGTTAGAACCTTGAAGGACATTATTTGCAGGACCCTTGCAACTTCAGAACAAAGGAGGACTAATGTCCCAGGATTTTATATCTGCGCCAGCCACAAGGCATGCTAATATAGTTACAATTGCAAGGAGGTGAGATTGTCAAAGGATCGCAAACCCTTCAGAATAAAGAAACATATATCATGTACTACTGACCATGTGATATATGCTATGAGTTGCCCCTGTGAGAAGTACTAAATAGAAAGTAACAATACACAAGGCATTTTGGAACATCTTAGAGCCATTAAAAATGATGACAAACAATACCGATAGCTATACACAGATTACAACACAACCAAATAGTAATTTACTATCCTTTTGCGTACTAGATACAATTTCCGTGAGGAAAAGGGGTGGAGATCAGGTTCAGGAACTCATGTGTCTTGAATCCAGGATCATAATATAATATAATACCCTGCACTCCAAAGGTCACATTTTGGACGAGAAATTGGCAGTGCATCTGGGGGGAACTGACAGTCAAAAATTGATAAATGAAACTAACTGTAAATCAAAGTCTTTTATTCTCACTACTGTTTGTTAACACTTATTTGTTGCAGAACTAAGTAACATACTTTACACAAAGTGATCTGCATTTACTGATATGTGTTTTATATATTTTTTCAGATTTCACTATGGTTTTTGGAAACAAGTGGAAGGCAAATGAGCATACAATTTTTAACGGCACAATATCGAGGTCATCTTAAACAAGATCATACTTTGTTGGGTAACAAGATCTATCCCACAAGATATTATTAGCCCACAGGGCGACAATGGGGTTGGATTTTGATGTGACAGTGTAATCATAATAAGGCACTCTTAAGGTTAATTGATTAAGACCCTAGGTGTTAAAGCCCACTTGGACATAATTGTAGTCATGTTTTGGGTTGGGTGTCCACTTGGACTGATGTGTAATTGCTTGATTGATTACGCCCGGCAGGATTTATCTGTACCATACTCTACGAGGTGGACTTGTATTAGAGGTACCAATTTACAGTTGTTGACGAGACAATTGAAGTATGGTATGATCCTTCCCACCTAAGCCCACATGGGCAGAACCGTGCGTTTTGTAAAAATACTTTAATGCACTATGCCCATTTCTAATGGGCAAGTTTTTTTGTGAAAATGCCCTGCTCAAGTGGTGAGCATCACAGCCTGAAAAGAGAGGGGAGGAGGTTATCCCACTCTTTTCAAGGGGCCAGAGGTATTGTGTGAAAACTAACTTCTGCTATACTTAAGTCCTAGCCTCCTCACCCCTAACTGCATGGGAAAGTGTATCCTCAGCTGTCAGTAACAAAAAGGCATCTGCCGTCATGAGAAATTTTGATAAATAAATAGGACCGAGTTCTATCCTACTGGCTGCATGACGTCACTGGAGTACTTGGGTCCTCGTGTGAACCCCTTTTTAAAGCGTTCTTAAATCAAAGGTGCCAATAATGTGGTCTGCATGCCCCACCACATTGAAATGAGGCTCAGTGTTAGACACACGTCTAAGTTGTGAAAACTACTGGACATTTACTGCTGTGAGTAGTCTTCATTTTGATAGTAAAATTGTTTACTGTCCCCTTAAAAAACATTGTCCCCTGAGGTGTTTGGTTGAGACGGTTTAAATGCACCGTTTTTGCTCCTAGCTTCCTCCAGACTTGTCACAGTTCATTAGCCTCAACCTGTTCACTCGTCATTGTTGTGTAGTGTGCCAGTACAGATAGAGCACTTTCAGGAAATATGCCCTAAGTGCTGGGGTAAGACAAAAACAAGCAAAGCGGCTAACAGGCTGCAAGATATCGCCAAATTAAAGAATCAAAGCAACAACGTGCGATGCTAATGACAATTATAATATTTGCTGAAAGCCTCCATTACATTTAAGGCATCTTGAATTGTAAAATGTCACAGTTTTCTCTGCCCAGTAAATAAAAACATTGTAAAGAAAATCAAACATGAAGACGAGCAGATGGTGGCTCTATTATGCTGGTCATTGTCACTCGTATTTCATGAGGAACGGAGGTCAGAGGCAAAATGCATGCCGACTGGTGATACTTGCCTCACAAGTTTTCTATAGCCCTGACCTACCTGCATGGTGGGGCAGGACCTTTGCTATGAATGAACCCCAGAGCATGTGCCTTTTGTTGAACTGAACATATTACCTATGCATTGCATGTTGTCATCAGGCTCCTCACTGAGCATTGTTATACTGTGTTCTAGCCCCCAGTAGTGATGCGTTCTAATTTCTCGAAACATCTACTGTCCTATTGCTTCATTGTGCTCAGTGTCTGCTGGCAGGAGATGGATGGGTGGATGAGTGAATGGGAGAGTCTCTAGAAGGATGGGTGAATGAATGAACACATAAATGCAGAGGATGATGGAAAGAAACATGCATAAATTAATGGGGCGATGATTGTGTGAATGATGAATGGACTGAGCGTCCTTAATCCCAGCTGGATTCGCTTGCTACAGTAAAATGCATGCCCAGCTTTTACATCCCACCACTTTGAAATGTGACCAGCCACCACTGTGTGCAAGCCACTCTTGTTTCCCTTGGCGCCTCTCTTGCCTCTTTCTGCATTTCTGTTGCTTCTTTCTGCACGTTTCTTTCTTTTTCTG
Source organism: Lissotriton helveticus (assembly GCF_964261635.1). Classification (NCBI taxonomy): domain Eukaryota; kingdom Metazoa; phylum Chordata; class Amphibia; order Caudata; family Salamandridae; genus Lissotriton; species Lissotriton helveticus. The sequence goes on along the minus strand of NC_136061.1, from coordinate 1,637,506,167 downwards.
CACTTCTTTTGACCTCATTTCTGCAATCTCTTGTACTTTCTGCACATCTCTTCCCTCTTTCTGCTCCTATTGCATCTTTCTGCACCTCATTTGCTTCTTTCTGCACCTCTGTTGTCTCTCTCTTCACTTGTCTTCCCTCTTTCTGTAACTTTCCTGCCTGTTTTTCTTGCTTCTTTCTACACCTCTGTTGCTTCTTTCAGCAATTCCCTTGCCTCTTTGTGCACTTCTCTTGCCTGTTTCTGAACCTCTCTTGCCTCGTTTTGCACCTCTGTTGGCTCTTTTTGCACCTCACTTGCTCCTTTCTACACCTTTCTTGCCTTTTTCTGCACCCCTGTTGCTTTATTCTGCACTTTCCAGGCTTCTTTCTGCACCTGTCTTGCTTCCTTCTGCACCCCTGTTGTCTATTTATATACCTCTTTTGCCTCTTTCTGCACTTTTCTTGCCTTTTTCTGCACATCTATTCCCTCTTTCTGCAAGTCTGTTGCTTCTTTCTGCACTTCATTTGCTTTATTCTGCACCCCTGTTGTCTCTTTCTGCACTCGTCTTCCCCCATCTGTATCTTTCTTGCTTGTTTTTGCATCTAACTTGCCTCTTTCTGCACTTTTCTTGCTTCTTTCTACACTACTGTTGCTTTTTTTAGCAGTTCTCTTGCCTCTTTCTTCACTACTCGTGCCTGTGTCTGCACTTCTCTTGACTCTTTCTGCACCCCTGTTGCTTCATTCTTCATGTTCCATTCTTCTTTCTGCACCTCTCTTGCTTCTTTCTGCACCCCTCTTGTCTCTTTATGTACCTCTTTTGCCTCTTTCTGCACCCTTCTTGCCTTTTTCTGCACCTCTCTTTGCTCTTTCTGCATGACTGTTGCCTCTTTCTGCACCTCATTTGCTTCTTTCTGCACCCCTGTTGTCTCTTTCTGCACTCATCTTCCCTCTTTCTGTACCTTTCCTGCCTGTTTTCACATCTCACTTGCCTCTTTCTGCACTTTTCTTGCTTCTTTGTACACTTCTGTTGCTTCTTTCAGCAATCCCGTTGCCTCTTTGTGTACTTCTCTTGCCTGTTTCTGTACATCTCTTGCCTCTTATTGCAGCTCTGTTGGCTCGTTCTGCACCTCACTTGCTCCTTTCTACAATTCTCTTGCCTCTTTCTGCACCCCTGTATCTTCATTCTGTACTTTCCAGGCTTCTTTCTGCACCTGTCTTGCTTCTTTCTGCACCCCTGCTGTCTCTTTATGTACCACTGTTGCCTCTCTCTGCACTTTTCTTGCCTTTTTCTGCACCGCTCCTCCCTCTTTCTGCACGTGTGTAGCCTCTTTCTGCACCTCATTTGCTTCTTTCTGCATCCCTGTTGTCTCTTTCTGCTCTTGTCTTCCTTCTTTTTGTACCTTTCCTGCCATTTTTTGCATCCCACTTGACTCTTTCTGTACTTTTCTTGCTTCTTTATCCACCTCTGTTGCTTCTTTCAGCAATTCTGTTGCCTTTTTGTATACTTCTCTTGCCTATTTCCGTACCTCTCTTGCCTCTTTTTGCACCTCTGTTGGCTCTTTCTATACTTCACTTGCCCTTTCTACACCTCTCTTGCCTCTTTCTGTACCCCTGTTGCATCATTCTGCACTTACCATGCTTCTTTCTGCACCTCTTGCTTCCTTCTGCACCCCTGTTGTCTCTTTATATACCTCTTTTGCCTCTTTCTGCACTTTTCTTGCCTTTTTCCGCACATCTCTTCCCTCTTTCTGCAAGTCTGCTGCTTCTTTCTGCACCTCATTTGCTTCTTTCTGCACCCCTGTTGTCTCTTTCTGCACTCGTCTTCCACCATCTGTACCTTTCTTGCCTGTTTTTGCATCTCACTTGCCTCTTTCTGCACTTTTCTTGCTTCTTTCTACACCACTGTTGCTTTTTTTAGCAGTTCTCTTGCCTCTTTCTTCACTACTTGTGCCTGTTTCTGCACTTCTCTTGACTCTTTCTGCACCCCTGTTGCTTCATTCTTCATGTTCCATGCTTCTTTCTGCACCTCTCTTGCTTCTTTCTGCACCCCTGTTGTCAGAACCAACTCTTCTCCTTGAGCTGGCCAGGGACACAGGAGCAGAATGACGCTTGTTCCCAACTCCCCCTCAGAACTCCTCAGCCACACACACTTATTAAATGCGTAGCCAAAAGAACCCCAACGGGGAAAGGGGAATTGGACAGAGAAGAGAATGCACACAAGTAATCTTCTTTTTCTTTTCTTCTTTTGCTCTTTTCTAGCTGCTCTACTGGTCGTGTGGTTGCTGTAAAACAAAGGGTACATATAATTCTCTCACTATCCTAAACTTACTTCTGTATCTTTTCTTCTCTTCTTGTTTCCACTACCTACCCAGGAGCTGTGTGCCTTTGCTTCTCTTGTATGGCTTTTGTTCTTCTACTCTGTGTTTTAAATCACTGTAAGAAATAATCGACTTATGTTATGTTATGTTATGTTATGTTAATAACTTTTATTCAGCGCACAGCTGCCCCAGCGAAGGGGCGTCCTGGCGCCTGATCAAGTACCACAACATAACAGATCGCCACTGAGAAGAAGAAATTAATTAACGGAGGTGAACAGATGGGTCTTAATCGCCCGTCTGAAAAGAGTCAGGCTATTCAGGGCACGGATATGGACAGGAAGAGAGTTCCATAGTCCAGCCGCCATAACACAAAAAGAACGACCTCCTATCCTACTCAATCTGAATCTAGGCACGTTCGCTAGGTAGAGAGATTCCGACCTGAGAGACCGCCTGGGGACATATGGGGAAACAAGGCCCATCAAGGCGGGGGGAGACGAGAGTTTCAAGATCTTAAATGTCAAACAGAGTGCCTTAAATTTGATTCTCTGTCTGACCGGCAGCCAATGCAGGGAGGTCAGGACTGCCGATACAGAGCACCGTCTCGGGAGGCCTACAATGGCCCGCGCAGCGGCATTCTGTACTCTCTGCAGTCTAGTCGCCTCAGCCTGATTAACGCCGAGTAACAGAGCACTCCCATAGTCCAGCCGGGAAAGAATGGAGGCTTGGACAACCAGTTGCCGAGTATTATTATTATATAATCCTTCCTTTTCCTAGCCCTCTTTCACTCCTTATGTCCTTTGGCTCACCTACAGAATAGAGAACTGCCGCTTATAAATATTTCCTTTTCTTCTTGCTTCTTTCATCAATTTATTATACACTCAGTTACCTCACTGAAGTATTATTTTTGAATCTAGATTTTCTTCTCTAGCTAATAGCTTCTCCTCACGTTAATTCTATACTCGCAGAATTACTGTGATAAATAAAGATTGAGCTTATTCTATGTTTACTGTGTCTAACTAAGGATGAATGTACACCATATTCTCCTCTAACGTTAACCCACTGATACTTTTCTCAACCACTGGCTCCAATAGGTTTCAGGAACAAAACTCTGTAACTCGGGAAGTCCTCTCGCTATCGAAAAGATTGTTGCAACAAAATAATGCTCAATAACACACTCGATAATAAACTGTTCGTCTTCAACAAAACTTTGCTTAAGACTCGAAAAAACCTTTTCTCCAAAAGAAAAAGAACAAGTGCTCTGGTAACTACTGGAACATTCTTACTTGAATCTTCTATTTCTTTGACAAACTCGTACTCTGCTCTAGAGATACGCGACGCATAGTTTTTTCCCTAACTAAGCGACGCGAACAAAACACCTCTCGCTGCCTCAGCTGCTCCTGTGAAGTGCGCAGTTCTCATCGCGCTCCACCTGGAACACGCCGATTCTCTCAGAAGACTAGAGCGCTGACTTAAGTTCTACAGTGGGGCAAACGGCTGCCATGTTGCACCTTCCCTCGCAACCAATTCTGCCTACATAGCCTCTCCAACGCAGCCACCACCATTCCTGTCTGAACTCTCTTTGATTCTCTCCGAGTATTTTCTGCTTGGGACCTGACAGTACCCCCCCTCAAAGGCTTCTCTCCCTTCTGAATCTTGTTTGGGTATCTTCTGTGAAATTCAGCTATTAACCTGGGAGCATTGACTACAGACTCAGGTTCCCATGATCTCTCCTCAGGACCATAACCTTTCCAATCTAGCAAGTAATATAACTTCCCTCTCATCAACTTGGAATCTAGGATCTGTTGAACTTCAAACTCATCTCCTTTTTCTGTTTGAATGGGTTTTGGTGTCTTATGTAATCTAACTTCTGGTGTTGCTTTTTTAAGTAGGGATACATGGAATACTGGATGAATCTGTAAGGTTTTTGGTAATCGTAACTGATAGTTTAGGTTGCTTAATTTTTTCTCAATTTGATATGGCCCAATGAACCTTGGCTGGAATTTTCTTACCCCTTTTAACCTAAGATTTCTGGTGCTTAACCAAACCTTGTCTCCCTCCAACAACTCTGGTGCATCCCTTCTTTTCTTGTCTGCGTAACGCTTGTAATTTACCTTAGCTGCTGTTAAGTTTTGAATTGCTCTACTATGTACTTGAGTTAGGTGTTCTACCAAATTAGCTATTGCAGGGACTTCTACTTCTTGGAAATTCAGGGAATGGGAAGGATGTCTTCCTGAATTCAAAAAGAAAGGTGTGTATCCTGTGGATGCATTGGTAGTGTTGTTATGTGCAAATTCCGCCGCCCACAAATAATCTGGCCAATCTCCGTCTTGATCTAACAGACACAACCTTAGATACTGCTCTAGTTCCTGATTAGTGCGCTCTGTCTGGCCATCAGACTCTGGGTGAAAACTAGTAGTGTATCTATTTACAATATTCAATTTCTTAGTGAATGCCTTCCAGAAATGAGACAGAAATTGAGAACCTCTGTCAGATATTAATATCTTAGGTATGCCATGCGCTCTGACAATGTGCTGACTAAAGGCATTGGCTAGAACTTGGGCTGATGGTACTCCTTTAAAAGGTACAAAATGTGCCATCTTGGTGAAGGTGTCCACACACACTAAAATGGTATTATATCCTTGACTTGAGGGTAAATCAACTACTAAGTCTAAGGACACTGTGTGCCACGGAAAAGGAGGGGTGGGTAAAGGTTGTAACAAACCTTGTGGACGTCTTCTCTCTGCTTTTCCTTTTGCGCAAGTCTCACAAGTGGCTACATAATGGTGGATGTCCTTGATCATATTTGGCCACCAGAACCGCCTTCGCACCAATTCTTTAGTCTTGTTGATACCCTTGTGCCCTGCTAAGATGCTATCATGGCATTCTCTCAAAGCTTGTAACTGCATTCCTGTAGTTGGCAAGTACAATGCTCCATTGTGATATGGTAGCCCCTAGCGTATTTCTCTTCTGGAATCCTCTTTTAACCAACATTCCTGTTCTTCCTCACTCAAAATACTTGATTCAACTCTGTTCTCCATGCTCTCTTGCATTACTGCACTGATTGTCTTTTCTGTAGGAATAATGGCCTGATTCTGAACTTGTTCTACTATTCCTTCAGTCTCTAATCTTGACAAGGCGTCCGCCTTTCCGTTCTGTGTTCCAGGCCGATAGGTGATGACAAAATCATATTCAGAAAAATATAAAGACCAGCGCAATTGTCTGGGTGTTAGAGTCCTAGCGGACTTAAAAAATTTGAGATTTCTGTGATCTGTATAAACTGTAACCACATGTCGTGCACCCATCAGATAATGCCTCCATTCCTTGAAGGCATCTTTTATGGCTAATAATTCTTTTTCTGTAATGGTGTAATTTATTTCTGGAGGAGTCAGTTTTCGAGAGCGAAAGGCCACTGGATGGAGCTGGCCTGTGGTTTTGTGTCTCTAAGATAACACTCCTCCCAAAGCCAAATTGGATGCATCTGTTTCCACAAAGAATGGCTCTGCCGGGTCTGGATGTAGCAAAATTGGTGCTGAAGTAAAATCCTCCTTCAACCCCAGAAATGCTGTCTCTGCTTCTTCACTCCATTGGAAAGGAACTCCTTTCTTCAACAGTCGAGTGATCGGTATTAGTTTTTTAGAGAAATCCGGGATAAACCGTCTATAAAAGTTGGCAAAACAAATACAACTTTGGATTTCTTTCACTGATGTTGGAGACTTCCATTCTATCACCGCCTTGATCTTGTTTTGGTCCATTGTGATTCCTCCTGGAGCTAATACGAAGCCCAAAAATTCTACGGAAGTTACATCAAAAGCGCATTTATCCAATTTAACAAAGAGGCCATGCTTGCGAAGTCTTTGCAGAACCTTCTTGACATGTTCTTCATGCAATTCCACCTCTGCCGAGTAAATCAGGATGCCATCGATATACACTATGGCTATTTGATCAATGCAATCTTTCAGTACATCATTTATAAAATGTTGAAAAGCTGCAGGTGCATTGCATAGCCCATAGGGCATTACTTGGTATTCAAAGAGACCTTGTTTAATTCTAAATGCGGTCTTCCACTCATCACCTTCTCTGACGCGGACCAGATGATAAGCTCCTCGTAAGTCAAGTTTTGTATAGATTTTTGCTTCCTTCACTTGGTCCAAAAGTGTTGAAATCAGTGGCAGGGGATAGCGATTCTTGATGGTTATCCGGTTTATTGCTCTGTAGTCAATACAAGTGCGTAATTCCCCACTCTTCTTTGGAATAAAGAACAGAGGGGAAGAGACTGGGGACTGTGAAGGCCGGATGAACCCATTCTCCAAATACTCAGTCAAATATTCTTTTAGATGTTTGTCCTCTTGCTCGGTTAACGCATAGATTCTGCTACAGGGTAAATTCACTCCTGGCTCCAAGTCTATTTTGCAATCATACTCCCTGTGGGGAGGCAACTTCTTTGCTTCAACTTCATTGAAGACGTCTTGAAATTCTAGATATTTTTTAGGTAATGTCACTGTATCAATTACACAGACTGATCTCTCAGTGTTACTCAAGTGATAAGCCGGAGACTGTTCCTTCTCGACGTTACGACCATGAAAGCAATTTTCCTCACAGTAACTTGAATTCAAAGTAATAGTTCTTGCCGCCCAATCTATGGCTGGGTTATGCTCGGTAAGCCATGGTAACCCTAAAATCAATTGAAATTGAGGGGTGTCAATTAAATTGAATTGAAGGATTTCTTTATGTCCTTCTGCAGTTTCTATTTGCACTGGTTCAGTATGACTTACTATTGGTCCTGATGTTAAGTTCGTGCCATCTACTGCTCTAACCGGCTCACTCTTCTCCTTCCGGATTGCTCGTATTCCAATCCTCTCTGCGAATCGCAAATCGCAGAAATTCCCCGTTGCTCCGGAGTCAATCATAACTGCAATTTGTTTCTCACTTTTTTCCCTATAACTCAAGGTCACTGTAATCACTAAATGGGGCGCTGCTGCTTGAATAGTATTGGCTACTTTTGGAGTTGAGTTTGTTTCTGCGACCGCCAGTCCAACCCCACTTACTGGCGGCGCGTGGTGTTTTCCGCCAACGCAGTCTTGGGCTTTTTTGGACAGTCTCGAACAAAATGCCCGCTCCCTCCACAATAGAGACATAATTTATTTGTCCGCCTCTTCTCCTTTTCTTCCTTAGTAAGAGGTCCACGAATTGTTCCAATCTGCATTGGCTCTCCACCTCGATTAGCGTCATTTTAATTTTGTGGTTCATACCGAGCTCTATCATAACGTGGTACATTTGGTCGATACTCACGCTTCTTCTCGCCTCTCCTTTCACTTTGACGAAAATCTTTTTCCAGAACAACATCTACCAAAGCTGAAAGTTCCGTAGGACGATTGGGAACTTGCGCTAAGGCATCCTTTAATTCGTCTTTTAGCCCCCGATAGAATACCGCAGCTTGTTTGTTTTCTGGCCATTCTGTCTCTAATACCAACTTATTGAATTGTGCCAGATATGCTACCAACTCTCTGTTTCCTTGTCTTATTTACAAGAGTTCGTTGTCAGTAGCTTGTGACACCTTGCGTCTATCAAAAATTCGCATGAACTCCTTTTTGAAAGCTTCTAAATCAAACAACATTGGATCGCTCCTAGTGACCAAGGGCATCGACCACGCTGCTGCATCACCACTTAAGTAGGATAATATAAATGCCACTCGAGACTGCGCATCAGGAAATAGTGCAGGTCTGCACATGAAGTGCAAGGTACATTGTGTCAAGAAGACTTGCGTCTTCTGTGGGTCCCCACTAAAGCGTTCTGGAGGTGCTAGGGGAATCACTGGAGAAAGGGAATGTATTACTTGGGTATTAATCCTCTGTTGTGGTGAAGCTGATTCTCCCAAGGAACCCATAACTGAGGAGGATAACTTAAATCCTTCTCCGGCAACTAAACTTCCCATCTTTTGAGCTAATTCTGTGGTATCCTTCTTGAGTTCTCTATTTTCCTCCCTTACTGTTATTAATTCTCTTTGTATGCTATCCAAAATGTCCCCCAACTTCTTTAAATCCAATCCTTCCGCCATTCTACTCAGGTGCCCCTTTTGTCGTGGGCACTTCACTCTGTCAGAACCAACTCTTCTCCTTGAGCTGGCCAGGGACACAGGAACTCCTCAGCCACACACACTTATTAAATGCGTAGCCAAAACAGCCCCAGCGGGGAAAGGGGAATTGGACAGAGAAGAGAATGCACACAAGTAATCTTCTTCTTTTTCTTTTCTTCTTTTGCTCTTCTCTAGCTGCTCTACTGGTCGTGTGGTTGCTGTAAAACAAAGGGTACATATAATTCTCTCACTATCCTAAACTTACTTCTGTATCTTTTCTTCTCTTCTTGTTTCCACTACCTACCCAGGAGCTGTGTGCCTTTGCTTCTCTTCTATGGCTTTTGTTCTTCTACTCTGTGTTTTAAATCACTGTAAGAAATAATCGACTTATTATATATTCCTTCCTTTTCCTAGCCCTCTTTCACTCCTTATGTCCTTTGGCTCACATACAGAATAGAGAACTGCCGCTTATAAATATTTCCTTTTCTTCTTGCTTCTTTCATCAATTTATTATACACTCAGTTACGTCACTGAAGTATTATTTTTTAATCTAGATATCCTTCTCTAGCTAATAGCTTCTCCTCACGTTAATTCTATACTCGCAGAATTACTGTGATAAATAAAGATTGAGCTTATTCTATATTTACTGTGTCTAACTAAGGATGAATGTACACCATATTCTCCTCTAACGTTAACCCACTGATACTTTTCTCAACCACTGGCTCCAATAGGTTTCAGGAACAAAACTCTGTAACACGGGAAGTCCTCTCGCTATGGAAAAGATTGTTGCAACAAAATAATGCTCAATAACACACTCGATAATAAACTGTTCGTCTTCAACAAAACTTTGCTTAAGACTCGAAAAAACCTTTTCTCCAAAAGAAAAAGAACAAGTGCTCTGGTAACTACTGGAACATTCTTACTTGAATCTTCTATTTCTTTGACGAATTCGTACTCTGCTCTAGAGATACGCGACGCATAGTTTTTTCCCTAACTACGCGACGCGAACAAAACACCTCTCGCTGCCTCAGCTGCTCCGGTGAAGTGCACAGTTCTCATCGCGCTCCACCTGGAACACGCCGATTCTCTCAGAAGACTAGAGCGCTGACTTAAGTTCTACAGTGGGGCAAACGGCTGCCATGTTGCACCTTCCCTCGCAACCAATTCTGCCTACATAGCCTCTCCAACGCAGCCACCACCATTCCTGTCTGAACTCTCTTTGATTCTCTCCGAGTATTTTCTGCTTGGGACCTGACACCTGTTGTCTCTTTATGTACCTCTTTTGCCTCTTTCTGCACCTTTCTTGCCTTTTTCTGCACCTCTCTTTGCTCTTTCTGCACGACTGTTGCCTCTTTCTGCACCTCTCTTTGCTCTTTCTGCATGACTGTTGCTTCTTTCTGCACCCCTGTTGTCTCTTTCTGCACTCATCTTCCCTCTTTCCATACCTTTCCTGCCTGTTGTCACATCTCACTTGCCTCTTTCTGCACTTTTCTTGCTTCTTTCTACACTTCTGTTGCTTCTTTCAGCAATTCCCTTGCCTCTTTGTGTACTTCTCTTGCCTGTTTCTGTACCTCTCTTGCCTCTTATTGCAGCTCTGTTGGCTCGTTCTGCACCTCACTTGCTCCTTTCTACAATTCTCTTGGCTCTTTCTGCACCCCTGTATCTTCATTCTGTACTTTTCAGGCTTCTTTCTGCACCTGTCTTGCTTCTTTCTGCACCCCTGTTGTTTCTTTATGTACCTCTTTTGCCTCTCTCTGTACTTTTCTTGCCTTTTTCTGCACCTCTCTTCCCTCTTTCTGCACGTCTGTAGCCTCTTTCTGCACCTCATTTGCTTCTTTCTGCATCCCTGTTGTCTCTTTCTGCTCTTGTCTTCCATCTTTATGTACCTTTCCTGCCAGTTTTTGCATCCCACTTGACTCTTTCTGCACTTTTCTTGCTTCTTTATACACTTCTGATGCTTCTATCAGCAATTCTCTTGCCTCTTTGTACACTTCTCTTGCCTATTCCTGTACCTCTCTTGCCTCTTTTTGCACCTCTGTTGGCTCTTTCTATACTTTACTTGCCCTTTCTACACTTCTCTTGCCTCTTTCTGTGCCCCTGTTGCATCATTCTGCACTTACCATGCTTCTTTTTGCACCTCTTGCTTCTTTCTGCACCACTGTTGTCTCTTTATGTACCTCTCTTGCCTCTTTCTGCACTTCACTTGTTTTTTTCTGCACCTCTCTTGCCTCTTTTGGCACCCCTGTTGCTTCTTTCCGCACTTTTCTTGCCTCCTTCTGCACCTCTATTTAGAGGTAGTTTTAACCCCGCCCTATTATTTACTAGGGCCATACAGGGGAGGTCATGCTAATCACAGGGGGACCCCAACCCATATTGTACCCTAGTGTCTGTAGGTTATTTTACTGTATTCTAAGTGTCTTTCATCATAGCACTGGCTCAGTGCCTGGTTAGTCAGTTACCACCAGTACTCATCTGCAAAAAGTTGGGGGCACAAGATGACTTTGCAACAAGGCTTCTTTCTGCTCTTCTGTTGGTTCTTTGTGCACATCTCTTGCTTCTTTTTGCACCTTTCTTCATCTTTCTGGACTTCTGTCGCTTCTTTCTGCATTCCCCTTGTTTTTTCTACACCTTTCTTCCTCGTTCTGCACATGCCCTACCTCTGTAGGCATAGTTAGAAATTAGCATTTAAAAAATCCTTGAAATTCACTGAAAAAAACACAGGTTTCAGGAACAATATAGTTGGAAATTAGCTTTTAAAAAACCTTTGAAATTCACTGAAAAAAACCATAGGTTTCAGGGACGTTATAGTTAGGAATAAGCATTTAAAAACCTTACGGGAAAAAACACAGGTTTCAGGGAAGTTATAGTTAGTTGGATATTTCACTCATACAAAACTAGAGAAATTCGGCCGTTATAGATAGTTCAGCAAACTATCATTCGCTCCCCCGCAATGCCCTGCTGATGATGTCACATATTCCATCATTCGTGACATGGTTAGTGACATTACTGATGACATCTCAAAGGACATCACTGATGACAGTACTGATGACTTCATCCATGTGATAATCTGATGCACCTCCTCATACCCTAATATAACCTTTGATACACCCTCTCTAAAATACAGACTACCATTTTTGAAACCATAGACACACCAATACCAGTTAGTACATATCCACTCCCTAATTCCTAGGTCTACACACACATCCACTCATTCACCTATACAGTCACTCATACATGCAGTCAACCATCAATATTGCACTATTCTATGCACTCACATATCTATACAGACACGCACACACCATAGAGTTTCTCACACACCTAGTCAGTCATGCAAAAAATCTATCACACTCCCATTTACTCACCTATACAGTTATACACACACCACCTCACGTATTCAAATGCATACTTACACTCTTATACAATAACTAATACAAACACCCACTCATCCATACAGCCAGTCTCACAATCGCTCACTCTCACATATAGTTATTTATATACTCCAACACTCACACATACTGCCTTTCACATATGCAGTTAATCACACATGTACCACTGAGACATCCATTAGCTCACCAATACACCAATACACATACTCACCCACCCATACAGCCCTTCACAGATGTACTCTTGAACCCATACACCCAGTGAATCACCCACTCACACATCTATGCACAGAGTCACACCCCCCCACCATCCCACACAGACACTCAGGCACCCATACAAATACTCAGACAACCAATCAATAACCCATATAGACCCTCATTTAGCTACTTACCAACCCACGCAACAGCTTACACAACAACTGAGAACTAAACTGTGTGAATGTTTGTATCAGTCACTAACCCATGCATTCAGTAAGACTCATTTAATCACTCACTTATACAGTCAGTCACGCAACTACTAAATCATCCATTCAGACACTTATACACCCACTCATTCTTCAATAAACCTTGGTCTATATATATATAAAACATATTTAAACTTTACAGAAACACACAGTCACTGGATGATGTCATCAGTGATGTCATTTGAGATGTCATCAGTGATGTTACTGACCATGTCATGAATGATGTAATATGTGACGTCATCAGCAGTGCATTGCGGGAGCACACGTTATAGTTAGCTGAACTAACTATAACGGCCAAATTTCTCTGGTTTTGTACGAGTGAAATGTCCTACTAACCATAATATCTCTGAAACCTGTAGTTTTTTCAGTGAATATATATATATATATATATATATATATATATATATATATATATAAATCCAAAGAGTTCAGCAAACGCCGAACGGCGCCATGACCCCTCCGCTGTGCGACAGCGGTTCGTGCTGGATGGCGAGGCACAAGGCAGGGCTGCCCCTTATCCCCCCTTTTGTTTGATTTGTATATCGAGCCCTTAGCTTGTAAAATCAGAGAGGCAGGTGGGATCCCCCCTTTTGAATGTCAGGGTTGGGTTAGAAAGATCGGGCTATATGCAGACGATATAGTCATCCTAACATCAAATTTACATCAAACACTGGACACTATAGGCTTCTTAACGAAGAAATTTGGCAAAGTTTCGGGATATCAGCTAAATGCTGATAAAACAGAAATTATGTCGTGGAATTTGGTAGCGGAGGGTATAGTTTGTAAAAAAGAAATAAGGTACTTAGGTGTCCAAATTACTCAAGATATAAAAGATATCACTAAGGTCAACTTTGCTAAAGTTAGGAAGGAAATATCTCTGGCCTTGAGGGGTTGGGCCCACCTGCCTCTAACGCTCTACGGACGGGTTAATCTTGTGAAAATGATGGCGCTGCCTAAGATAACCTTCTTATTTGATACGTTACCTCTTATGTTTGAGAAAGAGGGTTTTGCACGATTGCAGAGTGAGATTGGGTCTTTTATTTGGACGGCCAAGGGATCACGCTTGTCCTGGAAGAAAATCAGGAGAAGACTTTTGAAAGGAGGATTGGCTGCACCGGATTTTCAGATATATGCTTGGGCCTTTGTGCTCAAAAATTGCAGAATGCTTTTGGGAACTCCAGAAAGTTCGGTGATCGGGGAACTATTATCTGTGATGCTAAGAGCCGAGAGCATTAAACAAAATGGGTTTATGTACAAATTTTCGGACCCAAAATACTTCAAAAAAGTGAGACTGAAAATTTTGAAGGATTTGGCAATGCTCTGGTATAGAATCAGGAGGGCCACAAGAATACCATACTTTAGCGCAAGAGCACCGATCTGGGAGTCACCAGGTGCTCCAAGCTGGACAGAGGATGCGTTGACAAGAGGGTTAAGAGTAGAGGGTCCTCAGTGCTGGGGGGATCTCTTTATGGACCGGAGTTTATTGTCGTGGTCATATTGCGAACAAAAATGGGGGCACCACTTTTCGAAATTTAAATACCTCCAGATACAAAGCTGGGCGGTGGGGAAAGACAATCTAATAGGGGTATACAATGAGTTCGAGGAGAAGCTGGCTGAAGAGGCCCCGATAAAGAAAGAAGTGGCGAGCTGGTACTGGGCAATTATTGAAATGGAGGACGGACCATTTACATTGCCGGATCGCCTGTGGGGAGAGTGCTTGCCAAGGATCGCTACAGAAGACTACTGGCAAGTAACTATGTTGATTCTTTATAAGGTGGTAAAACCTGCGAATTTAAGAAGGAACCACTTGTTCACTCTCCACAGGGCGTATTGGTCTCCAAAATAGCTAGCTAAATTCAAAAACGGTGGGTTGGTGAGATGTCCTAAATGTACCAGCCCAAATGAGGACGATATGCACATGTTTGTTACATGCCCGGCGATAAAAGGTTTCTGGGGAGATGTGAGTATATCGGGCCAACAGAATAGCATAAAACACCAACTTAGTTTTATCGTCCACGCCCCTGATTTGAATATCTAGCCTGCCAGTGATGACAAGTTCAGGGCTTACCTCAAAATCCTGGGCCAGTACCGTAGACAAGCAGATACAAGGAATACAGGGATTCTCTACCTGCAGAAGCTGCAAAGCTTGTAAGAACAGCCACAACTTGAAGGTAGCTAAGTTATCAACACTAGCCCAACCATTTGTAATTAAAGAACAGACATCCTGCAACACTGATTATGCGGTTTACGCGTTGTTCTGCCCATGCAAAAAGACATATATAGGCAGCACAATTAAAAAGGCCAAACTTAGAATTCTAGAACATCTTAGAGCGATTAAAAACGTGGATAAAACTTATCCTATCGCTCGGGGGGGGCAGAGCTAGCCAGCAAGCGGGATGGATGCCTAGCGCCGGAGCTCCGCCGAGCACAAACGATTTATCCTTCATAATCCTGCTTAGAGTGACAAATTTGACCCCACACCACCTCCCTCCAGCTGCAAGACAGAGGGGGCAACTGGCGACTCCCGGAAATAAGAGCGAAATCGCACCTTGAACGGCGCTGCGGCCCGGCGGAGCTTCGGCCCTGGTAGGCCGTGAAGCCGCGTCCTTGCGTGTGCCCAGAGGCCGGGCGACGTAGCGCGACGTGCGGCTGCCGGAGGGGGAGTGGCCCGCAGCCCTGGCGCCCGGAGTGCCTTGCGACAACTGACGAAGTACGGAGGCGGCGCTCATTACTTTAGACACTACTGACTGAGTTGGCTACGGTCGGCGCCAGGCGGTGTGCTCTCCTACAGGCTGAGGCGCCTATAGTTTTTCGTCGGGGCCTTCTGCGAAGGCCTAGTGGATCGCTCGCTTGGGCCTCCGCGCTCCTGGAGTACGGCTGGAGTGGTGGTTCGCCGGTCGGCCCGTCTCCGGTGTTGTGAACACTAATACCCCCTTGGGTACCCACAAGGTGAGCAACGCGACAACGCCTTCTGCGAACACTGCATGTGGAGTCCACACGAAGACGCCATCACGCCTGGCGCCACGTGCTGCCTTACTGTGCGCCCAACTTCTGTGCCACCTGTTGCGGGGCTGTTCCCCTTTCCCCTCTTGGTGCAGGGCCGCCATTGGGAATACCTCGATGAGAGCTGGTTAGCTTAAGGCGGTACTGAGGTGGGCCTGGTCCTCGTTTATCCGGTGCAGGGGGCGTGCTTGAAGCCTGTGACATTGCATTGGCACAGCGAGGGTCAAGAGTAGCCTGGCCGCGCTTCACTAATCTCCTGGGAGCTGCTGTGACCAGAGCCGGGGAGTGGAGGACTACGTTGCTATATTTGGAGGCCCTGTGTGCGACGAACGGTCTCTGTGCCCCCCCCCTGCGCTAGGGCGGGCGGTCGGCTGCACGATGGGCAAAGGCGACAAAACTCAATCTAAACTGCCCTTTTTGCAAAGAAGACTACAACAGCATAGCCCACTGCCGGAGACTGGGACGGTCACGCGTGCAGAGGATGATCTGGGGGCGAGCTCGGACATCAAAACCATGCTTTTATCCATAGAGCAGAGCCTACAGACGAGTATATCTGCACTGGGCTCCAAAATGGATGCCATGTCGTACCGAATGGATCGTATGGCGGAGCGGATGGACAAGCATGCGGAGAGACACGATATGGCTGAAAGGAGGATGACGGAGGTGGAGGAGGCACAGACAGACCTGGATACAACGCAAAAAAAGATGGAGCGGATGATGCAGGCCCTGCAGGACAAGACGGAGGACTTAGAAGCCCGCTCAAGGCGCTGCAACCTCCGCATCACGGGCCTTCCGGAGAGTACCCATACAGGCCCCATGGAACACTTTGTCGAAAGACTAATTACAATGGTCCTGGGTGACGGTGTTTTTTCGAACATGTTCACGGTGGAACGGGCACACAGGTCCTTGGCCCCGCGTCCCAAGCCAGGAGCGCCCCCTCGCCCCATAATAGCAAAGCTACTCAACTACCGAGACAGGGACACGGCTCTGAGATTGGCGAGATCCAAACAACCGCTTCAATACGAGGGCTCTACCATATCTATGTACCCGGATTTCACTGCTAAGGTCCAGGAAGAGTGCAAACAATTTATTCCACATAAGAAGCGTCTCGGAGAGATGGGTCTGGACTATGCGCTGTTGTACCCGGCAAAGCTACGAGTTAATAGACGTTGTCACTCCCACATATTCACGGATCCCAGGGAACTGCAGCAGGCCATGAAGCGCTGGTCGAAGGAACACCCTACTGATGACGCCGAGAACCAGCAGGAGGGTGAGGGCGGTAGTCGCTTGGATGATCAGGACTAAGTCTCCCCTGAGCACGTGTGCTTGCTACTCATCAGACTGGTGCGGGGAGGGTGTGCCTGTGTTGGGCTCCCTATGCTGGACGCACGATGGGGTGACATGGACATTGGTGAAAGAAGACGCCTACAGATAAGTAGACTGCAGCGTGGCGCCGGCTGGCGTGGTCGGCTAGCCAGAAAGCGTGTTACCTTTTTGCTTCACTTTTTATTTCCTTGCGGGTTCCAGTTTTGGCTACTTTGCTGGGATTATATTCGTGTTAAAGACTTATGGAGTACAAGAAATGTGGCGGGCGGGGGTGGACCTGGGGGGGTACACTTCTTGGGAAAAAGTGCATAATAACTGTTGCTCTGAGCATACAAACGGTGCGTGGCGGGGGCAGGTAAACGGCTGACGAGAATTCTGAGACTTAGGAGGAGACTATGACTCAAGGCTACCTCGGCCCCTGCGTGCTCAGCACGGTTGTTTTGTTAGCATTTAGAGTTGGGGTTTTATCATTGGGAGGGTGGGGGGGGGATAGGCATCTGTCGGACCAGGTTGGGGAGGGTCTGCTGTGGGTGGGGTGGGTGGGTTGTGGGTGGGGTATGGGAAAGTTCAAAGAATTACTGATGGTTCCAAATGCTAGTGTGGTAAAGCTGTGTTGCAAGGTGAAGACTTGCTGTTATTGCTCGCCCGAATGGCACAGGTGACCGGCACACCAGCGGTGACTGCTGGAGATACATCTGACACTCTTAGAGCCTTAACCTGGAATGTCGGAGGGTTGAACGACTACCGGAAATTGAGGAAGGTGTTGAATTATTTGCAAAGGCATCACATAGACTTAGCACTCATACAAGAAACGCACCTTCCACTGACAAGCAAAATGCTTCAATATAGGGGCCTATCGGGGAACACTATGGTGGCGGGGTTCATTACGCATTCCAGGGGAGTCATCACGTGGATAAACCCTAGAGCCAAGTTAGAACAGAGTTTAGTATTAGCTGACCCAGAGGGAAGGTACTTGATATCAAGATGCACGGGGAAAGGCCATGATCTCATCGTGGTAAACGTGTATGGCCCAAACTACGACTCTCCAGACTTCTACGAGAGGTTGGCGAGGGTTTGCAGAGAATACTCCGCGGCACAAATGCTCTGGGGGGGGACTTCAACTTAGTGATGGACCCAGACTTGTTATGTTATGTTAAATTAATTTGTAAAGCGCGGCTAACACCATTAGGTTTCTTGGCGCTGTGCTGAGGAGTGGTGAGAAGAATGTGAGGCAGAATCTAAAGGTATGAGGTGGTGAAGAGGAAGGTTTTGAGGAGTGATCTGAAACCAGAATATGAGGGTGCAAGTCTGGAAGACAGATCTACAGGCCCTCAGTGTAGACCCTCGGCTGCCGCGATCACACTTCAAGCTGGGATACTCACGTTAGATTTAGTTGATGTGTGGAGAGAGAGAAACAGTGACAGGGGGGTTACACTCATTATTCAGCATACCACGACATTCACACCAGGATTGACTACTGGCTGGCCTCCCTTTCAGTCTCCAGACACATATTGACATGCACGGTACTGCCACGCACACTCTCAGATCACTCGCCACTCCTCCTAGTGTTGGAGACCCCGATAAACCGGATCCATCCTTTCACGTGGCGTTTTCCCCCGTACTCGCTACTTGATGACGCTTTTAGAGAGGAATTCGCTGTGAAGATTGACACATTTTTTGACACAAATATTGGCTCGGTCGAGAGTTGCCAAACGGTTTGGGAGGCGTTTAAGGTGTTCATGTGTGGTGTGGCCATGGCCAAACACTCGGGTGTCCTGAAAGTGATACGGAAGCGCTTAGCCTACTTGGAGTCACAACTGGCTGATCTGGAGAGACGGCAGGTTAGCGACCCCGATCCCGACATAAGCGTTAGCTAGTATGAGAGTAAACAGTGCCCCGGGGGTGGATGGTTTGACGGTAGGGTTCTACAAGGCATTCCAAGACAAACTCATTCCCCACCTGGCTGCGCTATACGGTGATATCTGTATGGAAGGCAGTATGCCACAGCCGATTAGAGAGGCGCTCCTTGTCACCATCCCAAAGCCCGGCAGACCTCCGGACGAGTGTGGCTCGTATAGACCTCTATCTCTACTAAATGTAGACGCGAAATTATACGCCAAGGTGCTCGCCACACGTTTGGCCCTGATAGCCCCGGATTTAGTGGCCCCGGAACAGGCAGGCTTTGTGCCTGGGAGGAACCTAACTTATAACATCCGCACTGTACTGGGAACCATACAACATGTCAGACAGGACGCGAAGGCGGTGGCCATCTTTTTAGACATGGAGAAGGCTTTCGACTCGGTGGAGTGGCTGTTTATGTTGCGGGTTCTGCGACGGTTGGGCCTGGGGGAACCCTTTTTACAAATGATCGGTGCCTTGTATTGGCAACCAACGGCCAGACTGCGTATCGGTGATCGTGTCTCTGATCCCTTTGGAATTAGCATGGGCACTTGGCAAGGCTGCCCGCTTTCGCCATTATTATACGCACTGGTGGCTGAACCGCTGGCCAGCGCGTTGCGGGAATACCACTGGAGTTAGCTTCCCAACGTACAAGATCATAATTTCCACATACGCAGATGACACGCTACTTTATGTGCGCAACCCGGAGGCAAATTTAGCCTCAGTATTGCGGGAAGTGGTCCGATTTGGCGCGCTCTTGGGACTCCGGATTAATTGGAACAAATCTGTGGTGTTTCCGCTGACCCCGGTCACGAATGTTTTTGAGATGGAATACCCTCTACGCAGGTCGACGGAGCCGGTGCGCTATCTTGGCATCATGATCCATACGGACCCCGAGGTGCTGTTTCGAGAGAATTATGGAGTGGCGTTTAGCAAATGTGAGGAGGATGTGGAGAGGTGATGTAGACTCCCGCTGTCACTGATGGGACGCATTGCCATCATGAAAATGGTTGTGCTCCCTCGGTTTCTGTTCCTTTTCAATAACCTGCCCATTGTTCTGTCAAAGACCTTCTTCAAGAATCTAACGTCACTCATGATCCGATTGGCCTGGGGAGGTAAACAACTGAGAGTGCAATGGACCACACTTACGCTTCCGTTTGACCTGGGAGGACTTGGAGCCCCAGACATGGAGCGATATTACAGAGTGTCACAAGCTGCCCACTTGCACACGTGGATACATGGAGAAGGAAACATTCCCCATGTGCGAATGGAGCGGTTATTTGCGGATCCAATCCCACTGCCTGCCACGATATGCTCCCTCGTGGACCGCAGGACGGGAGTGTTGGACTCCATTTCGGCCACGAACCACGCGTGGTATGCTCTGCTCCGTGCTAATGAAGGCACATTGCTATACTCCCCCTTAATGGCGGTGGAATGGGTCCTCTGGCTGGCACCCATTGGTGAGAAGGGCGTAGTGCAGGCGATGCAAGCGCTGGGGATCGCGAAGGCTGGCGAGATTTTTGTGGACGGCAGGGTGAGAACTTGGGACAATGGCTCTCGGGCTGTGGAGAGCTCCACGTTACTACAAAGATTTCAATTTCACCGGGTCCGAAGTGCGCTGAAGGATGTCCTGGGCCCAGAGCTGGAGGAGCCCCGGAGCTACCGGAACTCTCCCTGGTCATTAAAACGAAACAACCGCGGAAAATGATATCACTCCTCTACAGAGCCAATACAATGCATAGGGCGGAGGAGCCCTCGAAGGCCAGACTTGCTTGGCAGAGGGACTTACAGATCACTATCGACGATCCGATGTGGAAGTACTGCTGCTCTAGCACCAAGAGGCTGTCCTTAAATGGACGGCACCGTCTGATACACTTTACATTTCTACAAAGAGTGTATTACACTCCGGAACGCCTGCACCGCTATGGGCTCAGGCAGTCCTCCGAGTGCAAGAGATGCCATGCACCCAACACTGATTTTTTACATTTGTCGTGGGGATGCTGCAGAATACTTTCATTTTGGGAGGACGTGATAGCGGAATTGGGAGAAATACTAGACATCGAAATACCTGTTGACCCTGCTCTAGCGCTGCTTGGACACTCCAGGGGCTTGCCTGTAGTGGTGAGACGGTTGGCAGACATGGGCATGCTTATAGCCCGCCGCACAGTGGCACAATGCTGGATGAGAGGGCCACTTCCGACGAAGAGGCGATGGGCCCGCGACATGCTCTACTGCTGCACGCAGTCGGAGCACTATAGCGAGCTCCTTCCTCCCACAAGCCGCCCGAAGGACTTATGGAGTCTATATCGTGCCTTTAGAGGTGCGCAGGAGGATGATGCTGTTGCACAGGAATCGATGGAGCCCTCCTAGATGGCAGCCCACTTCTACACCACACTTCGGGGGGCAGTCTGAGCGAGTACGTAGACAGGTTGGCCAGCGACCCACTGAATCTGACAGGTGGATAAGGCACGGGAAGTAGCCCCTATTGGAGGTGCGGGACACGACCAGTTTGGGTAGTTCAACCTAGGAGGCACATTCTTGACACCAACGGGCGGGAACACGTGCAGTGAGCTGACTTTAGACAGGTGACCCACGCAGAGAGACAAGCGGCTGACGCATGGCTAGGGAACCAGTTAACTAGTTGGGGGGAGTTCAGGGGTTCTACACTACAGGGGAGGGCGGGGTGTACATATGGGGCGGAACACAGGGAGGGGCATTTCAGAAAATCAAGCACTCTGTTGGCTGTGTACTTTTTTTTCGATTCGGTGCGATTCCAGTATACCATCCACGCTGCCGGCCCTGGAGGTTGTAGGCTGCAAGCTGTGTATTACCTCAGTACACAAATAAAGGTGTTTGAACAAAAAAAAAAAACTTATCCTTTCGCTCAACATTTTCAAAGCCACCACGATCAAAACCCGAATTTGTTGAGTTTTTGTGTCTTGGACACCATTAAATATAATGAAAGAGGTGGCAACCGTTTGCAGCATCTACGCAGGTTAGAGTCCAAATTTATAATCCAGTATAGGACAATGACCCCTCAGGGACATAACTGTGATGAGGAGTAGGAAGTGCACCTGGGCTAGGCACACTTTTTTGATCATTACATAGATCTATTAGTGTTCCACAATTTAGAGCCACCGCAGTTGTTCCCGTATAGAGAATCAGTTGTCGCTAAGATGAATATGCCCGCAGTGAATTTTTAACGTCTCATGTTTATAGCTGTTTTGTGTAACTGGTTTTAAAGTTTGTATTGTGACTCAGATATTATTTTGTTTTTGTTTTTATTACAGGGGATGTAATCTATGCTGTAGCACTGAAATACTATCTCTTTAAGCCTTGAATATTGCTGGAGACATGCATTTGGAAGTTATGCCCACATGGGCTTTACTTGCTTTACTTTACTTTGGTTCCACCGATTCTAAATGTGTTATTTATGGACATTCTGATAAGGAACATTTCTTGAAAACCTCTGCAACATTGCGGGTGTAGAATGAATTATGGATGTTTTACTTTATGTAATTACATGAATGCCGTAATTAGCTCACCCACTTGGGTAATAAGTGTTAGAAACAATAGGAACTGGGGATTTAATTTATTGAACTGTCTCCTATAATTGTCTTATATTGGTAATGATTTAAATTATCAGCACAAAGAATGTTAAATATCCCCTCTTTGTTAGCGTAAATCAAACGCGAACGAAAGTATTTTGTTTATGTTTATTTTTTGTATGTCCAAATCACATGGTTATTTAAACCAATACCAGACCATAACACTAGACTCGTGACCAAGGGAAGGCTTTCCCGAAACGCGTCAAGTTGTCATTTTTTTGCCGATGAAAATTGCCGAATAAAATTACTTTGATGCAAGTTGCTGTTCGTGCCTTCATACTTGCCTTGAAGATCAAGGTATCTGTGGTGTGGATTGACTTTGTGATATATATATATATATATTCACTGAAAAAACCATAGGTTATAGACCATATATAGTTAGGAATTAGCATTTAAAAAACCTTATTTTACTCACACAAAACCATTGAAATTCCATATATAGTTAGTAGTACTAACTATATATCGCGCACCCGCAATCCACTGCTGATGATGTCACATATTACATCATTCATGACATGGTCAGTGACATCACTGATGACATCACTGATGACATCTCAAATGACATCACTGATGACATCACTGACGACATCATCCATTGACTGTGTGTTTCTGTAAAGTTTAAATATGTTTTACATATTGAAAAATGAGTAGATGTAGAAGTGCCTAAATAAAAGATTTAGTAGGTGCGTGACTGACTTTATGAATGAGTAAGTGATTAAATGTGTCTCACTGAGTGCATGGGTTAGTGACTAAACTGTCTTAATTTGTGCATCATTATGTCTGTTGTTCTGTAAAGTGCTGCATGTGTTGATCAGTAGCTATATGAGTAACTATATGGGTTATTGATTGATTGTCCAAGTATTTGTATGGGAGACTGAGTGTGTGTGTGGCTGGCTGGGAGATGTCTGACTCTGTGCAGATCAATGTGTTCTTGTATCAATGATTGTATAAGAGAGTAAGTATGTGTTAGTATATGTTTGAAAATGTAAGGTACTCTATGTTTAACTGTATAGATTAGAAAATGGAAGTGTGATTGATTCTTTACAGGACTGACTAGGTGTGTGAGTAACTCCATGGATCAGTGGCAGAGTGTGAGTGTCTGTATAGGTGTATGAGTGCATATGATAGTGTTGTAAAGATGAGTGATTGTATGTATGAATGATTGTATGGGTGAATGAGTGAATGTGTGTGTAGACATAGGAATCAGTGAGTGCGTATGTAGTAACTAGTATTGGTGTGTCAATGGTTTAAAACATTATATTCTGTATTTAACACTGGGTGTAACAGAGGTTATATTAAAGTGTGAGGAGATGCATTGTATTGTCACATGAATGATATCATCAGTGATGTGACCATTGATGTCAAATGAGATGTCATCAGTGATGTCATTTGAGATGTCATCAGTGATGTCATCAGGGATGTCATTTGAGATGTTATCAGTGATGTCATTTGAGATGTTATCAGTGATGTCATCAGTGATGTCACTGACCATGTCATGAATGATGTAATATGTGACATCATCAGCAGTGGATTGCGGGTGCGCGATATATAGTTAGTACTACTAACTATATATGGAATTTCAATGGTTTTGTGTGAGTAAAATAAGGTTTTTAAAATGCTAATTCCTAACTATATATGGTCTATAACCTATGGTTTTTTCAGTGAATTTTCAAGGTTTTGTAAATGCTAATTCCTAACTATATATGGTCTATAACCTATGGTTTTTTCAGTGAATTTCAATGGTTTTTTAATAGCAAATATCATAAGCTGTCGATTGTCAAGTACGTGGTAAGAAAAAACATTTTCGTGTTTAAGCACACTGATCTGCTTTCAATGCTGCCCCCCCCCCTCATTTCTATTAGGAGTACTCTCTCTTTCCAGATAGTGAAGGTTAGTTAACGCAGGCCTTTGCCCCCGTTGTAATCCGTCGTGCCTGCTTCTCTCTCCATTTGATTGATTGTTATCCAAGCATTTGCAAACAAGCACAGAATCGCCATACTCTGTTTAGTCTTTGCAGATAGTGAAGGATAGGTAAATGCAGACTTTTGTCCCCATTGTAATCCGTCATACCTATTTTTCTCCCCATTGATTGATTGATTGAATCGAGCATTGAATTGTTCGAGGTTGGTTCTCTTAAGGATCTTCTCTGCCTGCAAACGGGGAAGAATAGGAATATTCTCTCTCCCTTTGCAGATAGTGAAGGGTAGGTAACGCAAACCTTTAACACATCGTGCCTATTTCGTTCCTCATTGATTGATTGTTTGCCCGAACATTGACTGTTTGGGAATTGATTCTTTTTGGAGGTATTCCCTGTTTGCAAATAAACGTAGGAAAATCTTTGCAAGTAGTGAAAGGGTAGGTAATGCGGACCTTTGTCCCCCGTTGTAATCTGTCATGCCTATCTACTCCCCACTGATTGATGCGCCTGTTTCACCCAGACCATTTACTAGAGATACGTCATCTGGCCCGACCAGAGAGCACCCCTAGTGAAAAGGACATATGCAATAATAACGAAGTGATCACTGTATCCTGTTAACAGAAACTTTAGCATGAAACAACCTGGAAAGAAAGGAATAGGAAAACGAAAATCAGTAGGCCACTGAAGAACTTTTTATTAAATAACAAACAAAGAAACGATAACAATACGTAATGATAAAACCTATTATTGTCCTAGAAACAAGAAACGTTAGAAGTAAGCCCGTAATAAGAAACCTGAAAACAGTAAGAGAAACCAAGTGTGACATTGCAACGGCCACAAGGCAACGAGGCTTCATCGCCCCTCACTGCCCCAAAACGTGTCTGTCCCACCGCCTGCCACGGCCAAATAACGGCAAACTGGGAAAGATACAAGTCAGCAGACATCCGCCCCATTCTGGAAACTTCCAAAGTGCAACAGGTTTCCGGCTACGCCCAGCCGGAAGCAACACATATAAGGCGGGTCCTGCTGCCAACCGTCGGCAGAAGATCATCACGTAGGGTGTAGCCGGAGGAAAGGCCGAGGCCAATGGCACCCGTCCAGGGGGATTGCTACGACCACCCTGGAGAGTTGCAAGGGGGGGAATGTCTGTGTCCTCGACCCTGCCCTCTCTCTCCCAGTCCGGCCACCATCAACCAGAGGACGAGGCCGACGGGATCCGGCCGCGGTGGCGGTAACCCTGGAGAAGTGCAGGTTAGACCCTCTCTCTCCCAGTCTGGGCCAGCATCCATGGAGGGCCTGGGAGTGGAGAGGCCACTGCACGAAAGGCCCAGGAGAGGCACCACACGCCAAGGCCTGCCCCACCGGATGAGCCAAGGAACCCGTTCATGGGGCCAGAGCAAAGGGCGTCCGGCCGCCATCCACCGGAGGTCCGGCCCAAAGACGGACGGGACATTTCTTCTTTCTTTTATAATGGCTGCGACAACACTGGGAGGGGATGTCTTGCACATGCCTCCGACCCCCCCCCCTCGTCCTCATCGCCTGGTCCGGCCATAACAAATGTCAAGCGAGACGCCGTGGGGTGCACTGGGTGGGAGAGACGGTGCGAACAGGCCTCTCCCGCCTCCCCAGGTGGAGGCTTCCCAGCTGCACCCTCAGCGCTCCAGGCGCCCGGAAAAGGGTTCTTCCACTGTGGCGATGCTGCAACGTCTCGCCCGGCAGGGTGGAGCCCGTCCGCTCATTTGACCCCGCGATCGCCGGTAGCTACAGAACTCTCAAAATGGCGGTCGACCTGGCAAGAGCGGGCCCAGCATAAAGAAATGGCCCGGTCACTGGTTGACTCCACCACCGTAGTCCTCCACGACCTTGAAGATTCTAGAGGAGCCGCGGGAGTCCCCGACCCCCGCAGACACCCCCGATGGGGAATGACTGCCATGATCGCCCGTGGAGTGACGAAACTGTAGCCGCGGGACGTCGGCGCTCCCATGCTGGCGCCAGCCTCAGTTTGAATGACTAGAATCCTGCAGACCTCAGTTCCGGTGAAAGCACAGTGTGACCCGGTAGGAAAAATTGTTGCACCCCCTCCCCTTTTTGACTGATGGTTCAAACCACCGATCCTTTCCTTTGCCTCCCCCCCCCCCCCCCGCGGCGCCCCAGGCGGTTATTTGGTGGGCGGCAACTTACTGGACATCACCTTGGTGCCATCCAGATTTCAGCGCGTTCTGCTGCCTTGGAACTATTCGCACAACAGACCGCTACTGACGACCCACCCCCCGGGATGCCCCACGCCGGATACCCAAATCAGTGCGGCACCCAGGCAACATCTTCTGAATTTTCATAATTTGAAAGAACTAGTAACATGTCCTCATCAGGAATTTCCTCTTCAATCATCTCATCAGGAATCTCCTCATGAAAAGTCTGCAATGATGATTCTTGTAACTCTATGGTCTCCAAACATTCGATAAATTCGCCATCAAGAGATTGATCAAAAAAATCATTCAAGTCATCTCCTCCTTGTGAGAATATTTCATTATTGGTGCTGTCAATTTCAATAAATGTAGTGGATAATTCAAAAGAAATTGCCACGGTCTCTTCATTGTGATCCATTTTATTTTGAAATTTCTTGCTGTAAATTGCAGAAAAAAATAATCACTTTCATTTATCGTTTTTAGTAATACATAATATAAAACTAACTTTATCAAGTATTTAGTATAACAGAAGGACTGAAAATGAATAACAGAAAACATTTTTCAAATTATCTTAAAGTGTACAACATAGTTCCCCTTACAAATTAACAACTCACGTTTTTGAAAGTAGGAGAAGTGTTAGTACTGTGTAAATCAAACACCAGAAATTGAGCACCAAAAATTCCTCACAAATGTACCTCAGACAGTAGTATCACAAAATGGCTGTGGTTTCCTCTCATTTTAGATATATACATAACCAATTAACTTTCATCACACACAAATACAAAACCAAAGTAACATTTTAATTGGTTCTAAATTTCAACACTTTCAAATGTGTTTTCCCCATGCAATTTTCCATAGGACATTTAGATACGTCTACAGCCTGAATGGCTGAACGGAATTACACCAAACTTGGCAAAATGGTACATCAAACCTAAGAGGTCAGTGAGGATCTACTATGCCCCCTTATGGTCATTTGCCCCTTCGCTTTGGCCTCCTCTTTTCTCTCGATCCTACCGAGAGACAAGATGGCGGCCGCTACGGACTGTTTGGAATGTTTACAGACGCCGGAGAACCAATCAGCTTCGCAAAGCTACATAACGCGAAAAGTACGCGAAGCGGAGCGCTGTTACAGATATATATCTTTTTTTGAACGTTAATTTCTCAAAATCCACTGGAGCACATATATTGAGACCTAGCAAAGGCACATCGGGCTACCAGTCCCTACAATTTTGCCAAGTTTCGTGCAAATCCATTCAGCCGTTCGATTATTATTTTTTTTTTTTTGCCCCGCGGGGCCCTTTTAAAACCTCCACATCAAACCTAGGGGGTCAGGGAGGATCTACTATGCCCCCTTATGGTCATTTGCCCCTTCGCTTTGGCCTCCTCTTGTCTCTCGATCCTACCGAGAGACAAGATGGCGGCCGCTACGGACTGTTTGGAATGT
This sequence comes from Lissotriton helveticus, assembly GCF_964261635.1. NCBI lineage: Eukaryota > Metazoa > Chordata > Amphibia > Caudata > Salamandridae > Lissotriton > Lissotriton helveticus. The sequence goes on along the minus strand of NC_136061.1, from coordinate 1,637,478,567 downwards.
TTACAGACGCCGGAGAACCAATCAGCTTCGCTTCACAAAGCTCCGTAACGCGAAAAGTACGCGAACTGGAGCGCTGCCTGGTCCGCTGTTACAGATATATATCTTTTTTTGAACGTTAATTTCTCAAAATCCACTGGAGCACATATATTGAGACCTAGCAAAGGCACATCGGGCTACCAGTCCCTACAATTTTGCCAAGTTTCGTGCAAATCCATTCAGCCGTTCGGGCTAAAAGTGAGGCCAACCGCCCTATGGAAAACTCAATGTTAAAAACAAGTTTTGGGACCCCCCTTTTTTCTCGGCCCCCCCTTGACGAAACCCCCCCAAATTTTCAGGGGCTGCTCAGAAACAAAATGTTCCATTTTCCTGAAAATTTCAGCCAATTCCGTCCACAAACGCCAAAGTTATTAGACATAGAATTTTCAAAAATCCCATAGAGAAAAAATCCTAACTATATATACCTACTGGCGACCGCCAGTAGGTAATATATATATATATATATATATATATATATATAAATATATATATATATATATATATATATATATATATATATATATATATTCACAGAAAAACCATAGGTATCACACATGTTATAGTTAGCTGGACATTTCACTCATACAAAACCATTAAAATTCCCCCGTTATAGTTTACTATAACTCGCACGCCCGCAATGCACTGCTGATGATGTCACATATTACATCACTCATGACATGGTCAGTAACATCACTCATGACATCACTGATGACATCTCAAATGACATCACTGATGACATCATCCTTGTGAAAGAGTGACAGACCTCCTCTCAGCGTAATAGCGTAATATAACCCTTGATACACACATTCAAAAATAGAAACTAAAATTTTCCAAAAAAATGGAAATACCAATTCCAGTAAGAACAACTTATTCAGTAATTCTAAAATCTACATACACATCCAGTCATTCACGAACAGTTTTATATAGGCACTCATACATGTACTCACTCATCATATGTACTCATACACCTATACATCTTATTATACACCGACACTCATCTATTGAGTTACTCACACACAAACTCACACATGCAAATAAACTATCAAACATCCATTTACTTGCATATACAGCTATACACCCACCACTACACTTACTTCTACAGAATCGTACACATACTTACTCTCTTAAACAATCACTTATAGAAACACATACTTATTTATACAGGAACTCTTACAATCTCTTGCTCTCACATATGCTCACTTATATACATCACTTATATTCATCAATACTCACATATACTAGTTTAAAACATATGAAGTTACTCATGAACATACTATTGAGACAGTCATTCACTCACTAAGACACCCATACACACACTCATCCACCCATACAGTCCTGCACACATGCTGTCTTCAAAACACATAGATACAGTGAGTCACCCATTCATGCATCTATGCGGTAAGTAATACCCCCCACCAAACCATACAGATACTCTAAAAACCAACTAATAACCCATATCAACACTCATGTAGCTAGTCACCAACCAATGCAGCCACTTATACACAAAGTGAAACACTGATACAGATATTTACATATTTAAACATTACTCGCTAATACATGTATTCACTAAGATACACTTAATAAGTCAGTTATACAATCATTTTTACAAACAAAAACATCAGTTTAGACACTTATTTACACATTTATTCTTCCATCGACCTTTAGATATACATATATAAAACATATTTATTTTTCAGGAAGACACACATTCACAGGTTGATGTCATCAGTGATGCCATCAGTGATGTCATTTGAGATGTCATCAGTGATGTCATGAGTGATGTCACTGACCATGTCATGAGTGATGTAATATGTGACATCATCAGCAGTGCATTTCGGGCGGGCGAGTTATAGTTAACTATAACAGGGGAATTTTAATGTTTTTGTACGAGTGAAATGTCCAGCTAACTATAACATGTGTGAAACCTATGGTTTTTCAGTGAATTTCTAAGGTTTTTTAAATGCTAATTTTTAACTATAACGTGTGTGAAATCTATGGTTTTTCCAGTGAATATATATATATACAAAGACACACATTCACTGGATGGTGTCATCAGTGATGTCATGAGTGATGTCACTGACCATGTCATGAGTGATGTAATATGTGACGTCATCAGCAGTGCATTGCACGCGCAAGTTATAGTGAGTCCAACTAACTATAACATGGGAATTTCAATGGTTTTATGCGAGTAAAATTTCCAGCTAACTATAACTGGTGTGAAACCTATGGTTTTTTCAGTGAATTTAATAGGTTTTTTAAATGCTAATTCCTAACTATAACTGGTGTGAAACCTATGTTTTTTTCGGTGAATTTCATAGGTTTTTTAAAATCTTAATTCCTAACTATAACTGGTGTGAAACCTATGTTTTTTTCAGTGAATTTCATAGGTTTTGTAAATGCTAATTCCTAACTATATATAGGGCCTCAAACCTATGTTTTTTTCAGTGAATTTCATAGGTTTTTTAATAGCTAATTTCTATAGCTATGAAATATAATATTTTTTATAATAAATCCTATATTGTATATTTTTATAATACTATTTTTTTATGATTTTTTATTATTATGCCTTAGTTCGCTCCCGGTGCGCGTACCGGTGAACGCACGGGTAAGCGCAGTGTTATGGCGCGCCCCGGTGCGCATACCAGTGAGCGTCCCGTTAGCGCCATTGCCGCGAACGAAAACATCATCGTGACGTATCGCGTAGGCTCGTGATGCGTCTTATAACGCACGGCGTCAGCGCACCCGGAAGTGCCCCGGGGCGCGCTCCCGGGCGCGCACCGGGGCGCGTAGCGTAAGCGCGTCGGGTCATGTGACCTGAAAAATAACACTTTTCATTGGTTCAGAACACTTTTGGTTTCCAAATGAGGAAAGCCAAGGTCATGTGACCTGAAAATAACACTTTTCATTGGTTCAGAACACTTTTGTTTTCCAAATGATGAAAGTCCCCACCTTTTTTCTTCATTCTTACTTTGTTCTTTGAGTGAGGAAGACCTGCTTCTATTGATAGAGAAATGGCTACATTAGCAGCAGCAGCTGGAGCTTCTGCACCACCACCACCACCACCACCACCACCACCACCACCACAAGGGCCACCACAACATAACATTGGTGGTGAACAAGAAGAGGAGGACGGGGAGGAGGAGGATGAGAGAAGGCAGTTCCTGCCGGAAGACAATCCCCCATATAAACCAAAGGAGCACTTTATATGGGAGTTTTTTAAAATCCCAAGGGGTGCAAAGAAGGTAAACGCTGCAAAGGTGACCTGTCTCATCTGTGGCACTGTACTATCCAGGGGGAACCCTGAGAAAAAATATTCATTTGGGAATCACACAATGATTCGCCACATGCAACGATTGCACCCCAATAACTATTCTGCAGCAGAGGTGAGGGAATTGTGCAGCAACCTTCCCCAAACATCTTCCAGAGCCTCAACAAGCACAGAACCTACTCCATCTGGTCCAGAGGCAAGGGAGATGATACCAAACATTCAAACCAAGTTTGGTAGATACAAAATTGTTTGTAAATATTGTGGTAGAACAATTAGCTATGGTGAGCAAAGTATAAATCTCATCAACGTTGCTGGTGATAACCACAAGTGCCCAAAGCACCCTTAATTTTTTCCTGATTTTTTTTTGCTCCAGTTGAGCCCTTTACAATTCTCTGCTTTTTGTTTCTCCCCATAAAAAATACAAAAAAAATATAAAAGTGTTCAGAAAAGCCAAAAAAAGTAAAAAAAGTTCAGAAAAACAATAAAAAATATAAAACAACAAAAAGAATAAAAAAACTGTTCTTTTTAGAACTACCTCCAATTTATAAAAAAAACCTACATTTTTAAAAAACTCTGTCATTCTTTTTTTTCCAGGGTACGCGCATCGGTACGCGTACCGGGGCGCGCACCAAAAAAAAAATAAAGGAGTGAGCATGAGGGAAAGACACAGAGAGAGTGATGTTAAGAGAAAGAGAGCTAGAGGGAGCAACACAGAGGGACTGTTTATTACATAGAAAGACAGAGAGAAGGTCTAATAGGGTGTAAGTGAGAAAAGGAAAATGAATAAGGGAGCGAAAGAAGGGAAGAGAGGGGAAGAAGACTAAAGCAGGGGTACGGGGAGAATGTGAGTGGGTGTTGAAAGTAAAAGGAAGGACAGTAAAGGATGGGGAATGAGGGGTAGTGACAGAACGGGAATAAAGGAACAACAGTGAGGGAGGGTGAGAAAAGAGCAGTGAGTGTAAGTAAAAAGGGGTGAAAGAGGGTGGGTAAAAGTGAATAAGGGTAAGACATGGGGAGTGACAGAGTGAAAAGACAGGGAGAGTAAAGGAAGGAGTGACTGAAAGGGTCTGAGTGAAGCAGCAAAGAAAGGTAAGTAAGGGAGTGTGGGTGAGTTGTAGGGAGTGAGCATGACGAAAGAGTAGTGACGGAGTGAGAGGACAGAGACAGCGACGGTAAGAGAGACAGAGTGAGGGAACAGAAGTGAGGAACTGTGAGGACAGACAGACTGAGAGAAGGAGTGAGAGGAGTGAAGTAAATGAGTAATGGAATGAGTGAGGGAGCGAGGGAAGGGAACAGAGGGTAAGAGAAGTAAAGCAGGGGGACTGAAAGAAGTTGAATGCGGTAGGAGAGTAAGGCAAAGAGGAGTAAACATGGAGGATAAGAATAAGTGAGGGAAGCAGAGTAAGGAAACAGGAGTGAGGTAGGGTGAGAGGATAGGTGTGAGGTTAAAGCAAAGGGTGATGACAAACTATATTTGTTTAGTCACACTTACCATATAATTAATGTAAATTTAATTACATGTTTTTACTACACTTTGTATCTGTGAAAGAGAGAACAAAAATAAGTCATAATTAGTAAAATATATATTTTAAAATAGAAGAGACAAGTCAAGTGGTTAAAAATCATAAAAGTGTACTAAGAAATAAAGTAAGAGTGAAGGACACAGAAAAGGAAATAAAGTAATGTAGAAGGACAAAAAGAGGGAAAAAGAAATAGAAGGAGAGCAAATTACTAAGAGTAAGGCAGATACATTCAGTGACAGAGAGGAAGAGAAGAAGAGAGAAATGAACTGAAGGTAAGAAAGATACTAAAAGAATGTGAGTTAGCAAAACTAAATCAAGAAACAGGAGTAAGTAGAAAGGGAATGACTGAGATTGAAAGGAGTCTGATTGAGGATGCATTTACAAGAATGAGGAATGGAAGATGACTGAGAGTGAGTGAAGGGGAGTCACAGAGTGAAGGGATGAAGGGAGAGAGGATAGTATAGAAGGATTGAGGGAAAAGGAGTGAGGAAGTTAGTGGACAGAGGGACTAAGGGAAGGACTGAGTGAAGTGGAGTACAATGAGTGATGAAAGGAAAATGAGTAAGGGAGCAAAAGAAGGAAAGAGAGGGGAAGAGGACTAAAGCAGTGGAACAGAGAGAATGAGAATTTAAATTATACAATACAAACTATAGAATAACTTGTACATTATGTTATATAGTTTATTTTTGCTGTTGTGAGAATATATTGAATTTCACTAAAAATAGTGACTTCAAACTACTCATCATATGACAGCGGGGGAAAAAAAACACACAATCTAAAAGATTGTGTTTAAAAAAAAACATATAAACTTACAAATCACATACATATGTACACTAATCTTTGATTCACTTACTTTTCTTTTAAGCCAAATAGTACATCATGAAGGTCCTTTTCGTTGGAAAATACTCTACAGTTCTCTAAAACTTCCATTTCATCGACTTTCTATAAGAAAAGCACCAAGAACATGTGAAATATTTTTCAATGTTTTCATTTCCTTCTTGTGTTCAGTCATGACTCTTTGCTTATTCCTTCACTTTTCCATAAGGTCAAATAGTGTCAGATGTATCAGTATGTTTTCAAATAACTCAAAACAAAGTCAGAAATTACCGTTTTCCCAACGTTCTGAAAGAGAAGCTCCTACAACATTTTCACAATGTTTAAATATGCATATTTCCATCTCTGGCTCACTGTTATTCAACATTTCCTATAATACTGATATCACTTACTATGAGATCCATTTACAGTACCTATATGACAACTAGAATTTTTATATTATCTTGAACACTTTTACTCACAATATTAACTGCTCCCGTCTTCATAAGCCAATTACCTTTACTTAAATTTTGGTTGTAAAAACACTAGGTATGAATTTTTTAAGTCAAAAGGCAAACGTTGTTTGAAAGTCAAATGACTATCATTACAGTTAGTCCAACCTTTTCGAGATTTTAAATAAATTGTATAATGCCCTGATGTTGTTGAAGGACCGTCATGATAAATAATAGCTACAGTTGCAAAAGTTCTTCCTGAAATTGATAACTGAGAAGCCACAACATTTTTAATAGAAGTTGTCAATTTAGTTCCATCAGGTCTACATCGTTGGAACATTAAAATGACATACTGACCATAATTTTGTATAAATAATGTGGACAGCATTGCAGACTTACATTGCGTACACACCATATTGTGATCAGCTGCTTTAACTAGATTATTAAAAGGCACTGATTTGCAGTCTGGTAAAGTCAAATATATAAATCTTTCGGTGTCTATTGTAGTAGTACTTGATAAACTACAGTTGTCGCAGTCATGCTGCCATTGATAAGAAAGGCTAAAAAGATTTTTTATATCTACACCTTCATCTTCCAATATATCAAACATATACATTAAAAATTCCTGACAATCTTGCTGAATATTCTGTGAAAATTGTTTTTGACCAGAACATATGTCTAACAGATTTCGAATTTCTGAAACACTTTCAATTTTTGCTCTATCACTGCTACATTTCTCAAACACAGAATTCAACAAACAACAGAATCTTTGATCCCGATTTTCAGCAATCTGTTCTTGTAAAGTTTGAAGAAAAAAAAACAACATTAACCACTACATTAGCATAGCAGTTGACACCAGAACTGTTTTCAAACTGAAATCCAACAACATCTTCAACATAATCCTTTTTCTTTCTGCTTACAATTACAGTTTCATCTACTTTTTGTCTTTTTGCTACTACCTCACTGCAATTATTCTCATTTCTTCTTTTTCGGCCTCCACACGTTTTTCAAACAGGATATTGAGGCAAATGTGGAGCATACTCTCTTCTTAACCTATTGTATTCTTTAACACAATCTAGATCTGCACAAATCTTTGTTTCATCACACTCAATCAAGTACAATCCTGATAAAGTTCTGACTCGTGATAATGCCACATATGCCATACCCTCTTTAAACACAGAACTTCCAATGTTCACCAAAGCGCTATCTACACTTAAACCTTGAGATTTATGAATTGTCACCGCATATGCCAAACAAACAGGAAACTGTTTTCGGCGAACATATAGGTCTTTCACAAGCAAAAATCTAGCTGAACAACGACAAATTTGTTCTATTTCGTCAATGCCATCAAATTTAATTTTTAAAATATCAATTCCATCTCTATTTTTGTAATTCACAAAATTAACAACATGACCCATTGCTCCATTTACCAGACCTCTTTCAACATTTAAATTCCTTCTCAAAATGATACGACAATTTAAACACACATTCAGAGTCTTTTCAAAACCAGCAGTTTTAGATATAGGCTTCTCTAATGATTCCAATTTTGATTTCAAATTTTCAGACAAAATAATTGTTGCTCCCATATGCTCTATTTTATCTATAGCTTCCAGTTTCACTATCTCTTCATTTTCTAACTTTAACATTTTGTTGTTGAACATGGAACATTCTTGCAGAGTTGGCATCAAACATATCCCAGATTTGTTCTAATTAATTTTCTTAAAAATATTCTCTGGAAGAATATTTTCATTTGGGTACAAATTTGAAATTAATCGTGCATGTAAAGCTTCTTTCCCATGCTCACTTACTTTTCCAATTCTTACATCTTGTAGAATATTTTTATATTCTTCATCCTTTGCCTGTCGCATATTTTGGAGTAGTTCTGCATATTTGAAATTTAACCATATATTAACGTTTCCAATGCTTCCTAGGCACTTCCTGGTATCTTCATGCGTGACCATTTTAAACACTGGTTGTCCTTTCCCTGGAGTCAACTGCAGTAGATCTCCAAAAACAATGATGTGTTTCCCTCCAAATAACACATCATACTCTGTTATAAGAATTTCTTGCATTCTCAAATGCACAAAAGCAAGCATTTAATTTAAGACCATGCTTACTTCATCAATGATAAGAAGTTTCATTTTCTTCAGCACTCTGGAAACTTCAGAACACGCATCCCCAGATAGCTTGTGGTATTGCAATTTGTTATCATGCTCCACTGGCAGCATCAGTAAACGATGTAAAGTAATCCCTTTAATGTTATGTGCTGCCAGCCCAGTTGGAGCGGTAACAACACAAGATAGCGGTGATTCAGTCCTTTTCTGCAGATAAGTTGCAATTGCTTTAATCAGAAAACTTTTTCCAGTTCCCGCTTCTCCACTCACGTACAGTCGGACAGGCTTAAATGATGTACATGAGCACTCTTTTTTCTCATGACTGAATCCATGTTCAATCTGTTCTGTGACTTCATCATATATCTGTTTCTGCTCAAGGTTTAGTTGTTTCACCAAATCTTCTAAGTTAACTACATCATCTTGAGCTTGTTCCATAGCTCTTTCCACCTCATCCATGGCAGTGGCAGCTTCATTTTGGATAATTGGTCCTCCTAGTGGATCCTGACTCAATGAAGTAGTACTCTGACTGTCTTGAGAACTGTCTCTAGCAATCTCTACAGCAATTGTGGCTTCTTGCTCTATTTCTTCGTTCAACATTTGCAGATAATTTGGAAAAACAGGACATTCTATGGTATCCTTGGTTGCATTAAAAGAATCTTCGTAACAGAGAAAATCTCCAAGTAGTTCCTCTTCTGTACGCCATGGCTTAAAGAGTTGCAAAAGAGCTAAATAATAAAATTCCCTTTTCTCTGTATTTTCGCAACTCAATTTTTGATGATTAATCAAATGGCCTTTTCTCTGCTTCACTAGACATCCTTCACACCCAATGACAGCATATATTCCATTATTGATATCTTCTCTGATGTTCCTCTTATAAATATAGTTTTGCAGAACTTCATACAAACAACTGTTCTCAAGATGACTACTTCTATTTGGATAGTATGTATCCAACATGTTTGTCTTCAAAATGTCTGTACTGTTTGGTTCTTTCTCCGCCAAATACTCAATTTCTTGTACAGATTTCAAAACTCGGTTTCGTGTTGTAGCAAGACCTAGACTTGCCCAAATAATTGTTCTAGACTTGGCGTAGAGACTTGCTGATGATAACCGATCAGAACATTCATAGGCTCCAATTTCTCGATGCAACAACATCTTCAGACTGAAACTGTATAATTTTTTACTTATACTCTTTTCATGTGAAATGTCCTCCCACATTTCCTTCAGTTCTGTCTTTTCTTTTTTTGTGATGTAAGAAGTCACATATCGAGCCACAGCAATAGAGTTGTCAGCAACAAACTGAATATCCATGTTAGCATTCCACATGGACAAAATCACTGGGTTGTAGTCGTTGATGTACTTGGACTCTTCGTTTCTTTTTAAATTGTATGTATTTTTTGGTGATTTCCTCGTCACAGTATGTCGCAGAGAAGACATCAAATTATTTACTCTTCCTTTAGAAATCACTGGTCGTGGAAACCCGAAACGACATTTTGTGTAGAACTTGTCCTTGTTTCTGAATTTTCGACGACAGTACTTTCCACAACGATGGGATTGAAAGCGTAAAACTTGTTGCCTTAAACTGTTTTCTTCGGTAGTTTTCGGAACAGCACATGTTGAATACTCTTCAATGAAGCTCATCACTGTCTAATCCGAATCTGTTCCAAATTTGGGTGCATCTTTAATCCACAACAACATATGTATGTGAGGAGCACCTCTCGCTTGATACTCCTTTCTCCAAAAGAAATCCAAAACCTCTCCAAGGGTAGGATTTTTTTTGTTGGTAAAAAAAGACATCATAGCTTCAAATCTATGATTGAAATATCTGCATACATTCACTGGATCCAAAGAACACAGTTCTCCAGGAGTTTTGAATTCTATATTTTGTATATTTGCATTTGCCTCTCGTAGAAATTGAAGTCGTCCCATGCATACTCAGCACAGCTAAGAGTGAGGAACCATGTAGGAGTTCCTAAGTTTCTTAGCATACATTTCAATTCCCCATGACGACGGTACCAATACTCATTTGTACCACGCTGACATGCCATGAGATTGATTAGATGAGATTCCAAAATATTATCTTGCAGATTCACTTTCTCCATAAAGTCCCTCGACGAAACATTTTGCAGATGTGCTCCACTTTTCAGTATATGGTTTACTGCATAAGAAAGCCCAGAGCAGTCACTTTCATACAGTAGATGAAACAAATATGGAATGCATTGACGAAACCTTGGATCTTCAGCATATAATCTTACAGTTCGATATTCAGATGCAGGAATTTGAAGTGGTCGATCGTCATATTGTCCACCTCGACCTGTTGGAAATAAATGTGGAAAACAACGAGCTTCCAAACTTTCTTCCCATACACTAATGGGACTTCCTTTTGCTGCTTTCATTTGAAACAAGTTAATTGCATTCCCCATTACTTCTTTGGAATGCAAAGGATGAACAGTATAATGTTCATATATTTCTTCACTTCTAGACACATCAACTTTTTCAATTTGGCCAGCTGAACAATCACTGTCTTCATCTGCAGCTGTTTCCTCTGCTCCAACACATACATGTTTGTAGTACTCATTGTTTTTGACCAAATACAACGATGCCTTTTTGACTTTCCTAACATCCACTAAATCTTGCCAGATTTTCTTACTCTTTGTCGGAACCCCATTAACTAGAATAACCAGAGGTTCCTCTTCCACTTTCTCTACACCAATTGTATCAATATTTTTCTTCAAATCTAGAGGCAAATAAACAACTCTTCCGTTTAATCCTCTCTGTAAATCTGAAGGAGGCAATTTCCCTATCTTAGGCTCCATGCGAACAATTGCCTGAAAAGGCTGGTCACATTGAATCAAAATAGACTCATATGTATTTAAATCCATCAATTCAGGAGGAATGTCTACCAACTCAAGATTATTATGAACAGCTCTAGCAGGCATTCGGTTTTGATTTAATTTATTATAACAATATTTACAAATACGCTGCTCAGAACTCAAATCAAAAGAATTCTCCACCCACAAATAAGTTGCAAAATCCTTCAACTCATAATTATTTATCTTTTCACTTTTTACGTATAAATCAACTAATCTAGTTTGATGCTTATAATGACTTCGTTGACAACACACACAAGTAAAATTAGGCCTTTCACTTGATTTCACCTTAAACCTGGTAATTTCCTGGTCAAACTTTTCTGTACTTGAAATCTGTACATTGTCTTCCACATTACCTTGAATTTCTGTGTCAATTTCTACACTGTCCTCTTTTTCACCAAAATAACAAATCTCAATTTCTTCACAAATCTTCTTCACATCTAATTCAGTTCCATGCAAAAGAGCACTGTTTAATTGTTTAAGCTGAAGTGCTGGACTTTTTGCATAATACAACCTTCTCACTAATTTCCTCATTTTGTTATGATGCACTGCTAACATCCTAAAATGATGAAAACCACTCTGACAGACTTTTCTAGAAAGACAAGCCAGTGAATGCCCTTGCAAACCTGTGTTTTCTCTCACTCTGCAAGGATCTAAGTCTTGCAACATCTTCATTTTCTGTTTTAGACTTTTCTTACTATATGTACGTAAGAAATTATGAAACAAATCGATTGAATCCTGTCGCACACTTCAAATACTACTACACTTCCAAGTGTACACTGGACCCTTAGTACGTCTCCCTAAAACTTCATCAGTTAACACCTCTTCTGCATCTCTAGGCACAAGTTTCTCTTTTTCAATCGGACAACCGTCTTTCACCTCATATGCTCGACCACTGGTGTCAACTGCATGCACTAAATCATTCTCCTGGAAGTAACTCTCCTCATTAAAAAATGGCTCACAACTTGAACTATGCATCCATTATCCAGAAAAAACTTTACAAAAATTAGTCCGATTAATTACTCTTTTGCATCTACTGTTTGATTTGAAAACATCAATTGTCTTGTTAAGTGTCCTAATTCTATTGATTATTAAAATAAATAATTGTTTCTTAACTTCAAAAGCCTGATCAACAATCTTCTCTACACTTTTCTTTTTCTTATAAAAAGCAGCTCTCTGTTTACCTTTCCCAATGTTTTTTAACAAATTTAAAACCACCCTTTTGCGAAATATTCGTTTACGAATGTCCCTAAATTGATTCTGCCTTCTATTCCTATACATATTATTCTCTCCTGCTCCAGTAGTAACATTTTTGGGGGGCCTCTCCTTCCTTTTCAAATTTGCTCTCTCCTTCTCTTTATCCACATTCTGACCAACATTTTTTTTTGATCTACATATGTTCCGTAAGAAAGACTTAGTTGTCTTACCAGGAGCTTTTTCCTGTTTTTTGAAGTATTTGTTGTAGAGGAGTGCTGTAATTCCGTTGCTGTTTTTGATTTTTTCCGCTTGGCATCTTTTCTTCTCCTCTGCCTTGAGGGCATATTTCCTTACTATTGAAATCTTGATTTCAATCTGTGGTAAAGAAAAAAATAACACATAATAGACCACTACTACCAAACAACAAAGCAATGACAATAAGCAAACGATATAAACACTAGTTTACAACATATCTAAGTTTATATCACAGCAACTATGTAACTAGGAGTAAGACAGAGAAAAAGAGCTAGAGGAATAACACAAAAAGACAGAGAGAGTCAGACAAAGAAACAGGTTGAGGGAGTAAAACATAGAGAAGGAGTAAGACAGAGAGAGTGTATAATATGTCGTAAGACAGAGAAAGAATGTAATAGGGAGAGGGAGTAAGTCAAAGAAAGGGATACAGGGAGTAAGTCAGAAAAAGGGTGTAACAGGGTGGAAGACAGAGAGAGGGTGTAAGACAGAGAGAGGGTGTTAGAAGGTGAGAGGATGTAAAAGAGAGTAAAAGAGAGAGAGGCTGTAAAAGGGAGAGAGAGAGCGTAAGTTTGAGAGAGGGTGTAAGAGGAAGTAAATCAGAGAGAGGATGTAACAAGGAGTATGTCAGACAGAGGGTGTAACACAAACAGAGGAAGAGAATAAAAAAGTCAGAAAGAGGGAGAGAGGGTGTAAAACAGACAAATGATGTAATACGGAGTAACTCTGGGAGAGAATGTTACAAAGAGAAAGGTTGTAAGACGGAGTAAATCAGGAAGAGGATGTAAGAGAAAGTATGACTTACAAATTGCTGTAAAAAAGAGACAGAGGGAATAAATTAGAGACAGGGTGTAAGAGAATGTAAGTCAAAGAAAGAGTGTAACAGAGTGTAACACAGAGTCAGGATGTAAAAAGGAATAAGTCAGAGAGAGGGTGTTAGAAGGGGACAGGTGGAAAAATAGAGTAAGTCAGGAAGAGAATATAATAGAGACTAAAACATTGTTAATAATCCTTGGTAAAGAAATGTTAGTGCATAAAGGAATTGTATTTTCTAAATGAGTGAGGTTTCAGTAGTGTAATCAAATGCTTATACATATGACCTATGCTCTGTTTTGTAAATGTTATTTAAAAAAAGATTTCAGGCACATGAATTGGTTTTACATTATTGACAAGGATTAGATGGTATCCGCATGATTAAAAAAATATATTAGCACATTTCACAATCATGTGACCTGTGTTTCCTCAGATTAGTAAGCAGATTGTGCAGATAAGGTGAGGCCTGTCCAAGGGTGCAAAGGAGGTGAGGCCTGTGTCCATGAGTGCAGTGGAGAGGACTGACCTCCTCTGACCCTTGGACAAGCCTTAACTTATCTGTGTCCTCTGGACAGGCCTCAATGTATTGGGTATAATTGATGGTAACTGGGTGCAGATGAGGTGAGGCGTGTCCAGGGGTGTAGATAAGCTGAGGCCTGTCTACGGATGCAGATGAGTTGAGGTGTATTCAGGGTTGCAGATGAGGTGAGGATTGTCCAGGGGTGCAGAGGAGGTGAGGTCTGTGTTGAAGAGTGTAGTGGAAGAGAGGTCTGTCCAGGGGTACAAAGGAGGTGAGGCCTGTGTCTAAGAGTGCAGTGGGGGATAGGCTTCATGAAGTCTAGTCCACTGCACTCTTAGACACAGGCCTCACCACCTATGCTCCCCAGGAAAGGCCTCTCTCCCACTAAAGTCTTGAACACAGGCCTCACCTCCTCTGTACCCCTGGACATGCCTCACCTCATCTGCACAATCTACTTCCTAATCTGAGGTAACACAGGTGACATCATTGTGAAAGGTTCAAATATATTTATTTAATCATGCAGACACTATTTATTCCTTCTCAAAAATGTAAAAGCCATTGATTTGCCCCAACATCGTTTTTCAAATAACATTTTAGAAACAGAGCGCAGGTCCTATGTACAAGCATTAAATTTCACTACTGAAACCTCACTATTTCACAAAATACAAATCCTCTATCTTGCAAATGTTGATACCAAGCATTATCAAAAAACATGACACAAACCAACAGCAAAGAAGCTCAATGTGCTTCCTAATCTGAGGTAACACAGGTGACATCATTGTGAAAGGTTCAAATATATATTTTTAATCATGCAGACACTATTTATTCCTTCTCAAAAATGTAAAAGCCATTGATTTGCCCCAAAATCGTTTTTTAAATAACATTTTAGAAACAGAGCGCAGGTCCTATGTACAAGCATTCAATTTCACTACTGAAACCTCACTATTTCACAAAATACAAATCCTCTATCTTGCAAATGTTGATACCAAGCATTATAAAAAAACATGACACAAACCAACAGCAAAGAAGCTCAATGTGCTTCCAAATCTGAGATAACACAGGTGACATCATTGTGAAAGGTTCAAATGTATTTCTTTAATCACGCAGACACTATTTATTCCTTCTCAAAAATGTAAAAGCCATTCATTTCCCCCCAAATCATTTTTCACATCACATTTAAGAAACACAGCACAGGTCCTATGTACAAGCATTCCATTTTACTACTGAAACCTCACTATTTCACAAAATACAAATCCCCTATCTTGCAAATGTTAATACCAAGCATTATCAAAAAACATGACACAAACCAACAGCAAATAAACTCAATGTGCTTCCTAATCTGAGGTAACACAGGTGACATCATTGTGAAAGGTTCAAATATATTTTTTTAATCATGCAGACCCTATTTATTCCTTCTCAAAACTGTAAAAGCCATTGATTTGCCCCAAAATTGTTTTTTAAATAAAATTTTAGAAACAGAGCGCAGGTCCTATGTACAAGCATTCAATTTCACTACTGAAACCTCACTATTTCACAAAATACAAATCCTCTATCTTGCAAATATTGATACCAAGCATTATAAAAAAACATGACACAAAATAACAGCAAAGAAGCTCAATGTGCTTCCTAATCTGAGGTAACACAGGTGACATCATTGTGAAAGGTTCAAATATATTTTTTTAAGCATGCAGACACTATTTATTCCTTCTCAAAAATGTAAAAGCCATTCAATTTCCCCAAAATCGTTTTTTACATCACATTTAACAAACACAGCATAGGTCCTATGTACAAGCATTCCATGTCACTACTGAAACTTCACAATTTTACAAAATACAATTCCTCTATGCAGTAAAAACTTTTTACCAAGCATTATTAAAAAACATGACACAAAGCAACATTAAAAAAACACAATTTGCTTCCAAATCTTCTCCATAGAGTGTTCAAGTCTCTATCTATATTAAATGAATCATTACTCACCTTTACAAATGCTTTGGGAGATTGAGAACAGTGTCAGACACACACACCAATATTTCTTTAGCAGAGCAAAAGGTATGTACTCCAGGCACTGCAACCATTAATGGCACAGAAAACCTCTAATTCTACACACATATGCCTCAAGTTAACCAATCAAAACTCTTCCCTCTCTATTTTCAAACCAACACCCTTCCCCCCCCAGCCCTTTCTACCTGTTACCATAGCAACTCCCTCCTCACTGAGCTCTCAGGTTTAAAAGTTTATTCTACAATGTTGCAAATGAACTCAGCAAGGATGTTTGACCTCTCAATACATCCGGTGCAATGTTTCTTTAAATGACTTTTTATTAACCATTCAAATTACTTCTTTCACAGAACAGACCCATGTACCCTAACTTTCAGTTTTCAACTATCTGAATCCACCAATCATTGCTTGTGATTCAAGAGCACTGAAACTCCACCGTTTTTTTTTTTACAAACTCCTACTGTTCCAACTGCCATGGAGGAGTGTGGCTCAATGGTTAGAGCGGCAGACCCTGATGCAGAGTTCTGGCCAGGGACCAGGGTTTGATTCCCGCCTCGGCGGGGTCTCGGGCCCAATTTCCTTGGACCTGTTAATTCTCGCCTCGGTGCCTATTCTAATCACGGGCCCCACACTGCAACTCTGGGCAATAGCTTGCTTAGCCTCCACACCGGCCCCAACAGCGCTAAGGATGCCTGGCTTCACCCTGGGGGTGCCCAGGAGTGGACACTTCACAGGGAAAGCCAGGAGGGTTCCACAGCGGTATGAGTATCAGCGCCAGGAAACCGCATAGGCAACACCGCAAGGTGACTGTCTGGTGACAGTGCGCTCTATAAGTACCATGGCATTTACATTTCATTCCCACACTTCATCTGACTGCATCAGAACCTCCTCTTACCATGTATTCTGGCTGGATTATTGGACATACCTACATCCACTGGGCTCAAAGGTATGCAGCTACCAGAAATGTTCACAACCTTGATTTACCAAATGTAGACATCAAGTGGATTGGCCAAAGAGGATTGAGATGTCATCAATTGATACCATTGGTGAAAACCTTTTTGCATCTTCCACACCCTCACCTCATAATTCTGCACTGTGGTGGAAATGACTTAGGCACTTTGACTGGGGTAGGTCTGGAAATGCTTTTAAAGGACACCTTTGAGCAATTGATGGCACTTTTTCCTCAAACTGCCTTGGTATTTTCCAATATATGCCAAAGACAGAAATGGAAGTGGTCCAACCAATTTTGTCCACAATTTGAGAAAGCACGGAAACATGTAAATAAATCTGTTTCTGCTTACATGAGAGACTATAGAATGGGTTCAATATACAACAATAACTTGCGTTACAACACGCAAGATATCTACAGAGGAGATGGTGTGCACTTCTCAGATGAGGGGAATAGAATATTCCTCCTGAATTTAAGACTGTGCATTGGAACCTACTTGTAGGTACTTAAATCAGCCACAGAACCCAAAAGCTCTATTCAGGGCTACCCTACCTCTGATCACTCAAAATGATTACTTTACTCTAACTTTTTTCAGTGTTTTTCACCAAAGTACGCTCCCCGGTACGTGTACTGGGCGCTCCCCCCCGCGAAAAATTAAAAATTTTTATTTATTTTTTGGCCTATATAATAATAATAATAATAATAAAAAAGCTTGTAAAGCGCTCAGTAATGCCATCACGGCATGTCCCCGCGCTGAAAGCTAACAGTGAAACAGCATGAAAGAGATCCAATGATCTATGCAGTGTATAAGTGTGTTTTAAGCAAGGCCCTAAACCGAGCTTCACTACTCTCCAGTCTCATAGCCAAGGGAAGTTTATTCCATTGTTGAGCTGCTTGGAGCGCAAATGATCGTCCACCTAATCTGGCCTTCCTAATCCTGGGGACTGTCAGCAGTCCGGCACCCTCCGAGCGGAGGGTCCTAGAAGGTTCATATCGGCTGACTAAATCCTTTAAGTATGCGGGCGACCTATCCCAAACAATTCGATGACAGAAGAGGAGGCATTTGAACCGTACCCGTTTCTTCACAGGCAGCCAATGAAGCGCATCCAGCGCCTTCTGCGAGTTAGCTCTCCTAGGTCTTCTCAACACCAGCCTGGCGGCTGAGTTCTGGATGACTTGTAGGCGGCCCAGGCTGCCCTCGGTTGCCCCTAGGAACAGAATGTTTCCATAGTCCAACCGCGAGGTCACCAATGCCTGTGTTAGTGTCCTTCTGGCCGCTAGGGGTAGTAGGTCTAAGGTTTTATTTAGGGTCTTTAGAACTCCAAAACACTTGCCCACAAGACGCCTTATGTGGCCATCATACGAGAGGGAGGGATTCATCCAGATTCCCAAGTTCTTAGCCTCCTCACAGGGGATAGGAGTAGGACCCAGGCATGAAGGCCACCACTCAGCTGACCAATTTTCGCTTTTTTCCCCCCACCACCAGCACCTAAGCCCCCCTCAGAAAACCTAGGGGGGTCAGGGAGTGTCTACCGTGCCCCCTTTTACCCATTACCAACGTTGTTTATCCTCCATCTTGTGTCTCAATTCTTCCGAAATACAAGATGGAGGACACGCGTAGCGCTGCCGGTGCGCGTACCGGGGCGCGCACCGGTAAGCGCTCCCAAATATTTTTAAAAGTTAATTCACATAAAAACCACTGGAGAGACTTTCACCAAATATAGAATAGGCCCTACTACATACCAGTCCCTACCATTTTCCCAAATTTGGTGGAATTCCATTGAGCCATTTGGGCTGTAGCCCTGTCTAAATATCCTGAGGTAAATTACATGACAAAAACACATATTAAGTGTTAGAATTTACAACCAATTAAAATGTTACTTTCATTTTCTACTTTTTTTCCCTGACATTTGATTGGTTATGTACATGAATATAAATGAAAAATGAGAGGGAAACACGGCCATTTTGACTACAACTACCTGAGGTACATCTTTAAAGGATTTTCTCATTTATCTTCATCACCTTTCTATAAGGTAAGTTGTTAATTTGTAGGGGCACTTTAAGTTAATTTGTAAAAACGTTTCTGACAGTTATTTACTGTCCCTCTGTTATAGTTACAGATTGAGATAGGCTTCTCTGTTATAGGTATAGATTGAGTTATAGATTGAGTTAGGCTTCTCTGGTATAATTATGAATTTACTTAGGCTTCTTCACATACACTTTTTTATATTTCTACTTCCTGCCTCATACCATACACTGCCCAAAGATAACTTCACTGTTAAAAAACTCACAAGTACCTGTCTGAACTTAAACCCAACAGTGCCCTATCTCTACTGATATATTTATTTTTTATGCAATTTACAGCAAGAAAATGGAAGGAGAACAAAACAAATTTAATATTTCATTCGAAATTGTTGTGGAGAACAATCCTGAGGAAGAGATTGATGATTAAACTTTTTGGATCAGTCTCTGGACCAAGAGTTACTTGTTGTATGGAAGAAATGGAATCATGGAATCCAAATGAGGACATTCCTGACGATATAATGTTGGAAGTTCTTTTAAATTTTGAAAAATCACAGCAATACATTTTTATTTAATAATTAAAAATTGTTTGAGACATTATTCTTTTTTATATGTAATTCATGAAATAGTACCAAAATGAATATAATATAAAGTATGACTTATAGTATAGTGTGCACCTTTTTTGTGTTACATAGTAATTTTGCTCATAGTTACTTCCTTTCTCCCACTATATTATCTCCAATGTGTATTTGACATCTCTTTTTCATCTCCTGCCTCCATGTTGTTTCTGCTTTCCTGACAGACTATGGTATAGATTCCATATACCACAATAACTTCTGTAACAACATGCAAATTATCTACACAGGAGACAGTCTACATTGAATTTAAGACTCTGCATTGGTACCTACATGCTGGTACTTAAATCACCCACACAACACAACAACTCTATGCAGAGCTACCCTACCTCTAAGAACTTTGAATTATTATTTTACTGTTTCACTGGGTTTTCCCCTTGGTACGCTCCCCGATACGCTCCCCGGTATATTTTTACCTAAATTACTCAAAATCCTCTGGAGCACATATCTTGAGACATAGCAAAGGCACATCGGGCTACCAGTCCCTACAATTTTGCCAAGTTTCGTGGGAATCCATTCAGCCGTTCGGGCTAAAAGTGAGTCCAACCGCCCTATGGAAATTAACATGGGGAAAACATGTTTTGGGACCCCCTTTTATCTCGGCTCCCGCTTAACGAATCCCCCCCAAACTTTCAGGGAAGGAGTGGAGCGGAGCGGGCCATCTAATTTGAGAAATTCGCGAAAATTAGTCCACCGGCGCCAAAGTTATTCCCAATAGAACGTTGTGGATTTCCTATGGAAAACTAGGTCCTAACTATAACTACCTACTGGCGACCGCCAGTAGGTAATATATATATATATATATATATATATATATATATATATATATATATATATGTATTCACAGTCGATGGGCTCAAGGAGCCCATCGAATGCGTGGCGTCAGTCTCTCCACCATCCCTACATCCGCCCACAACCGTAATGCGGCAGGCAGTCCTGCAGAGTCTGATGGCAGTCAGACCGCCACCGATGGCCTGATGGTGGCGGTTCCAGCGCCATTGTAATGAAGTCTATAGTTAACAATGGGGCAGTAGGTGCTGTTTCACCAGATACCCCAGGCCTAAGGTGCCTATATAATCTTATTTATCAAAGCAGAGTGCCTGTACACCAGGAGTTCAAAGCAGAGTCTAATATACAACAGCAGTTTTGATTTGATTTGATTTGATTTGATTTAATTATTTGTATAGCGCTTGAATCACCCCCGGGGGGGTATCTCAGCGCTTGGAAGCGCAGCATTGGTGGTGGAAAGGAGATTAGAACAGGGCAGTTTTCAGGAGGCTTCTGAATTTAGGATGATCCGGGCACTGTCTTAGGGCCAGAGGAAGTTGGTTCCATATGAGGGGGGCTTGATACGAGAAGGACCTGCCTCCGGATCCTGCCTTTTTTATGTTGGGGGTTTTGAGGAGAGATTGGGAGCTGGAGCGCAGAGTCCGGGCCCGGTAATAGCGGTGAAGTCTCTCTACTAGATAGGGGGTTCATTGCCCCAGATAGCTTTGTGTGTAAGGCAGCATATCTTGAATTTCAAACATTTTTGTATGGGCAGCCAATGCAGCTGGTGGAGGAGGGGGCGGAAGCTGATCTGGGGGGGCATTCAGAACTGTGCGGGCGGCAGTGTTCTGTATCATCTGTAGTCTGTTTAAGGAGGACTCATTTGCTGCGAACAGCAGGGCATTGCCTTTCCTTAGTAAGCCAAGGGTGTGGAAGCAGGATCCGACTGTGTGATTGACGTGTTTTTTCATGTTTAGGGACTGTTCAAGGTGTACACCGAGGTTTTTGACTGTGGTTGCCGGGGTAGGATGTGTCCTAGTTTAGGGGGCCACCAGGAAGGTGACCATAGGAGGGGGGCATCTCCAAAGAGCAGAACCTCCGTTTTCCCGGCGTTCAGCTGGAGGAAATTGCTTTCCATCCAGCGTGAAATTGCCAGCATTCCTAGAGAGAAGGTATTTTGGGCAGATTGAGAAGTTCAATTAAAGTAGAAGGTGAGCTGGGTATTGTCTGCGTATGATATTTGGGCGAACCCTTGCTTTCTCAGGAGGGCTGCCAGCGGGTCTATGTATATGTTGAACATTGATGGGCTCAGGTATGAGCCTTGTGGCACCCCCTTAGTGAGTTCTTGGGGAGTGGATCTGAAGGGGCCTAAATTGATGGTTTGGGAGTGGTTGGAGAGAAAACTGGTTATCCATTTCTCCCTCTGACTCCTGCTTCCTTGATTCTAGTGAGCTGAGTCTGGTGGTCCACTGCATCAAAGGCAGCAGATAGGTCCAATAACACTAGGAGGGTAGGTTGATTCTGGTCTAGGGAAAGTCTGATGGTGGTGATGACTGCCACGAGAGCTGTCTCAGTACTATACTTTGGACAAAAACCAAATTGGGGGGGGTTGAGGTAGCCTGTCCGTTCAATGTGGTTGGAGAGATGATGATTGACATGTTTTTCTAAACCTATGCTCAGATAGGGGAGGAGGGAGATGGGGCGAAGGTTAGAGAGATTTTCTGTGGGGAGATTGGGATTTTTCCGGATGGGGATGACTTGAGCAGCCTTCCATGAGGAGGGTAAGTGGCCTTCTTCCAAGGACTGGTTTAGTACTGAACAGATGGGTTCCGATAGTTGTTCGGTTAGGGAAGCCATGATTTTGGCAGGTATGGTATCAAGTGGGGAGCCTGATTTTATGGCCGCCATGGCAGTTTTGATTTCTTCGCGGGTTAGAGGGGGGAAATTTAGAAGGGCATCAGCGTTGGGCATGGGTCCAGTGGGGGTGTCGCGAGTGGAGTTTGGGGGGGAGGTTTGGTAGTAGCAATATTATTGTAGATGTTATCAATTTTTTGTATGAAGTGATTGCTGATTTTATCACATAGCGTTTGGAATGGAATGTCTTCTGATTCACAGGCTATGGGGTTAGTGAAGGTTTTCAGGATTTGATACATAGCTTTGGGCGAATTGTTGGCCTGGCTGAGTAGGAGGACTATGTGTGCATTGCGTGCGAGTTTAATGTTTTTGTGGTATATGGTAAGGGCGGCCTTGAATTCTTCTTTGTTGCCTGGGAGGCTGGTGCGGTGCCATTTCCTTTCGAGATTTTTACACCTAGTTTTTTCTTTCTGAAGTTCTATGGAAAACCATGCCGCTTGACGGGCTTCGGTTTTGGGGTGTCCCAATTTTACCGGGGCGATCCGGGCAATGGCATCTAAGATGGATTCATTAAGGAGGGAGAGGCTATCTTCGGTGTTGTTACATGGCCAGCTTTTAGTAATCGCGAAGGTGGAAGCGAAGGAAGTAGGGTTGACTTTATGCCATTGTCTAAACTGTGATTGTTTGCGTGGGATTAACGGTTGGTATGTCTTGGGATCCTCCAGTTGGAGGTTGATGATAGCATGGTCTGTCCAGCTGACTGGCTTCGGGGCTTTGCATGTGAGGAAGATGGAGTTGGTGAAAACCGCATCTAGAGTGTGACCAGCTGAGTGAGTCGGACCATCGCTGATTTTAGTAAGGTTGAGTGTGGCAAGGTCAGAGAGAAAGGATACAGTGTCTGCCTTGTCAGGGTTCTCGCTATGGATGTTGAAGTCTCCCAAGAGTATGAAGTTGTTGGAAGAGATCACGTGGGGGTCTATAAGTTCCATAAGGGTGAGGGAGAAGTCTGCTATGGGTCCTGGGGGGCGATAAACCAGGCCCCTTTTCCAGTTGGATTGGGATGAGAGGTCGAGTCTGAAAATCATAATCTCTATTTGTCCATTAGAGTGGCATTCCAGGATGGAGGGTTTTACCTTGTGATTATGGACAATTGCGATCCCTTCCCACACTTTTAACCTGTCTATCTAGTCCAAGAATGTTATACCCTTCTGGAAGGGCGATAGTGATGGCTGGGGTGTTGGAGGGTTTCAGCCAGGTCTCGGTATCCAGCAAGTCCCATATCTCGATGGCGTATTTGGGTAGGAATCTAACGTTGCTTAGAAAGCCTTTCAGAGTGAGCTTAGGGGGGGTGCCAGAGTCTGGTTTCCTTGTGTTGATCTCTTTGGGGTCTGTTTTGAGCAGGGGTCTGGAGTGATGCGATTCTTTTTGTGCAGGGGTGTGATTCGAGCTCTGGTATCTACAGAGTGGGCATGAGAAGAACCCTTCGAGGACTTGGAGTCGGGAAGTGCCCTTGATGTTGCAATGTTGAGAAGAGAGGTGGCAGCCTTCTCCAATAAGTGTGAGCTCTGACCTGGAGTACGATAGTTTGGGGAGTGCAGTTAAGTCTGGGCGTAGTTGGGCAGAATCTCTGGCGGTGGTCTTGTGCGGACGGGTGCAGACGGGCTTGCCTTTGGCGCACCTTTGGCGAGCCCGCTGCACGCGTCCGCTGCCCAGGAGTTTATGTAGTAGTGTGGGTGGTGGTGGCTAGAACGCTGACCTCCGTTTGCCGGAAGTACCTCCCTCCTTACAAACGGGATATCCCGCAGTGGACCGGGGAGAGCGGCTCAGGAGAGTCAGCAAGTGCAGGTAGGCATTGCTTCTAAAATGTTTAAAATGCACAATAACAGCTATCAGGCTAAGTAAAATAAAGGTTCAAGCAGCAGTTTTTTTAAAACTAAAATATCGGTCATAGTCACCGTAATGTGGGTCAGGGAGTCAACAGCTAGCGCCTGTGCTGAGCCTTTGCTACCAACAATGCGCGTAAATCAAATGAAATCAAATTATTGGCATATGGGAGATACCTTGGGCAAAATGGTGAAGCTGGCATACTGGAGATAATTCTTGTCAACCATTGCATATTAGGGTGAGAGGTTGGGTGATGCAAACACCCAATGAGAAAATGTTAGCTTTGGAAATTGTTTGACTTATGGTCCAATCGTAGTGTGAACAGTGTCAATGGTAAGATTCTGGTACTGGTAGTACTTCTTGGCGTTACAGCGTACCGAGGACAGATGCTTGCACTGGAACACTAGAGATAATTCTTAACATACATACAGCGGCCACCCAAGGCAAATCTTGAAGGCAATGGGGTGAACACCTGGCAACTATTACACCCCACCACTTTCAGAGATGACCAACCACCTCTATTTCAAGGTTAAAAATAGTAATAGAAGCTCCTTGTGACAATGCGGAAGATGGTTTTTTTGTAGTTTTATACAGCGCAAACTTGGCCGTAAGGCACTGGAATACTTTACAAAAGCACCTGATTACATTACAAAAGGTCACACTCATCTTTATGTTTTTAGGCACCGGACGATTAAGTGATTTGCCCAACATCTTGGGATGGGGAGCCAACAATGGGCTTCGAATTTGGTTATCTATTGATAAAGCACGCAACTCTTTCCATTAGGTCACATCTCCTCATATTTGCAGTTGCAGCCGGTGCAGGTAAGAGCAGTGGGATGGGTGTGTGGCTAGGTGGGGGTAAGTTGCAGACGACGAGGGAACATTTAAAAAAAAGAAAACCATTTATGGTGATGCAGCAAGGTAAGTGTTTTTATTTTTTTTGCATTTTATTTTCCCTTGTCTGTCGACAAACCAACCCCCCAACCCACTGCTCTTACCTGCACCGGCCGCCACTACATATTTGTTAAATGTTTTGGTACCTAGAGGATTTTAATTTCACTTAACCTTATTTTAAGTTTACTTAAAGCAACGTTTTCCGTTGCACTGAGTTTGTTTAACGTTTTTTAACCTTTATATAGGTAAACCTTAACTGAGTAGCCAAAGTAACTAATGGGAATACTAAATGAGAGTGAGGCGTGTTTATAGAAGTCTTCCAAAGATAAGATCAATTTTGCTGTGTTTGTAAATGTTCCGTTTCTGTGTATGCAACACGTTCAATCTGTGTGCCGAATATATTAAAATCAGGTTGCACTGCCCTATTGCTTCATTCTAATTAACATAAAGGAAGATTATATACAAAGGATCAAAAGGATATTTCAGTAATTAACCCACCCATAATTGAAGGGAATTCCAAATAAAAATTCAATTACAGGCTCAGAGTGGTTTAACCTTAATCCCTTAACAAAGAAGAGGAGAAGTAAACCAGAATCTTAAAATATTAAATATTTGACCCAATACAATTGCCAGTGTTTTGAATTTAATTTAATTATTCCATACAAACCACCATTATTAAAGTACCGTCTTTTGCAAAATATGTCATTAAAGGTTTCTATTAATTTCAGATATTTTATTAAAAATGTACTCTGAATTTCCATTAGTAATTTCAGGACTAACATCTTGTAATTAGATCTCTGACAGATCAGAACAAGCAAAGGCAAGCAAATGTCCTGTCGCTCAACAATGTCCTACATCTGCGGCTCGTGAAACCAAAGAATTGCTTGTTCGCTCCTCGAAATCCCTTTCATCCAAACCTATCCACCTTCATTTATATATTTCCCCACTTGGAATGAATGTAATTATTGCCTAGATATGTAATTGAAAACGTTTGAAGCTCCAGAACCTGCTATTAACACTAGGCGTCACTTTGTTGATACACACAGACATTGTTGCCCTCTGATATGGACTTACATGTTTTGATTATTGACCAAACCTCTGCTATTCGCACGAGTCACATGGGAATGACCTATAGTAAGAGATACGAGCAGTAAGCACATATTCAACTAGTACTCCACAGGAGCCATGTTCTTAGGGCAGATTTACGTAGAGATGTGGCGTTTCTTTCCCTGGCGCCTCCTTGCGAGACCCTTGTGCCACCATGAATGTGTCGTATTTACAATACTTGCACCATGGCGCAAGGATTGACAGATGCGGCAGAAATTCTGGTGCATCTGTCAGCCCAAAAGTCATGCATTGCAGGGGTCGTATCGCAAGCACGGCGCAACTCCAGCAATGCTTGTGGTAGGCTTATACTTAATACACTACGTCACTCCTTTTACCTGCTCCGACCTAGCATAAGGTTTTAACGCAGTGGCGTCCTAGAAGTGGCATAGTGCAATCTTGAAAATTTCACTGCGGTCACTCTTACTAGGCTTTCCTGCGTGTGAACGCCCACACTGCATACATTATACCTGACGCAGGTATAATGTAAAGTGGGCTTTCCAAGGTGATGCACCTTCCTGGATGCGTCACGTTGTACATTAGCTGCATTGTTTACGCCGCCGCAGCATCACTAAAGTGTTGCAAGGGGCTTGTAAATCTGCCCCTTAGAGTTTCGTTTTTTTTTAGAAACACAAGATGTGAATGACGTAAGGTTTCCTCTTTGCCTGGTGTACCACATAGGTAAATCAGAATAGCCCAGTACATCTTGTGTCCCACTTCATCAGCGTGAA
The DNA here is from genome assembly GCF_964261635.1 of Lissotriton helveticus. Lineage (NCBI taxonomy): Eukaryota > Metazoa > Chordata > Amphibia > Caudata > Salamandridae > Lissotriton > Lissotriton helveticus. The sequence continues at coordinate 1,637,451,873 of NC_136061.1, read as the reverse complement.
TCATGTTCATACATATTGTAAAAATGCCTCCTTTTCCGGACTCATTGGTGTAACACGTAGGATTTTCCCTTTGAATATTTCTTTGCCGGTAATGGACTGCTTAGTTTAGTGAGGTATGAATTTTGTTGAATATCAGTCCAATCGGTGAATTAAATGCCAATATATGGATTGTCATACAATTGTGTTGTCTACGTAATGGCAACACGCTAGTTAATCATTTGCAGGATGATGAAGAACGCCCGCGATTGAACTATTGAAACTAAACTGCTTTAAAGATAAGAAAACGTTGGTGACATTGAATGCGGAGTTTTTGGATGAATTCTAATTAGAGAGCTATAGCTGTGTGCACGTGCTCTGATAATAGCAAAACAGAGAAACAAGTGAATAACAGGTCGGTTTTCAATGTTGATCAAACTCGTCGCAGCATGTCATGATACCGTTTGCCAGGGCTGATGTTTGCCCGCCATTACAGGGCACAGACAATTTAAGCAGTCTTGTGGCCCTCACAAACACGACGGGACCGGTTATAGACAAACAATTAAAAAGCTTCCCCGTTGTTTATTAACAGCAGGTCCCTTCATGTATTTATGCCCGCTTCTGGTATGTAGTTGTAGCATGGCATTCCCAAACATGGCGGGGACTTACTGTTGACATGATTTACAGTTATTCACCAAAAGAAAGTGGTGTCATGTATTCATCCTGGCTTGTATACATAGCAGAAGAGGGTCAGTCACTAACGGGAATGAAACTGTAGCTGCCCCTTGCAGACACCTCCTGCTTTCCACCCTCTCACCTGTAGGGCCTCTGTCTTACAGTGGGGCTATTGCACAGCCTATGACTACAGCAAAGAAGATTGTTACACAGGCTTTGCAGTACCTATCGTATGGCCCTCACCTGTGAGGGCATGCTACATTAGCAACCAGATGCCCCCTTGCTTGCCGCCGGGGTTACCCTGTCATTGCATGGGCCTAGTGATCTGAGTCAATGAGATGCTGCTCAGTGACAGGCAGTAGCTTCCAATGCAGTCCCAGATTCTTATCTACACCTAATAAGACTTCTGCCCTGAAGTGCAGGTCAAGCAGGAATCTAAGGGACAGAAGCACTGGACCAACCAGTGCCACCCCAATAGCCACGTGCTTGTGACAGCAGCATTTAAGTGGGATGAAACTGGGGCAAGACCATGAATATTTCCTTGATTCGTTGTCTTAGAGGAGCAGTGACTCACAGGAGCAGGTCTCAGAAGAACATGAACACCACTGGAAGTAAAAGCCAAAGACGGGCGTGGCTAGAACCTTTGTGTTTCCATTGCCTGCCCACTCTTTTTGGTTCTCTGTATTTCCTCTGCCGTCTTCACCCAAATGTGTCTTCCTGTCTCACTATACTGAGGTGATGTGGCACTCAGTCTGAATGAATGTGGTACAAGAGAGAGAGGCCTGCCTGCAGGCAATGAGTTACAAGTGGGCCCTGGGGGCTTTGTGCTGCACTATATTTTAGCATCTGCGCATTGTAGAGCCTTAGAGGGGATCTTATATGACCAGCAATAGAAGAGAAGGACCTCTGAGCAGAAGAGGTTTGGTTCTTTATTTGGAGCACTGGAGAAGGATTGGGAATGCATTTCCAGCAGTGTCTAAATAAGTGTCTGAATGGAGCAAAACAGAATTCTATATAGCCAGGAAAAGTGTGGGGGGGGGTCTCAAAGAGCCGTCCCACGTATGATTTGACATGTATATCCAAATCTGCAGAAGATGGGATATATATGCTTCAAAGAACATCAGGGGTCTGTGTGTGTACCACTGTGGAATGTCCTATTGCCTGTGGTACAGGGGCGCAGATTTGATAGGTATTGGACTATGCAACCATCTCAAGTGGAAAGGGAATGGTCATCTAACTCTTAAGGGGTGTGAGGGGCTCCGCATCGCATTCTGGATGGGAGGGATCTGAATATATGATGCTGGAGTTAGGTCAGTTCATAAAGTACTAAGGGGTCCACATGAACACTATTGTGGGAGGTGGAGGTCTGTATGTCCATCTCTAGATCAGATAGAGTTGGGTAATCAGTATTTGAGAGTAGGGAGTCTGTATTTCCGTCACTGTATAAAACGTGGGCTTTCTGTTGCGCAAAGATCCTGATGTCGTCCAGATTGAATGGGATGGGGCTTCGATATGGCATTCTCCCTGAGCCATCTATGCTGTAGCGCAAAGGGTCGGGCTGACAGAACTTCTTGTTGGCTGTGAGTGACAAGTTTTCAGCCGATTCATAGTCATGAAGAGCTCAAATACTTTGATTCAAACTCTCTGCTGCTAAACCAAGGGTCCTAAACCTGAGGGGCACACCTTGAGGGTCAGGAGCTTGCTCCAGATGAATCTGGGTGCTGTTTCAGGTGGTTGTTAGCCTGTTATGTCCCTGTGGCTCTGAACAGGATGCCAGCAAACTAGCCCTTATAGTCACTCTGGGAGTCCTTGGTTCAGGTATATGTCCAATCTCTCTGACTCAGGCAGGAGGGCAACAGGGCAGCAATCCAGCAAGGTAGCAGTCCAGCAGAGTGGCAGTCCTTTCAGAAGCACAGCGGTACTTCTTCCTGGCAGGGTATCCACAGGTCCAGAAGTGTACTGAAGAGTAAGTGTCTGAGGTCCATCATTTATACCATGTTGTGTCTTTGTAGTGGGGGACAGCGTCTAGAGGGATGCCTTGGAGGTACACAGATGCCTGCCCTCCCTGACCTGGCTCAAAACTACCTACAGGGGGTATGTAGTCTTTTGTGTCGAGACAGAACACAGCCTATTTATATGTAAGTAGTGCTGTGCCCAGTCCTCACTCCCATCTGCCAGTGATTGCCCATCTAGCCACACCTAAGCTCCCTATTTTGTGCGACTGTATAGGAGGAATACACAAAGTTCAGTGTCAACGATATCCAGTCATATGACCCAGAGACAGGCTGCAGGCACCAAATCGCTAAGGCAGAAAAATGCCAACTTTCTAAAAGTGGCATTTTCAAAGTTGTAATCTGAAATTCGACTTCACCATAAGTTAGGATTTTTCAATACAATTCGGAAGACAGCAAAAATGAAGGGGTACCTGTTACCATTTGAAAATTATAGCTTATTAAATGTAATAAGGTAATTCCAATGTTATGCTATTGTAGAGCTAGACCTTGCAGTAGTGAAAATAAATGTAAGAGTTTTTCACAACCAGAACATGTACACTTAAAAGCACATGGCCTACTTTTTATATACATTGCACCCTGCCCCCTGGGCTACCCAGGCCCTTCTCTAGGGGTGATTTGTATGGATTAAAAGGTAATGTTTAAGCCTGGCAAAAGGTTTATTTAGTCAGGTCAAACTGGAAATTTCAAAAACTGCATACCCAGGCTGCAATGGCATGCATTACACATGTTTAAAGTGCTTTTGAATTGGGTGGAACAATCAGTGCTGTAGGTCCATTGATAGCATTTAATTTACAGGCCCTGGGCACAGGTATTGTAACTTTACTAGGCTCTAACAAGTAAATTATATATGCCAATTGGGTATAAGCCAATTCTACACCGTTTTAAGGAGAGAGTGCAAGCACTTTAGCACTGGTTAGCAGTGGTAAACTGTGCAGAGTCCTTGGCCAACAAAACATTATTCAGCAAAAAAAGGGGGAGTGAAGGCAAAAAGTTTGGGAATGACTCTGCAGAGAGAGCCAGGTCCAACAGTTTCTGTGTGTAAGGCATGGTAAGGAAGTTAAATGTGAAGCACTGCACAGGCGTGATCTGTATGTGCTGCGATGAAGTATATATCAGTGTCTGGCTTTCAAACAGAGGTGTCTGTATGTGCAGCACTATTGGGTGTTCTGGAGCTGCAGCAATGGAGAGGAGGGAGATACATGCCCAACATTGGAGGAAAAGTGTTGGTGCATTTAAGCAGCACTTTCATTTCTGCACAGTCTAATAACTGGAATGTCAGTTTACAAAGTTCCAAAACAGTTGATCCCAGTTGGCTCGTTAAAGGTTAGAGAACATTATAATTGGATACCAAGGGATTGGGAAACCAGTATATCCTAAATGGTTGCTAATACCTCCTTAGAAAAATGGACAATATTTAGCAGGCATTCCATATGTGCAATGGGTTTACTCAGTTCACACATCCATCTAGCTTCCATCTGTACTGCATGTTTTTTTTTATTTAAATTGTCTTGAATCAGGTACAACCATCCATCACTTTTAGTGTGGATACCCTGTGTGTTACTGATTTGTTGTTGGATATTGATTCCACCAAATTTTCTCACATGTATTGTGATGTATGTCTTTATTTAGAATTGTCTTCAATTTGAGATTCTATCACCATTTATGTGGTACTGACAGTTCTTGGTGTCTGTCTTTTCTTTTGATTCTTCCAGTTTATTGGCTGAATGTAAATCCCAGTGTCCCAATTCAAAGCATATGAATCTCTACTGTTCTAATACAGGGAATAATTTTATATTTGCCAAAGGGTCCAGTTCTCTCTTTTCATGCAGATTTGCTAGGATTCTGCCTTCTCCTTGCCTCCTTTCCTTAAGAGGGTCTTCTGTGTATGCAGCTGTGAAATCTGGATTGCTGTCAATGGTGATCAGAGTGGAAGAGTAAGTCACCTCCTAAGTGCTATAGCATCCCACATTTCTAGGTTTATGCTGGCGATTTGCCAGTAGTCCACTCTCAGTGGTCTGGCTTTCTTTGCAATCTTACCATATATCATAGATTTCTCCCTGCCAAGGCATGGTCCATGTATGTATAGTGATTAACTAAAGATCTAAGTTACCCTTCCCTTGCTATTGAGATTAGGGCCTCTTACTTATAGTTCTTCATTGTAGTGAGCCCAGTTTCCCTTTCTATCTGAGGGTTCGAAGTAGTGTTGTAGCACCTTTTGAGTTATTGAAAAAATCTAGCCTCTATTCTTCTTGTAAGTACCTGGAACATATATACTAATCAAGCAATGAGCATCTTAATTTCTGCAACCATGCTTAACCAGGAAACATAGACATCCTGCCACCTGTGGAGGTATTTCATATAGTTCTCCATTAGTGGTTGTATGTGTGCTTCATATAATTACCTTGCATTGGGTTTTATGGTTACATCTATGTACTTTAATAATTTGATGACAATTCTGAAAGGAGCATAGACTGTAGCATTGTAACTTCTTCCCTATCCAGTCCCAAGTGCAGCAGCACTGATTCTTCTTAATTGAATTTGCACGCCACATGTCTCCCTGTTATTCTGTTAATAGGTTCTTAGGGGGGAGAGTTTATCACTAGAGGGTTATTCAGGTCAGTCAAAGAGCAAGATCTTTTGTTTGTTTCCCTTGAAGATCAGTCCAGTTATTCTGTTTGCGTGTCTATTTGCTAGCGTTATGGGTTTTATTGTTAGATTGATTAGTATGATGACCTTAGGGCACTCCTGACCTGTCCCACTTTGCATTTGGAAACACATTACGATTATTCCCTTCATCACTATTCTTGTGCCTGGTTTTGAGCAGGACACCATGTCCATGTTGGTTTATTGTTCACCTGTGTTACATTTAGCCTTTACCTTGTTCAGGAATGACCAGCTGATGACGGCCTTTCCTGGAATCTAGCACCACTAGTGCCAATGGTATATTTTCCTGTTCACCTTCTCAAATAGTTGAGCCAACCAGTTAATGTTATCAAATGTTTTGCGAAATACATCTGGCCCTAGAGCTGTGAAGGGCGTTAAATTATTTATTATTCCTAAGACTTCAGATGCTGTGAATGGGGACTGCTAACATTGTTATCTGCTTTTCTGGTACTGTTGGGAGCTCAGTACTTCCAAATCATTGTCTTCCCCATCAACTTGCATTTCACTTGCTTTATAAAAGGTTCTTTAATAGCCCTCAAACAGTGCCTCCTTTCTTCTATTCTCATGCTTGTTTATTTCATTGTTATCTCCAATTTTATGAAACGTGTTCCTTTTTAATATATGTTCAATGCATTTTCAAGAAGCATGGCTGCCTTGTTCCCAGTTTCGTACATTTTATGCTCTAGTGCTGGAATGTTTTTTTCTGATATATTTGTACGTTGTATGTTTAACTATCAATGGGTTACTTTGACTCTAAAGGTCTGCCCTTGTGTCTCTTTGCTTGCGTTTCTATTTGACTAACTGCAGTCCTTTTTTCATAATTTATGTGGCACTTCACTGCCTGCTCCTTTTCTCAGCTGCTCCAAAGCTATCAATCTTCCTCTGACCACTGCCTTCAGTGTTTTTCATTGGGCTTCCTTGGTTGTTTCCATTGTGTCATTAAAACTTAAGTATTCATGTACAATCCCTGCTGTCACGACCATTTGCTGAGTTATGAAATCAATGTCTCTCCAAATTCCACTTTTATCTCTGAACATGTACTTAATTCTCTTCATGGTTATCAATATTGGCGCGTGATCCTTGATGGCAATAAGGCCTATGTAATCCTTTTCGATCAGTCTCAGAAATTCGCTAGACACAAATACAATGGCTATCTGTGAGTAGAACCAGTGAAAATATGAAAAATACATCTAACCTTCTGTTGTTGGGTGTTTTTAACGTGACAAAAATCTGCTACATCTAAGTCTTTTATATATTCAGTCATGTATGATGACATATGCTTTGCTTTCCTCCTTCCCAGCTCTGTTTTCTCCATTCTGGTTGTGGTACATTGAGTGAATTCCCATCCTAGGATAATCCTACACTCCCCAAACTCTTGAGGATTTATGAGGATCGTGGACAGGAATCCATCCAGTCCATTTGTAATTGTTACAAAGGCAATTATTATGGTATGTTTATCAAGGTGCACTGTGGGGGCCGGATGCACACCTCGTATTTCTAACTTCTCAAACTTGTCTCCTTTTATCCAAAAAGTGTGTGCTGATTGAGTCAAGTGCCATGCCCTATTGGCACTGGAGTAATAAACATCACTGTAGTGGGGCTTCATCTCGCCCCAAACAATCGCACAGCTAAATGTGCCTGTTAGGCAATTGTTTGTTTATTTGTTCACCATAATCACTGTTCATCAATGTACTCCATAGTATTCCCAACTTATTATCACTTGTTCTCCAACTTTAATTCGAGTCCACACGCAGAGCGTGCATGCCATTTCCGATTTTTTACTGTTCAAACTATGTCTATCCGGACCTTTTGAATGAACAGGACTGAAGCATAAATTCATGTCAGGCAGCGTTTATTCCATAAAAAATACCCAATGCATTTCGGGCTCAACGCCCTTCTTCGGGGGTCACTGTAGATAAATCATAGATAACAACAATCACAAATTGTGTTCATCACTTCGGTTTAACATTTCCCAATGCTACCCCAATTAAAAAAATATTGCGCAATACCAAAAACATTTATGTCACTTCAAAAGGCTTTGCACAATAAATGTGTTACGAAAATACCCAAATACCAAACAGCCTAACTCATACATTCCTCCCTATTTTTTATATTTTCGATACTTGTCACAATCCATTGTTTTAAAATTGAAACAAACCCCTCGCCCTGTTCCATACGTGTTGAGTTCTCATACAACCTTCCTGCCTCCCTACACCCTGACAGTATACGGATTATGTTTCCCTTCCATCCTTTCCATATGCCCATCAATCTACAATCACCCTTTCCAAAATAGTGAGCAGTATAAAGACTGCTGTAACTTGTCTCTCATGTTTACTTGCCCACCTCCGTTCTCAAAACCGCCATTGCTTAACACTTTCACCTCTCTCTATTCCCACCCTTTCACCTTAAGATGATTGTGCTCTAAACCATGCCCTTCCAAAACACTCTACTTGACATGTACCTGCCATTTGATGTTAAAAACCGTCCGTCCGTACTCCGTCTTCCATCCCATCAATCTCCCTCCCATAATCCCTCTCTTATTTAACCCCTGGTTCTACCGTCCCAATTAAGCTCTTTGATTCAAATCTCCCGCCCTCTCGGCGTCGCACGTTAGATGTTTTTCGTAAATGACTGCATTTCCCATAATTCAGTTCGACTGATTATGGTATTTTGATGGTGTTTTGATGTGAAGCTCGCTGTATCCTCCATCTTTGCATGCATTTCCTGCAGTAGCACTACTTCTGCCTTTTCACTATCCAGAATGGCATGGAATCTCCCTCTTTATGCAAAGGAATGCAAACAAAGGTTTTCACTATTCATCCTGGGTTTAATATTACCAGTAACATGGTCATTGAGAGTGTTTTCCCTGCCACTTGAACACTCTATTATGTTCCACTGCGACAAAACCTCCAGCTCACCCACTCCTCACTCCACATAATTTACATGCGATTTACTAAAATATTATTAGGAGTTAAAGCCAAAAGAAAAGCGCTAACAAAACACAAGAATTCAATACGTATCTTCAACTGGCTTCATGGAAACAAACATTTCCAGGCCTGATATCTGTCACGACTTTATTAAAGAAGTTCAGAACCACCCTTCTTTTTCTTTTAGTGTGCGCAAGATTTTATTGGCAATTGTGCAATAAACATAACAATAAGAGCATTTTGTACAAAAAATTTAATATATCCATGCTCGAGTACTTCAACAACCTTCCCCTTCCCCTTCCCCTCCACAGGCACTGTCAGTTTCCTCAGTGCATGATTAGACACTATGCATTTAACCGGTTATAGGGTAGAAGGAGTGGAAATGGCAGATTTCCCTCACTGTATTTAGTGCTAAGGAACCCTCCTTCTCCCCTTCTTCAGGAAAGCATCATTTGCTCTTAACTCTGACCCACGATTGTGCTCAAGGGGCTGGGTCATCGAGGGATCCAGCAGCTCGGTCAGCATTGCCACCCAGGCTTGCAAGTCATCCGCAAGTATTTTATCCCTGCGTGTTTTATGCATGTGGCACTCCTCAGCATATGCCCATTGACATATCTCTCATCCTTTCTGCAGTCATTGGTGCTACGGGGCAATCCATTTAATGGCAATCCTGAATTTGGCCAGTACAAACCTCAGCAGTAGGAACCTCCTACTCAGTTTCTTTTTCTTCTTCATTGGAATCCATACCAACAGACATTGCCCTCCATCGCTGGGAATGGATCAACTAGTGGGTGCCTTCAGGGACTTCAATATCCCCTCCCAATATTCATCTAATTTAGGGCACTTCCAGAACATGTGTATGAAATCCACAGCCAGCTCCAAAGAACAGGGGCAAGAGGAGGGATGCGCTCGGAAATTGCATGCAAAGTACTATGGATGAGGTAAACCATATTCACCACATTATATTGCATTAGCTTAAACCTCGCATTAGAAGAGGTGGTCTGAACCCCCTACTGCATGCACTCCGATTCCTTGATCAAAAGTGGTACCTCCAACACAGCGTGCCATTTAATGAGTATCAGTAGTTCTGCCAGAGGTAAGTCCTCCCTTTGCATTCTATAGATGTGCGAGATCAATCTCTATTCCCCTGACATATTCAGCACAGTTACCAATGTTTGAGATGCCCAGGGAAGGAGAAGAAAGGCCATATTCCACAGACCTTTTAGGAATTGGCCAGTTCATAATCAAAACAGTTCTATGGCATCTGTCAGAGTGATGAAGCGATCATTTGGGCGCAAGCCCTGAAAGTCTTGCAGCCACTTTTTCGCCTCTAGTCTATTGGCATCACCTGCACAATAAGCAAGAATGGGCGTAGGTCTCAAATATTCATGTACGAAGCAAATGGGGCCCTGTGGAATATAAGTCTGAACGCCTTGTCCCATATCCTGCAGACCTCTCTGACCACATAGAGCACAGACGCCAGAACCATTGCACCCTTCATTAGTAGTTCCGACAATGGTATGTCGTTACAAGTGCACCTCAGCAAGCTTCACTCACAATACTCAAGGTTGTCCATCCAATGCACCACGTGTTGCAGTTGGGCTGCATGATAGTAGAGCACCAGATTTGGGTTTTCAAGACTGCCCTGACTCCAAGGTCACTTAAGAGTGGACAAACTAACTCTTTTTCTCCCTGATGGTCACAGCAGTTCAACTATCAGCTTATTCAATTCCATAAGTATTTTCTAGGAACCTTAAATAGGGTTCCCTGAAAATTATAAAGGCATCCAGGCAATATTATCATTTTAACTAATACCAATTTGCCCATTAAAGATAGGTGAAGGGTATTCCAGAATTTTACTGTTGGTTTTAACCCTTCCAGTACCCAAACTATATTTGCAGCCTCAAACTCTGATGCTCCTTGTATGAGTCTAATCCCAAGATACCTGACACTTTTTGTTTCCCAGGGAAGATATAATCAAGGAAGGTGCTCCTCCCCTCTGCTGGCCAGTACCCCCATCCAGGAGCCAGCAAGCCAAAGCCTCCATCCTTATTGCAGGGGTGATAGAGGGCAGCCTTGTCTGGTTCCTCGGTGTAGGGAGAACAGCTGCAACACTATTTCTCACACTCTCACTCTTGCCCTTCGTGCCACTACACAACAATTGCACCCATTTGAGATAATGCTCACCTGCGCCTACCTTCAGCAGGGCTCTCCACAAGAACTCCCACGACAGCGAATCGTACGCTTGTTCAGACTCTAGGACCACTAGTGCACATTGGTCCTCGTCAATAACTGGGGCTTTCATGACCAATGAAAGCCTCCTCAAGTTGCATAAGTTATTCCTGCATAGTAGAAATGCACATTGTTCTTCATAGACCAACTGTGGCATAAGCTCCAGTAACTGAGATGCCTGTATTTTACTGAGGATTTCCACATCGACATTTAGCATCGACAGAGGGCAATAGAAGCTCACCTCCTAAACATCCTTATGAGGTTTGGGCAGCATAACAAAAAGTGCCTCGCTCAGAGAGACCGAAAGCAGCCCCTCGCAGAGGCCTCATCATAAACCTCCAGCAAGTGATCTGCCATTCTTCCTGCTGTGCATTGATGACATTCCGCCAGCAGGCCATCCCCACCTCAAGCCTTAGCAGTTTCAATGCCTGTATCACAGTAATTATTTCTTTCATAGTTATAGGAGCGTCCAGGCTATCCCTTTCTTCCCTTGATGAGGAGACCATCCTCAGGCCAGCCAGATATGCATCCCCTTCCTGTAGAGTGTGGCTAGCGGTGTTGTGTAAACCTTTGCAGGTGCGCAGCAAAGACTTCTGTTATGCCCTGCTGTGTACACACCTTCCACTCCAGGCATCCCAGACACCCACCAATGGAGCGCTACTCATTTCATTACAGAGGAGCAACATGAGTAGTCTACTAGCCTTATTTCCCTTCATGTGGAGCCGCTGTGTACAGATCAAGTGGACAAACTTAGCAAAATGATCCCAAGTCTCCTGCAACTCCTACTTACACTCCTTCCATTCAGGCAGTCTCTGTGACTGTTCAATCACACTGTTCCAGGTCGCTCAGTTTATTCATATATATAAACAAAAGGATTCTATCAATGTGTAGTGGTGGCTAATTTTAGTTTTTTCGTTTTTGTGGTGAAAATCTAATATATGTGGAATCGATCTCTCTCTTAGGATGACAAGACGAGGGCACTATGTGCTTTTAAAATACCCCTCACACACTAAGAATCCCTTAGTGTCATGCTTCATCATGGGGGTCTTCCCGTCCCTCTACGGGGCGGGCGTGCTACGACCTACGAACTACGTGGGAGCACTGATTTTGTTGTGGCAGAAGGCTATGTGTTGGTGCAATGTAGGTGATATCAGTGAGGTGTAGGGACCTAAATATGTGAGTGCAAAAAGTTAAAAATAAAAAATTCCCTGGCTAGTAGAAAAAAATATATATTTTATTAACTTCTCTGGCTGGGAACGGTAAAAAGGGGGGGTTTGTGTAGTAGAGCTATTAGCTGGCTACTTGGTCGACATGTTTCATAAGCAGTCCCCTACTGCTTATTCATCAGGACCTCTACTGGTCCCTACAAAATAATACTAAGTTCTAAAGTAGTATGCCTAATGTCCTACAAACTGGTAGCAAAAATCGGCCACCTGTTTGAGCTTCAGGGCATGAGTTGGCCCTAGGTGAAGCGTGAAAAATATTGACCTATTGTGGTCTTAGTTCGACAAATGTTACGTGCCCCATGAGCTGGTAGGCGAAGGGTATTCCACGCGGTGAAGTTACCGCTTTTGTGCAATGCCTTAATCCTACCCTTGTGCCGCTCCGAGGAAGCTCAGTTTATTCTCCAGGACATCTAGGGGCCTGGATAGATGTTCTTTCACACCATTGGATACTTTCACACACTCACCATGCACCATTCCACGGCTATTACTGTCGCACTTCCCCAGTTCTCAGTAAAGTAATGCTCCAGAACTTCCACTACCACATTTGCAAACACTGGTCTGATAAGGACTCTGCTCGCATCCTCCAAAGAGGCACTTATGGGGCCTCTCTGCTCATCCAAATAGAGACCAACAGTGGCGAATGGTTTGAAAGGTAATGTGCCAAATCGGGGACGTCCTCCGTAAATTGAGACAGGGATCCAGACCATAAACAATCAAGACGACTATGTGTTCATGTTGCAGACACTCTACCCTGAGGGATTGTGACTCTTAATATAGCTTGCAGACCTAAACCAGCCCTAATCTCCCTGAGAGTACTCATCAGCAGGTTTGGTGTCCATTCTTGGGAGGAGATGGTCCAAACCACCATCCAGTACACAGTTCAGGTCTCCAGCTAAAAGGACCTCAGGGCCAACATTGTCAGCAACCGCCCTCACCACAGATCCAAAGAATTTCGCATCATCCACATTTGGGGCATACTCATTCATTAAACACACACAAACCCCTGCTAGCATAACTAGAATGAGGTCGCGAATAGCTGCCCTTGCCACCGTCTCCTAAGATGTATAATGCAGTCCCCCCATGGTGTGAGCATCCAGAAATAACACCACAGAAACCCCATGACACCTGAGACAGGAGTGACATTTATGTCTTTTTACCAGTTGGCTCAGTCCCCACACATTCAAAGTTAAAAACAATTAGGCAGTAGCCATAGTTACTATGAAACCCTTACTTCTCCGCCCCAGAGTGCACCTCTCACATTCTGCCCCATCCCCCACAATCATACAGTGCAACACATATCTGGTTTGAGGATAGTAGAGCCAATTCCTACCACCTTTACAAACATCCTCACACAACAGAAACAACTTGTAACTCCTTCCACCCAAAAGAAGCGAGTCCAAACAACTGTGGCCCCAGACAGCTAGGCCAACTTTGATGTCCCACCGCCTAAACCCACTTTAAAGGCTATGTTCTCAACCTTGTGAAACACTTTGAGCTGTGACCCTAGCATCCCACCAGGGCAGCAAGCAACTTACCACCCGTCTTCAATAATTACATTATACAGTATTCAAATCAAAATAACATCAAGCAAATCCCCCCTACATCAGTTATCTATACAATACAACAGAGTGACAGTCCACATCAGAGAGTCCATCTGTACCTGCAACAAGGCTGCAAAGAAAAAACATATTACATGATGTTACATGTTCAGCCAAGATAGTGTAAACAGCTGATTTCTCCTTCCCACTGAGTCACTCCAGCCCCTGCTCTATGCCGTCGCTTAGATACTTTCTGATGCCACTGCCAGTCTGGAATGATTTCCGAATATCTGGCACATAGTTGGAGTCCTCCATTGTTCAACTGGGGCACAGCTGTATTGTCTCACTTTGGATGACACCTGAGAATGGTCCAGAATCCAAAGAGTGCCTACACAATTTCATTATACTCTGATTGGCACAACTCCCACCTGCTCTGTTTTTCAATGATGATTTACGCATAACCCACCCAATGAATCCAGCCAGTCAATGACCTCCTCTGAGATGACAAAAAGGACACTTGTTCCCCATATTGTACCCAGAGCTTCGCAGGAAACATGAGGCTGTATCAGAGGTGTCTTGGTTTTCATAAAGTCCCTGCAGAGGTCCTGCACCCTCCAGGTGTAATCAAAAAAGAGCATGATGTTTCTGCCCTCAAACTGAGGGCTCTGTGGACCCTCACATGTGTCCCCGCCTTTGAAGTTAAACAGCCAAGCAATGATAGTGCGAGTCAGTACTCCAGGCCTAGGCACTGGCAACAATGCATGATGGGCCCTCTTGATGGTGAAAAAATTAGAGCGCTGTCTTGGCTTCAGGGCTGTCATGATTTATTACTTAAGAAATTACTCTGTAGACTGTCCCTCTGCTCACTTGGGGAAGCCAACAAAGTGGAGGTTGTTTCTCCTTGAGTGCCCTTCTGCCTCTTCACTCCTGTCTTCCATGTGTGTCAAAAGCATTTGGAGGCTTGACACTAACCTTTTCAGATCCTTGACTTGTTGTTGGAGCTCTGTGACATGCACTCCCTCTGTGACCCTCTCTGAAATTTTTTTTAAGTCAGCTAGGAGCAGACCCACCTCAAGGGCACTGTATCAATGTTCACCAGCATAACCTCTCAGGATCCCTTTATTTTCACCATGATATCTGCCATTGTGGGTGACCCCAAGTCCCCTGGATGAGCTTGCTTCACCTATTGCTCACCTGCGCCATCCATTTCAGAGTGTGTGGATAATTATCGATTTTGTTTGTCTGAACAGACTTTGCAGGGCTGATGCTTCACAATTTTTCGCCCCTCCAAAGAAAGTCTCCACCTGATACTCACTGTCTGAGGTCCAGGCACATTGTCCAGCAGAGTCCCACCCTAGATATTCAGTGTTCAGTGATAATGAATGACAGGTCTCCTTATGTGTGGCAGTTCAGGGCCCACCGCCCTAACTAAGTGCAGAGTATGAAGAGAGCTCTGAATTCCTGTCTCACACCTCAACTTCCTAGGCAAGAGCCGATTTCATAGGAGCTCCTTCTTATCACCCAGGGGAGGTATCAGCTCCTCCAATCCAGCAGACATACTTTGCTTCCCTCTGCAACCATGCAGGCAGTGAACAGGTTCAGCAATGTGCAACCCCAGGGCGATTCTCTATAGTGCGGGATCTAAGGGGGCCTTTCACCGTCAACTATGTCCCCCTTCTGCAGTATTTGATAGAGAAAGAGTGCAATTACTCTTTGATCCTCCGGAACTAACAGGCTTACATTTTTTTGTCTGAGGGCAATCAGTGGTCTATAGTTGTTCCCGTGGGCCTAACTGCTCACAGGCAGCAGGATTTCAGCTCCAGCGCTCGGTCAACAGCATCAGTACTCCTCTGCCACTCCTCTGTGTTTGGGTTACTCCCTTAAACAGCCATTCTAGGCCCCAGGCCTCCCGCAAGCGTGAGGGTCAGCAAGGCCTTCACAGGCACTGCAGGGCTTGAGTAGGCTTCCTGTACCCATGTGCAGGCCTCCATGGCTCAGGATCTTGTTTCCCCCAGTGTCCTTGAGGCATTTTTATGAACATGCATGACTGGGTTCCCCTGGCCCATGCCGCAGTCAAAAGTCAAATTGGATATTATGCCCCCTGGGGCCCGCCAAGAAAGCCAGGCACCGATCTCGCTCCAGTGGGGAAAGAAGCTCAGCCTCTCCTTCCCAGTGGTACGTTGGTGTCTGCGGGCGCGGCCCAGCATCTTCACAGCCGGGGCCCAGGCTGCCCGTTGGGCCATCTTCATCTTACGGTGAGGCTGACAGCCATTGCTGGGGAACTCTGGTTGGGTCGATAGTCTGTGTCAGCCAAGAGCTGGGTAGGCAGCAAGGCACAAGTGCTCCCCTCTCTTGATCTTCCAGCTCTCCAGAGGTCTCTGGGACTGACACCTTGCACGCTGGCTCCAACTTATTATCCAGGTCTTTGCTTCTTGGGGTCTGGGATGGTGAAAATTGAGGCAGCAGGGGATAATAATGGAAGGACTCGTAAGAAGCAATTTTGGGCTATGTTATCACAAGATTGAGGTAGGATTGTTAGTTTGCCAGCAGGAGCTCCGGGAACTGTGACTAGGTGGCTGTCTTAAAGAATGTAAAGACTAGGACCCTCTGTTACTAATAGACGTTCCCAGTACAGGGAAAATACAATTGTTCAAATAAGGAATCCCTGGTCAACTAGTTGGTCATCAGAGATATACGACCATCATTTTACACTTATAACACTAATACTCAAGGTGTCACTATTGATATATAAACAGTCAATTTTATTGGTACAAAACTTTAGTTAAAATGACTACGAAGTACAAAAATTAATGAGATACAATATCAATGCGCAATAGGCATGCATGGAATGACAGACCAGTGGAACACAATAACAGAGAAAAAAATAATATATATATATATATAATATATTTGAAAGTTATGTCACAATACAATTGGTGCGGCCATAAGTGTCTTGATATTATTTCACACCGATGGATCTAAATAATCACACAAAATGATGAAACATCTCAAAATTGACAGACAAATCACAAACAACATGAGAGGAATAGAATCAATAAGAAAGAAGGACAAAGTAATAATTGATAAAAAATGATGCAATTTTGGTTCTTCAAAGTATCAAACTAGGTGGCCTTCTTGTCCGGCCATGTCCTCCTTGAACCATACTTCTTCTACTTATATTGATGAGTGGCCCCCTGTGTCCCACTTTAGTATTTTTTCCACCACCACAACTTATATGCTTAATAATATGCCTGATCATTCTGATCATCCAGTTTAAAACACATGTCTTGGTTATGTTTCAGACTCATGTTAATTTTGGCTAGGCTATTATACCTCCATCCAGTGATTGCATCTGTGGACCCTCTGTGCTTAATGATCATCTCTACTTGTCTCTGTCTTGGGATCAATCTCACCTGGCTAAATGGTGCCCCTGCCTTTACTCTTCAGGGGAGGGGTTTCCCGCTTGTCCAGAGACCTTGATCTCTTCTCAGTGTGTTATTAATCCATATCTGGAGTGTGGCCTAGGAACACAACCCCATCGCATACCGTCACTACTTTGGCACCATTTGACTGATATGCACAACATTTTTAAGGGATAATGTCCGTCCACTTCACCTCTTTCCTGGTAATTTGTGAGGTCATCCATCATGCGGGGGCCAAGAAATAGGGTTGTGTGCCAAAACACTTCATTCAAATTCCACAGGAAAAATTAGGCATGATACAGAGAAAATGGGTAAACATAATGACACAAAATAGGGCAGCAAGCGAGATCTTTTCTCAGGAAGCATGCTTTTTGTGATTTGGTGTAAATCTGTTAAGTAGTTTTTGAGAAATTAATGTTTAGAAAGTATAGATATATTGACAGTTTGTCCCGTTGGACTCCTGTGGGAGTCCCGCTGGGCTGCAATTAAAAAAGAATTGTGCCCTAATTGGCCAAGAGGGCCTTTTTCCCCCATTGGTCACCTTGTTCTCGCAGGAGCCACAGGGTTCTGCAAGAGCTTCACTGTGAATGGCTTGCTGCACCCTAAACAAAAATGTTGCAGCTGCCTTTACAGGACTCGAAACTCAGTCTATGTAGAGCAGAGCAGAGTAGGTGTACCTTGGTAAGAGAGAACCCCATGGTCAAATTTTTTAAAAACTAATTTTTTGAGGAGCTGTACTCCCATGGGAGTCAGAGTCAGTGCAAGCCCTTTATACTCTCCAGGAGTCCCACAGGGACCAGCATGATCCCAGCCTCCTGATGGGATAAAAAAGGAAGAATGTGAGATGGGGGCCCATGGGTGATTGCCCGCTGGTAAGGGCTTCACCGCCTGCTCGAGGGATAGGCACAGGGCCAGGCTGCAGACTAGGTCCTGCATCCAACCCCCTTCCGTGAGGTGAGGTTGGGCCCTTTGCCACACAAAGTCTTCACTAAGAAATCACTACCATTTTAAAACCAAAAAAGCAGTAAAATTCAACAGTTATACGTAACTGACAGAAGTATAACTTGCACCTCTAGGACGTACTGATTATTATCACACATATTACATCACAGATGACATCTCTCAATTAATGTAACTGTTTGCTTTACATTTTTCATGTGGAAGGTATTAATCAAGCTACATGTAGAACACATTTTCTGTCACCTCAGTAGTGCTAATGTGCATAACCTTTCGCAGCATGCAGGACGTGGAGCATATCTGCAAAATCACCAACATTTCAAAAATATTATGCTCGTTTTGTTTTACTGGTGTTCAGGTTGCTAAATAAATATAATGTCTCTGTAGGCATTAATGAGATCAGCAATTTATTTAAGAGAAAATGTATACTTTTACATTAGTTACAAGTTACCTTTCTGCATAGCCACATTATAGTTTCTGTAAACATGAATGTGATGAGCAATTAATTAGACCTTGAATACCATTCAAAAGAGTGTTCGGTCAATATTTCACTCAATGAGATGTACCTGCAAAACACCTCATCTGACAAACATTTCTAAGTCAACAGCTTTACATCTATGCATTAGCCCAAGGACAAAGCATGCATAACCATGTCCTATTCACAAACCTCCATAGTTTGTTAATATACCTGTCACATATTGAATTGAGCAGAATGTTGTATACCATTAGAACAGCACTTACAACTATACTGAGACTTGAACCGATCTTGAGTCACCCATCCATTCATAGGCCCTTGGGGCCAGATGTATCATTATTTGATGCAGGGCAACACAGCAAGACAACTTGCTGCATTGTGTCCAATGGAGAGGGCAGGAATGCACCATATTTACCAACATAAGGTGCATCCCTTTGCACTGGTGCACTCAGTGCAGCGTATCGCCAACTCAGGCACCCTTGTGTCATAAAGCAAGGGTGTCTGTGTTGCAAGCAGGATTCCTACCTGCACAAAAACAATCCTTAGAGGTGTTTTCTCTTTCTAAGAGTGCTATAGAATGCAACACACATTCAGAAGGACAAAATGAGGAGGAATAAAGACATTTCTACTTGTTGAGCCTTTATCGGAATGATGTGGCATTTTGACCCATTCCGAGGTTTACCAGTCTTGGTAAATCTGGGAATGTGGCAAAATACATGGGTGGATGCATGAGAACACTAACGCTCCACCTATGTAACTTCCTGGCTCAGAGTATCAGAAGGCAGCGACTTGCGGTGTCTTACGCTACACTATATTTACTAAGCAACACATGACCATGGAAGGCAACCTTGCGTGGCTTGGTAAATCAGACTTACGGATTGCGTTGACCTTGCATCACCCAGTGTGACCCAAGAGCTACACTATCCTATGATAAATATGGGCCTTGGTCAATTGCATATCCTCTTAATGCTCTTTCTTCATTATTATGTTGGACCTCATAGTGTTTATAGATGATATAACTGAAATCTCTGTTATTAAATGGCTCGTAAGTGCTGAGAAATGTGTTCTCAGTGCAAATTAACAGCTTCCAACATATTGACGTTGGCCTGGACTTTACAACATATATAAAGTCTATTTTCTTTTATAGTTTAGGAATTTAGGTACTTTCGGCTGTTTGTCATTTTCTAGAGCAGATCTGTTTAATGATTTTGAATCAGAGCATGCTTTGAAATGGTTACAAGTGTGAAATCTATTTCTCTTCTCTGTAAGTCCAGCACTTAATTTGAGCTCAGTTGCATCTACAGGGCTCACCAACCCAGTAACTCCAAGGAGGAAAAGATCACAGCCAATCTAGCACCCTCATTACAAGGGCTGTGGTACTTGTGTATAAAAAAAATGCCCTTGAAATAATGGATATTACAGAGTGAACATTTCCCCAGTGAGATTTCTCGCACCTTTCAGCGATCTATGGATCAGAATGAAGTAAAGTAATAATCTCACACATTTGCCCCCTTTCTGGAGGAGAAAAACTCAGACTTATGCCCTTTTAATCCACAAAAATACACTTTCAACTGCATTTGAAATGAGGTCCGGGTGGTGCTCAACCAATCGAAGCCCTCCTTAATTTATTCACCAATATTAAACTTAACATGGCCCCTTTGGTTTTTTCCTGACCCTAAACCTGACTGTCACAAAGGCAGTGCTTAATGTGAGCTGGTAGCAACAGGTGGGGCCTACCTGCACTTATTTTTGGCGACCAGCACTTATTTTTCCTAATCAGAACCACAGCAAGAGATAGAAAAACACAAAACAGGGGGGAGACGGAAGAAGAGAAAGACAGAAAAACAGTGGCGTCAAGAGAAAGAAGGGATGGAAAATAACCTGCTAGAGGAGGATAAAGGGACAGAGGGTGTATGGTGATGGATTAAAGATGAAAGAGATGGAATCAACACTACGCAGCATTGGGCTCCTGGATTCTGACACTTATTATTTTACAAATTAGGTACTGCACAAACGTATATGCACATACATGTACATTTGTAACAGCAGAAATAGATTTTTAGGCCTGCTATTTATCTTTTGGCATTGCTAAAACACAATTTTAACACCCCCAATGTCGATTGGCTGTTCTATGTGAGAGTATGATTGTCTCTTTAAGCCTAGCATTATGGCAAATATCAATATTGCAAATATGAACTCTGGGTAAAATAAACAAGCTAGAAATAAAACACATTTTGTCATGCCTCTGCGGTCTTTGTTAAAGAGATTTTTGGCAACCTAGTCTAAAACAAACAAATATAATTTCCCTTGAGTTCTTGCTGATCATAGCTACAATTCCTGAAATAATATAGCAAATAATATTTAATTTAGAATCATCTATATTGGTATAAAGGCTATGCTTGTTTCTACAGTTTTATTATAAAGTTGTAGATGTATGCCATTATACTGAAATTGTTATGCTGCACATATTTTTATAATTGTGTATAGTATAAAAGTCATTTTCTGTTAGAGTGCGCAAATCCATTACATTAGTAGCAAAGTACATTTTTATAATAGGATTAATGTGCAACACATAAATATGATCAGTAATATTCTTTTTGATGAATTATCTCATTTTAATCACTTGGAATGTACAGCGGTTCTATCTTTCATTTGCATAATTGTATTACAGACAGATAAATTGCATTATATTCTTCATTAACATTAGATGCTTTTTTTATAACTATTGCATTTTTAAGGTACTACTCTTATGTTCCGCTTGCAATTTATCATTTTCTGACAGTTGCATACAGCGCGCGTAAAAAAAGCAAGATTGCTTGATTCTACCTGAATACAGATGGATCTCTGCATTTAGTAGCTATGCAGAATGCTGTCATTTTTTCGCAATATGCAAAAAACTGATAATTCTTGATTATCCCTATGGGCATATGTCACTGAGTGGCCCTCATGCCGAGTTTCCGATGTTTGCACTCATATTTTTGCTCTGGAAGCCAGTAGTAATTTCGTTTGACATTGCATTATTACCCTACAGACATTTCTGCCGGTATAACCTGGAAGACATTTCTCGCCATTCTGACTTTCCCACATTGACAAGTAAGAGAATGTTAGTATTTGAAGTGTGGTAAAAAGCCATCCACGCGTTAGTCCCCATTCTCTTTCACACAGCTCATAATTGAGAGGTAAATAATGAGATATGCAGTAACCTTTATTTAGGGGAGACGTTTTATCACCTGTTATTGGTGCATAGGCCAGAATGAGGACGACGGTATCTCAGTCAGTGCAGGAGCACCAAATATCACTCATAGTAAAAGTTACTACCTCCACCTTGGTTACCATGTAGCGTGGCCTTTTTTTCTTTTTTGTTACTTCTGGCTACAGCACAATTCACGGTAACTGATGATAGCATTCAGAGGGAAACATGCTCTGACTTTGGCAGTGCGCAGCAGAAGGGAACCACAGGACCAAACCCTTTGCCCAACACGCAGTGAGCAACTGATCTGCACTACGTATTGCCTTTGGCTATGTGCAATGGCTGTTGGCTACAGGGCCTGGCCTTTGGCCCGGCACGTCAGCCATTCCTACCAAGCAGACAAGCCCTGCTTTGCATGGCATTAGTCTCTGCACAGTGGAATCTGGTTGTGTGGCCTGTCCTACAGCTAGACCCTGAGCCCAACCCTCCACTGGTGACCAACCATGACTACACGCAGTCTTTGACAACTGTTGCCACATACAGCCTTACTTTTGCCTATATTTTATAGTCCACAGTCTTATGTCAATAGCACTATTATAGATAATTTCATCAGTGATGTCATCTATGATGTCATATGACATGTCATGAGCGACTTCATATATAAGGTAATACGCAGTGCATGATGGGGGCGCAAATTATGATTAGTTACCTAACTATAACTAGTGATTTTTACAGATTTTTAGATTTTGTTTATTTCTTTATAATTCCCTTTTACCACATGTAAATGGCCTTGCGAGGAGTGTGACTTACTCCACGGTCTAGCTGAAGTACATTTAAGCTTGTTTGGGCAGTAGTACTACTGGAGCAGATGTTGGTGCAAATTTGGTGAAGTGCAAGTGACTTACTCTTTTATATTTGTGAGTCCCTTCCTGTGTCCCTGCTTACCTTCCCTTTACTCCTCCCACTTAGTATTAAATAGTCACACATTTTTACACAATCCTCTTGCCCCTCCCTTGTTTACACTTAAAACTAAGACTTTGTTTGTGGTGTTCTGTGCACTGTTGGTGGAGATCTTCGGCCATAAGGTACATGAAGGCAAATTTGTATACCTATGCCCACCCCTCTATAAATTTAATTCATGCATACATGATGTAGTACTATTTAACATACTCATGAAGTCCTAATGTGGCGAGGCACATAAGGCCAAATGTATTAACAAAGCAGATGGGATGCCCCGGGATCAAATCTGCCCTAGGAGGCGTGCTTGCAGAGTGGGGGAGAAAGGAATCTTGGCTTCCGAAAAACCTCTCAGCAATCTTGTTGTGTGGGACTTACTTGAGGTAACAGGAGGGGTAGTTGGCCCAAAAGGCGTCATTGGGGACAAACTATCCTTCCTACTACCTCCAGTAAGTCCCATGCAGCTAGATTGCTAAGAGGTCTTCGGCAGCCATGCCCTCTTTTTCCACCACTGTGCAAACATACCTCCTAGTGCAATACTAGTAGGGGGATGAAGTCCCCTTGGCTATTGAGGGTCCTTGGGGCCCAATAAGCCCTCCTGGTACCTTCTGTAAGTCCTACACAGGGGGATTCCTGAGAGCTGGTCAGAGGCCCAGCCCCCTTTCTCCACCTCGCTGCAAATGTAACTACTACTTAAAAAAAGATAGAATTTCACTGAAAAAACCCAAAGGTTACAGGGATATTATAGTTTGGAAATGCAATAAAAAAAACCTTAGAAATTCATTGAAAAAACCAAAGGGTACAGGGACGTTATAGCTAGGCTCAGGTTTCACTTGTACAACACCAGTAACAATTAGCAGTGTTAGTTAGCCAAACAACACTACTTCACAACATTGTCAATGACCAGCCTGAGCGACGATAAGATCACAAAACATGCGATAAGGGGCATTAGCAGCAGGAAATTAACACCTGCTCTTTCCTGGTGTTCGGTCTTGACTGTTCCCTTGAGGGACAGGGTCAAGACTAATTTGCATATGGCCATGTCTAAACTGGGGTGGCTTGGTGAGCAAAATAACGATTGATTAAACCCAGATCTGTGACTGGGAGTGAATGTATTGCCATTGTGCAACATTCCGTCGATCATCTTGTGTGTTTTGCTGTTCACTCTATGTGGGAAGGGTATGCCCAGACGTGGGTCCCATGCTCACTACGCCACTGGAATCAAGCTATCCTGGCTGAAGACGGCTGATAGCCAGAAACCGGTCCTAGGATGCTTGATTCCGGTCCAGGGAAGACATGGCTTGGCAGTTTGGTCTTGACTGTTCCCTTGAGGGACAGGGTCAAGACTGATTTGCATATGGCCATGTCTAAACAGGGGTGACTTGGTGAGCAAAATAACGATTGATTAAACCCAGATCTGTGACTGGGAGTGAATGTATTGCCATTGTGCAACATTCCGTCGATCATCTTGTGTGTTTTGCTGTTCACCCTATGTGGGAAGGGTATGCCCAGACGTGGGTCCCGTGCTCACTACGCCACTGGAGTCAAGCTATCCTGGCTGAAGACGGCTGATAGCCAGAAACTGGTCCTAGGATGCTTGATTCCGGTCCAGGGAAGACATGGCTTGGCAGTTCGGTCTTGACTGTTCCCTTGAGGGACAGGGTCAAGACTGATTTGCATATGGCCATGTCTAAACTGGGGTGGCTTGGTGAGCAAAATAACAATTGATTAAACCCAGATCTGTGACTGGGAGTGAATGTATTACCATTGTGCAACATTCCGTCGATCATCTTGTGTGTTTTGCTGTTCACCCTATGTGGGAAGGGTATGCCCAGACGTGGGTCCCGTACTCACTACGCCACTGTAGTCAAGCTATCCTGGCTGAAGACGGCTGATAGCCAGAAACCGGTCCTAGGATGCTTGATTCCGGTCCAGGGAAGACATGGCTTGGCAGTTCGGTCTTGACTGTTCCCTTGAGGGACAGGGTCAAGACTGATTTGCATATGGCCATGTCTAAACTGGGGTGGCTTGGTGAGCAAAATAACAATTGATTAAACCCAGATCTGTGACTGGGAGTGAATGTATTACCATTGTGCAACATTCCGTCGATCATCTTGTGTGTTTTGCTGTTCACCCTATGTAGGAAGGATATGCCCAGACGTGGGTCCCGTGCTCACTACGCCACTGGAGTCAAGCTATCCTGGCTGAAGACGGCTGATAGCCAGAAACCGGTCCTAGGATGCTTGATTCCGGTCCAGGGAAGACATGGCTTGGCAGTTCGGTCTTGACTGTTCCCTTGAGGGATAGGGTCAAGACTGATTTGCACATGGCCATGTCTAAACTGGGGTGGCTTGGTGAGCAAAATAACGATTGATTAAACCCAGATCTGTGACTGGGAGTGAATGTATTGCCATTGTGCAACATTCCGTCGATTCTCTTGTGTGTTTTGCTGTTCACCCTATGTGGGAAGGGTATGCCCAGACGTGGGTCCCATGCTCACTACACCACTGGAGTCAAGCTATCCTGGCTGAAGACGGCTGATAGCCAGAAACCGGTCCTAGGATGCTTGATTCCGGTCCAGGGAAGACATGGCTTGGCAGTTCGGTCTTGACTGTTCCCTTGAGGGACAGGGTCAAGACTGATTTGCATATGGCCATGTCTAAACTGGGGTGACTTGGTGAGCAAAATAACGATTGATTAAGCTCAGAGCTGTGACTGGGAGTGAATGTATTGCCATTGTGCAACATTCCGTCGATCATCTTGTGTGTTTTGCTGTTCACCCTATGTGGGAAGGGTATGCCCAGATGTGGGTCCCAAGCTCACTAAGCCACTGGAGTCAAGCTATCCTGGCTGAAGACGGATGATAGCCAGAAACCGGTCCTAGGATGCTTGATTCCGGTCCAGGGTAGACATGGCTTGGCAGTTCGGTCTTTACTGTTCCCTTGAGGGACAGGGTCAAGACTGATTTGCATATGGCCTTGTCTAAACTGCGGTGGCTTGGTGAGCAAAATAACGATTGATTAAACCCAGATCTGTGACTGGGAGTGAATATATTGCCATTGAGCAACATTCCGTCGATCATCTTGTGTGTTTTGCTGTTCACCCTATGTGGGAAGGGTATGCCCAGACGTGGGTCCCGTACTCACTACGCCACTGTAGTCAAGCTATCCTGGCTGAAGATGGCTGATAGCCAGAAACCGGTCCTAGGATGCTTGATTCCGGTCCAGGGAAGACATGGCTTGGCAGTTCGGTCTTTACTGTTCCCTTGAGGGACAGGGTCAAGACTGATTTGCATATGGCCATGTCTAAACTGGGGTGGCTTGGTGAGCAAAATAACGATTGATTAAACCCAGATCTGTGACTGGGAGTGAATGTATTGCCATTGTGCAACATTCCGTCGATCATCTTGTGTGTTTTGCTGTTCACTCTATGTGGGAAGGGTATGCCCAGACGTGGGTCCCATGCTCACTACGCCACTGGAATCAAGCTATCCTGGCTGAAGACGGCTGATAGCCAGAAACCGGTCCTAGGATGCTTGATTCCGGTCCAGGGAAGACATGGCTTGGCAGTTCGGTCTTGACTGTTCCCTTGAGGGACAGGGTCAAGACTGATTTGCATATGGCCATGTCTAAACAGGGGTGACTTGGTGAGCAAAATAACGATTGATTAAACCCAGATCTGTGACTGGGAGTGAATGTATTGCCATTGTGCAACATTCCGTCGATCATCTTGTGTGTTTTGCTGTTCACCCTATGTGGGAAGGGTATGCCCAGACGTGGGTGCCGTGCTCACTACGCCACTGGAGTCAAGCTATCCTGGCTGAAGACGGCTGATAGCCAGAAACCGGTCCTAGGATGCTTGATTCCCGTCCAGGGAAGACATGGCTTGGCAGTTCGGTCTTGACTGTTCCCTTGAGGGACAGGGTCAAGACTGATTTGCATATGGCAATGTCTAAACTGGGGTGGCTTGGTGAGCAAAATAACAGTTGATTAAACCCAGATTTGTGACTGGGAGTGAATATATTGCCATTGTGCAACATTCCGTTGATCATCTTGTGTGTTTTGCTGTTAAGTCGGACGATAACCTGCACCAGAAATGGGAACCCAGCCCACAGCCACACCAGAAGAACAACAGATGCCATGGAGCTACTGATCATGCAGCTCGGATACCCAAGAGGGCCATAACACCCACTGCCACCCCCCCAGGCCCTCCCCCCTGGCCCGGGCACCCCCCAGAACAAAGATATTTTACATCAACTTTACGAAATCGTGAACAAAACAATTCGCCTGATGTCGCACAATTACAACAATTAACATTCATGTGTGGTCAGAAAAAGGAGAATCGTTCATTCATCTTTGAATTTCCAAACAGATTATTCTATTCAAATTAATCTCAAAACAACTATTTGGAAGAGTCAGGGCGGGTTTTCTCTGGACAATCTGTAAGTCACAGCCTATAAGACAAATTTCAAGATAAGAAGGTGTGTCATGCGCTCATCAAAGGACGGGAGGGAGAGAGAGAGAGAGAGAGAAAAAGAGAGAAAGAGAGAGAGTGAGAGAGAGAGAAAGAGAGGGAGAGAGAGACAGTGAAAGAAAGAGAGGGAGAGGGAGAGAGAGTGCCGACACTGCGGACCCAGGCCTCACTGCTCACCTGCTGCCACCGGAGTTTCTCCAACCACGTGCCGGTATACACTGCAGTCCACCAGGTCCCTTAACTGAAACAGAGTCCAGATTTATGAATGGCAAAGTTTATAACATTGCACACGCCATCATCACTTCCCTGCTTCTAAGCACACACGCTTGCACACCAGCCCCTCCCTCCACCCAGCGGTGATTGCTTGCCCCTGTGCACCCAGGCCTCACTGCTCACCTTCGCCACCGGCGTGTCTCCAAGAGGGCCCACCACGTGCCGGTGCAAGCTCCAAACCCGGGGCCCACGACCTTGGCAGCCTCCACATCATGCAGCCCCGATCCGAGGGCCAGCAGGTCACACGTGTGATTCTAGGTCTTAATTTCACAATGGCAGTGATCTTATCAGTGCACACAGGCATCATCGCAGGCTGCACACCCGCTCAGATCATTAGGTGCCATAACTCTGTAAACCGCAAGGCAATGCCACATGGCGGTAGGCCCGCGCTGCCCGCTGGCTCAGGCTTACACTGCGGTTCAGCAGGGCTCACACAAATCCTTACCAATCCGGACCGACAGGATGGCGCATCATCACAGGCTGCACACACACTCAGCACTTAAGGTGCCCCTACCTAAGTGCACCGAAAGTCACCGTCCCATGGTGGTAGGCCCGTGATGGCCGCAGTGTATCCGGTGCCACCAACTCTGTGCAATGCAAGTCATGGACATTTTCCGATTGAGTCTCGTGATATGCCAGGCGGGCGCAGCCATGTCTCCTCCGGTAGTGGGGAAGAACTGGGACATGTAGCGTCCTCCCCCCCTTTATACGTAAGGCAAGTGGGCTGGCTTGGCATACGCCAGGCCAGCGTAGGAGTGTGAATATTTATTTTATTTATTAAAGTTTTGTATAGCGCTGGCTGGACCCGAGGGTATCAGAGCGCTTCACAGCAAATATACATGAGTTAGACCGATAATGCGGACAGAAAGCAGGTCAATGAACAGTACAGTCTATACAATAGCAGCCAGGCGTGAAACAGGGCGGAGAGTCGTAGGCAAGTCAATCAGCTCTGGGGTGAACGAGAACAAGAAACTATAAAGTCTGGGTTTAGTTCTAGTTGGTTCCGGAGCGCTCAAGGAAGAGGACTTTGAGTAGCTTCTTGAATTTCGGGAAGGATGCGGTCATTCTGATGTGTGGGGGGATGGAGTTCCATATCTTGGGAGCATTGCCCGCGAAGGATTTGCTAGATGTTGAGAGTTTCTGGGATTTCAGAGGAATGAGTAGGAGCGTGTTGGAGCTTCTGAGGTTTCTAGACTGCCCGGCCCTTTTGAGCTTGTTGGCCAGGTATTCTGGTTTGCCCGTATGCAGGGCTTTATGTGTGAGGCAAGCTGTGCGGAAGCTAGCTCGTTGGTCAATAGGGAACCATTTCAGATCCTTCAGAGCTGGGGTGATGTGTTCATATTTCTTTGTTCCCGTGATCATTCTTGCAGCTGCATTTAGGGTAGAGGTCAGAGGACGCAGGTGAGATTTGGCTGTTCCAGTCAGAGTGGCAATGCCGTAGTCAATTCTGGAGAGGACCAGAGCCTGCGTGGCCTGTTTCAGGTCTTTTGTGGGGAGGAATGGTTTTAGTTTGTAGAGCAATTTCAGGTACAGGAAGGAACTTTTGGCAGTTTTTGAGATATGTTCTTTCATATCCAGTTTGGGGTCAAGGGTGATCCCTAGGGATTTTATAGAGTTCGATGGAACAAGCGGCACATTTAGGGCATTTAAGGCTTTGAGCCAATCAAGAATTTGGGGGGTTTCTTCTTTGTTAGAGATGAGGAGCACTTCAGTTTTTTCCTCATTGAGTTTGAGGTGGTTGGAAGAGAGCCAGAGCTGAACTTCGGTAAGTGTGTGGTTCAGTCTGTGGATGTCCGAGATCGATGTGGTTTCCAGATAGAGTTGCGTGTTGTCCGCATAAAGGTGGAAGGGGATGTTAGCTTTCCTTAGAATTAAGGTGAGGGGCTCCATGTAAATGTTGAAGAGTTGAGGAGAGAGTACAGACCCTTGAGGAACTCCTCTGCTGATGGGAAGAATGTCTGATTCGCAAGTTTTAATTTTTATTCTTTGTGTGCGGTTGTTAAGAAAGGAGGAGAACCATTTTAGGACAGTCTTTTTGAGGCCTGCTCTCTCCTTTAGGACCTTGATTAGTAGGGCATGATCGACTGTGTCAAATGCAGCTGATAGGTCTAAGAGGATGAGAAGGCTGCAATGGTTGGAGTCGAGCGACATGTGAAGATCGTCTAAGACGTTAAGTATTGCGGTTTCAGTACTGCAGCCTTTTCTGAACCCTGATTGATGTGGGTCTAGAAGCTTTGTGTTCTCTAAGTGCTGGGAAAGTTGCGACAGCACACATCTTTCCAAGATTTTGGATAGTAGTGGAAGGTTCGAGACTGGTCTGAAGTTATTCATATCCTGTATGTCAAGGCCCGTTTTTTTTAGTAGAGGCGTGACTTGACCTATTTTAAGGCAGTCCGGGATGGCGCCCTCGCTCAGAGAGCTGTTGATGATCTTGGCCCAGATAGGGGCTAGAGTGAGCTTCAAGTCTTTGGTCACTCTCGGGGGAAGCTGATCAAGGGAGTGGGTTGAGGGTTTGGCGGAGGCTATGAGATTACTTATCAATTCAACCTGGATAGGTTGGAAGGAGGACCAGCGAGTGGATGTGATTGTTGGTCTTAAATGGGAAGTTGTAGCGGGGTGGTCTGAGGGCAACGTGCCGAGAGATCGGTCAATTTTCGCGATTTTTTCGTTGAAGAAGCTGGCAAAGTCATCACATTGGGATTTGGACGCTACCATGTCTCTTGTTACCGGAATGGAGGTTTGGTTCTTGATGATGTTGAAAAGTTCTTTGGGGCGGTTTTTGGCATTATCAAGGGCCGCGCAGAAGAAGGACGACTTTTTGTTCTTGATATGGTTGTAGTAGCTTTTGCGGGCTGCCTTGAGCTGGTCCCGGTTGCGTGAGGAGAGGTTGGACCTCCAGGATCTTTCCAAGTATCTTAGGTGTCTTCTTTCATCGTTAATGTCGGTGGAGAACCAGGATCTGGAGGGGATGTTTCTTTGTTTTTTTAGTTTCCTTGGTGCCAGCTGGTCTAAGACGAGCTCCAAGTTGGAATGGTAGAGCGAGGTGAGTTCTGTGGTTGAAAGGGGTTCTGTCGTGGTCGGGAGGAGTGAGCTGAGGCCCTTTTCAAGCTTGTCAAGAGGTACTCTCGATAAGTTTCTGATCCATTTGGGGGATGTTTGCGTGAGAGGGACGGAGAGCGCCGGGTAATTGATATGAAAGAGGATGGCGTGATGGTCTGACCAGTCTACTGGGATGATGTGGTCAATTGAAATTGTCTTTTTATCTGCGATGATAGCATCCAGGGTTGCTCCTCTGTGGTGGGTTTCCTCTGTGCAGTGCTGGGTCATGTCAAGGTCATGAATAAGGGTGTTGAGGGATTGAATGAGCGGGTTTTTTGATACATTCCATCTTAGGTTGAGGTCGCCCAGAATTATACTGAAATCACTGTTGAGAGCTGTTTGCGTGATCAGATCCGTCAGCTGAGCGCCAAATTCGGAGGTATTGCCCGGGGGATGGTAGAGGAGAAGGCATTGGAGTGAAGGGTGTTGAGGCGAATTGATTTTGACCGCGAGGGATTCAAAGGAGTTGTAAATGACGGCAGGAGATTCAGTGATGGAGAGGTCGCTTTTATGGATAATAGCTATTCCGCCGCCTTTGTGAATGGGCCTGTCTTTGTGTATAATTGAGAACCCGGGCGGCACCAGCGTGTCCAGGATGGGGCTGGATAGAGTGTTCAGCCATGTCTCAGTGATGAAGGCTACGTCCAGGTCCTGTGAGAGGATGGTTTCGGCTATTTCTGTTGCATGTTTGACGGCGGATCTGCAATTGATGAGCACACAGTTTATTTGGGAGTCATCCTGTGAGATATGATTGACCGATGTAGCTCTGGGTAAGGAGGAGAGATAGGGTGGAGGTCTGGCAGCTTTACGACGGGGCGGGTCCCTTCGCACTCCAGTATTGACTTTAATTGAGGAGAAGGGAGGGTGGTCAGGGGGCATTGTTAGATCAGGCTGCCTAGGCGGGGTTTCATAGGAGGTGATGAGGGAGGTCACTTCCTGTGGCGAAAGGGAGGGAGCCGTCCTTCTAGGACTGTCGATTCGAGCCTCAGTCCTGGGATTAGAGAGGAGAGGCTGGGAGCCTGTGGGGGGCTTGGACCCAGTGTGGGTATGAGAGTCAGTCTTGGCGGGAGGCGGCTGGAGGCGCGGAGGAGGGACGTTCAGGGAGGGGGGCTGGAGTTTCTCTAGGGAGGATAGGGTTTCTTTCAGGCCGAGGATCAGAGTCGCGATCTGGGCTTCTAGAAAGTCCAGGCGTTGTGTCAGTTTAGGTTCTGGAGAGTAGGTGGGCGAGTGGGTGGAGTTAGGTTTGGTGTGGGAGAGGTCGTGTAGCAGGACGTCGAAAGGGGGGGTCTGTGACGAGGGGACTGGGTCTAGGTTGGAGTTCGATTGTGGGACCTCTAGTGAGGGAGAGCGGGTTTGGGGCGAGATACTGTTAGGAAGTGAGACGGGAGAGGGAGGCACGGGGTTAGCTTTCGTGAATTTTTGGTCAAGGGCAGGGTGGTGGGCGGGGCTGCTAGGCGAGTTACTATTGGGGGAGTAGTCGAGCTGGGGGGATCTGATTGGATTTTCGAGTTCGGATGGGCGGGGAGTAGGGAAGGAGGGGGGTTGCGGTCTCTTTGGGGGAGGTGAATGTCTTCACTACGGGGGATGGCGTGAGCAGTGGGAGTGAGGGATCGCGCAGGGCGCTGTGATTCAAAGACGGCGGGGGGACTGGGAGTTCTAAGGGGAGGTGACTGAGATCCTGTGGGGGTGCGGGAGACGTGGGGAGGGGGGAGGGAGGTAGGAGGGGTAGGGGGGGTGGGGGAGTCCTGGAAGTTTGGGAGAAGGGGGAGGACGTTAGGGGATGTAGTTGCGAGGGGGGTGGGGGGTTCTGGTAGTTTGGGAGAGGGGGGCGGGCGCTAGGGGCTGTGGGATAGGGGGGGAGGGGCTCGGAGGGACGGGTGGATGTTGACGTGATTAAGGGCGAGGGGAGGGGATTGATGGGGTGGATGAGGCATGCTCTGCGGGATAGAAGTTTGGTGAGGGTCACAGGAGGTGGTGGGGCCTGTAAGTAGAGGATAGAGAGCCATGGCCGTCTTAAGAGTGTGAAAGAGGGAGTCGAAGAAATCGAGGTTGTCATCTTTCGCCTGGATTAGAATGGATTAAAATGGATTAGAATTTATCCCTGGGTTCTGGGCGTGGTTCATTTCTGGGCTGGACAGGAAACCAACTGATGCGTGTGTCTATGTTGCAATGTCGGAGCAACATGGCCTGCAATCAACAATGTTGCAATGTTGCATGCACCCGTAGGGCGGTTCTGTGAGCCAGACATTGTGGTTGGGATAGTTGGTGATAGACCTGTGCTCTTACGTGTCTTCAGCAATGTGAGTTTGGTGTCCAACTTCTTGCCATGTGGATCAATGTGATCCATCACTACAGGCTGTGTCCACCCAGTTGAGAGTGAGAAGGTATGCAAAGAGATGTTCTGCTGTCAAATTTGTTCTGGACACTACTTAAGGCCTGCCAACGACTTTGACATTTCATACACAGCCCTATTTCTAACATTGCCTGGGGCAAAGTTGTGAAAGGGCACGATTGCTGTTTCAGAGCAATGAGGCCACAGCTAGTGCACCCATTCAGAGTCATCTCACTGCCTATGTGTGTCACGGTCAAACATTTGCATTGCTTTCATTTCCCAAGGTGTACCTTTTTGTGCGATCAATGTCCTTACATTCATCCATACTTTCATACTTGGTTGATTATGGACATGATACATCTGTGTGAATTTGAATGATTTATTCACATTCGGTGGAGTGTCGGAGTTGGAGCAGTACATGGCCATGTAAACCCCACATTACATTGTTGCCCAGTGGAGGGCCAGCCAGAGTCATTTAGGGATTGACAAGAACATCGGAAGAGGAATAGTACAGTCTGCAGTCTGATTGCTGTGTCATTGGTAAGCAAATAAAATATGGCAGTCCATGACGAGATCCAAGGTGAGTGTCGCTAAGTGTTTCGGGGGACAGTGGGGGGTGCTGTTACAGGGCATGAGGCAGAGGGCAGAACAAAGCTGAAACATGGCATATGGCTGAGAAGATTGCTACTTGCTCCTTCTTAATACAAAGGTGGAATCACCCGCATCTTTGACCTCCATGTCAACTGTCTGACATGTGGGTGCTGATGTTTGACCTGCAGCACTGTGTGCCACTGACACATCAGGGGCCGGAGATGTGTGTGTAGAAGTACCAGCAGCATTCATCAATGACTGCCTTAGTGGCAGCAATGCGATGATGAGAATCTGCAGGGCATGGAAGATACCAACAACATTTGGCTGGTGTGCCTCCATGGCAGCCATTCTTTCCACATGCATCCACTCTCTGTTCTCCATTGTCCTCAGCATCTGTGCCAACTCTCAGCTGACATCGCTGAGGCCACTCTGACTAGACAATTGTTCTCCTCTCAGAGTCATGACTCCAGCGATGTCTGAAATGGATTGTTGGACTTCATGGAGTGAACTGTGGGAGTCTGTTAGGGAGTGTAAGTGGTCCCTGATGTGAGTTAGACACCCACGTATGTCATCTAGTTTAGCTGCCATGAGGACAAACCCCATCGCACCTGTTCATCCACCTCCTTCTGGCAATCTAACACCTGGCCTTGGAATGCGATGTGAGGTGGGTACTTCCTGCTGTGTGGTCTTTGCAGGGGGTGGGGTTTCCTCGATGCAGCTGGGCTGCCCGGCTCCTGGAGGTGGGTTGGCCTAGCTGTCCATGAGCTGTTGTGGGGCGTTGGTGTCAAAGGTGTGGAGGTCCTCTTCATCATCACT
Source organism: Lissotriton helveticus (assembly GCF_964261635.1). Taxonomy (NCBI): domain Eukaryota; kingdom Metazoa; phylum Chordata; class Amphibia; order Caudata; family Salamandridae; genus Lissotriton; species Lissotriton helveticus. The sequence goes on along the minus strand of NC_136061.1, from coordinate 1,637,418,035 downwards.
GATGAGTTGTTTGGTCTGCTCTGCAGGAGGTGTTGATTACCCCTCTGCAATGTGAAGGGGAGATGCATTTTAACATTGTTCAAGTTTACATACAGGCTGTATGAAAATGTACATTGTGACTGTTTGGGAGGAGAGGACTATTTGATGCGGGACAGTGGACATTTGAACGACATCATGGATGTGAGGTACATTCTCATCTCACAGTTTCCTGCTATGCCAGATGTGATTGGCCAGTTTCTACGCACAAGCGGAACCAGTTGTGTATTCTGTTCTGTAGTGAAAGTGTAGCACTTTGTACCACATTATCGTCAATGTGGATGTGCTGTTATTGCTATGTGTGTGTGCTGCATTGTGGGAGTCACCCCTGCAGCTGTGATTTTGCTTCCCCTTATCCCTTTAAGGCGGTGTGCCTTTGACTGCTGTGCTTCTACAGTGCTGAGATGTTGCAGACTTGGCTAATTTTGCCTCTTGTTCGGATTTTGGACTCTTGGGCATGGTTTATTCACAGATGTATTGTTGATGTCAGGGGTTGTTTGTGTATGTGGATGTGTCAGAGTGTGACCTGCTCCTTTCCGGATGTGTTCCACACTCAGCCACCTCGGTGTCATGGTGTGATAATTGGACTGCAGCAATGCTATTCATCATGCAGTGTCACTTGCGTTGTCAGTGTAGCTCACACACACGCAGCTTTGCTGGTTTTAACACTTGTGCATTGGTTGTGGGATTGGTGCTGTGTTGGGAGGGACCCCTTTGTGCTCATAGTGGGCGGGGGTCTACTTGCTGTTTGTATGTGTACTGCAGTGTGCCAAGGGGATCTGGGACATGATCCAGAGTCATTGTGGGTGTGCAGTGTGCTCTACTTAATTGTGCATGTGTGCCATTGTGCCCATCTACCCCGCCCCCCCAGTCCCTGCTCGGTACTCACCCTGGTGCTGTTGTGTCAGGTCATGTCGAGCAGTGTCCGGACCACCTACTCCTGCCACCGTCTCCCCACTGATGACAGTGGACACCATTTCCTCCATCTCATCCAGCTCCTGGTGTTCCGCTGGACTGCCACCTCCATTCTGCATTGCTGCCTGATGTTTGTCAGTGAGTTTCTTCTTCGTTTTGAGCTTCACATCATTCCAGCACCTCTTGACCTCTCCAATTGTCCTCCTCCTCACTCCGACTGCATTCACCTTGTCCAGGATGTACTGCAATATCTCATTTTCTTTCGCCAATGACACATTGGAGGTGACGAACAGTTGTTAATGGTGTTCTATCACCTCTGTGATGATGATCCTGTTTTCCTGCGGACTGAACCTGGTCTTCCTCGTCTTCTTCTCCTTGACCTTCCGTGACCCTGAGGTCCCAGGCTGGTCCTCCTGGGGGCTTGTGGGCTTCTGGTTCTCCTCTGTACTTGCTCCGGCTTTGTCCATGGTGCTAGCAGTTTAAAATATTTTGTTTGTGTTTTTCGGTGCTTTTATAGTGCATTTTCCAGCATGACGTGTGGGAAATGCAGGCCTGTCGCTGTTTATCGCTGATTTTTTTATTGCGGTTTGCCACTTCTCGTTTTGCGTGATAGACTGCGATGTGCAAAGTTGTGTTAAGCTAATTTTGCGATAATTATCACACGTTCTTGAGAATATCCCCCTTTGTCTTTTCTTTTTTTTTTATTTAAAAAGGCTTTTTATTGGCATCACGAATCTACCCCCTTTGTCTTTTCTAAGAACCAGAAGCTCGTTTTGTTCAGGGATCAGAAAAAAAGCACAGATGCCATGTTTGTCTTTTGAAAGTGGAATACTGATTTTCACACTTTGCTAATATTTTTAAATATGGAGACAAATTCGAGATTTTGGTTTGCAGATGTTAAACTTGGAAGACATTTTTCAGAGTTTTTATACCATCGGTCACAGAATTCTGAGATTAGGGAAGCTGACCCTTCAGATATTTTTGTGAGTTTGTCAGAAAACATGCATTTGCGTCAGGAACATTTTCACTGACAAATGTTTCCTCCAATTAAAGATGTTATATTGCTTCCCAGGGGGAAGACTTTAGAATAAATGTTAAATTACAATACATCTGTGGTCTGCACTGTAATGTTTGAATGTTACATTGACTTTTCTGCTTATTTCATTCACTAATCTTAAACAAACTCTTTAAATGTTTGTTGTGTAGATACACTAGAAAGAAATGCGTATTATGTGCTGAATTTCAGCACCCAGGGCGTGATCATGAATGACTAGAAAAAATTGTTATACACACAGAATGAAACTGATAGAGCGCGCGAGGTCACCCGACCAATAATTTCGCCGCTTCCGGCTTCGGGCCCATATATTTCAATTCACCATATACATTGAGCAGGTGACTTCACGCTCTACTACCAATTTGTGTGAATTCCCTACTGTTACTCTTCAGCGTAACCGACTTACCATCCACCGACACGGGTACCTATGACCACAACGGATCAGGGAGCTAGCTGTAAAAGGAAAGGCAGCATATACAAACCCAACCAATAATATTCAATTTATCTGTAAAATGACCACGGACAACTGGAAGTTTTAAAATGTTTATCTAAAGTTCGTTCTCGGAAAGCATTAGATTTACAAGAATAAGACAATCAATAATCAAGATAATGAAAAGTACATAACTATAGAGAAATAAAGTCAGAGTAATCATTGAAATGCTAATATGGGATGCACCAGGAATATGCTATGCTTTTAGGGCAAAAGTTCTTTAGACAGTTTAAGTAAGGAGATTCTAGACCATATCAGAAAATGACAAACCGCAATGCAAAATATAATTTCTAACAGGTAGGGTAACATGGGAACACGTTAAGAAATAAATGCAAATGACTTTACGTTTTCAATAGTTGCGGAAAGCATGGAAAATTAACATATGCAAAGGTGTGTCTTTATTGAAGCAAAAGACAGAAAATAGAAAGGTGCAAGGTTTAAAGAATTTCAGAGCAATATTTACCTAGACTGGTGTGGAAACCAAACCCTGGCCACGGGTCAGTTAAGGACAGGAAACCCTCAAAGAAGATACCCCTCGATGGACAGCAGGTGCAGAATGGACACCCAGGACAGGACAGGAAACCCTCAGATTAGGAATCAGGACAGGAAACCCCTCAGGACAGGACCAGCACCCGCAGTTCGGAAGCAACGCCTGCGCTCCACCCTCTCTGCAGTTATCGATCAAGACCCCGATTGGATCAGCGAACTCCCAGCAAAGTGCTCCGCCAGCACTTTAAGGTTCAGTAAAACCTTAGTCTATGGTCAATTTCGGACAGAGTGCTCCGCAGCTCTCTGTATCTTCAGTCACCTATTGAGTGCGTTGGGTCAGTGACAGGTCAGCTAAACCAGACAAGTCGGATGACTTCCCTAGGTGAACCCAGGGTAGATATACTGTTTTGGGGCAGTGTACCACCCCCCAATGTTGCAAAGTGTCAGAATCCCTCAATTTGGATTGGTCCTAAGGTAGGATTTGGGTAACACACCAATCAGAACACACTATTTGGATGCCTACTTTGCATCTCTGGGTACCGCCTAGCGAGATTGGGGTTCTCATGAGAAAGTCCAGGGAAATACAATGACATTTTAACATTGTTTCAGAATAGGGACACATGACTCTGTCTTGCTGAGTTCGCAGGTCATTTTCTCAGGAGCATCTTGCCCATCCCTGCCAGCTGGCTGAGTTCCACCAGCCAAGGTTGACATTTCCCCAGACGGACGGTCCTGCGCAGAAGGGACCTCCAAGATGGCTTTCAGCTCAGTCAGACCCCCATTTCCCGCGGTACATGAAAAGTAAGCGAGAACAAATTAATACATAGAAATAACGATATGAAAACACATCATTGGTTTTGTACTTTCAACTTATCACTATAAAAATATACTATGCAGTTTAAATGTTAGCTACATACACACAGGCACAAGAGCAACTGCACGAGCAGTACCACGTTATTACCAAAGCTATGTATTACGCATGCGCATTTTTTCCCTCCAAGCCTGCAAACACGTCAGGACACGTGAGTGTGACTGACGCATGCGCAGAAGCTATTTAAAAAGCAGCGGCCATTTTAAAGACATTGATTAATCGTATTAGAAAACACATGTGCAAGCTTCATCTAATTGGTTCATACATGAAATAAAGATTAGTAAGACGTACAAATTATTACTTGATTACACATGAGCGAGGTTCATGACTAAAGCACGTCGCGATGCGAAGCTTTGCTTCATCAATCCCCTCTTTGATGATATTTACTATCATCACAAAAATAATGGAACCAGATGCCAACTTCTCACACTTTATACAACTCTATCTCTTCCAACAATCGATTCAGCTTCTCTTTTTCATCTTTGGTAGGGTGAGAATTCTTCACCCTTTTGTATATCTTATTATTTATTTCCTCTAATTCAAGCTCATCCACACTTCGTTTCACCCCTCTGGCATTCACTTGATGCTTTCTGGTGTGCTTACGGCATTTGCAACAGACAAAGATGAAGAATAGGATAAGACCTATAATTCCAATTGGCATCAGTACCTTGAACAATAAGCTTTTACCTAAGCTAGCAAGCCAATGACCTACATTTGAGAGACCATCTACCAGTCTCTTCCAGGCACTGTCAACCTCGAGTGGTTTGAGTTCCTTTTCCAAATTAGTAATGTTTTTCACATATCTTTTGAGCTGCACACTTTTGTCCGGAATATAAGTGCAACAATGTTGCGCCTTCAACATCCGGCAGACTCCGCCCTCTTTTGCTAATAAGGTGTCAAGAGCAAGTCTGTTCTGCAAAACCATTGATCTGATCGCAACCATTTCGGTATTGACCAGCAGAAATCCATGAGCTGTGTCAGTAGACAACACATCTACTATGGTGGACAATTTGCAAATTCTGTGAGTGTTCAGAACCACTCCCACTCTAGGTATCAGTGCACTGAAAATACTACCCATTATTTCACCTACGCTTTCTCTTTTACTACGCACTAAGCCATTAGTATTTTCACTGCTTCCAGCAACTTTGTTCACATGGTATATTTTCGGGAAGACAATGCCAAAGTAGCAGCTTCCATACCAGTGATCCGGCAATTTGAAATAAGCCTTGTCCCCACAAATATAATAAATTCCAGGAAACACAGGCTCTGACCCATTTTTGAAACCCCATCCTCCAATTACCTTGTAATTATGTTCGCATTCACTGGAACCAATGAAAATGTTATTATAATAGCTAGTCTTCTCGCGGTGAAGACATAGCTTGCCTCTCTTTTCAAAATCCAGCAACAGAGCAGGACCCGCCCCACCCTTTGAGGTGCCTTCCATGTTCTTAGCCCATTCTGGCGTTTTCTGTCCTTCGTCATCTGCCTTTCTTTGTATTTTTATTCTCCTTTTCTCTGCCATGTTCAGGAACATCTTTTCCTGCTCACGCAAAGAACAAGTCAAGTTATCTCTGTGTGCGTCACCTATGTCGATATTACCTATAGTCAGAAAGTATTCGCCCATATAGCGAGTAACGTCACTTTTGGTATGTACAGGATTCAAGTTCCCACGTATAGGAAGTTCAGAAAAGATCACGTCATTGTTAGAGTAATAGTACTGTAACGGTCCTCTTTTGTAAAATAAACTTGCTAAAATGCTACAGGAGATTCCATATGTCAGGGGCAGGTGATGGTATGTCACGCCTTCAGCCACAGAGGTAGGTAGCTTCATGCAGACATAGCAATCTTCAATTTCCATAGTCTCTACATAGTGTATTAACAAGTTTGCGAAAACATTTAAATGTGTCTTATTCTTAACTCCATGATAATGTAGTCCTCCCTCATCTGATGCTTCTAAGTCTCGTTTTGTTTGTCTAAGTGCTCTCTCATGTCTTGCTACACTCTGTGTGGTCAGCTCCTCATTGTCAGTATTTACAATCTCAGTAGGGACAGTATTAGTATTTTTGCTCACCGCAAAGGGGATGAACACTGTTAGTCCTATCCAAACTAATATCAATACAACTATACTACATACACATACCTTGCAGCATGTTTTGCAACAACTGCGACTAGGTCTACCATTCACGCTTGAATCAGACATTTTGGCTCAGAAGAAGTTTTTCGACCCCTCTTTGTGTCTTTACACAAGTAGCTTACTTTGTGCAAATTCACGGTGGCTCGTCTTCTTCTTCGGCAGAGTACTCAGGGACGGGTTCTCCGTCGCTTTCGTCAGTTATATCAAGATCTTCAAATTCTTCCAAAACGAGCGTCCATTCAGGAGACTTGTACTTCTTGTTTTGTCTTTTTATTCGATCACTCCTTCTTTTGGAGGTTCCTTCTTGTTGCTCAGCTATGCGAGCACTTCTCCTTTCTTCTGCACGTTTTTCTTCCACCGTTTTTATCCTTAACCTCAATTTCTTTACGAAGCCAGGCTTTATGTGCTTTCTTTTCTTAAGTCTTTTAGTTGGCACTTGGACTTCATTTTCTTCTCTTGCCCTTTTATTTTCATTAACTTGTGGCAATTCTGTTTCAGTTTCTTCCTCTTCTATCTGACTAATTCCAGGGCTAGCATCTATTTCTTCTGCCTGGTTACTAATCTGGCCTTGTTCAGGACAATTTTGTGTTTGCCTTTCAAATGTCTCTGTGTCTGTTTCCTGAACACGTTCTTCTAATTCTATCTGATCCTGTTCGAGCACTTCGATCTCTTGATTTTCTTCCGCTCGAACTATTACGCTATGTCTAGTCTGTCCCTTCTCGACATCAGGAGTCAGTGGAGGAGTATCGATCACTTGTTCTGTCCCTGTCTGACCTTCTCCTTCCTCAGTTTTGATGTGAATCTCAAGATCCTGAGGTTCTTCGCCTGTGCCTTGCTTTTCCTCTCTAGTCCACTCTCTACCTTCCCAAAGTCGCTCACTTGTTCTGATAGGGTCTTCGGTGAGATCAATCAATGGTATCCATTCCTCTGGCCATATGCTCGGCAGCTCGTCTTCAGCTACTTCTGGCTCAGCTTCTTGGACCCCTTCAGCAGGCTGGACTCTTGGTAGTTCGTCGTCAACTACTCCTGGACCACCGTCTGCTGATCCCGCAGCTCGACTGGTACTGGGCTGTACGTCGTCGGCTACTTCTGGTCTGGCTCCTGCAGAGTCCTCTGCTGGACGCCCTTCTTCTTCAGGCTCTTCGTCTGGTAATACCTTCTGGGTGTGGCTGGCGTGTATCCAATGTGGAACCCCTGCACACTTTACTGCTGTGGTTGTTACCAGGATCACCTGACGCTTCTCTCCCCACCTTGGCTCCAGGCAGCTCTTCTGAGTATGCTTCTTTATCTTGACCCAGTCCCCCGGGACCAGTTTGTGGAGAGGAGTCGTTGGATTGAGGATGGCGTCTTCTCCGATCTGGCGAGAGATAGAACGCACTTGGTCACCTAATCTCTTGCAGTATTCAAGCACCAAATCATCAGTAATACTCAACAGTTTGCTTCCTGGTACCCATGCTTGTCTCATCACTCTTCCCATCAGGATTTCATGGGGGCTCAGGCCTGTCTTGCGGTCAGGAACACTTCGGAGTCCCATCAGGACCAAGGGCAGGGCCTTCACCCAGGTCATGCCAGATGCATCACACAGTTTTGCTAATCTGTTTTTGATAGTTCCGTTTACTTGTTCCACTACTCCAGAAGCCTCTGGATGATACGCACAGTGAAGCTTCTGTTTGATTCCAAAGGCTTTACAGAGTTCGTCGATTACATCATTCTGAAAATGTCGGCCTCTATCTGATTCAATAGTGACTGGAACCCCGAACCTAGGTATCAGTTCTTTCAGTAAACACTTGGCTACTGTCAGCGCGTCATTTTGGGGAGTAGGGAAAGCCTCCACCCATTTTGAAAAGAGGCAGACAATGACAAGGACATATCGTTTCCCTTCACAACGGGGCATGGTGATGAAATCAACCTGCATTCTGACAAAGGGACCCGCTGACCTCCCAATTTTCCCCAGTTCTACCATCGTTCTTTTGCCTGCGTTCATCCTTTGACATGGCAGGCACCTCTGGCAGAGGGACTCTGCTACTTTCCTGAACTTTTTACTGTACCACGTCTGTTGGAACACTAGAATCATGGCGTCCCTACCAATGTGTGATCCTTCATGTATCAATCTCGCCATTGTGCCAAGTAAGTGTCTAGGTAACACAGGCATACCACTTGGGCCCAAGATGACACCATCCACACGCCTTGGTCTACACCCGTCTTCCTTCCACTTCTCTCTCTCTTGCCAAGGTGCCGCCTGCTGCCACTCTCTCACTTCATCCCATGTAGGCACTTCTTCAAACACTTGAAGTTGGCAGCTGGTTCCGGGCCCCCCTCGTTTTGGGTTTATGATATATCGATCTCTGGCGCACCATTGGGCCACTCGATCAGCAAAATCATTTCCCATTGATACAGTGTCAATGCCCTTCTTATGAGCGACACATTTTACCACTGCCAGTTCCTTTGGTAACTGGATTGCCTCTAAAAGGTCTTGAACAACTTTTCCATTTCGAATAGGGGTACCTGATGAAGTCAGGAACTCCCTCTGTAGCCACAACTGGCCAAAGTCATGCACAACTCCATAACAGTACTGACTGTCAGTATACACTGTTATGCGTATGTTTTTCCCAATTTTGCAAGCTTTTATCATAGCGATCAATTCGGCTACTTGTGCAGACTTTACGTCAAATAGATAACCTGCTTCTTCAATTTTGGTTAAGGAGACTACCGCATAGGCAGCACTCAGGCCTCCTTGTTCATGTCTTAGACATGAACCGTCCACAAATAATTCCTTGTCATGTATAGGCAAAGGTGTTTCTTTAATGTCTGGGCGTGGCTTTGTGCTGAATTCTGTTAAATCAATGCAGTTATGCTCATCATCCTCCCCATCTTCCATATCCATTGGGTCGGGGAGCAAAGGGGCGGGGTTCAGAATACTGCACCTGACAATGTTTACATTTGCAGCATCCACAAGAATCCTCTCGTATTTAGTCAGCCGACTAGGGGTGAGGTACTGAGTTTTCGTTCTGGTCAGTAAAATTACCACTCCATGTGGAACATACACAGTTACAGGATGTCCCATGATAATGGACTCACTCTGCTCTAAACTTGTGCAGGTAGCAGCTACTGCTTTCAGACATCCTGGTAATCCAGCAGCCACTGGATCCAGGGTGGCAGAGACATATGCCACAGGTCTTCTGGTGGTGCCATGTTCTTGAGTTAGGACTGACAATGCACAATTATCGTGAGTGTCACAGAACAGGGCAAATTCTTTGGTATAGTCTGGCATTCCCAACGCAGGGGCTGTGCACAGACAATCCCGTAGTTTTGTGAATGCTGTTAAGCTTATATCATCCCATTCTACTATTTCTGGTGTTCCTCTCTTGGTCATTTTTATCAAGGGCCTAGCTAGGACTGCAAATCCCAGAATCCATTGCCTGCAGTATCCTATCACTCCCAGGAACATTCTGATTTCTTTCTGAGTACGGGGTAACTGCATTTTTGAACTATCCTTACTCTTTCTGACGTTACTTTCCTGGCGCCCTTCTCTATTTGGTGCCCCAGATACTTCACTGATTTTGTACAGAACTGTAATTTTTCAGGGGCCACTTTATGTCCCTTCTCACTCAGGTGATTCAGTAGGGCAATGGTGTCAATCACACAATCCCTATGACTTTTGGACGCCACCAAGAGGTCGTCAATGTATTGCACTAGGACAGAGTTTCCAGGCAGGACCAACGTTTCCAAACATTTTTTCAAGATCTGATTAAAGATAGAGGGGCTCTCTGTGTACCCCTGGGGGACCCTGTTCCAGACATACACGTGACCATTGAAGGCAAATGAGAAAAGAAATTTGCTGTCTGGATGCAAGGGAATGGAAAAGAATGCATGACATAAGTCTATCACAGTGAACCACTCAGCATCCCAAGGAATCTGGTACAGAATCACTGCTGGGTTCGGGACAATAGGGCAGCAGGGAACCACTATCTTGTTTACCTTTCTTAGGTCCTGCACTACTCTATACTTGCCACTAGGCTTCTTGATGCCCATAATCGGTGAGTTACATGGGCTACTCATTACTTCCTGTATGATGTTTCCTTCTAGCAATTTCTGTATTTCCAGGGTAACACCTGCTCTCACTTCTGCATTCATTCTGTAGGGTTTAGTATTGGGGTATACTGCATTGTCCTTTATTGCTATCTGTATGGGGTCCACGTTTTTCATTAACCCTACATCTTTCCCCGTAAAGTCCCATACCTCTGGCTTTACTGCTTCTTGAAGTTCTTTGGGCAAATCCTGCATAGTCATTCGTTTAATTTCTGAGTCAGGTCTGATTAGCATCAATTTATAAATGCCATCTTCATCTGGGGTCTGAATTTCAACACCCTTTGGTGTGCAAAAGATGGTACAGTTCATTTTGCACAGCAAATCACGTCCCAGTAAGTTCACTGGACTGGTGTCACAAACGACAAATCTATGCATTTCTTTAAAGTTTCCAATTGAGATCTCCATGGGCTCGGTAACAGGAGTCCTAATCAATTGATTAGATACTCCCACTACTTGGATGGCTTCTCCCGAGAGGGGTAGGTTTGGAACGTCCACTGTTCTTACAGTAGAACGGGTAGCGCCAGTGTCCAACAGAAAGGTGACATCATTTCCGTCAACCTTTCCTTCAATGTATGGTCCGGACTGGTCTACCGGCAAAGAGGCGCCAAGTATGCACTCCTCGTCCTCCCCTCTCAGGCCCCGTCAGTACTGGTCATCACAAAGGAAGGTATCTTTTAACAAATACTGCTAAGTTGCTGCATTTCTGTTCTCATTGCCTTCCCAGACTTCTATCTCATCACCTTCCGTAGATTTTCCCTTATACACTTGCTTTGGTGCTCGGGGCACCTGAATCGCTTTTACCTGTTGTTGAGTCTTTCTTGGTCTTTCTTTCTGCGTCTGTGGAGTTAAATCAGGTGTTTTGGGGTTATCATCTGGCAAATAGGGACACTCGTTTCGCCAGTGTCCAATTTCTCCGCACTGGTGGCAGGGAAATTTCTTCATAGCCTCTTCCCTGCTCATTTTGGGCCGGGGCTTACCTCCTCCCCCACCCCCAGGACCTTTGTTCTGAGTGTTTTTGGCCATCTCACTCAACTGTTTTTCCTGCTGTTCTGCGAGCTTCACTTGAGCCCACATAACCTTCTCCTTGAGAGCCTTTTTCTTTTCTGCCATCTCGTCCTCGCAGTACTTTGCGTACCGCAGGACCTCGTCCATCTTTTTAGTATGCCAACAGATTTTGTTATCTTTTATCCACTGACAAATTTCTGGTCTTAAACCATTTACAAACCTGTAAATAAAATGCGTCATATCCTTCATCTCGATGTTGTCTATACCACTGTATGTTTTAAACACCTGCAACAGCCTTTCATAATAGGCGTGCACTGTCTCGTCTCTCTCCTGCGTGGTTCTGTCTATCTTGGTCCAATCAGTTTCCTTTGCGGGCACCTTAATTTTCAAATGCTGAATCACTTGTTCATATTTTTTCATCACTTCAATAGACGGTTCCCCTGTGTTAGAGTCCCTCGGGTACTCCTCACTAGGCCAGGCGATGGCTATTTTACACTCGGTCCATAGATCTACCGGGACCACAATGTCGAAGAACCCATCCAGGTCTTTCCACAGGCATTTTTGCACCTTTACGAACCTTTCCACCTGTCTGTACCAGTCAACTGGCTTTTCACGCAATTTCGGAAAATCGTTAGTAAAGGACACAATATCCTGTCTGGACCATGGAACGTGCACATACCTCCCACCTGGTACCTCCCGCATGGGGCATAACTGCTCAGGTTTGTCTACTTCTCTCAACGCGAACTCAGGGGTCGTTTGTCTGGATCGAGCCTCATCTTTCTTTCGAGCCCACCTGGTTTTCCATTTTTCCACATCTCCCCATTTTTGCAGAATTGCTAGCAACTCTTTAATCTGCAACTTTCTCCCTGACACATTCAGGTGCTCTATATCTTTGTCGGAGAAGTCAGCTCGGTAAGGTTTTTGCAAGGGCTTGGATTTTGAAATATCTACCCCCATACTAGCTGCAGTGTCTGTCAACTTTTCGTGGAGCACTCTGGTACTTCTGGTAAGGCTTTTACACATAAACAGTAACTCTTCTTCAGAGTAGGTATTTAATCTGTCTAATCCCACATTTCCTGCCATTAATTCCTCTATTTCTATCCTCAGTTTGTAGAGGTCTAAAGGTTTCGTCTGCGGAGTCTGTTTTTCTAATTCACGACTCCAATTTTCAATTTCTTCCGGAGTTACCAGAGAGACACTCCTAGTACCTGACGTTGACTCCAATTTAATTTCTTTCGTATTAAAAGGATTAGGCCTCTTCTGCATTCCCCTTCCGGTCTGTTTGTTTGGCAGGTCCAAGAACGCAACTTCAGACTCGCACTCACTGGACTGATCATCTATTATGATGGGTTCCTGTCTTGGTGGCGCCACGATTGGGGTAATAACTGGAGGGTTTGGACTTCCCCGATTATTCCCATATAACGGAACCACTGGTCCGATCGTTACCGGGATAGTCAAAGCCTCAGGACTGGTATTTAACTGGGAGATTTTCTGAATTATTTCTGTTCTCTGTTTAGCTAGAGCCTCTTGCTCCCTTTCCTCCAGTACTCTCCCTACTGCTCTGTCAGGTATTATCTGTGGGGTCAGGTGAGGGGTAAAACTCGGTGCAGTAGGATGCGTTTCACTCGGTCCTCCACCATAATTTGGTTTTGGGAACAAAGTTCCGGTGCCAAATGACCTACGCTCTTCCTCATATGGAGGCTGTAAAAAGGGCATTCCTGAACTTGATGGTTTTTCTTCGTTCTCATAAAGAGGCCTGGGAAAAAAGAACTTTTCACGGGAATACTTTTCCTCCTGGCTCGCGGGCACTCTGGGATATATATCCCTCATCTCCGCGGGTCTGGGACTCTCAAAATAGGGCGGTATCTGACCACCTCCCCCCCCTACTTAGGGATCTGTCCTCCTCCTTAATAGAGGGATGTCGGGGATTCTCTCCTGCACTGGAAGGTCGAGCTCCCTCATTATAAGGGGGCGGACTTCTCGTAAAGATGTCATCTAACAATTCATCGTCTGACTCCCCAAGGGGCCCCCAATGTTTACTCTTTTCTGTCCTTTTCTCTCCCGCAGAAAGGTTACCTGCTGGCATCATGGGAAACAGACCCTCAACAATCATGCTCTGTCTCCACTGTTTCATTCTTTTATCCCTGGTTTCTTGTTTCAGCTTTGGGTACCACTTGGTCAGACCTTTGTCCATTCGGGGTTTTTCTCTTTCGAAAGCCTCAATCTCCCATTCCTCTAATGCCTCATACTGCGTTAGTCTCGGTCTGGGATGTAATTCATTCATTCGGGTTCTCAAATTAAACAAAATCCTACCATTGAAAGTACCGTCTAACGGAAAGGCCAATATCCCGTCATCTTTTGTGTACTTTACCCAATTTTCCAACCACACACAGGTATTGTACCCTCGGTCGAACATCATGAAAGAGGCAGGAGTATTGGGTGGTGGAACAATAACGCCCTCTCTGGTTTTAATCGCATTGTCCTTTTTGAAGTAATTCTTCACCTTATTTACAAGTGACATTTTTCTCTTAGTTCTGTACATAATATCGTATCTATTGGCTTTCCACTGATCCCTTTCAAACCCTTGGTTTCTTGGATCGGGTCTAGTCTCCGGACAATATGAGTGCCACATACGATTTCTACACTTAACTTTGTTTACAAAGTGACCTCCAATCAGAAGGCGTCTTGCAATTCCGTGCGACCAATGGGGTGCACGCGTTCAAATAATTTCGACCAATGGGTGCGCGGCCTTTTCGCGAGGCAGTTCTCACGCTTCGGCGCTCACCCCTCCTTCACAATTCCAGCTCCGCTACCCGCCCGCTGTTTCTACCAATCCCAGCGCGGCACGGAGTGACGTCAGAGACGCTTCGCGGCTGACTCCCTCCCTTCACAAGGTAACGGAAACTTTCTTTCTTTCTAAAGTGCTCAGTGCTTGGTTATTTAACAACGAATACACATTCGCCACAGTGCTCAAGTGTCTAGACAGGATAGCGTTGTTTTACTGCAAGTAAACTACTTCCATTTACTTTTCACGCGCTGCGGGTAGATCTCTTCCGCCTACCCTTCACTCTAGCATCAGTGAACCTGTTACTCCCCTAGACCCATCCACTTTTCCGGGATATATCCGAGTCTAAGGTTTCCCAGCGGACCCCTTTGCTTTCACTCAAGCTCCGATGAACCTGCTACTTTTCCGATGTGACCCTTATTAGGTTACGCCACTATGGGAATTTTGCCAATGAACCTCGTTACTAACATTTGTTCACACACGTATTCAGAAAAACCCTAGTTAGTGCTTCCTGGTCCACTTAACCTGCACCTAACTTTCCTCGAGCCTGCGAGCTCAAGGCAAATGGATTCTATTCACCACTTTGCCATTCAATTCCCCGGGGAGTTCTGACAACACTTAATGAGACGGTTTACAAACGCATGGATTAATACATATAACAATATAAGAACAAGAATAACAATTTTAAAACAATTCATAAATTTCAAAGGCAACACATTTCAAGAGAATGATCAGGTCCCTCGGAACGGCCGCTCTTATAGCAGCATCAATATACTAGCAGCTACCGACTTAACTAGCCTAACTAGTCCTACCTATCCTTTAACTAGTCCCTAACCATACCTCTGCTACCAGAAAAACTGATAGAGCGCGCAAGGTCACCCGACCAATAATTTTGCCGCTTCCGGCTTCGGGCCTATATATTTCAATTCACCATATACATTGAGCAGGTGACTTCACGCTCTACTACCAATTTGTGTGAATTCCCTACTGTTACTCTTCAGCGTACCCGACTTACCATCCACCGACACGGGTACCTATGACCACAACGGATCAGGGAGCTAGCTGTAAAAGGAAAGGCAGCATATACAAACCCAACCAATAATATTCAAATTATCTGTAAAATGACCACGGACAACTGGAAGTTTTAAAATGTTTATCTAAAGTTCGTTCTCGGAAAGCATTAGATTTACAAGAATAAGACAATCAATAATCAAGATAATGAAAAGTACATAACTATAGAGAAATAAAGTCAGAGTAATCATTGAAATGCTAATATGGGATGCACCAGGAATATGCTATGCTTTTAGGGCAAAAGTTCTTTAGACAGTTTAAGTAAGGAGATTCTAGACCATATCAGAAAATGACAAACCGCAATGCAAAATATAATTTCTAACAGGTAGGGTAACATGGGAACACGTTAAGAAATAAATGCAAATGACTTTACGTTTTCAATAGTTGCGGAAAGCATGGAAAATTAACATATGCAAAGGTGTGTCTTTATTGAAGCAAAAGACAGAAAATAGAAAGGTGCAAGGTTTAAAGAATTTCAGAGCAATATTTACCTAGACTGGTGTGGAAACCAAACCCTGGCCACGGGTCAGTTAAGGACAGGAAACCCTCAAAGAAGATACCCCTCAATGGACAGCAGGTGCAGAATGGACACCCAGGACAGGACAGGAAACCCTCAGATTAGGAATCAGGACAGGAAACCCCTCAGGACAGGACCAGCACCCGCAGTTCGGAAGCAACGCCTGCGCTCCACCCTCTCTGCAGTTATCGATCAAGACCCCGATTGGATCAGCGAACTCCCAGCAAAGTGCTCCGCCAGCACTTTAAGGTTCAGTAAAACCTTAGTATATGGTCAATTTTGGACAGAGTGCTCCGCAGCTCTCTGTATCTTCAGTCACCTATTGAGTGCGTTGGGTCAGTGACAGGTCAGCTAAACCAGACAAGTCGGACGACTTCCCTAGGTGAACCCAGGGTAGATATACTGTTTTGGGGCAGTGTTCCACCCCCCAATGTTGCAAAGTGTCAGAATCCCTCAATTTGGATTGGTCCTAAGGTAGGATTTGGGTAACACACCAATCAGAACACACTATTTGGATGCCTACTTTGCATCTCTGGGTACCGCCTAACGAGATTGGGGTTCTCATGAGAAAGTCCAGGGAAATACAATGACATTTTAACATTGTTTCAGAATAGGGACACATGACTCTGTCTTGTTGAGTTCGCAGGTCATTTTCTCAGGAGCATCTTGCCCATCCCTGCCAGCTGGCTGAGTTCCACCAGCCAAGGTTGACATTTCCCCAGACGGACGGTCCTGCGCAGAAGGGACCTCCAAGATGGCTTTCAGCTCAGTCAGACCCCCATTTCCCGCGGTACATGAAAAGTAAGCGAGAACAAATTAATACATAGAAATAACGATATGAAAACACATCATTGGTTTTGTACTTTCAACTTATCACTATAAAAATATACTATGCAGTTTAAATGTTAGCTACATACACACAGGCACAAGAGCAACTGCACGAGCAGTACCACGTTATTACCAAAGCTATGTATTACGCATGCGCATTTTTTCCCTCCAAGCCTGCAAACACGTCAGGACACATGAGTGTGACTGACGCATGCGCAGAAGCTATTTAAAAAGCAGCGGCCATTTTAAAGACATTGATTAATCGTATTAGAAAACACATGTGCAAGCTTCATCTAATTGGTTCATACATGAAATAAAGATTAGTAAGACGTACAAATTATTACTTGATTACACATGAGCGAGGTTCATGACTAAAGCACGTCGCGATGCGAAGCTTTGCTTCATCAAAATGAACAGACATATAGTTCATGTCAATTAAGGGCACTACATATTAAAGGTGGTATCAGAAAATAGATGCAGCAGAAAAGACAAGACACATACTAGAACTAGGTTTCATTAATACAAGTGTTGCATTTCTAAAGCTTTTCAACATGTAAAAATTCGGAATTAAAATACATCTTAACGAATATTTTGATAATGATGAAGGGCAACGAGACTACAAAAATTAAGGGACTGAGTTCATAGAATGTGTTGAATGAACTTTCTGTGTTTTTATTCACTTAAGCAGTCTGATTCCTTTAACATGTTCAGATTGACAGGGTGAAAACTACAAAATACACTGATTCAGCATAAACCACTGCTTCCAAAGGCTTTGCTCTCTGTATCATCCTGACTCGGAAGACTTTGTTGGGTCTGGTAATGACATGGAATAACAAGAAAAGGCAATGCAGTGAGTGCTGATCATAGAGTCTAACACAATCCCGAGTTTTATAATCCACTGCCTAATCGTACCTCTTAGCAGCTTATCCCAGGGAGATAGCAAGGCAGGCAGGGAGTTCTTACAGTTTTTCAGAATTGAAAAAAAAGAGATTACTGAAAATACCTTGTGGAGATTCATGGGAAACGAAGATAGTCAGCAGGGCTCACATAACAGTTGACTACCATAGCAACTTTGTTCAAAGATGCACCAGACGGGCCTGTATCAGTTTTATATAAAGTGAGTTTCATTGAACGTTTCAGATCCCCATTCTTGGGATTTGCTGCATTGCATTGGCTCAGATTTACTTCTTGTGCTTTTTTCAAATTCGATATCCGGACTCATTTTTCTTATGGATTTTGGTGAACAAACAGGTTTATATTTAGGAAGGTCACAACTCAGGATTTGAAACATCAAATATGGTTCAATAATATTGTTACATGTGATATACAGCAAGACAACATGAGGAGTCAACGTTCACCGCAAAGAGGAGAAGTACATATGTTAATATACTAGCATCGGATCACATTCAGGCGTCTGGCGAAAGTGTTACATAGTCCTCTTGTGCTTCTTCCTGTGGACCTGATAACAGGTGGTGACAACGTGGGAGAGGGCCCACCACTATGCCGCTGACACTGTAGTATATCCCATTAGTGACGGAAGGCAACAAAACTAGCTAACAGTGTGGAACAGAAATACAAATCGTCCCAACCTGGGATTCCTCCACTCCCCTCTGCTCCCCTCCAATCCAATCCCAACCCACCCAAAATATATCAAGGTATCACAATGACCACAGCAGATCTTTTCACCAAAGCAGATATTTTGCTACATGTGGGGGCTATCACAACACCGCTATCTCGGCTGTGTAGTGTAGAGCAGCAAATTAGGTTGCCATGACTATCCCACCTGTTCCCACCTCCACTTCAGTGTGCTCCTAGTCTGAGTGCTGGTGTAGTCAGAAGTCATGTAATATAGTGTCCCTATTGGCAGCTATAGGTAACTTACGCAGCCCCAGAATGTCTTCTTTGTGTAGTGCGGCACTATCGGCCTGTGCCAAAACCAGCAGCGAATGCCTTCATGCCAGTAATGGAGTTGGTTTAGGTGATTTCCATCGCCTGGTGATTAAGCCTTTTGCCACTATCAAGCCCAGATCAAGAAATCGAGATGTGAACTTTTGCAAAGATCTAAGCCCTGCAGTCGCTCTAGCTGGAGAGAGACCTGGTGCATAAAAGCTTGATATGAGGACATGAGGGCTGCAGGAGCGACCAGAAAAAACTTCCCCACCAGTTTGAGAAAAGTCAGACTTAGTCATTTTTTCCACCTCCAGAAAACAGGGACACGGTATTGAGGGTTTCCCGGGGGGTTGTATTCTAGGTGGACAAGAAGAGCTGGTGTATCCCACTCTGGGAATTTTCCCTACTGAAAGCTGTTTTAGCAGGACCTCACAGTAAGGATATTTGGCCATATGCTGGGCTATAACTGTCAGCCTTGCCCCACCAGTGAAATCTGAGAACCTACAATGTGGTTAAGTCTAATGGGAAATTCTTGGACTGGGTGAGGCAGCAAATTCATCTGAGTAATGGAATGACCTAGGTGGCTACAACATGTAGCTGGGTCCTGCTCTGAGCTTTGATGCCATAAACCAACTGTTTCAGTGGAAACTCTACAATGACATATCTGACTATGAATCACCCTATTCAGTTTCAGCCTTGGACTTTGCCTCATTGAAATACTTTGATTTCAAAAACGTGAAATAAGTCATACATTGAAATGTTTGACTGGGGTGACTTGTCATGTGTATCCAAAGTCTACTCTATAAAGGTTTGCCCGAAACCTTGTCTAGTTTTGTGTCAACCGTAAATAAAAAGCCATTTTTGAGCAAAAATAGTACTCCTATAGCACTCTTTACTTACTCTTACGTCTTAGTAAATTAGCCCCAAAATAGCTATAATGGGAATAATATAGGGATACTGAGGGAATATTGATATACAATTAGTGCGCTCTTATACGAATGAATGTTATGATCTATTTGTACTTTTATGTTTTACTGTGCTTAAATCTAATAAAGTATTTTTTTTAATTTGTTATACAATTAGTACAAATAGAAGTACAATTAAAAAGCACTATGCGCCTTTTACACTTATACTAAACGGGAGGTAGATGTTTTGTGGCTAATTCACAAAGCCCTGCAAGAGTACGCAAAAGTCATCATAATAAATTACTTTCAGTACCCATACATGTTTTTGATTGAGCAGAGATTCTCTAAGAACTGTGTTTAGGCTAATCAGATTGTTTTTATTAAATTGTCTGGGGTAACCCCTCCCAAAGTAATAACTTAATCCCCAAGACTCCACCAGATATTATTCTCAACAAACATGCACACTTGCACATGCACACATTCACAGTCAGGGTGCATGCACATTCAAGATACCACAAATAGGTGTTTTGAT
Organism: Lissotriton helveticus; assembly: GCF_964261635.1. Taxonomy (NCBI): domain Eukaryota; kingdom Metazoa; phylum Chordata; class Amphibia; order Caudata; family Salamandridae; genus Lissotriton; species Lissotriton helveticus. The sequence goes on along the minus strand of NC_136061.1, from coordinate 1,637,398,424 downwards.
CAAATACAATCTATCCAGCCAGATACTCTTCACCTGTCAACAACATTGAATAATTAATATTAACCTAAAATATTTTTCACTTAAAAGCCTTGCAAAACAGTAGGCTGTAAAATTTGAAAAAATTTCCCCTGAAAATCAAGAAATAATCAGACTCCGTGGGAGGATGCTTGTGCTGGAATGAACGATTCCCGATGGTATCTCCCTGTGAGTTAACAGGGATTACAAGTTATTTCCCCTTGATTGGAATGTAACACATGCACTAGTGATTACCGATTCTAATACCAGGTGTTTTTCACCCTTCTGGGCAACGTACTGGGCTCAAATTGACAAACATTTGCAATGGCGGCTCGCAGAGGGAGTGCAGAGGGCGATGGGGTGGGGGAGGGCCAGGGTGGGGGGGTTGTGGAGTCGGACGTACCACGGCCAGGAGTAAAGTAAGTAAATAAATAAATAACACTATTTACCTTGTGCACGCTGCATCGCCAACTCGGCGATGCAGCGAACTCAAGGTAAATAGTTGTATTTATTTATTTACTTACTTTACTCCTGTCTGTCCGACTCCACTACCCCCCACCATCCCCCTCCCCCGCCTCACTGCCCCGCAGCACTCCCTCTGCGAGCCGCCACTGAACATTTGGCATTTGTTTGTAGCGGGTGGCAATTGATGGGGGGAGGGGGCTCTTAGTCCTGGGGGGATACATAAAATGCGGGAATGGTGGAAAGATATATTTCCTTTCACTTCAGCTGGGGAGCTTTTCTGTTCTCCATTCAAAATATTAGGATGGGAAGAGTGGGTGCCGCTCCTCACACGTCTCTGGATCCGGTGTTTCTGGGTCCAAAATGTTCGAATTAAAAGCTTGAGGACCCAATAATTCCAGGTGCTGTGCCACTGGAAAAATGTAGTTGCCAGGAGCGGTATCCCCCCCTAGGAATACCACTCTGGGCAGCTCAGAATGATGGCCCTAGTCAGTTCTTTGGCAACCTTACACCTGCCTTGCAATTATTCCATTTAGCAATTTGCAGTAAAAAACAGAAAAATATTCTTTGCACCTGTTTTGCACACTTCATTACTACATTTTCACTATGTTTTTCTTGGATTCACCACAGTGTAGACAGTAGTGCTGAAACCAGCTGTGAAATCAGAGAAAGTGCAATTAACACTCCATCTAAGAAAGCATAATTACCACTCCAATCCTAATTGAGGCAGTGCTAAAAAAAAAGTGCTAACATTTTTTCTCAATTTCCTAGCTCTGCAAAGACCTCTAAATGAAGCCCTTAGGTGTAAGCTGTCTTTAAATGACCCACCTTTCCTTTCCAATTCCAATATAAAATAGCACTTAGATTAATTGCATTTGAACACTGGTATTATGCCATTCTCTGTGTAAATGCAATAACTACTGCCACACATAAAGAGGCATCACAGAAGTGTGCAAAAGCTATAAGCATGATGGTCTTCTCTAAACTCTACATATAAGCTGGCCAAAAACATCTTTAAAGAGCCCTTAGTTCTCCTTTAAGTAGCACAAGCTGAAGCTATGGGTGACCACAAACAGAGATGCTGGGAAGGAGTAGCAATTGACAATACACAGATCCAATAGATATAGGAAATAAATCCAAGTCAATGGTACATTCTTTATAACTGTTTTCTCTAGTAGCCAATATGAATCTTTGGATGATGAAAGCATTCTGAAAAAGTTTACTAGTCTCTACGAGTCAGATAAAGAACTCGGTGGGATATGTACAAGGAAGTGGCTGAGTGTGTCGTTAGCCTCCTTGGCTTAATGATATGCTCCGTCACTTCTGAAACGCAAGGCTGCACCATATTTACAAGATTGTGGTGCAGCCTTGCATTTCCCCATGAGATGGCGCTAAGTTTAACAACTTAGCGCCAACGCAGGCATCCTTGCACCAGAGGGCAAGGGTGTTTGCGTGCAGGGAAGGATTGTTTATGTGTAGGAAGGTGTCCCTTGATGCGCATAAACAATCCTAAAATGCAATTCTGTCACTTTCATGTGTGCTGCTTCATACAGCAAACATGAAAGTGAGAAAATTGCATTTTTTTTAAAGGTTTCTTTATGTACAGGAAGAAGTACCTTTCTGTAAAGAAACAAACCACGGCATTTTGCTTTTTCCATCTGTGCTGCACAAGGCAGCACACATGAAAAAAGCAAAAACGAGGAGAAATAATAAATTTCCCCTCGTTTTGCCAACTTAAGACCAGGATTTTCCTGGTCTTAATTTTGGCACAGCCTCCTATGTACACCACCCTTGTACATAGGAGGCAGAGTCAAATACAATGGGTGTTACAGTGAAATGCCCACCACAACACCCACTGCACTTATGTACAAGGTAGCGTTAAGCCCCGTTAAGAGGCTTAACGCTGCCTTGTACTTAAGGGGCAGCCCCTATGGCCAACACAATGTCAGTAAAAGTTACATTGTGGTGGTGATAGTGGCTTGTACATTTCCCCTCTGTTTTTCTACTCGGAGTCCTCAAAGTTTTTTAACTTTATGTTCGTTTCAACCTACGATAAGCAGATAGGCTAATTTTTTCTGAATCCCCATGTGCTTCTCTTGCAATAAACAACACTTTCACTCTAAATGCTAGTGAACGGTGGTTCATTGCTACAGATCTTACAATTGTGCCTATCTAACAAATATCATAGGTTAACTCTTTCAAACGGATTTTAGATCGCATTAAATCTGCTTCACCCCGTGATCCTCTTCCAATCTCGGTATTTCAGCAGCTTGAGACACCTTCACTCCTGATAATCTTGGAACTTCTGAATGCCTCCTTACAGGAAGCAACAGTTCACCCAGAGCGAAAGCACACAATGGTGCTTCCTCTTCTGAAGAAGGCCATTGCTGACCCAGACCAGCCTTTTAACTACCGGCTTATTTCATTGCTTCTGGCCTTCTCAAAGATTCTAGAAAGGCACATACATTTCCAATTAGCCCAGTTTGTCGAATCACAAAAGTTTCTATACCTATCACAGTCCGGTTTTAGAGCCGTTTTTTTGACTGAAACAACACTCTTTGGAGTCACGGAAAGGCTGCAACATCATTTAGATGTGGGAGATACGGTGGCTCTCATACTACCTGATTTAAGTGCAGCATTTGACACAGTGTCTCACACCGTGCTAGTGGAAGCTTTACGATCCTTGGGTGTTACTGGACCAGCACTTAACTCGCTCATTTCCGTTCTCACTGATCGGACGTTGCAGGTCTTTTCTCCAACTTCCCCTATGGGATACCTCAGGGCTCCATTGTAAGCCCTTTATTGTGTAATGTTTATGTCAGACCTTTAGCCAACGTTGCAGAAGAGGCTGGGTTGTCCATGTTCTCCTATGCGGATGACACCCAGATTATCTTCTCCCTCTCTGCGGAGAGAGCATCTGTGACAACTGCTCTACAGCTAGGGCTGCGTAATATTGCATCTTGGATGCAGGCTGATTCTCTTAAACTCAATGGGGAGAAAATTGAGGTCTTGATCCTGGGGAAGAACAAATATTGTCTGGGCCCCCAACATTGGCCTACGGAAATGAGTGGTTTTCCTCAGCCTTCTCGCCATATTCGGAATCTAGGCTTCATCGTAGATGATTTATTATCTATGAAAAACCAAGCAGTGAAAGTAGCTGCAACTTGCTTTACCATGCTAAAATGGCTTTAAAAGATTATCTGGATGTTGCCCAGCTCTACCCAGAGAATCGTGGTCCAGGCTCTTGTCACCTCGAGACTGGACTGCGGTAACATTCTCTATCTGGGGGCAAATAAGGATGTAACACGCAAGCTACAGTTGGTCCAGAACTCCAACGCCAGACTTATTTGTCAGGATCCTAGAACTGCCTCAATCTCAGACTCTCTGCGTGACCTTCATTGGCTCACGGTAGAGAGACAAATTAAGTTCAAAGCCCTGAGCTATATGTTCAAAATCAAATCTGGAGTGGCCCCTCAATACCTCCAGGCTCTGGTTCACCCCTACTTGCCTACATGTGCGCTCCGCTCTGCCACTCAGGTGAAATTCTCTGCTACTAGAATTAGACTGTTACGCATGGGCGGTCGATCCTATGCCTACTTAGGCCCCACTTTGTGGAACTCTCTCCCTTCACAATGAAACTGTACAGGAGAATTTCCATAAAAGTTTAACAACTTGGCTGTTTAACCAATAATCCTCTCTTCCTTCTGGTCCTTTCTAGTTGTCACTGGGAAACCCTTTTTGGGTAGCTGTTGCGCCCTACAAATTAAAATTAACATAACAATCCAATCAACAACATGGCAGCCTATGTTGAGACCATCTATTTAGCCATTGTTTGAAACTCATTCCAGCCTGCCTTTCTTTCCTCCTCATTCACTACACAAATCGCTATCAGTTTCCCATAATTTCCATACCCAAGCTTCTTTGCCACTAGTCCTTGTGTCCAGGTTCTCCTTTCTTCAATGACATTAGAAGAGAAACCGTATTTGCTTTTAATCTCCAAAAATTGCAAAAATTACTGCAGCCTGGTTACAAGAAGAACCTATGTCTATCTCCCAGAACCTCTAGTGGCGACTTTTAATAACCTTCAGAATATGTGTATTTCTGACTCCAGGGACCTGGAGTAACAACCGAAGGCACTGCAAACAGTCAAAGGCACTGCAACCTGGTCAGAGGAAGGTTCTATGTCTGAATGTGAACACCTGTAGCAATGACCACAGGGACTCAGCAGGTTAGGAAAATATTTGTTTCTCACTCCAGGTACCTCTAGTTACAGCCAAGCGTGCTCCAGCTGGAGTACAGCAAGACACTATTCGTGACTCCTTGGAACTCTAGTAAATAACATAAGGTGCTGCAGCCTGCAAGGAAACAGTTCTTAATTTTAAAAAAAAGAAGTGCCAGCGCAATTATCAGGAGTCCACTTGCTCCATCCATTGCTGCTGTTAGTGCTGACAATTACAGTATCAACACAGGCACTAACCATCACTTTGAAAAACACAATCTATTGCAGGGCTAGAGGGATGTTTATAGACCGAGCCTAAGTGTTATCCCCCGTAGGAATCAACAAACAACTACAAACTTAGGGGTCTAGATAAGGATTCAATCGTAATCCTCTGCTCGTCATCACCTTATCAATAGTACAAGGGTACGAACACAATAATACTACTAACAAACCAGATCACAAGATGTGAAGAACCAGTAACGTGAGTCACCCCTGGTGTAGGATTCCCATCAACAGTCTTGTAATGATCAATATTATCATTTGGAAGTCCTTATCGGGTATTGTGTCTCTAGATCATTGAGACCGGCATACCCCGATAACCAGATGCGGGGTAGCGACCCACAATCACTCGGTACTACCACATAGTGTTGATGTGATGGGAAGTGCAGTGTAAACAAAAAAAGTAAGTGGTGATCTTAAAAAAGGATAGGGAACTCAACCCAGAAAGCTTTAATAATTGTTGGCCCCTTCCTTAATAAAAACCAGAACAGTATAATATCGTCATCGCAGTCCAAACAAATAGCTGCGAGGAGACCAACATGTTTCAGCCACTAAGGGATAACTCCTTCGGCTTTCGTCAGGGTCTCTGTTCTATAATAATACTACTGCATTAATTGTGAATAAAGTGTGAAAAATTAGGAAAAAACACACAAGTGAAAACCAGTAAAGGATATAATGTTCCTTCGACTGTGTCACCTCCTCTCTTCGGAACCTGGTTGAATATGTACCAGAGTATCTGGGGAGTGGACCTCACCTCTTCCTGGACCTGGCTAACCATCACTTCCCTACAAGTGTGACAATTTCGACTATTCCAGGCACCCAAATCAATAAGAATGGCTTTGGCAATGGGTTTTAGTCATTTCTAATGAATGTTGAATTAATTACCCCTTGATGTTGTGCTAGTATCCAAACAAGACAAACAGCGCCACCATGTGGCAAACTGTCATAAGTGCCGGTGTTGCCAATTAAGTGCCGGTGCCGGGCACCCGAAACCACTGGCTCGAATTAAGCACTGCTAGGAAAAGATGTGTATTTGACTCCAGGAGTTCCAAGTGATTCCCTAAGATAGTGAAGCCTGCTGTGAAAAAGAATGTGTGTATACCACCATTAACAGTGCATTGATTGGAAGAGCTCCATCCCCATTTCTTATTTTCAGCCTCCAGCCCTGAATTCTACTTTATCACTTTTCCTCTGTTTGTAATTTAGTGTGTCTATGTACAAGTGTCTGCAATCAGCTTACAATATTAATGTGAAGTCTTCCAGACCATATAGGAGCGCATGATCATAACGACTATTGCAACCTAGCGTCAGCATATTTCTTAGAACCTGAAACTCATGAAAAAACAATATTTGATCTGTGAATATGAAAATGTATTTCGAAGCCACACCCCTCTGGGCTCAGGCTTGCTGTAAACAAAAGCATAGCCAACTTTTTGTCATTGTTTCTTCACACTTTCAACAAATGAGATTCCGGCACAACTGATCTATTCATAATATAATATCTTTAAATTGAAGGGAAATGGTGATGACCTGTGGGATTTCAAATACTTGCATAAGATACTGCAGCCTTATTACAGGAATGACCCAAGTCTGTCTCTGAGTGACCACTAGTAACAGTCTAAGGAATACTCTAATATATTTCACCTTGCTTTGGAAATTGTATATTTTCCACTCCAGTGACCTATGCTACTGCAGCTTGGTACAGAAAAGGACGTATGTCTCACTCCAGTACAGTGCCCCTGACACTATTGGCCTCTAGTAACCTCCTATGATATTGAAACCGGCTACAGCAAGCACTTACGTCTGGTTAGTGGGATCGCCACTAAGAAGCATCAGCAAAGTTGACAGAAATGGCTTTTCAGTTACTGGCCAGTCCTATTAGCTTTCGCGATGCTTGTTCAAAAAGGTGAGACCTATGACTTTGCCAAAGCTAGTTTCCATTTGGTGCTCTGAGAAACAAAAGTACATGAACTTAATGGAAAAGGAATTCTCTCCCTGCATGTAAGGTCTTAAGTAGAACTGGACTACCAACACATAAACCAATTGAGAAATGGGCTGCTGACAATGACTGACTGTTTGCAGAGTCTACATGAGAGATAATCAGGTAGTCTTCTAAATGGGAATGGGGGGAATAATTTGGCAGATTGGGAGCCCACCTATTTCACTAGAATTCAACTCTGCCAAACTCTAAATAGCGCAAAAGAAAAGGATCAGAGGCACCAGCACACACACTCCAGAAAACAAAGATCAGATCATGAACACTAGCTGGACACACATCCAAGCAAGACATGCCACTACTCAGACAGACCCCAGTAAATGACATATCTTGCCCCTTTCAAATGCTACCTAAGAATTGCAATTATTTGACCTTGATGCTCTGTCTGTCTCTCTGAACATCTGCTCCCTTGCCACAGTTGCATTAGTTGAATGAGGATGCAAGGAATGGGCCCAAAAGATCTTAGGGAACCCTGAAATGGTTTAAAGTATCCACTCTCCACAAGTGCAGCCACGATGTTTGTAGGTAAGTGGATGATGTTTCTTACTTGTACCAGCAATGTAGTCATCACATCATTGATGGTATGAAAGACATTAATCGAAAAGTCTCACTGGCAAAGAACTGCAGCCCCAACATGAGTTTGGCTATTAGTTGCATGGCGGTTACTATGCATGGTTGTGGTTCCAAATCATCTTAGATGACCTTGTGAATTATAAGAGAGAGCCATGGGCTGGTCCAACTACAATTCAATGCTATCGGATTTTGAAGTTTGGTTCTGGTGAGCATTAAGTATTTTTTCCTATGAGAATGATCCTTTATACAAGGAACACATTGCAAAAGCATGACAAATTCTGCGCTGCCACCATAATGTTGTGAGTTGCTTTTGATGTTTTGTTTTGCCTTCAATAGGGGGTTAAACAAAGTCAATAATAGAATGAGGGCTGGTATTCACAGATCTGTCAACTCGTATGGAGCCAAAGTGTGACACACGATTTTGACTTCTTTCTCACTGTCACCCTGTGAGGAAGCGATATCACACAGTGGCATGGAAAACAAGCTGGAAACCACTGGAAACAGTGGATTTCCAGCTCGTTTTTGGAGAACTTGAACTGCCGACATTCAGTAAGGGATGTGAAAACACCAGAGGGCATTGGCACCAACCTCAGAAAGTTTTTTTGTTTTTTTTAAGGAGTGGGTTCGGGAGGTGGGGAGAGTGCAAAACTGCCTCTTTGGTACTTCCCAGCATGAGGCCCGACCCCTCCAAGGTCTGGCAACCTCCAGGGCCAGGCCCGCTCCTCACCCAGTAGAGTTTTTGTTATAGTTTGCAGGTCTGTATCCAAAATTCTGCTCACAAGCCCCCGGTTGATGCAATTTAAATTTGGCATACCAAATACCAAGGCTGAGTAGTCATGAACACACATCATGCTTCTTTATTCCACTACCAGACACTTACAACGACTTGCGCTGGATTGCGCTCTACACTAGGGAATAGTATGATTTACTATTCCAACACCTTCCCTACTGTTCCACACACTGGAGTTGGAATAGTAAATCATGCTATTCCTAAGTCCAGCGCCTCTAGCGCAAGTCGTTATAACGACTTGTGTTGTAACGAACATGATGTAAACTACCGCATTGTGAATGTATGTGATGTAACGTCATACATTCGTAAATATCTGATGCAAAAAATATAAGTGCTGGTTTAAAAAATGAATGTCAGTGCCCCCCACTGGCAACCACCAGCTTAAAGCAGGCACTAGCCCCATATTTGTGGCACACTTTGCCATGTTTATGTTGGTACACCGTTTGCTTCATTTATAGCTGCACTCTTAAACTGGTTCAAATGTATTGATATCATGAATTGCATTACAATCCTTTATTTGCTCTACCACCAACAATCAATCTACTTCCAGCAATCAAAAACAAGCCTGCATGTGTCTTCCAAAGATTTTACCATGTACATAGAATTGAAAAAAGCACTTCTATAATAGAAAAATAGTAATGATATGAATTTGTACTGAGATGTGTTTTGGAAGGATGTGGAATTTTATCCAATTTGTTTTGATGTTTTTCTGTATTAGACATCAGTGTTGCTCTTTTGTCCTTGGTCCTTATTACAACATTCACCGATGTCCAAGTGTGATGAAACTGTACGTAACAAATCAGAAGCGAAACTCAAGTTTCAAGGTTCTCACCCGATTCAACTACGTAATATATACCACCCTCCTGGTGATTCTCTTCCCTTCTCTGAGGAACTATCTGAGCTTCTTACTAAATACTTGAAGTCTAACTCAAAAAATCTCTTCCTAGGAGATTTTAACCTCCACTGGAATGAGACAGAAGATCCCACAGTCAACCTCCTCACTAATCTTCTTGAGAACAGTGACCTCAAACAACTCTGCCATTATCCCACCAACACCAAAGGGGCCACTCTTGGCGCTATCATTGCCAACAATGACTAGGGCTCCTTTTCCAACATCATCCCCATCATCTGGTCTGACCATCACCTCATCTGTTCTCAATTACCACCCCGGCTCCACCCCCTTCCCCCCCCACCAAAAACATCCAATTCAAGAAATGGACCAGAAATCTTAATCGTATCCCCCCTGGGGAACTAGAGTCTAAACTCCAAGCACAACTTCTTCTCACCCCTCTCTCCCAAAATGCTAGCGAACTCACTGAACATTTTAACAAAACTGTCTTTGATGTCTTAGACCAAATCGCCCATCTAAACTAACATCTCTATGAAATATTCCATCCAAATCGTGGTTCAATTCAAATCTCAACAATGAAAGACGCGCACTTAGACTAACTGAAAGAACATGGAGACAACACCCATCTCCTGCCCATCTTGCCCTCCTCAGATCCGCTAGATCCACTTACAAGAAACACATTTTCCCTGAAAAAGCCTCCTTCTTCTGTACACAACTTGATCGGGCCATAAAGAAACCTAGAGAGCTGTTCGACATAGTTCAAAACCAAACATCTTCTGCCCCTCCTAAATTGATGGCCTCAACTGAAAGATGCAAAGAAATTACAAATTTCTTCTCTGAACAAAATCGCCAAAATAGATCAATCCTTCCTTGTAACTCAGATCCTCCCAACCCCCTACCTACCGCTGAGTCTTCCTCTAAATCACCCTCCCTATTAACTCTTCCCCCTGATACCAGCATTTCAAACTCACAACTTAAAAACAATGCCTCCTGGCATAATTTCTACCCCGTAACTGAGCTTGAAGTCTCTAACATCATTTCTAAACTCAAACCTTCCTCTCACACTAAAGACTTCCTCCCTTACAACCTTGTCCATGAGCTAAAGCATATCATTGCCCTTTATTGGACTACAATCACCAACTGCTCCCTTTCCATGGGATGTGTCCCTGGCTCCCTCCAACTCGGACAAATCACTCCCATTCTTAAAAATCCCAATGCCGACCCTATCGACCGGAACAATCCCCACCCGATCTCCAAACTCCCCCTGCTTTCTATAACCCTTGAAAAATGTGCCCTGCTCCAACTGGACAAACACATTGAAGCTTTTAACCTACTGTACTCCTTACAATCCGGCTTCCGAAAAGGCTGCAGTACAGAAACTGCCATGCTAAATATAGTTGATGACATCCACCACTCCCTTGATAATGGCGAGACCTGCCTATGTATTCTCCCCGACCTCTCAGCCGCGTTTGACACAGTTAACCATCCTGCCTTACTTAACGCACTCAAAGTTCGCTTTGGTATCAATAGTCCTGTCCTCAAATGGTTCTCCTCCTACCTCCAACACAGAACACAACAAATCAAAATCTATAACAGCCTCTCTAACCCTACACCTGTCTCCCTAGGTGTCTCCCAGGGATCTATTCTTTCTCCATCTCTCTTCAACGTCTTCACCCTCATTCTAAAACAAGCTGGAATCAACTACTACCTCTATGCTGATGACACACAACTTTATTACAAGATTAAATCCCACTCTGATGTCCTGCATCTTAACAACACCCTGTCAAAGATCCAATCCTGGTTCCACTCCAATCATCTCAAACTTAACCCTAAAAAAACTGAAATCATTCTCTTCTCTCCAAAACACAAACCTCTACCTATACAAACATGAATCTCTGACCTTAATGCCTTTAACTGTCAGCTCTCCTTATCCAACTTTGCAAAATATCCTGGTATCTCCATTGACAACTGCCTAACTCTTAATGTCCACATAAAAAACTCGGCCAAAGGAGCACTCTTCAATCTCTGCCAACTCAAGAAAATGAAACCCTTCATTCCAGCTGACGGCTTTAAATCGGTTGTCCAATCTCTCGTCCTCTTGAGAACTGACTATGGTAACGCTATCCTCTCCAGAACTCCTAAAGTTCAACTAGCCCCACTCAAATCTGTGCTCAACCTTGTGGCCAGGCTAATCTCTGACTGCAAAGGTTTTGACCACATCTCCCCAGCCCTTAAAGCCCTTAAATGGCTACCCATCAAAGGCAGATCCACCTACAAGTTTGCATGCATTACGCACAACGCCCTTCATCAAAATGCCCCACTGTATCTCACTGAAAAACTCAACAAAGCAGGCTGCTCCAGACCACTGAGAAGCACCAACGCTCTCTCCCTTGTCCCACCTCTGTTAAAAAAGAAAACCACACAATCGCGCTCTTTCTCCAGAAACGTCCCTAACATCTGGAATGCCCTCCCTAAAGACCTGCGTTGTAACCCCTCCTACATCAGCTTTAAAAAAGACCTCAAACTGCACCTGCTCAACAAATATTGGGGTCCATAATCCTTTTCAATTAATGAATCAATCAATAAAAAACTTTATTTTGGTCAATGTGACCTTAAAAGTGCAAATAACAATACATGCAGATACTTTCAAAACTTCAAAGAGAGTTAGGTGCATGTAATAAAAGACAATTGATAAAAACAGGAGTAGGCATTGCTTGACACACATTTGTGATTGGTGATTGCCAGCCTCAGTTTTAAGATGCCCTCTATTCTAGTTGCTTCACGAAGAAATAATCGCATAAAAAATATTGCAACGGATTGATCAAAACAGGAGACAGTACTTCACATTTGAAAGTGCATAGTGCAGAATAAATAAATAATTTAGATAAGAGCAATTTATCCTAAAAACATATTCACGAATGCTACCTATAAAATATTTAATTAAAGCAGTGGTGGGCATTACCTGGCACTAAGGTGGCCACAATTCAAGCTACTTCACCAAGGGATAATTTCATCTGATATAGCAGTGAGTTGCTCGAGGCAGGAAACAGTACTGGCATTTAAGAATCCTTAAAACTTACTAACTAAATAAATAAATTAAAAGGTCAGTTTCTCCTAAAGCATGGTTACAAATACTGCACGCGTAACTCGGATACAGCTGGTCATTAGGCAATAGGACGTAAATGCAAAAAAGAGAAAAATGTCCATGGGTGCATACTTTTTCCAGATAGTTGGTAATATAGAGGGGTCCTAAAAAGGAACTCCGTTTTGTTCGTGCAGAGCCATGATCTATGTTTTTTAAGATGGTTTTAAAAGTGCTCTGCGGGTACACCTCATAGAGAATAGGAAGCCTGCTACTGAGTATACTATCGGGATGCTACAGTCGTGTTTCAGTATCCTGAAAGCAACGCCTAGTTCCTAGGTTTCTACAAATCTGTACCAACATCGTTTTCTTGCCTTATGATAACCCGGGCAGGTGAAAAACACGAGGAGGACTGACTCTACAGGGTAGTCGCAAGCCGGACACTTTAAGACTTGCAGACCCCCCCCCCACTTGTGCGTGAAAGAGCAGAGAGGCAAGGCCCCATGTCTGAACTGTAGATAAAGCTTTCTAGCAGATGCCGGCTTAATATCATCCAGGGCCAGCTCAAGGCTGTCTCTGTCTTTAATTTCTAAAAAGGCTGAGGTCAACTTGCCTGCTAGGGGGTTACTATGAAGCTGTGCTAGTTTAAACTCCGCATAGTGGTTCTTTAGCGATTTCCGTGAGAGTGAGATGCAAGCGAGTTCCGGGTCGCCCCAGAGTTCCCCCTGCCCCAAACTAGCTGTCAAGTGTTGTATTACGCAAGCCACGGCAGTTTGGATGCCCACAGTAAATTCATCAACTCTTTTAGTTCCTCCCTGTATGCTACGAGTTCTGGAGTAACCCACAAGTGCCGCCCATATAATAGAGGTCTAAAATTGGATTTGTCGGCGATTGCCCTTACTCCCAGATCTAATCGGAGAGGGGTGAGCAGGGTGCTCCAAGGGAGGTTAAACAACTGTCTGAGGAAGTTGTTCTCTGTCTGGGCAAGGCCCTCAAGACTACTGTGGCCCCATAATTCTGTGCCATATAACGCCCCTCCCCTGGCTTGAACTTTATAGATTTCAGTGGCAGGGCTCACTGGTTTGTGGCTGGACTTACCGAAAAACTTCATTACGCCACCTGAGGATTGCACCAATTTTAGTGTTGATTTTTTGATTTGCCCTCCCCAATCCATAGTCTCTGTGATTGTGATGCCAAGATAATCGAAAGAGGAGACTCTCTCGAGGGGTTTACCATTTAAGGATGGGTTTGTTTGTGTACTTTTGGTAGTGTTGAACGCCATAAATTTGGTTTTCTGTAGATTAATTTCTAATCCTCTTTTGCTACAGAACGCTTCAAATCTATTGAGCACCCTCTGGAACCCCATGGGTGATTTAGATACTATTAAGGTATCATCGGCAAACATCATTGCTGGGATTTTGCGTGATGCCAACTTAGGGGCATCAAGATCTTTCTCTGCAAGCAGGAAGTCTATCAAGCCATTTATGAGAGGCTAAAAAGAGTGGGGGCAAGCACACAGCCCTGTCAGACGCCACGTTTAATTGGGATGAGGGCTGTTAGTTTTCCCTCCTTGCCGAACCTAATTTGGGCATAATTACCCTCATGCAGTTTCTTTATAAGTTGAGATAGGTATGCTGGAGCCTCCATCTCGTGGAGAACTGCCCACAACTTTTCCCTTGGGACCAGATCAAAAGCTGATCTCAGGTTAACAAATATTAAGTAGAGGCTGCTACACTCCAAACACACGGTCTTCCAGTGTAATAGTTGTAGCCTGAGGATTTGGTCCAGTGTGGACAATTTTTCTCTAAACCCTGCCTGTAGGGGGGTAAGTATCTTCTGTTCCTCCATCCAGTTATGCAGCCGAAGCAGCAGCATACGTGCAAAAACTGTTTGCGTAATGTCTAGGAGGCTAATCCGCCTATAATTGGTTGGAAATAGCGGTGAGCCCTTTTTGTGGATGGGGATTATTTCGGCTCCAGACCAGCTGGCAGGGATCTTCATGCTTTGGAGTATGGCATTGAATAACACCCAGAGGTATGGTGCCCATACAGTTGGTTCACTGCGGAATAAATCTCCGGGGATCTTATCTAATCCGGGTGCTTTACCTGGAGCTATTTTAAAGAGAGCGCCACTAATCTCGTTTAGACTTGTACTGGAAATATAGTCATCATTTTCATTGGCATGCTTTGTTGCGGTCGAATGATCAGTCCCCACAAAGCATCCCTTGGTGGTCTCGTCTTCCAGTATCTCTCCCCTTGAATAGAGGGATTCAAAATTGTCCCGCCAGACCTCTGCCTCCAGATTCGGCTCTATCGTTGATTTAGCACCAGAGCTACCAGTGTTAACAACTTTCCAAAAAGTCCTCATGTCCCTGGAATCTAGAGCTTCTCAAAGTATCCCACTTATCTATTTCACACCCTTTTTTAGGCTCGGTAACAGCGGCTGTATAGGCCGTTCTTGATGTTTTAATTAGGGAACGGTCATTGGCCTTGATGGACAGTACCAAAGATCTTTTGGATTTGTGACAATGTTCGTTGTACCAAGGATGAGGGGGTTTCCAGTTTAGCCTGATAGTTTTTGTGGGATAAAAGAAGTCTAATGTGACTTCTCCTAGCTTACCATGGTTCATGGTAACCATCTGAAGGTCTATTCTGTCCCCATTGGGAGATAGTGAGTTTGATGCAGTCAGAAGCACCGGATTCAGGGCATCATATAGGGTGCTGAGTCTATCTTGTGACTGACTAATATCTGACCATCGCACTCTTCTCCTGCAATTTGAGAGTATCAGCCTGTCATCAATGGGGTATGTGTACTTTGGGCGTTCCTGGGATTGAGCTTATTGAGTTCAAGTACTAAAGCATTATGGTCGCTATCGAACCGTGGTATAACTTTGAAGTCGATTAACCTGTGCCAGGATTTGGAGTCAATTAAAATATAGTCCAACAAAGAACCTCGCTCATTTCTATGGAAGGTATAATTACTAGATGTGTCGGACGGTGTTCTACCATTGCAAACTCTTAAGGAGTGTTTCAGGACAAGAAAGTTCATCTTCATCACCAGAGGGCAACATTTTTTAACTGGTGGGCACCTAGTCTCCGGGATAGCCCAATATTTATCCTCATCAAGGAGGCTATCATGAAGCATTCCCTTAAGTGGCTCAAACTGACAATTAAAATCCCCTACTATGATCACCATGTGATTATCTGCAATGGCAGCTAAGAAGGTCATTAGATCTTCCAATGTTTTTGACTCCTTGCCCTGGATAGCTGGTCTGGAATACACATTTAAAAGGGCTACAGAGGTCTTTGGTGGGAAATACAGAATGACACACAAAATATCGTTAGATGCTGTGTCGATCTGTTTAGCCGTACAGCCCAAATGGACTCCCCCCCCATGTACTAAGCCCTCCCGATGGTCTCCCTTTTCCCCCTGATGTTGCAGGAATGTTAAAAGTGGGAAAACCCAATTTTGAAATGTCCCCTCTGGCATACGTCTCCTGGAACATGCAAATCTCATGTTGGTCAATAAAAAGGCCCCAATTGGGGTCATCTATCTTACTATTCAGACCTGCCATGTTCCACAATAGGACCCGTGTCCTTGGTCGATTGAGGCAGTTGGATTTATTAGCCACTGCAGGGGTTAGTTGTAATGGGGCCTCACTGAGTATAATGTTTTCCTTCAAATCGATCCCTCTAGTTAATGTAGGTTTTTGCTCATCAATCCTTTTCCTTTCTCACTTGTTCTACCCCTCCCACCATTAAGCTTACCCCCTTCTCGTGTTACTGTACAAAAATATGATTACCTGTATCCATTTTATTTATCTTGATAGCTCTCTGACATATGTAAATTGTATTTTTTCTATTTGCCCTTTTTAGTCTAACCCTGTTTGAATTCCACGTTATGAACAATTGTGTTATTCCTGTACTGTATTCATACTCATGTAAAGCGCGCTGATACCCCCGAGTCTAGCCAGCGCTATATAAAACCTTTTAAATAAATAAATACATGTTTGAGGGCTTTTTTTCAGCCACGGAAAAACTTATGCATTCAGGAAAAATAGCAAAGTATATTTCACAAGAGGTAGAAATACCAAACCTGTATTGTATTTGGAACTGCGCAATGACATCTCAGAAACACTTTCTTCAGCTAACCATAGGATAGCTGCCATCCATCAACATCCAATGAAGCATAATACTTCCTAGTTCTCAGCAGTCTATCTACGACTGCAGCCCCTCTGGCACAGTGTCAAACTTTAGGCCCGAGGATGAAATTTGACCAAATTCGGCTAAATATGTGTCCCACTTCCTCCATCGTCCATGAATGTTTTATTCTGACCTTGGCACTTTATGAATTTAGAGAGAATTTGCCTGTAACCTTTTAATACTAAAGCTGGGAATTACGTGCCCACTTCATAATTCATCTTCTTTTGTTCTTGTAAATCAAGTGTTTGACATTGCAGCTCTGAAAAGGCTCAATGTTTGGCAAAGACGCACATGAATTAACATCTTTGCCATTGTGTTGCCTCAGTCTGTTTTTCTGAAGAAATGGAGGAATTGACATTTCGTCTCACGAAAAATTGTCTGCTGAGTTGACTTTAAATTAACCTCTTAATGTGGACTTTGTGTCCTGGCGACAAATATATTTTGAGTCTGTCACAAAAATATGGGAAAATATAATCAAAAAAAGCTGTCATAGTCCAAAAGTTGTATCAAATAAAGCGAGGACTGCCACTTGATAATTTAAGCCACACTGTGTGCCACAGTTTTGGGTTAACCAAAGTGTTGAAGAGCAGGGGCAAGTGCTTTTTTGGCACAGGAACTTTGAAGACATGCGCTGTTTTTGGTTGGAAATGTAGCAGCTTTTGTTGACACATCTAAAGTAAGCAACTTAATATAGCGAAATAGCATACACAAAGCAACATAACAGCACGAATAAAACAGAACAGAGCACATATGACAAACCAGTCGAAACACAACATAAAACACGGTACAACACAACAAGAACACG
Organism: Lissotriton helveticus; assembly: GCF_964261635.1. NCBI lineage: Eukaryota > Metazoa > Chordata > Amphibia > Caudata > Salamandridae > Lissotriton > Lissotriton helveticus. The sequence goes on along the minus strand of NC_136061.1, from coordinate 1,637,381,151 downwards.
TAGAAATAAAGCAACACGCAAACACAGCAGTACTAAAAAAACAACAAAACACATCACTACCACAGACAGGTTTATGATAACAATTTAAGATGTTGTTTATGTTTACCTTGATTCTGAACGGAGATGCTAGCTAGAAAAGCCTGAAATTGCTGTCAGTTGGTGGGGAATGCAACAAGAGAAGGTGAGAGGAAGGAAGGCAGGAAGGAGGGAGGGCGTGTGGGTAAGGGAAGATTCAATGAGAATGCATGTGTAAAAAACGTGATTTGGACACAATGGGCCGTATGTACAACAAAATGTCAGAGTGTGGATCTGCGCCAAATTTGACAGCGCTGCTCTCCGACATTTTCAAAATACAGGGATGTGCCGTATTTACTACAATACGGCACACCCCTGTGTTTTCCCTAGCACTGGCGCTAAAATTGACTGCCTAGCACCAACGCAGCCACCCTTGCACCATAGTGCAAGGGTGTCTGTGTTGCAGGGAATAATTGTTTATGTGCAGGAAGGTGTCCCTTCCTGAACATAAACAATCCATAATGGCTATTTGTTATTTTGTATGTGTGCTACAGAATGAAGCACACATAGAAGTAGCAAATTGTCATTATGTAGTGATTGTTTATGTGCAGGAAGGGACACCTTCCTGCACATAAACATCATTAATGACTTTTTGCTATTTCTGCAGAATGCAGCACACATAGAAAAAGCAAAAATGAGGAGAAATAAAAGCATTTCTCCATATGCGCTCTTCTAGCACTACTCTTACATAGTTTTGGGCGCTGCCACATATTTACACCTTCTTGTAAATCTGGCGCAGCAGCAAAATGCAATCGGTTTTGTGGTGGAACGCACACAGCAACACTCATTGATCGCCCCTTTCAGACAGATACCAGAGTGAAAGGATACCGCCACCAGAGTGTCAAAAAAAAGGTGATGCTCCAGTGGCGCTAGGGGCTTGTATTTAGGCCCCAAAGTTTTCAGGATTTCCTCGGAAAAGCAACCAATGAGTGTTTTGCTCACTCGCCTCACTTACTGTTCAAAGAGGGGGGTATTTTATTTTTCTGCCTACTTCCTTGACCACAACAAAATGCCACACTATATATATGCACACGTATTTTAGTCACACTTCATTGTTGCCTTAAACATACTTTCATATTAAGGAGAAAAAAGTGTGCTTACACCAAGTACATGAAATAGCGCCAGTTAAAAATCTATCTTTTATGATCAGCTCCATACCTTTTTACTGGTTGTCCCTTCAGTTCCACAAAGGGTCGACTCCTAAATTAAAGCTTCTATTCATGTCCAAGGATGAAAATGAAACCTAAATGTCACATGAAAACTGTGATAGAAAAATGTATTCTCTGTAACAATTACCTAAAGCCAAACTATCTCGCTACAAAAAAAGCGAAAGAGCCATAATGAAAGCTTTTCCTCTAATCTTCATTATCAGAGTATCTCAAAAGGTGGAAAATTAATTGGATGACGTTAAATATCCTCTTTTCATGTCAACAAAATTGGTTTTTCTAGGGATTAAAGGATTAGCGTGCTGGTAAATCCCTAAAGAGGTTAAAACACTTTATTATTCATGACAAAAACAAAGATTCAGCATTAAATTTTACATGCAGTTCGCCAATGATATTCAATATATCGAGACAGGGAAACACTATATATTATTGAGCAATACTTTATAGCATTTGCATGTTGGAGATTATTTTTGGGAAAAATGTTGCTGGACGACAAAGCCCGCTTCCTGCAAAGATCTGCTTTAACATCTGGAGTTGCTTTTCAATTACTTAGCAGCAAATAAAGAATTAATTTTAGTTTTAGCTGAACAAACCCACTCCACTTATGACTGTGAGGGTGCTCCACTGAGCTCCCTTCTCTTATCACCCGTGCTTGCAGGGCCGGACTGGGAACTCAACCGGCCCTGGCAAAGTGCTCGGCCGGCCCCCCCTTCCCCTCTGAGGGGGGAGGGGGGGGGGGGGGGGTTGGAGGTGCCGCCGAGCTCTTTGCCGGAGCCGGTTTTTGACCGATTTTGGTACAGGGCTGATTTTGCCCCTGGGGGATTGCCCGGTGCCCGCTATGGCCAGTCCGACGCTGCGTGCTTGAGTCCCTGTGGCAACAGAAGACCTGTATTTGTGCCTGCAACTGCTCAAGAAAACACGTGTATTTCTGACTGCGCTTTGTGAGAAGTTTGGAAGGGACTAATTGAATGGATGGTGTTTTTTGTTTTTGCGACATTACACCAAACCACCATACTTTAGTGCCATTAGGGGCAAATGTTTCGGAAATGCCTTTCTCACTTTTGCACGCCGCACTCTGATCCCCTCCCCATTTAAGTGCCCCTCAACCCTTCAGGGCGGGCCATTTAGCCCAAGACCAATGAGATATGGAGATTGAGGGTCCCTTATCACATTCTGCAGCAATTCCCCATCATTTTGTGTTACGTTACCCCCACCTGCCCGCCCGTCAATATTGCAGCTTATTTTGAGTTTTGTATATTGAAAGGTACCTAAAAAGTTTCACTTACATGAAAACACAGGTACAACATCGATAGCAACAGCACAAACCTCTCTAAAACAAAGAATATTTGCCACACAGGTAGGAGCAGTGTATGATATATGGAACCTCCCATACACAGAGCAGTTAGAATATGAGCAGCAGTGCATATTCCATGTTTGACATCCTTTCATCTTACATACATACTGTTTCATTTTTATGGTAAGCATATGTTGGATCTGGCCAGGTGCGCAACACCCATTGGGCTCACGGGGCTTCAGCCCTCCCCGTCGTGTCCGTCAGCCCGGGCAGAGACAGCTTCGCGGGCTGGCGAGCATCTTATTGCAGCAGCACCCGAGTACTTAACAGGTCTTTAAAAGACCATTTACTTGCAAATGAGGCTTTTGTTGTGTGCTGACCCCTTCTTACAGCCACTCTGTCTAAGGTGGAAGAATTAGCCCCCCCGAAATATTTTTCAGCCGCCCCCCCGAAATTTGGCTCTAGTTGCCCGCCTGGATCTGGCCCTTTTTGCAAGTTTATCCCCGACGTTTTGCCTCCTATTTTTCAGACCCTCTTTTTAGTTGGCTTTTGGCTGTCTGTCTAAATTGTACTGGTGATTGGCATATTTGATTTAATGGTAAGTCTCTAGTAAAGTAATGTAATGTACTGTAATGTAATGGTATATTTATATAGCGCGGCTATCACTCCGAGGAGCTTCTTGGCGCTGAGAATGGAAACCCAGATTGAAAGAAGAGGTGGTTTACTGCAAGATGGTAGGGATGGGAAATCAGATCAGCATTTTGCATAGAGTGTCCGGAGCACTGAAGATCCAGGTGTTTTGTGCCTTCCTAAACAGGGACTCTGATGTAATTTGACCTAGTTTTGGGGTGAGTTTATTCCAGGCCTTTGAACCTAAGACCGTGAGTGATTTTCCTCCATTTGACACCAATCTGAAGGCAGGTATTGCTGACAGATTGGCATTTGCTGATCTCAGGCTTCGGGAGGGAACATAGCTCTTGAAACCAGTTCGGAGGTATTGGGAACCCCGAGAGTGGAAGACCCTAAAAGTGATAATGAGGACCTTAAACAGAATGCGTTTGTGAATTAGTAACCAGTGTAGGATATCTAGTGCCGCTGTTGCGGACGATCGCCTGGGTCATTTTAGTACCAGCCATGCAGCCGCATGCTGGACCATCTGGAGCCTATGCAGTACTGCTCTATTAGTTTCTGCATATAGACTATTGCAATAATCTAGCCTGGAGGTGAGAAGGGCAACGGCGACAGTTTGCCTTGTCGAGATGGGAATTAGATCAAAGAATTTCTTGAGGCTTTTTATGATGTGAAAACAGGTCCCAGCAACTGTCAGGGATTGCTGTTTAAACGATAGGCTAAGGTCACATTTTATTCCAAGGTTTCTGACCACGGTTACTTTGTTTGGAGGAGGAGTAGTATTTTCTGGCCACCAGAGTTAGGGCAAAAAAATATTTTGTTGACCTAATGGTAAAATGTCGTTTTTTTCCAAATTAAATCTCAGGTGGTTATTGTTCATCCATCTGAAAGTCGCTGTGAGACAGTTGCAGAGGTTTTCTTCCGCCTGGGTAGTATTATTATCTAGGACCAGGATTAGCTGCGTATCGTCCACATATCAGATGGTGTTTATATTGAAGGAGTATATTAATTTAATCAGCGGTGACATATAGGCATTAAAGAGGGTAGGGCTAAGACTGGAGCCCTGGGGAACCCCTGACAGAATTGCTTTCTCCTGAGAGTTATATTGACCTAATGTGATCATTTGACAGCGATCTTGCAGGAAGTTATTAATCCATTGTGGTACAGTGCCAGATATGCGATATGATGCGAGACAGTCTAAAAGAATGACATGTGAGACCGTATTGAAAGCAGCCGACAGGTCTAATAACTCTAAGACTGCTCACTTTCCCTGGTCAAGGGCTGCTCTCAGGGTTTCAGTCGTATACAATAGTGTGGATTCTGTGGAGTGTTGTGCCCTGAAACCTTATTGATTAGTGTGCAGTGCATTGGTTTTCTCCAGAAATGTTGTAAGTTGCCTGTTGACGCATTTTTTAGTCAGCTTACATAGACTAGGGAGGAGCGAGATGGGGCGTAGGTTAGATAGAATAGTCGGATCCGCCAGTTGATTCTTTTGCAGTGGTTTTACTGCAGCCAGTTTCCACTCTACTGGGATCTTTGCTGTGCAAAGGGAAGAGTTTATTATGTTATTTATATTGGTATTCACAATATCTATGAGAGCGTATAATAGGGTAGGGAGGCTAGGATCGAAAGGAGATCCAGATTTAATGGACATAATCGCCAGAAGCGATTCTTCCATTGTAATAGGCTTAAAGGTCAGCATACTTGCTCTGCCTGTGTCTCCGGAAATTCCCTTATAAGTGGAGGGGAGAGTGGGCGAGGGGATGTCTGTAGATCTGAACCTTCTCTTCAAAGACATCAGCTATCTTATTGCAGAGACTCTGAGAGGGGGGAATTTCGTGTTGTAGACTTTTAGAATTTGTGAACAGATTGACTATTTTAAAAATCTCTTTTTGATTGTTATTGGTAGTTTTAATAGCCTCCGTATAATGTGCTTTTTTGGAGGTTTTAATCAGGGTGTGATATTTTCTGAGGGCTGTTTTGAAATATTTAAGCTCATTTGCATCGTAGTTTTGACGCCATATGTGTTCTAACGACCTAACGTGTCCTTGTAGTTCTTATAGGGATTGCGAGTACCATGGGGCCGATGTTCTTTTTTTTAAGAACTATGACGTGAGACTGGGGGTACCAGCTGATCTTTCAAGGCATGTATCCACTGCCCAAAAAGCTGGCTATCTGCTGTAGGGTCTCCTAGCATGTTGGGTCTGCCCATGAGGGCTTTTGAAAGGCGATCTGGATGTTCCATTAATTCATTCCATCTAGCCTTGCCCTGTTGTGAGGACTTGTTATAATCCCTACTAAGAGTCCTATTCTTAGTCAAGATATCAAAAGTAATTAATTTATGATCTGTCCATGTTTGATAAACGGGGGGCATGACTTCAAGGGTTTTCAAGTTTGAACATATACAGTCCAGAGTATGGCCAGCCCTGTGAGTGGGAGATATGGTGCATTGTTTGAAGCCAAGTACGTCCATTATCTCCTTGAAACAAATAGCTCCTGGGTCCTTGTGAGATCTTACCTTGCAAGAGAGTGCCTGCAGTCCCTCTCTATGTAATGCCTGTTTTTGGCATGTCTGTCTGTATAACGGTGGGCTCCCGATCGGAGTGTCATCGTGTTGCCGGTGCATGGATTATTGCGTTCATGCCCCAGACGTCTGTCTTGGAAGCCGAGGTAATTTCTCGGAGGCGCTTTGGCATCATCAACGTTAGCATGCAACCACTTCACCTGCTCGCAGCAGAGTCATCAGGATCTCTATGCGCATGTGTCAAGACTGTGATAAGGGCTTACGTCATAGTGTAGCCCTGGAAGCGGTGACCACTTAATGCTAACATTGTGGCCACTAGGAGTGTGCTGCTTTTTGGTTAGTAATCCACAGAGAACTTACGGATCAGTTGCATGAGTTATGAAGCATTTACACGTGCGTGCCCTCCAAAACCATGGTAGACATAAACTCACTTCCTAGACAGTTGTTTGCAACCACTAGACCTGTTGATGCAGGATGTAGGGATTCCTATGTGCATGCGTGGAGGACTGCATTGAGGGCCTACTTTAACATTAGTAGTGGAAACTGCCTTACGCTAATGTTGTTTGCAAAGAAACAAGGCACGCAGCTTGGCGGCATAATCCTGCATTAATCCTATTCGTTACACACTAATCATGCCTTTAAAGACTGCCGCTGATCACTCACTGCATCCTCCAACTCTGGTGTGAAATCAAGGGCTCTCCGTCCTTGCCCAGTGATTCCTGAACCGGGCTCTGCTCCACCCGGGACAAGGGTGGTGCCTCGACTGGAGCCTCGGGCGGCTGCTGCCACATCACGAGCCCCGGGGATTCCACGTGGTGTTGGGCCTCTCTGCCAGGTGTGAGGCGCCCGCCCGGCTCCATCTGATGAGCTCCCTGCCGCCCTCCTGCAGTGGCTGCAGATTGCAGGCAATCCCCAAAGAGGACTGACAGCTGGGGAAAAAATCCTTTGCAAAGGCAGCACTTTGACTGCGATCTCAGTGGGCCACGGTAGTTATGAGAAGTACGCAAACACGATCACTCCTCCGCGCCATTTTGCATATCTGCTTCCCACTCCACCACCATTTCGAGGAGCTTGCCCATGCACATTTACTGCCCATAGGAACCCTCGCTGCTCCTTGGTGAATCGGGTGAGAGCGCCTTCCGATTACGCTCAGCACCGCAGCTTTGTTCCTCCACCTCTGTAGCACATTGGACATTGTTTCCCGAGTAACCCGGGGCCCTGAAGATATGCTGCGATCTCGTCATACATACCTGTCACAACTCATCATCCCGCCAGCTTCAGAAGCCTGTGGCAGACTGAGACTTGCATTTAGCACTATGTAGCACTGCAGTCTGCAACCTGTTCTACCTCTAGGTTCCATACAGCTTGCACGTCTCCCTGGTGGGCACCCTCAGGAAGTTGTCAATGTGCTCTGGCGTATACTGGTCATCACGACAGCCTGACCCATCTGCCTATACCATACCCAGGGTCGGTCATCTCTAGACTATTAGAATCGCTCTACCTACTTTACGGGACTCAGCTTCCTGCCAGCATTGTAGGCCAGAAGCACCAATCTCTTTTTCCAAAGGCAGTGCCCAAAATTTGGACATACACGGTCACAGATCGCGGCCTGCATCTTGCCATACGCAGCGTTGTGGCCCGTGACCTGCTCTGATTCTTGCTCCCACCTGGCCTGCACATCATACCTGCTGGCACCCTCAGCCAATGCTCAACATATACCGGCGCATATTGGCAACCACTGCAATGTGACCAATCTGAAAGACCCATACATTAGGGCCTTTGCAGTGGACAACTGGTCGCACAACACACCGACATTAAGGGGGCAGCCTTCAGCATTGCCTGCACTGCTGCACATTCACTTTCTCCCCCCCTGCAATGATGGCGAAACTGGATGGCCACCAGCCCAAGCTTGTCTTCGACGCCAAAAAGACTAGTGCGCGCTCGGGCTCAGGAGAAACTGGCCAGTCCGAAGACGAACACACGCCATCGACCTCAGATGATGAAGTAAAAACCCTGCTGTTGGCCATGCAACACAGCTTAACAGGCCTTTCCAATAAAATGGACTCCTTGAACAGCCGCTTAGACTTCCTTGTCCAAAACGTTGACAAGCATGATGTACAAATCAAGGAGGCTGAAAAACGCATCTTGGATAATGAAGACGCCGCATCTCAGATGCAACAGCAGGTGTCTCAGATGGACAGGCTGTTGAAGGTAATCGCCACCAAAAGTCGCTGCAATAACATTCGAGTCGTGGATATCCTGGAGAGTACCAATACAGGTCACATGGAGGACTACGTTGAGCAACTAATGCGGAATACTTTTGGGCGGACGCCTTCTCTATGCATCTCATAGTGGAATGGGCGCATCACTCCTTGGGCCCCAGGCCTCCTCTGGGCAGCCCTCCGCTTCCCATTGTGGCTCGCCTACTTAACTATTGTGACCGGACACTGTTCTCAAACTCTCCCGGGAGAATAAATCACTTCACTTCGAAGGGAATGAATTTACAATATACCCAGACTTCACTGTCGCTGCTCAGGAGGCACAGCGTCAATTCTTATAGGTCAAGCAGAAGCTCCAGAAGGGGCAAATCGAATATGCCCTCTTAAATCCAGCACGCCTGCAAGTCACCCACCAAGGCAAGCACAACATCTTCTCAAACTCGCAACAAATTGAGGACTTCCTTAAAACTGTCCGACCACATTCCCCACGAGGAGACTCAAGTGATTGCACCTCCAGATCTTCATCCCTCCATACAGCTGGACTCTAAAAGAACTCACGCTACCATGGAATTTCCATACCCAACTCCTCTTACTTTGAACTAATCTCTGACCCATGGTCATTGAGATGGCAGAAGCTCTTAGCAACACCTGCTGTAATGAACACTGTGCCATCTCCGGCTGGCTTGGATCGCATGCAGCTCGACAACGAAAGCTGTGCACTCTGCCTCGTCTGCGGACTCCGGGAACTCAACCGCAGAAAGATTCCTGATGGTTGAAGTACTGAACATTTCAGGACTCCGCGCTCCTGTTGGTTCCCAGCACATGATGGACAGATAAGTGATCTGCTCAGCACCAGACCTTTGCATGTTGAGGAAGCAGGCTCAATACATGATTAGACAGGTTGAACTGAACTATGCCAAGGGCCCTCCCCCTCTCTCCCCTAGTCTCCCAGTTGCATTGGGTAACTGCTTAGCAGTACAAGTGAGCAGGTGGGGAACAGTGACCCACAAGCGATCCCCCCACATGGGTGATCCCCCCCCAGTTACTTGTATTTCTATTTGTTGGATTCTCTTGAATCAGACAGCAATGTCACGTTCTTCTGGGATGGAGGGTGGGCCATGTAATTCCGGCACATTAGGGATGCTGTTGTGGGTGGGTTGGGAATTGGTGTTTTTGAACATTCATTGGGAAATGCAGCAGCAGATAATCATACCAGCACACACTGGAATAGCCAGGCATAGCACACGCCATCACAATGTTTACATTTGCCACTTACCCCTCCCAGCGTAACGTATTCACCTCCTGACACGCTCCTTATAAAATTGCTAACATGGAATGTCAGAGGCCTTTGTGACCCCCGTAAATGTCGACAAATTCTTGCTTATCTCGATAGGCATCAGATACACATTGCCATGCTCCAGGAGACACATGTTGACCCCCGCCGTCCCCCCTGTTTTCGAAGTAAATGGGTGGCGGAGAAAGTGTTCTCATCTTACTCTACATAGTATGTGGTACCTTGATTTTAGTTAAAAAAAGAACACCCCTTTTTCCTAGGGGGGACATTCAGCGACCCTTCTGGTAGGAGCTGCATGCTCTGGGACACACTGGCTACCCAGTCAGTTACACTTATCTGTTGCTACGGTCCTAACATCGATGAGAGGGAGAGAGACCTGGCAGGGCGCTAGCGACGGAAATTTGCCTGCCTCATTTCTCCAAGTACATTATGGACATAATAGACAACTCAGGGACACAACACCGGAATAGTGTCGAAATCTTACAAACATTGACAGAATTTTACACAAATCTTTATCATTCTCGTAGACCTGAACCCCCGGATTTTGCTCTATTCCTTAAAGACATTGCACTGGGGTGATTAGGGGATAATCAACGGGAATTTTTAGTGGCCCCCTTCGAAGATGATGAGTTTTGAGAGGCCATTATGCAGATGCAATCGGGCAAAGCCCCTGGGTGTGACAGCCTTCCCATCGACTTTTACAAGATGTATCTTGAACAGTTGCTTCCAGTGTTGAAAGAGGTATACCATGAAGCTCTAGAGGCACAGATCCTTCCCGTTACAATGCGTGTGGTGTTAATTACCTCCCTTCTAAAGCCTGGAGAGCCTGCAGACCACTGCAACTCCTACCGGCCCCTCTCTCTCATTAACACAGATGCAAACATTCTTGCCAAAGTCTTACCCACCGCCTCTGTTTATTGATGCAGAAGCTTGTGCTGCCTAACAAGCAGCTTTTATCACTGGGAGAGCGACCTCCAACAATCTCCGTACTCCATTCTCCATTCTGCAAACCGTTGATCCCTAGTTGGCTCTAGTGGCAGTTATTTAGACACCACGAAGGCCTTTGACTCTGTGGAATGGGACTATCTGTTCACTAACCGTCAATGCATAGGGCTACCCTTTGGCTTTTTAGCATGGATATGCCTGCTTTATTCCTTTCCCACGGCACGGGCCATACCTCCCCATTCCTCCTCACTCTTGGTACTCGGCAGGGCTACCCTCTCTCTCCCCTCCTGTTTGCCCTTGCCATAGAACCATTGGCGGCAAAAATCAGCAGCACCATCAAGAAAAGGCCCATCGTTGTTTCCTTCACCCAATCCTCATTTCCCTGTATGCGGACGATGTTACCCTGTATGTCAAAGACCTTCAACAGAACTTCAACCCGCTCCTCCACAAGGTTGTTAGATTCGGAGGACTCCCCGGCATCCATATCAATTGGGACAAATCTCATTTTTTTCCACTCACAGCGCCTGTGGTACGATTCCCCAAAGACTATCCCATAGAGTGGTGCAATGCTGAGGTGAGGTACCTGGGTACACATATCACAATCGACCATGTAGAACTAATGAGGCTCAATTATGGGGCACATTGGCGCATATCACCCGCAGCATCACTCGCTGGAACGCTCTCCCACTCACTATGGCGGTTCGTGTCTCGCTCATAAAAATGGTCATCCTCCCCAAGTTTCTGCATTTGTTTTTAAATATCCCTTATGATCCGAGCAGGCATTTCTTCTTTCAGCTTTGCTCAGAGCTAATCAGATTAGTGTGGGGTGGTAAACAACCACGCTTGCAGTGAGATACACTTACACAACCATACTCCCAGGTGGTATTCAATGTCCTTGATTTAGAACTGTACTAGATATGTGCCCAAGCACATTAGGCGTATTATTGGTTCCACCCTCCAGGATATACACCTCACGTAGCAACTGAGCACTGGCTGTCGGACCCCATCCCGCTGGACGGGGTTATATTGACTACGCCCACGCCCCATGTCCTGCCCGACGTCTGTAGACTGTACCGTTGCAGTGTGGCACCTCATTGCTCACCACTTACAAGCTCCCATCTTATACTCCCCACTGCTCCTGCTTACATATCACCCGAAGATGCCAGTCCTGCAGGAAGGAGTTTTTCACAAAACCCAAACTAATCATAACATTCATTGCTAGGGTAACCTGTATATCGCTGGCACGTTCCGCACCAGGCAGTAACTCTATAGGGACACACAGCCCTCTCCCATGGGCAACTTCCTTTACATCCGCCTTCAGCAACGTTTAAGGAATACATTCCCTAATATCCTCAAGAACCCCCGGTCATCACCCCATTGCATCATGTACTATGCGCTAGAACTGCGTCCCACCTGGTATCTACACTCTATCACAGCATATACACAGAGAAGGTCTACCCCCCCAGTCCATCTCGGGAGAAATGGCAGCTAATATCAGACATGATGTCACTGACCAACAGTGGTTGTATTGGTGTAAACAGATTAAACAAGTCACTTCCAGTAGTCCGTTGCGTATTACTCACTATAAGTTCCTACTCCGTCTTTACTACACTCCTGTTAACTTACACAAATACTAACTACGCGAAACTAACCAATGCAACAGGTGTAAGGCGGAAGCCGCTAACTTTCTTCAACTTGCATGGGGTTGCAGCTCAATCTGCACCTACTGGAAGCAGGTATTCACTGTTGATGACCTCACTGCAAATCCCCTTGTGCCAGCTCACGCACTACTCGGGTACACTGAAGAGATACCTGAGATGTACCGTAAATTTGTCTCATTCACTCTCCTATTAGCCAGGTGGTGATTGGCCTGAAGGTGGGGCAGCGGTCATGCGCCCAAATTCAAGGAGTGGATCAGTGATATGACACTCTGGCAGGACTAAACGTGCTCTTATTCTGAATTTCTCCCCCTTACATCCCATCCTTATGATATGTGGGGCCCATTCAACTCGCATCTCCTTGAACACACCGTACAGACAGGTAATGAGCCTTAGCTGTGCTCCCTATCCTACAATGTATGCCCTGTATGCGAATGGTCGATGATTGACATTTCTTACTTTGACAATCTGGTTAGCTGCCTCACTACCTTGAACCGCTATATCTTTGTTTCTGTATAAGGGTATGGTTGTACTGTACAAATTAAGTACCTGCCTTGTGTCTCAGGAATAGTTTGTTGCAATCCGAAAAAAATAAAAATAACTATTGTCGCTGTTGTGCATATACAGATCTCTGTAATGTCATTGTTATGCTGGTGTGTGCATTTTCCTTGATTATGATTGTGATTATTCTGCTCGTTACTATGAAACAAATTTCAATCATAAAATTAATTCGCTATGATCCAAGATTCCCATAAAAGGGATCCTTCAGTATCCGGTTTAAAATCACAATTATCCAAGATTCCCACATCAGTGATCCTTCAGTATCCGGATGATAACCAGGGAAGTAGGTTCACTATGAGCAAACTGACTCAGGATACTAGTGGCAGCAGTACATTCTATACGTACGCATGACTGTAAGTGCTCAAAGTCAAACTAGCATGCAAGTGATATCAGGTCCCGAGGGGTGAAAATGGGCGCCATGATGAAAGAACAATACTGGAGTGTAACTTGATTAAGAATAAATATGTAGGGGCAGTTAGAAAGTATAGTCATTAGAGAAGAGAGAAGATGTATGGCACACTGCCATAGTTACAGTTATGTAGGGCAGAGAGTGAAATCATAAAAGAGAAAATGAAGAGAGCATCAAGACAGTCACAATCTGAAAAGCGGGCATAAAACAATTGGTATGAGGTAAACATGGTAATACATTAACTGAGAAAATAAGAAATGGGGAGATCAGGGAAGTAAGAAATAAGGAAATATGGAAAACAGCATACGATTGAGCTACCATGTCAGCATTCCTAACTGTCTCACTCAGATTGGAGAGGACCTGAGAGATTTAGTCAAAAATGAATTGGTGGCAAAATGAACTTCGCATTAGCAATTAGATATAGAGACGTGTATGAAGCAAAATATAAACGATCATTAGGAATATTCATTACTAATGTGGAGAAAATACATTCCCATGATCAATTAATATGGTACTTATAGTATAGTGAAATAGATGTGTTGGTTGGAGTACTGTGACATTCTCACAGGCACATGGAGTCATTGAAGCAATTCACAGATTAAATCAAACACGTCCAAGACTCCATTTTGTTGAGCCCAGTATGTTGGCCATTAGTGTGTAATATCCATTTCGGTTCTTCTTTGTTGAGGATGGTGCTGATGTCTGTGCTTTGCGGTGGAGGTTTGATCATGCTGATGACTTGCTATTTTAAGTTGTTCTCAATGTGTCCTAGTCCGTGAAGTGTTCCACAAGTGGTGTGTTGGGTGTCTTGCAGCTAAGGCGGCTCCAATGCCAGTAGATCCGGATTCTGATCTTTTGGGGGTTTGGCTTATGTAAATTTGATCACAGGGAAAAAAAATAGAAAATATAACATGGGCAGTGTTACAGTTAGAAAACAAACTGTCTCAGTGTTGTTTTGATATTTCTGAAAGCAAACTCCTTACTTTCGATAATCAATTGGCAAACACTGCAACCTCCACATTTGAAATTGCCCAGCATGGGCACAAGGCCCCAAATGTCAGTAAGAGTTTGGGTTGTTTTTGGGGGGAAAGACACACTTTGACCAAATGGTCTCTAATATTTTTATTTTTGCGGATGGCAAACAGTGGGCATTCTAATTTCCTATTGCCAGCATTGAGTATTTGCCAGTGTCTCAAGATGCATTTCTTGACCTGATTGGAGCCAGGAGAGAACGTTGTCACACATATTAAGCGGTCATTTTCTGTTTTAGACTTGGGTGTCAAAAGCACTTCTCGTGGGCAATACCATACTCTTTCCAATGATCTTCTAACAAGTTTGCGTGGATAGCCCTGATCATGAGTTTATTGGCCAGATTATTGGCTTTGTGGAAATAATACTGTTTGAAGGAACAATTCCTTTTTAAACGTAGAAATTGAAAGAATGGTAGAGAGTCCCTTAGTTCCCGTGAGGTATAGCTTGTATAAGAGAGTAAGGTGTTCCTCTCAGTAGGTTTGCGAAATAGTGTGGTATACAGTTCACCTTCATAGGGTTTGACACAGACGCCTCATATGCTGTCTAGCTGAAACTGCCCCTCTTGTACAAAATTATGCAGAGAAAAGTCAGACAGCGGATGACTTGAAATGGCAGGTTATTGAGAAAGCAAACACAAGGAGATGATGGACAGAGCGCTGAAACTTTTCAGACACTCAATCACAGATCTGGGATGAATCCATCATCGTTCTTTAGCTCAATCTGCCACCTCAGTTCAGACCCAGCTATATGCAAATCAGCCTTGACCCTGTGCCTCATGTGAACAGTCCAGCCCGAACTGCCAAGCCAGGTCTTCCCTGAACCGGAAACACGCATCCTGGGACCGGTTTTGGGGTAACACCCCTCTTCAGCCCGGCCAGGCTAGCTTGAATCCAGTGGCAAAGGTTATGGAGAAAGTCATTCCTTCACCTAGAAGAGGAGTTGTTTCTCATAAGTTACAGAGTCTCAAATGCAAATGGATCGATAGATGTGATTCTATCAGACAAGGACTGGATAGAATGGAGGACTGAAGTATGTTTGTTACTCTAACAGACTAAACTATGACTTTGGGTGCAACAAAGAACACTCAATGTTTAAAGAAAACTTTCAATCTGTATCACTAAGACGTTTAAAATTTCTACATGAGAAATCACACATGGCAAACCCCTCATTTTAGGAGAATTTTATTGAAATGTATAGAATATATACATACCTGTGTCAAAGAATTCATTTTTGGTTTGTCATATGTCAATGTATATATTCATTGATGTGTCAAAAAATGTTTTTTGTTTTGTCATATGTTAATGTACATGGTCATTGATGTTTCAAAAGCATGTGTATGCTCTCTTTCCATTGTCATAGATTTCTTATTCTAATTTATTGTATGAAAATGAGAAATACTGCAATAGTGCAATATTCTTCATAATACACCATAAAAGCCCTCAAAACATTGGATTAGCTTAGTTAGGGTTCCCTATACTCTTTTTAGTGGCTACAACATTAGCGTAAGGCAGTATCCACCGCTGAAGTTAAAGTAGGCCCTCATTGCGGTCCTCCATGCTTGTGCAAATGAATCCCTACAACTTTCGATCAACAGGACTAGTGGTTGCAAACAACCATCTAGGAAGTCACATGCCTCCATTTAAGTCTATCACGGTTTCGGAGGGCAAACGCATGTAAATGCTTCATAACTCATGCAACGGTTCCTGCAATTCGAATAAAAAAAGCAACACACTTCTAGTGGCCACAAAGTTAGCATAAAGCGTCCACCGCTTCCGGGGCGCCTCTATGAAGTATGGGCTTATCACGGCCTCAACGTATGTTCTCAGGGATCCTTACAATTCTGCCTCAAACAGCTCTAGTGGTTGCATTCTACCTTCGATGATGCCCATGCACCTCCGAGCATTTACCACAGCTTCGAAGACAGATGCCTGTCATACTTTTGAGACATGAACGCAATAAATCATGCATCAGCAATACAATGGAACTCTGATCAGGCACCCACCATCATATGGACAGACACGCCAAGAAAAGGCATCACAAAGAGAGCTACCTCAGGTACTCTCTTCCAAGGTAAGGCCACCAGCATCGACATCATATCAAACAAAGGTATTTCAGTCATGATGAGACCCTCACACTACAAGCAGGGTTGAAACGTTATCGACACCAACAAAAGGATAGTTTCTAAGTGAAAAACACTAGAAGTTAATTCTAGTGTC
This sequence comes from Lissotriton helveticus, assembly GCF_964261635.1. Taxonomy (NCBI): domain Eukaryota; kingdom Metazoa; phylum Chordata; class Amphibia; order Caudata; family Salamandridae; genus Lissotriton; species Lissotriton helveticus. The sequence continues at coordinate 1,637,365,128 of NC_136061.1, read as the reverse complement.
TCCTTTTATTGCAAAAGGGATTGATCAAGAAGTCCTTGTCTATACCAATCACCCTTGTTATTAAGATATAAAGTCACATCATTGTCACTAATCCTGGGTGGAGCTGGCGGAGCGGGACTACATGAAGGTCCACAAAGTTGGGAACAAACTCCACTCTGCTCCACCACCCGCCTCCACCCCCCTATTAAGAATGAATTAGAAATACATTAAAGGTAAAAGTAAAAAGACTTACCTTGACTGCGGCGTCCCCGGGCTGCAGTCCTCCTCTTCCTCACCATCTCAGGGTGATCTATGCAATGCATTTTTAATTAATTCTTAATAAGGGGTGGAGGCGGGGGCTGGTCAACTCCGCTCCACTGCGGAGTGTGCAGAGATTTGCCTCCTCTGTGTTCTCTGCAGAACGCGGAGTAGGCAAATCTCCTCACACTCCGCGGGCAGAGCAGAGCTCCGCCGGCACCTAACTGTCACTTCTTCGGTTATGGTAACTCTACTTGGAGTTTTCTATCACTTCATTCTTTTTCACTATTCACTGAAAAAGTATTTGCATTTTTTATATGTTTTTTGCATTACAATGGAAATAAATGACTCGGCTGAGCTGAGTTTTGTGACTGCAAATATATTGGGTTTTAGAAGCATTTTTTCAGTTCTTTAAAAAATAATTTGTAACAGATCTGTTGTGGTCTATCCTTTAAATTGAATCCACACAGACTTTTTCTGTGAAAAGCTTTTTTTTAATTTCAATGTGAACAGTTGTTATAACTTGAACTTATTGGTTGGCAAGTTGAGGATGGGTCCATTAGGAAGGAATTCTGCAAGGCGCAGAAATAGTTCCACACTCTAGAGGGCTTGAGGTTGCATATAAAGGCCTAGACAGCAGATGGCAACTCTGGAGATCACCTGAGCTATAGGGAGAATCACCTTCTATATACTGAGCCTAAGGCTCTTATATCTGGGGCAGCCCATTTTCTTGTGGTCCCCACTGTTGCAGGATCTTCCTCCTGGGCTTGGCTTATGACATACCCCTGGAAGGACATCTGGGGCAAGACAAGACCTTTGCCAGGCTTGTAGCCCACTTCCATTGGCCCCGGAAGAAGACAGCCTCAGATGCATTCTGTATGTCCTGTCCTACCTGCCAGGCCAATAGGAAGTCAGGGAAAAAGCTCAAGGCTCCTCTGACCCCATTACCTGTTGTTGGCACTCCCTTTGAGAGGATGGGAATCAACATTATTGGAACCTTGGACCCCAAGATAGCTTTAGGCTACAGGGTCTTCCTGGTCTTGGTGGATCATGCCACTCACTAACATGAGGTCATCGCTTTTAGGTCAGTGACTGCACCTGCAGTTGCCAGGGCTGTGATGAAGATTTTTACTCCTGTGGGTTTCCCCAAAAAAATTGTGTCTGACAGAGGCCCTAGGTTTATGTCCACGCACATGTCCTTACCCCTGGCTCACACATCTGTGCATCAATGATATCAATACTGGAGACAGTCTACCTGTAAAGAACACAATTTGCAGGTTGTCAGATAAGGTGAGGGCCACTATCAAGGAGGAAGTCTCTAATATGCTGGTGTTAGGGGTGATTGAGCACTCCAGCAGTCCCTGGTCCAGCTCTGTGGTGCTGGTACTCAAGGCTGCCCTATCAGCTGTAACTCCAGAACTCAGGTTCTGTGTGGACTACCGGGCCTCAACTCTGTCACAAAAACTGATGCACACACCATCCCCAGAGCTGATAAGCTCATAGACGTTGGGAGCTTCCAACTTCTTCAGTACTTTTGATTTAACATCAAGGTACTGGCAGATCGTGCTTACTGGGGGGGGGGCAAAAGAGAAGTCTACATTCTTAACCCCAGAGGGCCACTTTCAGTTGCGGGTGATGCCCTTTGGTTTGCAGAATACCTCTGCCACCTTTCAGAGGTTTTTCCCCAGGGTTCTACCTAGGAAGGATGTATTTTGTTCCACCTACCTGGACGACATAGCTGTTACCACTCCAGCTGGGTGGAACATCTGTACCACCTCCAGCAGGTGCTTTAAGACTGGCAGCAGGCAAGCCTGACTATCAAGACCAGTAAGTGCCAGATAGGGCATGGCTCCATGGTTTATCTGGGCTACATGGTGGGTGGAGGTAAAGTGCAGCCCCTCCAATCCAAGATTGAGACTATTCTGGCCTGGCAACCCCCTAAAAAGTAGATTGAAGTGAGGGGCTAACTGGGCCTCACAGGGTATCATAGGAGGTTTGTTAAGGTGTATGGCATCATTGTTGTCCCATTAACAGAAATGACTTTGAAGTACCAGGCCAGACAGCCTGTCATACTCTCAATGAGGCCATGTATACAGTACCCGTACTCAAGACTCCTGACTTCTTCAAGGAGTCCATAGTGCAGAAAGATGCTTCAGAGCATGGCATGGGGTGGCCTGAGCAGAGTTAATTGAAGAGGGTCAAGACCAACCAGTAACTTTCATTAGCAGGATGTTACTTCCACAGGAACAGAGTTAGAGTGATATTGAGAGGGAGGCTTTTGCCATGGTTTGGGCACTGAAGAAGCTGATATCATACCTGTTTGGGACACACTTCTGGGTTCAGACAAACCACAGAATTCTCAGGTGGCTCATGCAAAGGAGGGGTGAAAATCCCAAACTGTTTAGGTGGTCTTTCTCCCTACAGGGAATGGACTGTATGGTGGAACACCATACAGGGTCAGATCACTGCAATGCTGATGGTCTATCTAGGTTCTTCTGCCTTAGTAAATAGAACTCCCAAAGGGTTGGATAGTTCTTCCCACTTTCAGTTTGGCGGGCCGTGTTAGACCTGTTAGCCTTAGGGCCTTATTATGAGTTTGGCAGTGCCAGAGAGGGACTGCCCCACTCCAGCACTGCCCAAACCATGTTTGAACCGCTTGCTAGATTAGGAGTTTTCTCCTGTCTGGCAGGCAGTTCTTTGACTTTCCCAGGGTGGTACCTATGAAATAGGCACTGCAATGGGAATGTCAAAGGCAGTAACTGCACAGCATGGACTGCTGCAGTCCATGCCATGCAGGTACTGGTGTGCATGCACATGGCATGAGGCATAAGAGGTTCGCACCACCATGAAAAGGGTGGTGCTGAGGAAACATAATATTTGTATCTGGGTAGCATCAGCCTTGCCAATCATATTGCAACATCAAGACTGCCACGCCAAGGATCGCTGATCCCTGGCAGTTGCATTGGTCACAGGGAGGCCCGACCACCCGGGTTGTAATGGGGTGGTTGGAAGACTGCTGCGGCCCATGAGTCTGGCAGTCCGTGGACTGCCAGACTCATAATAAAGTCCTACAGGTGGTTACCCCCCCCCCAACATTTTGCCTTCCTATTACACTTTTTCTGACCTCATTTCTTGCTGGTATTTGGACTCTGCACACTTCTTCACTGCTGACCAGTGCTAAAGTGCTTGTGCTCTCGCCTCCAAACACAAAAATATTGGCTCATCTCCAATAGACATATTTAATTTACGATAATAAGTCACTAGAAAAGTGGCACTACCTGTGCCCAGTGCCTGTAAATTAAATGCACAAGTGGGCCAATAGCACTGATTGTTCCATCCACTTAAGTAGCCTTTTAAACATGTATCAGGCCTGACATTGCAGAATCTGTGTGTGCAGTTTAAACTGCCATTAAACCTGGTAAAATAAACCCAGAAAGGTCTGGGGAGGTTTAACAACCAGCGGGGGGCAACTCCCCTCATTTTAAATCTGGCAACACAAAAAGGCTACCCTGGGTCAAAAAAATAGCAGAGGAGTGTGGGGGAATCCCTTTTATAGGAAGTATTCCCACACCTCGGATTTGACAGATGGGTTTCTCCATGAGACACAGGTGAATTTCTGTGGGGACTGAGGGGAGATAGTTATAGTTTTATGTTAATTTACTTGTTAGTAAGCATGAATGGTTGTTTTCAGTTAATACGGATTGCATGTAGGAGTTTTGTGCAATTCATGTACACAGATTTGGAGTTTGAATTAGTGAATTTATTTTGTAGTGTCAGGCACACATGGTGGTATCAGGATACATATTAATGTTCAAATGTGTCTTTGTGAAATTGACACATATATATGTTTTCACATGCTTGCAGCCCTGATGAAGCCTTTTGTATGGTGAAATGCGTTGGCTGCGTCCTTTTGAAAAAAAACAATAACCCAAATTGAGCATATCATCAACCAAGACCTTTGCTCATTTATTGTTCATTACTTGTATATTTTAAATTGACAACTGGTTGCATTTGCTTCTCTACCTGCCTATAATCTATGTTTATGTATGGTCAATGAGCAACTGACCATTGATGGCGGCAACATGCTACGCCAGCATACTGTTTTTGACAATATCAGGTAGTTCTGCTTTGCAATCCCTGGCTGCTTCTTTTTTCTTGTTCAGGTTCTTACATGTGGTCCAGGGACCCCGGGGGGTCCACAAAGCCTTCTCAAGGGGTCCGCAACTCCTCAGAAAATTAAATAGGATTAAAAAAGTGCAAATAAATGAAGAAGCCAAATGTAAAACTACAAATTTCAAATGTTATATAAATGTGGAGGAATGTGAGGTTAAAAATTAAATTAGTATCCTCAGATTGATTTGTGGTTGCAGGGCAAATCCTTAAAACAGGCTATAGTATGGACGCTGAGTGGTCTCAATTACATTTAGAAAAGCTCCAACCTTCCCATTAAAATTAACATTTCATTTTTCTATATTTGTTTGTGAATTAAATATTTCATCATTTGTGTATTTGTTTGATGAATACTTTTTCTTTATGTTTTGTGTTGTTTTGAGGTTCAAACCATCAACAATGATCAGCCGGGTCCCCGTCTTCCATTAATCATTCAGTAGGGGTCCTCTGATTCCAGTAACAGTTAAGTGAGGGTCCACAGAAGTCAAAAGGTTAAGAACCCACTGGTGTGGAAAGCAGTGTCATATCGTGGAGTGGGGTAAAGTGAAGTGTCATACGGGGCACTAGTGTACAGTGGAGTGTTGTAGAGTGCAATTACTTTGAGTGTTACTGGCGTACTGTGTAGTGATGTAGAGCAGAGTGGCATATAGTGGAATAGTGAACACTGGAGTGGCATAGAATGAAGTGTCTTTCAGTAGCATAGGGTCGCATGTAGTATGGTATACTGGATTGGTGTAGAGAGGAGTGATGTAGAGTGGAGTGGCAGAGAATGGAGTAAAGTACGATGTAAGAGCATACAGTGGATTGTTGTAAGTGGCGAGGCATACAGTGCAGTGGCATAGAGGGTAGTGGTGTAGAGAGGAGTGGCATATGGTGTAGTGGCATGGAGTGGAATGGGGCAGACCAAAGTGGCGTAGAGTGGAATGGCATACAGTGGAGCGGTATACGGTCGAATAGTGTACGTTAAAGTGAGGTACAGTGGAGTGGCCTACAGTAGACTGGCATAGAGTGCAATAGCATAGAGTGAACTGTTGTACAGTGGATTTGCATAAAGTGGAATAGTTTGGAGTAAATTGGCATATAGTGTCGTAGCATACAGTGGAGTGGCGTAGAAATGTTTGACACTTCAGCAGCATAAAGTGGGATAGCCTACAGTGGGTTGGTGTAGAGTGCAGTGGCGCACACTAGAGTGTGTTAGAGTAAATAGGCATACAGAGGAATAGCGCAGAGCAGAGTAGAATACAGTCAAGTGGCATAGAGTGGACTGGCTGCAGTGGAGAGTTGTAGAGTAGACTGGCATAGAGTGGAGTGAAGTACAGTGTTGCAAGGTACATTGAAAGAGTGTAAAGTGGAGTGGCATAGAGTGTAGTGGTGTATACTGGAGGCCATAGAGTGAAATGGCGTACACTGGAGAGAGGTAGAGTGGAGTGGTGTAGACTGGAGAGGGGTAGAGTGTAATAGCATAGAGTGGAGTGGCATTAAGTAGAGTTGCATAGAGTATGGTGGCAAAGAGTGGAGTGAGGTACAGTGTAGTGGTGTACAGCGTAATAGCGTACACCGGAGTGGCATACAGTGGAGTGGCGTATAATGTAGTGGCGTATAATGTAGTGGCAAAGAGTGGCGTGTTATAGAGTTGAATAACATAGAGTGGAGTGTTGTAGAGGGAGCACGCTAGAGTGTAGTGGCATAGATTGTAGTGGTGTACAGTGTAATAACATACTATGGAGTGCATTGAGCAGAGTGTTATAGAGTGGAATGGCATACAGTGAAGTAGCATAGAGTGTAGTGTAGTGGAAGAGAGTGATGTAGTGTACAGTGTAGTGACAATGGGTCCGATCCACTTAAGACGAAATCCTAAACTTACTACCATTTTAGTATTCAAAGAAGGCACTTACTCATTTTGGTATTCACAAAAGGCACTTACTCATTTTGATATTCACAGAAGTTGGGACTCCTAACTTTAGGACTCCTAAATGCCTTCTGTGAATACTGAAAGTCTTAAAGTTAGGATTTTTCTCAGTTTAGGAGTAGTGAAGTTAGGACTTCTAACTTTAGGACTCCTAAATGCCTTCTGTGAATACCGAAAGTCTTAAAGTTAGGATTTTTCTCAGTTTAGGAGTAGTAAAGTTAGGACTCCTAAATGCCTTCTGTGAACACCGAAAGTCTTAAAGTTGAGATTTCCTTCAGTTTAGGAGTAGTAAAGTTAGGACTCCTAACTTTAGGAGACTTAACTTTCCTACCTGCTCCCCATTGAAGTGTATCACTTTTTTTATGTAATACGGAAACCCAATGTTATCCTATGGAAGAGGCAGGCCTTGTAGTACTGAAAAAAGAATTAAAGGGTTTTTCACTACCAGGACATGTAAAACTTAAAATGATATGTTCAACTTTTTAAATACACAGCACCCTTCTCTATGGGCTGTTTAGGGTGTACTTTAAGGGTGACTTATATGAATTAAAAAGGAAGTGTTAGGCTTGGCAAAAGTTGTATTCTGCCATGGTTGAAATAGCACTGTAAGACTGCACTCAAAAGGCTGCAATGGCAGGCATGAGACATTTTTTTTATTTTACTTGAGTGGATGGCACAGTAAGTGCTGTAGACCCACTAGTAGCATTTCATTTACAGGCCTGGATACATGTAGTACCACTTTACTTGGAACTTACAGGTAAATATAATGTGGCAATCAGATTTTAACTCATGTTACCATGTTTAAAGGAGAGACCACAAGCACTTAAGCACTGGCTAGCAGTGGTAAAGTATGCAGAGTCCTAAAAGCCAACACACCAGGATCAGAAAACCAAAGGGTGAAAGCAAAAAGATTGGGGATGACCCTGCAGAAAGGGCCAAGTCCAACACACCCAATAAAACAAATGTATTTATTCAAAGCTATCGGTGAGCAAATAACCGTGTTTTATTGTGCATGCAATTGAGTGCTGGCATCTTTTTGTGAAGAAGGAGAATGTTTAATGGAATTAGAAGTCTTTAATGTTGGAAAAAAGACTCGATGAAACTAACCATCTACAACAGCCGCCTTTGTTTGGATATTTGGAATTCTCTATGTATGCACATGTGTTATGTTTAGATTTTTAGAATGAGATTTGCATAGTGTCTGCAATGTATATACAATTACATCAACATTTTTTAATGAAATTTACTTTTTAAAGTGTATTCTTTTACATTTGTATTTTTTTTGCACAGAGTGATGTATGTAGGTGTCCGTATTGTCTACTGTTATACACAAATGTTTATACTTTCATTTTATTTAATTTATTTTATTTTTATTTTTTGCATTTTTACAATGTGGTTTATATAGCTGTATGCAATTTATAATTAGCATGGCCATTTTTTACATGTAATATTTTTGAAGTCTTTGTGAATCTTAAGAAATACCTATGAGGGGCCGTGTATGGTGTATGACTTGCGCCAAGGATTGATTGGAATACATTTGAGCCTACTGGCCTGTAGTACTAGTGGACTACATGTGGATGTAACTTTACTGAATGGCAGCCATATTTCTCTTTTGTAATTTTTTTTTTTTTTTGCATACGCCTCCCTGTGCCCTTTCATAATTTTCCATTGCCCCTTCTATATTGTAATAGACATTGATTATTTTCCAGACATTACATTTTTGCACTCCAACACTTATACTGAACTATAGGAGTACATGTGCAGACTTCTATGCACTCTTAGTGATGAAACTCGTAAGATATAACAATTGCACAGGCTGAGATCTACACCCAATCCTATGGGAACTGCATGCATGAGTACAGTAAGCAGCAATACAGGAGTAAATGCCTTAGTGAACAGCCAAATAACTCTGATCTGGCCTCGCCTCACACTGTTGACCTAACGCTAGTATTGCCCCGTTTTATACTAAAAGTGCACTAATTACAAAAGCTCAAAAATGTGTGTGGGGGCAAATCCCGATGTGTGGGTTTCCTAATTGCACAACATCAAATAAAATTCCTACGTATGAATGTTCCGTGCTTTTAGCACACTTGAGGTGTAACACACAAACTTTTCAAACGTCTGACAACATTTTATTCAAAATAAATGTATATTCGAACTATGGAACACATTCTTTGTTGGACCTTGTTTATTTAATAAACTGATAAATGTGCTTCATCACTGAGACATGATTGTATGAATATAAACCATTCAGTACAAAGTTCTCGATCGATGCAAGCAGCACATTGACTTTCAATTAATATTGCTGTCGTTGCATCCACTTCCATCCAATGGTTTGTATTATATTTGTGTTTGCATAAGGCGCTGTGACTTAACAATGAGTCCATATATTGCTACCGATAATGGTGTGGTTGCCTTTTTATTTTGCTTCAGGTTGTCTGCTTTAATTAACCGTGGACTCGTTGTCTGACTAATTTAGTCTTCTAAATGAAATAAGTCTTCACTAACAATGTTCCAAAAACTAAGATGAGATGCCCAAGATCAAAGTGTCCAACAAAGAAACCCCATGCCAAGAGCCTTTGATTGATTGACTTTTGAGGAACCACGTGAAGTGTGATGGTCCCAAAGCACGAGCACATACGCTTTGAAAATTTGCAGACAAAGGACTAAGTTGCCAAAAGTCATCTGCTGGAATAAAAAGAATGATTCAGAAACGCTGGTCATATTCCACATTCTTCCCGAAGAAATTAATATTTTGGAACTTGTGTATCCCTTGAACAATACTGGCATATAGACCTCCAAGGCTGAAGGCGCACAAAGGTTATGAGAATGTGTCTGTCCCAAACTACAAATCAAAATATAATAACAAAACCACATGTTGCAGAACATAAAGTATTCTTTACCAACACGGTAAGAAAAAAAACACAGAATTGCTATCTGGAGATTTCAATCCACTAATGGCATTTTTCTCTTCATGCTGTCACCCAGTGAGAGAAGGTTTTGTCAGGTTTTATTGGTACATGAAAACCCAGCGGTCTAACAGATCTGGCCTTTGCCAGAGGAAGGTTCAGATGCAGTGACAGAGGCTTGTCTCAGATCTCAGCTCTTCTCATACTTGTCCACAATAGATGGATGTACATAATGTAGATAGATTTGAGGTACAGAAGTTGCAGCTGGCAATGCATTTTGAAATTATTGATGTTTTTTGTAGGCATGTCTGGACGAATTCAGTGAGCATTCTTAATATCTTTATGGAAAATACAGACAGGCATGATTGACTGAAAGAGCTGAAAAAACATTGTTTTCAATTACATCATATTTCTAATATTCTTTGATGCTGTGGATGTATATCCATATGTCATATTCTTCACCAGACGAAAGAATCTCAGGTAGCCAGTGTGTTGGATCATAGCGTGTGGCAGAATACAATCTGCATATAGCGTCATAATTCACCCTTACTACTAACTTCCCAGGGCATGCCCTGTTAATTTGCTGCCTTGTAATTTTGGACTTGACCTGAAGGCAAGGTCGCACAATGAGGTGAAAGGCAATTATCAACTGTTAGCTTTTAATTGTGGAAGGGCAATAAAACAAACCATCTGCGTACCTTTCACCATCATAGGCTGACAAACAGCACAACTGCTCCATTCAGCTCTACGTTCCTGCATCTCACCCTCCTTGAACTCGAATGTACCTATTTCCTTATTTGTACAGTATTGTGTAGCATTGACTCCATTACACAGTACATGAGAGTCCTTTACCGGTGAGGATGGGATTAGGTGAGAAAGTATGTGTATGTAAAAGAAATAAAAAACAGTAAAACATTTACTCAAACAAATGTGCATAGTACAACAGACTGCTAAAAAGAAAGATGCCCTTCAAGCAGTTTACAAGAAAAAGGAAGTTAGAAGTTGTTACTCTACACGCAGTGGTGTCAGTACTCTTGTACTGCACTGATTTAAGTAATGGTGGTTATATTATTTATAAGGGTACAGGGGAAGAAGCGAGGTTGATCAATATAGTGTTAGGATTTTAGGTAGTGGGGCTGCTAGAACAGCTGGCCGATAGTGAGAGACTGGGGTTCAGCATATGAAAAGGCACAACATAGGGCCAGATGTAGGTCGCCAAATACCGGTTGGTAACGGCCGATTTCGGCCGTTACCGACCGGTATTTGGTGATTGAAATGTACGGGGCCTAAAATTTACCGATTCAGTAAATTTACCGATTCTGTAAAATACCGAATCGGTAATTTTACCGAATCGGTAAATCTAGATGTAGGTGGCATTGAAAACAGTGCCACAGGCCCTTAAGAATTCGTTATTTACCACCAAATTCTATTTGGTGCTAAATAACGAATACCTGTGTACATGCACATCTGTGCGTGTACACCTGTGCCATGTGACACACATACATGCCCTTAGGGGCACAAGCCAAAATCAGGGGTGCAACAGGGTGTCAAAGTGACACCCTGTTCCCCTTGACAAATCTGTATTTTTACAGAATCGGTATTTACCGATTCGGTAATTGCCATTGCTTCCTATGGGCCTCAAGGCCCATAGGAATCAATGGCAATTACCGGTAATTACCGAATCCTACCGATTCGGTAAAGAATAACGACTTTTTAGCTACATCTCATTTACCGAATCTAGAATACCGAATCGGTAAAATTCGGTATTTTAGAGTCGGTAAATGAGGATTACATACATCGGGCCCTTGGTTCTTTACGTTATGTATGCGCTTTGAAACCATACCTTTCTGCTTTGGACAGCAATTTCAATGATTTTAAATCTGTGGTAATGTATTAATTCTTCCTTGCGTTTGTGATCAGTCTGGCAGATGCATGTAGTATAACTTTAAGGAAGGCAAGGAGATTTTCTGTGGAATCAGAGAAATCCTTTATTCAAGAAAGAAAATTATCAATGCTTGTAAGGTTTTTTTTTTCCTTTAAATCTTTTTTCGCAAAGTGGTTTGCTGATCTGATTGTTATGAAGCTGGTGAGGGGCATATTAATGTGTGTGTCTATATTCAATTTGTTGTCAAGAGTGTAACCCTGAAGGATTTTACATCTGTGATAGTTTTGGGAGTAAACCCCACATCTTCTGGTCTCTCAGTCAATTAGGAAGCTGTATCTTTTTTAGGGCCAAGGGGTCCCACATTTTCTGGTCTCTCAGTTCATTAGGAAGCTGAATCTGTTTTAGGGCTAAGGGGTATCTCAGCGTTGTCGAATTGCTACTGCCAGCCACAAATAGAAACAGATTAGGACAATAAGGTTTTAAAGAGTTTTCTTAAGTGTAAATGATCCGAACAGTGTCGCAGGTGTACAGGAAATGCATTTCAGAGGGTAGGGACCACGTGAGAAAAAGCTTTTCCTCCCAAGCGCTCTTTTTCATAGCGAGGAGCAACAAGAAGAGATTTGGATCCTGAACGGAGATACCTAGCCGGCAGGTAGTTGGTAAATTTCTTTGCTAAGTACCTATGACCTTAACCATTCAGAGATTGGTGAACGATGTAACAAACCTTAAACCTAATCTGCATCCGCACTGGCAGCCAATGAGGCTGTCGCCGAAGAGGAAGGGAGGCAGTTTGAGGGGGGTGATTTGCTACCAGGTGAGCAGCAGTGTCCTGAACTACTTGCAGCCTGTTCAAAGATACTTCATTTGCTAAAATCAGCAGAGAGTTGCAATAGTCTAGCTGGCTTAACACTAGTGCCTGGATAAGTGTTTTTTTTGCGTGTTTAGTGGGAGAAAGGGGAATACCTTCCTTAGGAGACCGAGCACTTGAAAGCATGACCCGACAGTAGATGTAACGTGCTCTTTCATAATCAACTTCTGGTCCAGAAGGACACCAACGTTTTTTACCACTAGTTTGGAAGCAGGTGAAGTGCCAATTTCCTCGGGCCACCACCCTGGGGACCACCTCAGCAGTGCTTCACCAAACTGCATTATCTCCGTTTTCCCCGCATTGAGCTGGAGAAAGTTGTTTCACATCCAGCTTGCAATGGTACGCATACCCTCCGAGAAGAAAGACTGAGCAGTAGGATTGTTCTTGTCAAAGGAGAGAAGGAGCTCAGTATCATCAGCATAAGACATAGGAACAAAACCTAAATTCCTTAGCAATCCTGCTAAGGGGGCAACATAAATGTTAAATAAGGTGGGACTCAAACAGGAGCCCTGCGAAACTCCCTTAGTCAGTTTTGTGGTTTTTGAACGAAATGGGCCAAGATTTATAGTTTGTGTTCTGTCAAACATAAAACTCGTCATCCATTTCAAAGAGCTCACTTGGAGGCCAATTTCCCCAAGCCTCCTGAGCAAAGTCTGATGGGAAATAGAATTGAAGGTTGCCGATAAGTCAAGCAACACCAGCAGCACTGCTTGTCTGTTGTCTAAGGACATTCTGATGTTGTCAGTAACTTTAATCAAAGCAGTCTCTGTTCTGTGTCTAGGTCGGAAGCCCGACTGAGATGAATCAAGGCAGTTTGAAGCTTCGACAAAATCAGACAGATGCGTGTTAATATGCTTTTCTAGTACCTTGCTCAGAATGGTTCAGTAATTGGATAAGTCTTCCATAGGGGCTTTAAGATTTTTTCAGATGGGAATTATTTGTTCTGCTTTCCATGCGGAGGGGAGGATACCCTTTTCTATAGAGCAATTGAAGATTGAGTAGATAGGAGCTGCAAGTTGTTTGGCCAGCAGAGAAGTGGTCTTAGCAGGGATGGTGTCCAGTGAGGAACCTGATTTTATAGTTCTAAGCAGCGCCTCTACATCCTCGGGCTTGAGTGCCGTGAATGTATCTAACCTCTGTGCAATGTCTGTGTCTGCTTGGTGGGTAGTCATGGAGTCAGTCTGAGGGCTTCCAGCTGAAGTGATTATGTTGTAAATCAATTAAACTTTCTGGGTAAAGTGTATTGCTAATTTGTCGCATAGGGCTTGGGAGGGTATTTCTTCTTTGTCGCATGCCTTGGGATTAGTAAAAGTTTTTAAAATCTGATAGAGGGTTTTGGGGGCATTCCCTGCCTGTTTTAGTTTCTGCACTATATGAGTTTTGCAAGCATATTTAATGTTTTTATGGTATTGGGCCAGTGCAAGTTTATATCTTTCTTTATCCTGTGTGTAATGTGATAAACGCCATAGTCGTTCCAATTTTTTACAGCTGCTCTTTTCTATTCGGAGGTTTGGAGAGAATCAGGCTGTCTGAGGAGGCCTGGCTACGCTGGAGCATTTTTTCAGCTGGAGCATATGACCAATAGTAGTTTTGATGGTAGAATTAAAGGAGGCAAAGCGCTCCTCCACATTGTCTGTGTCAGAATTCTGAGGGCAAGGGAACGTATTTTGAAAATCCTCTGGCATGAATTTGTACCATTGTCTGCGCCACCTAGGTGAATTAGTACGAGAATTGTTGGATGTCCCCGGGCCCATAATATAGAACTTTATTAGTGAATGGTCTGTCCAAGTGAGTGGAGACGTAACATCACAAATAATATTACGGGAGTTGGTAAAGATAATGTCTAGTGTATGCCCAGCTAAGTGGGTGGGATCACTGTCGATCTTACCTAATTCCAGTGAGGTTAGGTCTGCCAGAAAACCAGCAGTGTCTTGGTTTGTAGTGTTTTCGCTATGGACATTGAAATTTACTATAAGCAAAATGTTTCTAGTCAAAATCACATGTGGCAAAATAAATTCCATTAATTGAAGCAAAACATTTGAAAGGAAACCCGGGGGCTGGTAGACCAGAGCACTTTCCAGCAATGTTGGGACAGCAGATCTATTCTAAGAACCAAGATTTCCAGAGTGTCATTACTTAGGTTGATTAAGTATGGACACTTTAGTGGCATCTTTTTGGATAATAGCTATACCCCCCCCCCATATTGGCGGTTCAATCCAACTTTTGGATCCAATATCCTTCTAGGAGAGCCACTGCAATAGCTAGATTTGAGCTGAGTTTTATCCAGGTTTCCGTCAGGAACCCGATATCAGGGAGCTCGGATGAGAACAGGTCCCATATTTCAGCCGTGTGTTTGGGTAGAGATATAACATTACATAATAGAAAATTCCAGCTTTGAAATTCTGAAGGAATCAGGGGAGAGGAGTCAGTCCGGTCGAGGTGGCAACTTTGACCATTGCTCCCGTCAGGCATCATACTCTTTGGAGTAGGAGTAGCTTTTTCCATGCTCTGAAAACGGAATTATTTACATGTGAACGGGCCTTACATTTTCATACATGACATGGTGTTTTGTAACTGAGTGCAGGTATCTAGGTAATCTTTTCTGAATCCTAGAAGTTCTTGCCTCGTATATTTCACCAAATCTTTATTACCTACATCTTCTGCCAGACGAAGAGGGGTCCTGGCTCCTGGCGACATCCAGGCACGGATGGGCGCAGACGGGTGCAGATGGGCGCAGACGGACTTGCCTTTGGCACGCTTTCAGCGCGGCGCACCTGCTGCGTGCGTCCGCTGCGCATCGTGCCAGCCATCAGTTTATATAGGTGAGATTATCAGATAGACCGCTAATCTCCGCTCTTCTTCCCTGGAAACCGGAAGTCCCCAAGGCCTCTCCCACTACGCGCAAACTCCTTCCACTTAAGCAGAAAAACCTGTTGTGGACCGGGGAGAGACACAACCGCCACATAGAATTGTGCAGTGTTGGTGAAAGCAGTGTAAGAGTAAAAGCAAAGGAGCAAGGTTGTGAGGTGCCAATAAAGTGAACTATCAGTGAGAAAAACTTAAGAAACCCTCGGAAAGGAATTACAATTAAAGTTACAATTAGAGTTAAAATAGAACTTTGATTCGTGGGTTTTAATTTTAGTTTCCTTAATATACTTCAATCTTAGATAGCATCTAGGGACTGTTTGAGGTATATATGTGATGCACTGGAGTCCAATTTAAATAGATTAGGTTGCTGTCTGCATGTTCATGTTAGGCGTTGTTAGGCAGAGCCAGAATAGAAACTAAAAGCAACCCTGGCAATAATGCTCAGAGCACTCCCCGATCGTCCTCTATCCTCTGCTTTGTCTTACCATCTGCTCTTGTTTCTCTAACCTCCGTCTCCCTTTTTTCCCCAACTCTGCTTTTACCGCCACTGTACCTGCTTCAATAAACACTGGGAAGCTGGAGAATGTGACAATGGTACCAGCAGCGACTGTGGGCATTCAAAAAACGTCCTGCAATGGCTTCACCCACCCCCTTCCCCAGGTGAAATGGGTGATCAGATCAATTGCAAGCGCAGCCCATGGTAGCATTAATGATCTTTACGTGAGGAAGGCTTTGAATAATTTGAGTACTATCCCTCTGATGCCGACTCTTTCTTCTGAGCATTTACACAGCATCCATGGGCATCTGTGTTCAGTATTGCAGATAGGATTACAGGACTAGAATTTAAGCATCTCCCTCCTCAAACAATAATGGCCATAAGCTAGAGGTGTAAGAATCACTTTGGGCCTGATTTAGACAATGATAGCGTAGTTACTCCATCACAATGGTGAAGGATATCTCGTCCTTCGAAATATAAACCCCATTATTTCCTATAGGATTTATACTTCAGAGGATGGGATATCTGTCACTGTTGTGGCGAAGTGACCGGTCAGCCAAGAATTAGATCAGGACCTATGTTTCTATGCTGTGTCGTTGTTTAAATCCTGATTTATATTCAGATTAGTTAGGGAGATGTTTCATATAGGCTTAGTAAGTTCTTTTGCATTGGCACTCTCTAGGAGTTTAGCAAAAAATGAGGGGCCTGAGATATGTTGTATTTGGATTTTATTTTTTTTTATTTCAAATTTTTTTATTGAATTGAATAAGTTTCACATGTACATTGTATACAGTTGACTTTCTTGGGCTGCTTTACATGTATGTTGCTCAGTGGTAGCAAAGAGAGAGAGAAAGAAAGAAGAAAAGAGAGGGGGGGGGGTTATTGCGTCAGATACTCGTCTAGGGCAGTCCACATGTCATCTTTGGCTGTGTGGTTCGCCGCCTTGTGTTTGGCGGTTATGTTGTCTGCCGCTCGAAGGAATGTTACCCAGTTGAACCAGCGCTTGAAAGTGGCTTTGCTGGAGTTCTTCCAGTACCCCAGAATATTTTTAACAGCTGCCGCTAGGAGCATGTCTACCAAATCTCGTATTTCTTTGGATTGGAGTTGTGGCTCTAGGAATCCGGTGATTATCCCTGCTAGCCCTCGTTGTATCTGGCAGCCCGTGATCGAGTCTATTAGGTTATATACTTTGCTCCAGAACGCTCTGACTTTGGGGCAGTCGTATATCATGTGGGCTAGGTCCCCCCTTGCTTTGTGGCAGTTCCAGCACTCGCTGTTGTCGGTAGCCCCCACTCTCTCTAGTTTCGCCGGTGTCCAGTGTAGTCTGTGTAGTATCCAGTATTTTGTTTGTGCAAGCTGTGGTGTGATCTTGTTTTTGGACGCAGATGTCCATAGTCTGGCCTTCTCTTCTTCACTTAGCCGTCTGTGGATGGTCTTTTCCCAGAAGGCTATTGTTTTGTCATTAAGTGTGGTGGTGCGTGGTATGATTATTTTGTAGATCTGCGCTGTTTGGTGACCTGTTGTGTTAAGGCTCTGTGCGTATTGTATGATGGTTGGTTTGTGTTTGGAGAGGTTCGCTTTGGTGATGGCTGCTTTGATTCTTAGGAACTCGTAGAATTCCTTGTCTGGTAGGCCAGTTGTTTGTTGGATCATCTTGTAGGTGAGTGGGTTGTCCCCTGCCTCTAGTTGTGCCGGTGTTGTTATTCCCCTGATGAGCCATTCTTTGCTGTCTAGCGTTTTCCCTTTGTATGTGATTTTGGAGTTGTACCATAATGACTCCCATTTGGTGCCTCTGATGCTTACTTCTAGCTCTTTATCTAATCTCAGTAGTGCTATTTTTGTGTTCCGTATTATTCAGTTTTTGGCTTCTGGGTGTCTGTTTGCCGTGAGGGCCATGATTGGATCTGCTCCTCCTAAAATGCTCCTTTCTAGCTCCAGCCATACTGGCATATATTCTGGTGTTGGTGCTAACCAGTGTAGCCCTTGTTTGGCAAGGCATGCCGTCTGGAAGGCCTTATAGTTTGTGAGGTTCAGTCCCCCTTGCTCTTTTTTCAGCCTGAGCTTTGCTAGACTTATTCTAGGTTTTTTACCCCCCCATAGGAACAAGTTAATGGCTTTGTCGATTTGTTTGTGGAAGTCTGTCGTTAGTGATAGTGGTAGCATGGACAGAAAGTAGTTGAGCATTGGGGTGATCATCATCTTAACTGTCTCTACTCTGCCCCACCAGCTGACGAATTTGGGTCCCCATGTGTCTAGCTTCGTTTTGATCTTTTTCAGCATTGCTTCCTCGTTGTGCTCTAGTGTTGATCTAAGGTCCTTCCCAAAGAGGGGTCCCAGATATTTTAGGGGTTTCGTTTGCCACGCCAGGCCTGACTTGCCTAGTACTGCTCTGGTAGTGTGGCAGTTCATTGGTTTGCATTCTGATTTATCCCTGTTGAGTTTATACCCTGAGACGTGTGCATATTCCTCTATTGTTTGTACCAGTGCCTCGATTGACTCCCGTGGGTTGCTTGTGGTGATCAGGATGTCATCCGCATAGGCCGCGAGTTTGAAGGCTTGACCCTCCACTTTCACACCTGCTATCTGCGTGTTAGTTCTGATCATGTGGAGAAGGGGTTCTATTGCCAGCAGGAATAGTCCTGGCGACAGGGGGCAGCCTTGTCTTGTCCCTCTACTTAGGGTGAAGGTTTCTGATGTTGCTGCGTTCACTACCACTCGAGCTCGGGGGTTTTTGTATAGGGACATTATCATTCCTCTGTATCTATCTCCAAATCCGAATTTGCGCATGCATTCGTTTAGGAATGGCCATGAGACTCTGTCGAAGGCTTTTTCTGCGTCTAGTGCAATCATTACTGCCTTCTCTGTGCTGTTTGCCGTGCGGTTTATTAGGTGGCAGAGCAGTCTTGTGTTATCCTGTGATAGCCTATTTCTCAGGTATCCCACTTGTGTTTTGTGTATGAGGGTGGGTAGGTATGTGTTTATTCTGGCTGCCATTACTTTAGCGTAGATTTTACAGTCTACGTTTATTAAGGATATCGGCCTATAGTTTTGTGGGAATTGTGGGTCCTTCCCTTCTTTGGGGATGACAATAATGTTTGCCTCTGCCATTGAGTCTGTCATGCTTCCTTTCTCTGCACACGTCTGGAATACTCTCACTAATATGTCCTTAAGCTGCGTTTGGAACTTTTTGTAAAAGGTCACTGTAAATCCGTCCGGCCCCGGGGCTTTGTTGGGTTTAAGTGTGTCTATGGCCCTCCCTACCTCTGCTTTTGTTATGTTTTGGTCTAGCGCCTCACTTTGTTCGCGGCTTAGTTTGGGTAGGTCAAGTTTCTCGAGAAGGTTCGCCCCTCCATCCGCCTTTAGTGCTGTGTCTGCGGTGTATAGGTCTTTGTAAAACCTCCTGAAGGTTTCGAGGATTTGTTTGTTCCCTGTGTGCGTTATGTTGTCTGTGTCGGTGATCGCTGCGACTGAGTGTTGTCTCTGTTTGGCTTTTAGGTACCCTGCAAGTGCCCTTCCTGCTTTGTTTGCCGAGCATAAGTTTATGGATTTGTATTTGTTTATCCATGTCGTTGCTCTCTCGCTTAATAGTCTGTTGAGTTCATACTTTTTCTTTGTTAGTGCCGTGAGTGTATTCCTGTCTAGTATGTTTGCGATGTGGTTGTTTTCTAGTTCCTTTATCTGTTCTTCTAGTTCTTTAATGTGTTTGTTCCTTTTTTTGTTCATTCTTGCCTTAATACTTATAAGTTTACCCCTTATTGTGGCTTTGAGCGCGTCCCACAGTGTCCCTTCCTCTGTGTCTTTTGTGTCATTAAATAAGAGATATTCTTTGATCGCCTCCTCAATCTCCCCGGTGTTGTCGGGATCCTCAAGTATATCGCTGTTGAGGCGCCACCCCCTGCTCGGTAGCTCATTGTGTTTCCCGCTAATGGAGAGGGAGATGTGGGCATGGTCTGAAACTGTTATCGACCCTATTTCCGTTCTGTCCGTCAAGTGTGTGTGTGAGCTTGACATGAGGATGTAGTCTATTCTGCTGTATGAGTTGTGTGGTGCTGAATAGAATGAGTATTCCCTGGCACTGGGGTGTTGTAGTCTCCATGGGTCCGCTAGTGCGAGCTTGGTGCAGAGGTTTTTGAGTATGTTCTGTTCTTGTGTGGCATGGCTCGGCCTGTGCGGGTGCCTGTCTGTGGCATTATCCATCGCCTCGTTCATGTCCCCTGCCATTATCACCAGTTCTCCCAGTGGTATCTTGCTGAGCTCGCTCTCTACCTCCTCCCAGAACTTTTTTTTTGAGGCATTCGGCCCATAGATGTTAGCTATGTGCATTACTTCCTCTCCTCTTTTGATGCTTGTGACTAGTCTCCTGCCTTCCGTGTCTGCTGTACTGCCTAGAGTCTTGAATTTCCCTTTCTTGCTTATAATGGTTATCACCCCTCCTTTTTTGTTGATTGCTGGTGAGCAAGCTATGTCGCTTATCCAGTTTGCCTTAAGTTTGTTAGCATCCTCTGTGGTTACTCTAGTCTCTTGGAGCACGTACACGTCGGCTTTGAGCCTATTCAGGTAGTCTAGTGTTTTCCGTCTCTTGACGGGGTGGTTGAGGCCTTTGACGTTCAGTGACACAATCTTGATGTCAGATGTAATCTGTGATAGGCCTTGGGTGTTGTGAGTAGTCATGGTACACCTATAGGATAGCTACTCTCTGGGTTGTGACCTTTGTGTAGTCTCTGCCTCCGGTGTAGACTCACCTCTCTCCCCCCCTCTGTGGGCCCCCCCCGGGGTCTGGGTTGGGATAGGGAAGTGTGTATAAGTAGGTGAAAGGGAAGTAAGAAAGAAGAAAAGAGTTTATAGCCCCACCGATCATGGATTGTCCGCGCTGCATGCCCCACCCCCTGCCTCCACCCCCTCTCCCTCCCCCCTCCCCCCTCCCCCCTGTCAAAGTACTGTAAACGTGCGACAGCAGCGGTTCACCGCCCTCCGCCCCCCGGATACATTAGATCCTCCCCCCCGCACCCTTCAGTGTTAAGCGTTGATAAAAGGATATCTTGTCAGTCTCTGTTCCCCAGTCTGGCTCAAAGTTCTGGGTGTAATTGTGGTCTTGGCTGGGTCTCGTGTCCGTTCCCTGGGGTGACTCTCTTTTGTCTTAGCTCAGTTCTATACTCCTTTATCTTGAGGTAGGTGTGTCTTTTTTTTTTTTTTTTCCAGTTGAGGTAGCAATGTTCAATTTTGGGTAATAGTCCGATCTGCCCGGTCTCTTGACAGTGTCCTTCAGCCACGACCTGCTGTGCCATTTTCGCCTGTCTCCGAGCTGTCTGAGGATGCTCTTCTTTTTGCCGTCCCCGGACTTCTTTGTTCCATCTCCTCTTGGTCTGGTTCCCGAAGGTATTTGCGTAGCTCTGCCGGATCATCAAACGTTCGCGTGCCCTTCCTGTCTGTTATCCTCATTCTTGCTGGGCCCACAAAGCTGCAAGTTATCCTGGCTCTCTTCATTGCCTCCCTTAGTGCCAGGAACGCCTTCCTTGTCTCTACTGTGCCCTTAGAGAAGTCTTGGGTGATGACAATCTTTTTGCCCTTCCAGTTGAGGGGTTGGCCTTTACGTGCATAGGCAAAAATGGCTTCCGTGTGGTTGGCTCTCAGCGGTTTGCAGATGATTGTTCTCGGGCCCTTCATGTGCGGCTGTCTTGTGGCAGGCACTCTGTATGCTTTGTCAATTTCGAATGTTCTTTCGAAGTTTAGCCCTGTCAGCTTGGGTATCAGAACTTCGAGTAGAGCTGCGCATGAGCCTGCTTCTTCCTCTTCTCCTTCCGGTATGCCCAGGAGTCTGATGTTTCCTTTCCTGTTTTTGTCTTCTTGTTCTGCTAGCGTTCTTTGCAGGTCGCTGGAGATCTTGGATATGTAGCGAACATCTTTTTCCATGGTGTCTGATTTGTCTTCCATATCACTGATTCTTCTCTCCGTTTCGCCTACTCTGCCTGCTATTTTACTCTGGTCGGCCCGTATGGCTGTGAGTTCTAGTTGAACATTGTCCATGGAGATCTTTGTGGCTTTTGCCAAGTCGTTGGCTTCTGTTATTTTCTTTAGGAGCAGGTCCATCCCTGTCTCCGTGTTCTGTAGGGTCTTCAGCTTGATTGGTGACTCTTGATTCGTTTTAATCTTTTTGATGTCGTTGGTCGTCATCCCGCCAAACCCTTTTGTTCCTTGATGCGCGGGCGGCCACTCCTTCTTGTGCTGATCAGCTTGTTGCGCGCTCTGTGTTGGGCTGGATTTGGCGTGGTTCGTGGGTTTCTCTGTCTTTGCTGTGTTTCCAAAAGTGAACCTGCTGGGCCACTTTATTGTCCTTGTTCTGGTTCGCCCTGCCGCCAGGGCTGCTTCCACGTTGTTGCTTTCGCCCCCTTTGCTTCACTCTATCTTAGATGGGCGCCTTGATATCATGTCGTTTGCACAGCCCCCTCACTTGTGCCTTACTGTGTGGTCTAGGGGCACCTGTTCCAGCGATTGTTGGCCTGTGCCACACCTTTTATTTTGTGTGGTACACCCACTTCCAAGATGGCCGCCGTCGACGCTCGGTACCTTGGGTACTGTGGGCATGGGACCTGTACTTGCTGTGTTCGCTTTCCCTGCCACACTCTGCCTGGCTCCTCTTGGGATCGTTCCTAGCGCTCTGCTCCCATGCGTACTGCACGTGCGCTCGAGGCCCGTTCTCCCTTGGCTTCCGCCCCTCACAAGATGGCCGCCGTTTGTATTCCCTTCTCTTTTAGGTGTATTGTGGGGTCAGAGTTGGGTATTTACTTCGTGTTGTGCGCAGAGGACCTGCGCCTGCTTCCCTTGGCTTCCCTTTGGCCCTAGAACTTCACGCTCTGCTTTCCATGCATTATGCCTCGGAGCCTGTTCTCGCTTCTGCCCCTCCCAAGATGGCCGCCGATGTTTCCAGAAGTCTGTTTGCACTGTCTATGCCGCTTATGCTCAGCGCTACAGATTTATTTCCTTTTAAAGGAAAAACGCCAGCGGCTTACTTGCTGAGGTTGCGGTTACTTCCTTGAGCGGCGCCTGGCCTTGTTGGCTACCTCTGCTTGGCTGGTGCGCGTCTAGGGTAGGTGTATCGCTCTGGCGCCTCTTCTCCGCATCTCCGCTACCCCACCTCAGTGTCTGGCGTCTTGTGTAGCTGCCCACTTGTGGATGTGGGTGTGGAGGTTCCTTCAGTCTAGACGCGCTTCTTGTGCTACCTCCTCGTAGCCCACTGTTGTTGTGTGGACACCCAAGATGGCCGCCCTTATTGTCTGTTTCCTTGCTTCTCCGTCTTATTCTTTTTCTTTTCCGTCTCGGTCAGACCTCAGTTGTTCTTCTGCCGGGCGCCACACCTTGCGTCCCAGAGCTGTCTTGACTCACGCTTGGTATTGCTGTAGCTTCCGCTGTGGCGATGTTACCGGGTTTTACGACTCCGCCATCTTGGGCAGCATCCTTCGTATCCCCTGCCTTGGAGGACTCAGGCTATTTCTGCTTCGGGCGCGATGTTCCCAGATGCACTTGCCGATCCTGTGTTGCGCTGTGTGTTCCTACACACCTCCTGCCGCTTTGTGCGGGGGTTCGATCCGTTTCGCCGTTCTTTTCGCTGGTTTTTGGCCCGGGGTCACGGAGCTCGCGAACTTAGGCAACCGCCTGCGCTGCCATCCAAGCCACGCCCCCGTTGTATTTGGATTTTTTGGGATGGGAGCACCATTGTTATTTTTTTAGTATTTTGGACATAATAGTTTGTGATGGTTATGAGATGATGATAGTGAGCCGGAGAAGGTTTGTGTTTAGACTTTAGTTGCATAAAGTGGAAGTGGGTCAGCCACTTAGCTTGATGGCTTTGTGTGAGAAGTAATGCACGGTTGTGTGTTGGCAATCATGGAGAAGCATATGAATGTTGAATTGTTTCTTTGGGCGGTTGTTACCTACTTTTGTTGTTTTTCAAAGAGGGAGGCTTTGGTTCAGAAGATATTAGCTATATATGTCTTTCCGGATGCTTTGGTTATAATTTTGGCAAGTGGTGAATTGTGGTGAGTGGCCCACATTAGCTGCTTTGTCATTATGAGTGTGATTGTTTGTCCTGGGGAGCTGGGATTGGAGCTTAGTGTGTAAGGACAGATATTTGTGGTATTTCTGCAGCAGGTGTATGATGGTTTTCCTTGCTTATGGTATTTGAGCTCCATGGCTTTGGTTTGTGAGATTGGTGATAGGAAGACCAGTCAGGAATTTTGGTAATGACCACTGAGATCATGGAACCATATAGAGACACATGATGGATCCCTTGTTGTAGGGTTTTTTTCAGAACTTGCCAGGGTTGTTTTCCTTGTGGAATAATCAGGTGTGTTCACATCTTGGCCTGCATAGGAGTCTGGAGAGTAGATGCAGCCATAGTTGACGTAGGCAAGCTATATGGAGATTATTTAAAGATTTGAGTGGCTAGTCTATATTTGTGAAAGTTTGAAGGATTATACCAGAAGATTGAACCAAAAATTTCCCTTTGTCACAAGGCCTACTATGACTGCACATTCTTCTGTTTTCAATCCATTGATATATCCTATCGTACAACAATGTAAGCTTTGGACTTTAGCTACACAGAAGAAATGTCATTCTGTGTGCTTTATTTAGGAATACATGGACTGAAGAAAAGAAGATTGACTTTTATGCAGAAATGTTTTTCCTAAGACAATTATTAGTACATAGCCCCTCAGGTAATAGCATTATATATATGTGTGTGCCCGTGTGTGTGTGTGCGCGCATGCGCACACATGTTACATGCATGTGTGTGTATAAGTATATTTTTGACCATAACATTTTATTCATTTCAGTGGAAAAAATCATACAGTCATATAATGCAGAGTAGGAACTGATGGTTGAAATGTTCATTTATTCCCCTATTGTTTGTATCCTTAATTCTATCATAGGAAAATAATATTTCTGGTACATAAACATCTCTGGTATATAAACTTCCTGTCTCTAACCCCCGATTGCTAGGCCCTCAACATAGAGCACAGAAGACATCATATGCATATTTTCATTAGTCCATTTTGGGGCATATCTCACCTAATTATCTATCGTACAGTGCTGAGTCTCTATTTTCTACTTAAACTTGGGTAATTTGCTGAAGGGCTCCTGTAAACCATCCTCCTTCCCCGAAAGCGAGAACCATTTCAAAGCCATCAACTTAGGGTGGCATGACTTTGCATGAACACCTTCCAACAAATGCTTGCGGGGTTCCAGCAGTGGGCTCCTGGCATTGGAGTGTCTGCAGGTCCCAGAAGGAGAAGCCCCCTGACCAGGTGGATATTCCACTGCACCACAAGGTGGAGGTAGCTGCACAGTGGTAGATCGGGCACCAGGCCAGGTGAGACTGGAGGTAATTGGAGGCTGCTCGTTGCTGCGTGGTGGTGGGGGTGACTGCCTGGTGTGAGCCCACTTTTTTCAGGGGCCAGAGGACCAGGAAGCTGCTTTCTGCAGCCTGGCTGGGGCTCAGGCCTGGGCGGAAGCACCTGGTACTACCTTGTGTATGCCTGCCTGGCCACTGTGGTCATGGAGCAGTGACGGGACAGGCGGTGGGGGTCCCCTATATCGACTCAGCTAGGTGAGAATTGCAACAATAGAGACTGGCCATGCTTCAAGAGTGATGGTGTGATCCAAGCTCCTGAAGATGGGTGTGATGGCGGTCCCCTTCCCTGCTTAACAACGATATCCAGGGTAAGGCCCCTGTGGAAACATCCCGGAGTCTGGAAAAACACACGGCAACAGCACTTGTGGCTATGAAAGGCACACAAAATAGGTTCTGGAGCAAAAAATTGTGTGAGGTGCCCAGGACCTCAGCCTTCTATGGGCAGATCATAAGTAGTTGGCAGACAATGGTATTAAACGGCTGGTCCCAGGGTGCACACGTAAAATCATAAGGTGCGTCTTCTGAGCTGTAACTTCTGGGTAGACATACATGGTACCAAGGTCCGCAATTACTTTTTCCATTGATTTCCTCTTCTCATAGCCTTCCAGAATCCCTGTAATGCGTAAATTACAACTTTGAGCGCAATATTCTGCATCTTCCACCTTTAATTGTAGACTAGCTAGTTCAGTTAGTAATTGTTCAGCATCCGAGACCAAAGATGTAAACTGCTGAACATGTGATTGAATTGAGTTCAGTCGCGATTCTGTCCTTTTCTGAGCTTCTTCTTGGGAGAGTTTCATATTTTTCAACTCTGTTAAAATCTGGTAAAGAAGAGTTTGTGTAGAATCTTCTGTAGCAACCGGGTTCTTTCAGTTGATTGAAGTTGAAGCTGACTGCAAGGTGATCGAGTCCTGAGACGAGTCTTGGCTGCTTTTTTAGTTGTGGCTTCAATTGCCATGGTAAATAGGGAGGCGTCCAATAAGCGGGCACTTCCCACATCCTGCATCACACTGCTTGCATTGGGTTTAGATATGATGAAGCTTGGGGGCGTGGCTTGCGCCCGGCGAAGATGGCGACAGTTCTATGACTCTCCCGGGCTGACAGAGGTCAGAACGAACTAGCGCAACATTTCTGATGCCTGCATCGACTTCTGGGCGAGACATGAGGTATGTGAAACAGTCCTGAGTTTCACCGGATTGGTTTTGAGCCTTCTTCCGGCTCTGAGACCGGCTTCTCTCTATGGCTGAGTGGTGACGCGGTTCTGTGAGGGTTGCGCCCGCCATTTTACGCTGCCGCCGATGGAACTGTTTCCAATGCGGCTTTTCCATTGCAGCGCATGATACCTTCTCACAGAACAACTCCATGACAGGCCAAAGGTATTTCATCATATTTTCACGCGCAGCTAAGCACTACGATGCCTCGTTATCAATTGTGCAGCTAATTTTAGCTCCGTTTAGCTTTTGACTGACATTTATACTTCATGATTCTCTTTACCGCCGACGGAGCTCTTCTCCCATGCAGTATTTCGTTACTCTGTTAAATGGCATTACTTGAAGCTTCATCATTTCGAGCTTGTTTGGGTCGGTGTATTTTATAACAACTGCTCGCCATTCTATTCCCTGAATGCACCTGTGGTTCTTCACTGTCATAGCTGCTCTCACTGAGGCATTTGCTGTGTTACATATATTGCCTGACTTATGGAAATTTTGAGTGCTTCCCAAGCACATTAACAAAGTTAACTTTCATGAACACCTCCAGGCCTGCAAGGATATTTGTTTCTTAAACCAGGATTTCTTATAACTTTGAGGAGATTTCGTCCGCCATTTTGCTTCTTTTTGGCTCACATTTACTGTTGACAGAACCTCCTTTTTCTGAGACGCTTTTATCATTTTTCCACAGCACAATTATATGAATGATTATTTGCGTTTACTGCAAACAATGCTTTGTATGATATATGTCAGTTTGCGCATCAAACATTTCTAAGTTCATGACGTTGCATTTATATACCCAACATGCCGGAATGTATGCCCCTTTGTCTTAAATGTTTTATGCCTACGCTTTACAGTTAGTCAGTGTTCCTTCCTTAATGAATACCTATTTGCTTAACTATTGATTGCTTTTTCCTTTCAAAGTGCACATTTTATCTTTTTTGTGTACCATAAATACATAGACTTCTAGACGCGTTTTTTACACAGTCTCCATTTTCTGTAGGTTCTTTCCACAATCTGTCTGCTGATTCTATTATTTGTTCCCTTTTCCTTTTGTTTATTTTCTTTTCCTCACACCAACATTAGCAATATACCTGTAATGAATAGCAATCTTTCTACTTATTTGGGCTCTGTATATTCACATGTATGTTTCAGTACTTTCATTATACTGCAGCGTGTAATTTTAGATTTTTTGCAAAAATAGAAGTCTGCTATTGTTGTTCTTTTATTTTGGTTTTCCATTCTCATCATTTATGGGAAGACAACTTAAAGGTTTATCTCAGCCTAAATCCTCACCTCGTAGATTTCTATTTCAGACTAGTTCACGTTACCTGTGCTTAGACATGGATGACTCTAACAACGCTTCACCTAAAAGTCTATCATCACCAGCGACTACCTTAATCTCTAATGGTACCAAAGCATCAACTAAAAGACTGAAAAAAGATCCTCCCTCTCCTCCTAAACAATCCTCTTCGGTTACAATGTATCTACTGTTAGAAGAAATTCTGGCTTTACGCCCCTTTGTTGAGGAGACTAATTCAAAGCTTCAGATACTCACTGACAAATGGTCAAGTGTGGAAGAACGTGTCACTACTTTGGAGCAGGATGTTGACTCTTTATCCTCTTCCACATCCAAAGTGGATTCCTTATGTTCCCAAGT
Source organism: Lissotriton helveticus (assembly GCF_964261635.1). NCBI lineage: Eukaryota > Metazoa > Chordata > Amphibia > Caudata > Salamandridae > Lissotriton > Lissotriton helveticus. The sequence goes on along the minus strand of NC_136061.1, from coordinate 1,637,337,512 downwards.
ATTGTTGTTTCAAGAAACAAAGGTCCTGAGCAAATTCAAGGAATACAAGCAATTACAATATATAGAACACGATAGTAACTATATAGTTATCCCGTCCAGCCGGACCGGGGATTTATTGCCATAGGATGACACAATGAAAATTAAATACAAAACAGCAATTATTCAAGGTAGGACACAATCCTGTACCGTACTTGTAAATAGGGACAGAGTGGTAAGAAAAAGTAGAAAAGAGAAGTTTCACAGGCAAAGAAGCTGAGCAACCTGGACACTTATTATATCAGTGCAGAAAAGTGTTCTCCAGAGTAGATCATACAAAACATTAGACAATGGTTACATGTATGTCCACATATAAAAGTCGACGACGTTTCGATCCATTGCTCGAATACATAAGGATCATCTTCAGGACTAGAAATCAAATTATTTGCCTGAGTTAAATAATGCGCCTGTTTGGAAAAACAGGGGAAAAAGAAAAAGGTTTTCTTTAGAAAATTGAAGTTTAGAAAGGTCAGCATTTTACACATTTGCAATATTCGGAATCGCAGTGAACCTATGGATATTGTGCCGCTTCCATAGTCATGTGCAGAAGTGGAGAGCCACGAGAGGTGTCTGACAAAACGCTGTACAATTCGAGTTGTGAGGGTAGTGCTAGTGATAATTAGCAGCGGAGCGAAGTGGGTGCTCAACGTGTGTTTACTTCAAGGATAACATTATTTAAGAATAAAACCGTGATGAATAACGAACTTGTTTTATTTATTTATTTCCAACTTGTGAATAAGAAGGGGGAATTGCCGCGTGCTTACTGGCGTCACTGGAGGGAATCCGCACTGTGAGTCATAGGGCTTATCGAAATTAGATGTTAAATACGGGCATCGGCTAGAAGCTTACCTCGGTTTGGAGGGAGGTAAATGCTGAGTATAACATATGCCACTACAAGATGTCAAAAGATTTTCGCAGGTAGTGGGATGCGGATTATTTTCGATCACAATTCCGCTGTAACAACGAAAGGGATTCATTAAACACAAAGTAAATGGGTGGCATGCAGCGGTGGTGACAGTGTTGGCGTCGGAACCTACCGATAAGTAATTCCAGTCTGCAGTCACTGGGTTGACCAATTTGGGGTGTGAGATTACCCGTCCCTTGGCGGTTTGGCAGTTAACTCATTTGGCTAAACTGGATACAGATATTGCGTGCATACAAGAGTCTCATTTATCAGCTGAAGAATCTGTAAAGTTGAAGAGAGGTTGGGTTAACAAAGTTTTCTTATCCCCAGGGGATGGCAAGCGTAATGGCGTCCTTATTCTCTTTCGCAAAACCCTTCCCATTAAGATACTTTCTCAGTGCTCTGACCAAGCAGGGAGATGGATATTAGTTAAATTTTTGATAGATTATGTCCCACTCTCCTTATTGAATATATATGCAACTAGAGCAGGTGATCCCGCATTTTGGAAATCTTTAGCATCACAAATAACACAGTGTTATGATGATAACTTCATTCTTGCATGTGACTGTAATGAAATCTTTGATCCCTTTATTGATCGTAAATCTATATCTTCTTTCATTCCCCACATATCTCACAAATTATTCACACTAATAGTAAAACAACACAAACTGCTTGGCGACTTTGTAACCCCACAGTAAGAGAATATTCCTTCTACTCCGCGATGCATCACACCCAATCCAGATTAGATTACTTTTTCATATCCCACAACGTTGCTCAGTCACTTGTGAAGGCAGATATCGGTTCCAATCTAATATCTGACCACGCACCTGTTACTGTGCATCTTGATGTCCTTTGCAAACCTAAATTAATTAGTAAATGGCAATTTAATAACTCCCTGCTTCTAGATTCAGCTTTCACATCATCTTTTACTTGTTTTTTTAACAAATATTTTTTCTTTAATCAAACGGATAGTACACCTATTCATATAGTTTGGGATGCATTTAAAGCCTCAGCAAGAGATTTTATTGTTAGGTATGTTTCTAACAAGCGTCAAAAAGCACGTCACACCACTAATGCACTATTAACCAAAATTAAAGCATTGGAAAACTCCTACTATTCCTCCAAATCTAAGGACTGCCTATCTGATCTTCTTGAAGCCAAGTTTCAATTCAAACAAGATACAACCAACAATGCTTCCAATTATTTGTTAAGATCCAGTGCCAAATATTATGGAGGCCAGAATAAAGCTGGTAAATTATTAGCTAATTATTTAAAAGTCAAACAAAATTAGCCTAATATTGAATCTATTCTTGATCGCGATAATCAAATGAAATTCAAAGATGGATATATTTTGAATGAATTTCTTCATTTTTATAAATCACTTTATACATCTGAAACTTCATCCTCTGACCATGATATATCTCAATTTTTATCTCATATACAAAATGCCCCTACCATTAGTTCGGATTTCTCGCTCTTAGAAACGAATCTATCACTGAAGGAACTTCTAGATGCCTTGAAAACGCTCAAGAAGGACAAAGCTCCTGGCCCAGATGGGTTCACTGTAGAGTTTTTCACTCACTTTTCACATCTACTTCTCCCTAAATTATGCACCCTTATTTCTGCTTTTCTGCAGTCAGGTCAATCTTCTGCCTCCTTTGCAGACGCTCTCATCTGTCTTATACCGAAGGAGGGTAAGGATCCGCAACATTGTAAAACTTACCGCCCTATCTCTTTAGTCAATATTGGTTATAAAATCTTCTCAAAAGCTTTAGCTTTACGATTAGAATCTCATTTACCTGATGTGTTAGATGCAGAACAATCCAGTTTTGTTAAAGGACGCCTCATTACGGACAACACTCGTTTATTTTTTTATATTCTGTCTAAGGCCTCACACTTCTCTCAATCTCTAGAAGCCATAGCGTTGGACGCTGAAAAAGCATTCAACAGAGTTGAATTGCCTTATCTTTTCCGTGTCCTTCAATGGTTTGGCTTTGGCCCAAAGATTATTACTTTAATATCTCTTCTATATTCCAGTCCTAGGGCAGCCGTATCAGCAAATGGTGACGTGCTTTCCTACTTTCATCTAGAGAGAGGCGTCAGGCAAGGATGCCCACTTTCTCCTTTTCTTTTTACTCTTGCCCTGTAACCTTCTTTATTTCGCATCCGTCAAAACACTGATATCCATGGTTTCACTTTTAAGGACACCACTGTCAAGATGGCAGCATATGCTGATGACGTTCTCTTATTCTTATCTCGTCCTTAGACTTCTCTTCCTGCTTTTTTAGCAGAAGTTCAATCCTTTGCATCTGTCTCTGGTAATAAGTTAAATAAGGATAAATGTGAGATTCTACCACTTACCAAATATACTCTCAGTGCTGATTTTGTCTCTTCAGGTTTTACTTGGAGTCCCCAACACATTAAGTACTTAGGTTTACACTTTTCCCTGACCATTTCAGAAACAATCTCCCGTTGTATGGAAAATTGCATCCAAAAGCTATCATCTTTAACGCTAAAGTGGCATCCTCTTTATTTATCGTGGTGGGGTTGCTTGGACACCATTAAAATTATGCTTTCGCCCATAGTCTCGTATACAATTTCTAATATCCCATTATGTATTCCCTCCAAATATTTCAAGAAACGTACTTCCATTTTGTCCTCCTTTTTATGGAGTACCAAAAAATCACGTATGTCTATTTCAAAACTGATTTGTTCAAAATCAGAGGGTGGGGTGAATTTTCCTGACCTTCCTGTTTACCACAAATTATTCCTTTCACAACAAGCACCAAAATGGCTCTCTGACTCCTCTAAATGGGCTATACTTGAAAGATCCTTCCTTTCACCTTTCTCATTTCAGGAGTACCTCTCCTTTACACGTATACCGCAATCCGTCTCCACCCCTAAACTCAAATATACTTCCGAGATAGTACCGCCTGCTTTTTTGACCTCATTCCTTACCTCATCCATCTGGCATAATGAAAATATTTTGATCAATAACAAACGTTTTTTCTGGAAATCTTGGAGACAGCGTGGTATAATATGGGCTCATCAACTTTATGACCAAGACCATATTATATAATTTGAGAGGGCTAGCTCTTTGTTCAACTTACCTTCATCCTTTAAATCAAAATATTCTCTCTTGTCAGAAGCTATTCAAAATGCTCACTCACAATTTACATCGCTCCAACCAACTGATTCGCACGATCTTATGCATGCAGAGAAGCTTAGGACTCTTGTTCTTAATGCTTCCAAGGCATCCTCTATTTACATGTTTTTACATTCTTCATCTCGTCCAAGAGATAAAACTAAGGTAGAATTGGCGTGGGAAACCGATTTGGAAGTCTCCTGGCCGACAGACTTTTGGGGAAAAATTTGGCTTAAAATTTGTAAATCCTCTAGAGCGGCTAATACCACACAAACACTCTTTTTTATTTATTACAAACTCTTACTTTCTCCACTTATACTTCATGCGAGGCACTCTCATATCCCAGATCTTTGTTGGTCCTGTTCGTCACCACACGCTGGCTTATTTCACATGCTCTTTCCATGTAACTTGGTCCAGAATTTTCAGAAAAATGTATGGGTTCAAATAAACTCCGTATTCAACTCTTCTCATCCCTTCAACCCTTCCCATATCTTTTTAGGTACTTTAGCCTCCATTTGGGATATTTACGAGTCTAACGTTAAGATCATAGACTTAATGCTAGCGGTGGCTTTTCAGCAAATTACCAAGAACTGGAAGGACTTTACCAAACTATTTTTTCAGGCATGGTGGTATGCGGTGTGTTATAATCATAGGCTAGACACATCTTTTGTATATCCATTACACATGGCACCAAAGAGTTTAGATTTATGGTCACCTGTCACACTTTTCATTGACACAAGTGCAAAACGCTCTTTACGTCCAACTCCTTCACAACAAGCAGTTCCTAAACCCCCATGACATCTTCCTGTTTAATATTGCATGCTGACTTCATTGTAAACTTTGTTTTTCTCTTTTGTACTTATATAATTCTTATATGATGCAAACTTGCACATATATTGATATTTGTTTCTTCATATATGATGTATTTTAGTATCCCTAATTTGAACCACACTCGTTTAATGGTTATATAATTGATATAATGTATGTAACTTTTCTACTATACATTGTTCTTATTCTATTTGTATTGTTAACATATTTATCTTAATAAACTTTTTTCTGAACTTAAAGATATGATGAAGCTTTTTAGCTTAGTCTGTGTCTTCGCATTTGATCTTAAAAAGAAGGGTCTGGCTATGTGCTGTTTGTCCACCAGGGGTCCCCCAGTTGTCTATATCTCAGGTGTTGTCGATGGGGATTTATCTTGGCATAGTAGAGAAGCAGGGTTAGCTGGGTTAAGGAGGGGTTTAGAGGTATTATTAAAATCTCTTGGAAGCTTCGTTGTTAATGGAGCCCACATTGCTGATTGATCTTCGAATCCCTGGAGAGCATTAATTCCTTGTGGTAAATCAAGATTCTGTTGAATACCAGCCTCCCCCAGGGCTGATTGATCTATAAGCTTATTGGGAGAATCTTGCTGTGAACTTCCACTAAACAGTCCGAACTCGATGTCTCTGGGGGGTGGGCTCTTAAGTCATGTTCTCAAGCCCTTTACAGAGTTTGCCCTCAGAAGAGGTTTCACAGTAGGATCACAAGAAATTATTTTCATATTAATTATTCCTTATACCTTATTCCTTTTTCCTTATAAACAAGCCAGGTATAAGAAGGCTTATGAGGAGAGCACACGCTGCTTCCACACCCTAGCCCCCACCTGTCTGCATCTAATGGGATGCCTTAGTGCTCCTTCCTTTCTCAATCCATATACACCCCACAAGAGTGTTGTTGAAGCCTTAATGTAAATATAAAAGTTTTTAGGAAATGAAGTGAAGTGAAGTAAGGTATACCACATACCCTGTTGCGCAGTTAAACTCTTGTTTTTGTATATCTCCCTCTGTGCCCTTGTCTCACAGTGCAGACTGCTCCTTGTCTCACCTCTTTAGACGGCTTGAGCTTCAGTGAATAGAGGGCCCAAGAGCTGCAGCATGCCCTCTCTCTGTGGTCATCCCAACAGAAGAGCCTCAGCCTCTACAGCCGCTACACTCCACGGCCCAGCCTTAAGCTCAGAGACAGTGTAACATAAATAAAAAAGAATACCCAGGAGGGATAAGAGAAAAAGCTTCACTGTCTTCCGGTACACATAATCTTGATGCAGCCCCTTAATGTGTCACCTTCAGAGGCGTCCCCGCCTCAGCCTCCCAGCTCCAACTTTCAACCAATAGGAGAAGTCCTATAAAGAGAGACGGTGCGGGAGACACACAAGTCGCATCTCTACGCGTGTTTCGCAGTAGGCGACCTGACCTCTGGATGCCTGCAGTGCTCAGCCCCTGCACGGTGTTGCAAACCACAACAGCTGCTGCTTCACTGATCCGTACGAGCCCGCCAGCCACTCAGCCCCACCCACATTCAGTCACGGAGAATGACGGGCGCTCCCGTCACCTAATTTTAGCATGCGCAATTTGTTACCAAGTGTTTCAGACAAGCAATATTTTCTCATTCAAAATCTTCTCAGATATGTCTGCCCTTTCTGCCAAGCGCAGATAGGAATTTAGAGGCATGTTAAATTGTTTTCAACAAGTAGGGGCCCCTGCTGGGACAGTTCAACAGTCTAAATTGAAGGTCCTTCATAAGGGGAGAGTACATATTTTTCAATCAGCTGAAGTGGCGCAGGAGTTTCTTCACTCACTACAACATTAGGGGGGATAAATGAATTATAGTTTGAAAATGTATAGCTAGTTGTGCTGAAACTAGTTTATTTTCTCTCTTTTTCTCTTTCTCTCCTTTTCTTCTCTCTCTTTTTCAGATTGCCAGCCACTGGCTCACCACTTTGGGTGTCATGTCACAGCACCTCAATGTAGGAAGGGGGAGGGGTCACATGGGGTAGGAGGGAAGGTAGTAGGTTCACTTAGGGTTAAGGATGGATCACTCAGGGAGCCCCTGATGGGGGAGGCTCCAATATTAAGGTGATCCATGCAAGTGGGGGGGAAGGTAGGTGGGGCCAAGGAGGGATGGGTTCACAGGGACTGGGGGATTAAAAAACTAAAATGTAGCAGAACTTTGATAGTAATGCAAGAGATAGAGATAATGTATTCTTTGTTTTTATACTTAAATGTCAGCTAGATCATTAAAGGTTATTTCCTGCAATGTAAATGGCTTCAATAATAGACTGAAGTGGCATTCAATGCTGGCGTGGTTTAAGTCTTTACAAGCTGATATAATGTTTCTTCAGGAGACTCATTATAAGGTGGAGTCGCTAAGGGATAAAACGCCTGCCTTTGTCCAACAAGAATGTTATGCTTTCTCGAATGTGGCTGTTAGGGGAGTAGCCATACTAGTAAGTAAAAAGGTACAGGGTGATAATATAATGGTCCAGTAGGACAATAGCCCTAGGTGGCTGTGGGTACAGATGTTGATCAGTAATCAAATATTGAAGTTTGTACGGCCCTATTGAAGATTCATCTGAGACGCTCCAGTCTTTATATGATTTTGCAACGGCTCAAACAGGGTTTATAGTGATCGGAGGGGGGACTTTTACTTTCTAATCGAATCGATCCAGCTATTGATGCTTCACGACCTCAGAAAATGCAAACTAAACCTAAATCGATCAGGGGCTGCCAGGATTTAATACGGACTTTAGGTTAGTCAATTGTTGGAGAGATGAATATCCCTGTGAGAAGAAGTTCACATGGCATTCTAAGAGATATCATTCTTCATTGCGAATACATTTCTTTCTCATTTCGCATGCTTTTTTAAGCACCAAATCCCTTCTCTGACCATGCGCTAAATTCGGTCCAATTTCAAATTCAAACTCAAGCTTATATTGAGTTTAGATGGTCATTCGATAAGTTTCTCTTAGTGGATAAGCAATGGGTGGCCTATATGCACTCGACGTTAGAGGATTTTCTGAAACACAATGTGGATACAACACCTATTTTTGCAGTATGGGGCACTCTCAAGGCATTTCTTTTGAGGGGAGGTAATAACTTACAAATCGAATAAAAAGAAAAAAGAGAATGAAGAAAGGTCTCAGATAGAAAAACAACTTTGGATAACCACAGCTAAATACTTAGCAGTACCTTCCTGTTAGTGGGAGGTCTACATCTCATTCTCAGGAAATTTCAGCTATTTTCTTGAACATTATAGGGAACTTTACTCTGATCCCCATAATACCTCAACAGAGGAAGCGTCTAGCAGTCTTAATGGAATCAATTGCCCCTCACTATCTCCGGAGCTAAGCGATCTTTTGCTTACAGATATTACAGCAGAGGAAATTATTCATGCAGTGATGTCTTCACCTTCTGCAAAAGCAAGTGGGTCTGATGGGATCCCAATAGAGGTATATAAGCTTTTTCTACCTCACCTTAGTTCTTTTTTTAGATCATTATTTAATTACATTCTTATAGGCGAAACGGCCCCCGTCACTTTTACACAAGCTGTAATAGTCAGCTTTGTCAAAAAAGGAAAATCAGAGGAGAAGGTCAATTCTTATCACCCAATGAGTTTACTTAATAACAAGTACAAGATCTTTCAGAAGATCCTTGCTAGTCGATTATTTCAGGTGACTTTATCTCTTATACATAGGGACCAGAATGGGTTTGTCCCAGGCAGACCTTTAGTCACTAATACTCACTACTTATGTCAATAAATTGATTATTTTAATTCTAATGAAACAACAGCAGTCATTTTTAATGTTGGACGCAGAGAAATCATTCGAAAGAGTTCAGTGGAATGTATTATTTGCTATTTTAAATAGATTTGCAGTTCCAGCTGAATTCTGTTGAGCAGTGAGAAATCTTTATTTGGGCGCTCAGGTGTCCATCAATGGTAACAAGGCCGGTAACATCTCTATAAGTCGGGGGACGTATCAGGGCTGCCACCCTTCTCAAACACTTTTTTCTTTGTTTTTGGAACCACTAGCCTGTGCAATAAGGCAGGATTATTCTATTCTACCCCCGGTTCATGGTTCTGCTAAACTTAAGCTGTTTGTTGATGACATGAGTTGTACTTAGCTGCCGAGAAAGATAACATCTTGCAAACCCTGCCCGAAATGAGTGAATTTACAGCTATTGGGTGATACAAAATAAACCATGCAAAGTCAGAGGTCCTGCTTTTAACTGCTCCCCAGCTATATTACTTCTCTCAATGTGAGGACAACAACTAATGACTCAACCTATAAGGTATCTAGGAATATTTGTTTCATCCAATTTGGAAGATTTGTTCTCGCTTAATTTTATTCCAACGTTTAATAAGATGCGTAAAATGCCGATACAAGTATGGTTAAGGAAAACTTTATTCGGCTGCCATTTAAAACAGGCATAAAAGCACAAGAAGTAAATACAAAAATATGTTTCAAATTATTTAAAGCACAATAAATAATAAAATTAATCTAAAGGTAAATAAAAAAGCATAAAACAGACATTACTATTCCAATAAAATTATTTTCCTTTTATAAAGGGCACCTTTTAAGAACTGAGCTACCCTCCATGCTATGTGCTCGTTCTCTAGTAATTGGAGTAGGAGCATAGCTTGGCGGCACTGCAAAAGCCCTAATTTAAAAAAATAAGGAATAATCCAAGCTTTCCTTTGCTCTGAATAAAATTTGCAAAAGAGGACTAAATGCATAGTGGACTGGTCGGAGATGTTATCGCAAGGGCATGATATTGGAATACGAGACCAGTCGTTCATTTTGGGGAATGTCGTCAGTCTGTGGATGTTACCCAGTCTGAGCCTAGTTAAAAGAAATCTATCAAAAGTTCCTGGAACGAATGATAGATAAGGCTCTATCCCCAGGGTGGTATGCAACAACTGATGGTGCCTCACAGTGATTTTTGCTGAGGTTTCTCAGTGCAGTCTATTAGCTTCCAAAAACTGGAAACCCTGATTCTTTAGAGCCTTTCTCGAAATCCCCATCATCGATGTTGGAGTTAAAAAGTATTCAGGGTGACCCAGATCATTCATCAAATTGCGTACAAATTTGATACAGGGAATAGGGAGGGCCCCATCTAGTCTCAGGATGTCTTTTAGGATCTCCCTATTTAGCCTTGTCTGCTCCTTGCACCAGACTCTTGCCATAGAAAAATCGTCTTGAGTTTTACCAGGTCAGCTATATGATGGGGAGCTAACTCCTCGTGGCAGATGAAGGTGAAAGTTCTGGGGGGTACAGAGAGAATGTACCTTAGAAACACATTTTCAATTGTTTGTAGAGGGTTAGCATCCACAAAACCCCACACCCCAGCCCCGTAAATTGCCATGGTGACACACTTGGATTTACATATATATGTGGCAATTCTGGGGGCGGTTTCCTACCAAATTTATTTGCAAAAGCAATTAGAGTTGTTGTGGATCTAGAGAACACCAATTTTTAGGCCATTATAGCGGGAGCCCAGGAATCATGGTGGTTGAAAAGTACACCTAGGTAGGAAACATTTTTTGTGGTTGCTAGCTTTTTCCCGTCCATAACCATTTCACGGGTCTTCTGAGTCCCTTGCTTACACCTCATGATGTACGTCTTATTTATGTTGGTTTCAAGACTGAGGTTCCTCATGAATGTACTAAAACTATCCAGGGCTCTCTGAATGCCATGTTGGGTTTGTGCCATCAAAACGGCATCATCCGCATAAAGAAGAGCAGGAATAAATCGGCCACAAGCTTGAGGAAAATCTTTACCCTGGAGAAGCAATGCATCTTTAAGCCCATTTATGTACAGATTAAAAAGGAAGGGGGCCAGCACCCAACCTTGTCTGACCCCTCTCCTGATTGGGAAGACTTCAGTACATTCTCCCTTCCGGCCAAACCGAACACTCGCAGACGCATCGCTGTACAGCCGACGTAGGAGCGTAAAAATTTGCAGGTCAACCCCTACCCTTTCAAGGACCTCCCATAGCCTGTTGTGCTTTACTGAGTCGAAGGCCACAGTTAGGTCAACAAAGGCAAAGTAGAGGCTACCTTTTTTTCGCTCTTGTGTACTTGCCTATCAGTATTGTAAGATTTAGGGACTCTTCAATATTACCAAGGCCGTCGCCGAACCAGTACTGCAGATCGGATAGAATCTGACTATCATCAGCCCAATCTGAAAGGCGTTCCAATAAGACTCTCCCTAGCACTTTGACCATTGAGTCCAGGAGAGAAATAGGTCTGTCGCACCCTGGATCTTCACGGTTGATCTTTTTGAAAATTGGAATTATTATTGATTGTGCCCACGTCTGAGGGAGGGTGGAATTTATGCTGGCGTTAAAGACCTGTGTCAATATAGGCCCTCATCACCTCCTCCGGGGTAATTTCTAGATCAATGAGTTGCCTACTGTTTATGTTACAGACCTCTGGTTGCCGCCCAGAATACCCAGGCTCATTAACTAGTTTAGAAAAATGGCTAATCCATGTTTCTTCTGTGATTGCTATTTCCACAGAAGGGCCATTGCTTGGAGCTAGAAAGGGGTTCCCAGGACCTTCTAAAATGCGGTACTATCTTTCTGCTGGGCGGCGCTATGTAAGAAGTCCCAAGCATCGTTTCGGAGGGTTTGTTTTCTTTCTTTTAATGCCTTTCTATAGTCTGATCTAGCTTGGCGGATATTAAGTGGTGATCTAGGTTGTGTGTGCAGGGTCTTTTTTTCAAGTAGCATAAGCCCTGGTGCATTTTTGCTTGAAAAAGACAGGAGATTTGGACTTAATACTAATTTGTGCAGGTAATACATTTCTAACACCCTAGTAATATCTATGGAGCAGTTCACAATCGCCGAATCCAAAGCAACCTCCCTTAGACAGATTTCTATCTCAGACCGGCATTTCACTAGGACATTTTTAATTAACAGGTCTGCATCTACTTTAGACCACTTTATTGAGTAACCATTTGCTTTATTTAGTTCTACATTTCCCAACAGACTGGTAGGGTATTCTGGCTTCTTCAAAGTGTGGGTGGGGGACTTAAGTTTTATGAGGAGGGGGAAATGATCACTTTAGGCGATATCTCCCACCTCAAAATCAATAGTGGTAGCATATCCTCTCCCATTAAAGGTAGGTAGAAAACCAACTGGTATAGTTAAGCTCTCATTTACGAACCCAATATCGAATTTAGAGATAAGGTCATTAAATATGTCCCCCGGCTTAGAGTGATAAAAATGAGTGCTGCTATTTACTTCATTAAAGATACCACACAAACTATCATCAGAGTAATTACATAAACCACAATTGAAATCACCCATCATCAAGAGCATTGTATCATTGCTTTTCCCATTACAAATTATTGTTACTGTTGCCAGAATATCCTTTACTACTAGATCAAGATCATTTTGGATGGCGTTATTGTATAAATTGATCAGGAGTGTGCAGTGAGTGGCAATAGGAATTAACTCGATGACGTGAAAGTGGGTTCCCCTGAATGAAACAAAATCTTACTTAGGGGCAGCTTATTTGAGATGTAGTTGGAGATACCGCCTTTTGGCCTCCCTCCCAAACTTTTCACTGCCGGGGTGTGAAATGTCTTATAACCATTTATATGTAGTGGTTCAATAACCTATGTCTCCTGAAGGCATAAAATGTCCATGCTCTCAATGAGATTCTGTATCTTAGAGCGCAGGCCAGAGATAGTCCAAGACATCACGGTACCCGTATTAGGATTTGGTGTACACAGGGTTTTAAATCTAGTCGACCCGGTTAGATTAGGGAGGTCCAGATTAGGTGTTGTGGATATCCTAACATGTCCACATACTGTTCCAAAGGGAACGCTAGGACCCCAGGACTTTCCTTCCCACTTGTACATCTCTCTATATACTCTGTGATTGGGTCACTGTCAGTCAGTCAGTCAAAATACTTTATTGCGATAACTTAATATCATACAAAGACAATGGCAAAATACATATTACATTAAGACAAATACAAAAATTACGTACATTAAAAACAGTTAAAATACAACAGGATAAAAGTCATCATAGACCATAATACAGTTCATATCAAGTACGAAGTATAAAGTGCAAAGTGCTAATGTACAAAAAGCTTAGAGAAAGAAAAAGTTACGAATAAGATCCCCAGCAAAATAATCGTTACCAACACCAATGTCCCTGTTACAATAGTTTTTATAATTACAGTCCCAATATAATTACAAATAGCCTAATTAAAGTGCACAATCCGTGCTACAAAGGGAGGTAGACACATTCTTTAATCTAATATTCCTGCTCCTAATAGCTCTCACCAGAAAACTAGCCACATGAAACATAATCCTGGGAGTCTGTAACAGTTGTAAAAAAATAAGAGCAGGTTTAACTAGGATAAATCCAGCTTCCTTAAGTATAGGCACAAGGAACATTCTCCGAGCATCAATGTACTGACTGCAAAACATTACAAAATGCATAGTATTTTGTTCAGAGAAATGATCGCAAGAACATGGTGGCGCCTTTTCTGGGGTACTCCATACAGGATAAAAACCAAGATTAAAATGTATCAGATTAAAACGAAAACGAGTTAAAATAAACCTGTGGTATGGATGAGTCACGATATTCAAGTACCTTTCTGGGCCATTAGGTATGGACAGTATTAGACTAGCCCTGACACAGGGTTTTTTCAATTCAGATTCTTCCCTCTTCAGGGATAGGAGCTCCTTCATTGCATGTTTTATAAACACAATATCTTTGGATGTTATAGAATCAGTTACAGTATAAAGCTCAGGCCTTCCCAACCTCAAAAAAGTTTCCTTGATATAAGTCAACCACCTAATATTTTTAGCTTTGTCCAAAGACAAGCAGTCTCTCAAAATAATATGGTTTAGAGGAATTTCTTTATTGAGCCACAGCCTCAACCAAGCAACTAAAGGTGCTATTTTTATCAGGTCTGTGATGTAGCTTACCCCCAATTCCAAATGGACGGTGTAAGACGGGGTTGACTGTGGGACGCCAAGAACAGATCTAAACAAGCATTTACAATGCAACGGTTTCGCCTTTGCAAAAGTTAGAGCTATTGGCATCGTAAATGACAATTTTTTTATTTATGTGTTGGTTTTGAAAACAGATAAATAAATGGCATTGTCATTTACAATGTCAATAGCTTAATCTCTCGCAAATGCCACACACACACACCCACACAGAGCCCCCCACACACACACCCACACAGAGTGGGTAATGTCCGCGCTATATAAAAATGCACTAAATAAAAAAACTCTGTGCTTAGTTTCTTCCAGAGTATTGAGTTTTAACGGGGTGGGCCCTGAAAACTCGTGGACCTGGGTCACTAAGTAAGTACAGCAAAGAGTGGTCCGAGTTTTTCACAATTATTCCACAAATGTTCTGTATTTACTCCATACAGTCATTCACCACAAATACGGTTTGTAGTTTTGTCATATTGCTATTATTCCACAAATGTTCTGTATTTACTCCATACAGTCATTCACCACAAATAAGGTTTGTAGTTTTGTCATATTGCTACTGGACTCTAAATCCCAGAGTGCAACACGGCGTTGCTTCAAAACATGCCGATGTCCAAACACACATATCAAAAACATACAAATACTTGTTGATTCAAAATGTAATGTTAACTCACCCATCCTGCCAGAGCGCAATGAGCCCCTCCCTGCTCCTTTGTTATGTATGCTTTGTTGAGCCTGCTGAATGAGGAATAACCGAGGGCACTGGATTCTCTCAGTTCAAGTGGCACACGTAATTCCCTATAAGGTGTAGACTATCTCCCCCTTCATCACCTGTGACAGGTGGTACATGGCAGCGGCTGGTGGTGCAGGGCTGGTGGGTGGGAGGGCAGAGGGCGTCAGTGAGCGCTGGCTGGGGAGACACCCTGTGCTGAAGGTTAGGCGCACCTTTTTAGATGATTTCAACCAGGCTTTTAGTGGGATGAAAAACTGGGGGTCTCTGAAAGGGACGTGGTCGAGGGCGTGGCTTAAAACATTTATGCAAAACAAAGATCTGTGCTCAGCATATTGTGCCGCCGGCTGGTATGTCGATGCTTCAGTCATCGCCTCCAGATGTATAATACAAGTCACATGACAGCTACAACAAGCCGGGCCTACTGGCTTTGTCAAAGGGTGTTAGCTGCATGAGATACATATACGACATGCAGACATACATACAAAAAATATATTAAAATTCATTTTTATTTCGAGCTGTATTAGGAAGGTGAGTTGGGGGAGAGGAATGTTGTAATGCACTAAGATTGTTAACAAAAGTTGTGTAAGAACTATATTGATATTTATGAATGGTCCTGGAGCTATTTGACACACATTGCCACCCGAGCACTATTGAGATCCATAATTGCCTATTATTCTGCTCTTGCCAAATATTACTTCAGCACTGGGAAAGACAACCCTCTGCATTGATCGATGTACTGCCCTCAGGACATTTTTCAATTTCTTTCATTAGCGTTCCAAGTTTGTTTGGTCTTTGAGAGACCAGCAATGAATTTTACAATTGTAACTAATCCTAATTTTCCCTTTAAATCCTCAGTGTGCAAGTAGATATTGACGAGGGAATATCCGCAATAAATGACCTTGACTGTGACAAAAAATGTATTGACATGGTGCATAAAATACACATTTAGAGACTGGAAGTTCTAGCAGGTAAATGCGCAGTGGAGTCGTTTCTGAGTTTCGTTTCTGAGTTTCGTTTAGTCTGTTTAATTCTTTTTTGATTGACTGGTATGTACAGAGTCTGCCTTAGCCGTGCTAGACGTATGTAGCAAGAAGAAACATTGTTTTGAAATGTAGGCTGACTGCACATCCTAACGCTTTTTAAAAGTGCAATCTACCTAATCTTCATAAAATCCAGAAGATGTAAAGTTGTTGTAAGGACCGAATGAATACCCACGTTTTTAACAAACCTCTTGCCCAGCGATGCATAACCATCCTGACATTAATTTAAAATGTCAAACATGTAGTACGACATAAAATGCTGAGGGGGGTTCAAAAGCCTGCATTCTCCTCTGGCCACCAGCATACTTCTCCGATCTTGTAAGTAAGAGATGCTCACGTGAACAAGCGTCCCCCCAGGACTCAAACGCCTGCAGGCAAGCCTGCTGATGATTGACAGCTTGTTGAAAGTGCCTGCGTGGGATCAGCACGTTTGTTAAATGAGACTGAATTCCGATTAGGCACATACTTCGGTCGCTAATAGGATTACAGTTTCAGCCTGGCCTCGTTAAAGTATCTCCGACAGGAGAGAGATGGGCACATGCTCGCCAGTGTGTCCGCATAGCCAGCCCATTAACACCGCATGTAGTTTGTAATGCTTGCGAGAGACCATGTCAGGTCATCGCATCTCTGGCAGGGCCCCGGTATCGCGGTGTTAGGTCTCTTCCCCGCGCTGCACGGAGAAAGCTTAGGAAATGACGCTAAATGGAAACCCGCCCTGGTCGCGTTCTAGTCTCTAAAAGTGAATCACGCCAATCTCCTAGGTACGCCTCGGATCGCTGCTTCGCCTGCGTTTTGTTTCACTAAAAGCTCTGTACAAATTGAAGCCAAATGCCAGTTTTGCAGATGTGTAGAAAATGAATGCCAGGAGTGCAAACTGCACAGTGTAGCAGGCATACTGTGTGTGACACGTTGAGAGGAAGATCCTTTCGGCGCTAGATTAGACAGCGGTGCATAAAAACCTTTCAAAGGTCACGTGCAGGCACTTTGTACACTCGAATTTGCAGACGTAATTGGGGATCCGACCGTATGCAAATCCCTGGTGAAAATTGCCCTCTTTGTCAAGGAATGGTGCCTTTTCGAAGCAGGGGCGTAGCTAGAGCTTGTGGCGCCCGGGGCTATCCTTCAGATTGCCGCCCCCCTGGGAGGGTGCTCGGGAAAAAGGACGGCGAGCACCTGAAAGAGGTCCGAGAGACACGTAGTATCGCCGCTAATAGTTACCTCGATCATGCAAGTTACATGCACATACATGACACGGTCCAGGTCTAGACAGCCCCGTCCCCAAAATAGTGCCACCTGGGGCGGACCAACCCCACCTAGCTACGCTCACACTCACTCTTCTCTCCATCCATCCTTATCTCCATCCAGCTATTCATCTCACACGTTAACACGTCAAAACAATATGGAAAGAATCCTTTTTCTTCCTCAAGACCCTACTGAATAAAAACCTTACATAAATTTCCAGGATTAAGATCTCCACATATTACCCAGCATAGTGACAGAAATAGAAGAATCCAGTGGACTGTATGTAGGCCTTGCTCTGTTACTCAAGTGCAAAACCCAGCGTGTACAAAAGGCAGCAGTAAGGCTTCTTCTACATCTTACAGCCACAGAGCTTAGTAACGTATGTCACACCTCCAATAGCCCCCAGTTTCTCAGAGGATTTTCTTCGAAGGGCTTGCCATGGTCCACAAAATCACCTACTGAGCTTACATGAGACATGAATGTCCATGACCAAAACTTAGAGTCAGTATCTAGACACCTCCCCTTTCCACAAGAGGGGAAATGACACCCTTCTCACTCCAAGCAGCTAATATACCATGAGACATGTTTCCTAGATTAAGATTTAGGAACGATCTAAAATAAGGCACTTTCCCACATCTACTAAACAATACGCAAATACTAGTGCAATGCCATCTCACCCTTTATGGCTGCTTATCAAGTTCCCACTCCTGTCCACCTAGGGACTTTAGATTCCATCAACGAGCCTACAATCACCTACTACCCCTATGCATCATATATCAAAGTCCAACAACAAATCATGATTGAATCACCATATCCATCTATCTTCTTTTACTTATTTTGCTATCTTTAATTTCTTTCCTATATTGTCTTATGAGGCTGAGCTCGTGCTTTTGCTTATATTATGCTCCTGTAGAACCCCTATATCATTACCGGTTGCAAAGTATGCTGCTTACTTACTTATTTCCAAAATTCATTTTAATTTAGCTGCTTGTGTATACTTTTGTAATAAAATGTTCCAAAAACCACAGAAAAAATAATGAGCACTACTAGGTGCATCGACTGTACAGTAAGTGAATAATTTGCTGCCTAACTCAATAAGGCTCCAGTTGAGTGCAAATGGTACCTCTTCACCACCCAGCAGGAGCCTATGTGGACCACAGAGCTGTGCGTGAGCAAACAAAATAAATGAGGTAGCAAACAGTGCATTACAGGAGGAAAAAGTGACAAGTGTGCAGGTTAGGTTACAAGAGAAAACAAAGTACAATTTGAGGTATAATACTGCAATATATGCTACAGTGGCGTAACGAAACTTGAGGGGGCCCCCCTGCAACGCACATGGAGGGCCCCAACAGGATATGCATATGTGAGGCCCCAACTGCAACTACAAACAAATGGCTGACCGAAAAACAAAACACATATTGCCAGGCAAAGTGTGGCCTGCCTGACGGCAAAATCAATCTGGATCATAACCTCAGGACGACTCGGGCCTCTCTCCCTCTGTTACGTGAGGAAATGCCAGTCCCTAAAACTGAGTCTAAATGCCCACCACCTGCAGCTGCAACCACCGACATTAATAAAGCAACAAAACTTGCCTCAATTACTTCAAAAGTGAGCGTCCGTTCGTTCCCCGAGGAAACCTCAAAGTACACGCAGACAACAGTGTCTCCTCTGTGTGTGTGTGCTACAGAGCCGATGGGGCCCTGGAACACGAGGGCTGCTGCGGGACCTAAAAAATTACGTTTTAATGACCCCAGGATGCATCCCACCCCACCCTCTGAGGCTCCTCTCTCCAACACTCACCTGATGCCTGCCCTGCAGCTCCAGTGGTAGGCGCGAATGGGCGGCAGGAAACAGGACAAGGCAAAATTAAATTATTGCCGGTGGCCACGCAATCTCTCTAGTCATTTCCGGGATGCCTCACGCGCGCACTTTTAATTCTGCTGAAATGCGCTTCACAATGGTTACCAGCCCCATGCCCCCACCCTAAAAGAGCGAAGACCCACGGAGCACTATTTAATTTGTAAAAGAGGCCACAGCGAGGTGTAATGATGGGGAACCTAACACAAGTTATGTAAGCACTTCACATCCCAGACGGATGTGAAGTGCTTACTGGCTGCATGGCCGGGCCCCCCCGCAATGCGGGGGCTGCATGGGCCTGTGTTACGACCCTGATATGCTAGACACGCAGGTATAAGAACAAACGTTACGTCAATTCGGCAAGTGGGTTGCTGGATAAAAATTCAAATGGAATTAATTTTCGCTTTACCTTAATTTGTCCGTTGGTGTCGGTGTGTCTCTCGAGGCGGCACAGATGGCAGGCCAGGCCCAGTGCACGCAAGCACCAACAGTCAACTCAAGAGAGCGCACTGCGCACGCACTAGTCTGCGCCACTGCTACAGCGCGGGCGGGGGCTGGCCAAACAGATACCCAGGGCCGTCATTGGTAGCGCTTTCGCGCTCTACAGGATTGACGGCCCTGCCTGGGACATACCGCCTGCGCTGTGTGTTTGTCTGCAAACAGGTGTGCTTGCACTTCACTGCCGCCTCCAAAATGGTGCCGCCTGGGGCGGACCGCCCCCCCCAAGCTACGCGGCTGTTTCGAAGGCTGCATACGTTCTAATCGGGTCCCCGTCTTCATTAAATATGGCGCTCGCATGACAAGTCCCCATTCGTGCACCCAGAGCAGCTCTCGGCAATAGTACTCACTCCCGCCTGAAATTTTTGTTGACAAGCACCTCGAGGTGTTCCGTTGGTAGTAACATAAATGTCACTGTTCCATGCTTGCAAGATTGGCGTGTTCCTTGCCATACATTCTGCTGTGATCATGCATTGAACGAGAGGCCGCAGAAACTCTGTACTGAGGCTCGGAGAAGTGAAAACAAGTCAGATCCCGGGCCGCGCTGTGATTGGCTGACGTCACGGGGGTTTCCCGGCCGGCAGCCAATCACAGCGCGGCCCGGGAATGACGTCACGGGGGTGTCCCGGGCCGGCAGCCAATCGCAGCGCGGCCCGGGACAAAGGGGCGGGGCTTAAAAAAAGCACCAGAAACGCCCCCGAATCGCGTTTTCGAGAGAAAACGCGATTGACAGCCTCTGCCTCCCAATGGCTAGCCTCCATTTATGGAGCTAGCCAATTGGAAACAGAGGCTGTCCTAACCTCACTATTAGAAACAACAGATTTCGATCTGGGAGTGGCTTCGCCCCTCGCCAGGTTACGAAACCTAAAAATTTGTTTTCTATTGTCTGTAAAGGTTCCACTCCCCTATATCCCCATAATGAACCACCATATGATGCCACTGAGATACATTTGGCCTTATAGATTTTAATACCAGCTGCAATTGGCCTACCCCCAAGTTTTTTAGAGAACCCTTGAAGGGCTGCAGATGTCCTAGCCAACATGGTTACTCTATTATTAACGTGGGGACCCCAGTTACCCTTCTCATCAAAGGTAATCCCTAAATAGGGAAAGGAGGTTACGCGAACAAGCTTTTCCTGTCCGCAAAGAAAGATTTTGTGAAAAGGTCTCCTAGCAGCCCTGCCCATAAGCATAACCTGAGATTTTTTAGCATTTATTTTCAGGTCAAGTGAACCCATGAAAGAGTTAAAAGCATCCAGGAGTCGTTGAAGCCCCACCCCGGTGCGTGCCAGAAGAACCACGTCATCCGCGTAAAGGAGAACAGGAATCCCCCTGTTCCCCCGCACGCGGAATGTCGCGGGTCACGCCCCTAAGAGCAGGCTCCAGGGCGTTCACATATAATGTGAACAACAGGGGTGCCAATATGCACCCCTGTCTGACTCCTTTTTCAGAAGCAAAAGCGTCGGTACACCTTCCACTCGAGGAAACTCTAATTTTTGCAGTGAGGCCAGAATGGAGGTCAGCCAATAAATTAACTATAGTCCTATCCAGGCCCATTTCAAGTAATTTTGACCATAACTTTGATCTGTTAACCAAATCAAAGGCAGAGGAGAGGTCCATGAAGCCTAGGTACATGGACCCCTCCTTGGCCCTGGTATATTTTTCGATCAGCAAGTGGAGATTAAGGCATTGATCCAGGGTGCTTCTTTTAGGTCTAAAACCATATTGCACATTCGTCAAAATACTGTTCTCTGTAACCCACTCATTCAGTTTAACTAGTATAACTCTCCCTAATATCTTGACTGAAGAATCAATCAGTGAGATTGGTCTGTAACATGCAGGATCCTGCCTATTTCCCTTTTTGAAGACAGGGATAATTATAGATGTTTTCCATGTTTCGGGAATATTATCATGGTTTAAGGCGTTAAAGACCCTGCAAAGTAATCTTGACCAAAAATTAGGGAAGCATTTAAAGGCATCTGCAGGAACACCGTCGGGTCCTGGCGCCTTTTTCTTCAGGGTACAGTCTATAGCATGTAATACTTCCTTTACTTCAATGTGCAGTTGGTTCCCTATGGTGTTGACGTCATCCTCCTGCACCCTGGATTTTTCATTAGTATGGCCTGAATAGATGTCACTAAAGTATTTAATCCAACCTTCGTCAGGGATGTTAGTTTCAAGGGGGGAATTTTCCTCCCCTGTAAATAGAGGTTGGTTGACAATCTTCCAAAATTCTCCACTATTTTTTAGTATTGCTGGATCTGAAAGTTGCGTCCAGGCTTCATTTTTAATCTGTTTTTTCCTGTCTGAAATGGCCTTTTTATACAGGGCTCTACTAATGGCGATAAGTTCACGATTCTTCGGAACAGTTTTTAAAGCATTGAGCAATGCAGAATGTGTTTTTGAGCATCTGCGATCAAACCATCTTTTAGTAGGCATCAACTTTGGTTTAGAAGTCACAGAAAGCCTACAGTTTATCTTACTGCATATGCTACCAAATGCAAGTATCACCTCCCTATCATTGGACACACTGCATAGACACACACCGACCTCATCCTCAACCTCAGAAAGTACCTCTTGTACGAAGGGTTCTGGGATTATGCTCTCCCATTTCAGTCTGTGTCCCTGGTCCTTAACTTTAAGTATTGATTTATTATTACATGGAGCATAATTACGCCCTATAAAATCAGAAGTTACTAGGTCCAGGGAGACAGGGTTATGATCACTGAAAGCAGAAACCACAGTTTTATACATTAAAACCTTAACTAAAAAACATTATTTATTTGATCACTGATTAGTTCCTCGTTCCGTAATAGGCCTGTTTGGGGGTGGAGTCCGAGGTACTAATATCTCCAGTGCCAGTCAATCTACCCCTTCCAAATATAGAGGGGGTCAAAGGAGTTAAATGTTGGGATGCCATATCTATATTGTGGTTTACCGCTGATGTTATCAAAAACAGGGGCCTGCTGGGACACCAAAAAGGGTTGGTAGAAGAAGCCACACCCATCCCACCTTTACTGACCCATGTGGTGCCCAGACACTTCAAGAATGCTTCTGACCACATCCGGGGATCTGAAAGTGATAAGGACAGAATCCCCTGCCAATATTTTGGGTGTGCGCCCTACCCAGGGGATTCGACAAACCATTTTGATTTCAGAAAACAGAGCGTTTGTGTGACCCGTCTTAATGGACAACGCATGTAGTGCCTTATTTTTCGTGAGTCGCAGCACGCCCCATTTCGTAGAGAAGTGGGATGGCCCCAATGATGAAGCATGTCACCGTGGGGCAACCCCGGTGAGTGAGGGGACACTAGAAAGAATTTTTTCTTTCTTTGAAGGTCACACTGATTAAGTGAGTCAGTCACCTACACTAGCGCTAGGTCCCAGGATCCTACACGTGGGATCCCCACTCACGTTTGAGAGGGCACATAGGGAGCCAGGCAGGCCACCACCGCCAGGGGCACATCCCAAAACTATGGTGGCCCGGCTGCACAATTTCCAGGACAGGGATTATATCCTCCAGGTAGCTTACGACCTAAGTTGCTGGTGGATAGGGGGGACTTGGTAAACATTCACCACCAGCATTACACCATAGCAGTGGAGCAATAACAGGAAAAATTCCAGCAGGTCAAATTCCACCTCTGGTCATTGAACTTGAAGTATGCCCTGTTCTTCCTGGTGAAACTGTGTATCAACAACAAAGGGGACACAGTTCTTCAGACGGTGGCTGCAGCATGGGACTGGCTGGAAAAACATGGCTACTCTTTCCTGGATGCCTGAGAGCTGCCCTGAGATCAGGAGTGGAGAAGACAATGGCTTTGGCGCATACCGTGTAGGCACCCTATGGCCGCCCCAACCATGGTCCATGCAGAGACTGAAAGATCCAATGTGGTGGTGTATATCCAACATTATCGCTCTTAGGAATTGAAGAATAAATGGGAGGCCTTGGCAAGAGGCTCAGAAGAGGGAATTAGTGGATCCAAGGGCTCTGGGGAGGACTCAGAGGAAGGGAGAGATGTCGTCGCCCTCTATACCAATATTCCTCATGAACTGGGATTAGAGGCCTTGGGATATCATCTATACAAGAGACCAGTAGAACTACTGGATCACTCCAACATGCTGGTAGATATGGCAAGAATTATTCTGGAACATAACGTCTTCATGTTTAAAACCGACAGGTACCAACAAATATGTGGCTCGGCTATGGGCTCCAGATTTGCACCGTCTTTTGCCTGTCTTTTTATGGGACGGTTCGAGGCGGTGCATATCTGGGGTAGACCTGGTGCTGAATGGCAGGAATATATTATGTATTATGGACGATACATTGATGATTGTCTTTTGATCTGGACAGGAGGAGTAGAAATTTATGAGATTCTTTGATTTTTTAAATAACAATACATATAACATATATACATATAACATCAAATTCACAATGAATTACAGTGCGACATCTTTAGTTTTCCTAGATGTGGAGTTATTTGTAGAAGGAGACAAACTGAAAAGTAAAATGTACAGAAAGGAAACCTCATGTAATTCTTTGTTGCATGCTGAGAGTGCCCACCCTAAAACTCAAATAAATGCCATTCCCTATGGAGAGTTTTATAGAGCACGTAGAAACTGTTCTAATGATAGAGATTTTGTATGTGCCATAACAGACATGGAAGAAAGATTTCGATCTAGGGGTTATGATCAGAAAGTCCTAATCAAAGCTAAAAAACGAGTCAAGAAGTTAAAAAGGCTAGACACATTAAAATCTCGTAATAAGGACTCTGATAAAGTTTTACCTGTGAAACTAATAACGGGATATCATCCATGGTCACATAAGATAAATGGCATCCTCAGACGACACTGGCATTTACTTACGTCTAATGTGCAACTACAGAGATTCATTTCTAAAAGTCCAAGTATAGCATACAGGAAAGGCAAAACACTGGGTAATATTATCAGCCCAAGTTATCTGAGAGACAACAGAACAAAACCCACTTGGCTACATTCACATAATATTGGTTCCTTTGAATGCTATAACTGCAGTATGTGTAGAATGGCTATTAAGAAGAAAAAAGTTTTTGCATATAATGGATCAATGACATATAATATTAGACAACGTATTGATTGTACAACTAAATATGTAGTTTATGTTATAGTGTGTAAATGCAAAAAAAGTATGTGGGTAGCACAATTAGAAGTATGAAAGAATGGATTGCAGAGCATTACCGAGCATTTAAAAATATGGATCAGAGATATCCTATAGGTGTCCATGCTGCAAACTGCCCAGATAAGAGTTTCTCTTTTCATGGACTAAAGAGTATTCCCCCTAATGTGAGAGGGGGTAATAGAGAACTTAAAGTGAGACAAGCAGAAGTGCGTTGGATCATTCGATTACGGGCGGTTGAACAGGGGATAAATATCGATGATGAAATGCATTTCTTTCTTGGATAAATGTGCAATTCCTTTTTGGATGATAAATGAAAACGTACATAAAATGATGAAACTGATGCAATATGGAGACAATGTGTTTAATTTAATTCATCTTCAGTATAGACACCTCTCAATATATTCAATGGAATTTTTGAATAATGGATATATAATATTAGAATGTAACTAGTAATTACTAGAGGCAATTTTTATAGGTTAGCGTCTTATAGATTATTAGGTTGTCTGAATTTTGGTGAAATCAATAGTATTATAAGAAGGGATATCCTATTATATAAATTAGGATTGAATTTCTGAATCTGAGATAGTATTACAGAATTTTAAGCATCACAAGGATTTAGTTAACACTTACTTTATAACTATAAATACATCCCGATTTCTAATACATAATAACATTTTCTTTCTATTTACGTTGTAATTAATTAGTAAGGAATTCATAATTCACGTATACATATTTAGTGGCTGATAATCTTAGGAAATCTTATAACCACGTTCTAATTGATTCCATATTGATATACAAAAAACATAGAACATAGTGCTAAGATGGCGCCTACTAGTTAGTTAGTTTTCGATCTAAAAGTAGTTAACATAAAAGAGGGTACGTGTGGACATTGAATGTAGGCTGTAACTATAATAATTTTTATAGACGGTGAATATATTTATAATGGATACTTGGACGACATTTTAAAAAAATAAATCTAAAATATATAAGACTCTATAGCCTTTTACATACGTTTTACTCGTGAATCACGGCCAAATAGAGCGAGTACACGATACTAGTCCTACCTCGCTTTTTTTGAAGCATTCGATGGTATAAATAGACTGCACTAAGATGGCGACGATGCTAGACGCCGTTATCGTAAAGACTCCCGAAGTGCTGAGATTTTCATATTTAATCAGGTGAGATGGTACCTTTGGACTGCAGACTTTAAGCTTTGTAAAATTTGGGAACTTTCCCTTTATACTATATCACCTTTTTACTCTGCAGATCTATCTTCGATGCCTCGACCTTTTACCTTAGGAATGAACGTACTCATTACAACTTATTACTGATTATACCGGAGGTACGCTTTCCTTTCCAATTATTAGATTTGTATTAAAATAGAAGCCGTTTTGTAGTAAATGAATGTATAATCTCTTTCAACCTATGATTGTCAGTGTAGGATTTGGTATAAATACGGTATATTACCTATGGCTTTATTGAATCTGCATTTAATGACGTTAGAAGTAACTTAAAAAGTAGGAATCATCTTGTAGGATAACATGGTTCTATTATTAGGAATACTATCAGACTTAAGGTCCGATTGGTATCTACCATATTCAGAATTAACTAGCATGACTATTCCGGTATAGTATTTGTCCTTTCAAAATATAGAACAGGATCTCTGATAGATCTCTCTTTTACTTACCAAACATAGGATAACCAGTTCGACACCAGTACTACGTTTTTGAGTCATCAGATGTTGTCAGGACCGACCCTCTGAAGGACTAGGTAATGAAATATTATGATATATTCCTCCCTCAACAAAACGTAATTGGGCTCTTGCCAAATAAAATACTGATGAAATCAGTGACCTCTATTTCTTAAACAGGCCCATCACAAATAAGTCATGTAGATACCAATGTAATACTAGATGCTGACCAATATACCATCCTTTGATAAATAAATAGAGATACTAAACATCTAATGATATATCTTTCTAGGATTTAAAGTCATAAAATCATCTCTTGGTCTCGCCAATATACAGACTATTGATTTTATAATGGTAAGTCTAGTATCAGTTGTAGTTTTTTGTAGTTTTTTATATATAAAAGCATGATAGCGTGATAAGAGATTTGTGGTGAGATATGTTTATATCTTTCTCTGGCATAAAATCCAGTCTAACCTGTTGGTTTCTTTTTAAATTAGCCGAGTATGTAAAGAGTATTTTTTGTTAGAAACTCTGAGATCTTTCCTGTGTAAAATCGAAATTTTTTATTCCCTTACTTGTACTAGTCGGATTGTTGATTCTATTTGAACTAGTAGCGATGATGTATCTAGTTGATGATACTAATCTTGTGTGGGGAGTACAATAAGTTTTAAATCTGGTCACAAGTTATATATGTCAGATAACATCTTCTGGGACATGTACAATGTGTTTTTTATTCTAGAGTGTTTTTTCTGATGCATATATTAGTCATTAAATATATGTTCTACTTGATTTTCTAGCCCTGATGAAGTCCAATTGCTGTAAAGCTGGACGAAACACGTGTTGGCAAATGAGAACAATCACTATATTATGAAAATACTGGTACTGAGTGACTGAAAGAAAATGAAGAAATAAAAGAAGATCTAATGAAAATATTTGTTTTGATATCTATTGTTATTGAATCCAAGTGCATTCTATGGTTAATTGATATATATACATCTAGCTAGTATTGCTCAGGTAGAGAATCTTATGAGGACTCAGAGGAAGGTGGCCAAATGATGGTCACCCTGATGCCTGGGGACATCATAGCATGAGGAACAGAAGGGGCAGCCTCAGACCGCACTGACACTGTGGCTCACCAGATGATGTTTTGCCATGAAGTGACCCTCATGGGAGCAAGACAGTCCCTTTAAATCTTCATTACACACAACTATCATTGTTTGTTTACTATGATGTTTTCGTTAACTGGTTTGGGGTGACAGACACCTTGGGTGTTGGGGAGGCAGATAGATTTAGATCCATTGCACAAGGAGGTTGGAAGGGGAGTGGTTGGTGTAGGGGCTTTACAAGACGGCTTACGAGTCAACATTTGCCTATAAGAACAGCAGGCAAAGGGGAACAAACGTGACAATGGCCACACCACTCACCACTCCCCTAGACTAGCCATTAAGATCCTATCCTGGAATACCAACAGCCTAGGGAGTAAGCGGAAGAGAAGAGCTATGTGGAAATACCTTGGCAGCCAAAATTGGGATATTATTTTCCTGCGGGAAATATTTGCCCGATGCTGAACCACCGCAAACACTTTTGGCTATTACCCTTGGGGTTTTTCTCCTCAGGCTCCAGGGGTGTGGGCATGTGGTGCAAAGGTCCATCCCTCTACAGTTGTCCCACACATGGGTGAATAACCTGAGTTGCGAGGCAGCAGTGAGAGTGGATGCAATAGGGTAAGTCTGGCACTCGCATCCTGGTATACCCCCCAGGCTACAGACTGAAGGATTGGAAAAAATGGGAATATGGATGGTGGTGGTGCCAGTGGCTTTAATTCTTGCAGGGGCGACCTTAAACTACCGCACCCTGGAGAAGTTGACAGGTTGACAAAGACTGGTGCTAGACCTTGGCCTGATTCATGCTTGACTTCCTTCTTTGATGTAATGGGACTGGTGGAACGATGGTGGGAGGAACAGTAGGGAACACGACAATACACATATCACTCCAATAACATGCGCTCTATTTCTATTTCTAGACTCGATTACTTCCTGACACTGCAATGGCACATGGGCAAGTTTAGAAATACAGTTATAATTGCACGAGCCATCCCTGATCACTCAACCCCTGATAACCCACTTGTGCACAGACACCCAGGAGACAAGTGGGGAATAGAAGTTAGATGCCCTGGGTCTTGACTGAAAGAAACACCAGGAAATTGATCACTGAAGACACAGAACTTTATGGAAAACTTTGGCTCAGTGGATTCAAAGGTCCCCCTGTGGGAGACATATAGGATATTCCTAAGGGGACAACTCATTGTGCAAATTTCTGGCAAACTGAAGGAGCGGGACAAAGAGACCAGAGACGTTGAAACAAAATTAGTAACCTGGTAGGCCGACTATGTGACCAACCTACATACAGCATTGCGAACAAGATAGTTGGAGTGAGGGATGATCTGTAAGCCCTGGGATACCAGGTGTCAAAAATGGTATATAGGATGAAACTGGGGAAACAGGGTAAACTTTAGGAGGTTGGTAACAAAGCAGGCAAACTATTTGAAGGTTGGATTCCTGCCATTCATACAGGAGTAGGTGAGATGGCTGAAATACTGTCCTCCATTGCCCCAGTCAGACCTCTGCTGGGCTAGAGGGGAGAACTCTACACATAACCTAGAGGACTTTGGGCCAGATGTAGGTAAATTCAATTTAGCCAGTCCTTAATAGCAATTTTTACCGAAACGCTATTAAGGACTCACTAAATTGAATGTAGGTAGGAATCGCTAAAATATTAGCGATTCCTTAATAACAAATCGGTAATTGAGATTCGTTATTAAGGAATACCTAGCCATTCATTCCTATGGGCTAGGAGGTCCATAGGAATGAATGAGAAGATATTCACTATTTGCGATTCGGTATTACAGAATTGCACATAGCAGGAGCTATTTCAAGGGTGCCAGGGTGTCCAAAGGGCATCATGTTGCACCCCTGAAATGTGCATGTGTGCACATGTGGCGCACATACATGGCCTAAGGGCATGGATGTGTGCCACATGGCACTTTTAAAAAAGCAAAAAAGGGCTTTTTTAATTGAAATCGCTACTTACCTCCAACTTGAATTAGCGATTCCTTAAGGCTGAAGTGCACTTTTTTTAGTGCTACTTACATTGCATTTAAGGAATCGATATTTCCGATTCCTTAAATGCAAGAGCAAAATAAGGAATCACAATTTTGCGATTCCTTATTTTGCAAGTAGGTTTAAACTCGCCTACATTGCTCCCAGCCAAATACCGGTCGGTAACGTAGAAAGCCTGCGAATTTCTGCATTACCGCTCGATATTTGGCCACCTACATCTGGCCCTTTATCACTTATATCCGAGTGCCCAGACTCCATGGGGAGGCGAGCTGATTCTTAGATGCTGACCTGTTAGAACAGGAGACAGCTGACATCTTGAGCTAGATGAGAAGTGGGTAATCCCCAGGCCCTAATGGTTTCCTGCCAGAGTTTATAAATGTGTAAAATACCAAGTTGTGGGCCCCCTTAGAATGATATTTCTCAGGGCAAGGGAGGAGAGCATACTACTCTGAGACCTTCAGAGTGAAATGATTTTCATAATCCAGAAACCGGAGATGCCATAGAAGGAACATGCCTCCTACCATCCAATATTACTCTTAAATCTTGAAACTGAGATACTTGCAAACTGCCTGTTGCGGATGATGGACACATTATTGGCCCTAGATTAGTCAGGCTTTCTGCCGTACTGGGCAATGAGACCTGACCTACACTGGACTGGTGCCTTACAAGATGCGGTGAGATATCTGAGCCACCCATCCTGTTTGTCCTAGATGCTGGAAAGGCGTTCAATGAATTTCAATGACTTTATTTAATGGCAATATTGCACACAATAGGGAAGGATGCAAAGTTTATGTCCTGGGTGACATTGTTGAACAACGAACCAGTTGCCTGGGTTAGGGTGAACGGAGCCTTCTCTGAGGAGTTCGGCCTAGGTAGGGGCACCCGCCAGGGATGCCCGCTTTCCCTCTTTCTCTTTGCACTGACAATTGAATGTTGATCTCTGCCTGTTGTATCTGTCAGGCCCAGAATGCTCACTCCCCAGAGTGCTTGAACTTCTGGCTTCATTTGGCTCCTACTCCAGGCTCAAAATTAATTGGCACTAGTCTATTTCATTCTCACTGTTGAAATGGCGACCTTGAGGTTTAAATATCTCTGGATCTTTATCACAAGGGACTGGGACCTATTTCCTAAGGAAAACCTGGAGAAGAGCCTCAATTCCAATAAAGCTGAAGCAAAGCTTTGGAAAAAATTACCATTATCCCTTTTGGGCAAGCCCCTCTTTGCAAAATGATACACTTGCCAAAATTCCTTTATGTTCTGCAAACTACCCCGTTTGATGTCCCAGGTGGTCTATAATGGAAGGGTGGGACACTGATGATTGCATGGTCATCCCTCACTAGAAGGCCTCTGGAGGGCGGATTCACACTTTCCGACTTGCACTTGTACTATTGGGCAGCATAGCTGCAAGTGGTTAATGACTGGGCCTTCGCCTCTGAGCAGGAGCCCTTGGGTACTGAGGGGGGGCTCTTCAAAGACAAAAATAGTGGTTCTGGGATTTCAGTTACAGTGATTTTGTTTCACCAAGGTTTGGCTATTCACTTAGGAAAGTTTTGACCTATGTGCTATAGGCCCCAGTAAACAAAGTACCTTATCCTGGTCACAACAGCAAGATTATTGGTGCAGTCAAGGGATACAGTGAGCGATGCATCAATGTCGATCCCGCAGTGTTGGTGATGCGTCGGTTCCGTAAATGAACCACCAAGGAGAGTTGCGTTGGTTCTGATGTATGAAGCACCGGGTTTTTCCATGCAGTTGATGGATGCGTCAATCTCTCTACACTGCTGCGGTGGCAATGTGCAGTTGCGAGGCATCGGGCTCTCAAGATGATGATTTGGTTCGGAGGGTGATGTACGATTCTACTCCCACAACCAGTTAATTGCATCGGTTCTGCTACCCACAGATGGAAAATGCTTCGATTTCTGTGATGCAAGTATCGGGGTTCCAATACCAATGGAGCAGGTCCAGGAGCAGGGGGAGAGTTTGATATCCCTGAGTCTCAAGCAACAGCCAACAAGCCATTGGAGATCAATTCAGTTCAAGGAAGAGTTTATCTCTCCTCAGTAGAGTCACAGAGCAGCAGGCAGCAGGGTAGCATAAGATTAAAGCAGGCCTTCCAGATCAGAAGTCCAGCAGAGCATCATTCCTTGATGCAGCATAGCAATTCTTCGGAGTCCAGTTGTCGGCCCAGAAGTGTCTAATGTGGTAGGGTTATAAACCCAGTACTTACACCCAAATGTGCCTTTGAAGTGAGGGTGACTTCAAAGAAGAGTCTATGAAGTAAGCACAGGTCGTTTCTTCCCAGCCCCGCTCCAGACTGTCAGTAGGGGGGTAATCCGCTCTTTTTGTGGAAAACAGGACACTGCCGGTTCAGGTGTAAGAGTCAGCTCCCCCTCAATTCCTGCTCAGGAAGAGCCATCAGAATGCAGATGAGTATGCAGACATTCCTGACCTTCCTGTGTTTGTAGCTGTTTAGACGGAATGAACAAAGTGCAGCTGTCATCCACCTCAGAAATGTTTTGGAGATAGACTGCAGGCTCACTAATCAGAAAGAGCAGAGAAATGTTAACTTTTTAAAAGTTTAGTAAAGTAAAGTAAAGAGGATTTATCACTACAATTTCAAAGTCATAAAACATGATGTAGCTACTCCTTTCCAATCAGGAATTACAGCTTAGAAGAGTATTAAGGAATGTCAAATGTTAACCTATGAGAGAAGTAGGCATCACAGCAGTGAAAAAGAAATGTGGATGTTTGTCACTACCAGGAGACATGCAAAACTTAACAATATATGTCCTACCATTTACTTACACAGCACCCTTCCCTATGGGCTACTTAGGGCCTACCTTAGGGGTGATAAGTGTAATAAAAGGGGAGTTTAAGGCTTGGCAAGTAGTTTCAAATGCCTTGCGAAGTGGCAGTAGACTGCACACGCAGGCCCTGCAATGGCAAGCCAGTAACATGATTTAAAGGCTACTTGTGTGGGTGGCACAATCAGTGCTGCAGGTCAACTTTAACCATTTAGGTTATAGGCCCTGCATATACCATATACCTTATATATGCCACTTTACAAGGGACTTATAGGCAAACTTAATATGCCAATTGTGTATGCACCATGTTGCCATGTTTGGGGGAGAAGCACATGCCCTTTAGCACTGGTTAGGAGTTGTAAAGTGCTCAGAGTCCTAATGTCATCAAAAGGAATAAGCAAAAACAAGAGGTAAGCAGGCAAAAAAGTTTTGGGGAAGACCACCCTATGGCTGACAGGTCTCACACTTATACATTGAATTTACAGTGAGCTATAACATTTAGAATATCCTAGAGAAAAGGTTTACAAGAAATAATTTGTGTGTATCCGCAGGTCAGCACAGTGTCCCAGGAGTAAGCAAATTGTAACCACTAAACAACATAGCTAGGTACTTGATTAACCCCCTGGTCACTGACCAAAGTCAGAGCCCATTGAAGTGGGTGGGGTAATTCCAAGAAAATTGAAAAATTCTGAAGTTAGAAGGCTGGTAGCTTGATCATGAATGATTTGACAATACTACATAATAAAGGCCACAATTTTCCGTTTTTGTTATTATATATATAAATAAATATAGACTGAAATGAATCTGTTTCCTTGTCCTAATTTCTTTTTAGAAACTAAACATGCACACATGCTCTTTCAACAGTCTCTTCCTTCTGTCAATTATGAGCAGCTGACCAATAACAGCGAATGTAGGCAGCAGAGGGAATAAACCAAATGAGCACAACTTTATAATACAGCCTAAATAGCTGATTCTATATGGGCATGTACTAGTGCCACAATGCTAGTGAAGTGAGTTTATTTTTTTTATTGTATATGACTACTGAAACTCAATAGACATAGTGGGTGTACAGTTATAAGATAAATAAATATGGAAATACACTAGATGCAGCTCCCACCGAAACAAAACTTGGTACATTGCAAATCAGCAAGAAAAAATATATATGCATAAAAAAGACCGAAATTAAAAAAAATTACAACTATAATGAAACTTTGAGACTCATTCCTAAACTTGGCTATATGATGGATGGATAGTCAGAGATTACACAATCTAGAAAAAGGGTGCGGAACCTGGAAATAGTTTGAAGGACAAATGGAGGAAAAATCGTCCTAGGTGGAGATTTGTCGTCGCACAAGAGAATGATGTAGGAGCTAACAAACTCTGGGGCATATTATCAAGAAACAGCGTTGACATTATCGCCGCTTTAGCAACAGAAAACTGCAGCTAAAGCGGCGATAATGGGCTTGATAATACACCCTTGGGAATTCCCATAGAAGCCCATGTTCTGGTGTGAACATGGGCTTCTATGGGAATTCTCTACGGCGTAGTATCAAGCCCATCATCGCCCCTTTTAAATGCAGTTTTCTGCCGCTAAAGCTGCAATAATGTTAACGCCGTGCTTGATAATATGCCCCTCTATTTCCTTGTTATAGACAAGGATGTCTTCTACTAGGCAGACTACATAGGTTCAATAATTACCAGCAGGTGATCCCACAATAGGTAGAAGATGTCCTTTATTGGTGGGGAATACTCACTTTAACATTATGAATCCTGGTACTCACTGCATCTTTAACTGTAATTATTTGACAGACACTGTACCAGAAATTACCATCAGCTATGCCAGCATTGCCATTACATCTCCATGTATTTATTGCCAATGTCTAAGTGCTGCAGAGCAGAAAGATGTCTGCTAAACTGTTTACCAGTGTTTTAGTATGTTCAGGTATTTTCAGCCAACACTAAATGACTGTTGATCTATTGTTGCTGTGACATCTGCATTTTGTATTAAGCAACCTTTTTCTGATTTCTGCCTATACCACTTTTCCCTGAAACCATCAGATTTTGCTGACATCTGATAGAGCAGAAATGCGTATCCTACATGGATTATCTGTTAGATTAGATTAGATTAGATTTTTATAAAGCTCGTAGTCACCCGTAAGTATCCCAGCGCTAAGATCCGTACATCTGAGGGTCACTGGGGCGAAGGGGGAAGTCAGATCAGGGGAAAAAGTGCGTTTTCAGACGCTTCCTGAATCGGAGATAGTCTGGTTCCGTTCTAAGGTCGCAGGGTAGTGAATTCCAAAGGCGGGCAGTGTTAACAGAAAAGCGCCGCCCACCCGTACGCACCTTCTTGACTCTGGGGATGGTGATAAGGTATTCCTGATCGGATCGGAGGGCTCTTGGGGCTTTGTAGGGCCTGATAAATTTTCTCAGAATAGGGGGGCCTTTGCTTTGTAGAAGTCTGTGAGACAGACAGAGAGCCTTGAACTTCACCCACTCTCTCACTGGCAGCCAGTGGAGGAGTTTTAGGGCTGGTTTGGCCGAAGTTCTGGCCGGAGTATTGGTAAGGATCCGAGCCGCGGCGTTCTGGATCCTCTGTAATTTGTCTAGGGTTGCCTCGGGAGCGCCTAGGTAGATGGTGTTACTGTAATCCAGCCTTGATAAAATAAGGCCTTGGATTAACAGTTTCTGGGAGGCAGGAGGAAGTAAGGGCAGAATCTTCCTGGTTGATTTAATGAGCTCAAAGAGTGCAATGTAAACGCTTGTAGTATGCACTCACATATTGTTCAGTGTTATTGGTGAAAATAGATGTTAGTGGAAATAAGAAACAATTAACATGTTCTAGTGAAATTACCATGATTCAAAGTGAAGTTTAACAAATGATTCATAGAATTGTATTGAATGCGTATACACAATGTAACCCTTATATAGGGCTTGTTAGTTATATGGAGCACTGACACATCAAAGGTATTTTGAAAGTTTATTAGGCCAATTATGTATATGTATGAAATAGATGAACTAACATGGTTTAATGAACATTTCAATTGGATATGCTAATGATTTTATGGAAATTATAAACGCATGTTACATGGTGCATTTATATTTTAACTTAGGTTGTAGGCCAGTGACCACAGCCCATTTTAAATGTTCTAATTGCTGACACTAATGCTTAGATTCCCATGAGAGTCTTGTAGAATGTTACTAATTTCCATGCTTTGCTTTGCAGGTGGGCCACGCTCTGTTAGTGAAGAGTAAGTGTATTGTTCCTTTAGACAGCTGAGGAATGAGGGAGTTACAGTTAGCTTGGCCTGTCGAAGATAAGGTGGAAGGAGATGCGTTCACACAGGAGAAGGAGAAGAGACCAAGGACAAACTGTTGCAGAGGGACGTACATGAAGAAGGCTGGGAAAGGAATCAACATCATGGAAAATGTTGTGGCTGAACCTACTGTAGAGTACGGGTGAGAAAAGCATTATGGGACATTTGCTGAATACACTTTTGAGTAAATGATGCATTGAAGAGAGGGACAGCTGCTCATTTCCATCTTACCTTTCGGATAGAAAGCACCTGAGTGTTAGCTTGCTTTTTTCCAGTTTGAGGCTTTACTTTCCTTAATCCTTATGATGGTAGAGAGGCTTCTTAGGAAGACTCTCGCCACTGACACTTTTTCTCTTCTGAACCTTTTACTTAAATGCTAAATTTGGGATGCCATTTCTAGTGTTAGAGTAGGGATAAATAAAATTAAATGCTTTTCTCTAATGAAGTGTTCATGCAGGGAAACCTTAACTTTGGCTTTCAGATTACATACATAATTATCATAGAATTTGTTGTTCTTTTCTTGCTGCACCGAGTAAACCTCTTCAGGAGATTTGGATTTCTTCTATTTCCTTTGTACTTTTATGCTGTCATGCTGAGATTTGTACATGTTTAACTATTTTTTAATTTGTAATAAAACTTGACTAACCTTCATTTGGTGGTCGACCTGAGTTATTATGTAGACATGTTGAGTTACACTGTATATTGAATCAATTTGCAAATTCTTGCTCCTCTTTATAATTTCATGCTGCTAAAAAGAACCATTGAAGGATCGACATCGAAGGAGTACTGAACAAATGGACCAGGCGCTTTCAGGTGGTAGCAGAGATGTCTGGTTGGCACATGAAGTAAGGGGTGAATCTGGAATCCGATCTAGAATAGTCTGGAGCCCAGACCCAAAAGTCCTCAGTTAGTGCCCCAACGATTGAGAACTGGAGAGGGCGGAGTTTGGTGATGTGTGGTAAGAGCAGCGTCGAGAAGAGGAGTGTGTATTAATAGGGTATGTATGGAGGGTGTTAGATTGCAATGATAATTTGATTGTGTGATGACTTGTGGAGTTGTCGCGAGAATCGAGCGAATGTGGTTGTTGTGTACGACGTTACCCTAGGATTTGAGATAAGGTTATCGGACCCTGAAGTGGCCTAAGATCCCGGGATATTTGGAAGGTGTATACGAAACTAGATAGAGATTGTCTGATAAAGATTTGAGTGGTTTGTTGTAAGATGTCATTGATGGCTCCAACTAAGACAGGGAACTTTGTGTGAACGGGATGATTGTGAATCATGTAGTAGACCTTCCGCGCACATGGTAAACTGTACTGATTCAGGTGAATTCCCGCTGGTCAACGGTTCTCTGTAAGTGTGTATTCTTGTATGAGTGTGTCTCTATCTTCCTTTAGAAAGGCAGACAATTACAGATTATAAAATGATTTTGTGAGTGAATGAGTATGGCAAAATTGTGAGCCACCGTGAGGGTTACCTCAGACTGTGCTGCGATGGGATAGGTTGGTTGATGTAACACCGCACTGGGATTGATTGACGATCGTCTATTACATTTTGTGGGTGCTCAAGACCGTACCGTCGAACTATTTGAAATTTAATAATAAGCAAAATCATGCAATGTTTTAAAGTTCCTCGAGACATGTTTCGAGGGATGAGGGTATCGCTGATAGGATGGGTGAAAAGGCGCCAACAGAGGATACACTGGCTCATTATATGGCTACAAACATAGGACTTCATACCAATATTTGGCTTAAAAATTGGCACGAGATCACTGAGATGGCACATTGTCATTTCCACGCTATGATACTTTCAAGTTGGAGATACTTATCAGTTGACGAGAATGATGTTTGAAATGAAACCTTTACACAGAACTACACAGTTTGAGGCTGTTCATGCATGGATGAATGCAGCTTATACTAAGCAGAATGATCTCTGTCAGGGAAAGATGAAGAAAGCAATGCTTATCAGGAGATACAATAGGACACTAATTCAAAGAGATGGATTTAGACATGATTGAGGGAGAGAAATGATATCCTGCACTGATGAGAGGTGGGGACATATACAACAGGTGGCTTAGATCATTGTAACTCTAATGCTGCTTCGAAACTACAGGAACTTTTACAGTACCGGTCACAATTGGGCCTATCGTTTCTATATTTGACCTAACCTCGACAGGGAATGAAAGTCA
Source organism: Lissotriton helveticus (assembly GCF_964261635.1). Lineage (NCBI taxonomy): Eukaryota > Metazoa > Chordata > Amphibia > Caudata > Salamandridae > Lissotriton > Lissotriton helveticus. The sequence goes on along the minus strand of NC_136061.1, from coordinate 1,637,300,003 downwards.
GCGACAGCACTTGGGCACTAAATGGACATTATAAGGCAGATCAACGAATATCGACTGGGGTTTTGTTCCACCTACTTCTATGAACTCAAGTACTCTGCAAGTAGCAACAGAGAGATCCTTCTGTCGTTCAGAATAGCTCTCATACTGCGAGACCCCTACCTGCAAGAAGCATTGATTCAGACCAAACATTGTGGAGAACACTTCCCAGGGTACAAAGTAGCACACCTCGGGAGACAGGGGCGACGCAGGGAACACCCGACCGACAATCAACACATTTTAATGTCTCAGATTTAGAGTCATGCATAGGGACCACAGTAATACCAAGGAGAATGTGAATACGCAATTGAGTCAGGGTACCGTAAAATCAGCAGTGAAAATGAAATTGGTAGATGTTGTGAAGATGAGAGCCGAGTTAGATAACCAGTGGAAATCTAGCTATTGATTGGATAGAGGCATATGAATCTGATGAATTACTGTTTATGTTACCAGGAGAGCAAGACAGGCACATGAGAAGTTGACCGAACTGGCTCAGAAATATAATGTAGATCTGACTAGAACAAAGATGTTGCAAGGGAATCACAGACTTGCTTACAGTGACCAGGAAATAGAAGGGCAAGAGAGTACCTGGATTAAAATCACATATTTGGGAATTGGTAAAAGGAATGAGAGCAGGGAGTATGTTAGACAAATGGGAAGAAAGGTGGTCAAAGAAAAAAAGTACAAAGCCTAGTGGGGGTTATGTGCATGTGCCCCAGAGTTGAGGTGATCTTGCTGGATTCACAAATGAATTTCTGGATTTGAGGGGAAAACCTGCTGATTAATACAAATAGGTAATTTGATTTGTGAAGATTTCAAAGGTGTTGTGGATTGATTTGAACATGTTGTTTGAAATTGTGGTCCCTAATGACTTGTGGCCTGCATGCAAGATAGCCATAGAATGACCTGAAAGGGAGCCAGAGGGGGATCCAGTGACTCATGGTCAGTCACCGTTGGTAATGAAAAAATATGATCTGTTGATCACATGGCCATTACCTAAAATAGCACCACAAGATATTGATTGGGTCAAAATTGATCGAACGACCCAAGAGCCCAAAGAAACAATTCCTGCCTACTATGAAAGATTGTTACAGTTGTTCAAACAATACAGTGGATTAGACACTCTTGACCCCAAGGACATGGGACAGTTTGTGTTCAAGTTCTTTACAGGATTAAGGCCTGAGATTAGTATTATGATGCAACAGCATTTGATTTGTTAGCAGAACAAGTCTGTGGATGAAAATCTGCAGTATGCAAGTTACTGAAGTGATGAAGTTGAGTCAAGACACAAGAGAATGAAAGAGAAATTGATGTTGGTACAAATGAGGGCTGCTCAAAGGGAGGATAGGTACAGGCACCTGTTAGTAATTGTTCTCATGTGCAGAGAACTCACCTCGCGGGGTTCAGATTCAGCAGGGTTCAGAGGATTGCCAAGAAAGAAAAAGGTTAAGGTATCCCAATAGATCCAAAGACAGGAATAGATGTTGCTGCGCTGAAGAAGCCCACAATGTTTAATTTTTTGTAATAAGGTGGGGCATTAGAAGAGTGAATGTCATCACAAACCTGCAAACCAAGAGCAAGTTGGAGAACCTAGTCAGATTCAAAATGATGTGGCACAGATACAGACTGCAACTAGGCCGAGATCACAGAATATGGAGGGGCATCAAGGTCAGGTGATGCAAGTGCCACAACCTCAGATGATATTGCAGGGAAATCGAACGTACCACCAAATGCCTCTGATGGAATTCTTTGGCAAGTTTGGCCAAGACCCATCTTTATAATGGTACCTGAGAGGAGAGGAAGACTGTACATTTAGCGCAGTCTTAGAGGTAGACCAGAGCGAACACTACATTGATGTAGATGTTGTTGGTCAGCCAATTACATTCTTGATTGATACTGGTGCTACCCAATCTACTGTGAGAACGGCAGGAACCCCAAACCTACCCCTTTCGTTCCAAGATGTAGGAGTTTTGAATAAGAGAATGTGAAATCCTTTAACTGAGGAGATACCTGTGCAGATTGGGTCCTTTGAGGACCGTCATAAATTTGTGGTGTGTGACTTAAGTCCTGTGTGTCTGCTCGGACATGACTTGTTGTATAAACTGAATTGCACCATATATTGCACACAGAAGGGAATTGAACCACATAAGAATGACGAGGACATTGCCTTCAAACTGATTAACCAGAATCTGTGTGTCACATTGCTTCCTTTCCTGATTGTGGAGGATATGCCTTTAGACCTTAGGGCTACGGTTCCCAAAGTGTGCGCCGCGGCACCCCGGTGCGCCGTGATGAGCAGCCAGGGGCGCCGCGCCACTAAGGATGTGGGTGATATGCATTGCAGCCCAACATGCGGGGGGGTTTAAAATGCCACCTTTGGAATGGTTTTGCCCAGCATGCTGCCTAGGCTCACCATTACTGCCTTAGCAAGCTTGGAGCGTAGGAGGAACGTTGCTGCTGACCCCCGTGTTGTGCCCTGCCCTGCCCTGCCTCACCTCGTGGGACCCTGGTCAACTAAAATCGGTAAGTAAGCGTAGTCGCAACCTAATGCAGGAATGTCTCATTTATTTATTTATTTTGAATTGTGCAATTTCACTGGGCTCCACATGAAAGTGCCTCGGTGTTTGATTTTGCGTGAAGGTTAGTTTTATAAAGCGCGTCATAGTATCTATAAGGGCACAAAGCACTGAGACTGGTGAGGAATTTTTGGAGGTATGGAAAGAACGCGGTGGAGTTCTATACTCAAACTCATCTGAATCACCGGGCCCCTCTATTATTTACCTACTACTGCTCCAGACAGATTCCTCCTGCCGCTCAGATCCTCTAACCTCTCGCTATTCCTCTTCTGTTCTGCTTGTAATTTGACCCCGTGACCTCAGCTGTTTACTTCTTCCCTCGCTCTCTGATTTATTTCACTGCTCCCGCCCTGACCTGGAGAACTAAGCACTGCGGGACAGACCTGTCCCTCATACTTTTCCCCTATCGAGGCTTCTGCTTGCCCATCTCTGCAGGGTGCTGGGTGTAATTCTACAAACGGAAGCTTTGGGGGTGTGCAGGCAGGGGCCGTTTATCACCTCTCAGACTAAGGGTAGCAGTTTTTTATTTATTTATTGATTGATTGTTTGTATGCGTTTTTATATAGCGCAGACTTTACCCGAAGGTGTCAGAGCGCTTCACAATGGGAACAGAACTGATACCTGAGGAGAAAAGTACAAGTGAATAGCAAACGTTAAGTTACACAAGGCATTAGCGTGAGCAAACAAAATACAAGAGGTAGCAAAAGGTACATTACAGGGGGAAAAAGTGACATGTGTGCAAGTTACAAAAACGTAAAAACTACAAGTAGAGGTATAATACTGCAATAAATGGCAGACTCTCAAGCACAAGAACAAATGTTATGTAGGCAATGGTGGCACTTGTGCAAGTATCTAAAGCAAACAAAATGTAAGGTAGCAAACAGTGTTAAAAGAGAAAAGTGACGTGTGCATGTTACAAACGAGTACCAAACACAGGTAGAAGGATAATACTGCAATAAGTGTCCGACACTCAAACCACAAGAATACACAGGGAGGCACTTACATAGTCATGGAGAATAGAATTTTCTGTACTGGAAGGTCTTCCTTCAGATAATAGAGAGGGCGTGAGTTAAGTTTGGAGGTGTCTTTGAAGGAGGAGAACTTTGAGGTCAGTTTTGAAGGCCTGGGAGGAGGTGGTGATTCCCGAACACATGCAGACAAAATGGGTTTTCTCTGAGAAAAAGGCCCCAAGCAGGGCCAGTTTGTCACTCCCTGGTGAAACTAGTGACTGGTAAACGGAGTGTGGCTGATCCAGGGGCCACCATGTCCTGGGGCGCCTCCGTGCAGCAATACTTTGATGAACAGGCTCTCTGTTCATGACTCCTGTCTATCTGTGGCTCAAAGCTGTTCTGCTGCGCTCCCATTGTTGCTTTATGACAGGTGCCACGCACACTGCCTGAAGGCTCTTTATTAAGGATGTTATTTAGTGTTTGCACTAATGCAAGGGTTCTGTACTTGGCCCTTAACAAGTTTTTATCAAGCAACTGTTCTCTTCTTATTTTGTTACAAATATGATTATAATACCTTCATTGCGTCCCAATTACTTTAAGGAAGACAACAGGAAGTACTCCCAAGGTCGGGCTTACATCCCGCCCACCGGTAAAAAAAATGGTGGGGAGCCACGGCCAACTACCGATTAGGTCAAGGGAGCCACAGGTCAAAAAAGTTTGGGACGACTGCCTTAGGGACACGGTTTCAGCAGTGTTTTTTCAATTCAATTCAAATAACTTTATTTGCATTTGATATATGCATAAAAGTACAGAATACAATTTCCTAAAACATTTGATCAACAAGAGCTCTAAAATTAAATAATAATTGATAATTGATTTTAAGATATGTTCATTCAAATATCAATATTTACAAGTAGCCTTGTAGCAAAAATCAACTTCAGTTCATTGTGAGAAGGATTTGTTGCGGCATGCAATTAAAAAATACAACTCCCCCAGCACTAATCCGAGTAGCACATTTTAAAACTATACAATGAATCATTTTCCAGGCATAAGGCTTTTATCTATTTGGTCAATTAAAACAATACCCCCGTCTGTTGAACTTCTCCTTATACGAAGAACTGAATATAAAAAATTTGCTACCATAAAACAAATATATGGTGTTTCCAAGGTGTTAATAACTGTAAGAGCTGTAGATTGTGAAACTAAACTCAGTTTTGTTATCAGGGGGAGGATATACTTTTTTTTCCATTTTGTAAAAAGGATAAAAAAATAAGATATTAGACACGGTTTGGGAAGACAAGCCATCACAAGGACATTGCAGCAGATTATTTTGTGAGTGCACATGGGCATGGTATCCTACCATCAATGGGAAACAATTTAACCTTATCCTTGTTAAAAGATATAGATGCGTATTGTTAGTGGCAAAGGAGAGATAGGAGTCATGAAACTTGGGGATTCTAGGCAAGGTATGGTAATGAATAACCATAGCTTTACTTTGGTTGCACTACCATCTTTCTAGCTCACATTTATTTAAGTAGGTCTCTTTCAGCTTAGTCTTGGAAAAGGGCAAACATTTGTTTGGTGTTATATAAATCAGCTAAGCCAATGTCTGTAAGAGACCTTCTAACATATATTAGCATGGGGATATTGTTGGCTTGATCTAAATGTATTACATCTTTTAGAATGGTCTGATTTAATCCAACCGTATACCTTTTTCAGATGAGCATCCATAAAAGGAGTGGGGCCAACTTAATAGTGTCAGAAATAAAGGGGAGGGCAAGTTATTTATGGGCAATCATATTTGAACAAGCTGATTTAAGTGATAGCAATTTTTGGGCAAACTTGTCCTCGGTTTTCTGCAAGGCACCCAATTCTGCTATACCCCATATTTCAGCTCCGTAGGTTTCTATATCTATTGATTTTGCTTTATACATTTCAAGCATTTCAGTAATTGATTTTTTCCCCAGTTTGGAGGCGAATTTCCACAAGGCGGCTATACCTCTTTGCAGCATGTTAGTTCTATTTGCAATCATGTTCCCCCAATTAAGTTTCGAGTCAAAGAATAGTCCTGAATACAGAAATGAATCTACTCATTCCAGCGAGGCCCCATCTAGGTGAAATGGTATCGACTTCTTCTTTTCCATCCCTGCTATCATGATATAGGTTTTCGATCTATGACTATCAATCCCAGTTCGGCCATAAAGGTTGAGTAGGAGCCCATCAGGTGTTGTAAGGCCAGGGGTGTCCTGGCCATCAAAACCGCATCATCTGCATAGAAGAAAGCAAGCTGCAATATGCGGCCCACTGATGGAACATCTATGCATTGTGCAGTTAGGACTTCATTGCAATTTATTGATATACATGGAGAATAGAAAGGGGGCAAGGACACACCCCTGGCTTACCCCCTTTTCTATTTTAAAACTTTCTGTACATTCCCCTTGTTTACCATACGTGACTACGCCCCCCCCTCTCTGTAAAGCTCCCTGATTAAAAAATTATGGCTTTGTCCACGCCCATTGACTCCAAGAGAGCCCACAATTTCTTATATATGGGGATAATCAACGATTGTTTCCATGATGATGGAGGTCCCACTTTTGATATAGCATTAAAAACTTGCGTCTGGAGTGGAGACCATAGATTATTACATCCTAGGAAAATATCCAAGGGAACACCGTCCGGCCCTGCTGCCTTTAGGATGGGCGATTGGGAGAGTGCAAGCTCGATATCCTCTAGCGAGAACTCCATCCCCTGTTGGGCAATTATTATGTCACCCATTTTGTTTGTATCACTAGCCTTCGCGACATTAAAAATACTCTGCAAATGGAGGAGCCATGTGGTTTTATTTATATGAGAATCAAGATAAATGCCCCCTAATCCTGCAGAAAGGGAGCGTTCACCACTCTACAGAATGCCTATCTTTACTCCTCGATGCCTCACTCAGATTGACCCACACTTCTTCTCGTAGCACTTTTTTTCTCGCCATTCTGGCTGTCTTATAATCAGCACGTAGCTTCCTTATTAAAACGTTTTTACTGGGGTTCGTTTTGAGGGCTGTACGTAATTCTTTAGAGGCTTTCGAACAAGTGTCGTCAAACCACCTTGTATTAGGAGGAGTCTTACTTGTAGCTGGACACTTAAGGTTTGAATTAATGGAGATTAAGATTTTGTTAAAGGCTGTTACTACCTGATGGCTATTGGTGTTAGTATCTAAACAAGATTCTATCTCAGGGAGTACCTCCTTAAGATCCTTTGGGAGAAATAAGATTGGATCAATTTTCTCCCACTTGGGGGTAAAAACATTTTTCCTGCTCAATATCGGTTTTGGGGCTTGTATTGATACTAACTTGGTTGGTAACAGCCCAGCAAAACTAAAGAGGAGGAAAGCATGATCACTAAATTCTGTTAGCTCCAGCATAGAGGACTTTATACTACTCCTATAAGTGGCCTGAATAATAGCCTAATCGATTGTTGAAGTAACATCAGTACGTTGGAAGGTCGGGAGGAATTGGCCTGTCAATCTGTCACAGGGATTAATTATGACTAAATCCCATGTTAAAATAAGACTATTCAGAAGGGTTCCGTATTTATGGTGCCTGAAGTGAACAAGCAGCTGGTCATCAGAATCGGTTACCCCACAAATGTGCTGGTCTGTTTCACGGCAACAGTGTACATTCAAATCCCCGGCCCAAAGTAAAAAGACTGCTAGTGAATTGTGTGCCAATAGGGCTTCCGTTACTCCCCCCAGCTCCTCAATCACCTGTGTAGGTTTCTTGAAATTATTATTATAAATATTAATGTTTCAAAAACATCCAGCTATAATAACATGGAATTGGGAGGAATTGTTAATGAAGTTCACTTTACCTAAGGTGATCATATTTGCAATAAGTGTAATTAAGTGCCTGTTGGATCTAACTGCCGATAAAGGGACAGCTGGGGTAGCAAAGGAGCGGTAACCATTATCACATACAATAGACTATGAACAGGTTTCCTGGAAACATATAATATCCATGTTCATGAACAATTTATACCAACTATGATTTTATTTTTTGTTTTCATATCCTGCTATGTTCCAGGGGAAAAACTTTAAGTCGGTGCTGCATTCTTGTGGAGAGCGCCCCGCCAGTGCTGTGGGGAGAGATATAGTGGATTCAATTGATAGCGGCATGTCAGCCTTATGTGGAGCTAAATCAGCCGGCCGCGCCCTCTCTACAGGTACCAATACTGTAGCCCTTCGATCAGGGGTCAGTCAATCGCAAGATTCCATATCATCTAACACTGAATACTTGTTTGATAGAGCAAGTGAGTCAGTGACCCCCTGCGCGGACTTGTAGCGGGAGGTCATGGGGAGTTCACCCTGGGGATTAGCAAGAGAGCTGTGAACTGATATAGGCCTATAGAAGAAACCCAAAAGGACTGCATAAATCTGAGACTGTTGAGATGGGGCAACCGGTAGACTTCCAAGCAAGTCTCTTACTAACCTTACATTATCAAAATTTAAAAGAACAGTCATTATTGACAGTCTTTTTTTCCATCCCAATCCACAGCGTTCTTCTGGCCATTAACAGGTGATTTTGAGTCAAATGGCCAATGTTTGAATTTTGGTTCAGCCAGTGCTGAGCTGTATCCATTAACTGAAGTGGAGATTCATTCAAATCTTGTCAGAGTAGGGGGACGTTCACTAAAATTAGAACATAGGGGCAGGCTGCAGGGGGAAGGTTCATGTACTGTGGACTTAATCTGCTTGGAGCCTGGGTGGAAGAATAGTTTTCCTTATAAAGAGGTTTTGATACATTATGGGTTTGGCCCTTATTCATTTTATCTTGTGTGAACCCCTGCAAAGCAGAGAACTTAGAGTCTAACCTCATAAAAACACCACCCATAGGGTCACTGCTCGGAGCTAGCTCGTTGACTCTACCGTAATGACCTGCTGTGGTGGAGTTAGGGGGTGGGTTTCTTAGCATATGACCGGTGATTGATTTTTTACATTTAGGAGACAGGCTATGTTTTTCACAATTAATATCATTTGGAACTGTGCAAGCTGTCAAAGTGGTCATAGATTTTAACTGGGAGCTAGAGGAGGCTAATCTAGCACAGGGATCTGCCACAGTCTGTTCCCCCAGTTTGGTGTGGTTAGACTTTGTACGGCGCAGTCTATAGAGTATAAACAGGCATAAATTGGTTGTAAAACTTGAATTAAATATTGCTGATTGTTTATACAAGGTGAGTTTGCTGGGGTGGTAACCTTTCTGGACTTCTTAGATGGACTCTCGGAGGACAATAGCGAATTACCCCTTTTGATTGTCCCATTAATAGGGGGGGCTGTTAAATTCTCTCTATCTGCTATTTCAGGCTGATCTGTGCATATCTTTAATGCCACCATCGGTTCTGCAAGGGCAGGCCCATCTACTTTTGTTTTGCCCCCAAGTATTGGGGGAGTTGCCATGGTAGGTGGGTGACTTGACCCTGGACCCAGCGAGAGTCTCCTTTCTGTTAGAGCGATTTCTTAATCTAAGGCCGATGTGGCTTTTGCCAGGAAGATGTCTAAAGAAGTTACAATGACCTCCTATGTTGCAGTTGTACGCAGTTTGTTCTTCCCCATGATCGTCCCAGAGATTGTAATACTGGAACGATGAGTTGGAGAGATGGCCCAGCCTGGCCTCCTCCGGGCTCTGACTGGTGCAGAAGGGCCCGCCCTTGGCCCGGGCTTTGCCTGGGCACGCCCGTGTGTGTCCTGTGCTGCAGGAGTGTTGCGGCCCTTTTCTGTGCCTCCGGCGGCCACGGAAGACCGGCAGTGGCCTCTCGGCTCCTGGGCTACCTAGTTCACGGCCCCTCTAGCCATCGGTAGCTGCTGGCTGGCGTCAACAGTGGTTTGGGATTTCACAGGGAAAGAGATTGGACTCATAAAAAGAGTTGAACCAGTCCACATGAAGTTTAAGCCAGATGCTGAGTTCCCGAGAATACCACAGTACAATTTGAAACCTGAAACTGTCGTAGGTATAACACCTATAATTCCATGATTAGGTAATCAAAGAAGGGGGACAACGAGAAATATTTAATGAGGTCCTACACCCACGTTCCTCAAGGGGCCATGAATCAAAACAAATGAAGAGGTAGTTCTTCTGGAGGGACAAACTAGACCCTATTTGAAGTGGAATGAAACATGTCTGATCTCACACATCAGGGGGAGCCCTGTGGTCAGATCATAGTGCCCTGAAATACATGGTATGTGGTCATACTTTATCATGGGGCGCTCCTCATTAAGCCATCACTGTAATGCCTGACGGGCCAGTGGGTTCTTTAGCGGAGATCGTTTGATCCTTGAATACCATTATGTGAATGCACGTGAGGTGTCAGAGATAGGGTTGTGCCCGCAGACACATAAAAGAGTCCAAGGGAACACAGCGGTTTTTTAATCAGGTAGGGGTCCCTTGACACAGTGAAACTAGCAATGCTATCTTGAAGTAACAATCTACCCTAATCATGATTATGTGAAATAAATAGTGGGGTCAACATGTTTCATGCATTTATTGCCTGGAGGGTCAGTTGGTGTTTCTCCAGGACCAGGATATTACCATATTCCCCACCCTATGTAGTAATGTAAGGGGGCCAGTATTGAGTATCCAGTGCTCACTAAAATAAAAAATACTGCACCTGCTTTGATGCAGTGGCAGCGGTTCCACCTATAAATGTACAAAGGAGAAAAAGAGGATAGTGGCCTTGAGGGAAATACCTTCAAACCTAAGAATATACTGACACAATCTATTGGTCCTTTGTTGTGTTGTGCTCCCATAAGCAATATTACGCTATTGGTAGACACATATTTATTAAAAGTAGACGAAGAAAACACACATTAGTTGTAATACACAGTCACTCTAATAAGGAAATCTGTGTGCATGGGAACAAAATCTGTTTGATGTACATCTTAATAGTGTTTAAAGTGGATACATCACACTCATCTGGGACATAGCATGGTAAAAGTGAATTTTTTTGCTAACCCACTGCATCAAAGCAGGTGCAGTATTTTTATTGAAACATGTCAACGCCACTATTTATTTCACATGATAGCTATTAGGGTACATGACACCATACCAGATGTGTGAGGGTACTTTGATCTGACCACATGGAAACCCCTGATTGGTTGATTCTACCACAAATAGGGTCTAGTTTGTCCCGCCGGAGGAACTACCCCTCCATTTGTTTTAAATACACGATTGAACAGGACATTCTGAAAGAGATTCTGGGAATCCCATGCAATTCTCCTATTATGGGCTTGTAGAAGCCTAGCAGTAAATACCGTATTGTGCAAGACCTCCGACAGATTAACAGTATAGTGGCTCCTTGTTGTCCCATGGTACCGAATTCATCCAAGATACTGTTCCAGATTCCATGTGAAGCTGAGTGGTTCACAATTAATCTCTGTCAGGTGTTTTTCTCAATCTCACTCCATGAGGAGAGCCAATTTTTATTATCTTTCCAGCTGGAAAATCGTGTCATGACATGGTGTTGTATCCTACAAGGGTATACTGAAAGTCCATCTCTCTTCAGACAGATTTTGAAAAAGAATCTTGAGTCTTTAGTCTTACCTCGCAACTCAGTTCTGGTCCAATACATTGGCGATATTTTGGTCACATTGAATACGTTCCCAAGCAAGCTCCAGTATTGCCTGAATGAAGTACGCTATTCAGGACATTGAATTGCAAAAGGCAAGAGAAAGGTGTCACAGGATAGGGTATTGGCGATCATGCAACTGAATATGCCATGCACCCAGAAAGAGATCAGGATATTTCTGGGAATGGTGGGCTACTGTTGACAATTGATTCTCAACTTCTCCCTGACAGCTAAGCCTTTGCAAATGCTGACACACAAAGACGTGTCTGATCCGGTTCTATGGGATAAAGATTTTTTGCATGCCTTCCTGGAGCTGAGAGAGAATCTGTGTCGTGCTCCAGCCTTAGGAATGCCTGATTACAACAAAGCGTTTTTGCTATTCTATCATGAACGAGAAGGTTGTATGCTCTCGGTACTCACACAGTTACATGGAAATGCCCGTAGAGCAGTGGCCTATTTCACTGCTACATTAGATCCTGTAGCGTCAGGGTTGCCCAGATGTCTCAGATCCGTTGCTGTAACTGGTGTCACTATTGAACAATGTGAGAGCATCGTGATGGCTCACCCACTGACAGTGTACGTTCCACACTCAGTGCAAATTATGTTGACAAGAAGAACAACAGAGCACTTGACCAATATCAGATTGACCAGGTATGAGCAGGTGATTTTGGATGCTGCCAATTTAACTCTGAAGCACTGTTCAGTGTTAAACCCTGCTACCTTGTTACCTGTTCCAATTTCTGAAGGGGAGAAAAATGAAGACCATGAATGTCTTGATGTCACTGAATTGTGTACCCAACTACGTCCTGGCATTGTCGATGAGCCACTGTCTGACCCTGATCATGTTCTCTTTGTTAGTGTCTCATGCTTAAGACACAATGAAGGAAATATGAGAGCAGCTTTTGCTGTCTGTACTGATTCTAGAGTGGTGGAAGCCGCTTGGTTACAAGGAGTATACTCCATGCAGGTGGCTGAACTCATTTCCCAGACCTGTGCATGCTGTGTCTCTGAACAACTCCGAGTGACGATCTATACCGACAACCAGTATGGGTTCAGTGTGGTTCATGACTTCAGACAGCTATGGTCTCAATGGTAATTTATGACTCCTTTTGCTCTCCGATTAGAAATGGGGAGATTGTTAGAGAATTGTTGGAGGCATTACGGCTGCCAAAAGAAATTTCTGTTGTAAAGTGCTCCGCACACTGTACTGTAGGAAATCGATATGTAGAAGAAGTTGCACAGTATTGTGCTTTGAATGCATGTACTTTCAATGGAGAATACAGAAATGAGGACACAGAGGTGACTGATTTAAATATGATGTTGGCTGCTGCAGATACTTGGGATGAGGCAAGGCGTTTGCAGGAGGAGATTTCTGAAGGGAAATAGTCAGGCTGGATCAGGGCAGATAGTGTGAAGAGAGAGGATTATATTTGAGTGTCGACTGATGAGAGCACAGTTCTGCCTAACTGCCTATTATACCCTATGGCAAGGTAGATTCATAGTTTAGTGCTTGCAGGAAGAGATGCGATGGTGAGGTTGTTCAGGCAGACATGGTTCAATCCAAGGTTTCAAGTGGTTGCAGAAGCATTATGTCACAGATGTGTAACGTGTCAGCAAATTAACACAGGGAAAAGAAATACTGATACACAGAGTCGCATATGGAACTCAGGAGGACCTTTCAATAGGATACATTTGTTATGTTATGTCATATTATATATATTCATAAAGCGCGGCGGTTACCCTGGGTGTCCTGGCGCTAGCTTAAACCATCAGATGACAGGATGGATTTTGTTGAATTGCCTATATGCAATGGATTGAGGTACATTCTGCTTGAGGTATGCATATTCTCCAGTTTGGTCAAAGCCTATCTAACTAGGAGGTGTGACAGTCTCACAGTAGCTAATCTGTTATTGAGCAAACTCAGCCCAAGGTTTGGATTTCCAAATACATTGGTGTGAGACCGAGGAACTCATAATAATGAGGTCTTGAAATTGCTATATGCATCTTTGCAGGGGGAACAGACACTACATTACAGTTACAGGCCGGAAGCCTTGGAAATTGTGGAACAGGTCAATAATGCTCTGAAGTTGAGATTGGCAGAAGTATGTGCTTCGACATCTCTGAAATGTCCTCATGCATTGCCTCTTGTGCTGATGAGTCTATGCAGTGTTCCTGATAGAAGAACTGGCTTGCCATCTCCTGAGGTTCTTATGAGGTGAGCGATGAGATTGCCTGGTGTGCCTGCCAACATGCTTGTGAATATCTCAGATGATTTGGTTCTTGACTACTGTAAAGGATTGGCTGTTGTGCTTCATTTTGTGTCTTATCAGGTTGAAGCAGCAACTATACCAACGTTGCAAGACCTTTGCCATGACCTAACCCCTAGAGACTAGGTGCTAATCAAAAGGAAAAGTGAGGAAAAATTGCCTGGAACCCCGTTGGCATGGACCATACTGTGACTGCTGTGGAAGACAAGAGTCCAACCGTGTTTAAGGAACTAGTGAAGTGAGAGGACAAATTAAGTTTAGACTGAGAGCAAACCTGAATGAGACCTGGCCAGAAAAAGAACAAAGAAGAAATTTAAGAATCTCATATGAAAGAGGGCTCGCACCGATAAGTGAAACATCTGAATCTGAGCAATGTGAAGCTGAAGGTGAGAGACTGAGTTAGAAAAGTTCCAAAAGGGTTAGGGTGCTCATCTCCTAAGTGGACTTATTTGGCTGCTAATGCCAATGAGGGCGAGCTCTAGGACATCAGTGCTGATAATAGACATTCTGTGAGGATGCTGGGGATTGATGTGCATGCCCTTTTTTCATTAGTTGTCCCTTTACCACAAAGATTGAGTGGCCTGCAAACCTTGGCATTAAACAATGTTGTTTTTTCTCATTTGGGTGTAGAACCATCACTGGGAGAAGTTGTGGAATTGTGAGCTGATTAATTGCAAATGATCAGAGAAAGAAAAAAAAGAGAAAAGAGAAAATTGCTGGACGCCCTGCTCAAGAGACTTTTGCATTGTCCTGCTTTGTACAAGTGGAGTCTAACGGAGAAGAGCAACTCTATGACTGCTGTTTCTCTACTCAACATTGTTCTGAATCTAATTAAGAATGGATTCTGGAAATCCAAACTGTCAACGCAAATGTATTATAGATACACTTATAACCATTGTAGTAGTAGTGATAGTAGTGATAATTGTAGAATCATTTTTAAGATCCGCCTCGAAGGAGACACGTGAGAATAACATACTTGAAGTGCTTAAACCTATACCAGTTGTTTCAAATACGAATACTCTAGGATCAGAGAGAGGTTTAGTTGCTCAAGCAGAACAGCATCTCCATGTAGATGTGTCCAAGGGGATTATACATGAAATGCTTATACTAGGCTTTTACATGAATAAATAGAAACTATGAAAGCCAGAGATTGTTATGTTCGCATGCAATTACCCGAATCACATACCATCACCTACCTGTGACATATCGCTTTAGTTGTAGTTTGCTTCTTAGTATGTTTTATAAGAAGGATAATTGTGAGTATTGTTTTTCTAACTATGGTCTAGCAGTTTCAGATGTACCAGTGTACAAACACCTAAATAAATATGGCGCAAGCAGGACAGTTGAAATGATAGGGAATTATTTTGTACACACTGCTTACACTCATAGACACAATTTAACTTGTACATGAACTAATGTTGAGAAGAAATTCATAGATCAGTTGGAAGATAGATTTAGACTTATTGTTATGGGTGTGTGGAGCAGGCATAGTGCCTCTACGTGAAGTTCCACGGCGTTGGAGAACAACTCCATGGAACTTTGCTCCGCTACGCTACGTGCCCTCCATCTCCCAAAGAAATTATAAAGCACTAAAAAAGGCACTTACCTGCTGTGGCTGCCTTCTCCTCGCCATCCTTATTCTTAGATAACCCCTACATTGTACATCTTGCGTGTGTTGGAGATTTTTTTTGGAGCACTGGCTCCAAGCTTAGGGGTAGTGTTGAATGACATTAAAATAGGAAAGTTGTCTATCATAGTTGATAAGCTATCTACCAATATTGTTAGATATCTGTTGCTTATAGATAGTGAAAAGGTTTTGATCAGGCCAATGGTGATGCAGAATTGACTTGCTTTAGATGTTTTGTTCGGAAACGAAGCAACATTACTGAGTTACATCAGGAATTGAAAGATTTAGCTACTGAAAGTGATTAGGATAAAATTGGACAGGGATTTGGTGCAATTGGAAGATGGTTTGCAAACTTAGGAAGTGGATTGTTTGGGTTATATTGTGCAACCAATATTGATTGATGTCGTCTGTATCATTGTTTTGATAGGAATGGTGAGAGGATATACGTGGTATATAGCAAGTTAAAGGGAAAGAGTTCAGAGGGAAAAAGATAAGAAGACAGAGAAGCTGCAAGACAAATATTACAATAATCTGAAGCGTATGGAGGAATGGAGGAGTTTAGGCAAAGAAAAATGGCAACAACATCTGTTTAGATCGGTCTCTGTGATTAAGATTACCTAAATGATCATCTGATTGGTTTACCTGAGAACATAGGATAATAATTGTGATGACTTTAACGTCATCAGAGTGGGGACTGATAGAGTAGAAATAAGTATACCATATGGGGTCCCTGTTAGGGCTGCAATGTAACTACTTGTAGTATGCACTTACACATTATTCATCCTCGACTCAACGCTCTCAATGACCAAGCAAGTCAACGCCGTCTCCTCCTCCTGCTTCAACATCCTCCCCATGCTCCGCAAGATCTACAGATGGATCCCGACAGACACAAGAAAGACAGTCACCCAGGCCCTCGTCAGCAGCAGACTCGACTACGGAAACGCCCTCTACGCGGGAGCCCCGACCAAGCTCATCAAATGACTACAACGCATCCAAAACGCCTCGGCACGACTGATCCTCGACGTACCACACAATGGCCACATCACCCCCCACCTGAGAAACCTGCACTGGCTCCCCATCAACAAGATGATATCCTTTAAGCTCCTCACCCACGCACACAAGGCACTCCACAAGACTGGCCCAGCCTACCACAACAGACGGCTCTCCTTCTACATCCCCAACCACCAGCTACGCTCCGCCGACCTCTCACTCGCCACCGTCTTGTGCATCCGAAGTACAACCACCGGTGGGAGATCCTTCTCCCCCCTCGCTGCCAAGACATGGAACACCATCCCACTGAGCCTACGACAGACCCAAGACCTGCTGACCTTCAGGAGGATACTCAAGACCTGGCTGTTCGATCAGTAGCAACTCCCCCCCCCCCACCCCCCGCCAGCGCCTTGAGACCCTCGCTGGTATGTAGTGCCCTTTACAAATGATTGATTGATTGATTTATTGATTGGTGAAACTAGATGTTAGAGGGTATGTGAACCAATTAACATGTTCTTGTGAAGTTAACACAATTCAATGTGAACCTTAACAAATGATTCCTAGAATTATATTGAATATGTATACACAATATAACACCTTTATATAGGGCTCATTGTGATGTGACGCATTGACACATTAAAGGTATTTTGAATGTTTATTATGCCATTGATGTAACTGAAATAGAAGAACTAATATCGTTTAAGGAAATTTTCCTGTTGAATATGCTAATGATTGTATGGAAATCCTAAACAAGGGTTACATGATGCATATATTATTTTAGCTTAAGCTGTAGGCCTGAATCCACAGCAAATTTTAAATGTTCTTGTTTCTGAAAATAATGATTAGATTCCCATGAGAGTCTTGTAGAATGTTTCTTGTTTCCATGCTTTGCATTGCAGGTGGACAACACTCTGTTGGTGAAGAGTAAGGATATTGTTCCATTAGGTAGTTGAGGAAGGTATTTAGACAGAATATCGAAAACACAAATATCGTGGGACAAAATATTGTTTCAAAAATATCGTGGACAAGAATATTGTGAAAATAAGTTTCTATTGGTAAGTAAAGTTTTACTATATATAACTCCCCATAAATGTACCTTGATGACATATTTATCTTCAAGGTACGTAGATGTGGAGTTAAGAATAGTAAATCTAAACTTACCTATTTGCACTTACCTTCTCAATATTTTGGTCTTTAATATTTTTGACATGATATTCTGTCCTCACGATATTTCTGTTTTCATCACTCTGTCAGTGAACCGTTGAGGAATGAGGGAGTTAAAGTTAGCTTGGCCTGGAGCAGATAAGGTGGAAGGAGGTGTGTTCACACAGGTGAAGGAGAAGAGGCCAAGGACGAACTGTTGCACAGGGGCGCACCTTGAGAAGGCCGTGAAAGGAATCAACGTCATGGAAAATTTTGTGTCTGAATCTACTGTGGAGTACATGTGAGAAAAGCATTATGGGACATGTGTTGAATACACTTTTGAATATATGATGCATTGAAGAGTGGGAACAGATAAAGTAACTGTGGGTTTACAATTATCAGAAGTTGTGAAGGTCTAGCCACCAACCTATTCTTAGCTCAACATAATCCTAAATATTGAGTGATACTTCTCAGGTGTGAAAATTCCCATCAGATATCGTTCGGTGCCGCCCTCCTCGAGACGGCCCAGAGGGACGCCCGGAGTACCGACGGGCAGAGCGGTGCTCTATCTACCTGAGCCGCAGCTAGGTGAGGCGCAGCACCCATGTTCTACCAAGAAGGTATCTGGTAGAGCATTACGGATCCTAGTCGTCCAGATTTTTATTCACTTGGGTGATCTTTAGTTCATTCACATTTACGCAGTAGCGCAGTTTTGGTCCTGAAGAAAGCAGTGGACACCAAGTCCCCGTACTGCTGAAACATGTCGACCCTTCCAACTAGATAGTAGCTATTTGTTGAAAACTACTATGTTTCCGCACTGGTTTTTAGTTTTTGGAAGTATGAGAGATACCTAATAAATTGTTTCACCTCTATACTCTCCAATTAAAAAAAATTTCACTATTACTTTCTTTCTTTATACGCACTGCTTTTCAGGTATCGTTGTCAGGTTACCCTTACAGACCCTTTGTGACACTGGGGCATCCGCCATTTCATCAAAGGATGCAGTAATATCCTCCTTGGTGTAAGGAGTCCCATATGATGACAAGGGCGGCACCGAACGATATCTGATGGGAATTTTCACACCTGAGAAGCATCACTCACTATTTAGGATTATGTTGAGCTAAGAATAGGTTGGTGGCTAGACCTTCACAACTTCTGATAATTGTAGACAGTTACTTTGTGTTGTTAAAAGTTGTACTTAGGGGTATGTAATTGTGCTTGGTCTTTAAACTCCCCAGGGACCCTCACTCTATCTGTCTTTTTTGTTGAGTGGGACAGATAGCCATTTCCATCTTGCCTTTCCGACAGAAAGCACCTGAGTGCTATCTTGCTTCTTTCAAGCTTGTGGCTTTATTTTGCTTGACCCATATGATGGTAGAGTGACTTCTTAGGAAGACTCTCACCGCTTACAAATTTTCTCTTCTGAATCTTTTGCCTAAATGCTAAATTAGGGATGCCATTTCCAGAGGTAGAGTAGGAATAGATAGAATGAAATGCTTTTCTCCAACTGAAGTGGTGATGCAGGGAAACCTTGACTTTTGCTTTCTGTTTACATGCATAATAATCATAGAACTTGCTGTTCTTTTCTTGCTGTACTGAATAAATCTCTTCATGAGATTTGGAGTTCTTCTGTTTCCTTTGTATTTTTATACTCTGATGCCTAGTTTGTATATGTCCAACTTTTTTTGAATTTGTAATAAAACTTGACTAACCTTCAGTTGGTTGGTGGCCTGAGTTATTGTGTAGCCATATTGAGTTACGCTCAGGACATTAACGCCTTAACTGCGGCGTTTTTTCCACCGCGGTGCGGGTGTTCTGAAGAGTGGGCGGGGCTGCGTCGGCCGTTGGCCGACGGCAGCACTACGGCAGCACGCAAGGGTTTAAGCTCAGAACTGGCAGTTATTAAAAGCAGGTCCTGAGACTGGTCCCTACTGGGCTCTCTGTTTTTACCTTTTTGGGTGGGAAGGGAAAAAAACGTAACTCTGCAATAGTACCATCCATCAATGCTGTTGATGTAACTAAAAAGAGACTCATTTTTCAGATTATATAGCGCAAACATGAGCACCAATTACATTACACAAGGACATATTCATGTTTTGAATCACAGCCTGTTGAGCTCACATGAGTCTCGAACCTGCTTTCTCAGCTCAAAAGTCGGCAGCTTTACCACAACCTCGTCCACAAGAATGGAAGTATTTACAATATTATATACAACAAAGTCATAGATGTTGCTTATTTATCTTACGCAATTTACAACCATTGACAAAGCCAATAGTCCTGACTTGTTGGAGGTGTAATGTTACTTTTTGTGTTATTTATCTAGATTAATGAACAGAAGCAGCAAAAACCAGTGGAGCAGCACACTATGCTAATTACAGATTTTTAGATTAAATGTTTTATGCCATGCCTTTAATTACATCGGCCATGCCCCTACGAGAGAGCTGTTTTTTCATCCCACTTAAAGCCCTGGTTACACTGTATATTAAATGTATTTACGACATCTTGCCCACCTTTAAACTTTCATGCTTTTAAAAAGAACCATCGAAGGATCCACATCATAGGAGTACTGAACAAATGTGCCCAGGCCCTTTCACATCCATATATTTTACGGTTTTACATTAACCCAGTGCTTATATTGAGCCTATACTGACAGATGTTCAAAATTAATAAAGACAGGTGGCTAATGCATTATGATTTGAGACCCGTGACTGATAAGATATTATAAAATCAGCATTGTGTATCCCTGTGACAACTCTACTTTAGACCGTTTTTTAAAAACTATGAATGCAGATTTCTTCCTCTAAATATTGAGGAGTCTCTTCCCGATATTGTTGATTTTTTTGTGTGGCCTGTTGTTCTTCGTCCATGGCCACCAAAGTGGTAGAAAATACGTATGTGATCTATTTTAAGCTCAGATGTTGTGTATGCTTGTGAAGGGCCCACAGTTACTCTTCTACTGAAACGTCACAGACCGCTCGTGAAGAGTAATGACTTTACCCCCCAAAGGGCTGCATGATATGTTTTTCTTTGCCGTTTCCAGAAAAATCGACACGAAAGATGGTTCATTTGGGAATCGTGGTATATCTAAGACTGAAGTCTGTTCATGGCGAATTAGCGGTGGAGGGTCGCCATCATCGATTCGTCACAGTAAGAACGTCAAAAGTCAGGGAGCATATGTGAGCAATGTTGAAAGGCTGCGGATAAACGTCTTGCCGTTTACAAGTGGTCTTTAATTCAGAGCAAGGAGCAAAAGAACAAAAAATATAAAAGCGCTAAAATAGGAGTTGTAGAACGGCAGTGTTGTGCTTCGACTGGCTGGTTTTAGTACACTGAGGTCAGACCAGCTGTAGAATAGATTCCACAGATCCCAAAGCATGCTTACGGTACCTATGAAGAATGATAAAAAGGTTTCACATGTTACATGCATGCACTTTTACTTGAACTACTGGAAAAACGTTTTTTCGATTACAAATAAACAGTTTCAACTGTATCGATGACTGTAATTAGAAGAATGCACCTTTTTTGTGTTAATTTGAAGTTAGAAATTCACTTTCTAAATCTATATATTCAATGCGGCTCTTTAAATGCGACAATCTTAAACCCATTGCTAATCAAGGAAAATTTCTAAGCTTGAAATTAAGCCACAGCCTAGTGGTCCAGAACATTCGTATGATGTTGCAACATATGTGATAGCGGCCCTTAAATTAACACAGGTTTGATTTCCACTGTTAATGACATTCATGTGGAACTTTGAGAAAAAATATTCTCTTTGACGTGCTATAATAATGAATAATCATGAGATAAAAGATGTTGGGGCATATTATCAAGGGGGTTTATCTCCTCTTTTTTGGCTTTAAAAGCCAAGAAAGCAGAAATAAAATTATCTCCCTATTACCTAGCTGTCGCTAACACCAGTTAGCGACAGCTAGTAGGAGATAGCGACCATCTTGGGCCCCACTTTGCATGTCAGTGATATTTATCACTAATGACATGCAAAGTGGGCGTGCCAAGATGTTAGCGACTGGAAACAGTCGCTAACATCGCTATCTCCTATTACCAACTTATGGAGATATTCGCACTAAGCGCGAATATCTCCAAAAGCTAACACCTGCCCTGAGCAGTTCTTAGCCATGTTATCCAATGGGAGGTGGATAACATGGCTAAGAGCATTAGCTCGGTAATGCATGAATATCGCGGACTTTTCAGCGATATTCATGCATTGCGGCCGATTTTTATCGCATTTGCGATAAACCTTGGTAATACCAAGGTTTATTTGCAATAAAAAACGCCGCAGCTCAGCGGTAAATTATTGTCTCTAACCAAGCAATAGCGATAATTATCGCTATTGCTTGGTAAATGGCCCCTCTATTTGTAAGTTGCATGTTTCTTGCCGGAAGAAAATTAGGGCCCAGACTTACTATGAAGTACACGTGCGCTTGTGTAGCTTGCGCAAAATTGCGCTTGCCCACTGACTTTCCTAATTGTTAGTAAATTTGCCTAATGATTTTGGTCACGTTGTACCATGCAAGTGCCAAATCTTAGGAAATCTCCCCAAATTGTTTACGTCTACATTTTCTATCTTTTGAAATCAATGTTATTTATTTATGTAAAGTGGAATCTG
This sequence comes from Lissotriton helveticus, assembly GCF_964261635.1. Taxonomy (NCBI): domain Eukaryota; kingdom Metazoa; phylum Chordata; class Amphibia; order Caudata; family Salamandridae; genus Lissotriton; species Lissotriton helveticus. Next base: position 1,637,278,185 of record NC_136061.1, on the reverse strand, counting down.
AGTGAAAAAACGAATTAAACTAAATTGGTCAAGAAATAGAAGGCAAGTGGTTTTAGGCTACAACGCACTGTAGTTGATGAGGCTCTTGACATACTGACTACTCATTCCAGAAGTCTCATGGGGGCCGATTGAAAGAACTAATCTGAGATAAAATCCTAAACTTACTACTTTTGGTATTCACAGAAGGTATTTAGAAGTAGTAAAGTTTGGACTCCTAACTTTACTACTACTAAACTGAGATAAAATCCTAAACGTACTCCTTTTGGTATTCACAGAAGGCATTTAGTAGTAGTAAAGTTAGAACTCCTAACTTTACTACTACTAAACTGAGATAAAATCCTAAACTTACTACTTTTGGTATTCACAGAAGGCATTTAGTAGTAGTAGATAGAATTAAAGTCCTAACTTTACTACTACTAAATGCCTTCTGTGAATACCAAAAGTAGTAAGTTTAGGATTTTATCTCGGATTAGTTCTGTGAATCAGCCCCTTCGTGTTTTAAGCTCAATCAACTCATTGATGTTGCTGCCAGGATACACACAAACTGAAAGAACAAGAAGAGAGGATGTTGGAGGCTACCTAGTACAGAGGAGAACACAGAAATCTTCTGGTCTTTTCCCACTTTCGTTTAGAAGCTTTTGGATGCAGTTGAAGGCAGTTACATGTCATTGCAGTAAAAAGAAATTGTCCACTCCCAAAATCCCTGTCCCCACTTAGGTGAACATCCATGATCCTCTTCTCCCCACAGCAACTGGGAATGACACTCTGGTAGCTAAAAGAATAAACCTCCTATTTCAATGGCTGTCAAACAGATGGCTTAGCTGCGTAACATGGCAACTCCTAAAAGTTACTTTCTGCACTTGGTTCAGTTTTCCAATCCCTGCTTGGTGAATTCTTTGTCTCCTCTATAATGTAGTGCTATCATCATGTTACTTTTTCTCTGAAAGGCTCTCTGCTTGATTTTTCACTATTCACCTTAGGGGCTAATTAGAAGCTATCTAAGTTATGTGGGATGCCTTGGAGCAATTTGGTAGAGAGCAAATATGTACTTCTTGACTGTTGAAGGTATTTGAGCTCTGAAGATCAAGAATTGTCCCACTTGTCAGATCTCCTATTTGTTGTAAATGTCCCCAGTTCCTTTCATGTAGGAGATTGTCCTAAGAAACAGCTACCAAACACTTTAATCGTTTACGGGCTATTACCGCAGCAAAATTGCTGGGAATATTGTAGGTGCACAACTGTGCTAGTAACCTTATCTAAGGATCTCATGTAAGGGAATATTTATTTGCCCTTCACCTTCTCTTGGATAATTGTGTTGCCTCTCTGATTTTCCTTGTCAAGTATCTAGAGGCAGAGAGGCTGTGATGATCTCTCTGTCTTTTGGCCTCCTTCTTAGTTTCAAACCCACTCAGGGCCTCATTTACCATATTTTGATGCACAGCAGTGCATCAACCCTTCCTGCTGCACTTCCGTGCATCAAAATAAAAGGGTAGGAATGCCTGTCCTTCACCCCTGTGCTGGAGCACAAACAGCAGCCATGCACCAACGCAGACACCCTATAGCCATGGTGCAAGGGTGCCTGCGCTGCAGGGATGATTGTTGTTGTGCAGGAAGGGACACATTCTTGCACAAAAACAATCATTAATGGAGTTTTGCTCCTTTCATGTGTGCTCCAGAATGCAGCACACGTAGAAAGAGCAAAAAATGAGAGATGTAAGTATTTCTCCTCGTTGCGCCACTCTTACAGGGTGACTTCATGTGGCCGTGTAAATATAGGCTGGCACACTGCGCCGCCGGTGCGTCAAAAAAAGTGATGCATAAGCGGCGTGATGAGCTTGTGCCCTTCAGTGTTTCTTACCACTAACCCACAACTTGTGGACAGAAAGATGTCCACCCGCACATTTTAAGACTGGTTCATCTCACTATTTCCATGATATATTATCTGGCCACAGTAGATATCCCTTTTGGCTATGCAGAGTCTACTAGGGAATAGCTACCTCCTAATAAATGCAGTGGCATTTCCTTGTTGACCATGTTGGATGGTCAATTTAATAGCTCCCCATACTTGTTTGATGCACTAGAAATCGGTGTATCTGCTTTTCCAGCGGCCCTTCAGCCCTTGGGGGGTAATGGCTTGTCATATTCAGTTGATGGATGCCTTATTGCTTTTGGTGCTTCATAGAATATCTGATTCGAATAGTTTTTTTATCAAAGTTGAGTCCTGCTTGGACCTTCACCACTTGTCAAGTATTGTGCAAGTAAGAGGGCTAAAATGAATGTGCAGATTACTATCAATAATGATCAGTATGCAGAGTCCAACTACTCTGCATCACAGACGTCCTTCCTTCCTGGCAAAGCTTTCTTTAAGGTGCCAGGGCCTCTCTGGCTAAATGTTATAGTTGACTAAATAGCCAGACTGTCTATTCAATTCAGCCTCACAACCCTTCCATCAACTACCATACATTCCTCATCCCTTCATCTCAATTTTGTAGGCTCTTATTCATCTCTGCTTTTGCCCTTAGTCACTATTTCCCCGTATTATTTTCCTTCCTTCTTTACCTTTTGTGTTTTTTCTTGCTTGCTAAGGATAAAAGTCTGATGAGGAAAATAAGTCCAGGTCCACAAAAATAAGTGCTGCACTGGCAAACACCAGCTCAAATTAATCACTGATTCCTACCACCCGAATAGTAGGAGCAATACCTTTATACCAGTGTAACTGACTAGTATGACACAGAAGATTATTTCGATGTGAGTAAACATTTATTAGTTTTAAAGTGCTTTTTATGTTGAGGATTTAAAAAGCAAGACGTTTTTTTTTCATGAGGAGTCTGCCTCCAGAAGTTGATTCTCTGCCGCTGTTAGGCACCAGGAAGAGGAAATATTGCACTTAGGGCCATATGTATGAAAGTTACATTTTGCGATTCTCAAATAGCGATTTTTAGAGAATCGCTATTTGAGAATCGCAAAATGCTATGTATGTAGGATTTGCAAATAATTTTGTGAATCCTACATATTCCTTAATTGCGAATCGCAAATTGCAATTAAGGAATACCTCCCCATTCATTCCTATGGGCCTAAAGGCCCATCGGAATGAATGGGAAGACATTCTCAGTTTGCGATTCTCAATTAGAGAATCGCAAATTGAGAATGCAATTTCAAGGGTGCCAGGGTGTCAAAAGGACACCCTGTTGCACCCCTGAAATGTGCATGAGTGCCCCATGTGGCACACATACATGCCCTAAGGGCATGTATGTGTGCCACATGGGACTTTGAAAAATGCAAAAAAGTGCATTTTTCAAAGATATCGCAAATTACCCCCAACTTGAAGTTGGGGGTAATTTGCGATTCCTTATGGGCAAATTGCACTTTTTCTGGGCCTCGTACATTGTATTTAAGGAATCCCAATTTGCGATTCCTTAAATGCAATCGCAAAATAGGGAATCACAAATTTGCGATTTCTTATTTTGCGAGGCTGGTTTGCTTACATACATACCACTTAGCTATTTTGCGATCGCAAATGCTGAAATTCTGTGAATTTCGGCGTTTGCGATCGCAAACTTGCCTTCATACATATGGCCCTAAGTAACTAGTGAGTAAACTGCACGTAGTGGCTATCAAGATATTTCAATAATGCATGCTTCAGAAGTCAAGTATTAAATCTTTGTGTTCATTCTTGTGGAGATGCCCATTTTCTTCAGTGGTATTTCTTCAGATGTTTCCCTTCTTTTGCTGACCCCCTTTTTGCTTTCCATAGGACTCTGTTCACTTTAACCCCTCGTGTGCACGCGTTGGCCAATGGCTTTTGCGTGCACTACCCCGCCCGCGCAATAAATCACCCGCACCGTGGCAGAATTTACCCACATTTGAAGGGTTAACCTTGCTAACCACTGGTAAAATGCTTGTTCTCTTCTCTCTAAACATGTTAGAATTGGCATTCTCCATTTTGGCACCTTTAATTTACCTGTAGGCCCCTAGTATATTGTATCACATGTACCCAGAACCTGTAAATTAAATGCTACTCGTGGGCTGGAACACTAATTTTTCTACTGCTAAAGAAGAATTATAAAATATGCCTCTAGGATACAAAACGTAAAGAAAAGGCAGCCACAATACCTGAGATCATCACCTATGTTGTACTTATATAAGCAAGTTGGCAACCTCAATGATCAGCTGCTCATTGACCAAAATATTAACATGAATTATAAACAGAAAGAGAGGCAACCACATTTAATTGGTGAATTGCATAGATTAAAGAGACAAGTAAGTAAACAGTCGCAAGTCTTGAATGATGGATACGTTTCTTTGCATTAATTTATTACTTTTTTCTTCTTTTTTCTCACAAAAAGCGCACCCAAGGCGTTTCACCTTAAAAAAGGCGTTGTCAGGCTAAAATGTGTTAGACACTCTGGAAGGACAAAGATTTACTTCAATGTGTACTCAAGCTAAATCAACTCTTTCAAGAATACCAGCGGTATTAACTCCACGTTCTTCCAACAATACCGAAATCTCGATGAGGTAGGTCACGTTGTACCCTCACATTTATTGTCATATCCTCATACAATTATTCACGTGACTCTAACAGGCATGCTTCCATGTCGGCAACGTATTCAAATGCCGAAATTGACAAGCCCGGTCTCGACCGGCAATGAAAGGAAGACCATCATGATTATGGTGAGCTTGACCTAAAAGTGACATATAATTTTGAATTGTATGAGAATATGATGATAAATGCTAGGGTACGACATGACCTACCTCCTCGCGATTTTGGTATTGTTGGAAGAATGTGAGAAAAAATAAGAAAAATAGTAAATTAAAGCAAAGAAATGAATCCATCAATCAAGACTTGCAACCGTTTACTTACTTGTCTCTTTAATCTATGACACTCACCAATTAACTGTGGTTGCCTCTCTTTCTGTTTATAATCCATGTCGCCAGGATACCACTGAAGCCTGGGTGTGCAGTTTTAAGCTGCCATTCTGACCTGGTAAAAAAAAAACATGTGCTGAACCTAAACCATCTTTTTAAATATTATTAGTCACCATAAATGTAAGCCATAATTGCCCATGCACCTCAGTATGTGGTAATGGTAATATAGGACATGTATATTTAATGTTTTACCTGCCCTGGCAGTGAAACATCTCTAAAGTTATTTTTCACTGGACCAAGGCTGGGTCTTCTATAGGGCTAACACTGGGTTGCACTATTACACCTAATAAGTGCTAACTCCAGTTTGGGAGTAGCTAGAAAGAAGGCTAGGGGACTCATTTTAATAGTAATTTAAAACACAACTTAATGGTCAAGTTGGATTGTGTATTACTTTTTTAGAAATTACACTTTTCAAAAGTTGTCATTTTCATGCCCACGCCAAAGGGCCTTTTTGCCAGTGTCCAGTGTCACCTGACTGCTAATGGCTTCCCTTTGGTGAGATGTGGATTGCTCCCAGACAGTGATCAAAGGTGTGGGGAGGTGTTTTTCTTCTTTGAGCAAGAGGGCCTGTGGGCTGTGCCCAAACCCTTCCTGAGCTTCGAAAGATGCCTAACCAGTCACTGTCAGATTGAGCTCAATCTAGGCCTGCCTCCCTTTGTCTTCCTAATCAGTGAGGCTACAAACCCAATGGGATTGAGCAACTGCTCCAGAACCAGTTTTGAGGGACCACAAGGGAAGGTTTTCCCATTATCTTAGCCACACATTTGGCTGGGCACTGGGAGCTTTGACCAGGGGAAGAAAGGTTGTACCATGTTGGATTTAAGTAGAGCGGGGCACTGTCAGATGGTTTACTGTAAACACACACAGGAAGCAGTGCACACGTGGGTAGGGCCACCCCTGGGAACACTTACCCAATTGGTTAGGAAGTGATCAGATGTTTCTCCCAGCCACAGACTTGCTATGGGCATAGATGTTTCATCCCCAATGCCCTCCTCAGATCACTTCTGGACCTATGGAAGATCAGAAGAGAATTGGATCTTCTGTCGGTGATCTGAAGAAGAGCCTTGAAGACTGGACCTGTTCTCCCTCTTGTGCCCAGGAAAAATATTTGGGTTCCAAGGGTTATAAGCCTGACCTCCTTCTTGGGCTACAGAAACACAACACGCTCAAAAAGGCCTTTTTCCTGCATTCCCAGCTGGCCAGTTCCATCTGGGCCTGCCCAGGATATTGCTGCTGGCCTCTGCTGGAGTGAGTTTGTCCCTTAAAATGTTGTCCCCAAGGTCCTGGACCCCTAGCTGGTATCAAATGGTTCTACTGCTGAAGGTTCCTGAAACATGGAACTTAGAATATTTTTGCCAACTTATTGCTCTGAGAACTGATATATTTTCAGGACCACCCTGCTAAGCAGATCCGACCAAGGTGCTAAACAGATCTCACCAAGGTGCATAGCCACAGGGCCACAGTGTGCTCCCATTACATTCTTCCCCGCAGTAGGAAATAAAGTTCAGTGGATCCTTGTGATAAAATATCCAGACTGGTGGCGCTCTCTCCAGCTACAGCTGGCAGCCTTGCCCCACTGCAAGAATCCAAAATCTAATAAAGTGACTACGTTCAAAGGTAGAAATCCTAACCGGGCAGAGATGTGAAAAGTATTTGATCGAAGAACCTTCTCTGGGTATGAAATTCAAATTGCTGCAACTCAGAGCTTTGCTCCCAAAAGTCAACAACTTCACTGTGACCTCATCCAACGGCTGTCCAACAATGTGGAGCCCTCTTCAGTCTCAGCCTGCTGCCTTGCACAGTTAAGAATATTTTACTTCCATTCCACAAATTAAGAACGAAAATAAAATGTTTCCCCGGGAGGATGCTCGTCCTATATCCAACTTGTGCTCCATCACAGATAGCCTTAAACCTTACCCATGTCCCGGTCTAGTGCAACCAGATGACCACAGTTGATGCTTAATGCTTTTTGATGCTATTGTAAACCATAAACTTTAACAATTCATAACTCTGGTTCTACATATTGAATTTGGGTAGTTTTGATTTCACTTTAGTGATTAAAATTAACTCTTTCTTTCTTATTAGGTTTGGGACTTTTCTTGTAACATGTTTTCGCTTTATTACTGTGTGAATACTGTATAAAGAGTTTGCACATTGCCTCTAAGTTAAGCCTGACTGCTTTGTACCAAGCTACCAAAGAGATTAAGCACAGGTTTATATAGTGACTTTTATGGTTCACCCTGAAAAGCATTATGATTATTATTTGACATGAGTTCTCATCCTCCTCAACTAATACTCCAATCTCTGACAATAGACTATGACTTGCTTCCCTCTATTCAAAAGTAGCCAGAATTCCAAAGCCATAACTGTATTGAATGCTGTTATCTATCTCCACTCTTCACTCTCAATTTCCTCCGCACTCGATTCAGCTAAGGAAACCACTTCAAACTGATCATTAACTTTCACGTCCTGCACCAACATTAGTCAGAGCTCCTTCTAAGTCTCCTGCTTCTAAAATGGCACTATACTCAATCTTAGTATTAGGAAGGAACTCGATTTTTTTAACGCCCCATCAGAACAAATGTATTTTCTTCTATTCTATGACAACTATCCCACTGTCGCATACAAATCATCTGTATTAACACCTGCAAATATTTCCATTTCTGTCCGAAACTTGAAAATAAATGAGGCCAAATAATTCACTTGTGGCTGAATCTTGCGATATCTGTCTTTAACTATTATCAAACTACTAAAATCTTTTGCCCATTTCCAAATATTTTTCCTCCTTGAACTTTATTATTTTCTTTCTCCATTGTAATTCTTTTTCTGCGAAAAAGTGCTCCCCTGTAAATCACTGATTCTCTTACTTTGGCGACACATTATACAAACTATTCTATACTTCTGTAGGCTCTCACCTGTGCTATATGCACTGATACTTCTCTCTTGTGTATCTTTAATATTTCCCAGTAGTGTTTGAAATCCTCTCACTCTCACATGTAATAATGTGCCTGGTATGTTCCCATCAGCTTTTCTCCTTAACTGTGGTGAACTGTAAGGTTCTGTCAATGACACCTTTTAATGATATGTATACACAATTTATTTTCTTTCATTACTTTTTTATGAAGTGTGTCTGTGTTTCCAGTGTTTGCCTCATTCAATTTTCACTTTTACAACATTTTGTAAATCCCATTTTGATGCCCCTAAATATTCTCCAAATTTAGGCCCTGGTTAAATGTTGTGTCAGAACATGATGATTAAATACTCTACTGGGTGTTACCAATATCCTGGAGTAGGTATTGAATCCAAACAGGTTCTCAAGAGAATGAAGCAGCAGAGGATGGCAACCATCTACCTTCCAATCCAGCCAAGGACAGTATCACCACACATTCACCCTGCCCTTTCACCATACACACTCCTTTCACCAGGTTTCCAATATCAGGCCTCTGAGAAAGAGTATGGGGCAGGATGCCATCTTGCCAAGAAAACGGTAAACTAACCTGTTGTGCAGCTGGAATGTGCTGTTGCTGGGGCTAGGGTTAGATGTAGAAATGTATATATTAGCATTTGTGTTGACAGTAAATATGTTGATTACTGCTATGTGCGCTACATGATGAAAATATTATACTTTCAATATGGCGCCCACATTATCGCGTTATGCGATACCCCTCGTTGATCTCGATGAACTGCCTACCTTAAAATGGCGCCGCGCATTGCGTGCATGTTTAGACATTGAGGAAGGGAGCTTTCCCGAAACGCGTCTGTCTTGTCAATAAAGCTTTCGTGAAAACTGGAGTGTCCCGGGCGTGCTGCCTTTCTTTTCCAAGGATTTGGGGAGAGTTTGGAGCGTTGATTTATATCGCGGTACACCACCGCGAGGCAGCACCCGCCGACTGAGTGCCTCACTTTTTGCTGTACTGGTAGCTGGAATTAATTTATGTGAGTGCACCGCCGCTATCACCGACTTTAATCGAGCATGGAGTGAGAACCAAGCGAACATAAGGAGAGAGCACAGCTCCGAGCGCTGGACTGACCGCCGTCATTTGGGGTAAGCCCTGAGTTGTAACTTTTATGCGCTTTGTGCTAACTAGGTGAGCGGCCAGGCGAGGGACCAACACAGGACTAAGGCGAAAGACAAGGAGGTGGAGCCCGGGACCGGAGCACCACTTGCCTAAGATTGACTTAAGATCAACACACGATGTTTAGTGTAACAGAACGCAGGAAAGCGGCAGCAGGGATGTTCAAAAATAAGAATCCCGACATCTCACTACCCCTCCATAAGGCAGCAAATGAAGTGAGAAGTACTTTGGCCAACCAATACACAAAGCTCGAGAAAATATATGAAAGAGAAATACGCAAGTGGTGGGAGGGGACCTCATTACAAAGCTGTATAGAGGTGCAAAGAGTTCCACGAGGCTTGCGTATTTTCACTATTCCAGCATATGAGAATCCAGCCCCCTTGCTGTTGGAAGCTTGGGCGGCACACACAGCCCTATCATGCAAGGGCATGCTGGAAATCCTGATACAGTTTGCTTGGAGCGACAGAGGCAAGGCCTTGAAAGAAATTGAGGCTCTGGAGGAAGAGTTACTCAAAGATCCTGAAAAAGATCAACAAGAACAGCTGAGAGCGGCCATGAAGAAATGGCTGGAAAAGTACAAAATGAAAATTAAAGTGCGCAAACAGGAAAGATTTGACCACGATGAACGGGACAATGCAATGGGCAGAGTCCTAAAATTTGCGAAAAGATATGATCAAACTCGTAAAGAACTGGCAAGTAAGAGTCAAACACAGACAGGAGCTGTACAACCAAGGGTGGAAACCTCGGAGTCCGAGGTTACCGAAGGTGAACAGTCTGGGGAAGAACTGGCAGGATCCTCCAAAATTTCGACCAAAACACCTTTTCAAAAGGAGTTCAACATCATCCGACAAAACTTGTTGAGAGGGGGAAAGAACAAGCCCCCAGAGGAAGGCGGAAAAGTAGAAGGGGCGGTCGGAAGGGGAAAAACCAAATCCAATCCAACCACGAGAATAACGAGAAGCAAAAGAGGGGCCAGATGGTAATGAACCTAGACGAATTGACTATTGTAAACCTGTCAGACCTCCTTAATGTAAACGATCTAACAGCACTGGAGCTATTAGAGGATCTACGGCAGGGTGGCCCCATGGAAGCTCAAAGAGCACCTATAACACTAACCCAGAGACTTTCATCTGTGGAAATTGAACAAGACGCACCCAGCAGCGGCTTAAAACCTGTCTCTAAGTTTTTACCACTGATGCCTCCAGATGCCATAGACACTTTTTCGGATTTAATCACAAAGACAACAAAAATCCTAAGAAGAGTCGTGATAACTTAACGAAGGCTCAACGTCTGGCGGTCAGAAGTTTGGCAGAAGACACCTCCATTATTTGTAAACCATCTGATAAGGGAGGCAATGTCGTCCTCCTCTCCCGGGAACAATACGTGGAGGAGGCCATGCGACAATTAGGAGACAAAGAATGTTATGAACTCTCTTCTAGAACTGTGTATCTCAAAAGTATTGACGAATTGCACAAGCTGTTGAAAAAATGGCATGACAAACTCATGCTTGATTTGGATGAATACTTATTTCTAAAGACCATCAATCCTATACTCCCCACCTTCTACCACCTACCGAAGGTTCGTAAGAATAAGGACAAACCACCTGGGCGGCCCATAGTTTCTTCCATGGGTGGACTGACGGAGAACCTTTCTAAATTTCTAGACCATTTCTTGTTTGAATCGGTACTTAACCTCAAATCATATATCAAGGATACCAAGGACTTCATTGAAAACATAGAAAAAGCGGATTGGCTACCTACGTACTGCTTGATTACACTAGACATAACAAGTCTTTATACGTGCATTGAACACATGCAAGGCCTTCGAGCTGTTGAGTACTTTTTGAAAAAACAAACATTAAAACTGGCAAAGCACAATGCGATGTTGTTAGAACTTATCGAATTTTGCCTTCATAATAACATCTTTCTTTTCCAGGATAGCGTTTTTAGACAGGTTTAAAGGCACGGCGATGGGCTCCTGCTTCGCCCCCAGCTACGCAAATTTATTCGTAGGCTGGTGGGAGGAGCAGGTAGCCTGGTCCCCAAAGAACGAAGGATGGTCACGGAATATTGTATCTTGGTTTAGATACATAAATTACCTGTTTTTGGTCTGGAATGGTACCATAAAGGAAGCCGAACTGTACATTGAAGTTCTTAATAACAACAGCAATAACTTGAAATTCACTGGCCATGTAAGCAAAGTGACAGCTAATTACCTGGATCTCAATGTAGAAATAGTGGATGGGAAGATCAGGACAGTCTTGTATAGAAAGCCAACGGCTGGCAATAGCACGCTTCATGCGTCAAGTAGCCATCCCCGTAGTCTTATTAATAGCATCCCTTACGGGGAGTTCCTCCGATTAAAACGCAATTGCTCGATGAGCAGCGACTTTGATGTAGCAGCCAAAGATAGCTTCGAGAGATTCTTGGCTAGAGGCTATAAGGCGGAACTCCTTCAGAATGCTCTAACTAGGGTAGAATCTATACCCACGAAGGATCTATTTAATAAGAAACTGAAAGGCACCCAAGATAACGAAAAATTCAGGCTTATTACCACTTTTTCACGTGATTCCACATGGCTGAGATCCATTATGAGGAGACATTGGCGTGTCTTAAGAACGGACAGCATTATTGGTTCGGATTTACCTCCGGCACCCCTGATTACCTTTAGAAAAGCTCAGTCTTTGCGAGACCATTTGGTACACAGTCATCTTGAACCAGTGGTTAAAAAAACAGGGTCACTACAGGAGGCAAGGGGATTTTTCCCGTGTTGCAAATGTAAGGCCTTTGCCTCTAGCAGAAGGATACTGCCTTATGAGGTAAAGGGTTACAGGGGAGTGAAGAAAATCAACAAATTCATGTCATGCCATACCACCTATGCTGTTTACTGCCTCAAATGTCCTTGTAATCTTAAGTATGTAGGGAGCACCATTAATTCAGTAAAGCTCAGGATTCTTGAACATATGCGGGCCATAGCAAAAAAGGACTTTTCTTATGCAGTAGCTAGGCACTTTGCAATCAAACACAAGAGTGACAGAAATTTACTTCAATATTTCTGTCTGGACTATGTACCTGAAAGTCCGAGAGGCGGAGACAGATTGCAGAGACTCAGCAGATTGGAATCCAGGTACATAGTAGATTTGCAAACTAAGGTCCCTTATGGCCAGAATAGTGGAGAAGAATTGGCAGTGCACCTTGGTACATAGATGAGGGAACGATGGATTGCATGTACATTTATAGGCTCAAGTTCAGATTGTCTTTGTAATACCTATGAATTAAGAGTTTTGAATTTTTCTGATTTGTTTACTATTTTAAATACTAACTTGCTTCACTGCTTGGTGAAAATGTAGGGGAAACATTAGGTTTTATGCATAAGATGATAAGACTAATGAGAAAGTTTGGATGTTAGTACCATCTAAAGCACATCCACTTTGCTTGTTGAGATATAATATTTTTGTACGGTTTAAGGCTAACCATCTGAAATTTAGAGGGATTTGCAACCCAAGTGGGTTGTGTTGCCAATCGACGGCAAGATATCTTTTAAGCTGACACAACTGATGTAGAAATGTATATATTAGCATTTGTGTTGACAGTATATATGTTGATTACTGCTATGTGCGCTACATGATGAAAATATTATACTTTCAATATGGCGCCCACATTATTGCGTTATGCGATACCCCTCGTTGATCTCGATGAACTGCCTACCTTAAAATGGCGGCGCGCATTGCGTGCATGTTTAGACATTGAGGAAGGGAGCTTTCCCGAAACGCGTCTGTCTTGTCAATTAAGCTTTCATGAAAACTGGAGTGTCCCGGGCGTGCTGCATTTCTTTTCCAAGGATCTGGGGAGAGTTTGGAGCGTTGATATATATATATATATATATATATATATATATATATATATATATATATATATATATATATATATATACAAGCAATATTAACACACTTGATAAATGCAGCAGTTAAATGCATGAGGAATACTAATGAATAAACAAGCAGCAAATAATATGAGATAGCACTCAAGAAAATGTACTGGACGTCATGAAAGAGATAAGAAAGATATATATAATTGTATATACACTGAATTCTTCAAAAAGTTACTTTGGATGTGCACTCTGGCTCATTTACACACATCACAAAGAAAACACCTCAAATGATCAAAGCCACTGACCACACATCACAATAGCAATAATCAAAACTCAACACGAACAATGACCACAGCCACTGGAACCACACATCACAATAGCAATAAATAAAACTCAACACTTCAACTGGTGCAAACACTGCATCTTAGCCCACTCCTGACCGGGGAATTAAACAGCCGTGGATAAGAGCCTCAGCAACCAGGATTCTTTTATTTTTTTTGATTTTTTATTCAACACAGTTCCAACAACATAGGAGAGATACGACACCATGGAGAGATCAAGCTATAAAGAATATTACATATGACGTAAATACCAAGACTTAAATTAGAGTAAGTTAATCAAAATAGAATTACATCATGTATTCATATAATCAAAAAAATCTTCCCATATACAAAGTCCAATTTTTCGTTTCCGTGCCCCTTTTATAGAGTAGAGGCTCAGTTCAAGGTTTGCTAAATTATACATTTTTGCCCGCCATGTCTCGAACATTGGGGGATCAGGACTTAGCCATTCTGCGGCTATACATAATCGGGCTATAGTCATTGCAACAAACAGTAAATACCGATGCTTATACAAAAGGCTCTCTTTCTTAACCACCTGTCCCATCCCTAGAAGCATTAAGGGAGGCGTTATTTTTAACGATTGCCCAAAAATATTATAAAAAAACTTTTCTATACCCTGAATGAAAAAGTTAAGTTTAACACAGGTGAAAAATATTTGTAAGCTATCTGCATTTTCACTCCCACAATGATAACATCTTCCATCATAGCTAGCGATCGCCCCATTTGCACATACGCGCAAGAGTATAATAAAATTAAATGCTGTTTTGAAAAATTGTGCTTTCAGGTTTGCGGATAAAAAAACTGTATCAGCCCTATCTAAAGCCTCTGCAATAGAAATATCAGTTTCCCCCAATGCTGTCTCCCACCGTACATTAAGTTTTGCCAGATCATCGATTGTAAATGAAGACAGTATTTTGTACAGTCATCCTATCTTCCCCTGAGCCTTTACTGCTTCTATAAGCACATTTGGACTAGCTTTTACATTTCTGCGATTAAGGAAGTCCCAAATTAGGAGACATTTTAAAAAATATGAGTGAGGTAGATTATATTGTTTTGAGAGATCCTCGTACTGAATAATTTGCCCCTCACTGTCATAGAAATCTCCCATATGACAAATGTCCTTATCTCTCCAATCGAAGACTACTATTTTGCTTTTAATTCAAAAACTAACTGAGAAATTGAAGGGGCTCCAGCTAAACTGCTAATCTCTTTACCAGTCAATAATATAGACATTTTTTGCAGAAAACAAGCATAATAATAAAACACAAAATTGGGTAATGCCAAACCTCCCCTTTTTTGTGGGCAGCATCATATATTTAGCAGCTCTATGCGGCTTTCCAGGAGCCCAAAGAAATTTAACACATAGTGATTGCAAATTTTGCAGTTGCTGTGGCGTTATCTCGAGTGGAATAGATCTAAACAGGTAGAGTACCCGAGGTAATATATTCATCTTTAAAATGATCACTCTATCTATTATAGTAAAGTGTAGCCGTCCCCACCTTTCCAAAGAATTTCTAACATTCCCTAATAATGCCCCGCAGTTTGCATCTACTAAATCCCTCATCGATGTCCTAATTGTAATACCTAGATATGTAGCTTCAGTAACCACTCTTGGATCTCGAAATCTAGTATTTTCTGTACATACTATTTGCGTCATGTTGGCATTCAATGTATAACCAGTCATCTGTCCAAATTCGAGTGCTAAGCGTTCTATCTCTGGCAATGCTGTAGCCCGATCCTCTGAGATCACTGCAATGTCATCTGCATAAGCAAATACAGAATAAGGGACATAGTGAAATAGATAAGGCTTAATCTCATAACTTTTTAAAAGCATATCGACAAAGGGATTGATATATAGAGCAAATAATAAGGGGGAACAAGGACACCCCTGCCTTGTCCCTCTAGTGATTTTTACCGGATCTGAAATCATACCCATTGCCGCTATTTTCGCAACTGGGGATGAATACAAAACCTTCAAAGCGGTCATGAAACCTTTTTGAAAACCTACCCTGGACATCAATCTCCATAAGTACCCCCACTCCACACGGTCAAACGCTTTTTCTGCGTCTAATAAAATGAGCCCCAACTGTCGCTTCTCAGTTTGAGCGATATCAAACATAGTAATACCTTTGTTAATATGTGAAACTGTACCCCTAGCGGGAATAAATCCATGCTGGGTGTTTGACACTAAAAAAGCTATAACATTGGACAGTCGTTTAGCTAAAATCATTGAGTACATTTTCCCATCACAATTAAGTAATGAGATGGTACGGTATGAGCTAGGTGACTCTGGATATTTGCCTTTCTTACTAAATACAACTATTGTTGCTTCATCCCAAGATTTAGGAGCCACACCCACTTGAGCGGCTTTGAATGTTGCCAACATCATATCCTTTAATTGCTGTAAAAAAGTTTATAAATCTCTCCCGGAATGCTATCCGGACCTGCTGCTTTACCCATCGCTAAAGACTTAACTGCACACTCCAACTCATGCATAGTAATTGGAATATCAAGCTGCGCTGCCACATCTGGATCTAATTCAGGAAAATCTCGGGTCTGCAGAAAATCTAATACTTCACCCCCTGTACTTTGTTGCGAATACAGATCAGTATAAAACTGATTAAAGATAGCCAAAATACCTAGTGTATCAGTTCTTACTGACCCTGCACTGTCTTGTAATCCAGATATACGTCTAGTTGCTTCATTCATGCGTAGTTTAAGGGCAAGGCATCTCCCAACTGCTTCACCATATTCATGGCATTGCTTCCGGTGGGCCTGATATTTCCTTGCATTTTCCTAATCCCAAACAACCCTTATTTTAGCACGTTTCTTGGCTACAACATCTTCAAGTTGTTGAATATTCTCCTGATGTTTTATACCATGGGTGAGTTTCTCCTCTGCCTCTTTTACAGCAGAGAAGAGATTTAACATCTCCCTCTTTACTTTACTGTGAAAGAACAGGCCAAAGCTCGGTGCTTCACCCCTGAAACAGGCCTTGAAAGTATCCCATACTATATCTATTCTAGCCGCTTGTCTATTATTCTCAAAAAATTCCTCCAGCCATCTGGCTATGTGTATTTTAAATTGATCATTAAGGCATAATTTCCGGTCAAAAGTGAATTTTTTGAGCCTTGCCATCTCTCCTGTGCCAGTCAATTCTAGTAGAATAGGGGCATGACCTGACGAAATTCTAGGGTATATCTGCATTTCTGCTCCGGTGAGTAAAGCGGAGGATATAAAAAAATAATCTAACCTCACCATTTTTTTATGAGGGTAAGAGTAAAAAGTATATCCTGGATCTGTTGCATGTAATTTTCCCCATGCATCTAATAGCCCATGATCCCTTAACAAATTAACCAGAGCCTTAAAGAACCGGGGTTTCTGTCCTTTATAATCTTGGGAACCCACCAGTTCTTGATTATTTATATTTATATTTATATCTCCACAGATAATCAGCGGAGTTGGCCAAGCCGCTAATTCGACGTTCAAATCTTCCAAAATTTTAGCCTCATCTAGGTTTGATCCATAAATGGTACATAAAGTAAAATTACAATTACGCATGCCCCCACAAAATTCCACAATGGCCCACCGACCAAGTTTATCCGCAGAACTACGAATACACCTATATGAGTTAGATTTTGATAAAATTGCGACCGCCCGGACCGTGCCTAATTGTTGTGACGCAGCAATTACCGAAAACCCTAAGTCATTTAAGATCTGCCGTTTACTCCAAGATATATGTGTCTCTTGTAAACAAACAAAGTCCGGCTGAATATTGCGGAGTTCAGCGGCCATTCTCCTCCTTTTATTAGTGTTATTAAGGTCAGAAACATTCACAAAGCATATTTTCATCCCACTAGCAGCCATAAAGAATCAAAGTTGAGTACTGTGCTAGAAACAAAAGAAACCCATTTACATCTGAGTTTTTCCACTGTCTTATATTTATCCCTTACTGGAACTGTGAATTTTTCCCCCTTTATACCCCTGCAACGTGACCCCCAACACCCCAACCACCCCTACTCCCCTCATCACCCCCAACCGCCCTCCCACCCTCCCAATAACAAGGCTTTAGGACTTATTGTCCTGCAGATGTCAGCTACCTCCTGTCTCTGCGTCTATCTACATATTGTCACAAAAAAAAGGACCCATCCTACTCGCTTGGGATAGTGCAATTCCATTCAATTTACCGACTAACTCCATATGAAAAAGAATAATCGTGTAGAGCAGGCCTGCAAAACATAAATATAAATATGCGAATTTAAAGAAAGTTTAGGGTAGATATGGAAAGCGTACCAAATTTTCTACAACCAACATTACCCTATTAACACCATTAAGCCTTGATAGAATTCAAATATTCTTTTGCAGGACCCTCAGAGGTGAAAAAGCTTGTGCGATCCTGAAAAATAACCTTCAATTTAGCTGGATTCAGTAAAAAAGCCTGTGCTCCTTTGAACTGAAATTGAGAAATTAGCTGCCGTAATTGCCAACGACTCTCGACCGTATATTTACAGAAATCAGGTCGGACAAAAAATTCAAAATCTGAACCAGCTCGCTTTTTATTCAGGTGGGCCAATTTGAATACCTCCTCTCTGGCCAAGAAACTGTTAAGGGCAATTAAAATAGCCCTAGGTTTAAGATCGGATTGGCCCGCTTGGAGCCGTATATTTAAAGGGTGGGCCCTTTCTATCTCCCTATCCCAGTCCCATTTATTAAGTTCTGGAAATGCTGTTTTAAATAAGTCCACGATGAACTTGCGAGGATCCTGCCCCTCCTTTCCCTCTAAAATCTGTAACACTCGCAGATCATTTCGACGAGATCTATTTTTCAATTCTGCCAGTTTCCATTGTGTGTTCTCCTTAATACCATACAAAGTCTCATTCTTGGCCTTTTGTTGTGCGGCTTCATCTTCTAGAACAGATATCTGAGATTCTGCCTCAGTGAATCTAGAAGCAAAATCGGATTGTGATTTTGCAAGCCTACAAACAGAATTTTGAAGTTTGCGGCACAAGTTCTGCACTCTCAGACTTTCCTCCCGTGTTTCATCTCTCAAAGACATAATTGACTGATATATCAGTGAGAGGAATATTTCTTCCTCCCCATGCACTACCAAATCTGCCTCAGTCTGATGCTTTTGACGCTGTTCAGCCTCCTTATCTATTGTGGCTTCAGGCTTTTTGCGAACAGTACGAGGGCTGGTTTAGAAATCTACTGAGTCCTCTAAACATTCACTGCTATGGGGACTGCCTCCAGTTAAGCTCATATGCTGTGCATATTGCGCCACTAAATCCTCACGCAATGAGGTTGTTGATTGTTCAGATAATGAGTAAAAGTCTCCATAATCAACCTCATGTGTCTGAGCCTGATTCTCTTCCACTGGCATTTCTGTATTATCCGGTTCAATGACCAGTTCCTTCCCATTCATAATATTGCCAAGTGTATTGTCCAGTGTGCGAACTTCCCCCATAGTAGAAACAATTAAATCTCCTTCCCCTTCTCCGACCGCCGTTAGCATTTTCTGGGGGTGTGCTTCAGTTCTGCTGGCCGGGACCCCCCCCCACTGAGGGAGCAGCAATAGTTATTGAAATTGATGAATCGCTAGCGGCATCCGTGTGTGAGCTTGCCAGAGCCCCAGTCTCTAACAAAGCTGAGCCTTTTTTCCCCTTAGATTTATCCTTAGATGCTGAAAACATCACAGGTATTTTTTTTTCCCCGACCGCACTTTTCTTTTTATTGTCCTGATCTCCCTCATTGCTTTTGGTCACATTAGGTTGACTGTTAGGGGAAGCGTCAATCAACTCTGTTCCACCGCTTGTAGCTTGCTCTTCCAAAGCTCTCGGTCTTCCGCGGGCTCCCTTAGTCGGCATCGCTACGCTGTGTTTGCCGGAGCAGTGCTTCTGAAGGTGCCGCAGGTGTGAGCAATCCAGCCTCTAGGCAGAGAGACCGCCCAGCGTCTCCGACGATACCACTGGATTTTTACCGAAAAAAACCCGCCAGGCTGTAAGGTCCACTACCGCTACAATGTTTCCAGATGAGAAGAGTTTGTACTCCTGAGAAGTGCCGTCTTGCAGGTAAACTCGCAATTTCACTTTTAAACCGCTACAATCAGCATTTGCTTCTCCCGCTCCTCCGGCGCAAAACGCTGAAACGCCGAACCACCGATGGCTTGTAGGCAGAAACAGAGAACGAGCAGCGAGCAGCTTACACGTCCACTCCTGTGGACGCCATCTTGCCTCTGTTCAGGATGCCTCGTAAAGCAACCAGGGTTCTGCTGTACTGAAGTAGAGGCATCCGTCCCCATTCAGATTCCAAAATCCCGGTTTCTAAGTCAACAACCCTCATCTTTATAATCTCAAAACACACACTAGAAGGTTCGAGAGTCTTCCTCCCCGCACAAGGAAACTTACTGGAACTGGTCAGCTTCCAAGCAAGCATTCCACGGCAAGAAGGAGTTCCCACGTCCCCTCTACATTCCCGCATATTCCAGCCTTTATCCTAACGAAGCTCACGAATGTCTTCCAGGATACATTAAACAATCTCTTTCAAAAACAATCCTTGAACGTCATTAACCCAAACAACTTGCAAGCGTGTCTGTGCGCGCAGAAAAAGCTGAAGCCAGGAAGAGTCCGAATTCAGGATGTTATGTGGCCATGTCAAAGCCAAAAGTAAGTAATTAATCGTTCTTCCCAGTGTAAAACACAGTGCACATTTGTGCACCACTGCTTATAGCATCACATACTTCATCTCTCAATGTACAACACAGTGCACATTTGTGCACCACTGCACATAACACAGCACTTTAGGACCAAAAAGTACATTCCACACCTCTCTCTCTCTCTCATGCTTTCAAATGCACATCCCACACGTTCTGTTCTTGGCAAGGCTGTTCTACTCCGTGAAAGCTCCCACTGAAAGATTGCAAGATTACATGAAAGAAACCTTTAAGAGAAACAAGGCATAGTCAGGAAGTCGTACATTCAGGCTAGGATAAAATAACACACCAAAGTCAATTAAAATAATAGTAGTCAAAGGTCATCATAGGGTGTCAGACCACAAGAGTGCCTCTAGCACTACAACCATCACCTGTATTTACCTTCCCAAACTGGATTTTTAAGCACCATGTGTTACTTAAAGGACAAAATGGAATCCCATTTGTGAGGACAGTGGAGGGAGTAGGCAGCACCCAGTATGGTACCCACGGGAAACATCCTTTACAATGAAACTTTTACAACGCAGTGCTTTTACAACGCAGGGTTTAGAACGAAAACCATTACAACGCATTGCACTGGGGGGCGCTCTAGGTTAGGGAATAGTTTTAATTTACTATCCAACACCTTCCCTACTATCCACGTGGACTGGAGTTGGAATAGTAAATTAAACTATTCACTATCCAGCACCCCAAAGCGCTATGCGTTGTAACAGCATGCGTTGTAAAAACTGCGTTGTAACAGCATGCGTGGTAAAAGCATGCGTTGTAATGTCATACATCCGGTACCCAAAGGTTAAGATGGCCAACAGGACAGCTTCTCCTTTGCATATCAGTTACCATCTCCTTTGAGGAGCCAATAACTGTTCAGTGGTTTGAAACTGCAATTACAGTCGCAACCAATGAATACTATACTAATTCAATTAGGATCTCTTCTTAATTGTGGCTTGGTAAAACTCATTTTGTCATATGGAAAAGCATATGGACTCATAATATAATACATACTAAAACAAATGTCTTGCCATAATCCTGTGATTTTTCAACTGCCAAATAGGTTGGTAGGGCCAGAAAACAGAAGAATATGTTGGAACATTTCAGGGTTGGATTGGAAGTGTAACAACCCTGAATTTAAATCTCATTTGTAACTTTGCTTTAGTATGCTTGGAGCAAAAGTTATTTTGATTTTTCTTTCCAATATTTACTTAATGCTATACTATATGGGTCAATTCTTTTTATTAATGCCACAGTAAAACTGAGAAACAGCTAAGCACCTACAACCCCATGGGCCAGCAGCATGTGGAAGTTAGTTGTGATAAAATACACAACTTTTAGCCTACAACCCTGGGGCCAGCAGCAAGATTGGAGCAAGAGTCATAGAAATCAGGTTAAACCCCAAGAACAATCCCCCTCAACCCCCCATTCCTTTAGAAGGGTGTAGATAAGTGACAGATGGTAAGAAATCTTCGAGGCCAAAGTCAGCAGTTATTAGAGTCAGTAACACTGGGCGCAAGAGAGGGGCAAGCAGTCGAGGGAGGGGCAGTCAAGGGCAACAGTCAAAGTAGCTTCAAGTAGGAAGGACACGTCAATTCATTAAATTCGGTAGATAGAACACGTATGAAGGGAGCCTAGTCTACAGCATAGTCATATTTTCTCTGATTAAGAGAAAGCTTTCTTAAGGTGCCATGCAGGGCTAGGAAAGAGACAAGGACACTACTGGAAAAAGAAGTAGGATTAGGATTGGGAAACCTTAATACAGTAGTAAATAACTCAGCTGTAGAGAAATCCTGGGGGAATCTGAGCCATACCAAAAGCCCTGCAGGGCCCTCCCAGCGATATTTAGAGGAAATTGAAGAAGATGGGTACCTTAGAAATGTAGAATAGGTAATGGGGTTGCCACATGGCATAAAATTGGTCTCCTGGAATATAATTGGCTTAGGAAATCAAATAAAGGAAGAACTTATAATAGAACTGGCAAAAAAACAACGAAATCATCTGTATCCAAGAGACCTGGCTATGTGGTAATACCCCTGTAGTTGATGGCTTTCGCCAACTCCACCGGGGGTGGTATTATGACTCCAAAGTAACCAAATCACACACAATGATTGTGGGCCCACAGAAAAATAAATCACATCCAAAAACCTTTACATGTAAGGGTGAGGTTCTCTCCAGGGTCCCTGTTTTCCCATATTTAGGGGTCCTGTTCGATGAGAAAGGCTATTGGGTTCCGCAGATTAAGGCCAAGAACATTTCCTTAGCTCGGTCCACAGCAGCCCTGATGGCCTTCACGAAAAGATTAGGGGCTAAACCAATGGAGGCTGTGTTAAAAGTTTATAAAAGTAAATGCGTTTCCATTGCTTCATATGGTGCAGCTCTGTGGGGATATGCTAACTTGGATAGTATACAGAGGGTTGAAAACAAGCTTATTAGAAGAATTTTATCGGTCCCAAATTCTACACCTACCTACTCCATACATGAAGAAGTTGGCCAACCCTATATTACAGATGGACTGAAATTGGCCCCTTTACTTTTCTGGGCCAATACCTGGTTAAACACAGAGTTGTCTTTAAACCACATAATTCTTAAAGATGTGATTGCAAGGGAGGGGGCAATGAAAATATTATGGTTGAAATACATAAAGTCATCATTCACTGCCCTCGGGAGACCAGACTTATATACAACACCTTCAAACATCAGGAAAAGGGACATTGCTTGGATTAAGAAAGAATTCCAGGGGAGGACACGTTTAGATAGAGAGGAGTTGGAAGTCAAGAAACCATTAGTAAGAGCACATTTGGTCTTGTCCTCTTCCCCCCGCTATGGAACCATATCTGCAATTTGTTACTAAACCCTTGCATAGATTTTTATTAACCAGATTTAGAATGAACTTGATCCACTACTCACTAGGCTGTTTCCCTGTATGGGGAAAACCAGAGCATGCACCACCCTGTGAGTGTGATCAGTTCTCTAATCAGGATACTCTCCACTTTATGTTTTTCTGTGGGCTTTACAATTTGGAGAGGGGAAAATATCTAATACCTCTCTTGAAAACTATGGGCTTTATACAAGTGAGACCAGCCTTGCTTTTTCTTCAACGGTTACCAGATGCATATATCACTTTCTGTGTTGCAAGTTTTCTAACAGCCGCTTATAGAGGAAAAAACAAAAGAATCCCGAGAACTGTATTATTTTAAACTAAAAGTGAACCAATATATCAATTTTAACTCTCTTTTTATACATTATGGTGTTTAATTAAGTGACCTTTTTAAGGATGCTGTGTAAAATAAATGTATTGTGGGTATTTTTAAAATGTTTTAAATGTATGTATTATTCTTGCCTTTTATGATTTTAACAAAAATCGAATAAAGTGTATTTTGACTGACTGACTCTATTATCTACCAAACTAGTGAAGAATGTACTCCAGCTTACTGTAACATGTAAACAGTTGCTTGGTTGTAGGATATCCTTAATGGTTGTTAATACAAATTATGAAAACATGTTGATTTTAAATGTATATATGCAATGGGGTACCCAGGAGAAATATGTTGTAGAAATGGGACATTTTAAGAATGATTTGGACTCACTATGTGAATTGTATGGCTAGGATATAATTTTGTTGGTGGGAGATTTTAATCACAAATTGAACCCAAAGAAGTTAGACACCTGGTATATGGAAATTTTGGAGTCTCATGATATAAATCAAGCAAAGTTCCGTGAATGCCTCTCCTCAATCCACAATGTAAAGCTGGGAAATTACCTAGCAACAAAAAGCCTTTTTGCTTAAACGGTAGGTTAGCCCAAGACTGTCCGGCGAAGAAATCTTTTAAATTGGGAAGACAAAATTGCCCTATAGATTATGTTTTTATGCCAGCATGGAATTTTGTTCTAATAAAGGGCTTCATAATCTGCAATAGAGAAGGCAGTGACCACAATATAATGGAATCATAGCTTGCAGACTTCCACCAGACTGCCTGCGATAATGTATTCAACAGATGGATTATCCCAGTCATATAACAACAAGGTTAACTGAAGAATACATAGAAAGGCTAACCAGGTTACAACAAAATATCGACCTAGGATGTGTGAGCGGCTTAAACTTGACTTGGTACGTAGAGAAAATAGATCAAGTGGTACAAAGCCTTTGTGTAGAACTCAGAACCGATGCAAGGGTTACTAAGAGTAAACAAATTACACCGGCTAGACAAGGAAAGTGGTTCAATACAGATAACTTAAATAAGAAAAGGGGATTAAGGAGAGAGGCGCAAAGTCTGCATAAAAAATGTGATCAGATTAGGGCCGACAACCTTGTTAAGCTAAAGAGAGAATACACCATGCTAATTTGTAGTATAAAAAGAGCCCATAAGGATAGCTGTTGGGGATAATTGTTGGAGACAATCGAATCAAAGAATGTACGTCACTTCCGGAAGCTGATACAATCAACATCAGAACCTTCGGTTGCCTCAATGAATTGTGTGGTGGAAGAGGGTGCATGGGAGGAATATCTGTTGGAACTTTACTCGATTGGCAGAGAAATTGAAGAGGATGTTTTACGGGACTGGAGTGGCCTAGTAGAAGACCTAAAACCAGACTTTTCAGTAGCAAACGTGTTTAACACGATAAAGATTTTGAAGCTAATAAGAGCAGCAGGCCCGGATAATTTACCAGTCCTGATAATAAAATCAAAGTTGTCCTTGTAGGCACAATTCTTCCCGCTTATGTTTTTAGTAATCTTAGAATCTGATTTGATCCCAATAAACTGGAAAGGAGCGATAATAAGGCTGATACACAAGAAAGGAGATGTCTATGCCCCAGAAAAATATAGATTAATCAATTTACTAGATATTGGTGAAAAGATCTTTGCTAAAATAATTTTAGGCAAGTTAAAAGATTGGGCAGAGCAGGGATCAATAGTACCGGTTGAACAGGGGGGCTTCAAAGAAGGACACTCCACTATAAACCATTGCTTTGCCCTATGGGCATTGGCCTGGAAGTCGATAGAGCAAAATGGGAAGTTGTATTGTTGCTTTGTTGACTTTCGGGCAGCCCTTGACTCTGTGGACCGTAATTGCCTCTGGGAAGACTTGAAAAAGTATGGAATCCCGGAAGGTATACTAATGATTCTACAAGAGTTACATAAAGGAAATTGGGAACAGGTAATTAGAGATACGCAAGGGTCACTGACTCGCAAAATAACTGTAGAGAATGGCCTTAGACAAGGGTGCGTCTTGGCCGCCTTATTATTTGCAATTTTTTAGCAGACCTCCCTGCAGTATTAGAAGTAGAAAGATGTGCTAGCCCTACAATGAGTGGAAACAAAGTGTCCTGCCTTCTATACAAGGATGATCTTGTGATCCTTGATCAAACGGAGTTAGGACTCCAAAGGAAATTAAATGTTTTTAAAAACTACTGTGATAGAAAGTTTTTAACTGTAAATATGGAAAGGAAATTAAATGTTTTTAAGAACTACTGTGATAGACAGTTTTTAACGGTAAATATGCTTTGGGAAAAGAGGCAAAAAATGTTGTTGGTATTTAGGTCAAGACAAACTGGAGATAGTGAAGGAATATAGATATTTGAGTTTCTGGTTTGACAGTACACTGAAATGGTGTTCTCACCTGGAGGCCCAAAAAGCTAAAGCCTTCTCGTCAGTTTGTGGGCTGAAAAAATGCAATAAAGAATATGGTGATATGTCACATGGACCCATGTTAAAGGCATTTGAAGCAATACTCCCACTGCAGGTACTGTATGGGGCAGAAGTTCTTTACCTGAGTGGTAAATGCGGGTAGGATCGAGAAGAAGGGAAGCTCTTAAAAATGCTATTGTCATTACCAATTTCCACAATGATCCAAGCTATCAGAATGGAGTTAAGGTTAATAGCATGGAGTGTACAGATCCAAATGTCTTTATTAAGATTCTGGAAACGCCAGGACCCAGGTGGAGTGCAGAAGGACTCACAATGGTGCAGAGTGGAGTTTCAATCTAGTTGCCTAAAATGGGCAAAGGATGTCAGAAGGAATCTCCAGAAAATAGCAGTGCGCCTTAAGGTGAGACTTTCACAGTAATCCCTGGATGTAGATTTCACAAAGAGTACCCTAAGGCACCAAGGGCAGTTATATTCAAGGTCATTGGACCTAGAATACATGACGGTGAAAAAATCAGTCCAGTGGTTAAGGAATTCATTGGCAAATGAAGCATGGTTCCCGTATTTGGATATCTTGCCTAATCAAGGGCTGAGGCATGAAACTCTAAGGGTCCGAGTTGGCATTAATCCTTGGATGATGGAAGAAAAAATAAAAGTAGCAATGATTCAGACAGATGGTATTTGTAAATGCAGGCTAGGAACAAGAAACAACATTTTGCCCATAATGCTTGATTGTACCTTGGTTTTAGCTATACGGAAACAGCCTTTACGCCCCTTATTTTTAAAATACGAAATAAGCTTCCTTGCTCAAGCGGTTTGTCTACTTACGGAAATGCCATCTCTTGACATTGCAATCGCTATGGGAAAATATCTGAAAGCCGTGAAAGATTTTGCGAGGGAGAAATTAAAGGAGGGGCATTGATTTTAATTTATTTTAGGTCTTTCCCATTAATGTGAGTTTTTAATAGTTTTAGGTGCATTTCTAAACTGTGTAAAATGAATTATGATTGTACGAGGATGCCATTTTTACAAAAGTGTTTTATTAGTAACTTGTTTGCTATAGAATTCATATTGTCTCCGTTACTTGGGTTCCTATTGTGTTTAAAGACTATGGTCTAAAAAAACAAAGATTTCTCTCTCCCTCTCAACTGTTAGCGACTTCTTCTCCATCCCAGTATAAACCAGCATTTATGTAGCCAAGCTGTGTACTGGGGCTACTGTCAGTGCCCCATGTAGCAAGGATGACCTGATGTGCTGCTCTGACCGCTAATGCCATGTGTTTCCCTCGATGGGAATGGAGAGGGAATGTCTGAAGATTGGAGAGACCAACGATCGTGTAGGCAGGGAATCTAGGGATAGAGGTGTCAAACATCCGTCGTGTCATCAAGCAACTGATCCCAGAAGCAGGTGAGTTTGGGGCAATGCCATAAAAGATTAAGTAACAACCCCATTCCACCACAACCTCTTCAGCATTCTTTAAAGCATTCAAATCCCAGGAGGCAAGTCGTATCAGGAGTCAAACACCAGTATGACACAGTCCTAAATTCTTCTGGTCAAGTTGTGTGCTGTGTGGTGGGCTCTATGGTAAATGTTGGTCCACTTGATGTCAGGGAAAGGCCTACTGATCTTGTCTTCCCACCTCCTCTGCCCCGTGGAACAAAAGTGAGGATCATCTTCATTAAGGATAGTGTACAACTCAGTAATGAGCCACCTATCATTATTCTTAAGTATTAGCCATTTTTCCAAATTAGTCAAAGGCCTCTCTGCATGGGGCCGGATGGAAGGCTGCAACACCTAGTGGCATACCTGAAGGTACTGGATATGGTCAGTTTCCTCTAAGCCATAATCTGTCTTCAGTTGGTCTGAGTGGATATTCCCTTGACAATCAAACCAGCAGCCAGTCCGCTTGCAGCTGCCATCAATTTAGTGACAAAACCAGTCAGGTCAGAGTCCTGAAGTGAAGTCAGTATTCGAGAAAATAGGTGCCATTGGGAAGAAAAAGGTTGTTAATCTTGCCCTAAGCACCACTGCAGCCCACGTGTGAAAGATAAAGCTGGTGACTGGAGAAGAGTTTAGTCCCCAAGCCCTACATCTCTGTGGAAGCCAGGGTTCCTTCCAAATATGGGGGCCTGCCACCGACTGATCCATGAAGCACCAATGCTTCTCAGTGAGCGACCTGCTCCATTCCACTAAGAAACGTAACTGTGAGACCTGGTAGTACTGAAGTAAAGAAGGCATTGTGAGGCCACCTTCACGTGCAGGGCTGTATATAAGAAGTTTTTGGAGGGAGGCTTTCTTCCCCCACAAGATAAACCTATTGATAGTTGACTGCATTGAGTGGAGTGCTTGTTTAGACCAGGTCAAAGGTAAAGCCTGGAAGAGGTACAAAATGAGTGGTATTATGGTCATTTTAATGGCCGCGACCCAGCCAAGAGAGGCCTAGACATTCTTATTTGTTGATATCCGAGGAATAGAATGGGCTAACTTGATCCTGAGATATGGAACATAGTCGTTGGACCATTCGAATGGAAATTGGACTATTGAGAATGTTCAGTTGGGGGAAGGACAGATACATTCAGAATTTGTGACTTTGACCTTAAAGCCTGAGAAGGATCGAATATTCTGGATTCCCGTAACCAGGGCAGGGAAGAGAGGCCAGTTGGTTAGAGATGGCCAAGATCACATTATCAAGTCTTGAAGAGGTAGGGCCAATAGACCCTGTTGAATGCCTTCTCTGTGTCAATGGAGAAGGGAAGGGCCTCCTTCCTAGGAATTGACACCTTGTGAAGTAGATGGTAATGTGTCTAGTTTTGTCCCCTCATTGGTGTGATGGGATCAATGCTTATGGGCTTGTCAAGGAACTCAGCTGCCTGGGGCGTGAGAGGGGTGGGGTGACACCCTGTAATATATTCCGAAGGATTAGCTGGATTCCTGGCAGAATTTGTATATAGGGTCTTATAGAAGTTTTTAAAGGAACAGCGATCTTTGGGTCCTCTGTGGCAGGGGTGGGGCAGATGACCTGAATAGTTCAGAAATGGGCCTTAGCCTGTAGGTGATGTGCTAGTCGCCCGCAACAATTGCTACCAAGATAGAACTTGTGTTTGTGACAAACCAGGGTGAATTTTGCCCTATTTAAGCCTAGGTGTTTAAGGAGCAAAAGCGTTCCTTCCAATTCTCTCTAGACCGTAAGGGGCTCCAGTGCTTTTGTGTATCGCCACTACCCCAAGGACTTTCAACTCAAGAGCCAATAGTTTCTCTTTATTGGGGTGATTTTTGGGAGTGGAGATGGCAATAAATTCCCCTTGGACTACTAATTTCAAAGGTTCCCAGAGTCCCTGTGAAGAAAAGGCCCCCGTTTGGTAGGATCGCCGGCCAGAACGATCAAGGCCATTTTCCATTGGCATATTTAAGTCACCTCCGACCAGAATAGCAGTGTCCGGGGTTCAAAGGAGGGCTCTGGCAATGATAGCTTCGTGTTGGTTGTTAGGAGTGTATATATTAGCAAGGATGAAATGAAAGGTGCCCAGCCTAAGTCGATATGGCCAAAAGCATGCTTTAGTCTCAGTCACTTTAGAGACTATGCCCTCCTTGAATCATGTGGAAAACAGAATTGCTACCACTCCTTGTTTTGATAAGGTAGTAGACCACACATGGTGTGGAAATCAGCGAGACTGCATGCAGTGTACATCTTTAGACAATAAGTGTGTTTCTTGAAGTAAGCATATGTTGCTCCCCAAGCGTTCTAAAAGGGAGAGTATTGCTTTCCATTTAGTGGGGTTGTTGAGGCCCCTAACATTGAGGGTTGTGATTTAAATTTCCAGGACCATCATTCAGGGGCGTGCTAATGGCAGGCAGAGTGTAATAGGAAGGAAATGGATAGGATATACATAGTAGGAGCCCAAAGAGAAAAGTGAATATTGTACCCAAACCCACAACGATTCAAATCATTCATGATGGATGAAGGAATGTTAATAAATAACATCATATTCAAAATTACTATGTGGAAATGTCCATCAACAATGGCACTCTACAAACCTGTGTAGGTCAGGAGCGAGGATCCATGGGTGGGTCTCCTATGTAACAAGAGCCTCTCCGCTGCCTGAGGCAGACTTCGTTGTCATAGAATGCAGGGTGGATATCCCAACTAAACGAGCAGAGTCAATGGAGGGCAGGCTCAATCAGCTGTACCTCCTGTACCTGAGGCAAGCTTGTCCAAAATATCTTGACATTCTTGCGCCCTCTCTTTGGGGCCAGGCCGAGGAAGCCACTTGGACTTCTTTACTGCGACGGGTGTGTGGGAGTGCCACATAAGGAGCCTGCATCGGGGGAATTTTGCTCATCTGGGAGTCCCAGAAGCCGTCAGATCTCCCTCCCCTCAGTACCCATAGCTGATGGAGCTTCTCCTCCCAGCGAAAAATAGAAGGAACGGGTGTCCCTACCCATAGGATAACTCTCTGCATCATAGGAAATTGGTCAATGGCTGAAACTCTTCTCGACAATACAGGGTAAGGAGGGAGATATCTTGAAAAAGGCCTATGGGGTAGCCTCTGAAGTGGGTGGGTTGTTTCAATCTAGCAGCTTTCAGAATACCCTTCTTTATTTGGAAATTGTAAACACAAGCTAGAATGTCAGGTGGGGTCATGCCCTGGGGCCTACCGACCCAGTGGACCCTATGGAGACATAGTTCTGTGTTATCGTCCCAATCAAGGATGGAGCAGAAGAGTGATTGGAGCTATTCCCATATGTCAATACCTCTGCTCCTGACGGGACGCCCCTGAGGCGTATGTTATTGCGTCAGGATCTGTTTTCAAGATCCTTCGTTTGGGTCCTAAGTTCATGTTGTTTGTGTAGGCATATAATTTCTTGATGTAGGAAACCAATGCTTCCCCTTTCGAAGTCTCTTTGTCCTCCGGCGTTGAAACACGATCACCGAGTGAGGATAGGTCCTGTTGTATGTGGCGCATATCACCTGGGAGGTCGGTTGTAAGAGTTTGGAGGTCTGCCTTAAGAAAGTCAAAAAGAGAGTCCAGAAAACCCCAGGTCACTGGGGCCTGATCTTTATCCTAAGGCCCCACTGGGTCGGAGTGCGTGGTGAGTTGAGAGCTAGATGCAGAGTCCTTGGTCAGAGTCAGGGTGGAGCAGGTAAGCATCTCTCTGACCAAAGGGTCACCCCTGCCCTTGGAAGAGGCCATTGTGTTGAGCAATGTGCTGCAGGGAGTTTGCATTGATCGGTCCATGCAGGGGAGTTGGTGGCTGGTCCCTGGTCAGAGGTGGTCCAGAGGCTGCTATAAGGTGTTGAAGGATAAGGGCACAAGAGGAGTGGGGCTAGTCCCCCCAACCCCACCAGTTCAGAAAGATGCTGGCCACTTCAAAGAAGAGATGTGGCCTGAACATGAAGAGGGGAGCGGCTCAAGCACCAGGTATAAGTAGATAGGTACTGCGAAAGGAGTAGTGTGTGCAGAAGAGTTGTGTGCCACGGATCCGGTCCTTCCAGAGCATGAGCCAGCGCAGTAAGGGACAGTTGCTGTCACTAGATAGGCCCCTGGGAACCAGCATCAAGCACAATGGCATTGTGAAAAACACTGAAGGCTTACCGAGTCTCTGGGGAAGCAGCTTGATGCATGAATGGTCACCATATGCACCCATCAGGCCCTACTCCAGGTGCAGACTTCCTGTCGGGCTGCAACAGACCAGGCTCGTGATGGGGCAGAATCCATCTGCCGAGCCCCTTCATGAAAATGTGCAGAGCAGCAGACAGCAGGGCAGGACGGGGTGTGCGGTAACTAAGGTTCAGTGCATGCTCTCTGGCCACCACTTCAATACTCCTCTAGGCAGCTGCTCGGAGCAGTCACTCTTCCTGCAGTATATGTTGGGCAGGAAGTCGGGATAGTCCGGTGTCAGGGGCCCCTAGGGAAAGAAGCGGGTGGGCTGTGTCAGTGGGTCTGGCAGGTAAAAGTCTAGTGCCCACTGGGGCCACTCGGAAGACCAGGCTAAGGTATCCAGGTCAGGCAGAGTTTCCCGATCCCCTCCATAGCAGGCCCAGAATCGGTCCGAGGAAAGGACCCACTGATGTGCAAGGGAGAAAGGGCAAAGATCCCCCCTGGAACTCCCCCAAGCAGACAAGCTAGTAAAGCCTGGGAAAGTGAGGGCCACCATGCAGGCCTACATGACTTATATCCAGTTGCTACCGGGTGATGCATGGCTCGTGGGCTCAACAGATGTCCAACAGGTTAGGTAAGCGCCTCACCCTCAAGTTATTAGGCGATTGTGGTGGTGGCACAGGGGCATCAGATGTGCCAGTTCAGCGGGATCAGGCGGTGGAGAGTTGGGACCCACCTCCTACTCTGCCACCATCTTGGCCACTCAGGAGAGGCAGAGGAAAAAGATTAATCAATCCTAAAACAACGGGGAAAATCTTATATCAGCAATGAGTGGTAGGCAAATCGAATTAGCAACATTTACAATATACGTAATGTTTTGATGGTGGTTTAACACACCCCCCCACAGACATATGTACACACAAACACACATGCCTGCATGCACACACACACGTTTTCACAAGCAAATCGATCCAACAATGTACAAAGAATAATTTGCTGCTAGAAGTTGACAATGGGGGAAAATTTCAGTCTGAAGTCCACTCATCAAATTAGATAAGGACTCAAACTTCAGATACACTGCATAGCTTGCATGTCTGGTGCTTTATCCACCCTATTTTGCCTTTACTGCAAGTCAAAAATTATTGTGGCTGTAATTCCTTATATTCCACCATTGAGTCTGTTGAAGTGCACTGGTAATTTTTGACACAAATGATTTTGGATCAATCAATTCTATTCTAGGGTTACTTATGTGATGGAATAAAAATGGTATTGATTTGACGTACATTTTTGTATGGTGTCTATAAAATGCTGCAAAGCACCAAAAGCATGTTTGTGACGAGCGAGGTGGACGATGGCAATTTTGTTGTGGATACATTTTCCTTGCCCATATTTGGTAACTGAAATCCAACACAAGAATCTGCATACTTTCTTGGCAGGAGTTATTTCCCCAAAGTGCTCCTTCTATGATGGATAAGGCAACGTTGGTGAAGGAACCACTTCTATCTTCACATGCAAATATACATTTAGCAGATTTCTCTCTGCCCTTTGGTGAAGAAGCATATTCTGCCTTGAATGAGGATGAACAATCAATGCCCCCAGTCTAAATCAGGCCTTGAGTCTAAAATGATGTGTCTACAATGCTTTGTGCTTGAGTGTTATTTCCTGTTACATGTGATTATGCACTGCTAAAACAAAACAGTAATCTTACAAAGCTTGAACATTTTTTTTATCATGCATTGTAGGCTGGTGTACTGGATCATGTTAAAATGGTTAGTTATGGAAAAACCATGGAAAGTACAACTGTTTTATGCATTTACACTGAAATGTATGCATCACATATACGTAAGTACATTAATTTGCTATAGGATCACAATGAAATACATTTTTTACAGAGGTTCCTTGTGGACAAACCCAATTATACATGAAAGCGCTTTTCATTATCACTCTACTACAGAAAATAAAGATAGACATGTAAAGAGGCTCTAAAAAATAAATACATCACTGAAATCCTTCCTAACACAAAACAGGTAAAACTGTGCAAACATAAGATTGAAACCGCAGATGACAAGAACAAGAGCATGCAGATATGTGAAAATGCTTTTCAGACTAGTCTCAAGAGCATCAGTATTTCAGAGAGTTATGGTTGAGCTATTCAGGAAATAAGAGTCATAATTTTTATCCAAGATGATGGTTTGATACACGGAGAAACCATAAAGGAACATGATGAGAGAGTGAGACAAGTTCTGGAAATAATAAGAGCGAAAGGTTTGACTTTAAAGTTGAATATGTGTAAGTTGTCTAGGGAGGAAATTAATATCTTTCTTGGGAATGGTAGATTTTTATGTCAAGTTCTTAGAAAATATTGGGAGTGAAACTGCGAATATTGAGAGATTTGTTGAAGAAAGATGTAGAATATATGTGGTATAAAGAGTGAGAGGTGGAATTTTTAATATTACACTAATTTAGAAAGTGTCACATACGTAGACTGCTTTGATTCTAAGAGCAAATGTGATTTTTACTGATGTTTCTCTTAAAGGATTGTGGGCAGTTCTCTTTCAAAGAAACAACTGACGTGGGCAAAACTATTAATGTTGCCTCAAAGACTCTTAAAGTTTCCGAGAGAAGCTATTTTCCTATAGAACATGAAGCTCATGCTGTATTTTGGAACTTGACGAAATTTAAAAGTTTGTTGGAGGCACTGAATTTACAGTTATGATTGATCAAAACTATTAACTGAACAATTCATAAAAGAGGCTGATTGCCTATCAAAGATGTTTCAAGTGACGGAGGTGGCAAAATTAGGGTGTATTAACAAAGGAGATGGGCAGTGTGAAGTTTTGTGTTATAGTGGAAGGAGCCTATTCGGAGGAAGAATGAATAGAAATTTCTAGAGTAATGGTGTGCATGAAAGGTTGCAAAAGTGTCAATAAAAGTTCAGGACATCATAGGTAATGTTAGCAGTTTGGGCTGGATAAGTAATAAAAGTGGATGAAAGTTTCCTGATTACAGACACTTGTCTGGTGCCTCTGGTTTCACCCAAAAATAAATTATTTGGTCTGATCATATTGATCATCAAAGGAATAACAAAAAAAACTGAGGAATTTTCTTGCATATTGGTAGCCAGGTCTTGAGCTGCAGGTGGAAAGAAAGGGGCATACTTGCATACCAGTATCACCACAGGAATGTCACTTTTTACGACGTTCCTGTGGAGATAGGAGCTTCACCTTATTTACAAGGCGGCGTTAAGCAACTTAACGTGGCTTAACGCTGCCTTGTAAATAAGGTACCCTTTCACGCTATACTTAGCATGAAAGGGGTGCACAGTGGGTGTTGCGGTGGGCCTTAACATGCCAAAACACAGAGAAAAGCTTTATTTCTCCTCGATTTTACTGTTTTTAAGTGTGCTACAACGTACAGCACACATACAAACAGAAAAACGTCAAAAATGATTGCTTATGTGCAGGAAGGTGTCCCTTCCTGCGCAGAAACAATCATTTAAAAAAACGATAATTTGCAACTTTTATGTCTGCTTCACAATGAAGCGCAAATAGGAGTTACAAATCGCCATTCTGTATTGTTTATGATCAGGAAGGCACACCTTCCTGCAATTTAACAATCATTCCCCCAACACAGGCACTCTAGCACTGTGGTGCAAGGGTGAATGCATTGGCGTTAGGCAGCTTAATTTAGCACCAGTGCTAGGGAAAGCGCAGGGGTGCTCCGTATCTTTGTATTACGGTCCATCCCTGCTTAACATCTCGCTCTATCAGTGTGTTGTACATGTGCCCCAAAGATTTGTGAATGTGTTGATGGCATAACAGTGACAAGGTTTGTTAGGTTCTACCATTCATATATCATTGTGATAGAGCACGCAGGGACCTACTAGCTCAGTTTACCATACTCACCTGGGCCCATAAAACATTCACACTTTGAACTAGCAGTCCTGCCCAACTAATTGTTAATTAATCGCCTACCAGTGCCTAGAGGTCCTTTTTAGGACTTATACCTGTAAACCATGTCTTACCAATCCTTGTCACCTTTGCTATAAGTCCTAGGGATCGAAAAAGGAGTTAGAATAAACAGGCAATATTTAAACACATTTACGTTTCCTGTAATAACCACAGACTCCGGGAAAGTTTTAAAACCTTTATCTATGAAAGATTTTCTGAGTCAAAATGAAAAAGGCCACAATCTTGTGACCATAAATTTTACAAGCAAGAATATAACCAGTAGGACATAAAGTTTGTAAGAAATCATCTTTAAACATCGGTACCTGGGAAGGGTGAGAAAGGGAAATAGCACAAGGACATACCACATGGATTATATTTACCTAGAATGGTGCAATGACCAATCCTGGTCACAAGCTGGGGCAAAAGACCAGGGCCAGGCTCCCGATTAATCAAGTGTCCACGGGACAAAACAGGCGCAGATCAGGACAGGTGACCTCCGCTAAGTGCAACGCCAGCTTCACACCCCAATCTCTCAGCAAGCCAATTAATACCCCGACTGGGTAATCGATAATTTCCCCCACCACCTCGATTCTTCTGACAGAGTGCTCCGCCAGCACCTCTGCTCTCAATCTCCTTGTTCACTTGGCCACTGGATTCAAGATAGCCTGGCTGATGAGGATTATGAATCCGAAACCGGTCCCAGGATGCTTGTTTCCGGTCCAGGGAAGACATGGCTTGGCAGTTCGGGCTGCACTGTTCCCATGAGGCACAGGGTCAGACTGATTTGCATATAGCCATGTCTGACCTGGGGTGGCTGAGTGAACTAAAGAATGGTGATGGATTAAACCCAGATCAGTTGACTGGGGGTGAGTGTTTGATTTGTTCAAGCGCTCCGTCCATCATCCCCTTTTGTATCGCTCAATCTCCTATAGCATGCATTAGGTCAGTGACAAGTCAGCTATTCGGACAAGTCGGAGAATTTCTCTATCTAAACCTACCTTAGTTATACTATTTTGAGGGCAATGTACCACCCCTAAATGTTGCAAATCTATGTGTTCCCCTTCAGTAATTGGTTGGAAAGTTGACGAGAGGTCATCACACCATACCAAGATGAGGTCATCTCAATTGACTTGAATTGATTAAGTTCCCACCCATAATTTATTTTCTCATGACTTTATTCCGCCCACCAATATTATTTAATTTTAGCATATAATATTGAAACATTTTGTCAGTCTTCTTCTTTTTCCCAGGTCATGGGGTAAGGTTCTCAGGAGCATCGCGGGTAAGACAATCCCTGGCACAGTTTCAATGCCACAGTTCAAGGTCTCTCGTTTCTCCCGGCTCATGTGCAGAAAAGGCTTTCAAAATGGCAATTCAAGACACCCCTCAGGCCCAAATATGAGCTAGTAACAAAGTCAAAGAAAGACACATAAGAATAAGAAAATTAAATGAATGCACTGTATACCACTTATTTCTACTCTAACCCCATTACTTTATTTTATCTTTCGCATTAATAGTTAAGCAGAACGAACAAGCTTAGTACAAGCTGCAGCATAAGCGTTAGCATGTGAGATTTTGAGCGGCCATTTTTGGTACTAGTGCGCAGAAGCGAGAAATTCCCTCCAAAGCAGAAAGACGTCACACCACGTAGAAGTGGTGGACGCATGAGCAGTAAAGTTCCCGCGTTTTCGGCGGCCATATTAATACACTCGAGTTACTGTTAGTAAAAGCACATAGGCGAGCTTCCCCTTGATGCTAGAAATGTCATGAATTGCAAATATTAGTAAATGAAACATGTTGGTTAATATGTTATTGGTTATTTCGAGAGGCCTGAGTCCAAGCAGGTTTCTGTACGTATGAAACCTTGCTCCATCAACTGTACATATGTAGGAATTTTACTGGAAACCGTCGGAAGAAGTGTGTTTTGATATTGTTGGTCCAATGCTGTTGGAAAGGGTAACCCATAATAGTACAATGCCGACTGCCATATTCTCGAACTGACCTGAGCTAATGGTGGTAAATAGTACTGAGCCTAAGAATGTGGTCAGATATTTTAAGAGAGAGGTACTTCCCAACTTTCTATCGAACGATATTGGTTGTCAATTGATTTCTAAGAAAAGGGATGAGCTTCAGTCTAAGAAAGTGATTATGAGCTCCTTCTATTCTCCAAAGAGTAACAGGATTTCCTAAAAATGTAAGTAAAAAACTCAAGGATGGGATTCAATTGGGAACGTAGCATAGTATGAATTGTAGAGAGGAGGGAGAAGTGCTCATGGAAATGAGAAGTCTAATTACACTATGCTGCAATGAGAAACCTTCTGTTTGAATTGTAAAGGGGATAACTTGTAATTTTTACATCTCTGTAGAGTAGGAAAAATGTTGCAGAAAGGAATGTGTAGTGTAGGACTGCGAAAATGGATGAGAGGTGGAAACAATGTATGAGAGCAAACAAGATGTGACATTCGGAAGGGGGAAGATCCATTACAACGCAGTCATTACATCGCACTGCTTTTACAACGCAACTGTTACAACGCAAATGCCTTTACATCGCATGCCATTACAATGCATGCCATTACAATGCATGTCACTACAAGGCATGCCATTACAACGCATGCCATTACAACGCATGCCATTACAACACATTATAAGGTAAGTAATGGAGATTTTTTAGTTTTAGATTGGGTATAGGTTTTGGGGAGGATGGGGATATATAGTAATGTTTACCCCTACAGTATCCAACACTTTCCCTACTGTTGCACTCACTGGAGTGGGAATAGTAATTTTTACCCCTACACTATCCAACACTTACCCTACTGTTGCACTCACTGTAGTGGAAATAGTCATTTTTACCCCTACACTACCCCACATTTACCCTACTGTTGCCCTAAAAGTATTATGCGTTGTAATGGTATGCGTTGTAATGGAATGCGTTGTAATGGTAGTTTTTTAAAATGCGTTGTAATGGCATGCAATGTAAAGGTAGTTGCAATGTAAAACAGCGTTGTAATAGCATGTGTTGTAATTGTTTGCATAGTAACGTCATATATTCATGCAGAATGGCTTGATAATCCTACCATCAGTTAGGAAAAGAGCAAAGTGTTGTTAAACTAAAAATTGTAAAAACAGAAAGTGGAATGAAAAGGAGTTTAACTAGTTACACTATATCAGGGTAATGACTTAATGATCCATATATTTCCACTCAGGGCTTTAAGTGGGATTCAAAAACTGTGGGATCTCTCAAAAGGGGAGTGGCCAATGCGGTTAAGGGCATGGCTTAAAGACACGTAAGGTAAAAATTTGTGCTTAGCATAGTGTTACCCCCCGATTTGTATTTTGCTGTTTTGTCATTCCATCCAGATATATGATACAACAAGTAACATCATCAATACAACAAGTAACGGCTATTGGCTTTGTCAATGGTTGTTAGTTGCATACGATAAATAAGCAGCAACTGTGGCTTGTATATAATATTAAAAAAGCTTCCACTTAAATCCCTGGTGACACCACGACAATATTGCTGCTCCTGATTTCCAAAAAAGAAGGGAAATACAGAGAGAAAATGACTCTCTTCAAAGACTTTCCCTTTCCTACCATGCTCACCTGGCATGACGTCATGCCGTAACTTCTCCATTAGTGAGAAGTAAGCAGTGTGAGCACGTGCACATCAATGTGCCTGCTGTCACTGCAGTCCATAAAAAAGACCGCCAGGGCACAAAACAGAGCCCGATAGAGACCCGTTTTGAGCCCCCCTTTAAAATACTGTCGGTGTTCAGCACCGGTGAGACCAGGCCCACTTAAAGCCCTGTTTCCAATGCTCATCATTTGTATTTTGAGAGTGCTATATCCATGTACACATTATGGCTCCAAACCAAATGGTTAGCTTAACCTTTGCCATCTCAATGGGACAGCCATATAAAACAGAAAGATATTGATGGCATAAAAAGTGACTTGATTGTTAAAGAATAACAAAGCAAATTGCTATATTTTCTTATTTACATCCATGCACATAACTGTTAAGGGAGCCACAGTCCAAAAACATTTTGGCATCTTATAAATGATCAAAAGTGTGAATGCAACTGCATGGGGCAAGAATCTCGAAGTAGGTCTACATGACAGTGTGAAAGAGTACATGAGCCCTGACCTCGACAAACACATTTGGAAGTTTCCATACTGTTAAGGCAACTAAGAGCCTATTACATCTTCAAGCACAACATCCTCAACTACTTAAGGTTTCAACTGCTTAACTGTGGTAGCACCTATACTTCTAATGGTGAAGCACAATTGGAACAATGCATGGAAGAAAAGGTGACACCCTTTCACCATGTTAGAAATTAGGTTTCTGGTTGGCAGAGGTATACACCCAGTCCAAGCAGGAAACACAATCCTAGTCAGGGTAAGTCATCACCCACCCTAAATTATCCTCTGCTCACCTTCTAGTAGCTTGGCGCAGATCAGTTAGACTTAATTTAGGAGGCAATGTGTACTTCAAACAGTAACACAGCAAAAACACCACAAAAAGACTCCACACCAGGTTAGGAAAATAGAAAATAGTTTAATAAATAAAGCAAGACCAAGATGACAAAAATCCAACAAGTAGAAATAGATATAAAAAGGATTTTCAAAGAATAAATCCAAAATAGCACCAAGAAACTCTTAAATGGGATATCTGGTCGTACTGGACCGAGACAAAGTCAAAAGTGCAGGATACAGGGATTCACTTGGCCCTGCTGAATGAAAGTACCTTGATCCGGGATGTGTCATCGTTGATGAGGATCCAAGGTGCAGCCGAGGCGATGCGTCAGTGTCAAACCATGCAGTGGACGAGATGGGTTGATTTTCTCCACGCAACTGCGGCAAGGTGTCAGTTCCAAGTGTGAGGCGTTAGTTCTAAATGCGATGCACGGCTGCTGTTCCTGCAGTAGGTGACGTTTCGATTCCTTAAGGCAATATACTCGTTCCAAAGGTGATGTGCCTGGTCCGCTTGACGCAATGACGAGGATACACTGGCCTCGACTCCTACAAAGGCAAAGATGCGCCGGTTCCGATGAGGATGCATGGGTTCTAGTTGAAGTAGCACTTTATAGAGACTTCAAGGACTGGTTTAGAACCAATTGATATAGCAAGCTTTGCAGCAAGCAAAGTCCAAGTGCTGTGGAAAGATGAGTTGAAGTCTTTAATATCCCTGAGACTAAGAACAGGAGGCAAGCCAGCAAGTCCTTGGAGTCACTCTGGGTTCAAGTGATGCAGGTCCAGTCCGTCTCACCCAGGCAGGAGAACAGCAGGCAGATGTCCTCCCATGCTGCCGTGGCTCCAGATTCACTCCAGGGAGCTACGCAGCACTTTGTGTGTGGACAGGACACAGCCTATTCAGGTGAGGCCAGCTCCTCCCTCCCATCACCCGGTGGCCCATCAAAACAAACCTAAGCTTCCTTTGTGCGTGGCTGTCTAATGGGAATAAACAAAGCCCAGTTGTCAGCTAGCCCAAAGAGAACAGAGACAGACAGCAGGCACCAAATGAGTACAGTAAGTAAATGCCAACTTTCTAAAAGTGGCGTTTGCTAAACAGTAACATAAAAAACAGCTTCACCATAAGTTGTGATTTCTAATTGTGAGTCGAGTTACATTTAACTTGAATATTATTATTATTTATTGAATTTGTATTGCGCTCAGCTACCCGTAATGGGTTTCCCGGCGCCAGGGACAGACTAGAGAAGAAAGATAGGTAATTGCTCTATCTCTTCATAATTGGGAAATACACTTAAAAGAAGCAATAATGATACCCAATGTTATCCTATGGGAGAGATAGGCCTTGCAATAGTGAAAAACGAAATTAGGAGTTTTTCACTAGCAAGACATGTAAAACTTAAAGTACATGTCCTGCTTTACTAGGGACATATGAGTAAATTAAATATGCCAATTGTGGATACGCCAATGTTACCATGTTTTAGGGAAAGGGCACATGCTCTTTAGCACTGGTTTGCACAGAATAAGACCAGCAAAAAAGAAGTCAGCAAATCAGGAGGTCAGAAGTCAAAAAGCATGTAGTTCACTGAGTTTTGCCAACTCCATTCTCGGAGTTCAGCAAAAACTCTACCTCCACAGCGGAGCTGAGTTTTACTAGTGCACTCACTGCTCACCCCCACTTTTATTTAGCCTGGTTTACAAAACCATACAAAAAACCTCCTGCTCAAAGATGGCAACAAAGTTTTTTAGTCAAATAATTAATTGGGCACAAAGGTCCTAGTCTCTTTTTTATATCGGTGGTTGGGCTTGTGGTGACCAAAACGTTGGTCAAGCTGGAAATAATAACATTTAGATTTTAGATTTAAATAACTTTACTTGGTTACTTTACAAAGTTAATCATAAAAGCACAATTCATAAAAATCACGTTATAAAAGTCCCTGAGCATGAATAAAACAGATGTACATCAAGTTATATCACAATTGGTTTCCGTTGTATAAAAACTTTTTTTAAAAGGCAGGAATAGAGGCAATAGTAAATTAATTATCAAGATATTGTAATGCCAGAAATGCTGGGCGGCATTGTCTCAATCCCTGTTGTTTTAGCACTGGCATAATCCATCTTTTTCTTGGGATACAATAAAATTTACAAAAAAACAGGATATGTATGGACGATTGTAGAGAAACGTCATCACACAGGCATTTACATAAAATTCTAGACCAGTCATTACATTCAGGGAAACTTAGCGCTCTGTAAATAATATTCAGTCCAAAGTGCGTTAGCAGAAATCTCTCATAGTCGCTAGGGACTAACAAAACATATGGCTGAATGTTTTCAAAGGCGAGGGTAAGATGGTGTGACTGGACTATTCATTTCGGACATGGATCTCTTTTCACTCATGTACCTCATACAACTAAGCTTTAAATAATTTCTAGACAAATTACACATAGTGTATGGGTCCTTATAATATTCTTGATGTCCTAAGCATTCTACATAACATATTCCAGCCATCTGATGTGTTTTACACCATCCAACCCCGAAGCATCTTTTAAAATTTGACGATTAAAAACAGTCTCCTCTGTGGTCCACACCT
The DNA here is from genome assembly GCF_964261635.1 of Lissotriton helveticus. NCBI lineage: Eukaryota > Metazoa > Chordata > Amphibia > Caudata > Salamandridae > Lissotriton > Lissotriton helveticus. The sequence goes on along the minus strand of NC_136061.1, from coordinate 1,637,236,027 downwards.
TATGCCAAAGAAGGACTGGTTGGATCTTGATCACGTCCTCCAGATAGGCAAGACCAGGTTCGCATGACAAATACAATTGGGTGTACTATCGGGTACTGATAGAGGAATTTAAGGAATTTGTTTTCTTCCAACTGTAATAATTTTACGTTACCAAAGCCCTAAATGCCCGATCCATAAGTGGCAATTGCTACACATTTCGCCTTGTATATATGGAGTAATTCTCCTGGAGAGCGTTTACCTAGTTTTCAACTAAATTGGATAACGCCATCAATGACTTGCTAAACAGAAGCCTTCTTGATCTGACTGCCCTAGTCCAAGTACCTGCTTGATCAAATAAAATCCCTAAATAAGAAAAGGTTTTAGTGCACTCTATAGCCTTATTGTAAATAAAAATACTATTACTCTTTTGGAAGCCCCATACCTCAGTTCATTGCAAAGGTTTTTGAACAGTTAATTGTCAGACCTAGATTGGACATAAAATTAGTAAAAGAAGTAACTATCCTTTGAAGACCGAGAGGCATGCAGGTCATAAGGACCGCATCGTCTGCATTTAGGAGTGCAGGAATAGGGCGATTTGCTATTAGTGGTAAATCCCTGTACACCTTAATCAGGCAGGTCTCTAGGTCATTTATATACATAAATAAAAAAGGAGCAGGTACACAACCTTGCCTGATACCTTTCTTCACACTACAACTTTTTGTGCAATCCCCGTCCTGTCCATAACGCACCCTAACCCTTGCCCCTGAGTAAAGTTGCCCAAAAAGGAGATCAGTGAAATGTCTACCCCCTGTCCCTTGAGAATCAGCCATAATTTTTTGTGAACATCGCAATCGAATGCAGCCATTAAATCAACAAAATTTAAAAACAGCCTTTCCCTTCTTGCATTGGTATATTTCTCTAACAGGATGTGTATATTTAGTCCCTGTTCAATTGTACCCCGTCTCTTACGGAAACCGTACTGTAGGTCACTGATAACTCCTTTCTCCTCCGCCCAGCCCTGCAGTCTTTCTAAAATCACCCATCCAATAATCTTCACAGTTGAATCCAATAAAGAGATTGAGCGATAGCATGCTGGGTTCGCTCTATCACCCTTCTTAAAAATGGGGACAATTATGGAACCATACCAAGTCATTAAAAATCCCTTAGTACAGCATGCATTAAAAACTTGAGTTAAGAGTGGTCCCCACAGAGCCAAATTAGATTTGAATAGGTCCACCGGGATTCTGTCCGGCCCGGGGCCTTACCGCCGCAGCTTGCATTTATGGCGCCATTGACCTCACTCAAGGTGAAGTCCAGGGTTAGTGCTTTAAAGGGAGGAGAAGGTACAGGGTTAGCCCCATTCACCACAATTCTCTGTGCATCACTAGATTGATTATTATATAACTTGGAATAGTGCAGGATCCACTCTAATTCACTTATAGCAATTTCTATCGTAGCTTTTTTAGGCTCAATCAGGAAAGGCGCATTCACCACCTTCCAAAAAGCAGTGGGATCTCAATTAGTCGAGGCCTCACGCAGGGCACTCCAGACCTCCTCTTTCAGCGCTCTCTTCCTTTCCTTCACTGCCCTCTTACAGATCCTTCTTGATTCCCTAATAAGCTCCTGATCTTTCACCCTGGCTTTTAGAGCATATTTGAGTTTAGTGTGGGCTTTTGTGCATTGAGGATCGAACCAGCCCTCGCTGTGTGTGTTATTCCTTCTAGCTTTTACGCACAATAAATCTTTTATTTGGTTAGAGATAATTAAAACATTCTCTATAATTATTTGGTCAGAGGACATTTCATCAAGACACAAATAGATCATGCACTTACACTGTGAAACGATTTTTGTAACAAAATCTCCGGGGTCCAGTTCCCCCCATCTCAGAGCATACCCATTTTGTCTGCTTAAGGTGATGTTTTTCAAAAGCTGGGTGGAGTTACCCCTTGTATTGAAATCTTTTTCATGTAATAACACATCAATACTTTGTGGATAGTGATCGCTTATGGCAATAGCATAGGTGGTAAAATCACTAATACGTGATGAGTGTCTGCAAGTGACAAATATATAGTCAATTGTAGAAAAAGTAACTTGACCATTAAATGTTGGACGGAAAGGGACCACAAGTGCACATAAATTATTTTCGAAAACCATATCAAAGGCAAACTTAGGGGCCGATTAGGATGGCGGACGGACTTGCGTCCGTCCGCCATCCCAGAGGTGGAGGGACCGTCCGCATGGACTGCGGAGGTCCCTCCGTGCAAATCAGGATGTGACCGCCACCCTGGCGGTCACATCCTGGATATTTAACATTGCGGCGGGTGCTGCTTCAAGCAGCACCCGCCCCAATGTTAAAAGTGCATGTGTAGCATTTACATGCACAAAGCGGCAGGCACCTCGCGGTGCCTGCCGCTTTGTGCATGTAAATACTGGGAGGTACCATAGGTACCCCCCATGTGCACCCCCCACCCACCTACACTCTGGGGGCCCGCAACGGGCCCCCAAAAGCAAAAGTACACATGCTTTTCCACGGCGGAAAAACCGCCGTGGAAAAGCATGTTTACTAATGCTTCCTAATTTGGCTGGCGGTGTCTGATAGACACTGCCAGCCAAATGAGAGCTTTTCCGCCGCGGTTGTAATCCGACCGCGGCGGAAAAGCTGCGGACAGAAACCAAGACCCACCAGCCATCGTAATGCGGCGGTGGGTCTTTGGTGACTCCGCAGAGGATTTTCCGCCTCCTCCGGGCCGGAGGTGGCTTCCGCCGGCCCGGAGGAGGCGGAAAATCCTCCATCATAATCGGCCCCTTAATGTCATTCAAAAGGTCTCCATGGGATGTATGAGGGAAGTGGGAAAGACTGGAACTTTTTTCATACTTCATACCACAAACCCCCATTGGCATCCCTTGGGCTAATAGGTGAATTAAAATCTCCACCCCATATAATCAAAGCATCATTTGATGTATGAGAAAATAAATTATGCAGTTCAGTATTTAATTTTCGCAATATACCCTCTAGTATATCCAATTTTTCATTATTATAGAAATTAAGCAATACGACACAAAGACCCTGATCCATGTAAAAATTAATCACTTGATAGTACTGACAAGAGACAGTCAGTAAAAATTTTCTCAAATTCAAATAAATGAAAATGTATGTGCAAAGGCCCCTTATAGCTCTGCCATGGGGCGATCTTATTGCCGGCGTATGGAAAGTTTATACCCACAATTGTGGGTAGGATCCTCTAACCATGTTTCTTGCAAACTGAGGATCTCATATTTTTTAACGAAATTGACCCAAACATTATTACACACTTTAGACTTTAGTCCAGTCACATTCCAGAAAAGGAACTGACAATTATTATTCTTGACTGTACCCGTATTCATGTGGAGGAGTGTGGCCCAATGGTTAGAGCGGCAGACCCTGATGCAGAGTTCTGGCCAGGGACCAGGGTTCAATTCCCGCCTTGGCGGGGTCTCGGGCTCAATTTCCTCGGACCTGTTAATTCTCGCCTTGGTGCCTATTCTAATCGCGGGTCCCACGCTGCAACTCTGGGCAATAGCTTGCTTAGCCTCCACACTGACCCCAACAGCGCTAAGGATGCCTGGCTTCACCCTGGGGGTGCCCAGGAGTGGACACTTCACAGGGAAAGCCAGGAGGGGTTCCACAGCGGTATGAGTATCAGCGCCAGGAAGCCGAATAGGCGACACCGCAAGGTGGCCGTCTGGTGAAAGTGCGCTCTATATGTACCATGACATTTATGTTGCGTTCCTGCCCGTCGGCCCCCAATGGGGACTTGGGCCTTGTTTGTATTGGGAGGGCTTGGGTTTGCATTACCAAAGTGTCTGGGACTATGCCCACTGCTACAACTATTCTTTCCACTGGGGCTCTCTCTTGTGTTTCCTCTAGTGAATTACTGGCTCGTGGTGCTATCAAACCCATATTAGAGCCAGAATCTACACTATTCAGCATTCCCACCTGATCAGAGCCCTCTATGCTCAGTCAGTCCTCTGCTTCTAGGTTGTTAAATGTGTCAAAGCGATTATATGTTTGGATATTATACTAATTTCTATGTGTCAGGGTATAAGGTTCCCTGTTTCTTCTTGTGTTGTTGCTGCCTGCAGGTCGATAGAAATAGCCTAGAGGAACCACTTTGATACCTTGTCCTAATTCAGTATGGTCTCCTGCTCTACTCAATAATAATTTAACGAAGCGGGGAGATTTAAAAGTCAAAAACTACGCACTCCCCTGGGGAGGTTTTCTTACCTCTACCTACCCAGCCTATTCTCCTCCCCATCTTAACCTCCTCAAAAAGCTCCTTGTCAAGGCCAGTCCTAGTACCAAACCATCTTAAAGATTTGTTCCTTAATGCTTCCCATGATTCTTCTGTCTCATTTTCTAGTATTGGCGTTGGCCAGCACCACTATAAATGGTGTGGCCACTGGTGGTAGGTCCAGGTGTGTTATATGCCTTCCAATTACTTTATCATGAACATTTTTTTAGTGATAGTGTGATGTATTCCTATAGGTTCTGAATCGATCCCCCTATTCCTGACCCTATTCTGGTTAACAAACCAACAAGTTAACTAGCAGTCAGCCCATGAGGCAGCAAACCCCCATGATGCAGATACCGTTATCTGACGAAGCCACACTACGGCACATGAACGTGCTATCTGATTAGGTCATAACGCTTGCGATCTAATTAGACAAGCGCTATTCCTCCAGCCCCTGATAAGGCATACGGAGTTCTCATAACAAATCAAACCTATGACAACCTGGGAAAAACCCCTGCGGCCATTGTTTTGATTTCACCAAGAACTTCAGCAAAAGAATGTGCTAACGACCTGGTCGTATGACATCCTTATTGACGTATCTATGTCCATCCTTACGTCAATCTCGGCACCTTAAAGGTATAAATATTACCGATATTGCCCTATGCAAACACACGCGGTGGTGACGAGACGGAGCAGCCATACTTGCCGAAGCCCCGAGCAGAGCAGACCCCGCTGGCACAGCCCCGCCTTCCTGACGCGCTGAGAACGAGACGCACTGCTTTCTCCTGCCGAGAAATCCAGCACCGGCGTTTCCGGGTAGCCCTCGCAGGCAGCCTGGAATATCGAGAGCAGAGAGAGAGATACCATCCCTCATTCATCCTAACTTCCAGGTACAGAACTGAATAACCCCTCACAGAGAATTCTTTAGTCAGTCACTTGGCAAAAACAAACTTAACTTAAACTGTAACTTTCTATTCCCGCCCACGTATTAGGCTCAGGTCAGGTACACGGGGTAGGCGTATCTAGAAACACCAGTTGAGTACGTTTAGTCAAATGTATATGTGTATGTAATATATTTTATTCATTTTAAACCTTCATATGGCTTAGAAACCATATCAATGTTTTTACAGTATTATTTTATACTTCTGCTTTTAATGTATGCACTTTACTTAACGATAAGTATTGCAATAATATCGATCCATTTCTCTTGTACGAGAAAAGAGACTGATCAATAAATAACATCTTTTATTGAACACGCCCGTCTCTTCCTTTTCTCTACAATCTGATGAGACTAAGAATGCACGTACTGACTGAGTAAAATAAATTACCTTTTGTTCACACGACTCTCGAGATACACTCTTGATTAGGGGAGAGCAAAGTTGTCATGTTCTATGGTTGTCAGAAACTAAATCCCTTCTTGTCTAATCAGGGAAGTTAATTCCTTCCTGAACATTCGAGAAAGTTTCTAGTGAACTGTGAGCTAGCAGGCAAACCCAAAACTTTAAGTCTAATATCGACAGTAGTAGACCTAGTTAACGTCTGGTCTAGGCCTATACTATTGAAGGTATTATTCCAATGCGCAGAGCCTATTGGGATAATAGGAACTACACTACATGGCACCCAACGCGTTTGGAAAGGGCGATAAAACTAACGTAAGACATTTAAAGTAACTCAGTCGTGCTTTCTCACTCAGACCCCTTTTTCCCATAATACTCCAAAGACGTCTGGAGTGGGTAATAAAGGTAATATCCGCCAAACATCGCAGGAGGAAACTCCTATGTATGGTACTTGGTTTAGTCAACGTTGAAGGATAAACCATTCCAAAATATTGTGCATCTAATCTTTGTTTCCATAAGAAACCTGATCTGCAAACAAACAAAGTAACCATCCTGTCGGTAAAATGGTAGACAGTGATGATGAAAGAGAGGCAGTTAGATTAGCAACTGAACTCGCAGCAGCTGACACTGCACGCACTGCAAGACGCAGACCCGGATATAATACTCATCCCGGTCATTAAAAGGAAATCTATAACTTTAAAACTTATAGAAAATGGACTGACACCTAGAGGTGGTACAGTCATATTCGTAATTGAGGCACACGAATATCGGCAGACAGAGGTATACTATTCATGGATAAATTTTCCAGCAGCAAATGCTGTAACAAAGTACTTCCACTATTACAAAATAGAGGAACCTCCTGAAACGTACACTCCTTTCGAGGAGGTGGAAGTACCACTCAAATTTCAAGAGCACCTGCTCTTATTTGATGGCGCCCTAAAACATAATAATCACATCACCAGGCTCGGTCCCTTAGGTAGACCAGGAGCAACGTGGCCGGTCCTAGCCGGATACACACCACATCCAGACATCGACGGGATGTCTGCAGCAAACCTTTTAACACAGCTAAAACAATTAATAAAAATACATAGACAATTAGTCCAGTATGTGATGCGGACTTCTACAATTCAGACAGCAATTAAAATTCCACAGCTGACCCCTCACCAGGGGAACACAAATAAAATTACACCACAGAACATACAGTCCTGCCTAGGTAAAGTACCAGCTAAACGGGAACAAATACCATTCTGGTTGGCACAGAAAATAACCCAAATAGAGGCGGTGTTTCCTGACACCACCCCGTTAGAAAAACACAGGATTCTGACTATCTGTCTTCCAATGGGAATCGCACCACACATTAAGGACTGTGACACTTGGGGTACAGTCTTTGCTTCCATTTACACAAAAACGCACGGTGTTCCATCCATTTCGGTAATACCAGATGTGCTAAAACAAATTCAAGACGAATATGGTCCAGAACCCGCTTTAACTCTTGGTATGAAATTACTAAAAGACTTCAAGCAGGTCTCAGCTATATTATTAGCCAACATAAAGGGAGAAGCAGCAAACGTGGCGATCCGCCAGAGGTTAAAGGAGACAGATATAGCAGACCAACCAGCTGAAATTGCCAGAATCATAGAAAAATCCTATGAGGAACTAGGTAGAGATAGTCTAGTTGGAATACCAGTAAAACCACAACTGATTGAAAGTCCTGAAAAAATATTTTTTGATAGTAATTCAACATCACAGAAAAAGAGCTGGGATGGAAACAAACAATCCAATCCTAAAGAAAAGAAATTCCAGTCCAGAGGCAGGTCTCCAAGGCGAAGAGAAAAATCTCCGACCCAAAGACACAGGTCACCCCAGAGTGACCCCTCTGGGAAAAGATATAACCTTAGAAATAGGGATAATATAAAAAAGCCTGATAGATATCAAGACATTGATACACGTCCCTCTCAATCTTTTCAGACTTCCTCGCAGAAATCGGAAAGAAGAGGACGATCAGAACAAAGAGAAGAGCACGCCAAGTCCAAAGACAAGGAACCTGCTCAGCTAAAAAAGAAATTACAATTTCCAAAAAAGAAGGTAGCCAGTATCAAGGTAGTTAACAATGCCGAGAATACTGAGGACACAACTGAAAAACGGAGAATGGGCTCAGACAATGCTAGACAGCGCAGCAGAAGTGAGCATAGCTCGCAAAGTCCTTATGAATCATCTGGAGACAGTGGACACGAATGAATATCTTCAAGTGGAAACTGCAGACACCAGAGTTAGCAAACCTCACAAAATATACGAAATAACATTACGTATAGAGGGAGATAAGACTAGAAAAATAAGGGGACTATTTTGGGATAATCTCTCCAAGGGCTATGACATCCTTCTAGCTGAAAAAGACTGGCCACCAGAATTTGTCAGGGAGTGCCCTCATGGCGAAGAAGTAATTATGCCTGCCTTCTCAAACCACATCCCAATTCATAAAAAATACACACTTGCTAGAAAGTGGGCAGTAGCTCTAGCTCCTGCTTTATATAAAAATCACGTAGGATGGGATGAGGACTCTCCTCCTCACAAAATCCAGTTAAAATCACAACCTACTGCACAAAGGCAGTACCCAATTAAGCAAGAAGCAAAAAAACAGGTAAAAGAAATTCTAGATCAGCTAGAATACCAGGGGGTGATTGAAACTTGCACCTCACAAATGAACAACCCTTTGTTTCCGGTCTCCAAACCAGACAATTCATACCGTCTAGTTTTGGATTACCGACACCTTAACTCATGTTGCAAAACTTTTGCAGTGCAAAACTCACATAGTGCTGCACTAATGAATAACATAGTGCGCAAAAAATACAAAACAACCTTAGACATCTCTAATGGATTCTTTTGTCAAAACATAGCACCAGAGAGCAGATATTTGTCTGCGTTCTCAATAAATGGCACTCAAAAACAATTCTGTCGGTTAGCCCAGGGGTACAAGAACAGCCCGGGAGTATTCTCAGCGAGAGTAACAGAATTACTACAAATATATGACGACGAAGCATTATCATATGTCGACGACATATACTTAACAGATGATGACTTGGAGACTCACTTGAAGAGAGTGAACACCATAATACTTGGGTTCGCAGCAGAGGGTTACAAATTCAACTTTAAAAAATCCAGAATTGCCCATCTGACAGTCCTGTTCTTAGGATATGAATTATCAAGTGAAGGCAAAAGCCTGGCTGACAATTTTCTAGAAAAATGTGCCGTACTCCAAGCACCTAGAACACTAAAAAACCTACAGTCAATTCTAGGCTTCCTAAATTTCGGAAGAACATATATTGCAAATTACGCAGAAAGGGTCAAACCCCTTTATGATCTAATAAAACCAGATTTTAAAAGATCTAATTGGACTCAAATACACACAGAAATATTGAGATCCTTACAAACAGACATGCTAATTAAAACAAAATTAGAAACACGTGATAACACACGCAATCTTGTGATCCGAGTCATCCCAGGGAGATGCGGATTCACATACCTGACCTCTAATGAGGGAGAAAAGGTACCAATTGCATTCAAATCACACTTGTACACTAAGGCTGAAATGAAATTTAGCCCAACGGAAAAAATTCTTACCGCAACACAGACAGCTATAGCAAAAGAACGAGCCCTGGCACAAGGTAAACAAATAATAATCGTGACACCGATACCAGCCCTAGAGGCTGTAACAAAAGCAAGCATTCCAAATGCTAAAGCTCTCCATCCGAGATGGATACAATGGGCTAATTCTCTTGCTGCAACAGACGTGGCGTACGAATTTGATCCTTACTTAAAAACACAAGAATTTCTCCAATATGAATTTGAATGTCCTCAGCCGACCGAAATTCTGCCTCTAGAACACTACGGCTGTATAATATATACAGACGGATCAGCACAACCCGCAGTGGGGGGTAAGCAAGCTTACAGTGCTGCGTGTGCGATCGTTAAAGGTCGCTGGCACGAAGGAAAATTTAAACCAGCAATCACTAAAACACAATCTCTAGGAGATTGTACAGCTCAGCGAGCTGAACTACTGGCGTTCAAGATGGCGCTTGAAAATACCGATCGAGAATTCCCCACACTCATAGTGTGCGATTCGTATTATTGCGTTCAGTCTTACAATGAATACTTGCAGATCTGGCTTCAGAATGGTTTCAAAGATGCAAAAGGTGGCACAATCAAGCATAAAATGCTCTGGGAACAAGTAGTTCTTTTACAAAAAGAACTACCAAAGACTCACGTGATACATACGCTGAGTCATCAATGTGATGGCGTTCACGTTGCAGGGAATTCATTGGCTGATGAGGCCGCGAAGGCAGCTGTGCAAACGGCTTCCGTAGCTGCCATCACCCGGTCAAAAACAAAAATAGACAGCGAAATATTACAAGCTGTCAGCGCTTCAGAAAAGGATTCGATAGAAACACTCCCGAAAGGCTTTCCAGTAAAATATTCATACATAACTGATGCAAACAATGTTCCTTTTGCTCGAATCCCTGGAGTGGGGGATAGGGCAATCCCAAACATGGAACATAGGTTAGGACTAATATTAGCGGCACACGAAGGGCTTGCTTCTATACATGCTGGCGTCTCAGCCACAGTATCATTATTAAAACAGAGATACTGGTGGCCACAAATGAGAAAACAAACAAGGAACTATGTTCTAGAATGTGAAATATGTCAAAGAATGAAAGTATCAACGGTGAGACGTCCAGCGCAGACGCCCCTTCTAATCTCGGATAAACCATTAGCCTGTGTTTACCTAGACCACTGTGGTCCCTTACAAAGGGATGGTAACTATAAATATATATTGGTTGCAGTGGACTCATGTACGAGAATCATATGGATGTGGCCCCAGCGAACGGCTGACGCCAGAACTGTTATAAAAGATTTGCGAGTCTTTATCGGCACATACGCGATTGGCATGCTGCATTCGGACCACGGTCCAGCTTTTAGCTCTAGAGCTTATAAGGAGGCCATGGTCAGCATGGGCGTGACATTGCGGTACTCTTGTCCATTTCACCCTGAGGGGAACGGAATTGTTGAAAGAAAAAACCGTGACATAAAGCAATCTATAACGGCAAAGGTATTAGGTTCGGGAGCTGGGTGGGTCAAACATCTAATAAGTGTCCAACGTAGTCTAAATAACTTGCCAAGAAATTCTCTGAAGGGATTCAGTCCGTACGAATTATTATTTGGAACTAGGATGTTGATCTCTGACCTTGATAGTCAGACTTCAGTGGTGAAAGAAAAAAGCTTTGATATCAAAGACCGTTTGGCTATTTTGCAGGACTTAAACAAAACAAGAAAAGACCTGAGCAACATAAAGTTGAAACAACAGCCAACAACCACTGAAGAACCACCACCTGTCCCAGCAAGACCTGTCTGGATTCCAAAAGTCGGGGATCTGGTCAGAGAAAAGATCGCGGTAAAGAAGGAATTTGGGCCTTCTTACAGAAAAGCAGTTCCTGTCTTGTCTGTCAATGGGACAAGATCAGTTGTACTACCGCCGTTTGCTGGTAAAAAGGAGAACCGAGTTGTATCCATTGACCTGGTAAAACCACAATCATGTGGCCGATAACAAATAGTAGGCCAAGTGGACTCCCAATAAATAGCAGAACACCAAGGTTTGCTACCAGTACAGAGGTCCTAACTAAGAGGCTTATTACATTCGAAACGCCTACAAAAGAACAACAAGGACTATGCAACAATGCAATGGAACTTAGACCTCTGAAACCCCAAATAAAGACATTTAGCAGAGACACACCAATTTATAATGAAGTACCAAGTGCAAATGCAAGAAACAGTAATCCTGAACCAATTGGAACAATTGACAGAACTGCATCCGGCTACTTCATAAACTTCGATGATTCCTCTGAAGGCTTCAGTGAAGCAAAGACACAGCCATCATCAAATACCTTTAAAGATATAGCTAAAGAACTTTTGAAACAACTGAAAGAAACATATCTGGTTTCTCCATGGCTTGAATTTTGGGTGGGTTTTGGTGCATTTATCCTCATACTTTGGCTCATCATGGTACTAACTTTGGGACGCTTCATTGAGGGAAAATATGCTAAAATGGACACAGCAAGTCAGAAAATCAACTTGATCCTCAAACCACACACATCTTCACACGTCGAGAAAAGAGAACTTTTTTCAGCCAACTTCACAGCCAATCCTATACCGGGTGGGGTAGCATGGGATAACACTGACTATGAAATTTATGGTCCGGTCGAAATCCTGAAATATCCACACCAAATTAAGATCTCATTGAGTGACTTTGTAAAACCAAGCTCATTTGCTGATGATTGGGACTTCGAAAGCATTAATAATATGATGTCTGACTTAGTAATGTCTGCTAAATTTACCAAACATGATTATTTGCAGGGTTCTACAAATTATGATAGTATGTACTGTTATAACCACTATGGTAATCATTTTCTACATAGATCTGCACAACCTAGAAATGTTTTAAATTATAATCAATGGGAACATTGTGCAACCCCTCCAAAAGGAAGCTCAAGAACCGTTTACGACAAATATTCATATTTTTCAGGTTTTAACATAAGTAATGCTGAAACATTTTATTTCAAATTGTCAAATAAGACAGGGATGAAGACCATGATAACCAACACGAAATTGATATATTCAGACTCATTCTTTGAACAAATGAATACTTTTGGTTTTGATTATTGGGACAAAAATGTTGAATTGAAAAGTGTTTGGGGTACAAAAGAATGGCAAGTACAGGGTATAGAATCTTTGTTTAGAGCCTGCATGATCCCAGAACAAATTATATTTTTAAATGACACTGTTCAACAAACCACCTGTCTTGGCCTAGCCAAAATCAAAGACTTAAATAAACCGTCTATTCCAAAACCAACAATGAACAGCAATAGTTCTACAGAAGAAGAGATAGACGTAAAGTATGTATTAAACCAAAACAGAACACATCCAGATTGGAAACAGTAGTTGATCTGGCCCACAGATACTAATAACTGTCAAGACAGATTCCTGAACAAAACACAGGGGTTCAAAATGACCAGGCCAGACCCTAGATATCCTCAAAGACATCACCCAGGGATAATAACCACCTACAGTGTGGGCAAATTATGCCTTCAATGGCTACAAACTTCCACACTGGCAGAAATTAAGCAACACCTAACTTTACTTACTGATGGTGCTGACTTGCGTGATTTCACTATGGGACCACGCAAACAGCGTCAAAAGCGTTTCATAGCAGCCTCTGTATATGCAGCATACAATGAGGCCTGGAAGGTTACTCAAATTGAAACAGCAGAGAAAATACGGGAAATTGACCGTATTAATTTGGAAAAATCACTTTCTGTAGTGGACAATGGGTTAATGACTCTGTCCTCCAGAATTTTTTCTTTGGACAGCATTGTGTCTTCAGCAATCGACATATTATCGCAAGACTTACTGTTTTTACAACACGGTCAGTCCCAATTGCGTTCTATTGTACAGCTTGGCTGGACGTTACAAAATCTGCGTTCAGGCTATGTGCCTTGGCGTTTAATCAACACAACGTCACTATTCTATATCTTTAACCTTACTGATAGACAAATCAGTATGGCCCAAAAGGGAGCTGATTATACAATCCTGAGCATTGAGAAACTTGAGAGATTACCAGTGACAATGTCAGAACGACCTGTCAGTGAATGGATAATACATGGGATAATAAATATTCCAATTTCAACCTTCAGGTATCAATACTGCCAAAAATATATACAGGCTGGCATGTACGAGAAATTTGGAAAGGGGTACATTAAAACAACATGGGACCTGCCCTATTCACATGCATGTGTCAGTAATAAAGGACAGAAAGTGTTTCTTAGTGGCAATAATTGTGCAATGTCACTAAGCGGTACACTTCTGTGTAACGGAATTAGTTTGCATGGAGCCTGTGAAGGGAACTCAAATAACCTTTCATGTCACCAGCAAGGCGCACCTGCAACAGAGATAGAACCATTCTTTCAAAGACTCTATAATGGGAGTTACATTCTAATTGTAGATTGCAGATGTTGTAGTCTTATGCCCGGGACTCCTTATCTCGTAACTACGACTGCGAAGGTCAAGTGCTGTGGACACTCATTGTTCCCCAGCTCCTTTCCAGACAGGGAGGCAAGGGCATGGCCCAACTTGAAAATTACTTCTATTCGAATAGATACTTTAAGCAGAATGAAAACAGTGCTTCTTCAGACGCCGACCAGGCTCACGTCATCAAAAGAAACATATGATAAACAAGTCGCAAGGACGACTGCAGAGATACATTCATTGTTATCAACTAATTCCCCCATACATTTCGCAGAAATCCTGAATGAAATCTTAAATATTTCTGATACCAGTGGGGTCTCACAAGTATTTAAGACAGTATTTTCGATGGCATTAACACCATTCAAAGCCATACTGGGTATTTTTCCAGACTTCGTCCATTCGATTTTTGGCGGACTTCCCCTCATTTTAGGACTGATTGCAGGAATCCTATTCCTAGTCCTTATTTTTCGTTATGGCAAACCATGTCACAGACAAAACACCTGCGACAAGGGAAGAAACAATCCTAGCCATTGGATACCGGGACCGGATATCAAGAATCCTGGGACTATCCCGGCTTAGAGACCTGAACATGACTTGGTTTCTATCCTTTCGACCTATGTGGCAACGATGTGTTTTACCTGTATTAAGGTGCCTGCTATGCGGAGAAGAATGCGTGTTAGACACCTGTCTGACGCTACAATCGGATGCGCCAATGGATGCAGAAACATTGTTGAGTCCGATCAAGGCTCATGCTTTGTGCTGCCCTCAAAGGCTACCAATCCTGATGACGGCATTCGTGGAAGCTTCACCACTACGATTAAGGGGTAGTGAAGTACAAGATGAAATGAGCATCGATCAGGTACAACCTTCTGTCAGCAATCCAAATCAGAATGTCAATGGAGACAATCATGCACATGAATGCATGGTTACACCTATTTCCGAGTTAATGGAACTCTCCCAGGAAGCTGTTGACAACTTTTTCGAGAGTCTAAATGATATGATGTTCTCACCAGAACAGAAATAGGGACTTTTGAGCAAGCTCGTACACGGCGTTCCCTGAATTTGGCCTTCAACTTTAATAACAAAGTCACATGAACAGCTTTCCCTCCAGTTCACGGACAGCATATTTTTCAGCAGCCCCAAAATATTTGTGCATATTTTTCGGGACACTATCTTCTGCTTAAAGTAAGAGACTATTCCTAGAGAACTAAGATTTCTATTTTTAGACAGCTTATAGACATTAGCTGCCCGCTGGTATGTTCATTGTATTATATTCTGTGATGAAATGGTCTCAAACTTTTTTTCTGTATTAAGAGCCATTTCATGTGTAAATCTCATATACCAAATAGCATTAATGTATACAAATGCGTTATTACTTTAGCATTATTCTACAGCTTGAGTGCATACTATACATATGACTGCATTTCTTCCGTATATTTGAAAATTTCAAAATGCATATATGTATTTTGGGGTGGTAAGGTATACACAATACTCTATAAATATATTGTACTATGTTTTACTATGCATAGATTAGTAAATATGACCATAGTTAGCGTGGAGTGGGTGTGATGTAGTCCTATAGGTTCTGAATCGATCCCCCTATTCCTGACCCTATTCTGGTTAACAAACCAACAAGTTAACTAGCAGTCAGCCCATGAGGCAGCAAACCCCCATGATGCAGATACCGTTATCTGACGAAGCCACACTACGGCACAGGAACGTGTTATCTGATTAGATCATAACGCTTGCGATCTAATTAGACAAGCGCTATTCCTCCAGCCCCTGATAAGGCATACGGAGTTCTCATAACAAATCAAACCTATGACAACCTGGGAAAAACCCCTGCGGCCATTGTTTTGATTTCACCAAGAACTTCAGCAAAAGAATGTGCTAACGACCTGGTCGTATGACATCCTTATTGACGTATCTATGTCCATCCTTACGTCAATCTCGGCACCTTAAAGGTATAAATATTACCGATATTGCCCTATGCAAACACACGCGGTGGTGACGAGATGGAGCAGCCATACTTGCCGAAGCCCCGAGCAGAGCAGACCCCGCTGGCACAGCCCCGCCTTCCTGACGCGCTGAGAACGAGACGCGCTGCTTTCTCCTGCCGAGAAATCCAGCACCGGCGTTTCCGGGTAGCCCTCGCAGGCAGCCTGGAATATCGAGAGCAGAGAGAGAGATACCATCCCTCATTCATCCTAACTTCCAGGTACAGAACTGAATAACCCCTCACAGAGAATTCTTTAGTCAGTCACTTGGCAAAAACAAACTTAACTTAAACTGTAACTTTCTATTCCCGCCCACGTATTAGGCTCAGGTCAGGTACACGGGGTAGGCGTATCTAGAAACACCAGTTGAGTACGTTTAGTCAAATGTATATGTGTATGTAATATATTTTATTCATTTTAAACCTTCATATGGCTTAGGAACCATATCAATGTTTTTACAGTATTATTTTATACTTCTGCTTTTAATGTATGCACTTTACTTAACGATAAGTATTGCAATAATATCGATCCATTTCTCTTGTACGAGAAAAGAGACTGATCAATAAATAACATCTTTTATTGAACACGCCCGTCTCTTCCTTTTCTCTACAATCTGATGAGACTAAGAATGCACGTACTGACTGAGTAAAATAAATTACCTTTTGTTCACACGACTCTCGAGATACACTCTTGATTAGGGGAGAGCAAAGTTGTCATGTTCTATGGTTGTCAGAAACTAAATCCCTTCTTGTCTAATCAGGGAAGTTAATTCCTTCCTGAACATTCGAGAAAGTTTCTAGTGAACTGTGAGCTAGCTGGCAAACCCAAAACTTTAAGTCTAATATCGACAGTAGTAGACCTAGTTAACGTCTGGTCTAGGCCTATACTATTGAAGGTATTATTCCAATGCGCAGAGCCTATTGGGATAATAGGAACTACACTACAATAGAGCTACGCATGAGTGGGATCCTAGCTGGTGGAATAGTAGGCGGGGACACCCCTGTCTGAGTTGTAAGGGGCTGTGGAAATGTGTTATTTTTTTCAGATCCTATTTCAATAGAAGAACCCACAGTAAGACTCTTGGTGTTAAGCCTTGGCCAACCCATTTCACCAGCCTGTTCACTCAGTTGGTAGGGGGCACTACCCTGCCCATAGGACTGAAGTTTATCCATTATTTTGCTAAGGTTGCCTCTATTAATCCGATTCTGGATGTCAAGCTGCTCATACATTCTCTAAGGTATGAGTCTGATTTCTCCAACTTAACTTTTATCTTACCAACCTCACTCTGGGTGCGCGCGTTGGAGCTAAGTATTGATTTTTCCCAATTCTCAAATTTTTGGGACGTGGTATTTTTATGGGCTTTTTTATGTCTTATAGATGAAGATTTACTAGTCTTAGAGCTTGTTGCTTTGAGCGAGGGAGGGCAGATATCAGGATTCCTAGAGCGCTTGGTCGGCGGATGTGCTTCATAGTCATGTTCACTGCACGATATATGGTCTGAAATATTTACCACACAACCATTTGTGACTGAGTTACTTCTATGGGCATTGGTTGAATCAATAGGGCTATCCCCCCTGAAACGCCCCCCTCCAATCCTGGATTCAATGCCTGTACGACAGTTGTAATTTGCCGTTCTATAGCTCCCACAGCACCTGTCAGGTATTTTAAAAGGGACTGGCGAGAGAGCTCCCCTGGTTTAGCAAACTTTAATTCTGGGAGCCTGCTAATTTCCTCTTCCCCATGGTTTTACGAGCAGGTGACAAATTATGTAGAAAACAGGTTAAGTATACAACAAAAATAAACAGAAATAAAGATGTTATTTATCCAAAATTGTCCACTGATCAAAGAATCAAAATATCGGAAGTCTGTGATATACTTCAGCCGGTTTTCCTTCGCTGGGGTAATAGTGTAGACTTGGGTGAGTCAAATGGTGAATTAGATAAAAAATCAATCAGTCCACCATAAGGTTAAGACCCAGTGCACAGTACGTTTAATGCAGCAGATGACAGAGATGTGGCCCAGCTCGACCTCTGTTGGTCTATGTTCAGTGGTAAAAACATGGCCGGTCTGCAAAGGAGAGCAGTGTAAAGAAAGTACGGGGATGTCGGCAGCTAAGGTGCGTGGCCTTTGTATTGAGGAGCAGGGACTGCGGTCCGAAAGCAGATGCTTTGGTGCATTATGCCATTAAGTCAAACACACACACACAAATAGCATGAGGTGTATTGTAGATGACTGGACGAAGGTCTGCTAGATCTGTGGCTCATGTCCGTGGTGCGCTGATGGAGGCAAATGTTTCGAGAAGCACGGAGGTTGCCTAACCATTGTGCTAACCATCAAGTTGAGGCTTCCTGATAGACAGCCTCCTTTCCCACAGACCTATACTGGTGAGAGCTCCCTGTACCTGGTGCTGCTGTTTGCTACACCACTTGCCTATGCTCCCAAATTGACACACCGTTTCCCAGTCCATGGTGCTGAAATGAGGGACAATGCTTCAAGAGGTTAGAAGATCCCTGTCCATAGTGCTGAAAAGTTTGAAGCAGCTCCAGGTAATCTGGGCATCATAATCCCAAACTAGAGGTGGCCGGGCAATACTCTGCC
Organism: Lissotriton helveticus; assembly: GCF_964261635.1. Taxonomy (NCBI): domain Eukaryota; kingdom Metazoa; phylum Chordata; class Amphibia; order Caudata; family Salamandridae; genus Lissotriton; species Lissotriton helveticus. The sequence continues at coordinate 1,637,217,772 of NC_136061.1, read as the reverse complement.
TACTCTACTCCTCGGAATTGGGCAGAGTTTTTCAGTAATTGTGGAATTCGCGGAGCGAATCTCCCCGAACTCCACCCAGGCCTAGTCTGTTCCAGGATGGTGTTCCACAATAAAGGCCAATCCCTGTAGGGAGATGGACCACCTCAACAGCTTGGGAAGCTCACCCCTCATCTGCATTATCCGTCTGAGGGGCCTGTGGTCTGTTTGAACCCAGAAGTGAGTGCTGAACAGGTATGGCCTTAACTTCTTCAGCACTCAGAACACAGCAAAAGCTTCTGTTTCTATTGTGCTACACCTTAGATCCCTGGTTAGTAGCCTCCTGCTGGTGAAGGCTACAGGCAGATCCAGGCCCTTTTATTTTAGCTGTGAGAGCATGGCCCTACGACATGCTCTGAGGTGTCTGTCTCAACAAGGAATTCTTGGGAGAAGTCAGGGGCCTTGAAAACAGGTGCTGTGCACATGGCATCCTTCAGGGTGTCAGAAGCTTTCTGGCACTCCTCTATCCCGATCACCAGATATGGCTGATTTCTGGAAGTCAGCTTTCTCAAGCAGGCAACAATGGTGCAATACCTCTTGGCGAATACCCTGTAAAAAACAGTGAGGCCTAAAAAGGCGCTCACTTTTGTTTGGGTCTTGGGGAGTATACACTAATGAACTCCCTCAGGACCTATATTTCTTTACTATTAAAGCAAACCTGTATATAATTTGGGCTTGGCAAAGAAATAATCATGTAGACAAAGCTTACAACATAAACTTTATCATTGTTATTTATTTGCTTTTTTATACATTTTTATATAGACATCAAATATAAATTCATTTCTTTTTTCTCATTTCTTTTAAAACTTTTTTTAACATATACAAAATGAACAATGCTGTCACAATAGGTTCAAGAATACAAAATACTATTGATCAAATTGCCCCTAAAAAACAAAACTTTACATATACCAAGACCACACAGGACAAAACCCATACAAACTCATACGGACTCATACACCATTCACGTAGAAACACATCTGAATAGAGGGGAGACTAAAGATTACAAAATCTCCATGACTAAGTAAATTCTATATGTTCACCTGTGTCTGATTAATGGGTTGACACATAGTTTGGGTGTCACAAAAGGAATGAAGCGGCCACCTTCTTCAGGAACTTTTCAGATATCCACAAAAGTCACAAAACACAAGAGGGGGGACAACTAATAAGAATGGTCAGTAAACTGCTGACAGCATTTAATATCACGTCTTATTATAATTATCTATAAGTCTAGACCACTATGATGTAGTATCCAGTGGAAGAAGACATCGTGTTTACGTTGAGACAATGTCCCAACACAGCTCAAATTTCTAATTCTTTGAAGTTTGCTTGTGCGAAATAGTTTTGTTTTCAAAGTGCAAGTAGCTGTCGGTTAGACCGGATCTAACAACTTCCAAACTAGGTGGAGTATCAGTAATTCACTCCTACCAGTGCATTGCCAAAATGAATCAGAAAAGTCTGAGGTCTGTAAATATGTAGTCCGCCAATCTCTTGCCTGGGTCAGAAGTTCCCAAGCCAGAATGGTCAGCAAAAACTATGTCAGCGAAACAGGAGGTCAGAAGGCAAAAAGTCAGGGGAAACCACGCCAAGAAAGCCAGTTTTAACAGTCAAGATACCACCCATGAACTACTGGGAGGTGGAGTAGAAGTAGGGTGCCAGACTGCCACTGCCCCCCACATTGAGACACATCAGAGGTCAGAGAAACCTCAGGAGCCCATAGGGAACTCTTTACCAGATCCTAGGCTGGAAGAGAGGCCTACCCAATATCCCCGCGTAGAGCCTTCAATGGTTGAGCTGGGGCATGACTCCTGACACTGACATATGTCAGTGGCCTCATTTGGTTACTGTCCTTATGGGCAGTGTTCTACCTTGGGGGCAGAAGTCTAATCTAAGAGGTGGAATTGGCCACATCACTGTTTTGGCCACAATGGTCCCGTTTGCCTACTAAGATGCATCTGTGAGCAAGTTAAAGTTGGAGGCTGCACAGATGAGGTACACAGGTGTGGAGAAGGGCTACCATGGGTCAGTTCAGTGGCCTCAGAGAGTTTAGACTAGGTGTCTCCAACCAGTCGATCACGAACTACCTGTAGTTTCCACACACTTTCAAAGTAGCTCGCAGCCTTGAGTTCACTTTAAAATAAGCACAGTCACAATTTTCTGTTAATTTTAAGGGAAGGCTGTGTTTACTTTACAATATTAATATTAGGCTGAAGATAGCAGAGCCTGATAATGAGCAGTGCTCAGTCAGATTTACAGGCTAGGTTGGGTCACAAAGGTGAAGCACTGAAGTATTTATTCTTAAATAAAAGTCCTTGTAGACTCAAAAATGATGTTTCTGAATGCTTTCAAATTGGTGAAAATTAAAATGAAAAGTTACCTTAATGATTAACTCTACATTTTAATTTTCTTCTATTTTAAAGTGTCACATTAACTAGCAGCGTTTGCTTTCAGTGACAGTAGTCACTGTGCCATATTTGTAACTGAAAAATAATATTTTTTTTCCAAATGGAAGAGATTTAAAGTGAAGAAAATGTTTTTTATAAAACTTCAAGTATTAATGTTGCTCCACTTTCAAGTCAGCCAAATATATATTAATCTTTTATGAAGCATGTTTATTCACTTAAAATTTCTCCCATTTAAACAAATGTATTTTTCTGATATAAATATGGCACCATATCTACACGCTACGGGGAGCAAGATCTTTGGTATTTTTAAATGTCACACTTGGAAATGGGAGAAAATTTAAATGATGAGTCTTATGGACTCCATTCAAACAAAGTTCAGTGAAAACTACAGCCCTTATCTTAAGTTAGAGAAACATAAAGTGCTGAAAAATAGTTCCATATTATGACAGTTTTGCTGAATATTATACATGTAGAGGTGCCACCTATAGCGTAAGGTACGTCTTGTGCCACAAGTGCATATGACACAGTCTGTCAGTCCTCCGTACACATATATTCCATTAATGCGCACACATGTTCATACATCCCTAAAGACTACACTCTCACTGACACATTGCAGCCCTGTCATAGTGCTCCCTAGTCAAAGTATTTTGTTCAAACCATAGCATTTGGCTCTACGGACATTAGACTTAAAGTCAATTAAGCTGGGTGTGGGGGTGTCTCGTAACAATGCTCAAGTTTCTTAGCCTTGAGTAGCTCACAGTGATTTTTACTGATCAGAAGTAGCTCTCACTACAGAGATGGTTAGAGAACCCTGGTTTAAACAGAAGGATCCAACTGGGTGCAGAGAGGCATAGTACTGGCAAGTGCCCATGCAGTAGTGAGCCATTTTCCATGTTCTATCACCTTCTATGGGCTCCTTCTTTGATTTGCCTGCCCTGCTGCCTGCTGCCCTCCTTGCCTGGGAGTGAGAAGGACTGGATCTGCATCTCTATATCCCGAGAACCAACATAATTCCAAGTGCTTGCTGGCTTGCCCCCTGTTTCGAAGTCTCAGAGACATCAAAGACTTCCATCAACCCTGCTACAGCCTCTGGACACTGACAACTGTGAGTCCTGCCCTGCCAAGTAGTGCCAATCCAGTCCAGGGCCCTTGGAAGTGGGTTGTTTTGCTGTCTGCTGTAAAAATCACGCATCACCATGGTGTCAACATTGGGAAGCGACGCATCGGGCCTTGACGCCAATACAACGCCACTGCTGCTGAGGATAAAGACATCACATCACCAGCTGTGTGGCTCAATGATGATGCATCGCCTTCCTCGTAGAGGGTTCGCTGGTGATGCATCTCTGACTGTGCGGATCGGAACCGGCACATCCCCGGCATTCAGCCAGATCAACATCGATGCACGCGCTCCTGTGCTCCACACACTGGGTCTTTGAGAACGACGCATGCTCCATCCCAAAATACTTTTTTAGTGGGACAAGGTTGGTCCCTGTATCTGACTTGCACTTCATCGTGGTCAGCCTGAACCTTTGGATTACCCCAGTCTCGTGCGACTAGATGTCCCCGTGGGCGCTTTATACTTTTAAGCCCTATATTTGCATATATTTAAAAAGAATTATTAATTACCATTCTACTTATTGGATTTTTGTTATTTTGGTCTTTTTTTGTTCATTAAATTAAGCTCTATTGTTCTAACCTGGTGTGGCCTATTTTTGTGTGCTGTTTTTACTGTTTTTCTGTTTAGAGTTTTGCACAAATTCTTGACACGTTGCTTTTTAAGTTAAACTTGCCTGCTCTATGTCAAGCTACCAGAGGGTGAGCACAGGTTAATATTCTGTATGTATCTGATTTAACCTGACTAGGATTGTGTTCCCTATATGGGCAGGTGCATACCTCTGCCAGCTAGAGACCCCATTTCTAACTCTGACACTGGCTACTCAACCCAGGATCTGTACCCTGAGGCTGAACTGGGGACATGGATGAATCTTCCCTCACCCTGCCCCTCTATCTGGGATCCTGTACCCTCTGTTTGGGATTGGTACCTCCAGAAACCAAACTGTTAGGGTGTCCTTGGCTACCACCCCCCTCAGTTCTCCTGACACCAGTAGGCAACTCATTCCCCAGAATGCAGTCTATGGGCATCTGGGGCCTAACTGTGACCCTCCTTTGGGTCACCTCCCCACCCCATTCCAAGGATACCAACGTCATTAGGCAAAAGAAGTCCTGCCCATGGGCCTGAGTAACCCTTCTTACCCAGCCGGGGTATTGCTCTGGGGAAAGTAGATTTTCCGCGACCATGGTCTGGCTAGCCCCGGTATCCCTCACAGCGGTGACTGGGACCCCATTGTGGGAGTGATGACCGCCACCCTCTGGGATCACCAGCTCAACCTCTGAATCCAACTCCCAGTTAAGAGTGATCATGGCATGGCCTATGACCTGCCCCTGAACACTACTTACCCCAAAGTCCATGTTGGCCACCCCATTAGAAGTCCCGTCAGTAAGTGGTTTATTTGCACCAAGAGAGTCCCCCTGCTTGTGTCCTAACTGAGGGCACTCAAAGTAGCAGGGTTGAAAATAAGGCGCGCTGGGCCACTGCCCAGAACCACCCTGTTTCTCACATGGGGTGTGGGAACCCTTACCACCCCTTACTCTGGGTCATTTTTTACTCCCCCCTCACTCTGCTGGAGAGAACCTGAAACACCCTACTTGATGTCACCCCAGGTACCTTCTTGGACACTGTGGTGCTAGCCCTGATGTCTCCCTCCTCAGAAAGCTTCCTGGGGTCAGTCAGCTTACTGTGAACTAGGTGCTGGCACAACTCAGGAAAACAGATACTGAGAATGTGCTGCCTCATTATTAAATGGTACAACCCATTAAAATCACTAACCTTGCTCCCCCACACACAACTATTCAGCGCCTTACCAGAGTAATCAGTAAAATTCACTCAGGATTGGGTGGGGATCTTTTGGCTGTCCCTGAATCTTTGGCGATACGTTTTAGGAGTCAGCACACATTTGGCAATCAAAATAGCCTTCATAGGGGTAGACTTTGTTTGATCCCCAGCCACTAATGTTAGAAGTGTGTCCCTCCCAAGTGTTGGTATGTGTTTCCATAGACCACCCTGCCCCATTGCTCCTCCAGAACCCTATGAACCCTGGGTCGCAACTTCATAAGCAGAAAACCATTTATCAATGTCATCTCCCACCAAATAGCTGGGCACCAAATGTTTGGGTATGCAAACTCTCTTTTTTCATTGGTGGACCCCACCTGTCTGGCTTAGATAACTAGCTCTTTTAAGATACTCTCTTGAGCTAACAATAATTTTTTCTCCTCCAAGGCGCTTTCATCCTGTTTGGCTTCCCTTTTAGCCTTTTTCTCTTCAGCCTCCATTTTCAATTTGTTCATGTGCAGCTTGAATTCTCTCTGCTCCCTCATCTCCCTCAGCTCCTATGGTGATAGGCAACAGGAAGAGACACAGCTTCCTGCTCTCACAGGGAGCTCAAATTCAGGGTTGTCGCCCTCAGCTACTGCAGGTAGCTCCTCAAAAGAGCTGTTCCCATGCTCCTCCAATCCATCACTCTCCTTGGAGCGGGATTCTGCCCAGGCTCATAGCACTTTATGAAATTCCACAATCTTGATGGCGTCCTTGGCAGGAACTCAGATCTCCTTGCAAAAGTCTTTAAGCTGGCTCACTATGTAGCTGTCCAAAGTTGACACTTCAAATTCCATGCCTCCAGTTGTGCAACCAACAGGCAGAGACATGATGTAGAGGAAAAATAAATGATGCAAATCAGGGAGATATGAAAAAATTTAAAATGGGTAAATTACAAGTCCTCACCATTGATAACCAATGTTAGAAATTGGGTTTCTGGTTGGCAGAGGTATGCACCCCAAGCAGGAACCACAATCCTAGTCAAAGCAATTAACCACATACCCTAAATTATCCTGTGCTCATCCTCTGGTAGTGTGACACATAGCGGTCACTCCACACTAGATTGGATACATAGAAATTAATAAACAAGACCAAAACAACAAAATTCAAACAGGTAGAAGTCGAGATAAGGACTTTCGAAGAATGAATGCAAAATAGTGCTTAGAAGCAATAAGCACTTAAATGGGATATCTGGTAGCGCTGGACCGGGGAAAAAGTCAAAAGTTCAAGCCACCAGCAATGGAGCACAGACCAGAAACATGGACATTAGGTCTGCTTAACCAAAGTACCTGGATCTGGAATGTGTCAAAGGGGGTGTGTCAGTGTCGAGCCACTCAGTGGGTGAACTGTATCGATTTTATCCATACACCCCTCATCAGCCAAGTCGTAGCACTTTTCGTCCTAAGTGAGATGGGTATGCCCAGGCGTGGGTCTCTTGATTGCTGTGTCACTGGATTCAAGCTATCCTCACTGCTACCCCGAAACTGGTCCCAGGATGCTTGTTTTCGGTCCAGGTCCAGGGTGGACCCAGCTTTGCTAGTTTGGACTGTACTGTTCCCATGAGGAGCAGGGACCAGACTGACTTGCATATGGCTGGTGCAAACTGGGGTGGCACAATGAACGATGGACTTAACCCGGATCTCTTGACTGGGGTTAAATGTTTAATTTAGCAAGCATCCCGTCCATCATTTGGTGTCGCAGCAACTGTCTAAAAGTGGAATTTGCTAAACTGTAACTTACATTCCAACTTCACAATAAGTTGTGATTTTTAATAGTGAGTCCAGAGATACCAAACTTGAAAAGTCTGTCTCTTCACAATCAGGAATCCCAATATTATCCTATGGAAGAGATAGGCCTTGCAATAGTGAAACATGAAATTGGGAGTTTTTCACTACCAAACCATGTAAAACTTAAAGATACATGCCCTGCCTTTCCATCACATTGTACCCTACCCTGTGGGTCATAAAGGGCCTATCTTAGGGATGACTTATTTGTAACAAAAAGAGAAGATTTAGGCCTAGCAAAAGGTTTATCTTGCCAGGTCAACATTTCAGTGTAAACTGCACTTACAGGCCCAGCAACACCAGGCCTTAAACATGGTTAGAGGGCTACTTAAGTGGGTGGCACACTCAGTGCTCTAAGTCCACTAGTAGCACTTAAGTTACAGACTGTGGCACATGTAATGCAATTTACTAGGGACCCATAAGTAAATTAAGTATTCCAATTGGGTATGAGACAATATTACCATGTTTAGAGGAGAGAGCACATATACTTTAGCACTGTTTAGAAGCTAATCAAAATTAAGTCATAAAAAGAGGAGGAGGTAGACAATATATTCGGGGGGACAGTTCAGAGAGGGACATTTTCCAACAGACCCCATGGGTAATTTAAATGAAGCTGGAGATATTGAATAGTATACTGAATAAGTGGGTTATTATACAAGTCAAACTTCAAAGTTTATAAGAGGCTAAGAAAAGTCTATGATTATCAACATGACAGATTACAGTTTGATCAATCTAGATAATAAACTAATGCAATCCATGAATCTCACCACCTCCGGATGCAGTTTGATTTTGTAGTTTATACATAAAGTCCAAGGGCCAGTTGGTTGTGCAAAATATCAACGGATGCAACAGAGGGCAGAAGCAAGGATAGATAATCTGAAATATACAGTTCATGAACAAATAGAGAATAAGACAAACAAACTTAGGACTCTGTTTGTGTGAATCATGTGTCTTACTCAAAGCTGTAGTAGTAGTAGGTCAAGTAATTGGGAAGTTGACCTCAAACGTTAGTGTTTCCCCTACTGGAAACATTGTGCTTTTTTTGCCACTCCTGTAAAAACTGTCTTTGCTTGTTGTGATATAGACAGAGGCAATTAACCATTGTTTTCATTATACTACTTCATTAAATGTCTCTGAATGCCTCTGATTTGGAAAGCCTCCAGATTGTGTGACCTGTGTCACATAAATATGTATCAGGTTTAATTGTTTTCCTTACCCACCACCTTGACATCTCTTCTTTACTCAGCTATTTGTTCATTCATATGTTATTCTGTCCGAAGGAAAAGGTCGATCAGCCCTTTTTGGTCCTGAATCTATTCTTAATCTCTTACCAAAGGCTTTGAAGGGAATATTGAAGTCCTTTTAGCCTCAGACTAGCCTGATTCTTGTAAACCAGTTTAAAGTAATCTGTTATTGTTCAGTTAATTAAAACTTACAATTGTTATAAAATCACAATTTTAAAAACATCATTAAGTAAAATTCAGTGTTTTGCATATCTCTGTGCGATTGTCGTTCTTTATTTGTAGAATTCTTGACGCTACTAAGCACCAATACCAGATTAAAAATATGCATACATAATGTGTTCATTGATTAATTAATAATAGTTTAATAATTAGTTGTTAATTAATTTCAATTAGTCAATTAATAAATAACTAGGTTGATTTTAATTAATTTTAGGTGTGTGTTGTGGTGTTTATATGTGTAAATTGCATGAGGGTGGCAAGTAATACATTTGTTTTATTGATTAATTATTAAATACTTTAAAATTAATTACCATTCATTAATTAGTAATTATTAATTGTAATTGTGTAATTAATTTTAGGTGTGTGTTTTGGGGTTTATATGTGTAAATGGTGTGAAAGGTGGTAAGTAAGTAATTTTGATTAATTAATTAATAAATAATAATTATTTAATTTTCAATAATTAATTAGTAATTATTGCATTTAATTGTGCAATTAATTGTACGTGTGTGTTGTGGATTTTATAGTGTTAAATAATGTGTAAATATTTGTTTTATTATCTTTGTTAATAATAATATATTTAAATTTATATATTAATTATGTTAAGATTGGAAATTAAATTTCATAAAAATTTTGATGGTTTTGTATTTTATTGTTTTGGGATCCAGCGCTTTCCCTACTGTTGCACTCACTGGAGTGGGAATAGTAATTTGTACCCCTCTGCTATCCAATGCTTACCCTCCTGTTGCACTCACAGGAGTCGGAATAGTAATATTTACCCCTACGCTATCCAGCGCTTTCCCTACTGTTGCACTCACTCGAGTGGGAATAGTAATTTTTACCCCTACACTATCCAGCGCTTTCCCTACGGTTGCACTCATTGGAGTGGGAATAGTAATTTTTACCCCTCCGCTATCCAGCGCTTTCCCTACTGTTGCACTCACTGGAGTGGGAATAGTAAATGTTACCCCTCCGCTATCCAGCGCTTACTCTACTGTTGCACTCATTGGAGTGGGAATAGCAATGTTTACCCCTACGCTATCCATGTATGTATTATTTTTTTAAATAGTTTATCGTGTTAATTAAATATAGAATATTTTATTTTAAATGATTTATATATGTGTTTATTTTATTTTATATAAGTAAAACAGTTTATAAATTAAATAAAGATAATAGTTAATAAAATGTAGTTAAGTAAATATATGTATATGTACACATTTTTTGTGTTTATATTTATTAAATTAAGTTTATTTGTTATAATTAGTTAAAATATATATTAAATTCATTTATTTTGTTAATAAATATTAATATTATTTAATTTATTTATTTTAAGTTCTTTTTTTAGTCGATATTTTTTACATCTATATTTTTTACATTGTTAATAAATATTAATATTATTTAATTTATTTATTTTAAGTTCTTTTTTTAGTCGATATTTTTTACATCTATATTTTTTACATCAATATTGAGTCGATATTGCTGTACTTACCACTTGGATGCTAAGCATCTTCTGGCACTTCAATGTAATTTCCATTGAAATGAATGGGCACTCCATGACGAGTTACCCTTGTCATTAGCATCCAAGTGGTTAAGTATAGGGATTAGATATTTTTGTAATCGATATTTTTACATCAATATGCTTTTCATCTATATTTTTGTAATCAATATTTAAACATGGAACCGCGTTGAGAGGATAGATTGGGAGAGGATGTAAAAAAATAAGCAAGCATTATCAGATATATAACGTCCATTGACAAAACCAGATTGTTCTTGACCGAGGACTTTTGGTAAAATTAGTCAAAACAAAGAGCTATAGTTTTGATGTATATCTTGTAATCAATATTAACAAGGGAAATAGGCCATCATTTTTGCATTGATGTAAGTCTTTTCCCTTCTTTGGAGTGAGGCAAATGACGGCATCTAAGAAGAAACAAAGGATTTGCCTTTTTGGAGAAAAGAGGTTATAAAAAAATAATTGACCGAGGAGCAAATTGGAAAAGTGTGTGGAAAACTCAACAGTAAAGCCATCTGGCCCTGGAGCTTTGTCGATTTAAGAGAAGATAAAGCAGTATGAAGTTCAGGTAAGGTAATGTCAGTTTCTAAAACAGAGACGTCTAGTTGTGAGTTAAAAGATTTGTGGGTATCAGAGAGGTAGTTATTAATGTCAGAATCAATAGGATTATGTTCAGGAGTGAACACATTTTTATAAAACTATACAAATTCTTCTAATGTGTCTGTATTTTCTGTAATAAAATGGAGTGTGCAACTTAGAAATATTCAATTGTATTCCTATTCTTTTTCATGTTGATATAATTTGCTAGTAATCTGACTGATTTGTTTTGACCCCCATAATATTTATAACTGGATTTGAGGAGAAAGGAAGATGCAGTATGGGCAGAAAATGTATTAAACCGAGGTTTACGGTTAATGAGATCTTGTAAGCAGGCTTTAGACTTGGAAGTGTATTAAGAGTGCTCCAATTGTTTGATTTAATTAAGGATCACTTTAGTTTTAACGCTTTTTTCTGTCTGGACACAAACCTGACAATTAAATCAGAGGCAGAAGCATTGAAGGCGTACCATATAGGGGCCAATTCTGATGTCGGCCGGAAGGGCTCCGGACCATGTTCGGAGACCTTCTGACTGAATCGGTCAGTGCCGGCCGGATTCCTTCCCGACCGAGCCATTCCGATGGGCTGGGTCGGGAAGGAATCATACTCAGATTTCCGGATTGCGGACGACAGGCTTGCAGAGCCTGTCCGCAGTCCGGAAATCCTCCAGTACTCCCCCGGTCGCCTCTGTGCGACCGAGGGAATATGATGGCAGCTTTTCACTGTCTTTTCGTGCCGGTCTGTCCGGCATGAAAAGGCAGTCGGAAGCTGTCTCTGGGGGCCCCCAGCAGGGGCACCATGGGTGTGAGGCCACCGGATGGCGGCCTGGGGGCACCTATGGTGCCCCTCTGTTGATCCCTGCACCCGGTGGCAGGAACCTTGGGGTGCCGGCCACAGGGTGCAGGAATGAACTGCACCTCTGCTTTCAACATTGCAAGCATGCTTTCCAGTCGGAAAGCCTGCTTGCATTGTAAGGTATACGAATGTGACCGAACCTTGTTCGGTCACATCGTACTAGCAGTGCTGTAACCGACGACAGCAGGTCGGTCGGTTACAGCTCCTGGTCCGACATCATAATAGGCCCCACAGTGTGAAAATTGAGTTTATCTGTGTGAATAAATTAAAAAAACTGAAATGAAAGAAAGAGGAAATGCAGGGGTGAAAGACTGGTCTAGGAGATGTGCATTTTTGAATCTCCATCTGTTGTGCTTAAAAGTATTGCGTAAAATTGCAGAAACAGGAGCATAGTCAGGAAATAGAATAGGTCCTATGTCAGTAGAGTGCACATTTTGAGATAGTGAGTGTGCAATAAAAGTATAATCAATTCTCGATTGAGTATGGTGTGATGGGGAGTAATAGGTGTGTTCACGGCGAGTGGTAGTAGAAAGTCTCCAAGCATCTATTAATGCACCTTGTTTGAGGGCACGAGTGAACAATTTCTGAGATTTGTTGGGTATGTAAGTAGAGGAGGAAACTCCGTCAATGAAAGGGAAAACTCACTTGGGAAATCAGAAGAGGATACAGGGAGAAAGAAACCTGTGAAGAGAGACAGTGACTAAGTATTGAAGAACAAATTTTAAACTGATATTAAAAGGTACTCAAAAAGACTAGTGCAACAGCATATACATAACAACTGCAAAAATAGCCTAGCAATCACTCAATTAATCAATAGACTTTATTTCGGTCGAATGACCATAAAAGTGCAACATGCAATACACTACAATACTTAAAAAAAATAAGTTAAAATATCTAATAAAATACATATATACAGTTTACATATAAGAACAATTTAAAATACCTAATGATATACATGTGTTACAAAACACAAGAGCAATTATCAAGTATTAAGCTAATATTGAGTAAAAGCCCACATTATCAAAACATCTTCTTAATTTAGACAAGTAGAACTAATAGCAGCAAAACTCTAAAAACACCTAATATTGGCCTAAAAAGGGTCTGTTATGCTGTCTAGGTTCTCTAGTCCCGCAACAGATTAAATGGCCCTTGTATCATATGTATATCAATAGAAGCTTGTTCCGGAAACTGAAACACCATAAGACCATTGCTAGCTTATGGAAGGACAGTAAATATCAAAATTTAGCAACCACAGTAGCAACATTATACATACAGGGCTTGAGGCAGCATATTTTTGAATGAGTGATTGTAAAGGTAATGGATTTAAATCTCCTGACGGGGATAGATTATTCTGTGATACCTAATTGTTAGAATCTACTCAATCAACTACCACAACCCAGTTGTGCTCAGGAATTAGAAATAAATACATGTATACACTTTGGACCTTAGATGCTTGTAGGGATTCCCCGAGGGCAACCTTTTCGATCTAATATTCCATGCCCACTGTAGAAAGCCTGCCACTGCGAAAACTATCAATTCCTATGGATCACTCTTTAGAAATCTTAAAGCCTCCTAGTGGTGCCTTATCCCCTCCAGCCTACAAACTGCAATTATCCATTTCTTATGCGGCAGTGAGTAGCTGGGGCAAAACAGGAGAAAATGCTCTACCGATTCTTTTTCCTGTGGGAAAAATCGACAGTGTTATGGGTAATAGACTGATTTGTTCCACTTAGATGTTAATAATCTTAGGGATAACGTCCCAAATCTAAGCTGTACATACATACATTTTGCTCGTGGATGATAGATTCTGTCCATGCAAGCCTAAAACATAGATGAACATTTGTTATTCAGAAACTGTCTAGTCAGGCTTCCATCTATATGGACAGACCAAATCTGAAGCATAGCATTTTCACAGTGTGCTTTTTTCAATTTCTGATTTAGTTCCGTTGCATGTTCTGCTGGTGAATTCCATAATTCTCTCATTTTCATTAGTTCACACTGCTTCTTAACATTTTTCAAGCATTGGGGTATGAATTTGTTTATCACAGGAAATTAAATCTACCAAGGAGTCCCTATAGGGAGTCAACTCCAAAGTTGTCCATATCTGCACCCAATACAGCAGTGGCTCGAAAACAGACACCATGTGGATGGGGTTTTTAGAGCTAGATCCAGCCTCAGGGGAACAAGGGGTGTGCTCGATGGTAAATTTAGCAGACCCCTATTAAATATGTTCTCTACAGTTGTAAGAGGAGTTGCATCAGTGTACCCCATGCCTCTGCCCCAGAGGTAGCTGCTGCCACCGCCACCGACTTAGCTCTATTTATCTGCAGGGCCGGGGATACCGCTCCACCCGCTATAGCCTTATATTTCCACCACCTCTGCTGTTTTCTCTGATTAAGAGCTAATTTGCTCTTCTCGATTTGGTGTCTCCAGGTCATAGTTTCTGACAGTCTTATTCCTAAGTAATTAAAGTGTTTGACCTGTTCTATCTGGGAGCCTTTGATCACCATACTTGCTCTGAAGGATTTGTGTCTGTTTATACCATAAATTTTGTTTTTGTTGGATTTCTTTCAAGGCCCCTCTATTTGCAGAAGTCAGCAAAGGAATCCAGTTCTGACTAAAGGCCCATTGGACTTCTGGAAATAAGCAGAGTGTCGTCCGGAAACATTTGGATCGCAACTGGTGCTTCTGCTATCTTGGGTACATCATGCGTCCATCCGGATAGCCATTTGACTGCCCCGTTAATATATAGACTAAAAAGAGTTGAGACAAGTATGCATCTCTGCTTTACTCTCCGTCTGATGGGGATCCCGTCAGTTAAATCACCTCCCAAGTTCCCCCTCACCCTTGCAAAAGTATTGGTATGAAGGACTCCTAAGATCCAGAGAAGATCACCAGGTATCCCATATGCCTCCAGAACCTGGCATAGGTTATCTCTTGGAACAAGGTCAAAGGTCGACCTCGGGTCAATAAATGCAACATATAAACGGTCCCTCTTCAAGGTCACGTGCTTCCAGCACAGTACCATAAATCGGAAGACTGGGCCCAGGGTGCTAACCTTTTTCCTAAAGCCAGCCTGTGTGTCCTACAAGACATGTTATCCAAGACTCACATTTGTAGCCTTACCAGGACTTGCATGACATTTTTGGGGGAGTTATTACCTAATATGCTTATGGGTCTGTAGTTGGAGGGAAAGTCTCTATTTCCTTTTTTAAAGATTGGGATTATGGCACCACCAAGCTAGGTAGATGGAATATATTCCCTCTCATAATAGCATTGCTCAAAAGATTGAGATAAGGGACCCATACTTCAGGATGCGACAGGAATAAATCACCCGGAATACCACCTAGCCCAGGGGCCTTTTCTTTCTTCATTTTTTAAGTGCCTTCTCTGTTTCCATCAGAGTGAAATATGAGGAGTCCCTCTTTGCAGTGTCCCCTCCCCCTTCAATAGTTACAAAATGTACTTGCTCCAATAAAATGTCCACCCTCTCATTCTCATCCTGGTGCATTTCTTGACCCCATTCACTATAATGTGCCCTAAAGTGTGCTAACCACTTTTCTGGCTGCACTACAATCTCTAGATTGACAATTTCCTGTTTGCCAGTTGCCATTAGATTCCAGAAAGCGTTTGTGTTCTTATTCACAAGTGTATTTGTGAGCTCTGTCCACTGTTCTGTCTCCCAGCTCCTTATAGCATTAGTCAGGATGTTATTATAATACTTCCTAGCAGAAATTAATTCAGCCTGACTACCCTTCCTTATGGCCTCTAATAGGCAGCTTTTTGTGAGACTACATTCTTTACAGAACCAGCTGGGTGAGTTTTTTTGAGGAAGGCTCCCCCTTTTGCCAACTATTGCAGAGGGGGGCCTCAATTATGTCATTATTTGGCAATGCACAGTGACAATTTCTGACTTGAACATTTCTGCACTTGCTTTTGAAGACACATTTCCCACAATTATCTCATATATTAATGTTTATGCAGCAGGATTCGTCTTTATATCTGCCCATTTAACATATCTATTGTTGTTCACTGCCTCAATAAGGTTTTTAGAGATTGCAAAAGGAAAATTTGCACTTATAAAAATATAGAGTTTAAAAATTTAGCACTCAGAGCTTGATGGTCACCATCTGATCTTGGGATTACAGTCATATCCACCAGCATTGAGGAAAGGATTCTCCTTGTGTACTGTGGGTCCAATAGGTCAACTACCCCACAGCTGCAACTTGGTGAGTCCTGCACTGTAGATTTGCACTAGTGCATTTCAGTGTGTCGGGTGAAGCCACGCCCCCTCATGGCATACTTTGGAGGCACCTCTCCTGGTGCTTTACGCTTTTTGGGAAGGATTCTCCTTGTGTACTGTGGGTCCAAGGAGGTCAACTACCCCACAGTTGCAATTCGGTGAGAGTCCAATCAGCCTTAAACACAAACAAGCATACCCGGGGGCCCAGGGCCACAGCAACCCAGAGAAGTAGCTTGATCATGTGTTTCTTCAGGACCAGTAAGCAATTTAAAAGGCGCCTCAGCTTAAGCTGTCCTTCCTCAGCCAACTCCAACCCGCTCAGCCACTGCCCAAACTCAGACCTAGGCACTGCCCAGGGTACCTGCAAATGTTGCAACTGGGGCAACAGTCCGCAAAGCGTGGTGGGTGCTCCTTGGAAATGCTTTTGGGACAAGCACTGCATGAAGCTATCCCATCCAGGGCACTGCCAGCACCCCAGGAGCATGAAAGGCTCCCTCCCCTAGCCCTCCTGAATGACTTGTCTCCTCAGAGCACTGCCTCTCATTGCAGTCTTGAGTAGATCTGGAGGGCACACCAGCAGCCGAGGAACGGGGACACAGGGTCATTGGGCATCTTCCACAGTCTCACTGTGTTGTCTTAAGTAAGTTCACAGGCCCCA
Organism: Lissotriton helveticus; assembly: GCF_964261635.1. NCBI lineage: Eukaryota > Metazoa > Chordata > Amphibia > Caudata > Salamandridae > Lissotriton > Lissotriton helveticus. The sequence continues at coordinate 1,637,201,292 of NC_136061.1, read as the reverse complement.
TTGGGCTCTCAAAACAGGGTGGGGGCAACTCACAAGCGTGCCCACCGCTAGGAGTTTAGTGGACGCACCCTCCCCCACCTTCTCGCATGTGTGTCCAATGGCGGCTGCCCCTCCCGGCCGCAGAGCAGCACTGTGTCATGAGAGCTTCAGCACAGGCCCAGGCCACTTCACAACCACTTCTCTGTCTCACCAGGACTGGAGCGGATGCGAGGCTCCAAAGGGTCACAGGGCTGCAACCAGATCTCCAGCCCAGAACCCCGGCGCCGCTCACCATGCGGCCTCCGCTCCCACCTCACAGCAGGCCTCAGTTCCCAGCCAGGATTCTTTTGTGTCAAAGCAGCGGGGAGCATGACTATCCCGAGCTATAGGGGGGCCCCTCAGACTTTCAGGGAACCCGCCAGGGCTCCAGCAGCTGGAGAAGTAGGGGATAATAGTGGGTCCACTTGAGACGGGCATTAGGGATCGCATGGCACATTGGTGTTTCTGTTTCTAGCCCACTGCGCACCTCATTTGCAGACCATTTGGTATCCATAGCCTAGCAATAAAAATATTAAACTATGGCATGGGCAAATTAATTACATCTCAAGATTTGGCAGCATTCATAGATTCAAAGCTGTGCTCTTGAAGAAACGATCTCATGCAGGCTAGATCTTCAAAGTGTAAAAGTCTTGTTGTTGTAGGTGACCTTGAACAGACACAAATGGAACAGACCAAAGCGGGCCCCAATGGACTGAAGAGTTGGTCACATGGAAAGAAATGTGTTACATCTGTCTGAGGATGGTTTGGCGTAATTCTGAGAGAAATAAGATTTGTCTTTTTCGAGCCCGCTGCCAACACAGCTTTGAGGAAGTCCCAGTATTCAATAAAATAGAGAATAATGCCTCAAGGCCTTTTTTTTATGTAGATGCAGCATGATGAACATGTCCAAGTCTATGCACACGTTGTATATGTAAAGGAGGTGAGTACGGTATTTGTAGTAATTTAGGGAGGAATGTTTTGAAAAAACATGAGGGAATCTTATCCCAGTATTCCTTCCGGCAGACAATAAATACAGAAGTTATTGTGGCGATTTCTGTTTTCTAAATCTTCAACTTGTTTCTGAAGTATAGAGACCTGAGATTGAAGATGGGTGACTGTGAGAGCTGTGTTAGCAAGACTAGAGAAGTGCTGATCAGCTGTCAATATTCTGCCCTCTAACTTAGACGGTTTTGTCTTTGAGACTTTGAAGTTTTGTATTGGTCTCTGATATGTAGGTGTGTAACACCCTAATTTCTTCCAGTATAAGGTTCATAGAAACAGAAGGAGTGGACTTAGTTGGGGAAGGTGGTTCTTTTTTCAGCCTTTTAGTGGAAATTTTCCCTGCTCTATTTGATGATGTGGGGCCATCTGAAGGTACAGCTGATGCAGGATTTCGAGATGGAGAAGACACTGAATCCTTCATGTCAAGTTGTGATGAGATAAAGGAGAATGAAATGTTGGAGTTGTGTGAGAGGGCAGAGAGTGATTTAGGGAGAGTGTTAATCTTTTGAATGCTGCCCATGAAATGAGGCAGGATAAATTCTGAGCAACGAAAAAAAAGTGAGGCTTTCACAGCAGATTGGTTTGAATTATTGTTAATGTGTTTTGCAGAACATGGAAATTTCATTAAACATGCGAAGAGAGGTGCAAAAGGGGTAAATTTGGTTCAATATGCAGGAAAAAATGCTGAAATGGTACCTCCTTTGCGAGTTATATGTAAGTTGGATTTGTCTCTTCATGCAGGTTCCATGGCTGTCTTTCTCCATAATGGTGGGCGCTGTAAGAAAGAAGAGCATGTTGTGTTGTATTAATGACGTGCGTAGCCTTAAACAGTCAAGAAAAGCCTTCGACTAGCTCAACCCCAGTTCACAGTCTCCACTTTGCACAAGACGGTGAGCGGCATTGAAAACAGCCATCTTCATTAATGAAAACTATTCTCGTTAATAAGACCAGTTGCTCTGTAACATGGAGCACTACAGATAAACTATGGAGATGGAATGTCATGTGGAAGGGGGGAAATACACTTTATGCTCAGTTTATGGATCCAATATAGATGAAGCTTATGTTATTGATCATTTAGATCTTAAGCTTGCCTCTTGACCAATGTCCCTTATCTTCTGTGGGGATCTTAACATACTTATAGAAGTGAAGGGGAGTCTGCAGGGGCCTAACCCATACTCTGTCAGGAAAACTCTGGTGTTTTAAGCACTTCACTGGTTGATAAAAGACCACAGGCTGATTGATGTCTGGAATAAATTAAAAGCCCCAGACCATGGGTACATGTTTTTTTCCATGCCTCATCATAAGTTACTCCAACTTGACTACTTTCTGGTCTCTGCAACACTTGGAGGTCAGGTAGTAACTGAGAGACATTCAAGGGTCCTTTTTGATTAAAATCCTCTGGTGCTTCAACTTCTGATTAATGGTTTAGTCACGCCAAAGGACAATTGGAAAGAAACATCAGCTTGACCTGCAATATGTTGGTCATATGCGTAAGTGGATAGTAGAATTTCTGGCTATTAACAAAGGTACTGATAGGGTAGTTTGGGATACATTGAAGGCCGGGATTAGGGGCCTGACTCTGAGTTATAGTTTATACCAGCAGAAACAGAGGTTCAGCAAGATTCAATGGTTATATAAGGAACTCTCCTTACAGACCAATTGCAGATTAAGTTGATGATTGGGAACGTAGATTGCAAGGAGGTCCAACAAAAGATTGTGGTACTCAGAGCAGGAATAAATCAATATTTCAGTAAAGAAGTAGCAGCAAAGTCGCACAACGTTAAATCAGAGTCCTATGAGTATGGGGCAAACACTGGTAGACTACTAGCACTATGTATTAGACAAAAGGATGCAGCTAGATGTCATATTGAACACTCAAGGGCACATGGTTGACTCCCCAAAAGACATTGTCAGAGATTTTAAAGAGTTCTATGAGAGCTTATATACAGAGAATATATTCCCCCATACATAATTGAGGTGTTTCAGTCACTCGCTTCGGTGAAAGCCACGGGCCGGCTATGCTCCCTCTGGAGTTTTACAGGGCTTTTTACCCAGCACTCTGAAAAAAGATGACATCTACCTTTTTGACACTACAGACTGAGAGGGAAATTAATTCCTCTTGGGAATTCACTATTATTGAATGTAGGAAGAAAGGCAAGCCCCTTTAAGTCCAGGATCATAGGTAGCAATTTCGCTAATAAATAGCTATCCCCCAGATTCATCATTGTCCTGTTTTGCGAGTACTTAATAGCGATTATTAAGGAATCGCTATTAAAGACTCGCAAAACGGGATTCATGTAGAAATCGCAATATTATTTGCGATTTCTACAGCTTCCTTATTTGCGATTAGCAAATTTCTAATCGCAAATAAGGAATGACTCCCCATTCATTCCTATGGGCCTAAAGGCCCATAGAAATGAATGGGGAGTCATTCCTTATTTGCGATTAGCAATTTGCTATTCGCAAATAAGGATGCGATTTCAAGGGTGCCAGGGGTGTCCAAAGGACACCCTGTAGCACCCCTGAAACGAAAATGTAGACTGATGTTGCGCACACACATGTCCAAAGGACATGTGTGTGTGTAACATACAACTTAGAAAAATGCACTAAAGTCTATTTTTCTAAGTTTTCGCTATTTACCACGAAGTCATACTTCGCGGTAAATAGCGGCCAAAAATTGCGAATTCACTATTCTAAAATGGTTCATGAATTGCATTTAAGGAATCTCAAATAGAGATTCCTTAAAAGCAATTCCTCGCAATTTAGCGATTTCGCAATTTGCGATTTTTCCATTTGGGATGATGAATCCCAAATGCAAAAATTGCGCTCGCAAAGGGCCAGATTCTTAGAGCCGATTTTCCGTTGATGAATCTGGCTGTAAGTTACAATCTATGCTAAGGTGTTTGCCACTTGTGTAGGAAAGATAATAGATATTCTGATTTTGCACCATCAATATGGCTTTATCTCTGGTCAGGGCACAGTTGATCATGTCAGGAGGGTAATTACCCTGTTTGATTTAGCAAATGCATCGAAAACACATAGGGGATTAGTGTTATTAGATGCCGAAATAGCTTTCGACCGGGTCTCTTGGGGTTACCTGTGGGTAGTTTTGAAATGGAAGAACTTCGTTCCAGGATTTATAAAAGCCATCAGGGCCCTATATCAGTCCCCTAATGTTAAATTACAGATAATAGGGATGGAGTCAGACAGAATCTTAATCACTAGTGGGACAAGTAAAGGGTGCCCGTGGTCCCCATTGCTATTTTCCCGGTATATTTTTTTGAGTATTTGATGGAGTTCACATGACGCTTTTAGTATTGTATTTATACCATCTGAAATTGTAAACATTCTGGCCATGCATATGTACTTTACACTCCTTGCACTATAGAATTTGCAGTGAAATACTTCATTTCACTTGATTTCTTTGATTATGACCATATGTTTTATTATAAGAAATTGCTTTATTGGACCGCTTAGTGTTGACATTGTGGTAGATACTTAGATACGCTATATTTGAGGGGCTATGATTAGATATTGGTGGGGCCGAATATTGATCTAATGAAATAAGTATATTGACTTTGCATTGCTGTTATGCCTGCTGTAAATGTTTAATGTTATATGAATTGTGGATGTGTATTGTCTGGTAAAAAACTAATACAAAAATTAACTGGAAATGTAAGTTTACTAAGAAGTTTATTTGCTTGATATGCCTTATTCGGGATACTAAGGAGAACTATCCAGCTAATTACCTTGGGCAAAGCTTTACAGTTTGAACGGAATGGATAAAAACACGAAAATAAAAATATTACAATCCGCAAAAATAATTCTCAACCATAAAGTGCATGAAAATTGTTAAAGGACACACAGCCTGATTCATCAACGGGACGGTTTGCGTGGCCCTAATAGCGAATTATAGCGACTCGCTATAAAGGACACGCAAAACGGTATTCATGAATAATTTAGAGAAAATAAAGCGAATCGCACGCGGCCGCAAATACCGGTTGCAACTTTCGAAAATCGCATATAAATCGCTATTTCCGGCAACATCCGTGTCGGAATTGCGAATTCTCTAATAGCGAGATCGTCAATAGCGGGACCTAAAATAGCGCGAGATCGGGAAAACGGGAAGTCGCATGTCGAGCACAGCGATGACATCACAACCAGGAAGCAGCCAGGGCCCACCCCCATACACCACAGTGAGGCAGACCTCGAGTCAGCAACTGGAAGAGCTCCAGCAAATCTGTCAGGAAAGTACTGAGCAAGTACAGTGCAGCAATGTCAGAGGAGCCAGTTCCTGGGCCCAGCAACACCACAGGGCGGAAGAGAAAGCTGAAATTCTCCAAACAGGAGCTGGAGAATTTAATTGAAGGGGTGGTGGCCAACCACTCCAAACTGTTTGGGAAGGACTTCAGGAGGGTGGCAGAACAGGAAAAATGCAGGATCTGGCAGGGTATAGCGTCGACGGTGAACTCCGTGGGTGTGGCCGACAGGTCACTGGACGAACTGAAAAAACGCTGGTACGACCTCCGAGGTTGTGCCAAAGAGAGGGTGGCAGAGCGCCTTGGAGAATCATCGGGCACAGGAGGGGGAGAACCTACAGTCCCTCCAAACACCCCCATGGAGGACCAGGTAGAGAACACCCTGGAGACAGAGGCGGTCATCGGAGTGACTCGTATGGACTCATCCCGCACCACCCAAGACACCCGAGGTAAGTGGCATGCGACTGCGACCCTGTCCCCTATGAATGTCCATGACCAATTAGCCTCCCATATTGTTCCATAGTCATGCCATCGTTCCACATCAGGTAATGCCCTGAAGCATTGTGGGACATGTAGTGTGGCCACAATGTAGATTTACCACAATGCAGCCAGACAGGTTCCAAAGTACGCAAAGCCATAGCCAGTCAGGGAATGTCACCCAGCATGCATGTAGCAACTGCACGTGTGACAGATACATGCAACTAATGAACGTCCACTTCCCCTCACAGGTGGTGCAGACAGCAGCGACAGCGAGAGGCTGCAAATAGATGAGGAGGCACCGGATGAGGAGGAGGAGGTGCCGCCACATACACAGCCACCAGCCCCTGCCCCAGCAACTACTCCCGCAGCCAGATCCACCACCAGTGTGCCTCCTGCGTCTGGCGCAGCAAATACTACGGCAGCCAGATCCACCACCAGTGTGCCACCAGCCCCTGCCCCAGCAAATACTACGGCAGCCAGATCCACCACCAGGGTGCCACCAGCCCCTGCCCCAGCAAATACTACGGCAGCCAGATCCACCACCAGGGTGCCACCAGCCCCTGCCCCAGCAAATACTACTGCAGCCAGATCCACCACCAGGGTGCCACCAGCCCCTGCCCCAGCAAATACTACCGCAGCCAGATCCACCACCAGGGTGCCTCCTGCGTCTGGCGCACCAACAACGCCTGCCGTGACACCACCAGCAGCTGGTGCTTCTACATCAGGGCCTGCGACAGCGCCAACACAGCGGCCACCCACTGTGTCAGGCCAGCAGAGCAGGCATGGCACGCCTCGCCTGCAGACCAATGCACCTAGCTGCAGGAGGGGGATTGGACCGGCGCTGCTGAGAGTGAGCGTGGAAAGACGCATGCTCCGTATCCATCAGCTGCAAGCACGGCAGCAAGGTGCCATACAGCTACAGCTGTACAACATTGGGCGCAATGTTGCCGGAGTGGGGGACCGGATGGACCGCATGACGGCAGCCATGGAAGGTGTGGGTGAGGGAATGGCCAGCATGACTGCAGCCATGGCAGGTGTGGGTGAGGGTATGGCCCGCATGACTACAGCCATGGAGGCCAGCACTGCTGCAAATACATCGCAGCGCAACGCAGCACGCCGCTGCCACCGGCAGCTATTGACCAGGCTGACCGCCTACACCAGGTCCAATTATATAATTAGCAATGCCACATCACAGTTGTCGCGGCGGTCCCTTGCGCAGCAGCAGCAGCTCATCCAGTGCTGCGAGGATGTGGCCAGGGTCCTTGAGCACCTGACCAGTGCCGTGACAGCACTACACCGTCCTGATCTACCTGCCACTGTTGGGGGTGATGATGCCAGTGAGGGGACATCTAGTTTGAGCAGCCACTCTGCCTCACACGTAGGGACACTCAGGCAAAGCACCAGGCCCATAGCAGCTGCACGTGCCATGGATGAGGATGAGCCACAGAGGCGTTTGGGTGGTACGCGCAGGAGGCGCACATGACTTTCTATGACTCTTACAGGCACAGGCTGAGTATAAGCCTGCCCTGTCCTTTCGCACAGCAGTATGCTGAAATACTGTTAGCAAAGTCAACATTAATAGTTTTACCATTATTGTGAATGAAACAAATATATTTATTTTAACAGCACACATTGGCGTAGTGTCATTATTGATTTTTGCATGCATTTGTGATTTGTGGGGTGAGGGTGGAGGGTGCATCAGAAACTGTTCAGTGTGATGTGGTTGCGACGTCTGTGGCCTTCAGCAGGCTTCTCCCCGTGTGCAAGGCGCGCATGAGCAGGTGGCCGGTCGTCCCCTTCAGATTCACTGCCAGATATGTCGACTGGTATCCGGTGCTTGGTTGCAATGTTATGCAGTATTGCGCAGACAGCCACAATGCGGCAGCACATTGCAGGACTGTAATTCATGGCCCCACCTGTCTTGTGCAGTATGCGGAACCTGCTTTTGAGCAACCCAAATGTCCTTTCTATGCAGTTCCTTGTCCGAATGTGCGCAACATTGTAGCGCCGTTGCTGGGGTGTAGCAGGGTTGAGGTATGGGGTGAGGAGGTAATCACGGAGGGCGTAGCCACTGTCACCTGAATGAGAGGAGCAGAGGGTGAGTGCCTGTGCTGCGCTGCTACTTCATAGCAATGTGACATTGTCGACAAAGTGTACTTACCAAGTAGGTGTCCTTCCCCAAAGTCTCCCCTGGCCAGTCGTGTGTGGAGGCCGCTGTGCCGGAATATATAGGAGTCATGGGTACTCCCTGGGTACTGGGCCACAATGTCAGTGATGTAAGTCTTGGCATTGCAGACCACCTGTATGTTGAGGGAGTGGTAGGACTTCCGATTGCGGAACATATACTCCGTGGCAGCTGGTGGGCAGATGGCGACGTGGGTGCAGTCTATGCATCCGAGTACATGAGGAAAATGTGCTACATTGTAGAATTGTAGCTTGGTCAAGTGCAATTCCTGTTGACTGGTGGGAAATTTTATGTATCGGTGTAGCTGGGTCAGCATTGCGTCAACAAAAGTCTTGAGGCAGCGTGACATGGTGGGCTGGGATATCCCCCCAGCAGCCGCTACTATCCCCTGGAAGCTCCCAGAGGACAGGAGGTGCAGGCTACACAATACCTGCACATGTGTAGGCACCGCATTGGTACGCCTTGTTGGGTGCTGCATCAGGGGGTCAGGGTCGTGTATGAGCTGGATTATCATTTCCCCATTTAGCCTGTATTTAGCATATATCTGCTCTCTTGTTTGCCCCAGCAAGGTCACCCGCTGGCGGAATATCCTCTCCTGGATCTGGCCTCTCCTCCGTGCTGCTCGCTGTAGCCTTCGGCGCCTCACGACCATGTACATTCCTGGCATTGTGGAACTCCTAATGCAGCTGCTGAATGTCCTTATGTGTGATTGGGCAGCCCTGAACCTGTTACTGATTGGCCAACTGTTTTTTGAATTTTTTTTACCTGGCTTTTATGGTTACCACCTGCTTTGAGTTGTCCTTAATTTGCGCCGCGCAAACTGCGATTTATGGGTTTTTCTCTATTTGCGGTATTTCATGAATACCGATTGCGATTGTTTAGCGAAACCGCTATTTATTTTGCATAATCCGTGGATAGTCGCATTTTCCGATTCGCTAGTGCTCTCCTACCGGGATTGTGCGATTATTATTGCGTATTCGCTATTATGTGTTTGCGATTTAATGATGAATGCCGATTACCGACATTGCGCCCGCAATTGCATTTTCGCAGGTATTGCGGGCGCAATTTAGCTTGATGAATCAGGCTGACACTTCCATTGAACAGGAAAAAAGCAGGCCAAGAAGTTCTTACACTTTCTTGCAGGAAACAAAACCGGTCATGAAGGTACAGTGAGACTAACCATGATGAGAGGTTAAAAAAGAAGAACAGACAGGGCAATAAGGAAGCAGAATCAGCTAGTGATAAGTAGTACCATGGAAAGAAGAGAGGCGGGGGCAACAAAGGGGGATCCTAGGGTGGTATCCTATAGAAATAATCAGTGAGGTGGCTGAAAGAGGAGCCTCAGTAGCACCAGACAATCAGAGAGATGGGCACAATGATGTGACATCACAAAAGAATTAGAAAGGGTGAATTAGAGGTGGGGTGTAGAACAGTTTAAATAAAAACGTGACTGCTGGAAGGACAAAGAGGCCGCAGAGTTGGCGTGGCTTGCCAGGATAGGAAGCTAACATGAAGTGTGAGTGAATACCATTGAAAACAAAGATCGAGTCGTATAAATGCAAACAAATGTGGCCAAAGGTAAACAGGTAGCATGGCGCTTACCCGCCCCACCTCTCCCACTAAAGGGGGACAAAAATAAACTGTTTTACAGGGACAGAAGGAGACTAATTCCATTTCCATATAACACGTACTAGGTTGCTGCCTTTGCTGCTTCTTTTCTTTAATATCTTTCATCCACCTTTGTAAAGCATAGCTTTATTAAATATCATCCTTGGTGTTGACTTTCAAAGAAATGTTTATGGTAAATAATGTTATTTTGAACCCTACAAAGTACAGGTGGTAGTACATGTATATCACTTTGGTCAAGTACACAGTGCCTATAAAAGTTTAGTAAAAATGAACAGTATAACCATCTCAACCTGTCTTTTTTGTTATATTGTGCGCATTTAACTACAAAGGGTACTGTTTTATGTAATAAAAGAGTCCACAATGACATTAGATCTTACCATAAAGATATACCTTTGGTAGCCCGGATTAAAATGCATATTGGCTTTATGCAAATGAATACGGATTTATTCCCGGATTACATCACCTCTTTAGCCAGCTGTATTTCAAAAGTAAAACATGCACAAGTGGTCATAAAGAGAACAAGTTGCCGAAGCAGCATCAAAGCTCGGTAATATTTTAGCTTTGATACATAGGAGTACTGTGAATGAGATTGAAGGGTATGGAGATTTCATTTGATTTTGATTCATTATTTGCAGAACGTATTTTTCGCCTTGGGGCTTCATGGCTCTGAGAACAAATCAATAACTTAGCCACCAAATGCAAATAAAGGAGAAAGAAATCACACAAAGAGATGCAAAAAGTGCTTTGTTGAAACTCACAGCACAGGATATTAAATAAATTAACAAGGTTTGCTCCAAAAGCATTGCCGTTGTATGCCAATTTCTATTGCAATTCCCCCCTTACAGTTTCTCAAAGCATCAGTAGGGAAGGTTATTATTATTATTATTATTATTATGGGGCCATATTATCAAGAAAGGGCGATACATTATCGCCTCTTTTATCGGCAGGAAACTGCAGCCAAAGCAGCGATAATGGGCTTGATAATATGCCCTTGTGAATTTCCATAGAAGCCCAGGTTCTGGTGTTAACCTGGGCTTCTATGGGAATTCACAAGGGCATATTATCAAGACCATTATCACCGCTTTAGCGGCAGTTTTCTGCCAATAAAAGCGGCGATAATGTATACCACTTTCTTGATGATATGACCCATAGTTTTGTAGCGTGCATTGCTACCCAATCAACGTTTCCCAGTGCTGAGCACTTCATGGTATACCACCCAGATCTAACAGCATGCATAGATTTGGAAGAGCCAGGGGGCATATTAGCAAGAACCTCGTTAAAATTATCGCTGTTTTAGCTGTAGAAAACTGCCCCTAAAATGTCGATAATGGGCTTGCTAATATGCGTTCTAGATTTCCAATACAAGCCCAGGTTATATGTCCTGCACATCTAACCTGGGCTTCTCTTGGAATTCTATAACGCATATTATCAAACCCATTATCACCGTTTTAGCGGCAGGAATGATCATTTTAACGAGGTTCTTGCTAATATGCCTCCAGGGCTTTAGAAGCTTTCGGAAAACCGAGAAAGATCGGCAGGATCTCGTAGAAACAGCCAAGGTATTCCACAACTTGGGACCCAAGAAGGTGAATAACTGGCCCCCTTGACGGGTTCTCCTCATTCTGGGAGCTGTAGAGAGATTGGTACTGCATGATCAGAAAGGACGATGAGGTAAAGTGTAACCAGAGATCTAAGGTAACGAGGACCTGAATTTGACATCATTTTATGCATATAGCGCACAACTTTAGAATTAACTTGCTTCTCGATTGGTAGCCAAAGGAGATCTCGAAGGAGCCTGGAAGTAGACATTTAGAGGGTGAAGTAGTATTCCGGCCACCGCATTCTGAACTATTTGGAGCCGCATTAGTGATGCCTGGGGGGGGGGGGGGGGGGGGGCAGTCTTCCTTACCTAGGCTTTCCCGAAGACTGTGAGCTCCTGAAGCCCACCATTTAATGACTTTCCTCCAAGTAATATTTCTGTTTGTAATTCAGACACCTGCAAATCAAGAAGAAAGACAATATAAAATAAAATTCATGTTAGAACTGACTTGTTGAACTATATCGTTAGTAGTATCATCAAATTGTTATGTTTACCAGACTAGACAAACTTGACAGATATGACGGACCACAAAACAAGTACTAACACAGCAAGTTGATTTCCTTGATTTATCACATAGTGATAAATCATTACGGAAAATATTACAAATCAGGTGGTGTGGAATTCCTGCGTGGAATTCGGCACCCCCCAACCACAAATGGCCAACCCCGAATTTTTGCACCCATTTTTTCTGCTGCATGAATAGGGACCGGATTTTGACAGCTGGTAGCTCTGGCCAGTAAACTGTGTTCAAGTTTTAGCTGCAGTGCAGCCACATTCAGTACTTCCCTCCTATCCCCATCTGCAATGACCTCCTGCTGGGGTAATTTTTCCCTTCCACCCCTACCCTGCCTCCAACCCCAGCTCCCATTTACCACCTGCTCAGAGAAGGTGATACATGGGAGTGTTAAACCCCTCTGAATAGGAAATACATTGTGTAAATATGCATGGTGATTCTGAGCATTTGCAATTATTTCACATTCTAAGGGGTTTACCTTGTAATTGCATGGCACTAGTGAGGAGTTACCACACCATACCGGTAATAACAGGTGCGGAGCTTGCATCCCAGCAGCACTGTGAAACTTGTAATCAGGTCCTACATGGTGTAATGATAATAACAGCATCCCTGCTACAGCAAAAAGATCATTCTTGGCTTGTTCTGTGTGTGCCTCAAAGGTGTCCCAGAAGCATAAGAACTCTAAGGCCTTATGTGCAAAAGCTTTTTGCAGTCGCAGAGCCTGTGATTCATAGTATTTGCAAACATAGAATACAGTGTTGCAATTTACTGAAGCTAATCAGCAAGTTGGAAACCCAACATGCAAGTTGATGTGTGAGAAACATTTAAAATCACAATCAGTAACGGGAGGAAAGAGATATACGCCCTCGTCTTTGCCTTTCACAATACAATGTATAAGTAAGTGGATGGTGACTGCAATAGAGGTAGCCAACCATTGTCAGTTAAGAACCTCTGATTAGTGGTGGTTTCTGACTCACAAATGAAATTGTCTGTGGGATAATTTTTCACTTTGAGAATTATAGCGGGAGACCTCAAGGGGAACAAAGAGGGGTCCAGCATATCTCCTACTGACCAGTAATCAGAGAAGAGGGTCCCTTAATATCAACAGGGGCTGAGTTTCATAATGTTAGAAAACACATAGATAGGTCATGCATGAATCACATCTAAATAGTGATGGAAGGTGACATTTTTCCGGCTCCTACTTCTGAGTCATAATTACTTTATTATGACTAGAATTATTACCTACTGGCGGTCGCCAGTAGGTATATATAGTTAGGATTTTTTCTCTATGGGATTTTTGAAAATTCTATGTCTAATAACTTTGGCGTTTGTGGACGGAATGGGCTGAAATTTTCTGGAAAATGGAACATTTTGTTTCTGCTCACAACACAAGGAGGGAGGTACCCTTGGGACCGTTTAAGGGACCGGGTAGAGAGTATACAGAAAACAAGCAAAAGTCCCTACTTGATGGGGATATACCCTGGGGCGTAGAATAACCTGGCCAAAAGGCTTTAAGGGTTATCTATGCTCACACAACTGGAAATATATTAAAAAGTCATACATAAACATTTGCATCACAAAAACATTGCACAATAAAATACACAATTAAAAAAAAAAAAAACAAAGGTCGACGCGGCGTTTCGGTGTCTTTAGTTGATGATGACACCTTCTTCAGGACAGGGTTTTTTTGTTAAAAGTATCTCTACATTTAAGGGAGATATGAAGCATATGGTCTCTCCTAAAGATGCAGATTTATTCTATCTTTAGTCTGCCATCTGGAAACTTTTCATCATTGGCGGAATTATGTCAAATAGTTAATCCACCTGAATTTAACATTTCAAATATATGGTCTTTGCTGTATCTGGGGCGACCACCGTCTATCTTTTAGGCTTTAACCACACGTAGCTTTTGTAGTGGCATCTATGCGGCGCTCCAATTTTACATTTGTAGGTAGGGCGTACGTTTATTACTTTCCGTTTTCGTCTACCCGCTTGTTTTGTCCTTCATTTGGAGGTGTCTTTAAGTTGCACTTTATTTTTTCTCCACCTATTTGGTGAGTGTCGGCCTCCCTGTCGCCTTGTTCCGGATACAGCTTCCTCAGGGTATATCCCCATCAAGTAGGGACTTTTGCTTGTTTTCTGTATACATTTTGTTTCTGAGCAGCCCCTGGAAATTTGGGGGGGGTTCGTCCAGGGGGGGTCGAGAAAAAAGGGGGGTCCCAAAACGTGTTTTTAACATTGAGTTTTCCATAGGGCGGTTGGCCTCACTTTTAGCCCGAACGGCTGAATGGATTTGCATGAAACTTGGCAAAATTGTAGGGACTGGTAGCCCGATGTGCCTTTTGTAGGTCTCAATATATGTGCTCCAGTGGATTTTGAGAAATTAACGTTTAAAAAAAGATATATATCTGTAAGCGCGCTCTGGGCAGCGCTCCGGTCCGCGGACCTTAAGCGTACCGGAACTTCGCGTAGCGAAGCTGATTGGCTCTCCGGTGTCTGTCAACATTCTAAACAGTCCGGAGCGGCCGCCATCTTGTCTCTCGGTAGGATTGAGAGACAAGAGGAGGCCAAAACAAAGGGGGAAATAACCATAAGGGGGCATACTAGATCCTCCCTGACCCCCTAGGTTTAATGTGGAGGTTTTAAAAGGGCCCCGCGGGGCAAAAAAAACAAAAAAAAATTTTTGTTTTTTTTGCGTGGGTAGCGCCCGGTCCGCGAACCGGGAAGCGTTCTGGGCAGCGTACTGCAATGAAAAATGAATGATAGACTTTTCAAATACTGTATGTTAATTGATTGTTGGTTTTGTTGATTATTTTTTTATTTTTTTTATTTTTTAAGCAATTATTTATTATTGTGATTGTGTTTCAAAATTTAATAACATTTCTAACATTTCACTGTCTGAAATGTCGTCATTTTCATTGAACATAGCTTGTAATCTATGAGGGTGTAAAATGTCCTCATTTTGAAGGAGGTCATCCACTGCTTGCACACATTGCAGTAGTTCTTGGTCCCAAGTTTCATCCATAAATTCTATATAATTTGGATCAATTAATTCTTGGCTGCTCTCTTGCAGGACAATTTGAAATGAAACTTTCTGTTCGCCTTCCATGTTGCCTGAAATTTGGATAAAAAAAATATATATTAGTAGAGATAGGGCACTGTTGGGATTCATTTTAGATAGGCATTTTTTAACAGAGAATTTATCTTTGGGCAGTGTATAGTATCAGAGTGGAAGTAGGAATATAAAAAAGTGTATGTGATTTAACGTAAGTAAATTCATAATTATAAAAGAGAAGCCTAACTCCATCCATAACTATAACAGAGAAGTCTATCTAAATCTATAACTACTACAGAGGGATAGTATATAACTATCAGAAAAAGTTTACCATATTAACTTATAGTGCACAATATAGTTCAGTTTTTAAAATAACAACTTACCTTTAGAAAGAAGTTGAAGTAATTAGTGAAAATCCAATTGAAATGTACACCAGGAAGTAGTAGTCAAAATAGCTGTGTTTCATTCTCTTCTTTTATATATATTCAGGTACATAACCAATCAAATGTCAGGTAAAAAAAATAGAAAATGAAAGTAACATTTTAATTGGTTGTCAATTCCAACACTTCAGATGTGTTTTGAGAAGTAATTTACCTCAGGGTATTTAGAGAGGTCTACAGGCTAAATGGCTAAATGGAATTCCAATCAAATTTGTGAAAATGGTAGGGATTGGTATGTAGTATGAGCTAATCTATATTTGGTGAAATTGTCTCCAGTGGCTTTTCTGTAAACTACTTTCCCACCTTTTTTGATGGTGCGCTTCCCAGGGAGCGACCCGGTACGCGAACCGTTGAGCGCCCCGGTTCGCGAACCTTAAGCGTTACGGGAGTCCACCATTTTGTGTTTCGGTCGAATTAAGATACAAAATGGAGGGCAAATAATGTTCAGAATGGGTAGAAGGGGGCACGGTAGACTTATCTTGACCCCCTAGGTTTTGTGAGGGTGGCTGAGGAGGCTTATATGTGCGAAAAAAAAACATTTTTTAAAAAAATTTCGCGAGGTTAGCTCCCGGTTCGCGTACCGGGTAGCGCCCCAGGGAGCGTACTTTGTTGAAAATTAGTGAAAAATGTTACAGTAAAATAATAATTGTGAGTGATCAGATGTAGGGTAGCTCTGAGAAGAGCTTTTGGGTTTATGGTACATTTAGGTACTTATAAGTAGGTACCAATGCACAGTCTTAAATTCAGAGTGAAAATTCTGTTGCCCTCATCTGAGAAGTGAACTCCATCTCCTCTGTAGATATCTTGCATGTAGTAACGCAAGTTATTGTTGTACATGGAGCCCATTCCATGGTCTCTCATGTAAGCTGAAACAGATTTGTTTACATGCTTCCTCGACTTCTCAATTTGTGGACAAAATTGGTTTGACCACCTCCATTTCTGTCTTTGGCATATATTTGAATATACCAAGGCAGTCTGAGGAAAAAGTGCCATTAATTGCTCAAAGGTGTCCTTTAAAAGCATTTCCAGACCTACCCCAGTCAAAGTGCCCAAATCATTACCTCCACAGTGCACAATTAACAGGTCAGGTTTGGGCAAATGCATAAAGGTTTTCACCAATGGTATCAATTGGTGACATTTTAATCCTCTGTGGCCAAACCACTTAATTTCCACATCTTGTAAATTGAGGTTAGGTAATTTTCTGTTCTCAGCATACCTGTGAGCCCAGTGGATATAACTATGTCCAACAATCCAGACAGAAAACATGGTGAGAGAAGGTTCTCCTGCAGTCAGATGAAGTGTGGCAATGAAATGGCAGTTGAAAAAATGAGAGTTTAAAATGAAAAAAACTGTGGAGTTTCTGTGTTCATGAAGCAGTAACAGTGATTGGTGGATTTTGATTGCTGAAAACAGAAAGTTAGGGTGCATGGATGAGTTATTTGAAAGATGTATTTTGAATGGTCAATAAAAAATCATTAAATGAAAGAATGCACTGGATATGCAGGTGCACTGAGAGTTCAGAGTTCAATTGCAACATTGTTGTGTGAACTTGCAAACACCAGAAGTCTTCCAAGAGGTGGTTGCCATGCAGAAAAGGCATGAAATGGCAGAGGGGGGAAGGGTTTTCATTTGAAAAAAAGTGAGGGAAGAGTTTTGATTGGGTGACATGAGAGATATGTGTGAAGAATTACAGCATTTCTGTGCTTTTGATAGCTGCAGACTCTGGAGTGCATACCTTTTGCTCTGCTGAAGACAAATTGGTGTGTTTCTGAGCCTGTTTTCAAACTCAAAGTATTTGCTAAGGTGAGAAAATATTTCTTTAATTTAGATAGAGAATAGTGTGCTTTAAGGAGAAAATTATGAATTATGTGGCGCAAATTGCTTGTAAATATGCTCCCACCTGTGCATGGAAAATTTAGATTTTGAATGTTTGTGTTACATAGCCATGTTAAAAGTGATACAAACATGCTGCAAAGGCAATCAAAAAACGCTTTTATGTGTCTTAAGGACATTTTAAGTAATTTTCCCATGTGCAGTGTTTTGAAATTATGATTTGAAAATCGTTTTTGGGGAAAAGGAATTGTTTTTAAATTTATGACAAGGACATAATGGTGTATGCTTCTTTATAAGGCAATTGACTGTCCCTGATGTTATTTTTCCCATTTTAATGTAAGACCTTTCTCTGTGGCGCAAATTGCTTGTAAATATGCTCCCACCTGTGCATGGCAAATTTAGATTTTAAATGTTTGTGTTACATAGCCATGTTAAAAGTGACCCAACCATGCTGTAAAGGCAATCAAAAAACACTTTCATGTGTCTTAAGGACATTTTAAGTAATTTCCCTGTGGGCAGTGTTTTCAAATTATGAATTGAAAATCGTTTTTGAGGTAAAGGAATGTTGTTAAAATTTATGTGCGCCATATGCCCCCAAATTTCTTTTTCAGGGGTGCAGCAGGGTGTTCTTGAGACAACCCTGCACCTTTGGAAAAATTCCTAATTTGCGATGAGCTAATTGCTAATCGCAAATTGCACCTTCATTCATATGGGCATCCTGGCCCATGGAAATGAATGGGTAATTTGCAATTAGCAATTTGCTCATTGCAAATTTGGAATGGTAAAGAATCGCTATTTATTCCTTAAAATTCGCTATTTAGGAAATGCAAAATAGTTTGATGGTACATATGGCGGTTGATGTCTAACAAGATAAGAAGCTTAGGGATACATTTATGATGACTGGCGCAATGAAGTGGACATTACTTACTTCATTGGTAGAGCTTTACATGTATTATGTCCTCTGTATTCTTCATCAAGCGTAACTTTAATCTGCAATCCTGAGTAGGCCTCACCTTAAACAAACCTCTGGATAGGCCACACCTTATCGTCATCCTGAATTAATCATTTAAAATGCTAGGGACACATTTATGATAGGTGTATGCCTCTTTTGCGCCACTTACAAAACACTGTCCACGGGGAAATGACTTAAAATGTCCTTAAGACACATGAATGTGTTTTTTTAAAGCGTTTGCAGTTTTTTTGGGTCACTTTTAACATGGCTATGTGACTCAAACAGTCAAAATCTAAATTCACCATGCACAGGTGGGAGCATATTTACAAGGAATGTGCTCCATGGGGAAAGGTCTTATAATGTAATATGGGAAAAATGACATCAGAGACAGTGAAATGCCTTATAGAGAAGCATACACCATTATGTCCTTGTCATAAATTTGCAAACCATTCCTTTTCCCCAAAAACGATTTTCAAATCATAATTTGAAAACACTGCACATGTGGAAATGACTTAAAATGTCCTTAAATCAAAATTTGCTATTCCTTATTTTGCGATTGCACTGAAGGATTTGCAAATTTTGCGATTCCTTAAAAACAATGTATCAAACAAAAAATATGTAAAAAATGACATTAAGGATTTGGAAACTACCACCAACTTCTAGTTTGTGGTAATTTGCGAATTCTTTTCAAAAAGCATTTTTTTCCAAAAAACAAAAGGTGCCATATGACGCCAATACATGTCCTTAGGGCATGTATGTATGCCATATGCCCCCAAATTTCTTTTTCAGGGGTGCAGCTGGGTGTTCTTGAGATACCCCTGCACCCTTGGAAAAATTCCTAATTTGCGATGAGCTAATTGCTAATCGCAAATTGCACCTTCATTCCTATGGGCCTCCTAGCCCATGGAAATGAATCGGTAATTTGCAATTAGCAATTTGCTCATTGCAAATTAGGAATGGTAAAGAATTGCTATTTATTCCTTAAAATTCGCTATTTAGGAAATGTAAAATAGTTTGATGGTACATATGGTGGTTCATCTGTAACAAGATAAGAAGCTTAGGGATACATTTATGATGACTGGCGCAATAAAGTGCACATCACTTACTTCATTGGTAGGCCTTTACATGTATTATCTCCTCTGTATTCTTCATCAAGCGTAACTTTAATCTGCAATCCTGAGTAGGCCTCACCTTAAACAAACCTCTGGATAGGCCACACCTTATCGTCATCATGAATTAATCATTTAAAATGCTAGGGACAGATTTATGATAGGTGTATGCCTCTTTTGCGCCACTTACAAAACACTGTCCACGGGGAAATGACTTAAAATGTCCTTAAGACACATGAATGTGTTTTTTTAAAGCGTTTGCAATTTTTTTGGGTCACTTTTAACATGGCTATGTGACTCAAACAGTCAAAATCTAAATTCACCATGCACAGGTGAGAGCATATTTACAAGGAATGTGCTCCATGGGGAAAGGTCTTATAATGTAATATGGGAAAAATGACATCAGAGACAGTGAAATGCCTTATAGAGAAGCATACACCATTATGTCCTTGTCATAAATTTGCAAACCATTCCTTTTCCCCAAAAACGATTTTCAAATCATAATTTGAAAACACTGCACATGTGGAAATGACTTAAAATGTCCTTAATTCAAAATTTGCTATTCTTTATTTTGCGATTGCACTGAAGGATTTGCAAATTTTGCGATTCCTTAAATGCAATGTATCAAACAAAAAATATGTAAAAAATAACATTAAGGATTTGGAAACTACCACCAACTTCTAGTTTGTGGTAATTTGCGAATTCTTTTCAAAAAGCATTTTTTTCCAAAAAACAAAAGGTGCCATATGACGCCAATACATGTCCTTAGGGCATGTATGTGCGCCATATGCCCCCAAATTTCTTTTTCAGGGGTGCAGCAGGGTGTTCTTGAGATACCCCTGCACCCTTGAAAAAATTCCTAATTTGCGATGAGCTAATTGCTAATCGCAAATTGCACCTTCATTCCTATGAGCCTCCTAGCCCATGGAAATGAATGGGTAATTTGCAATTAGCAATTTGCTCATTGCAAATTAGGAATGGTAAAGAATTGCTATTTATTCCTTAAAATTCGCTATTTAGGAAATGCAAAATAGTTTGATGGTACATATGGTGGTTCATCTGTAACAAGATAAGAAGCTTAGGGATACATTTATGATGACTGGCGCAATAAAGTGGACATTACTTACTTCATTGGTAGGCCTTTACATGTATTATCTCCTCTGTATTCTTCATCAAGCGTAACTTTAATCTGCAATCCTGAGTAGGCCTCACCTTAAACAAACCTCTGGATAGGCCACACCTTATCGTCATCCTGGATTAATCATTTAAAATGCTAGGGACAGATTTATGATAGGTGTATGCCTCTTTTGCGCCACTGTGCGTCACTTTTATGATGCAGCGGCGGTGCAAAAGATTTGCTATGAGGCGACAAAATTACAAATTGATGCATTTAGGCAGATGTGTCATGGTGTAAAAAAAACGTGCCACATGAAACCGATGCAGCAGGGATGCAAAAGATGCACCATGTTGCAAGACAGGCCTCACTTGGGGCCATATGTATCAAGCTAATTAGCATTCGCAAAGATCAAAATTCTGCGAATTTCGGCCTTTGCGAATGCTAATTAGACAAATTGTATGTATCAAACAAGTTTGATGCAAAATAAGGAATAGCAAAATTTGCTATTCCTTATTTTGCGATTGCACTGAAGGATTTGCAAATTTTGCGATTACTTAAATGCAATGTATCAAACAAAAAATATGTAAAAAATGACATTAAGGATTTGGAAACTACCACCAACTTCTAGTTGGTGGTAATTTGTGAATTCTTTTCAAAAAGCTTTTTTTCCAAAAAACAAAAGGTGCCATATGACGCCAATACATGCCCTTAGGGCATGTATGTGTGCCATATGCCCCCAAATTTCTTTTTCAGGGGTGCAGCAGGGTGTTCTTGAGACACCCCTGCACCCTTGGAAAAATTC
Organism: Lissotriton helveticus; assembly: GCF_964261635.1. Taxonomy (NCBI): domain Eukaryota; kingdom Metazoa; phylum Chordata; class Amphibia; order Caudata; family Salamandridae; genus Lissotriton; species Lissotriton helveticus. The sequence goes on along the minus strand of NC_136061.1, from coordinate 1,637,180,298 downwards.
CTAATTTGTGATGAGCTAATTGCTAATCGCAAATTATACCTTCATTCCTATGAGCCTCCTAGCCCATGGAAATGAATGGGTAATTTGCAATTAGCAATTTGCTCATTGCAAATTAGGAATGGTAAAGAATTGCTATTTATTCCTTAAAATTCGCTATTTAGGAAATGTAAAATAGTTTGATGGTACATATGGCGGTTCATCTGTAACAAGATAAGAAGCTTAGGGATACATTTATGATGACTGGCGCAATAAAGTGGACATTACTTACTTCATTGGTAGGCCTTTACATGTATTATCTCCTCTGTATTCTTTATCAAGCGTAACTTTAATCTGCAATTGTGAGTAGGCCTCACCATAAACAAACCTCTGGATAGGCCACACCTTATCGTCTTCCTGGATTAATCATTTAAAATGCTAGGGACAGATTTATGATAGGTGTATGCCTCTTTTGCGCCACTGTGCGTCACTTTTATGATGCAGCGGCGGTGCAAAAGATTTGCTATGAGGCGACAAAATTACAAATTGATGCATTTAGGCAGATGTGTCATGGTGTAAAAAAAACGTGCCACATGAAACCGATGCAGCAGTGATGCAAAAGATGCACCATGTTGCAAGACAGGCCTCACTTGGGGCCATATGTATGAAGCTAATTAGCATTCGCAAAGATCAAAATTCTGCGAATTTCGGCTTTTGCGAATGCTAATTAGACAAATGGTATGTATCAAACAAGTTTGATGCAAAATAAGGAATAGCAAAATTTGCTATTCCTTATTTTGCGATTGCACTGAAGGATTTGCAAATTTTGCGATTACTTAAATGCAATGTATCAAACAAAAAATATGTAAAAAATGACATTAAGGATTTGGAAACTACCACCAACTTCTAGTTTGTGGTAATTTGCGAATTCTTTTCAAAAAGCTTTTTTTCCAAAAAACAAAAGGTGCCATATGACGCCAATACATGCCCTTAGGGCATGTATGTGCGCCATATGCCCCCAAATTTCTTTTTCAGGGGTGCAGCAGGGTGTTCTTGAGACACCCCTGCACCCTTGGAAAAATTCCTAATTTGCGATGAGCTAATTGCTAATCGCAAATTGTACCTTCATTCCTATGAGCCTCCTAGCCCATGGAAATGAATGGGTAATTTGCAATTAGCAATTTGCTCATTGCAAATTAGGAATGGTAAAGAATTGCTATTTATTCCTTAAAATTCGCTATTTAGGAAATGCAAAATAGTTTGATGGTACATATGGTGGTTCATCTGTAACAAGATAAGAAGCTTAGGGATAGATTTATGATGACTGGCGCATCACCAGGGATGTGCCAGTCATCCTGCGCCGCTGTTCCGCCACCCATGGTGTGCTGCATTTACAATGCGGGGCATCATGGGGCAAAAATGGCACAGATGCGTGACGTATCTGTGCTGTAAAGGTAGTGATTGCTGGAGTTGTATCGCAAGTGCGATGCAGCTCAAGCAAGGCTCAGGGGTGCCCCATCTCCACAATGTTGCGTCAAGACCTATGCCTGCTTAAAGCAGGCGCAGGGTTTTGACGCAGCTTTCTCCTATCTGATTGTAAATACGGCACACCATGGGTGGCAGAGCAGCGGTGCACGTTAACTGGTGCATGCCTGGGGATGTGCCATTTAACATAAATCTGTCCCTTTACATTTAAGTATGTGCAGGGGACACAGAGTTGGTGAGGCTTATCCAAGGTTAAGAAGAGATGAGTCATGTTCACTGAAAAATTAGACATAGGCTTCACCTGCTCAGCATCGCTGGACATGGCTAAATAATAGCTGCAGAATGTTACTCTTGTTAAACAATTTTACTATTATAATCTCTGAGATTTGTCTCTTACTCTGCAACATCTCATTGTTGTTATCTTTCTTTAAAGATAAAGACAACATCAACATGAGCGACAATCTGCAATCAGTTGATTTTGACCTCATCATTGAACTTGTAATTGAAACATCAGTGGATGTTGATCCCTTGGATGATTTAAATCCTGAGGATGAAGAAGAGCGTGATGAGGATGCAGATTTGTCCGAATTATATGACATAGGGTGGGAAGCTGACCTGCTTAAGCCTATGGAACTATAAACATTTATTTTTAAAATTTATAATAAATAAAAAGTAAAAGTGTAAACCGTTTAATTTAAAAATAAAGACACCTTCAAAAACAGGTTATGTGTAGTGTCTTCAATAAAATATTAAAATATGCTCATAAAATTAGATCAGATTCACATATAAAATAGCACAGGTAACATGAACATAAATTCCATTTCTTTTCTGCTATTTCTGTATTGTAAATTTGCCAAGGACTAAAAAATCTTCTATTTAAAATGTCAAGTAGTGTGTTAAGTTTTTGATCACTGTTATTGATTTACTGTTTGGTAATAGTGGTTAATAACATTTTTTAATATATTTTACCACAGATTCAACTGCAGATCATTTCAACATTTCACCATGCCAACGAAAGAAAGAGAGAGAAAGGCTGCAAAATGTCAAAGACAGCAGGTGAATCAAAAGAAGCAGCAGTCCTCTAACAAAAAGATTTGTCAAGTCACGAAGAAAGCACCGGGTAAGAGTACAAAAACATTCATAAGAAATATGTGTAGTAAAAAAAATATTACTACAGAAAATGTTTCAGTCCATAAAAAGAGAACCAATTCAAATGGAAAGGAAAGGCCAATCAAAAATGTTACTGCTAGAGCAAGAGATAACTCTGTGCATGATAGTAGAAGGAAACAACAGTTTAGGGACATTCGTAAACGAATGTTCCGCAACAGGATAATTGGCAATTTGTTAAAAAATATTAAGAAAGGTCAACAGAAAGTGGTTTTTTATAAGAGAAAAAAAAAAGTTGAGAAAGTTATTGATCAGGCATTTGAAATTAAACGTAAGGTATTTATTTTGATAATCAATAGAATTAGGAAGCTAAACAAGGCAATTTATGATTTCAAAAGAAATAGTAGATGGAAGAGAATAGTTAATCGTAGTAATTTTTGTGAAGTTTTTTCTGGAGAATGGATTCATAGTTCAAGCTGTGAGGCATTTTTTAATGAGGAGAGTTATTTCCAGGATAATGATTTGGTGCATGCAGTTGACACCAGTGGTCGTGCTTATGAAGTGAAAGATGGTTGTCCAGTTGAAAAAGAAAAACTTGTGACAACAGAGGCAGAAGAGGTGTTAGGTAATGAGGTTTTAGGAAGACGTGCTAAGGGTCCTGTGTACACCTGGAAGTGTAGTAGTATTTGTAGTGTGCGACAGGATTCCATCAATTTGCTTTGTGATTTTGTACGGTCATTTAATAAGAAAAGTTTGAAGCAGAAAATAAGGTTGTTGCAAGAATTAGATCCTTGCAGAGTGAGAGAAGTGACAGGTTTGCATGGTCATTCACTGGCTTGTCTTTCCAGGAGAGTATGCCAGAGTGTTTTTCATCATTTCAGAATGCTAGCAGTGCATCATAATAAAGTGAGGAAATTAGTTAGAATGTTGTATTATGCTAAGAGTCCAGCAATTATGCTTAAACAATTATGCGCTGCTCTTTTGCATGGTTCTGAAATAGATGTGAAGAATATATGTGAAGAAATTGAGTTTTGTTACTTTGGAAGTAAAGAGGAGAATGTTGAAATTGACCAAGAAGAAGCGGGTAATGTGGAAGATACTGTACAGGTTTCCAGTACAGATAATTTCCAGAGGGAAATTGTCACATTTCAGGTCAAATCAAGTGAGAGGCCAAATTTCACTTGTGTGTGTTGTCGACGCACTTATTATAAGAATCAGACTAAGTTAGTGGATTTATATGCAAAAAGTGAAAGGGAAAATAATAGTGAATGAAAGGATTTTGCAACATACTTGATGGTAGAAAATTGTTTTGATTTGGGATTGGATCAACGTGTGTGTACTTATTGTTGTTGCAAATTAAATCAAAACCAGATGCCTGCTAGAGCAGTTCATAATAATCTGGAATTGGTTGAGATTCCTTCTGAATTGAAGGATTTAAATACTTATGAATCTATTTTGATTCAAAGTATCCATCCCTTTCAGGCTATTGTAAGAATGGAGCCAAAGACAGGGAAATTGCCTCCATCAGATTTACAGAGAGGATTAAAGGGAAGAGTTGTTTATTTGCCTCTAGATTTGAAGAAAAACATTAACACAATTGGAGTAGAAAAAGTGGAAGAGGAACCTCTGGTTATCTTAGTTAATGGGGTTCCGACAAAGAATAAGAAAATATGGCAAGATTTAGTAGATGTTAGGAAAGTTAAAAAGGCAACATTGTATTTGAAAAAAAATTATAAATACTATAAGAATGTATATGTTGCAGAAGAGGATAGCGATTTGTGTGCTGGTCAAATTGAGAAAGTAGAACCCTCTACTAGTGAAGAAATATATGAACATTATAGTGTTCATCCTTTGCATTCCAAGGAAGTCATGGGGAATGCTATTGAGTTGTTTCAAATGAAACAAGCCAAAGGGAGTCCCATTAGTGTTTGGGAGGAAAGTTTGGAAGCTCGGTGTTTCCCACAGCTTTTTCCAACAGGTCAGGGAGGAAGATATGATGAGCGACCTCATCAAATTCCTGCTTCTGAATACCGGACTTAGCGATTGTATGCAGGAGATGCTAGGTTTCGACAATGCATTCCTTATTTGTTTCATCTCCTGTTTGAAAGCGATCTGTCTGGACTGTCATATGCAGTGAACCACATCTTGAAAAGTGGTATACACATGCAAAACATCTCGGCAAGTGACTTTATGGATAAAGTCAATGTCCAAGACAGTATTTTGGATTCTCACCTGATTAATCTCATGGCGTGTCAGCGTGGTACTAATGAGTACTGGTACCGTCGTCATGGTGATTTAAAATGTATGCTGAGGAACTTAGGTACTCCCACATGGTTCCTCACTCTGAGCTGTGCCGAGTATGGCTGGGAAGACTTACTTGAATTTCTACGAGAGGCAAATGCTAACGTAGATAACATCGAATTCAAGACACCTGGAGAACTGTGCTCTTTGGATCCAGTCAATGTATGTAGGTACTTCAATCATAGATTTGAAGCTATGATGTCTTTCATCATGAATAAGAAGAATCCACCTCTTGGAGAGGTGTTGGATTTCTTCTGGAGAAAGGAGTACCAAGCAAGAGGTGCTCCTCATATACATATGTTGCTGTGGATCAAGGATGCACCTAAATTTGGAACGGATCCAGAAGACTCAGTGATGAGTTTCATCCAACAGTATTCTACGTGTGCTGTTCCAAACGCAAAGGAGAAGAAAAGCCTTAGAGAAAAAGTTCTGCGTTTCCAAAGCCATCGATGTGGAAAGTACTGCCGTCGTAAATTCCGAAACAAGGACAAGTTCTACACCAAATGTCGTTTCGGCTTTCCACGACCGGTGATTTCTAAAGGAAGAGTAAACAGTTTGATGTCTTCGCTGCGACATAATGTCATGAAGAAATCACCTAAAAACACATACAATTTGAAGAGGAACGAAGAGTCCAAGTACATCAACGACTACAACCCGGTGATTTTGTCCATGTGGAATGCTAACATGGATATACAGTTTGTGGCTGATAACTGTATGGCTGTGGCTCGGTATGTGACGTCTTACATCACCAAAAAAGAGAAGACAGAATTGAAGGATATGTGGGAGGACATTTCCCATGAAAAGAGCCTCAGCAAGAAGTTGTACAGTTTCAGTCTGAAGATGTTGTCGCATCGAGAAATTGGAGCTTACGAATGCTCTGGCCGGTTGTCTTCAGCAAGTCTCTATGCCAAGTCCAGGAGTATCATTTGGGCGAGTCTTGGTCTTGCTGCAACGCGTAATCGAGTTCTGAAACCTGTGCGGGAAATTGAGTATTTGGCGGAAAAGGAGCCAAACAGTACCGACATTTTGAAGACCAACATGTTGGATACATATTATCCAAATAGAAGCAGTCACCTCGACAATGTTTGTCTGTATGAGGTTCTTCAAAATTACATATTCAAGAGGAACATCAAAGAAGATACTGAGAAAGGAGTGTATGCTGTAATAGGAAGTGAGGGATGTCTGGTCAAGCAAAGAAAATGCCACTTGGTAAACCATCGAAAATTGAGTGGCGAATCTCCTGAAAAAAAGGAGTTTTTCTATTTAGCACTTTTCCAACTTTTCAAGCCTTGGCGTGCAGAAGAGGAACTGCTTGGAGATTTCCTCTGTTACGAAGACTCTTTCAATGCCGCCAAGGAGACCATAGAATGTCCTGCTTTTCCCAAATATGTAGAAATGTTGAATGCGGAAATTGAGCAGGAAGCAACGATTGCAGCAGAGATTGCCAGAGACAGTTCTCAGGACAGTCAGAGTTCTGCTTCATTTAGTCAGGATCCACTAGGAGGACCTGTTATCGAAAATGAAGCTGCCACTGCCATGAATGAAGTGGAAAGAGCCATGGCACATGCTCAGGAGGATGCGGTTAACTTAGAAGAGTTGGAAAGACAACTCAACGTTGAGCAGAGGAAAATATATGACGAAGTTACCATGCAAATTGATCATGGATTAAGTCATGACAAGAAAGAGTGCTCATGTACGTCGTTGAAGCCTGTCCGACTGTACGTGAGTGGAGAAGCGGGAACTGGAAAAAGTTTCCTCATTAAAGCAATTTCATGCTATTTGCAGGAAAGGACAGAGTCATCGCTGTCTTGTGTTGTCACCGCTCCAACTGGACTGGCAGCACATAACATTAAAGGGATTACTTTACATCGTTTACTGATGCTGCCAGTGGAGCATGACAACAAATTACAATATCACAAGCTATCTGGAGATGCTTGTTTTGAAGTTTCAAGAATCTTGAGGAAAATGAAACTTCTTATCATTGACGAAGTAAGCATGGTTTCCAATGTCATGCTTGCCTTTGTGCATTTGAGAATGCAAGAAGTTCTCAAAACAGAGTATGATGTGTTATTTGGTGGCAAACACATCATTGTTTTCGGAGATCTTTTGCAGCTGACACCAGTGAAAGGGCAACCTGTGTTCAAAATGCTCACGCATGAAGATACCAGGAAGTGCCTAGGCAGCATTGGCAACGTCAATATATGGTTAAACTTCAATTATGCTGAACTGCATGAAAATATGCGTCAGGCGAAGGATGAAGTTTACAAGACTATTCTACAAGATGTTAGAATTGGAAAAGTGACCGAGCATGGGAAAGAAGCTTTACATGCACGATTACTGTCAAATTTATATCCAGAACAAGATGTTGTGCCTGAGAATATTTTTCAGAAAATTACTGATAAGAAATCTGGAATATGTTTGATGCCAACTCTTGCAGAATGTGCCAAATTCAACAACAAAATGTTGCATTTAGAAAAGCAAGAGATTGTGAAACTGGAAGCTATTGACAGAGTAGAGCATATGGGATCAACAATTATTTTGTCTGAGAATCTGAAAACAAAATTGGATTCATTAGAGAAGAGTATATCTAAAACTGCAGGTTTTGAAAAGACTCTGAATGTGTGCTTGAACTGCCGTATAATTTTAAGAAGGAATTTACATGTTGAAAGAGGTCTGGTAAATGGATCAATGGGTAATGTTGTTGATTTTGTAAAATACAGAAATAGAGATGGAATTGAATTTTTAAAAATTAAATTTGATGGCATTGAGGAAGTACAGCTAATTGGTCGTTGCTCTGCTAGATGTTTGCTTGTAAAAGACTTATATGTTCGCCGTAAGCAGTTTCCTGTTTGCTTGGCATATGCGGTGACAATCCATAAATCGCAAGGTTTAAGTGTAGACTGTGCATTGGTGAATATTGGCAGTTCTGTGTTCAAGGAGGGTATGGCATATGTGGCATTGTCACGAGTTAGAACTTTATCGGGATTGTACTTGATTGAGTGTGATGTCACAAACATTTGTGCGGATCTAGATTGTGTTAAGGAATACAATAGGTTAAGAAGAGAGTATGCGCCACATTTGCCTCAGTATCCTTTGTTTGAGAAACGTGTGGTAGGCCGGAAACGAAGAAATGTGACCAATACTGGGGAGGTTGTAGCAAAAAGACGAAAAGTCGATGAACCTAAAATTACAAGCAGAAACAAAAAGGATTCTGTTGAAGATGTTGTTGGTTTTCAATTTGAAAACAGTTCTGGTGTCAACTGCTATGCTAATGTAGTGGTTAATGTTTTGTTTTCTCTAGAAAATGTGAAAGAAGAGATTGTGGTCAATTCTGATCAAAGATTTTGCAGTTTGTTAAATTCTGTGTTAGAGAAATGTAGCACTGATAGAACAAACATAGAAAGTGTGTCTGAAATTCGAAATCTGTTAGACAGATGTTCAGGCCAAACACAATTCTCTCAAAATATTCAGCAAGATTGTCAGGAGTTTTTAATGTATATGCTTGATGTATTGCATGCTGAAGGTGTAGATGTAGATCAGCTGTTTGGGCTTTCTTATCAATGGCAGCATGACTGCGAGAACTGTATGGTATCAAGTAATACTAGTGTAGACTCAGAAAGATTTATATATTTAACTTTGCCAGACAGTAAATCAGTCTCCTCTAATAAGCTAGTAAAAGCAGCTGATCACAACATGGAGTGTAGCCAATGTAAATCTGAAATGATGTCCACATTATTTATACGAACATATGGCCAGTATGTCATTTTAATGTTCCAACGATGTAGGCCTGATGGAACAAAATTGACAACTTTAATTAAAAATTTTGTAGCTTCGCAGTTGTCAATATCAGGAAGGACTTTTGTAACTGCAGCAATTATATATCATGACGGCCCTTCAATAACATCAGGACATTACACAGCTTATTTAAAGTCTAGAATTGGCTGGTCATTCTGCAACGATTCTGTTTTAATTTTCAAAAAAAATTTGCCGTATGACCTTAAAAACTCTTACCTGGTGTTTTTAAAACCAACATTTTAGGGAAATAATCTCGGGATGTGCTCTGTGGAATTTCAAGAAGTTCTAATGGCTCCTACACAATTTGGCCTTGAGGATAAGTGTAGTTCAGAGACATAACTTCTAACCATAAGACTGGACGTCATGGAGAAATAAGTGCACTTTGAATGAGTTCAGAAAAACTATTTCTTTTTATAAGCTAATTGAAGCAGCCAATCAAAACATAGAGTAGAGGGAATGTAAGTCTGCAATGCTGTCTACTGTTTTACATTGCTTTGTGATTGAAAGTGATGTATAGAATTAAATAATTGTACTAGTCATAGAGTTAGTGTAAGTCTGCTTCATAGTAAGCAGTATCAGTGTCATAGGAAATGTAGAACATGACTGAGCAAGAAGAGGAAGATATTACTATTCCTGGATTGTGAAAGTGATCTTCAACATTTTAATTCTGAAAGTTGCAGAAATGCCAAATGACGGGATTGGCTTACAAGAAATCCAAGAGTTATAAATGGCTCTGACAAGATTTGGCCTTGTGGAAACTTGTGGTAGAGAGCAAGAAGTCATTTATTGCATGTAACATGTTTTTAAAAACGATGGAGATTTTCTTTCAGAAAGTGGCGGGCTGAAAGTAATAACAGCACAACAGAGTGTAAGCTGTTCATAGGACATCCTTTGACGTCATGGAAAGTAAGTTAACTTTAAGGAGTTCTGAATTCTGATTTGTTATGTTGTATGGGTTTTTTAAACACAATCATTTTGATTGTGTTTTTTTTCCCCGCTGTTATATGATGAATACCTTCAAGTCACTGTTTTTAGTGAATTTTGATACATTCTGAGAACAGCAAAAATAAACCATTTAACATGTATAATTAATTCTGTACTGTTTGCATTTATGATGTATATGTAGAACTGTGTAGGAGGCATGGAGAAGGTGAGGCTTCTGTAAGTGTCAAAGTTGTTGCATGCAGTGCTGCGCTTCTGCGTATTCTTTCATATGCTAGACTACATCTGCACAATGAGATACCTAAGCAAAGGAAACACAAGTGATGTGATTGTGAAATGAGCAAAATAAATTGCACGTATTTCATTTACATCACCTGTGTTTCCTATCATTACGAAGCACATTGTGTAGATCAAGTTTAGGTCTGTCCAGGGAAACATAGGAGGTTTGGACTTTGTTCAAGAGTGCAGTGGACATGACTCACTTCATTGGTAGACCTTCACATATATTATGTCCTCTATTCTCTTCAACAACTCGAAATTTCATCTGCAACCCTGAGTAGGCCTCACCTCAAACAAACCTCTGGATAGGAGACATCTTATTGGCATCCTGAAGCAATTATTTAAAATTTTAGTGTCTTGCGACACTTTTCTGAGACAACAGCAATGCAAAAGATGCACCATGTTTTAAGATAGGCCTCACTTCATCTGCATCAAGATACTGTTAGTTTAAAATGTATATCTTTAGGACTGTGTAGGGGGCCTGGAGAAGCAGAAGCTTCTGTAAGTGTCAAAGTTGTTGAAAAACTGTTTGTCCTTCAATCTTTTCCCTTGTCTTTTGTAATTTTTAAATACATGTTTTAATATTTTTCAAATGTTTGTTCTCTCTTTCACAGATTGAAAGTATAAAAACAAAAAGTGAGTAATTTAACGACAATTATAAGGTAAATGTTTTGTACTCTTTTCGTTACATTTCTATCACATTTAACTTCTATTAGTTCCACTGCTTCATTTCTTTAACCCTCAGTTTCCTGCCTTTGCTACTTCCCTCATTCCTTTCTCTATTACCTACTTACTCAACTCCTTCCACTCTTTTTCTCAGTCCCTCTCTTCTCATAGTTCCTCACTCTTGTTCACTCACTCCGTCTCTATTACTCTTAGTGTCTTTGACTGATCACTCTATCACTATTTGTTCATAATGCTTTCTCTGTGTAGTTGAAGCACACTAAGGGGCATATTATGAACACAGCCAATAAAATTATTGCTCTTTTTATTGGCAGAAAACTGGTGCAAAAGTGGTTTTAGCGGCAGTTTTCTGCCGCAAAAGCAGCTTTAGCGACACATTTCTGCCAATAAAAGCTGCAAAACTTTTATTGCCTATGTTGATGATATGGCTCTATGTTACTTACATTTCTTTGCTATTTCAATTAATCTTTTTCTGTTATTTTTTGTTTTCTGTTTTCTATTTTTTCTCTCTGTTATTCCTCATGTTTTAATCTTATTTTGAACATTCACTCACATTCTCCAAGAAACTCTTCTTTGTTAATGTTATACTCTCTTTTTTTTTCTTTCACTTCGTTATCTATTTTGTTTTTCACAATTATACCCTCTTCCGTCTTTTCTTCGGTAAATAGATCTATTAAACAGTATCTCTTCTTTACTCCCTATAGCTGTCTTTCTTTTAACATCACTCTCTGTTTACTTTCCTTATACTTACTATTTTAAAAAAAAAAAAAAATGTTTTGGTTAGCTCCCGGTCCGCGTACCGGGAAGCTAACCGGGAAGCGAACCAAAAGAAATAGAGCTTGCCAGAGTGCTAAACATTCTAGCAATTTTTTTTGAAAGGGAAGGTAGTTCTGAAAAGAACTTTTTTTTTATATTTTTGTTGTTTTATATATTTTTTTTATTTTTTGAACATTTTTTGTTTTTTTTGTATTTTTTGAACGATTTTATATTTTTTGGGGTTTTTTTTTGGGGGGGGAAACAACAAAAAACAGGCATTGAAAAGGGCTCAACAGGAGCAAAAAAAAAATTACTGGGGGCGGTTAGGGCAATTATGGTGTTCATACGCCAGGTTGATAGCATTTATGCTCATATTGCCACATGCTAACAACGCACGACAGTGCATACAAGTGTGGATCATGTGGCCAAAATTTTCTTGTATGTTTGGCACAGTTTCCCGTGCCTCTGCTGGTGTCAATGAAATGGATATTCTTGATCTGGCCACAGGAGTTGATCTTGGATTTTCCTGCAAATCCCGTATTTCCGCCCGGCTATAATTGAGTGGATGCTTCCTTGTCATGTGCCTGTGCATAGTATGGTTGCCATAACTATATTTCTTATCCGTCCCTCTGGATAATTTTTCTTTACAGATGAGGCAGGTGACATACCTCGCATTCACTTTTTTTTGGCCAGGAGGGATCGAATAAAACTGCCAGATGAAACTGGCTTTCTTATGGGAAACCCGGGGCACTTCTTCTAAGAACTGTGGTTCTTCTCCCTCCTCTTCATCCATTTCTTCCTCTTCCTCCTCAGTGTTGGTCATCACCTGGGGAGGTGGTCCTCTCTTCCCATGAGGAGGTGGAGGTGGTGGTCGGGGTCCACCAGCTGAAGCAACTACTGAAGCCATTTCTGATATAGTAATAAAGGTCTTCCTCTCACAATGATGAAAGTCAGAGTGAGGAAAGAAGGAGGGGTTTTCATCATTTGGGAAAAACAATACTTCTCAACCAATGAAAAGTGTTATTTTTAGGTCACCTGACCTAGCCTTACATCATTATGAAACCAAAATCACCCTGGCACCGCACCAATCAGCCAAGGGATTACTGGTCTATAGACCGCCTGGTCTACCTGGCACGTTTTTTGAAGATCTTGACTCCGTGCTGTTGGGACTGGCCCTGAAAGTAGGCCCTGAAAGCGGAACACTGCATTGTGCCTGGGGATTTCAACTTCCGGCAGGATGATCCGTCGGACCCTGCCGCTATCAAGCTTTCAGAGGCTATGGCCCCGCTGGGTCTGATCCCCTACTTGCAGGGGCCGACACACGACAAGGGGCATACCCTTGACCAGGTTTTCTCGTCATCCCCGCTTGAGGGGATAGAGATCATCCCGGTACTGTGGTCAGACCATTTGCTTGCAAAATTTTCTATCAAAGGCACAGTTAGAGCGGCTGTTGCCTTTTCGCAGCAGCAGGGTCGAGTCCATAGGGCCTACCACCTAGTGACCCCTGCGATGCTTGCCCAGGCGGCCTTGGTTCACCCCTGCCCTCTCTCAGGCGACTTAGAGAGGGATCTGGATTCCTTGCATGTGTGGCTGGCAGACAGGCTAAATGATCTTGCCCCGGAATTGTCCCCCCGCTTGACACCAAAACGGGTCTCCGCTCCTTGGTTCACCGCAGCACTGTCCGCTACGCGGCAGCAGTGTAAGGGGGCCAAAAGAGCCTGGAGGGCACAATACGACACAGGGGCTAAGCTGATCTACAAGGCGGCGGTTAAGGCCTATCACCGCGACATCCGTTTGGGGAAAAAAGCCTACTTGGCAGGGAGGATAGAGGCAGCCACCAATTCCTGTAAGGAGATTTTCTCCATTGTGAGAGAATTTACATCCCCACGTTCTAATATCTCGGATGAGAGGCCAGTTGACTCCTGGGCTCTGGATCTGGCTAATTTCTTTACTAGTAAGATCCAACTCATACAGGACTCCTTCCCTGCGGCTGCTCCAGTAGGATTGATTAACCGTGAGGCTAACCTGTCTCCTCTGACCTCGTCAGCTTCGACGCTGGGCTTGTTTCCACCCATCTCTGCCCCTGCTTCTTTAATACTTATGGGCAAGCTTAAATCGGGCTCGCCGCTGGACCCGTGCCCCGCTAAATTTCTGGCAAGAAGCCTGGTCTGGACCCTAAGGCCCCAGTCAACTATAGGCCTATCTCTCTGTTGCCGGCTCTCACGAAAGTTGTGGAAAAGCACGTTCAATCGGTGCTTTCCAATTTTCTAGAGACAAACGAGATTCTGCACGCCACCCAGTCTGGCTTCCGTCCAAATCTCAGCACCGAGACCGCGCTCCTCGAGGTGTCAGAAACCATTAAAGGGGTTCTGGACACGGGGGGCAAAGCCATGCTGGTGCTGCTGGATTTGTCGGCGGCTTTCGACACCGTCCCCCATGACGGCCTTCTTGCAAGACTCTATGAGATAGGACTGCGGGGGACGGTGCTCAGCTGGTTTTCCTCCTTTCTAGCGGGCCGCCGGCAAACGGTCTGGGCCTCGCCAGATTCCGCCGTGATGCCGCCATTGGGAGTCGGGGTTCCTCAGGGCTCTATTTTGAGCCCGACCCTTTTCAACATCTTTATGACCCCTTTGGCGGCGCTGGTGGAGTCGTTTGGGGCCCAGATCGTATCCTATGCGGACGACACCCAGCTCCTCTTCTCGTGTAAGAGAGGAGGAGACTTTGATGGGGAGAGTATCCGGGATTGCCTTGGGGCTGTTTTTCAATGGTTTCAACTAAACAGCCTCAAGTGCAATTCCGATAAATCCGAGGTACTCTTCTTTGGGTGCATAACGGAGCCAGATTGGCAGGCTTGGTGGCCCATTAGTATGTTCCCTCCGTCTTGTTCATCCCAAATGGCGAAAAACTTGGGGGTCAAGATGGATAAGGGGCTAACGTTGAAGTCCCAGATCCTTGGGGTCTCGGGTATGTGTTTTGGCCTCCTTAAGATGCTGCGGAGGTTTCTTCCCCTTTTATCCGAAGAGCATAGGAAGCTGACTGTGCAGGCCCTGATCGGTTCTAGGTTAGATTATTCCAACGTTCTGTACCTGGGCCTGCCAGAGTATCTGCTACAGCGGCTTCAAGTGGTGCAGAATGCGGCTGCTAGAGCTATCTTTGGCTTGAACAGACGTGCCAGTGCAGCGGGTCTGTTGCAGACGCTGCACTGGCTCCCAATCCGCAAACGGATCGCCTTCAAGGCTTTGACCTTGGCCTACAAGGCTCTCCATGCGGTGGGAGCAAAGTACCTCCAAAAGAGGCTCACTTTCTACCACCCAGTTCGTTCTTTGAGGTCGGAATCCCTGCTCTTGGCGGTGGTCCCGCGAGTGAAGAAAGCTCGTCTGGGAGGTCGTTCCTTTACACTTTTGGCACCACAGTTGTGGAACTCTCTGCCGCTTACACTTCGGGGAGCCACTAGCCTCCTTGCTTTTAGAAAAGGTCTTAAAACCTGGTTGTTCAGCCAGTAGGCTGCATAAATTCTGTCTGCCTTTTTTATTGCTGTTTTCTTTTAACTGTGTTGTGTTATCGCATGGTAGTTCCCCTTACTCAAAGCGCCGGGACACTCTTTTTGAGTAGCCGTGCGCTATACAAAAATAAATATAACATAACATAACATAACATAACCACCTCCAAAAGAACACAACCCACTCCATCGGGACCAGAAACAACGGAGATGATGCCTTGTATACAACCACGATTTGTAAATTTTAGAATCACATGTATTGCATGTGGCAAGCTCATCGCCTATGGTGAAAAGAGCATGAAGCTCGTCGTCCTTGCTGGTGACAATCACAAATGCCCCAAAGAACAGTAATTTTTTCTGGTTTTTGTTTTTTGCTCCTGTTGAGCCATTTACAATTCCCTGTTTTTTGTTTCTCCCCATAAAAATACAAAAAATATAAAACAGTTTTGAAAAGCCAAAAAAACTACAAAATGTTCAAAAAAACATAAAAAAAATATAAAACAACAAACAGAAGAAAAAAACAGTTCTTTTTAGAACTACCTTTCATTCATAAAAATAAACCTATATTTTTAATGAATCTCTGTCAATTTTTTTTTCTTAGGGTACGCGTACCGGGGCGCGTCCCCCAAAAAATAGAAAATAAAAATGTAATGAAGGAGTTAGCATGAGGGAAGAACACAAAGAGAGTAATGTTAAGAGAAAGAGAGCTACAGGATGAACACAGAGGGATTGTTTATTACATAGTAAAAAACAGAGAAGGTGTAATAGGGTGAAAGTGAGAAAAGTAAAATGACTAAAGGAGCGAAAGAAGGGAAGAGAGAGGAAGAAGACTAAAGTAGAGATAGTGGGAGAATGTGAGTGGGTGTTGAAAGAAAAAGAAAGGACAGTAAAAAATTGAGAATGAAGGGTAGTGGCGTAACCGGGATAAATGAAGAACGGTGAGTGAGGGTAAGAAAAGACCAGTTAGTGTAAGTAAAGAGGGGTGAAAGAGGGTGAAAATGGAATTAGGATAAGACATGGGGAGTGACAAAAAGAAAGGACAAAGAGAGTAAAGAAAACAGTACCTGAATGGGTTTGAGTGAAACAGCAAAGAAAGATAAGTAATGCAGTGTGTGTGACTTAGAGGGAGTCAGTGGGTGTAGGTCGGGGTGTGGGTGTGTAAGGTGTGTCTGTGGGTGTGGCTGTGTGGGGTGTTTTGGTGTGGGTGGAGGTGAGGGTGTGTGAAGTATGTGTGAGGAGTGTATGGGTGTGTGGTGTATATGTGTGCGATGTATGTGTGTGTATGGAATGTGTGTGTGTATGTGAAGAGTGTGTGTGGGGGGATTTTTTGTGTGTATGAGGTGTGTGGTGTGTGTGTGGGGTGTGTATGTTAGAGGTGTGTGTATGTATTGAGAGGGGGATGAGGTGTGTGTGTGTAGGAGTAAGGTAAATAATTAAGAAAAACAGAATGAGTGAAGAAGCAAAGGAAGGGAACAGAGGGTAAGTGAAGTAAAGAATAGGGATTGAAAGAAGTTGAATATGAGAGGGGAAATAGGGAAATTGGAGTAAACATGGAGAATAAGAATAAGTGAGGGAAGCAGAATAAAGACACAGGAGTGAGGTTGGTTGAGAAAATATTAGTGAGCTTAAAGCAAAGGGTAATGACAAAATACATTTTTATAGTCACACTTACCATATAATAAATGTAACTTTAATTAATTGTTTTTACTACACTTTGTATCTGTGAAAGAGAGAAGAAAAAATAAGTCATAATTAGTAAAATGTGTATTTTAAATTAAAATATACAAATGAAGAGGTTAAAAATCATAACAGTGTATTTAGAAATAAAGTAAGAGTGAAGGACACAGAAAGGGAAATAAAGTAAGGTAGAAGGATAAAAAGAGAAAAAAAGAAATAGAATGAGAGAAAATTACTAAGAGTAAGGCATATAGATTCACTGACACAGAGGAAGAGAAGAACACAGAAATGAACTGAAGGTAAGAAAGATACTAAAACAATGTGAGTTAGCAAAACTAAGTCAAGAAACAGTAGTAAGTAAAAAGATAATAACAGAGACGGAAAAGAGTCTAATTAAGGATGCATTTAGAAGATTGAGAAATAGAAGAAAACTCAGAGTAAGTGAAGAACAGTCAAAGTGAAGGGATGAAGGGAGAGAGGATAATATACAACGATTGAGGGAAATAAAGTCAGGAAGTTAGTAGACAGACACACTAAGAGAAAAACTGAGTGAGGTGGAGTACAATGAGTGACAAAAGGAAATGAGTAAGGAGCAAAAAAAGTAAAGAGAGGAGAAGACGACTAAAAGAGTGGTACTGAGAGAAAATAATTTGGTGATGAAAGTAAAGAGAAGGACATTGAAAGGAAGGAAATGAGGGATAGTAATGGAACCAGAGTAAAATAAATGGGATGAAGAACGATGAGAGAGGAGCAGTGAAGTTGTTGTAAAATAAATGATAGAAGGTAGATAAACACAAGTGAACATAACACAAGGAGAGTGAGGCACTGAGGACATAGAGGCATTGAACGAAAAAATAGAGAAAAGAGGTGAAAAGAAAGGAGCAAACAAAGATAAGCGAGGGAGAGTGGGTAAGTTATAGTGATAGAGTGCAACAATACTGCTCAGTGAGTAAAGAGGAATTAGTAAAAGAGCAAAGGAGGAAAAGACAGAAAAGGGAAGTAAAGCAGAGAGACTGAAAGCTGAAAAGTTGTGCAAGGGAGAGAGGGGATGCAGACAGTTGAAATGAGAATGAGGGGTTGTGAAAGAAGTGCAGTAAACAAATGGGTGTGAAACAGAGTAAGAGAAAGGCAGTGTGAGTGAGTAAAGAGAGCTGAAAGAGAGAGGAAAAAGGAAAATGAGTGTCAGAGAATGGGAATACAATTTAATTTACACAATCCAGATTATAGTATAACTTGTAAAACATGTTACATAGTTTATTTTTGCTGTTCTCAGAATATATTGAATTTCACTTAAAACAGTGAGTTCAAATTACTCATCATATGACAGCGGGGAAAAAAACACAATCTAAAAGATTGTGTTTTAAAAAGAAACTTAGATACTGACAAATGACAAATGTACACTAGTCTTTGATTGACTTACTTTTCCTTGAGGCTAAATAGTATATCATGGAGGTCCTTTTCTCGTTGAAAAGTACTCTGCTGTTCACTAAAAAATCCATTTCATCGACTTTCTAGAAGAAAAGCTCCAAGAACATCTGAAATATTTTCATTATTTTTATATACTCCTTTTTTTCAGTCATGACTCTTTACTCATTCCTGTACCTTTCCTTTTGGCCAAATAGTGTCAGATGTATGAGTATATTTTCAAATTATCTCTAAGAAACTCTGAAATTACCTTTTTTCCGACATTCTGAAAGAAAGGCTCATACAACATTTTCACAATATTTAAGTATTTGTAAAAGCATCTCTGACTCACTCATGTTCATCATTTTGTATAATACTAATATCACATACTATGAGATCCACTTACAGTACCTATATGACAAGTCAGTTTTTTATATTACATGGATCACTTTTACTCAGAATATATTTTTAAACAGCAAACCTTTATTAACTGCTCCCGTCTTCAAAGGCCAATTACCTTTACAAAAATTTTGGTTGTAAAAACACTAGGTATGAATTTTTTAAGCCAAAAGGCAAACGTTGTTTGAAAGTCAAATGAATGTCGTTACAGTGGGTCCAACCTTTACAACTTTTTAAATAGCATGTGTAATGCCCTGATGTTGTAGAAGGACCGTCATGAAAAATAATAGCTACAGTTGCAAAGGTTCTTCCTGATATTGAGAACCAACGAAATTTTTAATAGAAGTTGTCAATTTAGTTCCATCAGGTCTACATCGTTGGAACATTAAAATGACATACTGACCATAATTTTGTAGAAATAATGTGGACAGCATAGTAGACTTACATTGGGTACACACCATAGTGTGATCCGCTGCTTTAACTAGATTATTAAAAGGCACTGATTTGCAGTCTGGTAAAGTCAAATATATAAATCTTTCAATGTCTATTCTAGTAGTACTGATAAAGTACAGTTGTCGCAGTCATGCTGCCATTGATAAGAAAGGCTAAAAAGATTTTTTATATCTACACCTTCATCTTCCAATACATCAAACATATACGTTAAAAATTCCTGACAATCCTGCTGAATATTCTGTGAAAATTGATTTTGACCAGAACATATGTCTAGAAGATTTCAAATTTCTGAAACACTTTCTATTTTTGCTCTATCACTGCTACATTTCTCAAACACGGAATTCAACAAACAACAGAATCTTTGATCCCGATTTTCAACAATCTGTTCTTGTATATTTTGAAGAAAAAAAACAACATTAACCACTACATTAGCATAGCAGTTGACACCAGAACTGTTTTCAAACTGAAATCCAACAACATCTTCAACAGAATCCTTTTTCTTTCTCCTTACATTTACAGTTTCATCTACTTTTTGTCTTTTTGCTACTACCTCACTGCAATTATTCTCATTTCTTCTTTTTCGGCCTACCACACGTTTTTCAAACAGAGGATATTGGGGCAAATGTGGAGCATACTCTCTTCTTAACCTATTGTATTCTTTAACACAATGTAGATCTGCACAAATCTTTGTTTCATCACACTCAATCAAGTACAATCCTGATAAAGTTCTGACTCATGATAATGCCACATATGCCATACCCTCTTTAAACACAGAATTTCCAATGTTCACCAAAGCGCTATCTACACTTAAACCTTGAGATTTATGAATTGTCACCGCATATGCCAAACAAACAGGAAACTGTTTTCGGCGAACATATAAGTCTTTCACAAGCAAAAATCTAGCTGTACAACGACAAATTTGTTCTATTTCCTCAATGCCTTAAAATGTAATTTTTAAAATTTCAATTCCATCTCTATTTTTGTAATTCACAAAACCAACAACATGACCCATTGCTCCATTTACCATACCTGTTTCAACATTTAAATTCCTTCTCAAAATGGTACGACAATTTAAACACACATTCAGAGTCTTTTCAAAACCAGCAGTTTTAGATATATTCTTCTCTAATGAATCCAATTTTGATTTCAAATTTTCAGACAAAATAATTGTTGCTCCCATATGTTCAATTTTATCTATAGCTTCCAGTTTCACTATCTCTTCATTTTCTAACTTTAAAATTTTGTGGTTGAACATGGAACATTCTTTCAGAGTTGGCATCAAACATATGCCAGATTTCTTCTCATTAATTTTCTTAAAAATACACTCTGGAAGAATGTTTTCATTTGGGTACAAATTTGAAATTAATCGTCCATGTAAAGCTTCTTTCCCTTGCTGACTTACTTTTCCGATTCTTACATCTTGTAGATTTTTTTTATAATCTTCATCCTTTGCCTGCCGCATATTTTGAAGCAGTTCTGCATATTTGAAGTTTAACCATATATTAACGTTTCCAATGCTTCCTAGGCACTTCCTGGTATCTTCATGCGTGAGCATTTTGAACACAGGTTGTCCTTTCACTGGAGTCAACTGCAGTAGATCTCCAAAAACATTAATATGTTTTCCTCCAAATAAGACATCATAGTCTGTTCTAAGAATTTCTTGCATTCTCAAATGCACAAAAGCAAGCATTATATTTGACACCAAGCTTACTTCATCAATGATAAGAAGTTTCATTTTCTTCAGGACTCTCGAAACTTTGGAACACGCATCTCCAGATAGCTTGTGATATTGCAATTTGTTATCATGCTCCACTGGCAGCATCAGTAAACGATGTAAAGTAATCCCTTTAATGTTATGTGCTGCCAGCCCAGTTGGAACAGTTACAACACAAGATAGCGGTGATTCAGTCCTTTTCTGCAGATAAGTTGCAATTGCTTTAATCAGAAAACTTTTTCCAGTTCCCGCTTCTCCACTTACGTACAGTTGGACTGGTTTAAATGATGTACATGAGCACTCTTTTTTCTCATGAGTGAATCCATGTTCAATCTGATCTGTGACTTCGTCATATATCTGTTTCTGCTCAAGGTTTAGTTGTTTCACCAAATCTTCTAAGTTAGCTACATCATCTTGAGCTTGTTCCATAGCTCTTTCCACCTCATCCATGGCAGTGGCAGCTTCATTTTGAATAATTGGTCCTCCAAGTGGATCCTGACTCAAAGAAGCAGAACTCTGACTGTCTTGAGAACTGTCTCTAGTAATCTCTGCAGCAATTGTGGCTTCTTGCTCTATTTCTTCGTTCAACATTTGCAGATAATTTGGAAAAACAGGACATTCTATGGTATCCTTGGTTGCATTAAAAGAATCTTCGTAACAGAGAAAATCTCCAAGTAGTTCCTCTTCTGTACGCCATGGCTTAAAGAGTTGCAAAAGAGCTAAATAGTAAAATTCCCTTTTGTCTGGATTTTCACAACTCAATTTTCGTTGATTAATCAAATGGCCTTTTTTCTGTTTCACTAGACATCCTTCACATCAAATGACAGCATATATTCCATTATTGATATCTTCTCTGATGTTCCTCTTATAAATATAGCTTTGAAGAACTTCATAGAGACAAGCGTTCTCAAGATGAGGACTTCTATTTGGATAGTATATATCCAACATGTTTGTCTTCAAAATATGTGTACTTTCTGGTTCTTTCTCCGCCAAATACACTATCTCTTGTACAGATTTCAAAACTCGATTTCGTGTTGCAGCAAGACCTAGACTCACCCAAATGATGATTCTAGATTTGGCATAGTGACTTGCTGATGACAATCGATCAGAACATTCATATGCTCCAATGTCTCGATGCGACAACATCTTCAGACTGTAACTGTATAATTTCTTGCTTAGACTCTTTTCATGTGAAATGTCCTCCCACATTTCCTTCAGTTCTGTTTTTTCTTTTTTTGTGATGTAAGACGTCACATATCGAGC
Organism: Lissotriton helveticus; assembly: GCF_964261635.1. Taxonomy (NCBI): domain Eukaryota; kingdom Metazoa; phylum Chordata; class Amphibia; order Caudata; family Salamandridae; genus Lissotriton; species Lissotriton helveticus. The sequence continues at coordinate 1,637,158,564 of NC_136061.1, read as the reverse complement.
CACAGCAATAGAGTTGTCAGCAACGAATTGAATATCCATGTTAGCATTCCACATGGACAAAATCACTGGGTTGTAGTCGTTGATGTACTTGGACTCTTCGTTTCTTTTTAAATTGTATGTATTTTTTGGTGACTTCCTCGTGACAGTATGTCGCAGAGAAGACATCAAATTATTTACTCTTCCTTTAGAAATCACTGGTCGTGGAAAGCTGAAACGACATTTTGTGTAGAACTTGTCCTTGTTTCCGAATTTTCAACGACAGTACTTTCCACAATGATGGGATTGAAAGCGTAAAACTTGTTGCCTTAAACTGTTTTCTTCGGTAGTTTTCGGAACAGCACATGTTGAATACTCTTCAATGAAACTCATCACTGTCTCATCCGAATCTGTTCCAAATTTGGGTGCATCTTTAATCCACAACAACATATGTATGTGAGGAGCACCTCTCGCTTGATACTCCTTTCTCCAAAAGAAATCCAAAACCTCTCCAAGGGGAGGATTTTTTTTGTTGGTAATAAAAGATATCATAGCTTCAAATCTATGATTGAAATATCTGCATACATTCACTGAATCCAAAGAACACAGTTCTCCAGGTGTTTTGAATTCTATATTTTGTATATTTGCATTTGCCTCGCGTAGAAATTCAAGTAAGTCGTCCCATGCATACTCGGCACATCTAATATTTATGTTTGATATTTATGTATTTTTATAAAGCGCGAACATTCGCTCCCAGGGGAGCATCTTGGCGCTAAGCTTGCGAACAGTAGGTTGATGAAAAATGAAGCAGGTGAAAGGATGAGACTAAATGGCTGCCAGTACGGAGGTATCTGATTGTTTGTACACCCATGTCTTGAGGAGTTTTCTGAAAAGACCCTCCTTTTCAATCAGTCTGAGGCTAACTGGTAGGTTATTCCATGCCTTGGCTGCCAAGACAGTGAAAGTTTTCCCACCCTTGGTTTGATATTTAAATCTGGGAATCAGGATGAGGTTTGTCCCAGATGATCTCAGACATCGCGGAGGATTATAACGCACAAAACGATGTGTAAAGTAGCGGGGACCTGTGTTTTGCATAGATTTAAAAACGGTAAGAAGCAATTTAAAAAGAATTCTTTTGTGCAATGGGAGCCAATGCAGAGCTCTTAATGCTGCTGAAGCTGATGACCTTCTGGGAAGTTGTAGGACCAGTCTCGCCGCTGCATGTTGTATACTCTGCAGCTTCTTAAGGGTGGACTTTTTCACACCAGCCATTAATCCATTGCAGTAATCAAGTCGGGAGAGTATTAAGGCTACCGCGACTGATTTTCTAGCTGCAATGGGGAGGAAATCAAAGAATTTTTTCAGTGATTTAATGAGACCAAAACAGCGTCCAGCCGTAATCCTGATGTGGTCATCGAAAGAGAGAAGTGAATCAAATTGCACACCTAGATTCCGAGCTGATGCTACTGCACTAGGGGGGGCTTCCGATCCCATGGGCCACCAGTCTTTCGGACAGAAAGATAGATCTTTACCCAACGGTATAATTTCTGTCTTCGCACTATTGCATTGAAGATGGTTTTTGTTCAACCATTGAAAAACATCCGATAGGCAGGTTTTAAAACGAAGGTCTGCATCTGGCCATTTTTTATCGATGGTAACGACAAGTTGTGTATCGTCGGCATAGGACGTGACAAGAATCCCAAGAGATTCTATCACAGCGAGAAGGGGGGCCATATAGATATTAAAAAAAAGAGGGCTTAATATGGACCCCTGAGGTACTCCTGATGAAATTAATTTTTCGCTGGATAGATAGGGACCCAAAGACACAGTCTGGGACCTATTGGATAGGAACGAAATTACCCATGCCAAGGCTGTGTCTGTCACGCCAATCTCTCGCATTCTGTTAATCAGGATGGCATGCGAGATGGTGTTGAATGCTGCTGTCAAGTCAAGCAGGACGAGGACTGTCTGTCTTCCCTCATCCTGCAGAAACCTGACAGAATCAGCTAGTTCGATCAAGGCTGTTTCAGTTGAATGGCCGGAACGAAATCCCGACTGCTGAGGATGCAGAACATTATGGGCCTCTACAAATGTTTTGAGCTCATCGTGTACTAGCCGTTCCATGATTTTACTTAGAACAGGCAGCAAGGAAATGGGACGCATATTGCTAAGATCCGTGGGCGATTTATTCTGTTTCTTCATCAGAGGCTTTACAGTGGCCTTCTTCCAATCATTCGGCACTAGCCCAGATTCAAAAGATGCATTGATGAGACTATTTATGTAAGGATTTACTGTCTCTATCAAGTGATGTAAAATGATAGGGGGACATGGATCAGTGGGGGCTCCAGATTTACAAGCCAAAATTGCCTTGCTTGTTTGTTGGAGGGAAACCGGTTTAAAAGCAGAGAGCAGAAGGTGGTTGTCAGCAATCTCTGGGAAGTTGGTCGGAGGGGGAGGAAAGTGCATCTGAATACTGACTATTTTATCTTCAAAGAAGTCTGCGATTTGATTACACAGGCTCTCTGAAGGAGGAATTTCGGGCATAGTGGCTTTAGGATGGGTAAAAGATTTGACAATTTTAAAAACTGTTTTTTGGTTATGTTGAGCTTCATTTATAACCCTAGTAAAATAGTCCTTTTTTGCTGATTTAATATTGGCAAGATATTGTTTCCTCTGTTGGACGTACTGTGCTCTTGCAGCTTCATCGTACGATTTTCGCCATTGCCTTTCTAATCTCCGACAGAGAAGATGACTGTCGGATAAAGTGTGGGTGAACCAGGGAGCATTAGGTTTCCTCTTATAGCATTTAGCATGCTGGCTTCCAGGTTCAGTATTGGCCAAAACAATTTGGTCTAGCCAAGTGCGGAAATTGCATGAATCAACTACAACATCTCTAGTTATTATTGGAAGGTCTGGGAGAGGTTGAGAGTCCTGCTTGATGCGTTCCCCCACTTTCTTCCAGTTAACTGTGAAGGTAGCGTGGGGTCGGTTTGTACTGGGTAAGATAGAAGCAGGTAATGCAATATCAAATGGAATGAAACAGTGGTCAGTCCAAACTTGGGATAGAGGGAGGGACGTGATCAAGGGTGTAAAATTAGTGCAAATGCCGTCAAGGGTATGTCCAGCACGGTGGGTCGCAGCAGTAACAAGTTGGGAAAGTCCAAACATGTTTAAAGAATGCTGAAAGGAGATGGTGTGAGGATCAACAAGAGATTCCAGGTGTAAATTCATGTCACCTAAAAGTGTAAAATTGGGGTACTGTAGCATAAGTGCTCCAAGAGCCTCATCAAGGGAGTCTAGAAAAGAAGTGGCATTTCCAGGAGGACGATATAAGAGTCCCCCTGAAAAGGAGGTAGAGGCATTAAGTTTAATCGAGAAACCCATGCCCTCACTATCTTTAAGGTGACCTAAATCAAAAATATGGCAGGGAAAGACCTTCTTAATAATAAGTGCTATTCCACCACCACGTCCAGTAGGTCTATCTCGCCTAAAGATGGTAAACTCTGGAGGAAGGACAGTGGCCAGATCGGGATTGGATGAGTCGTTTAGCCAGGTTTCAGTAATAAAAAGAGCTTCTAACTCATGATCTACTATAAGATCGTGTATGTCTTGGCCATGACAGGCTACTGACCTGGCATTAATGAGGCCTCCCTTAAAGTGAGTGAGATTACTCTTAGAAGGGCAAGTCAGACGAGGAGCGTCTAAAGATATTGTGGGGGGTGTCCATTTACAATGGGGACATGAAAGGGGGCGAATGAGGGGATCAATAGGGGGGCATCGCGGGCCAGTAATATCAATTTTCGAACGTAAGGCAAGTAAAACAGTGTTGTCATACCTGATAGTGCGAGGTAGACGAACAACATGCCCAGCGCCCGGCGCAGTCCGGTCGCGGACGGGCGCAGACGGGCTTGACTTTGGCGCGACTTCGGCGCGCATCCGGCGCGCCCGCTGCGCCAGCCCGCTGCGCCGTCTGAAAGGCCTACACATGTTATAGGAAGAAAGGGGGGCGTGAGGACGGCGCGACTAGAGCGCTCTCCCCGCCTCCCTCACTCAATATGGCGCCCACCGTCGCCGAATGTCAGCAAAAGCGGCTGGGCGGAGTGGAAGCAGTAAAAGATGTAAAGGGTGTCAGTGTGCCTCACGAAATTCGTTCCCCTTAATTCTTAGAGCCCCCCAGATAAAAGGTAAAAATGCACAATAAAATCAAGAGTGAGGAAACATGTAGGAGTTCCTAAGTTTCTTAGCATACATTTCAATTCCCCATGACGACAGTACCAATACTCGTTTGTACCACGCTGACATGCCATGAGATTGATTAAATGAGATTCCAAAATATTATCTTGCAGATTCCCTTTCTCCATAAAGTCCCTCGCCGAAATATTTTGCAGATGTGCTCCACTTTTCAGTATATGGTTTACTGCATAAGAAAGCCCAGACAAGTCACTTTCATACAGTAAATGAAACAAATAGGGAATGCATTGACGAAACCTTGAATCTTCAGCATATAATCTTACAGTTCGATATTCAGATGCAGGAATTTGAAGTGGTCGATTGTCATATCGTCCACCTCGACCTGTTGGAAATAGCTGTGGAAAACAACAAGCTTCCAAACTTTCTTCCCATACACTAATGGGATTTCCTTTTGCTGCTTTCATTTGAAACAATTCAATTGCATTCCCCATTACTTCTTTGGAATGCAAAGGATGAACAGTATAATGTTCATATATTTCTTCACTTCTAGACACATCAACTTTTTCAATTTGGCCGCCTGAACAATCACTGTCTTCATCTGCAGCTGTTTCCTCTGCTGCAACACATACATCTTTGTAATACTCATTGTTTTTAACTAAATACAACGTTGCCTTTTTGACTTTCCTAACATCCACTAAATCTTGCCAGATTTTCTTACTCTTTGTCGGAACCCCATTAACTAGAATAACTAAAGGTTCCTCTTCTACTTTTTCTATAACAATTGTATCAATATTTTTTTTAAATCTAGAGGCAAATAAACAACTATTCCCTTTAATCCTCTCTGCAAATCTGTAGGAGGCAATTTCCCTATCTTAGGCTCCATGCGAACAATTGCCTGAAAAGGATGGACACATTGAATCAAAATAGACTCATATGTATTTAAATCCATCAATTCACGGGGAATGTCTACCAACTCCAGATTATTATCAACAGCTCTGGCAGGCATTCTGTTTTGATTTAATTTATCATTACAAAATATTCACAAATACGCTGATCACAACTCAAATCAAAACAATTCTCCACCCACAAATAAGTTGCAAAATCCTTCCACTCATAATTATTCATCTTTTCACTTTTTACATATAAATCAACTAATCTAGTTTGATGTTTATAATGACTTCGTCGACAACACACACAAGTAAAATTCGGCCTTTCACTTGATTTCACCTTAAACCTGGTAATTTCCTGCTCAAACTGTTCTGTACTTGAAATCTGTACATTCTCTTCCACATTACCTTGAATTGCTGTGTCAATTCCTACACTGTCCTCTTTTTCACCAAAATAACAAATCTCAATTTCTTCACAAATCTTCTTCACATCTAATTCAGTTCCATGCAAAAGAGCACTGTTTAATTGTTTAAGCTTAAGTGCTGGACTTTTTGCATAATACAACATTCTCACTAATTTCCTCATTTTGGTATGATGCACTGCTAACATCCTAAAATGATGAAAAACACTCTGACAGACTTTTCTAGAAAGACAAGCCAGTGAATGCCCTTGCAAACCTGTGTTTTCTCTCACTCTGCAAGGATCTAAGTCTTGCAACAACTTCACTTTCTGCTTTAGACTTTTCTTACTATATGTACGTAAGAAATTACAAAACAAATCAATTGATTCCTGTCGCACACTTCAAATACGACTACACTTCCAAGTGTACACTGGACCCTTAGTACGTCTCCCTAAAACTTCATCAGTTAACACCTCTTCTGGTTCTCTAGGCACAAGTTTCTCTTTTTCAATCGGACAACCGTCTTTCACTTCATACGCTCGACCACTGGTGTCAACTGCATGCACTAAATCATTCTCCTGGAAGTAACTCTCCTCATTAAAACATGGCTCACAACTTGAACTGTGCATCCATTCTCCTGAAAAAACTTTACAAAAATTAGTCCGATTAATTACTCTTTTCCATCTACTGTTTGATTTGAAAACATCAATTGTCTTGTTAAGTGTCCTAATTCTATTGATTATTAAAATAAATATTTTTTTCTTAACTTCAAAAGCCTGATCAACAATCTTCTCTACACTTTTCTTTTTCTTATAAAAAGCAGCTCTCTGTTTACCTTTCCTAATGTTTTTTAACAAATTTAAAACCACCCTATTGCGAAACATTCGTTTACGAATGTCTCTAAACTGATTCTGCCTTCTATTCCTATACATATTATTCTCTCCGGCTCCAGTTGTAAGATTCTTTGAGGTTCTCTCCTTCCTATTCAAATTTACTCTCTCATTCTCTTTTTCTACATGCTGTCCAACATTTTTACTTGATCTACATATGTTCCGTAAGAAAGACTTAGTGGTCTTACCAGGAGCTTTGTTCCTGTTTTTTGAAGTATTTGTTGTTGAAGAGTGCTGTAATTCCGTTGCTGTTTTTGTTTGGAACCGTATTTCATTCTTCCTTCTTCTTTGCCTTGAGGGCATCTTTCCTTACTCTTGAAATCTTGATTTCAATCTGTGTTAAAAAAAAATAGCACATTATAGACCACTATTATCAAACAACAAAGCAATGACAAAAAGCAAACGGTCTATTCAGGGTTACAGATCAAGTGAGGATTCTCCAAGGGTGCAGAAGAGGTGAGACCTGTATTGAAGAGTGTAGTGGAAGAGAGGTATGTCCACAGGTACAAAGAAAGTGAGACCTGTGTCTAAGAGTGCAGTAGGAGATAAGCTTCATGAAGTCTAGTCCACTGCACTCTTACACACAGGCTTCACCACCTATGTTCTCCAGGAAAGGCCTCTCTCCCACTACAGTCTTGAACTCAGGCCTCACCTCGTCTGTCCCTCTGGACATGCCTCACCTCATCTACACAATCTACTTCCTAATCTGAGGTAACACAGGTGACATGATTGTGAAAAGGTCAAAAAAGTTTATGTAATCATGCACACACTATTTATTCTTTCTCAAAAATGTAAAAGACATTATTTTGCCCCAAAAATGTTTCAGTAGTGCAATGAAAAGCTTATACATATGACCTTTTCTCTTTTTTTCAAATGTTATTCTAAAAAAAGATTATGAGACCTAAGCAGGAGTGCAGATGTGTTGAAACCTGTCCAGGGGAGCACAAAAGGTGAGGCTTGTGTCCAAGAGTGCAGTGGACAGGACTAAACTGGAGTAGTGTGCAAAAAAAAGATGAGCCTCATTTATAAAGCCCTGCGTCAGTTTTGCGCTACTGATGCGTCACTTTTTGTAATGCATCGGCGGCATAAAACATGTGCCTTGTTGCGCCATATTTAAAAAGTGACGCATGTAGGTAGATGCGTCACTTTTTAAACCTCTGCGCCACATTATACCTCTTTCAGGTGTAATGTACACAGAAGGGTCATTTCTCTGCAAAAAGCCTCGTAATAAATAGTGACACAGTGAAATGTATGAGATTTCACTGCGTCACTGTTAGGACACTTTTACGTCAAAATCTTGCGCCTGCCTTACAGCAGATATAAGACTGAGGCAAACGCTTTCACATGCAGCTTTCCCCATGTGAAAGGATGCATTGCTGGAGTACAAGCATTCCATTTCAGTACTGAAAACTCACTATTTTACAAAATACATTTCCTCTCTCTTGCAAACAATCCTACCAAGCATTACCAAAAAAATAACACAAACCAACAGCAAAGAAGCTCAGTGTGCTTCCTAATCTGAGGTAACACAGGTGACATGGTTGTGAAAAGTTCAAATTTTGTTATGTAATCATGCACACTATTTATTCTTTCTAAAAAATGTAGAATTCATTGATTTGTCCCAAAATCGATTTTTTAATAACATTTTAGAAATATTCCACCAAAGTACGCTCCCCGGTACGCTCCCCGGTGCGCATACCGGGCGCTTCCCCCGCGAAAATTGAAAAAAAATTAAAACATTTTTCACCCGCGGGACCCTTTTATGGCCCCCACATCAAACCTACAGGGTCAGGGGGGGGTCTACCCTGCCCCCTTATGGTCATTTCCCCCTTTGCTTTTGCCACCTCTTGTGTCTCGATCCTACCGAGACACAAGATGGCGGCCACTGCAGACTGTTTTGAATGTTTACAGACACCCGAGAGCCAATCAGCTTTCTGTGCGCAAGTCGCGTGGCGCGCCCGGAGCGCTCCCCGGTGCGCGTACCGGGGCGCGGCTATAGATATATAATTTTTTTTAAACCTAAATTACTCAAAATCCACTGGAGCACATATCTTGAGACATAGCAAAGGCACATCGGGCTACCAGTCCCTACAATTTTGCCAAGTTTGGTGGGAATCCATTCAGCCGTTCGAGCTGAAAGTGAGTTCGACCGCCCTATGGAAATTAACATGGGGAAAACACGTTTTGGGACCCCCCTTTTATCTCGGCCCCCGCTTGACAAATGCCCCCCAAACTTTCAGGGAAGGAGCAGAGCGCCGCGAGGCAAAGTTGAGGAAAATTTCAGGCAGATTCCTCCACCGGCGCCAAAGTTATTCCAAATAGAATGTTACGATTTCCCTATGGAAATCAATCCTAACTATAACTACCTACTGGCGACCGCCAGTAGGTAATATATATATATATATATATATATATATATATATATATATAAGAGGTGGCTGTCCGTGACTAAATTCATTGGGGCATATTCTTAAGGACTTACCGTCGAGTTAGCTGCACTTTATTGCAGCCAAAGTGGCAGTAGATTTATCGCCCTTTTCACAACCTGGTGCTAACTGCCGACATCGCCAGTTTTCCTGCGATAGCAGTCGCAAAATAACATCGCCATGGATGACACCGGCAACTAACGCTAATGAGATGCAGAGTAGGCATTACCGTGCAAAAAGGCGTGAAAACACCACTTCGCAACATTCTCAACAACTAGCCAGATAGGCGATAAGATCACAAAAAAAGCGATAAAACGCGCTAGCAGCATCTCTTTCCTGTTATTAAATGTAAATGTAAATGTAGTTGAGCTTATATAGCGCACAGCTACCCGCAGTGGGTTTCCCGGCGCTTGCTTAGGGAACCCTTCCTGGTATTCCCCTGTGAGATAGCAGGGTATCCACAAGGTGAAAGTCAGGCATCCTGCCGCGAGGGGCCATTGTGGAGATTAAGCAAGCTATTGCCCAGAGTCGCAGAGTGTGAACCCGTGAGTCGAGGAGGCACCGGGGCGAGAATTATCGAGTCCGTGGAATTTTTAGCCCAAGACCCGCCGAGGCGGGGAATTGAACCCTGGTCCAGGACCGATCTCAGCTTCCGGGTCTGCTGCCTCTAACCCCTGAGCCACACTTCTCCACTTCTTCTTCTTATTAAGTCGGACGATAACCTGCACCAGAAATGGGAGCCCAGCCCACAGCCACATCAGAACAACAACAGATGCCATGGAGCTACTGATCATGCTGCTCAACACCCAAGAGGGCCCCAACACCCACCGCCACCCACCCCCCCAGGGTTCCAGGGCACTCCCCCCCCCGGACAAAGATATTTTACATCAACTTTACGAAATCATGAACATAACAATTTGCATGATGTCGCACAATTACAAGAATTAACATTCATGTGCGGTCAGAAAAAGAAGAATCATTCATTCATCTTTGAATTTCCAAACACATTATTTTATTCAAATTAAACTCAAAACAACTATTTGGAAGAGTCATGGCAGGTCTTCTCTGGACAATCTGTAAGTCACAGCCTGCAACATAAAATTCAAGATAAGAAGTTGTATCATTCGCTCATCAAATGACAGAGAGAGAGAGAGAGAGAAAGAAAGAGAGCAAGAAAGGGAGAGAGAGAGAGACAGAAAGGAAGAGAGAGAGAAAGAGAGAGAAAGTGTAAGCGAAAGAGAGAGAAAGAGAGGGAGAGAGAGAGAGAGAGACATTGAAAGGAAGAGAGGGAGAGGGCGAGAGAGTGCTGACACTGCGGACCCAGGCCTCACTGCTCACCTGCTTCCACAAGTGTGTCTCCAACCGCGTGCCGGTATGGGAAACGTCCTTTACAACACAACTTTTACCACGCAATGCCTTTACAACGCGGTATTTACAACGCAAACCATTACAACACATTGCGCTGGGGGGCACTCTAGGATAGGGAATAGATTTAATTTACTATCCAACACCTTCCCTACTATCCACGGGGACTGGATTTGGAATAGTAAATTAAACTATTCACTATCCAGCGCCCCAAAGCACTATGCGTTGTAAAGGTATTCGTTGTAAATACCGCGTTGTAAAGGCATGCGTGGTAAAAGCATGTGTTGGAATGTCATACATTCGCCGGTACACACTACAGTCCACCAGGTCCCTTATCTGAAACAGAGTCCAGATTTATGAATGGCAGAGTTTATATCATTGCACACTCCATCATCGCTTGCCCGTCCCTGTGCACACAGGCTGCTATACCCCAGCACCTCTCGCCATCCAGTGGTGATTGCCGGCCCCTGCGAACCCAGGCCTCACTGCTCACCTTCTGCCAGTGGTGTGTCTCCAAAAGGGCCCACCACGTGCAGGTGCAACTCCAATCCTGGGGCCCGGGACCTTGGCAGACTCCCCATCATGCAGCCCCGCAATGCGGGCCACCAGGTCACACACATGATTCCTGATTCCGCAATGGCAGAGACCATATCAGTGCACACTGCATCATCGCAGGCTGCACACTCGCTCAGCTCTTTAGGTGCCACTAACTCTGTGAACAGCTAGGCAATGCCCTGTGGCAGTAGGCCCGCACTACCTGCTGGCTCAGGCCTGAGCTGCAGTCCAGCAGGGCTCACACAAATCATGACCAGTCTGGACCGCCAGGATGGCGCATCATTGCAGGCTACACACCCGCTCAGCACTAAAGGTGTCCCTACCTCAGTGCACTGAAAGTCACCGTTCTGTGGCGGTAGGCCCATGCCGGCCACAGTGTACCCGGTGCCACCAACTCTGTGCAATGCAAGTCAAGGATCCTTTATGATTGAGTCTTTTGATATGCCAGGTGGACGCAGCCATGTCACCGCCGGCAGCGGGGAAGAACTGGGACACGTAGCGCCGTCGTTATCCCTTATACGTAAGCCGAGTGGGCTGCGTCGGCATATGCCAGGCCAACGTAGGGGTGTGAATAATTATCCCTGGGCTCTGGACGTGGTTCATTTCTGGGCTGCACAGGAAACCAACTGATGCGTGTGTCTCTGTTGCAGTGTTGGAGCCATACGGCCCGCCACTGACAATGTTGCAATGTTGCATGCACCCGGAGGGCAGCCACGCACGAAGGGATTGTACAAGGAGAGCAAAACCACTCAGGCTCTTGGCTCATACATGCCAACTGTTGTGTGTGTATCGCTATTGGTGCACCCTAAGCCTAAGGCCTAGCCTCAATTGCAAAATGAAAGCCACATTACATTTCCAGAACGCAAGCCGTAGTCAGACTAACATTAGGGATGAAAGCTCCTTTGTTTCAATACATAAGGCGGAAGAACATCTGCACCTCCGACCTTGGTCTTGCATGCAGCAGGCACCCCTGAGAGAGATACCATAGCAGATGATGACGACTCCCACACTACGCACAGCGCTAATGAAAGACCAACATATCCACACCCCAAAAACAGAAGTCCTTGCTCAAGGTACTCTTGCATGGAATGCCCTTGACACTTACTACACAAAAACCCATACGTGCAAATGTTGCACACACTTACAACTCATTGCTCCGAGCTGTGGCATATCATCCACATAACTGCCGCAGGTCAGAAGAGTGCCAGTTCTACAAGAGCCACCAACGCAATGGCAAAACATCCCGGGCACATGCACAACGCCTGTCACGTGGAACTGTACCATGACCGAGTGCTGCCTGTTAGTGTCTGATGCATTGGTCTGCATGTTGTGGCCCTTGTCTTGCCCGTACCGACATGTACATGCTAATTAAGTCTACGCAACTTCACTAGTGTTCAACTGTGAAGAGTGTTGTTTAGAATGATGAATCGTGCGCCTCAATGAGCATTGTCCGTACGCTGTGAGGGACTGACTGACGCATTTCACTGAGGGGTGAGTCCCCATTGCCAGTTCCACCTCTGTGAACCAGAGATTGTGGTTAGGATAGTTGCTGATAGACCTGTGCCCTTACGTTGTCTTCAGCAATGTGAATATGGTGTCTAACGTCTTGCCATGCAAATCAATGTGATCCATCACTACAGGCTGTTTCCACCCAGTTGAGTGTTAGTAGGTATGTGAAGAGATGTTCTGTTGTCAAATGTGATGGGGGCAGTACTTTAGGCCAGCCAACGACTTTGACAATTCACTGCCCTATTTCTAACATTGCGTGAGGAAAAGTTGTGAAATTGTGCGATTGTTGTTTAAGAGCAATGAGGCCACAGCTTGTGCACATATTCGCAGCCATCTCACTGCCTATGATTGTCACGGTCACACATGCACATAACTTTCATTTGCCAGGGTGTACCTTTTTATGCAATCAATGTCCACATTCATCCATACTTTCATACTTGATCGATTATGGACATGACACATCTGTGTGAATTTGAATGATTTATTCACATTCGGTGGAGTGTCAGAGCTGGAGAAGTAAATGGCCATGCCAACCCCACATTACATTGTAGCCCAGTGGAGGGCCAGCCAGAGTCATTTAGGGATTGACAAGTACATCGGAACAGGAAGAGTACAGTCCGCAGTCTGATTGCTGTGTCATTGGTAAGCAAACAAAATATGGCAGTCCATGTCGAGGTCCAAGGTGACTGTCGCAGAGTGTTTCGGGGCACAGTGGGAGGTGTTGTTACAGGGCATGATGCAGAGGGCAGAACCAAGCAGAAACAGGGCATATGGAGTAGAAGATTGCTACTGGCTCCTTCTTAATATACAGGTGGAATCACCTGCATCTTCATCCTCTATGTCATCTGTCTGACATGTGGGTTGCTGATGTTTGGTCAGCAGCACTGTGTGCCACTGACACATCAGGGGCCGGAGATGTGTGTGTTGAAGTGCCAGCAGCATTCATCAGCAACTGCCTTAGTGGCAGCAATGCGTTGATGAGAATCTGCAGAGCATGGAGGATACAACAACTTTTCGCAGCCATTCTTTCCACATGCATCCTCTTCATGTTCTCCATTATCCTCAGCATCTCTGCCAACTCTCTGCTGACATCACTGAGGACACTCTGACTAGACAGTTGTTCTCCTCTCAGTGGCATGACTCAAGTGATGTCGGGCATGGATTGTTGGACATCATAGAGCGAACTGTGGGTGTCCGTTAGGGAGTGTAAGTGGTCCCTGAGGTGACTTAGACACCTACGTATGTCATCTAGTTTGGCTGCCAGGTGGTCAAACCCCACCCACACCTATTCAGCTACCTCCTTCTGGCAGTCTAACACCTGGCCTTGGAATGCGATGTGTTCTTCAGTGAGGAGCTGGGAGCCAGCCGTGGTGGTAGGTGCTTCCTGCTGTGTGGTCTGTGCAGGGAGTGGGGTCTCCTCAATGCAGCTGGGCCGCCCTGCCCCTGGAGGTGGGTTGCTGTAGCTGTCCATGAGCTGTTGTAGGGCGCCGGTGTCGAAGGTGTGGAGGTCCTCTTCACCATCACTGATAAGTTGTCTGGTCTGCTCTTCAGGAGGTGTTGATGGTCCCTCTGCAATGTGAAGGGAGATGCATTTTAACATTGTGTTGACATGTATGTTGATGCATTGGTCAAGTTTACTTACAGACTGCATGACAATGTACATTGTTACTGTTTTGGAGGAGCAGACTATTTGATGAGGGGCAGTGGACTTTTGAACTACATCAAGGATGTGAGGTTGTACACGTACATTTTAATCTCACAGTTTCGTGCTATGCCAGATGTGATTGGCCAGTTTCTACGCAGAAGCAGAACCAGTTGTATACTCTGTTCTGTAGTGAAAGTGTTGCACTTTGTACCACATTGTGGTCAATGTTGATGTGCTGTTATTGCTATGTGTGTGTGCTGCATTGTGGGAGAGTCACCCCTGCAGCTGTGATTTTGCTCCCCTTATCCCTTTGAGGTGGTGTGCCTTTGACCTCTAAGCTTCTACAGTGCTGAGATGTTGCATACTTGGCTAATTTTGGCTCTTGTTTGGATTTAGGACTCTTGGGCATGGTTTATCCGCAGATGTGTTGTTGACATCAGGGGTTGTTTGTGCACGTGCATGTGTCAGAGTGTGACCTGCTCCTTTCCAGATGTGTTCCACACTCAGCCATCTCAGTGTCGTGGTGTGCACCATGTCATGATAATTGGACTGCAGCCATTCTATTCATCAAGCAGTGTCACTTGCAATGTCAGTGTGGCTCACAGACATGCAGCTTTGCTGGTTTTAACACAGGTGCCTGGGTTGGTTGTGAGATTGGTGCTGTGTGCGGAGGGACCCCTTTGTGCCCATAGTGGATGAGGGCCTACTTGCTGTTTGTATGTGTGCTGCAGTGTGCCATGGGAACATGGACATGATCCAGAGATACTTAATTGTGCATGTGTGCAATTGTGCCCATCTCCCCCGTCGCCCCAGTCCCTGTTCGGTAGTTGCCCTGGTGCTGTTGTGTCAGGTCATGTCGAGCAGTGTCCGGACCCCCAACTCCTGCCACCATCTCCACACTGATGACTGTGGCCACATTTCCTCCATCTTATCCAGCTTCTGGTATTCCGCAGGACTGCCACCTCCAGTCTGTATTGTTGTATGAAATTAAATATGACTATGTAGCTATACTTACCAATAGCCCCTATACCAATTACCAATAATCAGTCAGTTGGCAGTGAGGAAAGTTCAATAGTTTATTAGTCAAAAAGGGCTCTGCGCAGAGGAGCCACCCCACGACCTCCAACCTCGACGACCGCAGAGAAGACTGTCGGCTTTAATTCAAGACAGGGCATATATACCTTTCATCACACATATGAAATGACTATACTAGGAAAAGTACCAGCCGGCCCTCGAGATCCAAGGAAGGACCATATATGGCACACATAATTGGTTACGTTGTTAGACACAGAGCTATTGTGAACGAAAGTCAGTAGGGGTGACTCCCTTTCGTCTGGGTGCTAGGGAGGGCAAGAATGGCGCCTTGAGGAATGCGCTTATCGTACGGAAGACCAGATGTGACCTTGGTTCTCAGGACAGAAAGGAGAACACCCCACATTCACCTGTCCACTATAACTCATTATATTCGTGCAAGGAATAACACGTGATCTCGACTGAGACAGAGCAATGAGAATACAACATGGCGTTGATTTTGTGAGGGCCTAGTTTATGTACAAGAATAGTCAATACATTTCGACAAGAAATAAATAAATGCAAGTTACATCATTCTAATTCAAATGTATATACTTATTGATACATCATGCTAATACAATATAAATCAACAGTGTGAGCTTAATATATTTTATACGTGTGCACAGAGAAATCTAATTTCTATCCTTCAGTATGGCTACCTGATGGTTGTCAGTGAGTTTCTTCTTGGTTTTGCGCTTCACATCATTCCAGCGTCTCTTGACCTCTACAATTGCCCTCCTCCTCACTCCAACTGCATTCACCTTGTCCAGAATGGACTGCCATATTGCATTTTTATTTGCCAATGACACGTTGGAGGTGACAAACAGTTGTTGGTGATGTTCTATCACCTCTGTGATGATGATCCTGTTTTCCTGTGGCCTGAACCTTGTCCTCCTCGTCTTCTTCTTCTTACCCTTCAGTGACCCTGAGGTCCCAGGCTGGTCCTCCTGGGGACTTGTGTGGTTCTGGTTATCCTCTGTACTTGCTCCGGCTTCCTCCATGGTGCTACACAGTTTAAATGATTTTGTTATCGTTTTTCAGTGCTTTTATAGTGTATTTTCCCACATGGCACGTGGGAATTGCAGGCTTGTCACTGGTTATCAATGATTTTTGTATCGCGATTTGGTACATCGCCGTATTTTTCACCTTTGTGTTTCGCATTTTTTAGGCATCGCATTCATTTTAACGCGGTCATTTGACGCATTATCATGGTACCACTGTGAGGAGAATATAACATTAATACAGCTTTATTTCCCACGATAGATTGCGATATGCAAAGTTTCGTTAAGCTAATTTTGCAACAATTATCACACTTTGTTGAGAATATCCCCATTATGTCTGCAATCCAAGAAATTGTATTGGGGTTCGGCATAGCTTCCCAAAGCAGATGTATACATCTTTTACATCCTATCTTTTAGTAAAGCCACAGTGAAATTTTCACTATAAATGTGTCCCTGGGTGCAGTCTTCACTTCTATGTTGGGAGTGACTGCAAAACATAATGGTAATGAGTGCCACTGATATTCTATGTGCAGCCTGCAACTAAGTTGCTTCTTGAAACTTACTAGCAAAATGTCTGTTTCACAGAGCCTTTCTTTCTGGAAAAGATTCAAATGAGGCTTCCAAAACCTGATAGAAAGTATTGGGCGGCTTAAGACAGCTTAATTCTTCAAGATGGAAAGATGAGCCCACGCAGTGAAAACCTCTTAAGACTAGATCAGTGTCTGAGAACTGGACTGCTTACTAACTACAGTGAACGGCCATGTTGGAAAGAGAAACTGCTAAGTGTATTTCTTTCCACTGTGCCGAGTCACATGTATAGCAAGATTTTTATTTTTTATTTTTTTATTTTTAAAGAGCAGAAATAAATAGAAACATTATGATTTTGAAAAGAAAGCAGGAGTCGCTTTAATTAAGCAAGATGCTGTTTTGTGCAGCAAAAACGCCAATATATCAAAGTGCAATTTTTCCTATCCCACCTAACTAGAGCAGGGCAATCCATTCATAGTTCACAGTATTTAAAGTGCATTCTGTGCAAGGTATATTTTGTACATATAAAGTGCGATGTGCAAACGTGCAAACTCCTTTAAAATACTTTCTATTTAACTTTGCTCCAGCTAATCTACTACCCCGTATGTACTCCCAACTCTTTCAAAAAAGGTAAACCAGAATTCAGTGACTAAATTGGGCACCTCCCTGCAGTATGCTCCCACAAATGCAACATGGCATTAAACCTCTGCAACGCCCCCCCCCCCACCCTCTTTGCGTATGCTGCCTCAAATGTCATAGTGCATGTCATCTTTGCCATCTAGCCCTGAACTGATGGAATCAGACTGGTTCTCCAGTTCTGCAGAATAAAGGTTCAAGCAATCGTCAATGTGATGGAGAGATAAAACTGTCCACCCTTATTAAGCTACTGGCTCTCCTTGGAGAAACAAATAACACTAAGCTTGCTTTTGGGATTATTCTAGAGCATAAATTCTGACTACTTGTCTCAATTAATTCCGTACAGATATCTTTTAATTTCGGGCAAGTTAAAAACGTGTGGAGCCAATCTCCTGCCCCTTGCTAATGACAGTGGAAACAATTATCGGAACTAACAGGTATAGTTTGTGAACGGTTACTGGGGTTTAAAATGCAATCCAACGAGATAAGAATGACAATATTTTAAAATTTGTAGCTTATAAAGATTTATGTCCTATCTCATTCTCAAGAGATAGCATACCAATCCCTTTCTGATAAATTGCGTTGCATTCCTTCGAAAACCCTGGACAGGAATGCAGCAATTTCTTTTTTCTGGGACTGGTTCCTAACCAGTCTATGCCAGTTTCCTATTCCCGCCAATTTGCTTTTACAAAGTGCATGGCTTATAGGGTGCATACCTTGGCCATCCCCCAAAATATTCGCGGGCAAGAAGTGGACTATGCATCAAAAACTTAAAAAGAACTGGTTACACTGTACCCCGCATCTGGAGAGAAGCTCCTCCCAAGAGATACATTGACCCATAAAAGAAAATCTCCACATTCTTTAAAACTAGTCGAATTCCAAAACTTGATCTCCCCCATCAGGTAGCGATAACATAACATAAAAAACTTGCTCTCTCTGATTATCTACCAAAAATGGCCTGATAAAATTTACTAAAATCGCACAACCATCCTCTGAACCCCTGAAGAGGCTTATATCTAGTATTTTTGGGTAGTTTCACTGTTTTAATAAATGCTGGTAGATTTACTGATTCCTGCAACATTCTGGTTAAAAACAAACCATCAAATACCCTGCTCCCATCTAAAACACTCGCTAACCTTTCCATTAAGACTGCTTGGTAATAGCTCTGCATGTGTTGGAATGCTAATCCACCCTGTGTTTTCTCTGGTTTTAAAACACTCAATTTAACTCTAGATGCTTTTTTCTTGCAGAAAAAAACTGCTTATCGATGCCTCTAGTTCACGAAAAAACCCTATTGGGGATTTTGATTGGTATATTGGCAAAAAGAAATATTAATATTAGTAGACCTGACATTTTAATCCTGGCAACTCATCCAATTATGGTCCAGGAAAGCAGAGACCATATTTCCAGAAGCCCTTTAATTTTGCTGAACGTTGTTTCATAATTGAAGTGATACAAATTTGTAAAATTATTCATAACATATATTTCAAGATATCTTATAGGAGTTTGGGGCTGTAGTAGGACTTGGAGAACTAGAGCAGCTGCCTTAGGACCTCTGTTTTGCTTGAATTGATTTTATAGCCCCCTATTCCTGTAAACTCCTCTCTCCTCTGCATTGCCCCTTGCATATTTAACTCATTTGGTTGCAGATAAAGAATAATGTTGCCTGAAAAAGCTTTAGCCTGGCCATTTGTTATAAAGATGATGAATATCTTCAGCATCGTATGCCTGCAATGTTTTGTCAAATTAAAAAAATATTGTGTCTGGGAGTACATAGCACTATCATACGCCTTTCGGCTCGCATCTAGTCAGAGTCCCAGACATGGAGGTCTGCTCTGCCTCACATGGCTCAATCCAACATTTGCAACCATTCCTAGGGGTTGCCAATAGCCTCATTAGTATTTATCTGGCAGGACCTTAACTGTCCTCCTGCAAATACACATTTTGAATGAGACAGATTAGTACACAAGACTCATTGTAAAAGTAATGTGCACAAACATATAGTGGTTTGTGACGTTCCCGTTGTACATAAGGGCCCTATAATCACACCCCTTCCTTCAATAAAAACTAGGGCCAGCCACACTAATGGGGAGCCAAAGGGGGAGAATTGAACAATTAAATAACGGGAATGACTAAGATGCACCTACATCTGCCATCCACAGGGATAACCCACCAGCTGACTCATGAATGCATAATATTATTTTTCAAAGTTCTAGACGTTTACTCAGACAGTGAACATGTACATGGAAGGCCACACGAGTCACAGGAGAGCACAAGTGTTTAAATCACCTCCATAGTGAATTAAACTTTTGTCTTACCAAAAGGAATGTTGTCAGGGAGTCAAAGATCTCAATTAAAAAATTACCAACCGGTATAGGGATGAAAACTCCACTTTCCTCTTACAAGGACCCTCAGTCCCTTTATGCTGTTACTCAAGCGTAAGGATCTGGTTTCCAAGACACCGGGGCATATCATCAACAACCGGCGATAATTATTGCTAAGCGCACTTAGCGCTAGGATAATTATCGCCGGCTATCGCTGGTTTCTATCGCGGAGATAGCGTGCTATCAGCAACGCTTATCTCCAATGCGATAGAAAGCCAAGCGTTAGTCACAAAACTGTGTGATTATCGATGAAATCCAGCGATAATCGCACAAGAAACGGCGATACCTTGATGTAGGGCATGCCATACTTAGCCATAATATCCACCTTCCATTGGATATTGTGGCTAAGTCAACCTGAGAACAGGCATAAGGAAAGTAGCGGTAACCAAGGTTAGCGCTACTTTTCTTATCCCTATGCTCTTTAGCGTGCAGCTTGAAAATAGGAGAAATGTCGCTTAGCGACGTTTCTCACAGTATTTTGGGACGGAACGCCCACTTTGCATCTCATTAGAGATGCAATGCTGGGCGTTCAGGGACAGGGCACTAAGGCAAGGATTAACACGTTAGTGTGACCTTGCTAATAGGGCAATACAATTATCGCCGCTTTCCGGCCGAAAAAGGCCACTTAAAGCGGCGATAATTGTCTTGATGATATGCCCCACCGTGAGCAACCTAAGATTGAGAAAAATTTAATTTATAACTCTAAATTCCACATCTTGATTGCCAGAATCAGGATCAGTGCAGCTTTAGGATCAACAAGTGGACTTAAGATAGCAGAAAATGTGTCAGCTTGTCTGATTTTCTGCTGTTGTGTGTTCACGGGCAAAAAAAGGGGAGTGACCATGCAAAATGCATTAAGCACCCCAAATCCAAAAGTTGGTAATCCCAAACATTAGCACATCCATTCCCACTCTACAAACACTCTCAGTGTGGCAAAAAGGAGTTGGTGTAACTGTGTTTCCACGGTAGGAATTGAGACAAAAATGTCAAAAATTGGCACTATTTAGGCAGATTGTCTGCTTAGTAACCAGCCTTTCTGAGTAATATGGAAGAGGAGTACTCCAGGAAATTCACAGCTGCCTTAGAACCGCAAAAATACTTGATGGAAATGTGTGAATGAGATAAAAATCAGAAAACCACTACATGCCTAGGAAGATACAGATGGGAGTGAATTTCTGATTTTTTTTAAGGTCATTTTAAAATGGGCCCATTTGGCCATAGTCTAGTGATATTTTTCACTTACCTTCTAAGAGAGGAACTTGAAATGGCTTGATAACTGAGCGCATGCGCTGAGGTCTAATATTCAATTTCATGCAGTTTAGCCTTTCTATAGTACTTTATTATGTGAACAGTTTGATCAATTATCGGCTACATATTTAAATGCTCCTTGATTCTCGTCATAGGTGAACCTTTTGCGTTATTATGGGTGAGTTCAAACGGGGTGTGGAGTTTAAGTTCTCCAGGGAAAGCCGTGCATTGATACAATTGTTTATACCAACACCAGCCCAGGGAATAGGGAGATGTGGACCAGCTCATCTCTGGGCTGAACCTCTTCATGGACAACATATGTAACACCTAGAACCTGTTAGGACTTTCAGCACTTGATAGAGAGCTTAAATTGTGCAATCCAAGAAAGAGGCAAATATAAAATGTGGCCTCCAAAGCTACTCCTCTCCAAGAGGCTGTTATATGTAACTAAGGGGCACATGCATCATTGTAAATTGCATTTGCAAATGGTGCGAATCGCAAAATTCGGCCATTTGTGAATGCAATTTCAACTTTTGGGATGCATCATCATTTTTTTACTTTTCGCAATTTAAGAAATCGCAAAATTGCGATTTCTTAAATTGCAAATGCATTTAAGGAATCTCAAATTGAGATTCCTTAAATGCAATGCATCAAACTTAAAAAATTAGCGATTTCGCTAATAAGGGGAGCAAATTACCATGAAGTTGACCGTTATGGTAATTTGCGATAACTTTGAAAAATGCACTAAAGTGCATTTTTCAAAGTTCCATTTTACACACACACACATGCCCTTGGGGCATGTGTGTGTGCAAGATGTACTTATAGGCAGATTTCAGGGGTGCAACAGGGTGTCCTTTGGACACCCCTGCACCCTTGAAATTGCATTCTCAATTTGCGATTCTCTAATGGAGAATCGCAAATTGAGAATGTCTTCCCATTCATTCCTATGGGCCTCTAGGCCCATAGGAATGAATGGGGAGGTATTCCTTAATTGCGATTCTCAATTAGAGAATCGCAATTAAGGAATTTTAAGAAATCGCTATTTTTTTTGCGATTTCTTGATGCATTGCAGTTTGCAAATCCTTAATTGCGATTCCTTATTTTTCGCAATCAAGGAATCGCAAAAAGCAATATTTAGGCATGTGCCCCTAAGAGTTATGCCTGTGCTCAATCTTATTCTATGTGGTGCCTTTGTACTTAGGGTCACGGTCCTGGCCCATTATCTTAAAATCGTGAACGTTCGACTGATTGCCTCATTTAGCTGCATGTTAAACAGAGGTAACATGTTTTCATATCCAGCTCAGAAATAAACAAAATATTGTTTGAAGTATTAATAAATCTCCTCTCTAATAAGGATATACATTTATCAGCAAAGGGACGGGGAATGCCTGAAAAGAGTGCTGTTCCTGTTCGGCTCATGGACCTACAAGGCAGCAATCTAGACAGCTTTTAAGAATATGCATGCACACTGATTCTGAATGAGAGCAACTGACTATTATGACTTTGGATGAAAAAATATTCGGATATTTTTCGGTTTGCTGAAAAAGCAGCTGTACTAAGCTTCTCACTTGGCCAACTAGGCCAGCCTTCCACCTTGTTTCCCAGAAACATGAAATATCTAACTTTTTTCTAAAAAGCTTTGAAATTGCAAGAATCATTGTTATTTCCCATTTCTTCTTGTATGCTGATAGGAAAGGCAAATGACGCTCTGCACTTGGGCTCACCATCGATTTTAAATATGAAATACTTGATTTAACTAGAATTGCTAGCCACACATGTCTCCTCTAGAGAGCTGTAACATACAAATTCTAATTTTGTAGAACAAACTGCCGTTCTCACTTTATGGCAAGTTGTACAATAGCAGTAATGCGGTGAAACCAGTGGTGTCAGAGTGCAGCTAAAAGGCCTCTCCGCAGGAGTTCAAGGCAGGTAAATGCAGGGCGCTCTATATAATACAAAGGATATTAAATTCGCCTGGATCCCTTGCTGTGAAGATGATTGTCTGGTTCCTACAATTGGTGAAGCTTCCTCATGCACAGCGGTCTTTATGAGGTTTCACTGTGCATGCGGCACCACGCTATATGCATGAACCCAGTCTGTGAGCAGCTTCGAGATGAAGAGCCTTTTTTAATTTCAAGGAACTTTAAAGGCTAGCAGGCATTGCCTCTACATTCTCGGTAGGTGAATAAAGTTGCTCCAACAACATCTCTGCTCTCAGAGTACTTTGGCTGGCTCATAATAATGTATTGTCTTTTCTTTCACCATGTACTTCTAAAATGGTGGGTGGAGAATCACCACTCGAGCTTCTGGTGGTGAGGGGGGTAGTCCGGGACGAGGGGATTGGGGTGCTAGATAGGGCCCATGTCCCAGATCTATCGGTCCTAGCCACCCCCTCCCCCTTGGGTCCCAATACCACAGCTGTCGCATGTGCTAACACAAACACTTCACCTTGCCACCGGTGGCAGCTTCTCCGCTAAGGCGGAAGAGCTTTGTCCAACTGCTTTTCAGCAGTGTAAATAAAGGAAAAATTAAATGATAATAACTCGATTTTATTATAATTTATTTTCCTGCTGCAGTAGCTTTGGGGGTGGGGCGGCTGCTCTACGCACAGAGCAAGGGGAGGAGTGGTGGGCACTCTGTAAGTGTTCACGAATGTTTGGCCAGCTGTCTTGGGCCGGCCAAACAGTCATGCGCACTTTGCATGTTCACCACCCAGGCTGAATTAGAGCCTGGGTGGAGAACAAGTCCAGGCTCCCAGTCCCCGTCTGAGCGCTGAACCACAGTGCTCTGACCAATCACAACACTGCATTGCAACATTGTGATTGGCTTAGGGGAGCCTCGGTGCTTCCTGTTCTGTCCCATCGCGGAGGAAAAATGGAGGAGAGACAAGGCGATAAGGCAAGATTATTTTTCTTTCTTTACACCCCTTAACCCCCCCCAACCTCCTGCCTGCCACCTCCAATCCATGCTGGTGACCACTGCTTGCCACACATTCATTTGTCTAACTAATTTTCCGTGCAAGGCAATGTTGTTCACTTAAAATGTTTAAATCTGACTTTGTATATATGTGTGTATATATCTAGATATATTTATATACACAAATACATAGAACGTCGGAAACATTTTAACCAAACATCTATCTATTTATCTATCTCTCTATCTATCTATCTATCTATCTATCTATCTATCTATCTATCTATCTATCTATCTATCTATCTATCTATCTATCTATCTATCTATCTATCTATCCATCTATCTATCTATCGCCACTGGGTAGTTATAGTTAAGACAACGTTGCTTTACGAAAAGCATTTTTTTGTTTTCCTAATAATTTAGGTACCGTTTGAAGAATCTTCGGAGAACTCTCCAAAAAACATTTTCTTCCCCCGTCAGCTCCCAATGGGAAAGTTCCAGGGGGATATGCCATTAGGGGGTTGAGAAAAATTGGGGTTCCCAAAATGCATTTTCCCTGGGAAAAAGAGGGGGTGGGGGGTCCCAAATGCACTTCCCTGTTCATTTTTCAATAGGACCTTTAGACACAGCTATAGGACAAACAGCTGAATGGATCTGCACAATATTTGGCAGAAAGCTATATCTTGATCCACAAAGTGTTCTTTTTGTAATTTGGTGTAAATCCATCCAGTTGGTTTTGTGCAAATAAGGCTTATAAACAATCTAGATATCATGCTACAAAGGGTTCGCCGAGCTGACAGATCGTATTGTGAGATCTTATTGGCTGTCACCATACCAACAACGATGCGGCAGCAGCCATCTTAGGACATGGGAGAGGGGTTGGATGCAGGGCCTGGCCACAGGCCAGCTCGACGGCCAACTTCACATCATTCAGGGCCAAAGGCCATGTGTGGCAGGGGTGTTAGCTTTATGTATGGTAATAAAATATTACCTTCCATAAAAAAAAACATACAAATTAGTTGAAAAAAACAAAGGTTAATGTGACGTTATAGTTAGAGGAAAATGTCACTGAAATCCACCAGTTATAGCTTTCTCAAGTAACTGTAACTCATGCCCTAAGGTAACTATAAGTCACGCCCGCTATGCACTGCTTATTACCCTACATATTACATCACGGGTCCAGTGAACAAGAAGCGAAGGCTTCAAAACGTTTTGGGCATTGAATTTGCTGCTGGATTAAAGTTAAATAAACATACAGAAAGAATAAGAGCTCTTGCTGTCTCTCTGTTTGTTACATGTACGATGTCAAATGTGAGCAAGGTTCCTCGGAGCCGAAACGTCATGCGGCTGAATTTGCACTAAATACAATTATAGCACTTAACTGGTTCGTGTCCGTGCTAGCCTTGCCTGGGCAAAGTTCTGCGTGCTGGGAGCGAGACGCGGCTTTCCAGATATATATATATATATTACCTACTGGCCGAAGATTCCATAGGAAATCGGCAACATTCTATTTGGAATAACCTTGGCGCCGGTTGATGAATCTTCGTTAAATTCTCCAAGAAGATGGGGCGCTTCGCTCCTATCCTGGAAGTTTCGGGTGATTCGTCAAGCGGGGGTCGAGAAGAAAGGGGGGTCCCAAAACGTGTTTTCCTTCATGCAATTTTCCATAGGGACATTTAGCCGCGGCTACAGCCCGAACTGCTGAACGGAATTACACCAAATTTGGCAAAAAGGTAGAGTTTGGTTCACAGTTCACGCTTTCGTTAAATAGTGTAAATCCGTGCAGTAGTCCCTGAGAAAATCAAAAGTAAAATCATAGATATAACTATGGACGGAGTAGGGTACGCGTATCCTCCAAGGATCATGCACGTACCCTTACGAGCACGAGCTGCATGCTAATTGGCTGTCAACTGTCTGTCAACAATCCAAACGAGGAAGTGTTGGCAGCCATCTTGTGTCTCGGTAGAACCGAGGTACAAGAAAACTGAAAAACAAGTGTGCAAAAGATGCAAAGGGGGCAGGGTAGAAACACCCTGACCCCTAGGCCTGCTCAGGTGGTCCCACAAGGACCCCCACGGCCCAAAATTATTTTTATTTTTTTAAATCGCGGGATGCGCGCTGGGTGGGCGGATCCTGCCGATCCAAAAAACCTAAGCGTGGGCTCCCGTGCTTTAATGCTAATTAGCCCCCTGGGGGCCAAATCCCGGGGGCATTGTAAAAATAAAGTGTGGGGGGGCCCAATCCCCCCAAACACTGCCCCGGGGACCGCCACCCCCGGGGCAAAGTATGTATGATAGCGGGGGGCACACGGCCCCCTGCAGACTGGGGGACCCCCACCCCCAGGGCTTAAAAGTATAATGATGGGGGGCCTTTAAGGCCCCCAAGCCCCGGGGACCCCCACCCCTACTAAATTGAAATTGCGGTGGGGGCATACTGCCCCACACAGCCCCGGGGACCGCCACCTCCCGGGGCTTTAAAAAAGGTGGGGGGGACCACGCGGCCCCCCTCCTGGAGCCCTCAAGGGCCCTGGGGACCACCACAACGAAGGGCCGGCTCCTGCAGTGTCCCAGTGTGCCAACCCCGGGACACTGTAGTGTGCTATGGGAGGGCGGGAGCCTCGCGGCTCCCACCCTGCCAAAGCAAACTGCTTTGCTTCAATGAAGCGAGAGCAGGGAAACATGCTCTCGCTTCAATGAAGCAAAGCTGATTGCTTTTCCACATGGGGAGCAGCATGTTAGCTGCTCCCCATGTGGACAAGCAATGCCGGCTCCTGCAGGACGCAGGGAGCCGGCTGGGACTGTGGGGGGATTGGGGACCCCCCACGGTCCCCAACCTAGAAGGCCAGCCCCGGGGGATGCGGTCCCCGGGGCTAGTAGTGGGCCGGGAGGGGGGCCACCTGGCCCCCCTCCCCCAAAAATAAATAAATACATTTTAAAAAAGGCCGGCCCTGGGGGATGAGGTCCCCAGGGCCATAAATGGCCTATGGAGGGAGGCAAGGTAGCCCACCTCCTATAAAAATACATTTAAAAAAAAACATGCCCCGGGGGATGGGGTCCCCGGTGCCGATAATGGCCTCTGGAGTGGGGCCACGCAGCCCCCTTCCTTAATTTTTTATTAAAAAAATTAATTAGGGGCAGGCCCTGGGGGATGGGGTCCCCAGGGCCCGAAAAATTGAAAAAGTAGGGGGACTACACAGCCCCCCTTCTAAAAAAAAAAAAAACTGCATTGTGCCGGAGGCCACGCCCCCTCATTGCACCACTCTGCAAACGCGCCCCCTAGTGCGTTTGCAGAGGGGGAAAGACTTCCCCTTGAATACTGGGCGTCCCTGGGGGCCAACTAGCCCACCAGGAACCTCTAATATGCGCCAGGGAGCTGCATTGCAGAGAGGTGTTCTGAGGCCACGCCCCTTTTTACACCTCTCAGCAACACAGGCTTGTGGCGCTTACTGGAGGTACCTGGTGGGCTAGTTGGACCCCAGGGACCCCCAGGATTCAAAGGGACTTAATTCCCAAACTTAAAATGCGCCATGGGTTGCGTTTTACACCTTGCTGCAACGCAGCTCTCTGGCGCTTACTGGAGGTACCTAGTGGGCTAGTTTGACCCTAGGGACCCTTACGATTGAAGGGGACTGAATCTCTCAACTTAGAACGGTGACAGGACACAATTACACAGCGGTGAAGGGAGGGAAGGGACCTCACGTGATGTGTGCAAACACGCCCTGTGCCGCGCTTTAAGTTAGGGAAAAAATGTCGCTTCAAACCTGAGGGACTATGGGGGCCAAGTAGCCCACCAGGTGCTTAAGAAGCGCCACTCTGCTACGTTTCAGAGAGGTGGTGCAGGCCGTGCCCCTTTTTAATCTCTCTGCCACGCAGCTCTGTGGCGCTTACTGGATGTACTACGAATTCGGATTACTCACCTGTTATCAGGAGAAACCTCAGTGCAGCATCTTTGAGCCCAGTACTGATCCTGAAAAGTATTTCTAACCATACTTACCAGTAACTTGAATTTCCTTCCATAGGCTAACATTGACTGGTTTCACTTGGAAATACTTCTAAGTGTGGAGTTTTGCAAATTTAAAATATTCACCTAAAATCATCCGAACAACGAATTCCAATTTATTCACCTGTTATCAGGAGACAACCCTATGCTGCATCTTTTAGCCGAGCACTGACCCTGAAAAGTAATTCTAACCATACTTACCAGTAACTTGTATTTCCTTCCATAGGAATCCATTGTCTGGTTTTCACCAGAAAAGATTCAAAGTGTCTATTTTCAGAAGCTACAAATATTCCTAAAAATCATCTTTATGACTTAAACGCATTTTTCAACTGTTTACAGGAGATGCACCAGTGCTGGATCCAGGATCCACCACTGTGCAATAAAACACTATTTACCTGCTAAGTGAATTTCCTTCCATAGGGTAACATTGACTGGTTTTACTTGGAAATTCTTCTAAGTGTGGAGTTTTGGAACTTACAAAATTCCTCTAAAATCAGCCGAACTACAAATTCCGATTTACTCACCTGTTATCAGGAGAGACCTCAGTGCTGCATCTTTCAGCCCACTACTGATCCTGAAAAGTAATTCTAACTGTACTTACAGTAACTTGGATTTTCTTCCATAGGCTAACATTGACTTGTTTCACTTGGAAATTCTTTTCAGTGTGGAGTTTTGGAACTTTAAAATATTCCTATAAAATCAGCCGAACTACGAATTCCGATTTACTCACCTGTTATCAGGAGAGACCTCAGTGCTGCATCTTTCAGCCCACTACTGATCCTGAAAAGTAATTCTAACCGTACTTACAGTAACTTGAATTTCCTTCCATAGGCTAACATTGACTGGTTTCACTTGGAAATTCTTCTAAGTGTGGAGTTTTGTAACTTTAAAATATTCCCCTAAAATCAGCTGAACTACGAATTCCGATTTACTCACCTGTTATCAGGAGAGACCTCAGTTCTGCATCTTTTAGCCCAGTACTGATCCTGAAAAGTAATTTTAACCATACTTACCAGTAACTTGAATTTCCTTCCATAGGATATCATTGCCTGCTATATAAAAAATATATAAATTAGAAAAATATATAACATTTTAAAAAACAAATATTACAATCTCAATATTTAAAAAAAAAAATCAATTTATATTAAAAATATGTAATGTCATTTAAAAAATATAATATCTAAAAATAAATAGTTTAAAACAATGTAGTAAATCAGTATAATAAAAATATAACCATTAATACATTTAACAATTATCATTTACAAAACCTTAGAAATTCACTGGAAAAAACTATAGGTTTCAGCCACGTTATAGTTAGCAATTAGCATTTAAAAAAACCTTAGAAATTCACTGAAAAAATCATAGGTTTCACACATGTTATAGTTAGCTGGACATTTCACTCATACAAAACCATTGAAATTCCCCCGTTATAGTTAG
This sequence comes from Lissotriton helveticus, assembly GCF_964261635.1. Classification (NCBI taxonomy): domain Eukaryota; kingdom Metazoa; phylum Chordata; class Amphibia; order Caudata; family Salamandridae; genus Lissotriton; species Lissotriton helveticus. The sequence goes on along the minus strand of NC_136061.1, from coordinate 1,637,129,502 downwards.
TTCAGCTAACTATAACTCGCGCGCCCGCAATGCACTGCTGATGATGTCACACATTACATCACTCATGACATGGTCAGTGACATCACTCATGACATCACTGATGACATCTCAAATGACATCACTGATTTCTAAGATTTTTAAATGCTAATTCGTAACTATAATAGCAGTGGCTCGCAGGGGCTGCAGGGTCCGGCAGCTCTGGGGCCTCACTCATGTTGGGAGGGGGTGTTGCTCTGCCCCCTCCTGGAGACTTCTATGCACTTGTAACTTTGGTGTCGTTTGACAAATCTTTATGAAATTATCCAAAAAGTTTCTCTTTTTTTGATTAGCTCCTATATTAAAAGTTTGGGAGTGAATGGTGTATGAGGGGCTGACAAAAAAGAAAAAGAGGGTCCTAAAACGTGTTTTCTCCATGCAATTTCCATATGAAAGTTTTCAGAAGACTACAGGTGAAACTGCTGAACAGAATTACGCCAAATTTGGCAGCGAGAAAGGTGATGGTCTAGAAAGCACAGTTTTGTTTAAATGGTGTAAATCAGTTAAGTAGTTTTGGAGAAATATCAAATTTTACAGATATCGATATTAGAAAATTCTGACATATGATTGGCTGAGGGGTTATGAGCACCAGCTTGCAGCTTATTGGCTGTGACTGGTTGAAACTAGGAAGTGTTTGCACCCATTTTGTGATTTATTTTATCAGTACACATCTCTCCGTGTAGAAGCCATTGGGTCCACAGTTTTACCTGTGGGAGGCAACACTGTCATCTGTGTCTGTGTGAGATATGCCTTTCGCCTTGCCTCTCCTCATATCACCAGGTAGTGGGTATGCCTTTAGAAGCCCGTCCGTCAGCTCGGAGCTCTGTTTGTCAGTCTGTCGGTACGATCCCCTACACTACCCAAAGACTACGCAAACACCAGTGCATTGTCATAAACTCTAAAACACTACCCTCAGCAGGACTCCCTACACTAGACAAACAACACTGCACTACCCTAAACCCAAAATACTACCACCAGCACAACTTCCTACACTACTCAAACATCGTTGCATTGTCATAAACCCTAAAACAGTACCACTAGCAGGACCCCTTACACTACCCAAACACCACTGCAGTACCCTAAATCTTAAAACACGACTCTCAGCACGACCCCCTACCCTTCACAAACTCCACTGCACTGCCGTAAACCCTAAAACACTACTCCCAGCATGACCCCTACACTACCCAAATACCACTTTACTGCCATATACTCTTAAACTCTACTCCCAGCATGACCCCTACACCACACAAACATCACTGCACTACCATGAACCCTAAAACAGTACTCCCAGAATGACCCTTTACACTATCCAAACATTAGTGCATTGTTGTAAACTTTAAAACACTACCTCTAGCATGATTCTTACACTACCCAAACACCACTGTAGTACCTTAAACGCTAATATGCAACGTCCATCAAGAAAATGGGGTAACACAATTCGTCAGCAGGCCTGGATAGTCAATCTCATTCAAAAGCAATGGTCTCCAACTATTCTTTTTTCTAGAGCCAAATTAACCAAAACAAAAAGCAACAGCAAAAACAATTGTAAGTAGGGCAATTTTACTTCATTGCATTTCTAACTGTCTCAATAAAAAACATTTGTAGTTGCCCAAAGAGGAACGTGCAAAAAGATAGAGTTATAGAGTGCTGGAGATAAAAGATTAGAAAAGGAGACACAGCAAAGAAGATTATATTTACAAATTCATATATACAGACAATAATTTTGTACAATATACAATTCCTTTAAATCCTGGTGTGTTTTAAATAGTTTAAACACAGTTTATTTTGATTGGATATAATACTTTCAAACTACTATTGCACCAAATATTTTTACAACATCATCCAGGACAAATTAAAGCGTCGACGTTTCGTCTCGTCTTGTGGCCTTAAGGTGATTTAAGCCGTGGCCATGCGAGTCTTCATCAGGACTACGGTTTTGGGCAACCCAAGGGAGCAGCACAGGGCCCTAAAACATAATAAATATGTGTATCAAGCTGTTGCTATTGCATTGCGAACATTCATGTGTCGCAAAAATCATGGTAAGAGGAACTTACCAACTGATAATAACTGGCAAGGGAACACTTGGGCTATTAATTCCTGTTCCACTGGTAATAGGATTAATAACTGAAAATAACAGAGGGGTCATTAGACCGGTTCTAGGGTACAAACAGACCCTGTTTTTCACAAGAATGCCTCTGTCATTACCTTCAGACCGGTCGTAGCTGGCGTTATTAATACTCCAGTGTTTCCGATTAAAGTTCAAGCCGGCCCTATAATTTAAAAAAGGGGATTTGTTTCAGTTGATTAAGGTAGGCGAATTCTCAACCTTACAATCTCAATTTTAAAGGATTAAGTCTTACCGGAGGGTTCAACATGGGCTTGCCTCGATCCGGTCAGACTAACTCCCTGCAGATTAAGTAAAACAGGGCATCACTACCTGAGCATCTGTATAACGGATCAAGCATATGGGTGAAGTCATAAGTTGGACTCACCACTTTAATCCATTTTGTTCTGAATGTACACGACTGCCTGTAAAAACAAGCAGAGAACATAATGGTTCCACAGTGCTCAATTAAAAAACGGAACACATTCTCGAGGCGAGGGAGTGCAAAGGACTTTACAATACACTCACCTCACTAATTAATAGCGTTTCCCAACAGCTCAGCGCAGCGCGGCGTCTGTTTGTTGAGCTCAATATCCCTCGATACAGAGGAGGGATTACACGAAGGCTCTAAGTATCCGGGAATGGAAATAAAGGAAGGGCTACTATAACGGTAGCCTTCCAAACAAAACGAGTGTCGGCCATTTTTAAATGGGCATAGAAATCGGGCCATTACATTCGTGCTCCGAGATCTGTCCCCCAATCATGATAATGTATAACATCAAAGCCTGTATTCAATTATATACAGTGAGCATCTTATAATAAAGCATATGAATATACATGTAGCAGGGTCTGTATTCAGTGCCTATTTACCAGGTTATAATGTGATTATCAAATAACAGAATCAGGGTCAACTGTCTCGAGTTTGATCGGATTTGTTAATGGAAACCATCTATAAATGAGCATTTAAACGAACCCGTTATCAGTGACTCTCCAAGATATAGTCTATATGCCACTCAAGTTCAATTAAATAGAGATAAGCATATCTGTATAGACGCTGATGATCAGAATTTGTATTTAAACCACTGTCTCAAGTATTTAGAAGTACATTAGAAAAAATCGATTATTCAGTGCATTTCCAAGATACAATGTACATTCCCATCAGGGTCAATTCAATAGAGATCGACATATCCCTATACATTGAGATGACCGTTAACACATATATCGTATTTGGACACATTTGTACACATAACATGGTAACTTCCCAAAGAAATTTCTACATTCTAAGGAGAGACACCTGTCTATTTATCTCCTCTTGTTCGTTTAGTCCTTGGTTGACCGTGTTAAGCGAATATATCCATTTGCACTCTCTTAGGTTTAGTACATTGCCAAAATCGCCCCCCGAATATTGGTGGCCACTCTTTCTATTACCCACCATCGAAGGCTATCGCAATCATGACCAAAGGTGGTAAAATGTTCAACCAAAGGTGCACCTGGTGTTTTGCATCTAATGCGACTACAGTGTTGTAGGATTCTGCACTTCACTCTTTGGGTCGTTTGCCCAACATACAAAAAACCACAGGGGCATAAGATGGCATATATGACCCCTGCGGTGTTACAGTTACTGTGTTGCGTCAAAGTGTGAGTTTGATTGTTATAGTTAAATGCAGTGCACTCATTGGCTAAAGGACACGCACGGCATGTACCACATTTCGTGTGTCCTTTACTGGGAGGGAGATCCCACAATGTTGTCTGTCCCACCGTTCGATTGGTGGGTAGCAGAGACCGAACTAGGTGGTCCCTCACACTCATCCCCTTACGGAATGCGTGTAGAGGCGGGGGCAGGCCACCCAATTCCTCACTCACCAGGTGCCAATGTTGATTGATAGATTTCTTAATGGCACTACTCTTCGTGTTGAAGGTGGTGACACACACAAGGCGATCAACCCCTTGTTTTTTTGGGGTAGGGGCTAATAGGTCTTCACGTTGATTGTACCATGCCCTTTTGCGTGCTTTTTTTAAAAGCCGCGTGGGATAGCCTCGCTCCTGTAACCATACCAACAAGCGAAGATGACTCTTCAAAATAATCCTCTTTTTTGGTGCAATTCCTCCGCAACCTCAGGAATTGGCCAAAGGGCAAATTATCTCTGAGGTTGCGGGGATGATGACTCGTGTACCTTAAAAGGGTGTTTCGCTCACTGCTCTTTCGATACAGGGTAGTGTACAAATGACCATCCTCAGATTTAATCTGAACCCTCTCATATAGTGAAGACTATATTGAAAAATTATTACAAGAGGAGGGAGGGGGTACATTTCTGGTGGATAATATTTCTATTGGCAATTTGACCTTGAATGAAAAAATCTCCAAATTGGAACGCCTGGAGAAGAAGCTTATAAGAACGAGGCTTCATGACCACACCCTGGCCAAATATTTGAGGTCTAACGTAATACCGGTTGGGTTACAGGTTCGGAACGAACCGGCGATCTTCCTTGAGAATCCCAAATTCAAGGACAACTTCAGCTTCATATCCAACACCTGTTCCAGACACTGGATGGTGTTGGGTATTGAGACTGCGGTGGAAGAGGTCAAGCGCTTGACAAGGGAGATCGCTGAGATCATTGAGGACAAGGCTCTATCCAATGCAAAAGAGGCACCGGAGAGACTTGAAAAAACCATACGGGAATTTGATCTCTGTACACAAGGGACCAAACTAGATAAAGTCGCAAAGGAAATTAAAATCTATGATAAAAAAGCCACATACCCTTACCTCCAAGAAGGTTATTATACAAGAGATCAGCGTGGTGGTATAACCAGCAGAGGCAGGGGAGGGTACAAGAGATTTAACACCTTCTCAGGTTCCTCATATGCCAGTAGCTCCGACAGTGACTCAGAGCGCCCTGGAACCAGCACGGGTGGCGCTACAAGTAACTTAGAGCACAATCCACAGGACCAACAGGCTTTTTTAGTGGAGGACCAATGGTGGGGATCACGAGGGAGAGGACGCCGCTGGGGCAGACCCAGGGGACAACGGTCGACCCGTTGGAATCGAGGCTTTGGCAGGGGGAACAAACAAGTTCTGTTCCAACAGGACTCGCATGGCGAGATCCAAACAAGACGCCAGGTCTACAGATGGTAAGATATGCCCCGGAAAACCCCATCATCAATATATCTGGCTACGAACTTAACACGAGTGAACAGCAAATCCTATGTAAGGGATTATCGTTTGTCCCTACTTCCATGCCCAACAACTTTACCCTCAGGATGGAACTTCAGCAGTTCTTTAGGAAGGTGAGATTAAAACATTACTTCCTAAGGACTCCGTTTAAACCTGTGTTCTCAGGAAGCGGTCTGAGACCCCCTTCGAAGTTCAATCCTCCCACATATCAGATTGACCATAAGATCAGAACTTATGAACAGGTGGTATTCCGTGACGTCGATAAAATTTTAGCGGAAAGACGCTACGTCACATATAATATCTCGAAACTGGAGAGAGAAGCATTGGGTTCTTTAAAGAACAATAGTAATATTGTGATAAAACCCGCGGACAAGGGTGGTGCCATCGTTGTCCAGAGATTCGATAACTATAAGAATGAAATACTGTCCCAACTGTCTGTGGCAGGTAATTATACCCTCTTGAAATCTGATCCCACTAAAAACATCAGTCTAGCAATTAATCGAATCACGAATATGAATTCTTAAATAACAAGCACCCACGTATGCCCACAATTTATACTTTACCAAAAGTCCATAAACGGATGGAGACCCCACTGGTAGACCGATTATCTCGGGTTGTGGCTCACTGTTGGAGCCCTTGTGTAAATTCATAGACATATTCTTAAAACCCATTGCAACATCTACTCCAACTTACCTGAGAGATACCATGCATGTCATACAACTAGTGGATGGTCGCATTTATGATCCTGCAACGAGCGTGCTTGCCACGATGGACATCACGTCTCTTTATACAAACATCCCACAACAGACCACCTTAGTTTGTATGGAGAATGTTTTGAATGAGAGAACTAGACCCCATCGAGTACCAACGGAATTTATTATTCAATTATTAACAGTGGCAATGACACAAAACTTTTTTATGTTCTTGGGTAAATTGTATGTCCAGACGAATGGCGTAGCAATGGGGGCAAGCTTTGCCCCTAATCTGGCCATAATTTACATGAATGAATTTGAGCATAGGTACGTCCTAAACCCCCAAAACCGGTATTACAGTCAGATTGCCCTATGGGCACTGTACATCGATGATGTGCTGTTAATTTGGCAAGGAAGTTGTGAGCAATTGAAGGATTTCCATCAGGAACTGAACACTTGTTCAACTGATATTCAGTTCACGTTGGATCACGACAGTGCCTCCATCAGTTTTTTAGACATTCAGATTAAATCTGAGGATGGTCATTTGTACACTACACTGTATCGAAAGAGCAGTGAGCGAAACACCCTTTTAAGGTACACGAGTCATCATACCCGCAACCTCAGAGATAATTTGCCCTTTGGCCAATTCCTGAGGTTGCGGAGGAATTGCACCAAAAAAGAGGATTATTTTGAAGTGTCATCTTCGCTTGTTGTACGGTTACAGGAGCGAGGCTATCCCACGCGGCTTTTAAAAAAAGCACGCAAAAGGGCATGGTACAATCAACGTGAAGACCTATTAGCCCCTACCCCAAAAAAATAAGGGGATGATCGCCTTGTGTGTGTCACCACCTTCAACACGAAGAGTAGTGCCATTAAGAAATCTATCAATCAACATTGGCACCTGGTGAGTGAGGAAATGGGTGGCCTGCCCCCGCCTCTACACGCATTCCGTAAGGGGATGAGTGTGAGGGACCACCTAGTTCGGTCTCTGCTACCCACAAATCGAACAGTGGGACAGACAACATTGTGGGATCTCCCTCCCATTAAAGGACACACGAAATGTGGTACATGCCGTGCGTGTCCTTTAGCCAATGAGTGCACTGCATTTAACTATAACAATCAAACTCACACTTTGACGCAACACAGTAACTGTAACACCGCAGGGGTCATATATGCCATCTTATGCCCCTGTGGTTTTTTGTATGTTGGGCAAACAACCCAAAGAGTGAAGTGCAGAATGCTACAACACTGTAGTCGCATTAGATGCACAACACCAGGTGCACCTTTGGTTGAACATTTTACCACCTTTGGTCATGATTGCGATAGCCTCCGATGGTGGGTAATAGAAAGAGTGGCCACCAATATTCGGGGGGGCGATTTTGGCAATGTACTAAACCTAAGAGAGTACAAATGGATATATTCGCTTAACATGATCAACCAAGGACTAAACGAACAGGAGGAGATAAATAGACAGGTGTCTCTCCTTAGAATGTAGAAATATCTTTGGGAAGTTACCATGTTATGTGTACAAATGTGTCCAAATATGATATATGTGTTAACGGTCATCTCAATGTATAGGGATATGTCGATCTCTATTGAATTGGACCTGATGGGAATGTACATTGTATCTTGGAAATGCACTGAATAATCGATTTTTTCTAATGTACTTCTAAATACTTGAGACAGTGGTTTAAATACAAATTCTGATCATCAGCGTCTATACGGATATGCTTATCTCTATTTAATTGAACTTGAGTGGCATATAGACTATATCTTGGAGAGTCACTGATAACGGGTTCGTTTAAATGCACATTTATAGATGGTTTCCTTTAACAAATCCGATCAAACTCGAGACAGTTGACCCTGATTCTGTTATTTGATAATCACATTATAACCTGGTAAATAGGCACTGAATACAGACCCTGCTACATGTATATTCGTATGCTTTATTATAAGATGCTCACTGTATATAATTGAATACAGGCTTTGATGTTATACATTATCATGATTGGGGGACAGATCTCGGAGCACGAATGTAATGGCCCGATTTCTATGCCCATTTAAAAATGGCCGACCCTCGTTTTGTTTGGAAGACTACCGTTATAGTAGCCCTTCCTTTATTTCCATTCCCGGATACTTAGAGCCTTCGTGTAATCCCTCCTCTGTATCGAGGGATATTGAGCTCAACAAACAGACGCCGCGCTGCGCTGAGCTGTTGGGAAACGCTATTAATTAGTGAGGTGAGTGTATTGTAAAGTCCTTTGCACTCCCTCGCCTCGAGAATGTGTTCCGTTTTTTAATTGAGCACTGTGGAACCATTATGTTCTCTGCTTGTTTTTACAGGCAGTCGTGTACATTCAGAACAAAATGGATTAAAGTGGTGAGTCCAACTTATGACTTCACCCATATGCTTGATCCGTTATACAGATGCACAGGTAGTGATGCCCTGTTTTACTTAATATGCAGGGAGTTAGTCTGACCGGATCGAGGCAAGCGCATGTTGAACCCTCCGGTAAGACTTAATCCTTTAAAATTGAGATTGTAAGGTTGAGAATTCGCCTACCTTAATCAACTGAAACAAATCCCCTTTTTAAAATTATAAGGCCGGCTTGAACTTTAATCGGAAACACTGGAGTATTAATAACGCCAGCTACGACCGGTCTGAAGGTAATGACAGAGGCATTCTTGTGAAAAACAGGGTCTGTTTGTACCCTAGAACCGGTCTAATGACCCCTCTGTTATTTTCAGGTATTAATCCTATTACCAGTGGAACAGGAATTAATAGCCCAAGTGTTCCCTTGCCATTTATTATCAGTGGGTAAGTTCCTCTTACCATGATTTTTGCGACACATGAATGTTCGCAATGCAATAGCAACAGCTTGATACACATATTTATTATCTTTTAGGGCCCTGTGCTGCTCCCTTGGGTTGCCCAAAACCATAGTCCTGATGAAGACTCGCATGGCCACGGCTTAAACCACCTTAAGGCCACAAGACGAGTCGAAACGTCGACGCTTTAATTTGTCCTGGATGATGTTGTAAAAATATTTGGTGCAATAGTAGTTTGGAAGTATTATATCCAATCAAAATAAACTGTGTTTAAACTATTTAAAACACACCAGGATTTAAAGGAATTGTATATTGTACAAATTTATTGTCTGTATATATGAATTTGTAAATATAATCTTCTTTGCTGTGTCTCCTTTTCTAATCTTTTATCTCCAGCACTCTATAACTCTATCTTTTTGCACGTTCCTCTTTGGGCAACTACAAATGTTTTTTATTGAGACAGTTAGAAATGCAATGAAGTAAAATTGCCCTACTTACAATTGTTTTTGCTGTTGCTTTTTGTTTTGGTTCCTTGCGGATAAAATTGACATTGATTGGTCCGGAGTAATTTTGTATATATGCCCATTAAATAAGATAAAGTTGAACTATTTACCTAATTTGGCTCTAGAAAAAAGAATAGTTGGAGACCATTGTTTTTGAATGGGAATATGCAACGTCCAGCACAAACCCTCTACAGTACACAAACACTACTGTACTACCCTAAAGCATAAAACAGTACCAGTCTGTCGGCTTGCAGATGTGCGTCTGCAAGCCGTGGTGTCCCTAGGTGTACATGTTTGAGTCAGTCCGTTAGGTGATAGGTGTGTCTATGCTAGCAGGGTCATTGGCCCGTTGGTGTTCACTTACGAGTTAGATCCGAGTTCTCCCTCTGCGAGCCAGCTCCCTGGTGTACATTTGGGAGCCGACGCCCCGTAGCTCACACTGTGCAAGCCGGGACGACGGGCCGCAGCTCTCCCTCTGCAAGCCTGCTATCGGTCCACAGGTCTCCCTATGCTAGACAGATCACAGCTGTCACTCTGCGAACCGATATTGGGAATATAAGGCAGTTCTAAAAAGAGCCCTTGTGTTTGTTAGTTGAAGCTACATATAAGTGCAGATGCACAGGTTCAGGTTATTCAGAAAAATGCAAATTCCGTGATCTGTGAAGTATACTCCATCACTTCTGTAGATATCAGCCATATCAAAACGTATACTGTTGTTGTAGATCAACCCCATTCTATGGTTTCTGAGGTATGCAGACACAGCTTTGTTGACATTCTTTCTCAATTTTTCAATCTGAGTACAAAATTGATTTGACTATTTCCACTTCTGTGTTTGGCATATATTGGAATATACAAAGACAGTTTGAGGCAAAAGCAACATCAAATGTATAAAGGTGTCCATCATTAGCATTTCCAAACCTACCCCAGTCAATGTGCCTAGGTCGTTTCCACCACAGTGCACAATCATGAAGTCATGGTGTTGGAGATGCAAACAGGTTTTAACCAAAGGCAACAATTGGTGCCACTTCAATCCTCTCTGTCCAAACCATTTAATGTCCACATTTTGTAAACCCAGGTCTAAGACAATACGTCTCTGTTCTGCATACCTTTTGCACCAGAAAACATAGCTATGTCCTACGATTCACACTAGCATTTTGAAGGTATGGCTAGGAGGTATGGATAGAGTCTGTAGCTCATGCAGTCCGTTTGTAGAATAAGAGATTTTTTTAAAGATGGGGAACTTCTTTTTTCCCCATACAAAATGACAACTGGTTGGGAGAGGAAAAGCATTGGTTTTTAAAGTAGAGTGCACATTCGTTTCGTGGAAAAGCATCTTTGTGATTGGTTAATAAGAAGCAGTTTAAACATGGAGTACATATCATAGGATAACATTTGCTCAACTCAACCACACTGGCTACTTGCATTTGGAAGGCACTGTTCGAACTTAAAACAATTGTGAACTTTTAACCTGCACATGCCGTTAAATGTTCGAGAAAATGTTGCAAAAAAATATCGTTAGATTTAAAAAAATTGATGAACTTTTAACCTGCACCTGTTGTAGAATGTTCTAAAAAGTGTGTTGATAGAATACATTGCACTTCTGACTTCTATGTGTCCTTGAATATTTAAAGAAAAGTGTTTATATGTAAAAAAAATAATTTAAAAACAATAGAGAGAAGTTTTGCAATCTAAAAGAATCAAGGAACTATTCTAATTTGTTCTTTACGTGTATTTATGTGTGGAGGAACACAATTACAGACACAACTGCACCAGGAAGAGGAACAAGCAGGGAGTGGGGGGAAGGGGAAGATAGGCACAGTGGCACACACGCACAATTCAGTACAGCACAACTACAGACAAACCGTGGTCAAAATGAAACACACCAACAAGGAGCACAAGTCACACAACCCGCCAACATCACACCACTGAACAAGCATAGAAGTGTAAACCTCACTGCCTGAAAGGGAGAAGGGTGAACAAAACCTCACATGAAGGGACATCTTACACACAATGCAGCACACACACATAGGAAGCAGAGTACACCAACATCCAACAGAATGTTGTCCAAACACAAACATTTGCACTAATGATCACAGGACACAAACGCTCGTAGGATAGCTCTGACAAATAAATGTCATCCCTACAGTAACTTCTCTAGCTGCATTCTTACAGAATGTGTACAAAGGCCGGTCGTGGGTGTTGTGGGATGTCTTCGATCCTGATCATCATGGATGAGATGCCCAGCATGTGGCACATGGGCCAAACACGTTTCCAAACAGCTGCTTCTCCCTCCCGCGAGCCACCACACTTTTGTGCAGTGCGCTGTTGTATCCCGTGCACTCCTACGGCACACCATTGTAAAGCCTATTTATTCGCGCATGTCATGTGGCATTCCAACCTCACCGTGACACTGCCGTTTGGAGGTGGTGCATGCCACTTTACAACATTGACTGCTTGTGGTGGCTACACCAGAACACAGAGACACACTTACCGCACTTCCTGCACATGGTGATGTCCGAGACACCCCGTTCCCCTTGCTGGATAGGCACACCCATGCCCTGACCTGTGTACGCCGGGTCAGCACACTCTGTTTTTGCATGCAGGAGGATGCGTGCGTAGCTACATGTCCAGGCTCACTGCCAACGTTGAGGTGACATGGTAACGTCTGCTGAAGACAGCACACTGTTATGTTGCAGGGCCAATGCCCATCGTGATAACACTATTACCCCATGGACACACTTGCTCAGATGCGGGTTCGGAGGACTTTGGCAGTCCTGGGGTTGTTGTGATAAGTGTTGTGGCCCTATTGGGTATCTGTGTATCATGCTCATTGACTCAATGGCACCTGTGGGTGTTCCGGTGTGGCTCTTGGCTGTGTTCCCTTTCATTTTGGAGGTAGTCATCCTGCTTAACACCAGCAGAAAGCAGGTGTAAAATCCCTTGTGCTAATGTGGCTTATCGCTGGAAATGTGTTTTGCATCGCAGTTTTTGCCTTTCTTTGTGAAAGTTGTGATGTGGTTTTTTCGTGTACAGAAAAATAAATGAACTGGGGAGTTTATCCCGTCAAGATCCAGCACCTGAGTCACTATTCCTCATTCCTAATCAATATAGATACAATAAGATGTCTTCATTGATTTTGTGTGTACACTGTAAATACGCCCACTACCACAGTACAATTCAATTCAGGATTTTAGTATTTAGAATAAATCGTAAAGGTGCACGTTGTGTCTTTTTGCATGGGATCGCCTACTCTGCATCTCATTATCAGTACTTTAATGCAACTAAACTTGAGATAAATTTAACACACTATTCAGAAGCTGGTGCAAACTGCAGACATCACCAGTATTCCCGCGATAACTGCCCCAAAATTTAACACCATGTGTCCCTGTGCGGTTGGACAAACAAGTATCCTACTCATGTATAGATTTACATATAAAACATTTTATTTAAAGAAAATAACAACAAATAAAACTTAAGGGAGTCCGGTGCTGTGGTCGCTGGCACAGAATTGGGGTCACTGTTATTCAGGACTCAGGACACAGTTACAAATGTGGGATTGGCTTGTGTTGTACAGGGTTAATGGCATCACGTGTTGCCAGTCTTGCATATGGTAATATGCCTCACTGATCGAAGGGAGTCTGGTGCTGTGAACGCTGCCACGGACTTGGGGTCACTGCCATTCAGGACTCAGGATACAGTTACACATATGGGATTGGCTTGTGTTGAAGAGGGTTAGTGGCAGTATGTGTCTAAAATTCAAATTGCGACCTCTGCTACCGGCAGTGTAGACTTATGTTGACTGTTCATTTGCACTTGAAGATGAATTTGGTGATTGTACTAAAGCTATAACTGATATAAAAAAAGTTCTTGAAGCAACGATACTAAAAGGATATTATATAGGTTTTAGGCCAGTGATAGTTACTTGCCTACTGGACTCTGTAATTAAAGAATCAAGACTTAATATTGATTGTGAGCCCTGCGGACCGCAGTGTAGGGCAGAGGTAGTGGTCAGCAAGGGCCCATAGCCAGGTGGCGTTGAGTTGGGGTGCACAGTTAGTGCCACCAGAAGACTGTATGAGCCTGTGATGATGTTTGGTGTGGACGGGCCACACAGGGAGCAATGTCTCTTGCTTACTGGCCTGTGTCATCTCCAATCGGGACTCTATCTGAATTGTGAGCCCTGCTGACCACAGTGTAGATCAGAGGTAGTGGTGAGCAAGGGCCCACAACAACGTGCATAGGTTGGTGGCACCACCAGCTTGCGTAGTTCAGTTTCAGTGGCACCATGTGATATATATTTTTTTTTTCAGAGTTTTATATAGCGCGAACTAGACCCGAACCGAATCAGGTATCAGAGCGCTTTACATATTTTCCTGTTACGTTACATGAGGACACACTTTCATTTTAGGCACGGGGATATTAAGTGATTTGCCCAGAATCACAGGAGGTTTTGGCGTCGTTACCGAGACTCGAACCCAGATCCCCAGGTCCGAGGTCGAGCGCCCTAGCCGTTAGGCCAACTCCTCTCCCCTATATAAAATAAAAAATATGTAAATGATATAAAACAAGTTCTTGAAGTAAGGATACTAAAAGGATATTGTGTAGATTTGAGGGACTTTATACTTAGTTGGGATTTTCACCAGAAACTACTTTAAATTTTGTTATTTCTTTACAAAACTTTACATCACTATTATCTTCCATCTCTTCTTCAACACCTACACTTATCAAACTGTTATTTTCTGTACACTTCTCTTGACTACCAAAGACACATAACTCTATATCATCACAAAGTTGTTTTATATCATTTATATTAAACTCCATTTTGAGCTGCAGATGATTCCTCTTGACTTTGAATATAAACTTGCAAATGTCTATCAACGCGAACATTCGTAGGACCTAATTTCTCAATGTGAAAGCATCTTTAAGCTGAAGCTGTACATATTTTTGCTAAGTGTCTTCTAAGTGTCTTCTCTTGTGACATTTCTTCCCACATTTCTTTCAATTCTGTCTTCTCAGACTTGGTAATATATGACGTGACATAGCGAGAAACAGCAATTCAGTTATCTGCAACATATTGTATGTCCATATTTGCTTTCCACATCTTCTAAATGACCGCATTGTAATCATTAACGTACTTTGATTGTTTTGTTCTTTTTATAATATAAGTATTTTTGGGTGATTTTCGAGGGATAGTATGCCTCACTGCTGACATAAAACTGTTCAGTTTTCCTTGCGATGACTTATGGTGCACTGAGTTAGTAATACCTTTGGCACTCAGTGTGTACGTTCCCTGTGATGATGCGTGGTTCAGGGGGGGCCGCACTCGGACCAATGTCTTTTGTATATTGAATTCTGCCTGGCTTCAGTTGAACAGGGTTAGTGGTACTACGTGTTGCGGCTTGTTTTGAAAAGAGTTAGTGGCAGCACGTATCGCGCCTTGTGTTGTACAGGGTTAGTGGCATCACGTGTCGCCGGTCTTGCATATGGAAATATGCCTCACTGATCGAAGGGAGTCTTGTGCTGTGGTCGGTGCCATGGACTTGGGGTCACTGCCATTCAGGACTCAGGACACAGTTGCACGTGTGGGATGTACTGTGCTGATGTCATCCGGGCAGGCCGTACTGGTAACAATGTCTGTTGCCTACTGGACTGCGTCATCTGCAATCACGACTCAATCTGAATTGTGAGCCCTACTCACCGCAGTGGAGGCAGGAGGCGGCGGTGAGAAAGGGCGCACAGGCACGTGGCGTTGACTTAAGCCATGTATGTTGCCTACTGGACAGCGTCATCTTGAATCGCGACTCAATCTGAATCATGAGCCCTACTCACCACAGTGTAGGCCGGAGTCAGCAGTGAGAAAGGAGCCACAGCCACGTGTTGTTGACTTGAGCAACGTCTGTTGCCTACTGGACTGCTTCATCTACAATCGCGACTCGGTCTGAATTGTGAGCCTTGCTGTCTGCAGTGTATATCGAAGACAGTAGTTTGTACAGACATAAGTCTGCGGTGCTGTGCTGCTGGGAGCCTGTGTGGCGGAAGCCAGCGATCGTCTGAGGAGGCTGGCGGTCACAACGGCGGCCTCATGGCAGGGTGAGGGGTGCCGCCCTGGCAGACACTTTGGCTTTCCCACAAGTGAACCACGCCCAGAGCTCCGGCCTATTTATTCACACTCTTATGCTGAAGTGGCGTATGTCGACCAGCCCACTCAGGTTACGCTTATGCTTACAGGGGGGGGGGACGACACAGCAACATGACTGAGATCTTCCCTAGTGTTTGACGTAACATGGTTGGGTCCACTGTCCACAACACTACGAGCACCAGTAGTACTTGTGCACACGGAGAGGTGTGTGTTGTGCATTCTGAGTTGTGTCCAGAACAGCACCGCTACACATTGCATTGTGTGCAATGTTACTCATGGGTGAATTGCTTCCTTCACATATAATTTGTTCACACCCTTCCCAATATTCAGCTATTGTGTGGCTGAGGGGTCATTCTGTTTTTGGAAAGTTCGCTGTCTTGTTCTGCACTGCCTCGGTGGTAGAGGGAGGGGGGTCCTTGGGGTGGTGGTGGGTGTTGTGGTGTTCTTTGGTTGTTGGAGCTGCTTGATCCGTAGGTCTATGACATGTGTTGGTCTTGAAATGTGGCTGTGGGCTGGGTTCCCTTTCATACTGTATGTAGAAGACATTAAGTAGTCTATAACAATAAATAAAAAAATTGCAAAAACGATTTTTAGGATATTAAAGTTACAAAATATAACTTTTTTTTCAAAATTACTGAGACATAGGTTTTTTAAATTTGATAATTAGAATTTAGTATTTATATACCCTTTGAAATTCACTAACAAAAGGTCTAAAGAACATTAAAGTTAGAAATTAGTAGTTGAAAAAAAATCAAATTCACTGAAAAAGCGATTGCCACATTTCCCAACACTGAGCTATGATATATCTGAGGGACCATGCCATTTTTGGAGAGTTCGCTGTCCTGGTCTGCACTGCCTTGGTGGTAGTAGACAGAAGTGGTATGGGGGGAGGTCCTGAAGGTTGTGGCAGTGGGTGTTGTGTCCTTAAGTGTCGGAAAAACTATAGGCTAAATGAACATTATAATTAGAAGTTAGCATTAAAAAATGCATTGAAATTCACTGAATAAAATATAGGTTTCACGCGCTTATAGATAGAAATTACCATTTAAAAAAACCTTTGAAATTCACTGAAAAAAAACATAGGTTTCAGGCACGTTATAGTTAGAAATTTGCATTTAAAAAACCTTAGAAATTCACTGAAAAAACCATAGGTTTCAGACGTGTTATAGTTAGTTGGACATTTCACTCGTACAAAACCATAGAAATTCCCCTGTTATAGTTAGTTCAGCTAACTATAACTCGCGCCCCCTCAATGCACTGCTGATGACGTCACATATTACATCATTCATGACATGGTCAGTGACATCACTGATGACATGACAAATAACATTACTGATGACATCATCCACGTGACAATCTGATGCACCTCCTCACACCCTAATGTAACCTTTGACACAGCCCCTGTAAAATACAGAGTTCAATTTTCAAAACCATCGAGACACCAAAACCAGTTACTACAAACTACTCACTAATTCCTAGGTCTACAGACACATGCACTCATTCACCCCTACAACCATTCATATATATATATATATATAGTCACCGATCATTACAACACTATCATATGCACTCATACAGCTATACAGACACTGACACACCACCATTCATCCTACTCACTTATGCACTCATCGTAGTCAGACATGGAAAGAATGAATCATAGTTCCATTTACTCACCTGCACATTAGCATTTAAAAAACCTTAGAAGTTCACTGAAAAAACCATAGGTTTCAGGGACGTTATAGTTAGTTAGACATTTGACTCATATAAAACCAGAGAAATTCGCCAGTTGTAGTTAGTTGAGCTAACTATAACTCGCGCGCCCGCAATGCACTGCTGATGACGACACATATTACATCACTCACGACATGGTCAGTGACATCACTCATGACATCTCAAATGATATCACTGATGACATCACTGATGACATCATCCAGTGAATGTGTGTTTCTGGAAAGTTTAAATATTTTTCATATATATCTATGCCAAGGTGTATTGAAGAATGAGTGGATTTACAAGTGCCTGAATGGCTTATTTAGTAGGTGCGTGACTGACTGTATAAGTGAATGATTGAACGTGTCTTACTGTATGCATGGATTAGTGACTAAACTGAGTTGAAACTCTGTATTAGTTTCTCAGTTGGTGTGTAAGCGGCTGCAGGCGTTGGTGAGTAGCTACATGACTGTCTATATGGGTTATTGATTTGTTGTCTGACTATCTGTATGGGTGCCTGAGTGTCTGTGTGGGTCGGTGGGGGTGTGTGACTCTGTGCACAGATGTCTGAGTGGGTGATGCACTGGTTGCATGGATTCAAAAGTGCATCTGGGAAGGGCTGTATGGGCGAGTTAGTGTGTTTATGGGTGTGTTCGTGAGTGAATGAATGTCTCAGTGGTATATGTGTGAGTAACTACATATGTTTTAAGGCAGTATATGTGAGTGTTGGAGTATATAAATGACTATACGTGAGAGTAAGTTATTTGAAGAGTGGGTGTATAAATGAGTGTCTGCTTGTATCAGTGATTGTATAAGACAGTAAGTATGTGTTAGTATCTGCATAAATAAGTGATGTGGTCTGTGTATAACTGTATACATGAGTAAATGAGTATGTAATTCATTCTTTGCATGACTGACTAGGTGTGTGAGTAACTCTATGGATGAGTGGTAGAGTGTGACTGTATGTATAGGTGTATGAGTGCATATTATAGTACTGTATTGATGAGTAACTGTATGTATAAGTTACTGGACGTGTGTATAGACCTAGGAAATAGTCGGTGGTATGTAGTATCTGGCATTGTTGTGTGTATGGTTTCAAAAATAGTAGTCTGTATTTTAGAGTGGGTGTATCAAAGTTTATATTAGAGCATCAGTATGTGCATCAGATTATCACGTGGATGATGTCATAAGTTATGACATCGGGGATGTCATTTGAGATGTCATCAGTGATGTCATCAGTGATGTCACTGACCATGTCATGAGTGATGTAATATGTGATGTCATCAGCAGTGCATTGCGGGCGCGCAAGTTATAGTCACCTCAACTAACTATAACTGACAAATTTCTCGGGTTTTATATGAGTCAAATGTCCAACTAACTATAAAGTCCATGAATCTTATGGTTAATTTCAGTGAATTTCTAAGGTTTTTTAAATGCTAAGTCTTAACTATAACGTCTGTAAAACCGATGGTTTTTCCAGTGAATTTCAAAGGTTTTTTAAATGTTAATTTCATTTTTTAATATTTATAAAACCTATATTTTTTTTAATTGTTTTTTTATATCTTGCAACTCTATTCTCCTTTTTTAAACTTTAAAAATAATGTAATGTTTTATATCTTCCCCAAAAAATATGTATATGATTTTTTTTTTTTTTTAGAAAACTACAGTCCCGTACCGGTAGTCAACCAAGCTCGTTCAGCATGCGAATCCTATCCACCACATTTAAATGATGCGCATTTCGTATCCGACGGGTTTGTGGCACCGCGTCCCACATAACAACATATAGATATGAGGTTGCGCCAGCTGCTGCTTTGGTATGCGACGGGTACGCACTACCAAGCCGCACGTTACATCATGTACATATGGGGTCGCACCCACTGCGCATTGCATATGCGACGAGTGCATGCTGCCACGCCCTGTGTTACGTCATAGACGTACAGTATTCCACCGCTTTCGCCATCCCCTCATTTTTTTGGTCTCAAAACTATAGCCAAATAACTTTAAAGTGTATATGAGAGCAAGCCATAATCACAAATATTTTAAACATTTATATATTTCTAACTGTAATAAGCTTATGTTATAGTAAATATATTTTCTCAAAACCACATCGGGTGCGGTCTTCTTGCGCGCTGGGTGCGCGATTACCATGTGACCATAAAAAAAGGCATTTCATTAGTTCATAACTTTTCCCATTTTAACAGTTGGAAAATGCCAACCATTTTAGTCAATAGCTGTACTGCTTTTGATGAGACACACTTCTTCTGATTAGAGAGCTTTTTCTAAACTTTTTGCCATGTACACATATCTTACACTACACACGACATGCAACCATCATCTTCATCAATATTCATACTTTGTAAAGTAGCCTTCCACCTGTGATAGCCATACAACTAAAAGTTACATAATCAAAGTTTTCTCCACTACCAGAGGTAACATGGTTGCATACGCTGTCCACAGCACAAAGTAATGTGGTACAGCCCAGGCGCAGTATCATGCATAGATAATGAACACAATGACACAGATAGATAGTGGAAGTGGGTACGGGCA
This sequence comes from Lissotriton helveticus, assembly GCF_964261635.1. Lineage (NCBI taxonomy): Eukaryota > Metazoa > Chordata > Amphibia > Caudata > Salamandridae > Lissotriton > Lissotriton helveticus. Next base: position 1,637,109,769 of record NC_136061.1, on the reverse strand, counting down.
CGTGCCCTTGACACCTTTTTATTACCAGGGTCACATATCAAGTGACGTCTGTGCTTGATGCGTGTGGGGTGAGTGTAAAGCAGCCCTCAGGGAATGGTTGCTGCTTGCATCAACTACAACAGTAATCATTGGATCACATACAGAGATTCAATATTTAAAGACTCAATAATTTGTGCTGCAGTAAGGTAGGGACAGTAGATGTGAAATAATACAGAAACAATTCTATAGTAAAAGTTCTACAACTTGTGGTATACGGAGACACAATCAATAGATTCGAAATAATACACACAAAGATTATATCACAAACGCTCCATCAGTTCTAGTGCACTCACATAGCCATATCAAAAGCATTCAGCATGTGCCCAGCAAGCGATGATGCGTGCTGCGGGCGGGCCGTACTAGGAACAATATCTGTTGCCATCAACACTGCATCATCTGCAATAGCAACTCTATCTGAAATTGAGAACACTGCTGTCTGCAGTGTAGGCCAGACAGAGCGGTCAGCAAAGACCCACAGCCATGTGGCATTGACTTGAGCTCCACAGTTTGCAATACGAGAAGCAACAAAAATGCATGTGAGAAGCCTACAATGATTTGTATGAGTGGTGCAGACAGAGCGCACTGGAGCAATGTATTTTCCTACAGGACTGCGTCATCTACAATACCGACACAATCTCAAATGTGAACACTTCTGTCTGCAGTGTAGGTAAGAGAGCGTTTTCAGCAAGGGCCCACAGCCACGTGGCATTGACTTGAGCTGCCCAGTTTGTCTTACGCAAAGCAAAAAAAGCATGTGTGGAGCCTGCAATGATGGGTATAAGTGGTGCGGACAGAGCGCACTGGAGCAATATCTTTTCCTACAGTACTGTGACATCAACAATACCGACTCAATGTCGAATGTGAACACTGCTGTCTGCTGTGTTGGCCAGAGAGAGTTTTCAGAAGGGCCCACAGCCACGTGGCATTGACTTGAGCTCCACAGTTTTCAATCCGCGAAGCCACAAAGACCGTGTGTGGAGCCTGCAATGATGCGTATGAGTGGTGCAGACAGAGCGCACTAGAGCAAAGTCTTTTCCTACAGAACTGCATCATCTACAATAGCGACTCGATCTGAATTGTGAACACTGCTGTCTGCAGTGTTAATTGAAGGCAGTACTCACAAACACAACCATGAATACTTTTTCTCACTGCCTCTTCACCAAATACAACAACATAAATTACAGAAAGCTCTGCAATAAATAAATCAAAACAATTCAAATTGCTATTTTATCTGTCCACAGTCTACACTATTCACTGTTACTTTTGACTGGCAAGATGAATATGGTCACTTTACTAAACCTATAACTCATCTAAAAAAAGTTCTTCAAGCAAGTGTACTAAAACAATATTGTGCATATTTCAATAGACATTGTAGTTACTTGACTACTGGATTCTGTAATTAAACAATCACAACTCGGTCCAAATTGGGAACCCTGCTAACCGCAGTGTAGGACAGAGGCAGTGGTCATTAACGCCGCACAGCCACGTACCGTTGGATTCGAAAGCATGGAGTTGGTTGCACCTGATCAGAGGGGGTACAGAGAAATCAACACAGACTTTAACTTATGACATTCTCAATCATAGAATCAAGACCCCGTTTCACTGTTCGGACCTGCTGTACCGCGGTGTACTCCACCGACTGGTGTCAACTAACAACAATAATGATGTGCAGCAGTTAGCTAAACAAGCACAGAGTCTGTTGCACCTCAACAGAGGGAGTTCTATGAAAACTAAACAGCAAGTAATATCGGACATATATGAACAAAGTAAAACGAAGAATATTACAGCATCTACGTGTAATAAAAAAATCAGGATCACAACTACCCAATTGCCAAGCACTTTTGGTATAAACATGAAGGAAGGCCACAAGAACTGATATACTTTGGCATAAAAAATATTAAATCTGTAGAATGAGGTGGCAATTGAGAATTACATTTGAGGAGAATGAAATCAAGACTAATATTATCATTGGGAACAAAAGCCCCCTTTGGATATAACATGGATTCTGAGTTAAATGTCCATTTGTAATATGAGTAATGGTGCGGATTATATTAATAAATTGTATTTTTGTCAAAAGATAAGGTTTTAGAAAAGGATTAATTTTCATACCTTTAAAATATGTTTTGTTTGATATCTTATCTCCTTATATAACTGGAACCTTTTTACTTGCATCTATGCCCTATCTTTGAAACATCACTTTAGACAAATTGGGTGAAATTTCCTTCCCATATTCATTCCAGGTTTTTACATTAATATTCCTATTGGATATATAATTGAAGATGAATTGTTTAAAGGACGTTTAATGCAATTGCACTTTACTATTTCTCGGGGATGGTGCAATGAGTTAAGAGCAATGACACTTTATATATGGACTGACACTTTATATATTTATAGCACATTAGTTGAGGTAGTGCATAAACCAGGTGCATTGACATTTTATATATTTCAAATATCCTTTTATCTTATCCTGTATGGAATGAAATAACATTTAAGAAAATTTAGTTAATCAAATTATGCACCTGCTCCTTCAGTAGAATCGTGCAATGTACTCCAAAAACATTTTAGCACCCACAATTTATACGCTCAGTTAAGCATTCCTTTGGAGATCGGGGTAATAATTCCTCGTAGATTGTTACTAGAAAAAATATCCACTTGAAATAATAATTAGCACATATTTCTTAATAAAATTCTCCCCAAAATTTTTTAACATCTCTGGTATGGATAGCTATGAAGGCCATCCAAAGTCATCGTTTGCACTTTGCATAAGTGTATCAAAAGAAACTTCACTTATAGAATGTGCTGGAGACCAGTATAAAATCAGAAAACTTAGAAAGATGTAAAAAAAATCTTTCCCAAAAAAAGTCAAGGTTTTTAATCAATGAGATAATTGTACTTCACAAATTTTGCTAAATATGGTTTTAATAAATGCCTTAAAGACATCTCTAGGACTTCCTGATATGAGAACTAATGTAAATGTACCCTGTGTTACCCAGCCTTAGGAGAATATAAACAAGTATGCTTCCTATTTAGGAAGCGTTATATTTTATATTTTCAATTATTATCAATAATGCTCTGGGTAAAGAATTTAGCTCTAATATTTATTTTGGATTGGAAATGTAGAAATCATATGAATTTAGTCTATGTCTTGAAAAATGATGCAGTTTACACGAAAAAGATTTTTTTATAAATATGTTGCATTGTACAAGAGATGTTTTACAAATTACATGAACTTTACAGTCGAAGAACTCATTGGGAGAATGACAACGTAGAAATACAACATGACAATGTATTTTAGGTTATGGTAATATTTCAAGCATTTAAGTTCTAGTCGTTTTCATAATGAACACTGTTGAAGAACAAGCACTTGCTGTTTAATGGAGTGGTTTCACACAAGGACTCTATGATCCAGCAAAAGGTGGAAACGCCAAAACATATCGGCCATCTTTCCAACTTGTACATGGATGGGGATTTGTATGGTGTGATAAAAAATCAGTGACATCTCTTCTGTGTGCTTCTTATTTCTTGTCTGGATTGGAAACGGGTGAAAGTTCTATATAGGCAGCACACATCGAAGGCACGTTGACTTCTTTTAGTAATTCACCAATTCTCAATCAGTGCACAAAAAAAAAGATGCCTGACGTGTTTCGGTGTTTCCGCCTTCTGCCGGACCATTGAGTCCTTTCATTTACCTCTTATATTTAAACTCACATGATAGCCCTTTTACTGTGTGTATTCCTCAAAAAAGACAACTAGGGCGTACATGCTCATAGACAATTTCCAACATTAAAAACATTGCCATATGGTATACCTTTCCTCTCCTGAGTACAATTGTGTAGTAAAGTACTTAATATTCGATTTGCATTACTGCAATGTATTGGTGAAGAAATCTTGTACATATGTGAAAATATTTTTTTTCCTTTTCCCTTTCTTTTTTTCATTTTATAATTTTTCAGTATTTCAATACCAGTTCTTTACTTATATTGAATCAACCTCTCTTGTTTATTGTATTGTACATATCCGGGTCCTTATTTTAAATTGATATGGATAAAGCTGTAAAGCAATCTTATTGTAAAGTACAACCATATCATTCTCCTTTAGTTTTCATTGTTTAGCTATGAACCCAATATTCCTATTGATCCAATAATAGAATTTTTTCTCCAAATGGTGAGTGAAAATACATTTCTTGACTGAAAAAGTCCACTAAAAAAAATTGTATATATATATATATATATATATATATATATATATATATATATATATTGTTTATGAGATTTCCCCCAATTCTAATAGCAAATCATCCGGCACTCCAAGGTAGGTTCAAAGAAGTCCTTTTATTTAATAAAAACGACAATTACATCGACGCGTTTCGGGAGTCACGCTTCCTTGCTCACGATACATATATATACATTATAGGATTATCCTTCATTTCCACAAATAACCATCCGCCACTCCAAGGTAGATTTTTTGACACTCGGTCTACATTATTCTCGACAAAGCTTTAAACATCAACGCGTTGCAGACTCATGCTGCCTTGTTCACGGTGTCAGAGCGACATTTTTTTCACATTAAAATACACTGCCAATAGTGAATAACACTGACAAAGGACACAACACAATGTATAAAAGGCTCTACCTCTCTCAATATGGCGGCCATACTTTAACATGTTCATTCTTTACCAGAGAGCGTGTTTTCTCAAAACTTTTATTTACCTATTTTGAAACCCACACTTCTAAGTTTCAATTAAAGTGACACTGCATATGTTTAAAACTCAAGGTAATTCACAAATGTAGATTACATATATTTTGCGGGCATATTAATTCCTCACTTTTTCTATTGCACAACATTTGTGAAAAAAACACATTTTAATTTTGATCAGTGCATGTCAAATATCTAAAGTGCAAGTGCAAAAAAATATTAGAAGTTTGACTTCAACAAACTATTATGGCAAGTGCCTGTTTGTATTGGGTGCACATTTTGACAATATATATATATATATTCACTGAAAAAACCATAGGTTTCAGGTCATATATAGTTAGGTGTTAGCATTTAAAAAAACATTGAAATTCACTCAAAAAACTATAAGTTTTGGTGGTGTTATAGTTAGCTGGACATTTTACTCATACAAAACCATTGAAATTGCTCCTATATAGTTAGTTGGACTAACTATATTTCGCGCACCCGCAATCCACTGCTGATGATGTCACATATTACATCATTCATGACATGGTCAGTGACATCACTGATGACATCACTGATGACATCATCCAGTGACTGTGTGTTTCTGTAAAGTTTAAATATGTTTTACATATTGAAGAATGAGTAGATGTATAAGTGTCTGGATGAAGGATTTAGTAGGTGCGTGACTGACTGTATGAGTGAGTGAGTGATTAAATGTGTCTTACTGAATGCATGGGTTAGTGACTAAACTGTCTGAATGTGTGCATCAGTATGTCTGCTGTTGTGTAAGATGCTGTATGTGTTGATCAGTAGCTATATGAGTGGCTATATGGGTCATTGATTGGTTGCCCAAGTATTTGTATATGAGACTGTGTCTGTGTGTGGGTGACTGGGAGGTGTGGAAACAGCTGTATGGGCGGTTTACTGTGTGCATTCGTGTGTTGGTGAGTGAATGTATATCTCAGTGCTACATGTCCAAGTAAGTACATATGTAAAACACAGTGCATGTGAGAGTTGGTATATATAAATGCCTATACATGAGAGCTAGTGATTATGCAAGTGGCTGTATGGATCAATGTGTACTTATATCAGTGATTGTTTAAGAGAGTAAGTATGTGTTAGTATATGTTTGAATAAGTAAGGTGTTGTGTGTATAACTGTATAGAGGAGGAAATGGGAGTGTGATTGATTTTTTGCATGACTGACTAGGTATGTGAGAAACTCCGTGGATGAGTGAAAGTGTGTGAGTGTCTCTATAGGTGTATAAGTGCATATGATAGTATTGTATTGATGTGTGACTGTATGTATGAGTGATTGTATGGGTGAATGAGTGGATGTGTGTGTAGACCTAGGTTATATTAAGGTTATATTAGAGTGTGAGGAGGTGCATCGTATTATCACATGAATGATATCATCAGTGATATGATCAGTGATGTCAAATGAGATGTCATCAGTGATGTCATCAGTGATGTCATTTGAGATGTCATCAGTGATGTCATCAGTGAGGTCACTGACCATGTCATGAATGATGTAATATGTGACATCATCAGCAGTGGATTGCGGGTGCGCGAAATATAGTTAGTCCAACTAACTATATAGGAGCAATTTCAATGGTTTTGTATGAGTAAAATGTCCAGCTAACTATAACACCACTAAAACTTATAGTTTTTTGAGTGAATTTCAATGGTTTTTTAAATGCTAACACCTAACTATATATGACCTGAAACCTATGGTTTTTTCAGTGAATTTCCAAGGTTTTTTAAATGCTAATACCTAACTATATATGACCTGAAACCTATGGTTTTTTCAGTGAATTTGCAAGGTTTTTTAAATGCTAATTCCTAACTATATAAGGCCTGAAACCTATGGTTTTTTCAGTGAATTTCAAAGGTTTTTTAAATGCTAATTCCTAACTATATATGGCCTGAAACCTATGGTTTTTTCAGTGAATTTCAAAGGTTTTTTAAATGCTAATTCTATTAGCGGATAACGTTCAAATATATTAATATCCTAGTGGGACCACCTGAGCACCCTAAGGGGTCAGGGTGTTTCTACCCTGCCCCCTTTTTGTGTTCTACACGTTTGTTTTTCTGCTTTTTTGTGCCTCAGTCTATTAAGACCCAAGATGGATGCCAACACTTCCTGGTTAGAAGTGTTGACAGCCAATGAGCATGCAGCTTTCTCGGGAAGGCATGCTGATTGGCTGTCACTGTCTGTCAACACTAGCACAAGATAGATGCCAACACCTCCTGGTTAGAAGTGTTGACAGCCAACGACCATGCAGCTTTCTCGGGAAGGCATGCTGATTGGCTGCCACTGTCTGTCAACACTCAAAACCAGGAAGTGTTGGCAGCCATCTTGTGCCTTGTTAGAACCAAGGCACAAGAAAGCAGTGAAACAAAGGTGTGAAACTCGCAAAGGGGCCAGAGTAGAATCACCCCGACCCCCTAGTCCAGCTCAGGGGGTCCCACAAAGACCCCAAAGGCAAAAAAATAAATAAATAATAATATATTTTTTTTGTAAATGTCGGGGTACGCGCACCGTGCGCGTACCCCGCGATTTAAAAAAATGTTTTTTTATTTTTTTGCCTTGGGGGTCCTCGTGGGACCCCCTGATCAGGCCTAGGGGGTCGGGGTGCTTCTACCCTGCCCCTTTTTTGAGTTCTACACGTTTGTTTTTCTGCTTTCCTGTGCCTCAGTCTACCGAGGCACAAGATGGCTGCCAACAGTTTCTGTTTTGGAGTGTTGACAGACATTGGCAGCCAATCAGAATGCAGCTCGCGCTCTAGAAGTAAGTGTACCGGTAAGCTCACCGGTAAGCTGCTATAGATATATACATTTTTTTTAACCTAAATTACTCACAATCCACTGGAGCACATATCTTGAGACATAGCAAAGGCACATCGGGCTACCAGTCCCTACAATTTTGCCAAGTTTGGTGAAAATCCATTCAGCCGTTCGAGCTAAAACTGCGACAGACCGCCCTATGGAAATTAACATGGGGAAAACACGTCTTGGGACCCCCCTTTTATCTCGGACCCCGCTTGACGGATCCCCCCCAAACTTTCAGGGAAGGACCGGAGCGCCGCGAGGCAAAGTTGCTGAAAAATTCAGGCAGATTCCTCAACCGCCGCCAAAGTTATTCCCAATAGAATGTTGCAATTTCCCTATGGAAATCAATCCTAACTATATATACCTACTGGCTATATCAATGCATATATATCACTAACCACGTCATGAGGGAAGTAATATGTAAGCTCATAAGCACTGCATTGTGGGGGAGACAGGTTATAGTTAGCTCAGGTAACTATAGCTACTAAATTTCTATGGTTTTGCACATGTGATATGTGAGCCTAAGTATAAAGTCCCTGTAACCTTTGTTTTTTTAAGTGAATTTCTAGGGTTTTTGTAAATTCTATTTCCCAAGCATAACATCCTGTAACCTTTGTTTTTTTTGTGAATTTCAATGTTTTTAATGCTTTTTTCTAATTTTAACAAACTGCGTAACCTTTAGTTTTTTTTATTAATTAGTATGGTAGTATGATTTTTTAGGGTTAGTTCATAACTATAACATTCCTGTATTCTTTGTTTTTTTAGTGAATGGTTCTGTAAGTAGAAGTGTGAGTGTCTGAGTGGGTTTATAAGTGTCTGAAAGTGTATCAGGAGGTCTGTGAGTAGATCTATGATTTGCTTCCTGAGTGGATGTGTGAGTGGATGTGTGCTTCCTTTGCAGAAGAAGTGGGGCACCTACTACATTTACATGTGTTAACTGCTTTCTGTTGAGGTTTAATTCCTGTAAAATGTCCATCAGCGCCAGACCAGAAGTTCCCTTACCTGTTTATTGGATAAGAATCCATGTTTTTGCACATAATGTCTATCCTCCTCAAATACTTTCTACTGGTTAGTTAGCAAGTGGTATCTCATTGAGTTAAGTTCCAGTGTATATTTTACTCTATAGTTATGTAATAAAGTATGAGGAAATGTTTTCTATGATGTTGTATCTATATAGCAATGTGATTGTTCGTTATGCCTTTTTCTACAGAAATGTGTGATAACATGATCCTGCTACAGAGAGGACAATGAAACTAGAAAGATGTAAATCTCCACTAAACAAGGCAACTTCCAATTCGCTGTATGAAGTAACTGCTTCTCTATTTGGTGTAGATGTATCTTATTGCTTGGTATGAGGAATGCACTTTGTAAAAATGGATGGGAAAAGTATTGGTGGGTCTTTTGATAAAGTGCCCATTGTTGGACCACAAAGTGGGAAGGGCATTGCATGTGAGCTTTGTTAGTGTGGTTGCGAGATGTGTAAAGTAATATATTGTTTATAATAATTGTTTTTCTTGAAATAAATTGGGAGTTGCTCACTCATTGCAAACTGTCACAGTGGGGTTGTGACTCCAGCGTGGTCTGGACTGAACTCAAACAGGTATAAAGGTTTTGTTTAGGGTAAGTGGTTTACTAATAAAGTAATAAAAGTAGTATAATGGGTGATGTGTGAGTGTCTATTACAAACATTTTGCAGAGAAATGTGTTTATGGTTCATGCAAAATCCTTAAAAAATGGTTTCTTATAGATTAGAATAGGACCTCACATATGAGAAATGCGAGGGTCCCACAGAGATTATTTGCAGTAATATTAGCGAGCTGCTTATGGACTAGAATATTGAAAGCACACATCACTATCCCTGAATATTAGATGCAAACACATTTAGAATTTGGATAGTGTACCTTTGCACTGTCAGTGACCTGGCCTAAGAGGGCATAAAATAGAATCATAAATTCAAAGCTAGCTGTTCTAAACAGGGGCTCCAAAAATATGTTTGGCCCAGGGCCCCTGATATTTTTAAGATGTCCCTGACACCCTTTCCCAAAAAACATTATTACCTGGCTCTGAGAAGAAGTATTCATGTGGAACATCTTCCATGATGAAACACCGGCAGACCATCCACACAAATCGCCTTCTCAGAGAGGAAAGAGAAAGTAAAAGGAGAGAGTGGGGATTCTGCAGGAGAAACACCTCATCAGCTACTCTGTTGCCAACTGAACCACCTGCGACTATTCCAGAGTTTGCTGCAATTAGCCATCATTGTTTAAAATGCAAAACTATTTTATGTTTAAGGGAGCAATCAATCCCTGCAATTTTGCAAAGTATAAATTATCACAAATGTTCATTAAATTGGAGAATTACATAGTATATATATGTATTAGTGAGTGTACTTCTTGTTCTTTGTTTTAGTGTGTGAGTTAGAGTATAAATATTTGACTGGACATGTGAGTAAATCTATGTGTGATTGAGTGGGTAGGAAAGTGGTTGTATGGGTGTGTTACAAGGTGTATGAATGCCTGTATGAGTGAGTGTGTTACTGTGTGAGTGGGTAAATGGGTGAGTGAGAGGGTGAATATTTATGGGGGAGTGAGTAGCTGTGTGAGGTAGGTATATATATGAGTGAGTGGCTGTGTGACTGCTATATGGGTGATTGAGAGGGTGCATGACTGCCTGTTTGGTTGAGTGAATGGGTGTTCAGTGGCTTTATTGATCAATAAGTGGGTATGTTAGTGGTTATGTGAGTGAGTGACTGGTTGGATGGCTAAAGAGTGACTGGATAAGTGCTTTTATGACTGAGTGAGAGGGTGGTTGAGTGGCTGGATGAGTAAATGAGAGGCTGTATGAGTGGCTATATGTAAGATTGAGATGGTGGATAAGTGGCTACATGTGAACCCTCTTTCCTGCTGCATATTTGTTGGGGAGAAAGGTGGGAAAATTAGTGAAATGAGGAGGTGTGCCAACATTTAGCCAGCACCACTCCTGAGGAGAGGCAGGCATTATGGCCCCCTCTTTTGCAAATCCTCCATCTTACAATGGTGGGAAAGCAACCTATCAGTGCTAGGGTAGTGCCCCTTCCTACAGGAAGTGATCACTTAGAGGGTGTAGACACTCTAAAGGTAGGTAGCCCAATAGGGACTACCTGTCTCCTCTACTATTTAGGTGGCATATCAGGACCTTGCAACTAATATTTGATGGACGCAGAGAAGAAAAGGACAGAGAAGAGCTGCTGACCCACGGACTGAACTAATAACACCACTGGGTTTAGGCTCCCAACAGTAAGGCCAAGCCTTGAATCAATAAAGAATAAGTATGGGCAAATTTTGCGCATTCGCGGTCTGCGAATTCGTGCAAAATGGCAAAAAATCCGTGAGTTCGCAGATTTTCCCACAAACTTGAGGATTTTTTTGCCATTTGCACAAATGTGACCACGTGTGTCTGTAACTTTGCCACCGCGCCGAAAGGCACCGAGGTCCCTCGAGTGAGCTGTCCATCATAGTGAGGAAAGGGCGGGAAGACGTTGCATACCCTAGTGTGTGTGTTGCAGGGCCAAATGGGCGGGGCTTCAATGCGAGTTCACATGCCTCTTGTTTATAAAGGTTCAGCGACCGATCAGAGCAGCAGATGAGGAGAAAGCAGCCTCCTGGTCACTGGAAGTACACGGAGATTGCGCTCGAGAAACTCGTGAATGCAAAGACCTCCATCAAGGATTACATCAAATTGCAGGCGGTAGATATGGGAAGGAAGCACACCTGCCTAGCCTCGACTGTGCTCACTAGTTGTTTGGGTGCCGAGGTCCCTCGAGTGAGCTGTCCATCATAGTGAGGAAAGGGCGGGGAAACGCTGCATACCCTAGTGTGTGTGGGGCGGGGCTTCTATGCGAGTTCACATGCCTCTTTTTTATAAAGGGTCAGAGACCGAACAGAGCACCAGATGAGGAGAAAGCAGCCTCCTGGTCACTGGAAGTACACGGGGATTGCGCTTCAGAAACTCGTGGATGAAAAGACCTCCATCAAGGATTACATCTAATTGTAGGCGGTAGATATGGGGAGGAAGCACACCTGCCTAGCCTAGACCATGTTGACTAGTTGTTTGGGCGCCGAGGTCCCTCGAGTGAGCTGTCCATCATAGTGAGGAAAGGGCGGGAAAACGTTGCATACCCTATTGTGTGTGGGGCGGGGCTTCTATGCGAGTTCACATGCCTCTTTTTTCTAAAGGGTCAGAGACTGAACAGAGCACCAGATGGGGAGAAAGCAGCCTCTTGGTCACTGGAAGTACACGGGGGTTGTGCTCGAGAAACTCGTGGATGCAAAGACCTCCATCAAGGATTACATCTAATTGTAGGCGGTAGATATAGGAAGGAAGCACACCTGCCTAGCCTAGACCGTGCTCACTAGTTGTTTGGGCTGATTATTTGAGCTTCAACTCATGCATGTGCAAAAAAATCCTCCCGCGAGCAAATTTGCAAATTTTCCGGCAATTTTGCGAGATTCGCGGATCGCGAAATTGCCGAAAATTGGCAAATTTCGCGAGCGGAATGGATTTTGTGCCCATACTTAATAAAGAACTATACACATGCCAATACTGTTACCTTATTGAAACTCACTTACTTTGGAGCAACCATATTGAGAATCCAACAACATGTGCCATGGACTGCTTTTTCAGTCTGAAATCAATCTTTTTCATTATTAGCTTTTTTCATATAAAAAATTATACATTAATTAATCATTAAACCTTTAAACATTGCACCTAAACAAAATTTTTTTACTTCATAAAATTTTCTCCATACATTCAACATTCTTGTATTTCTTCCACTCTCACATTCTCTTCATACTATATTCCCATTCGCTCAGTACACCACCACAATTCACCCTGTGTCCTTCAATTTCCTTTTTTGAGGTTTCTTTCAAACTTTTTAAATGCACGCCATAGAATACAACTTTAACACAAATGTTTTAGGTCTAAAAACTTAGACTTTGTTAAACACTCTTATGGCAAAACAAAAACTGGTCTGCGCATTTCAAACTCCTTCCGATTTTGGAGTTCTCATCAGGACCACAAAGCGGCAAAAAACAAACAAAAACTTTTAATATCCTTTTCAATGCCTAATTCCACCTCTAATAGTCAAAGTCGCTTACCTTCACTTATTCTAGCTCTCCCAATTTAGTGACAACCAACAATGGCATCTGTAACAAGATAAATAGAACCAGTCTAGAAATACATCCTTTTTCACTATCTACAAAGCCAATCCAAGAGATGAACCTTGAAAGTCAACTGAAAGATATTATATGCATTTTTGTCTTTTTCCCATTTGACTTTAATGGTGTGTAATTGCACACAAATGTAACTTATTGTGCGAAATATATTAATTCATAACTTTAAAAGTGCCTACTGTAGAATGAAGTATATAAAAATGTATATCATTTTTGCAAATTGGTCTCAAATGTATTCTTGAGTGTGTGTCTCATTTATTGTCTCTGTTAGAGCAACAAATTCTTAGCACTACACTCTAATAAGACTAACTGCTCACCCACACTAACACAAATAGAGCATTAGTATTATCTACTTTCGCCTCTGTGTACCTTTCTGGGTCTCACTGGACTCTCTTCATAGTGTACCTAATTTGTGTGAACTATATAAAGAGCCAGTGTCCTACACTGTATGAGTGGGTATATTCATGAGTGAGAGGGTGGATAAGTGGCTGTATTGGTTGAATAGTGAGTGGGTGAGTGAGTCAATGGGTGAGTGAGTGACTGGGTGACGGGCTGTATGAGGTAGGTAGTGGATGTGTGAGAGGCCATATGAGTGAGAGAGAAAGTGTATTAGTGTTTCTAAGGGTGATTGAGTGGTTGTTGGGGATTTGTATGAGTGAGTGGGTGGAGTGGTTGTATGACTGAGCAACAGGGTGCATGAGTGACTGTATGGGTGAGTGAGTGGGTGCATGGCTGCCTCCACAAATGAGTGAGTGGGAATGTTAGTAACTCTATAGATGGATGGGTAGCTGTGTGAGTGGATGTACGTGTGAGTGAGTGGCTGCATGACTGCTATATGGATGAGAGAGACCGTGCACCAGTGCCTGTATGAGTGAGTGACTGGGTGTTGACTGGCTGAATGGATGACTAGGTGGGTGTGTTAGAGGCTGTGTGAGTGAGTGGCAGGTTGCACTAGTGAATATAGGGGTAAAGAGTGGGTATATGAGTGGCTATATGTATGAATGAGAGGGTGGACAAGTGGTTGGATTGGTAAAAGAGTGAACGTGTGAGTAACTCAATGGGTGAATGAGTGGCTGTGTGATTGGGCTGTGTGAGTATGTTAGTGGATGTGTGAGAGGCTATATGAGTGACTGAAAGGGTGTATGAGTGAGAGGATGCAGGAGTACCTCTATGGTTGACTCAGTGCCTATATGGATAAGTGAGTACCTGTATGGTGAGTTAGAATCAGTTGCAAGAGCTTATAACAATTGCACTCAGTTGAATGTGAATTTCCCAGCATACGTACCTGATAAAATAAACTGGGGGGAAGGGATATCAACTACTTTTTATACATGAAGACCCTCTGTATGCCTATGTCAAAGAAATATATCTGTAGCACTGGATGCATCTTGATACATCTAAACACATATCAGCCCAAAGCCTGCTGTACAAGAAAAATAAATATTAGTTAGTATTTGACTCACAATCTTTAGGAAATATTATACATTGCTCATGCTGTAACAATATATCACAGTAAATTAAAATATTGTATTTTCCCTTTTGACTGTTCTCAGCTTTCATACTTTTACACAATATGCAATCGACTATATTGAACAGTCGGGAAAAAGAATCGTATGGATTGCAGAAAACAAATCATAACTGTACAATACATCATTCTAAATAAGTGACAGTATTCATAGCACTCACTACAATTTGTTAAACCGTTATTTTACCCACACTTACTACAGTAATGTACACACATTTACCTCAAAGCCTTTCATTTTATTATTATATCTGGTACACAGCTACTAATAAATGTAATCTACAGTTGGTTTTTGGAGAGCCTTTACAAAATTTGACCTTCAGTAGGTCGAGTAATATGCAGAACGATCATCAGTTTTATAGAAAAAATACATTGAATTACTTTTTTATCCAGAATGTTGGTTTGGTTGAAGAACATGAGGTGCCGAATTTGAAAGTTAGTTTTGGTGTCAATTGAAGTTTGCTGTGATTCCATTGTGTCTATTGTGCCATTGTATTCTATTGCAGCATTTTATAAGAGTGTGTAGTACCCACATGCTATATTAACTTCTTTGTGTAAGACAAAAGCACTGTTGACTTTTGAACAACTCTTTGTAGACATCATCGCTGAAAAGGCTGAATGATGTCTAAAACAGTGACGAACCACGTGCAAGGAAGAATATTACTTTTTACATAAAATGCTCCTTAGAACTTTGGTTGAAGAAACAAGAGGTAACCATGTTGCAGTTTGAGGCAGTATAGGGTTCAATTTAAGGTTGCTGTCATTGTATTCTGTGTATCAACCTTCAGTCTTAAAATGCACAGTGTAGTGTCCAGAAGTTATGTTAACTCCTTGAAAGATAACAGCTAGTTCTTCCAGAAATTGGCATTTGTCTTGCTTTGAAGTCTGTAATTTTGGTTTCCAGTTTAGATCCATCTGCTCTGCATCATTGTAACATTAATATAAGGTATTTCCCAGTTCTTTGTAGATGCAATATGGACATTAGATCTGACCTACAATTTGGGCAGGACATATTTTGATTTGCGTTTTTAATCAATCTGTCAAAAGGCAGTTTGGCAATCTGGTAGTGTTACTTACACAAATAGATCAGAATTTATTTTAGTGGTGGTTGTAAATGAGCAATCTTCATAGCCGTGGTTCTATTTCTAACTCAGTCCAAATATGTTATTAGTATGTCCTCCTTCTTCCAAAACTCTAAGCATGTCAATTATGAATTCTTGTATCTCTTGTTGACTGCTGAAAGTGAATATTAGTGATCCTCTACATATATCTAAACATTTTCTAATGCCCGAATCAAAATGTATTACAGTTTGGTCACTGAGTAAACATGGGAGCAAATGATACAGTACAGAACACAATCTCTTATCTTGTTTTTCTCCAATGTGAAATACAAGATATGGTAAATAAAACAGTACATTGAGAGCAACATTTACCTAGTAGTTGACACATGAACTGTTTTCAAACTGGTATCCTACAATATCTCCCACTTTTTCGAGTTTTTCGTTCTTTAAATACAGTATTTCCAATATTAACAAACGCTGCATTTACACTTAAAACTTGTGACTAACGGACAATTATAGCATACGCTAAGGAGAGTGGGAACTGCTGGTCTTTCACTAGCAAAGAATGTACAACACATTGACCAATATGTTTAATGACATCAATCTGATCCAAATTTATGCCTAAGTAATCAATGTCATCATTATTTGGAAATTTAATTAAATCAACATATTTTCCCATAGCACCATTTACTAATCCTTCCTACACATTTAAATTACACCGCAAACTAGCTCTACACTGTTTGCCATGCGTAAACACTTTTCTAAGCCTGCAGTCCTTGATGCAGACTGCTCCAAAAAATCCTATTTTGCTTGTAGTTTCTCAGTTAGTAGAATTGTTACTCCCTGGTGTTCCATTTTATTAATTGCTGTAATTTCCAAAATATCTTCTTTCTTCAGCTTAAGAAATTGCTCCCTGAAGTTAGAGCACTCTTGAAGTGTAGGCATTAAACAGACTAGACTTTTGTTTTGTCCAATGAAATTATACATTAGATGTGCTGCTGTGTTGTCAGATGGAAATAGTGATTTGGTAAATCGACTTTCCAAAGTCAGTTTCCTCTCCTTTGTCAGAGCTCCAACTCTAATGTCCTTTAGAATATGTTCATATTCCACTTCAGATGTTTAACTCCTATTCTTCACTATCTCCTTGTATTCAAAGTGTAACCAAATATTTACATTGCCAACACTTCTTAAAGAACTTCTTGTTTCATCAAGCAGAAGTGCCTTAAAAACAGGCTGCCATTTCACAGGGGTGAGATGCAGTAGGTCACAATTGAATGCTTTCCTCCAATGAGCACATCATATCATGGGGCATGTTTGCAAGCCTCTCTCACCATAGGATTGTCACTTTTTGCGACGTTCCTGTGCGATAATCCCTTTGTCTTATTTACAAGGTGGCATTAAGCCACTTAACATGGCATAACGCCGTAGTTGTAAATAAGGCCCCCTTTCACACCACACTCAGCGTGAAAGGGTTGTGCAATGGGTGTTGCAGTAGGCGGTCTTCCACAACACCCATTGATTTTGAGGCTGTCCCCTATTTACAAGGGTGGCATAAATAGGAGGCAGCGCCAAAATTAAGACCAGGGAAAACCTGGTTTCAACATGGCAAAATGAGGAGAAATGGTTCATTTCTCCTAGTTTTTGCTGTTTCTATGTGTGCTTCTGCATCACACATAGAAACAGCAAATCGAATGATTGTGTATGTACAGGATGGTGTCCCTTCCTGCACATAAACAATAATTCCCCCCTACGCAGACACCCTTGCACTATGGTGCAAGAGTGCCTGCATATGCACTAGGCAGTTAGATTTAGCATAATCGCTAGGGGAATCACAAGGGTGCACAACATTCTTGTGCATACGGTGCATCCCTGCATTTTCCTAATGCGAAGCCTGCCGGTAAACAGACATAATATCGACTACAAAATATCGAATGCACATAATATCGAGTACAAAATATAGGCTGGACAAAATATCGAATGGACAGAATATAGACATCAAATATATCGTTTTGAAGGTAAGTAATGTAATATCGAATGTTAAAAATATAGAAAGTTAAAATATCGAAGTATATAATATAGGTTATTAAAATTATCGCATTTTTTATATTATCGAATTTTTTATAGTGTTTGTTATGTTATTATATGTGTGAAAAGTGTGTATTTATGTTATAATTAATTTTAATTAATTAATTTAGTTTTTTTATTTTTTGCGTAATTTAATTCTGTAGCGGGTTGTGGGTTTATAGGGGAATAGGGTGGGAAGTAATTTAATTATAATTAATTAAATATGTAAATATATATATTGGTATTCATTTTTAATTAATTATTAATTAATGTATATTTGGTAATTAACTACATTTTAATTGGCAATTAATTTTAATTAATTGATTAATTGCTATTTATGTTAATTTTACTAATTTATTTTCTGTAGCGGGTTGTGGGTTAATTGGGGAATTGGGTGGGAAGTAATTTATTTATAATTAATTAAATATGTAAAAATATTTATTGGTATTTTTTTAGAATTAATTGTTAATTAATTTTTTATGGGTAATTAATTAAATTTTAATTGGCAATTAATTTTAATTAATTGATTAATTGCTAATTATGTTAATTTTACTAATTTATTTTCTGTAGCGGGTTGTGGGTTTATAGGGGAATTGGGTGGGAAGTAATTTATTCATAATTAATTAAATAATTCAATTTATTTAATTGTATTTAATTTGAATTAATTGTTAATTATTTGTAATTGTTAATTAATTAATTGTTAATTTGTAATTATTTGAATAGGTAACTAATAGTAAAAATTAATTGTAATTTGTAATTTTAATTGATTAATAATTATATTATATTAAATTGGTAATTACTTTTAATTCATTTTTTATAGTTATCAATTTATATTTTTTTAAATAATATGAGAAGTATTTACTTTCCCTTCTGTTGCACTCTCTGGAGTGGGAATAGTAATTTTTACCCCTACGCTATCCAACGCTTTCCCTACTGTTGCACTCTTTGGAGTGGGAATAGTAATTTTAACCCCTACGCTATCCAACGCTTTCCCTACTGTTGCACTCTTTGGAGTGGGAATAGTAATTTTAACCCTTACGCTATCCAACGCTTTCCCTACTGTTGCACTCTTTGGAGTGGGAATAGTAATTTTTACCCCTACGTTATCCAAAGCTTTCCCTTCTGTTGCACCCACTGGAGTGGGATTAGTAATTGTTACCTCTACGCTATCCAACGCTTTCCCTACTGTTGCACTCACTGGAGTGGGAATAGTAATTTTTACCGCTACGCTATCCAACGCTTTCCCTACTGTTGCACTCATTGGAGTAGGAATAGTAATTTTTACCCCTACGCTATCCAACGCTTTCCCTACTGTTGCACCCACTGGAGTGGGAATAGTAATTGTTACCTCTACGCTATCCAACGCTTTCCCTACTGTTGCACTCACTGGAGTGGCAATAGTAATTTTTACCCCTACGCTATCCAACGCTTTCCCTAGTGTTGCACCCACTGGAGTGGGAATAGTAATTTTTACCCCTACGCTATCCAACGCTTTCCCTACTGTTGCACTCACTGGAGTGGGAATAGTAATTATTACCCCTACGCTATCCAACGCTTTCCCTACTGTTGCACTCTTTGGAGTGGGAATAGTAATTTTTACCTCTACGCTATCCAACGCTTTCCCTACTGTTGCACTCTTTGGAGTGGGAATAGTAATTTTTACCTCTACGCTATCCAACGCTTTCCCTACTGTTGCACTCTTTGGAGTGGGAATAGTAATTTTCACCCCTACACTATCCAACGCTTTCCCTACTGCTGCACTGTTTGGAGTGGGAATAGTAATTTTTACCCCTACGCTATCCAACGCTTTCCCTACTGTTGCACTCTTTGGAGTTGGAATAGTAATTTTTACCCCTACGCTATCCAATGCTTTCCCTACTGTTGCACCCACTGGAGTGGGAATAGTATTTTTTACCCCTACGCTATCCAACGCTTTCCCTACTGTTGCACTCTTTGGAGTTGGAATAGTAATTTTTACCCCTACGCTATCCAACGCTTTCCCTACTGTTGCACCCACTGGAATGGGAATAGTAATTTTTACCCCTACACTATCCAACGCTTTCCCTACTGTTGCACTCACTGGAGTGGGAATAGTAATTTTTACCCCTACGCTATCCAACGCTTTCCCTACTGTTGAACTCTCTGGAGTGGGAATAGTAATTTTTACACTTCCGCTATCCTAAGGTGATAATATTGGATATTATTTAATTATGTTATGTTACTATATATATATGTTTTAACAAATATGATAGTAAAACATTTTTTTATAACTTTCATTAATTATTTAATTATTATAAGGTAATTTAAGTATTTTTAAGTATATTTTAGTAATTAATTTTTGATATTAATTTAATTGAACATTGTTTTTAATAAAGTCGATATTTTTATAAACTATATTTTTGTAAACAATATTTTTTACTCGATATTTTTGTACTTACCTGTTTGTAGATACAAAGTCGATATTCTGTCTGTCGATATTTTGTCGCCGATATTTTTGATAGTCGATATTATGTCCCTCGATATTATGTCAGTGATCCAAGCCTGCCATTAGCAATTTTTGCTTAATGCAATGCTTTGCCATTCTGTTGTGAATATGCCCCTGTTTTTTAAATCTGCTGCATTCTTAAATGTATGAAGACAAGCATTAAGTTGACAACCATGCTCACCTCATCAGTGATGACCAAAAGCTTCAGTTTCTTCAAAGCTCTTGACACCTCATGACAAGCTTCACCAGATAACTTCTGGTATTCCAGTTTATTGTCATGTTCAAAAGGTTGTTCAAGTAGTCGGTGTAAAGTAGTACCTTTAATGTTGTGTGCAGCTAATTCAGTTGGTGCTGTTACTACAGATGATACATTTGATTCTGTAGTCCTCTTTAGAAAAGCTGTGAGAACTTACTTTAATTATAGCACTTTTCCCAGTTCCAGCTTGACCACTGCTGTATAGTAAACATTCTTTCTTCTAGTGCAAGAATTCATGCTCTATTTTATTTTTTACTTCAATACACATTTAATTTTGTTCATCGTTCAGTTGTGCTACTAAGTGTTTGAAATCTGCACTTTACTCTCTTGCTTGTTTCATTGCATTCTCTACCTCTCTCATCGCTGTGGCTGCCTCATTTTTAATAATTGCTTGTCTCAGTGGATCTTGACTCAGTGGTGCAGAACTTTGGTGGCTTTGTGAACTCTCCTCAGCTGCTTCAGCATCAATGGTTTCTTCCTGTCCAATTACATCTTTCAACATTTGCAGATAGTTTAAAAATACTAAACACATAATGCTGTCTTTTATAGCACTGAAAGAGTCTTTGTAGCACTCGTAGACTCCAAGTTGTTCTGATGATTCAGCATACCAAGGTTTGAATAGTTGCGGAAGTTCCAAGTAGAAAACTCTCTTCTGTCTGCAGTTTGACAACTCTGTTTCCTTTGCTATGTCTCACCAAACAACCATCACATCCAACTACTGTATATTTCCCTTCTTCAATGTTTTCTGTCTCATTCCTTTTGCATCAGTAGTTTTGAAGTACTTCATAAAGGCATTCATATGTCTTCTAAATGTGGACTTCTTTTTGGATAGTGTGTGTCCAACATATTTGTCTTAACAGTGTCTGTACTTTCGGGTCAAACACTGGTAGATACTGAATTTCTGGGAAAGACTTAAAATCTGTATTCCAGGTACTTGCTAGGCCTAGACTTACGCAAACAATTCCCCTTGACTTTGAGAACAAACTGGCTGAGCTCAGCAGGTCACCTCACTCATAGGGACCCAGCGCCCTATGGGGAAGCTTTTTCAAGCTGAAGCTGTACAATTTCTTAGATAGACTTGTTTCTGTGGGAGCTGAGGAGGAGGGGGATGATGGTGGGATGATCCTGCACAGAGAGCACAGCCCCTCCCTATCGCCTCTACGAGCACTGCCGGTCACTGACTGAGTGGTTTCCAGGTGAGCATGAGCGCAAGCTAAAATGCTGAGGCTTTACAAGAAGCATCTGTCATTGAAAAAGACGTACCGATGTGGCAGCTCCATTACTTAGTTTACTGTGTCCAGACATCGCACATATTTACTTGCGGTCTTCCATGAAGTGCAGGCAGCGGTCCGTGACTTGGGTTCTGTCCCTTGCTGAGTAGCTGAAGCATGGTGCCGCCATGAACCAGCACACTCAGGAGAGGGCTTGGCACTCGTAGGGCAGCACAGATGTGCTTGGAGCTGAGCCGCAGGAGAAGGAAGGTGGTGTCCTCCGTTCACCCTCTGATGCTAGGGAGGCCACGCCCTCCTTGGTGGGACATCCAAAATTGAAATTACACCTTACTACAGGCATGTATGGAGGAATCTCTGGCAGCTGGCAAAGTAGCCTCTTTAGAGGATGTGTTAATGGTGGTGGCTTCCATAGGAAGGATTGCCACACCTAATGTTGCAGCAGAATTGACTAAAGGTAGCATTGTATCAGGGGTGAGTGCTTTGGGAACTCAATGAGGCTGGCGATCAGTCATTTGTGGAACCTGCAGGTAATTTAGAGGCTGCTCTTCAGGTTGAAGTAGCAGAGGTGGCAGACAGGAATGTGAGTACTTTGGGTTTGACTGCCACATTGTTGGGGGAAAACTTTGATGGAAAGGAGAGAGATACGACTGCCGCCTCCTTGGAACTGCAATTACCTAATGACATTGTAGCCAGCAAATCATGTTCAATATCAAATGTTGTTGCACCTGCATCAGCGTCAGCACCAGTAGCTGCCAAAGTAGACTTCATTGCTGGGGCACAGGAGGTAGACTTAAGGACAGCCATAAGTCCGGGCCATATTGAAGAAATTGCTATTTTATCAGTAGTAAGGCAATGGTCTACGAGCCGAGGGAACTCTAAAAGGCAGAACGTGGCATTGAAAGGATCCCTACAAGGTAAAAGCAAGGCCATCCAAGCTAAAAATCATACAGCTAGTGCCAGCTTTAAGGGAAGCCCCCTGCAAGACTGGATAATGTTGAAGGGCAAGGTGAAAAGCAATAGTATCTCACTTATCCACTGCTAACGCAGAGGCTCAAGCGAACCCAAAGGGGAGCAGGGTGCAAAATCTTCAGATCACTTCAGCAGCTTTTTCCGCCACGCTCACAGGCCCATCTTCAGTTCCTCACCCCAGCCTCTTTAGTAGCCAGTCATCCAGCTCTTCCACCTCTGGAATACTTGAAGATTATCCGATCAGTGATGGCCCTCAGAAGCCTGATCTCTTGGCAATACTGCATCATCTACACGCCCAGCAGGCTGAAGTGCAACAACAGCAGGAAGAAGCACAGCAGTTTTATATACAAATTAGAGCTGATAATTCTGCAATTCAGCAATTTATAGCAGAGGTCACTAGGAAAGTAACTGTTTTGACTACAGAGATGTTAGAATTGCAGCAGCGGGTGGTGGATGTAGAAGAGGTTGGATCAGCTACTACTAAATCAGTATGGGATTACTATGATCCGCTGGCGCTGATGCAGTTTAAAATTTCAGATATTGAAAATCACTAGAGGAGGAAAAGCTTTCAAGTGTTTGGTATTCCTGAAGGGAAGGAGGGAAATGACCCCAAACAGTATATTATGCACTTGTTTGGAAAAGCCTTTCTCGATCTCATAAGATGAGATTAAAACATTCAGGCCCACATGCATCAAAGCAAAAACCGGTCACAAATGGGCAGATTCTCAGAATCTGCCCCTTTTCGACCGGTATTTTTGCATTTGGGATACATCATCCCAAATGCAAAAATCACAATTTAAGTAATCTCTAAATTGTGAATACTCAAATTGTCATTGCATTTAAGGAATCTCAAAAAGAGATTCCTTAAATGCAATGCATTAAACAAAAAAACTAGTGATATCGCTAATAGGGGTAGCAAATTACCATGAAGTTGAACTTCATGGTAATTTGCAAAAACTTTGAAAAATGGACTAAAGTGCATTTTTCAAAGTTCCAGAGATGTACTCACAGCTTGTTTCCTTCCCAGTGTAAGAATTGGCTTTTGTAGTCTGGTCTGCCCTGTTCCCATGATGCACTGGGCCAGGGACAGACTAATTTGCATACAGCCAGGTTCTGAAACTGGGATGGTGCAATGAGCTAAAAAACGGTGTTGGATCTAGCCCTGATCTCTTGACTGGGTGAGAGTACTCTGCTTAATTCAGAGACTCTGTCCATCACCACCCCTTGTTGTAAATAATTTTGTCCACCCTAAGCGTGGAAGGGTATACTCAGATGTGAGTCCCTTGCTCATTGCACCATCAGGATTCACGCAAGCCGGGCCGAAGACGGCTGAAATGCCAGAAACCGGTCCCCGGAAGCTTGTTTCCTTCCCAGTGTAAGAATTGGCTTTTGTAGTCTGGTCTGCCCTGTTCCCATGATGCACTGGGCCAGGGACAGACTAATTTGCATACAGCCAGGTTCTGAAACTGGGATGGTGCAATGAGCTAAAAAACGGTGTTGGATCTAGCCCTGATCTCTTGACTGGGTGAGAGTACTCTGCTTAATTCAGAGACTCTGTCCGTCACCACCCCTTGTTGTAAATAATTTTGTCCACCCTAAGCGTGGAAGGGTATACTCAGATGTGAGTTCCTTGCTCATTGCACCATCAGGATTCAAGCAAGCCGGGCCGAAGACGGCTGAAATGCCAGAAACCGGTCCCCGGAAGCTTGTTTCCTTCCCAGTGTAAGAATTGGCTTTTGTAGTTTGGTCTGCCCTGTTCCCATGATGCACTGGGCCAGGGACAGACTAATTTGCATACAGCCAGGTTCTGAAACTGGGATGGTGCAATGAGCTAAAAAACGGTGTTGGATCTAGCCCTGATCTCTTGACTGGGTGAGAGTACTCTGCTTAATTCAGAGACTCTGTCCAACACCACCCCTTGTTGTAAATAATTTTGTCCACCCTAAGCGTGGAAGGGTATACTCAGATGTGAGTCCCTTGCTCATTGCACCATCAGGATTCAAGCAAGCCGGGCCGAAGACGGCTGAAATGCCAGAAACCGGTCCCCGGAAGCTTGTTTCCTTCCCAGTGTAAGAATTGGCTTTTGTAGTCTGGTCTGCCCTGTTCCCATGATGCACTGGGCCAGGGACGGATTAATTTGCATACAGCCAGGTTCTGAAACTGGGATGGTGCAATGAGCTAAAAAACGGTGTTGGATCTAGCCCTGATCTCTTGACTGGGTGAGAGTACTCTGCTTAATTCAGAGACTCTGTCCATCACCACCCCTTGTTGTAAATAATTTTGTCCACCCTAAGCGTGGAAGGGTATACTCAGATGTGAGTCCCTTGCTCATTGCACCATCAGAATTCAAGCAAGCCGGGCCGAAGACGGCTGAAATGCCAGAAACCGGTCCCCGGAAGCTTGTTTCCTTACAAGTGTAAGAATTGGCTTTTGTAGTCTGGTCTGCCCTGTTCCCATGATGCACTGGGCCAGGGACAGACTAATTTGCATACAGCCAGGTTCTGAAACTGGGATGGTGCAATGAGCTAAAAAACGGTGTTGGATCTAGCCCTGATCTCTTGACTGGGTGAGAGTACTCTGCTTAATTCAGAGACTCTGTCCATCACCACCCCTTGTTGTAAATAATTTTGTCCACCCTAAGCGTGGAAGGGTATACTCAGATGTGAGTCCCTTGCTCATTGCACCATCAGGATTCAAGCAAGCCGGGCCGAAGACGGCTGAAATGCCAGAAACCGGTCCCCGGAAGCTTGTTTCCTTCCCAGTGTAAGAATTGGCTTTTGTAGTCTGGTCTGCCCTGTTCCCATGATGCACTGGGCCAGGGACAGACTAATTTGAATACAGCCAGGTTCTGAAACTGGGATGGTGCAATGAGCTAAAAAACGGTGTTGGATCTAGCCCTGATCTCTTGACTGGGTGAGAGTACTCTGCTTAATTCAGAGACTCTGTCCATCACCACCCCTTGTTGTAAATAATTTTGTCCACCCTAAGCGTGGAAGGGTATACTCAGATGTGAGTCCCTTGCTCATTGCACCATCAGGATTCAAGCAAGCCGGGCCGAAGACGGCTGAAATGCCAGAAACCGGTCCCCGGAAGCTTGTTTCCTTCCCAGTGTAAGAATTGGCTTTTGTAGTCTGGTCTGCCCTGTTCCCATGATGCACTGGGCCAGGGACAGACTAATTTGAATACAGCCAGGTTCTGAAACTGGGATGGTGCAATGAGCTAAAAAACGGTGTTGGATCTAGCCCTGATCTCTTGACTGGGTGAGAGTACTCTGCTTAATTCAGAGACTCTGTCCATCACCACCCCTTGTTGTAAATAATTTTGTCCACCCTAAGCGTGGAAGGGTATACTCAGATGTGAGTCCCTTGCTCATTGCACCATCAGGATTCAAGCAAGCCGGGCCGAAGACGGCTGAAATGCCAGAAACCGGTCCCCGGAAGCTTGTTTCCTTCCCAGTGTAAGAATTGGCTTTTGTAGTCTGGTCTGCCCTGTTCCCATGATGCACTGGGCCAGGGACAGACTAATTTGCATACAGCCAGGTTCTGAAACTGGGATGGTGCAATGAGCTAAAAAACGGTGTTGGATCTAGCCCTGATCTCTTGACTGGGTGAGAGTACTCTGCTTAATGCAGAGACTCTGTCCATCACCACCCCTTGTTGTAAATAATTTTGTCCACCCTAAGCGTGGAAGGGTATACTCAGATGTGAGTCCCTTGCTCATTGCACCATCAGGATTCAAGCAAGCCGGGCCGAAGACGGCTGAAATGCCAGAAACCGGTCCCCGGAAGCTTGTTTCCTTCCCAGTGTAAGAATTGGCTTTTGTAGTCTGGTCTGCCCTGTTCCCATGATGCACTGGGCCAGGGACAGACTAATTTGCATACAGCCAGGTTCTGAAACTGGGATGGTGCAATGAGCTAAAAAACGGTGTTGGATCTAGCCCTGATCTCTTGACTGGGTGAGAGTACTCTGCTTAATTCAGAGACTCTGTCCATCACCACCCCTTGTTGTAAATAATTTTGTCCACCCTAAACGTGGAAGGGTATACTCAGATGTGAGTCCCTTGCTCATTGCACCATCAGGATTCAAGCAAGCCGGGCCGAAGACGGCTGAAATGCCAGAAACCGGTCCCCGGAAGCTTGTTTCCTTCCCAGTGTAAGAATTGGCTTTTGTAGTCTGGTCTGCCCTGTTTCCATAATGCACTGGGCCAGGGACAGACTAATTTGCATACAGCCAGGTTCTGAAACTGGGATGGTGCAATGAGCTAAAAAACGGTGTTGGATCTAGCCCTGATCTCTTGACTGGGTGAGAGTACTCTGCTTAATTCAGAGACTCTGTCCATCACCACCCCTTGTTGTAAATAGCTACAGAGATATGAAACAGGGTTGGGTTCAGGCACGAGCCCTGGGGCACTCCCTTGTTCAAGTGTACAATGCGTGACTTTAAGGAGTCCAAACAGACTTGTTGTGTTCAATTTGTAAGGATGTTGCAGAGCCAGTGTAGAGCCAGGCCATGCTGCCAAGACTCATGAAGCCTACAGATTAAGATGGGATGGGAGACCATGTCAAATGCCACTGACAGATCCAGCAGCACCAACATAATTGGGGTACCTTTGTCAAGAGAGAGCCTAATGCTATCAGCCACAGCCAACAGAACACTCTCTTTGGTGGAGCTCTCTGAAACCAGATTGTGAAGAATCCAGGATGTAATTTTTCTCAAGAGAGGCATTAAGTTGTTTATTGATAAACCTTCCCAGAGATTAAGCAAGTAAAGGTAACAATGAGATCGGCCGATGGTTGGTGGAAAAAGTAGTATTTGCTGTGGATTTCTTAAGCAACGGAGATACCAATGTGTGCTTCCATTCCTATGTCACTTTGGCTGCAGTCAGAGAGAGGTTGAATAAGTATGTGACTGCAGGTGATAGACAGGTTGCTAAGCTAGCAGCTATTGTGGGAGGGCAGGGATCCAGAGGTGAACCGTCTTTGTGTGGAATAGCGTAGCCAACATCTGAGCCTCAGAGAAGAGTGTAACTTTGCACAGGGTACCCATTGAATGGGGGTGATTAAGTACGAAATTGTGCTGAAAGCTACCAGGGATAGTTTACAGACATATAAATTGGCTCGATTTAGTCTTCAAAAATATTTGCTAAATTATCACAAAAATCCTGGGAGGCCATAATGGTGGCGACACAGGCACAGGGTTTCACAAAGTTATTTAATGCTTTAAAATGCTCTTAAGTGGAGTTCCCTGCTTTTTCAATTGAGATGGTTATGAAAGCTTTTCAGGTTGACCTGCACAGATTATGATAGACTCCAAGCCTGTACTGGTATTCTGCTTTGTCCTTAAGGGATTTAGTGGAGCGCCACCTACGTTCAAGGCATTTGCACTTTGATTTCTATTGACGAAGGGCATCTGAATACCACGGGGCAGAACTTCTAGAGGAGACTAGGGATGATATCTTGAGAGGAGCAATATAGTCTATAGAGGAATGGGACATTATCTCACTGGTACAACGGACACATCAGCTGCCCATGATTTGAGTTAGCAGCAGGTCTACAACCAGTCTACATTCTGCACACCCCGTTCAATTCTAGTCTACATAGCCAATTTTTTGCTAAGACAGGTGATTCAGTTGAAGGCACACCCTGCTCTTCCAGTTACCATAGATGCTATGTCCATCTTTCTCCATTTAGATCTTAGCAAACCCACAATGGACAGGTGATGGAAATTGTGCCAAATGATTGATCCTCTTAAGGCAGTAGCATGCAAGCTTTCCTGCAGGATCCAGCAAGGCTTAAAATACTTCATAATGGGTGGATTCAGATGTGTTTCAATGAGCAAGAATCGACAGTCGCACTTAATAATATAAAAGAGATAGCCAAGTGATGGAGACTTGGATTACTGAAATGTTGTTTATGACATTTTAATGCTAGAATATGCTATTCCTCTGATACAGTATGGGGTTGGTTGTCTACATAATGTTTTTTTAGTTGGCACGATTCTGCATTTACCTACACATTTACAATTCTTATTCCTTCCTATTTTTTGTACTGGCAGCATAAGCCAAGATGCTCAGAATTTGCCAGTGTGGGCAGTGGGAATGGGGACTCTCTCTGGGTTATTTTCTTCCATCAAGAGCCTGAGGCTGGAGGTGGTTTCCCTGGCCAGAAATGGGGGGACTTCGCGGCAGGTAGAGGTTAGCTTGGGGTAGGAGAGGGGTACCTTGTGAAGATACACTGATTTTAGGTTTTTCACTTGTCAGAAGAGGGGTTGAAAGACGGAGTAAAATAGTCCGAATATTCAGATTACTCAGAAGATGTGTAAATGTAAATGTAAATGAATTTATATAGCGCAAATCACCGAGCGGTTTCTAAGCGCTTGCTTAGGGAACCCGTCCTGGTATTCCCCTGTGAGATAACCCCGGCAGGGTATCCGCAAGGTGAAAGCCAGGCATCCCGCCGCGAGGGGCCGTTGTGGAGATTAAGCAAGCTATTGCCCAGAGTCGCAGAGTGTGAACCTGTGAATCAAGTAGGCACCGGAGCGAGAATTGTCGAGTCCATGGACATTTTAGGACTGAAGACCCCGCCGAGCCGGGAATTGAACCCTGGTCCCGGGCTGACCTCTGCTTCCAGGTCTGCCTCCTCTAACCAGTGAGCCACACTTCTTCTCTGTTACAATTTAATGGAGGCTTAAAAGTGCACGATCGCCAGGGCAGGGTGGGGTGATTAAGGTTTAAATCACACAATAATGTGTAGACTCAAGTGCATGTGCTGGACCGTATCTGGCCTGAAATCCTCCAATAAACAATGTTTGGTGCAAGAGGAGATGAGAGTATATAGTCCACATATAATTGCACTAACAGAAACACACCGAGCTTACAGAGACTGGCATCTGAGAAAACAACTAGGTTATAATTTGGTAGTACATATGGCTCAAACGGCTCTCCTATGAGGGGTCGAATACGGTAGGCAAAAAGCTTGGAATATAAGGTATTGAGGATGGTGTCTGATGCTAGGCGTAGAAAAATGATCGCTCAATTGATGGTGTATGGCCAGAAACTTGCTATGTGTAAAGTTTATGGGCCGAATGTAGGTGTCCCAGAGATTTTGGATACATTGTGCTTGGAATTATTGGATTGGTCTGGCAAAATGCTTTTAAATGGGGGACTTCAATTGCGTTATTGATTATGCTATAGACTCAACTAACCATTATGCTTCTTAAAGAATGGTTACATTGAGGCAAGCTATCTTGGAGCTTTCCTGGCTACATGGGTTTATAGATGTATGGAGGACATTATGTCCTACTCTGCCAGGGTATACGTATTACTCATCCCCGCACAAGCATTATTCTCAGTTGGAAATTATTTTTTTTGTTTTGTTTTTTTAAAACTTTTTTATTGACAACACGAGAGGCAAGAAGAAAAAGAAAAAAAATGAAAAACTAAAAGAAATGAAAAAAGAAAAAACAAGACATGGATCAAATCACAATGGGAACAATAAACAGTGTGGCGGAATAAATATACAAACAATTTCGTAAAAATAAAAAATAAAAGACATGGCGGGAAATTTTTCCCCTGAATATTCTAAATAGAAATACCTATATGAAACATTAGATTTTTAGATAACATTACCCCACATTTTTTCAAATTTCCTTAGAGACCGGACACCTCTGAGTTTAGCCAGAGCAGACTCCATAGAATGAATCTCATTAACTAATGACCACCACTCCATAATGTGAGGGGGTTGAGGAGAGATCCAAGCCCGAGCAATGGTCACTTTGGCACAGGATGATAGTATAGTAACTAAAACCTGCTGAGGGAGAGTGGCAGAGTGTATATCCAATAGTACTGTAGAAGCCGAGAGAATAGGTGGACTAGCCAATTTCAATTTCAAGACCTTGTCCAGAGCGGACCAAAACTCGGTTAAAACCGGACAGAAAGCAGCATATGTTCTAAATCGGCTGCTACTAAATTACATTTTGGACATTTAGTACGGTCGCTGAAAGAGATATTCAAAGGCCATTTGGAAATCCTTTCGGGGGTATGATACAGCATACATGTTGTTTTAAATTGCTGTAATCTCAAAATCGAAGATTGAACAAGATTATTGAGATTAGAGAGGGAGAAAGCAATTTGATTTAAAGATATGTTAAGTCCCAACTTAGAGCTCCATTTCTCAGCTAGTTTAGAACAATCACTGATCTTATAGGACGAGAGGCACCTGTATCCTTCGCTGATTAGAGATTTAGACTTAGATGAATAGAGACAGTTCCAAATATCAGAATCTAAACTTAAGCATATTTTTGTTTTTCAAACGAAAAAAGTTGTGGATTTGAATATACTTAAATCTCATCGAGTCGGTCAGTTTGTATAAATTTTTCAGTACCTCGAAACCTAAAAAACTGTTAGAGTCGTAGAGATCCCCCATTGTTTTAATACCATGAGCAGACCATATGTTTGCAAGGCCGTCATTAAAAATCCCGGGGAGGCCCGGATTTCCCCATAGCCGCAATTTAGAGTGAAAAAAGGAAGTTTTACAAAAAGTCATAATATTAAACCAAATCTTTGCAGTGTCTCTTGCTGTCTTAAATATTACCCTTTTGAAGTAGTTTGGGTCATTAAGTCTTAACAAAAACATTTTGGAGTCTGAACTTAACATAATACTGTCAAAATAAAGTTGGGTGACCGAGTTTAGCAGAGAGCGTAAGCGACCAACAAAACTAGCCCAATAACATAGTTTAAAATCAGGAAAATTGAGTCCACCACTGTCTAAGGGGCCCTTAAGTATTGTCAAGGATCTGCGGACCTTCCTATATCCCCAAACGAAGCTGCTAAATATCCCATCAAGTTTTTTGAAAAAAGAATTACTAAGTGCTAAAGGAATATAGCGAAATAAATAAAGAAATTTGGGGAGCACTTTCATTTTAATCAAATTAGTTCTACTAATAATGTTTAATGGAAGTTTGTGCCATTTTTTTAGAGACAAAGCTGTCGATTTTAACAGAGCGTCATAATTAATTGTGATAACCTCATTGGTTTTAGATGAGATTTTGACTCCTAAATAGGTAGCAACCCTACAGATTCCAAAAACTTCTGACGATGGTTTATGATTGACAACTATTTGTGTCTTATTTATATTCAGTCTCCAAATCTGCTAGCCTCGACCTTTATCCCCTCTAATGCTTCTACGACGTCAGTGGAATAAATAGCGATATCATCCACATTTACAGGGATTTTCAACGAATGCGGGCCATGTCTGAACGGTTTTATTCGGGGATGAATCTGAAGAGCGTGGAGAAATGGTTCCATCGACAAAGCAAACAACAGGGGTGATAAAGGACACCCCTGTCGAGTCCCTCTGGAGATAAGAAAGGTGGAAGAAGTCAACTCAGCGTGACTAATACTCGCTGTGGGGTTATCATATAGCGCTCAAATTCATCATACAAATTGACCTTTGAAGCCCATGTAGGTCAGTACGGACCAGAGATAGTCCCACCCCACTCGGTCAAAAGCCTTCTCGGCATCCAATAAAATTATGCCGAGTGGGGTGGGCTCTGTCTCAGCTATATCGAATGCAGTTATGGCCGTGTTGGTTTGGGCAGTGGTATCTCTTCCTATTACAAAGCCATGTTGTTGTGAATGAACAATTTTAGGTATAAACTGAGCTAATCGGGTAGCTAAGATTTTTGCAAAAACCTTAGCATCGATGTTCATAAGTGAGATGGGTCTGTAAGATCCACACTCATCCGCCGGTTTGCCCTTTTAAAAAAAAAAAAGACCATTTTGGCTATATTCCAGGAATTAGGAGCCTTCCCTCTTTCACCGAGAGATTGAATCACCTGCGACAATAGAGGAAGTAATTCGTCCATGCATAGTTTGTAGAGCTCAACTGGAAGAGTATCTTCTCCTGCTGCTTTCCCTGAAGGAAGAGATAAGATGGCTTGTCTGATCTCTAACAGAGTTATCTCATCAGATAGTTTATCTAATCCTGGTGTATTGTGATTTTCTTGAATGTTACTATCAAGATAGTCGAGTATCTTAGCCGAGCTGGGTTGATTCTCTGGAGTATATAAGATATTATAAAACTCAACAAATTGATCAAGTATCTGTGCAGGTTGATCATATGTAGTAATATTGGGACCTCTAAGATTTTTAATCAAAGTATGAGCTCTATCATCTGCGACTTTATAGGCCAAGATCTTACCAATTTTGTCACCACCTTCATAATAGTAAATTTTTAATTTTTGTAGTTTAGCGCTACTTTAAAAAAAAAAAATTGATTTTAAGTTTGATTTTAAGCGCCCAAGGTTTAACCCCAATTCAACTGCGTTATAGGAACCAGTTGGAAGAGCTTCGGCCGGAAGTAATTCTTGTGCCAAGATGTCAAAAGTCAGTTTTTATTTACATTTCGACGCTCGGAGTTCTGCCTGAAAACAAATTGTTGGGTAAATCCCCTAATACTTGCCTTACATGCATCCCAGACCATTAAACAAGAAGTAGAACCAAGGTTGAGTTCTATGAATTCACTAAGATGTGATTTGAGTTGTGGGATGTATCCTACGTCAGATAATAGATGACGGGGAAAGGAAAACACCCTCGGAACCACTTGTTTTTGAGGATTATTGAACATGAGCAGGATAGGATTGTGATCCGAGGTAACCCGCGGGCAAATCTCGAGAGAGCAAGATTGCAATATATAATCTGTGGCCCAGGACATGTCGATACGAGAACATAATTTATGGGGTGCTGAATAATAAGTATATCCTGATATATTAGGATACAGAGAACGTCAAATATCCCTAATATTATGTATGCGGCCAATTTCTAAAATTGCAGCACGTGATTTACGCATATGCTGAAAAGTGCCTTGTCTAGTAGTGTCTCACTGGTAGTCCATGATACAGTTAAAATCCCCCATAATGATAAGTTCTCCTTCCCACCCCAGAAGCTCCATATTTAATTGATCAAAAACAATGTAGTCGTCAGTATTTGGCCCATACATCACACAGAGTACAAGTTTCCAATTTCCTTTAGATAGGCCATCCTTGTCAAAGGCAGTTTTTAGGATTTCTATTCTGAGTCGTCTATCTCTAAGGATAGCGACTCCTCTGACTGAGAACTGTAATGCAGAACTTATTATAACATCATAACCAAGTTGATTGAGTAGTTTCCTGTCCTTATATGTTATATGCGTCTCAGATAAAAAAACTAAATTGGGGTTCGTATGGTCTAAGCTCTTCAGAGACGAGTCGTCTTTTATTCTTATTGTTGAGACCTGCAACGTTCCAAGCTATACATCTTAACTTAGACATTCCGAGACATAGATTAAGCCATATTTATCAATCTGTTCGCCTAACAAAAAAGAAAAAAATGATAACTCCTTCCCATTGTATTCGATAGCTCTCCCTCTTGTGTTGTTTTTTTAAAAAAAAAATTCCCACCCTGAACAAAACCTCCCCCGGAGACCCAGAACCCCCCCGCACGCCCTTCTCCCTCTCCCCACCCGGGAGGGAGAACCCCTCTGTGAATTGCTGCCGCTGGAAGGGCAGCTACCAAGAGAAGCAGCCTAAGGCCTGCCCCACCACCCCACTACCCCACCACCCTATTTACTTTTTTGAAAGGAGAGATAAAAAGAAGAGAAGAAGAAAGGGAAGTAGGAGCCTAGAGCAATCCTCCCAGCAATAATTACATCAGTCACAGAGGAAAGAAAAGGAAAAAAGAGAAGGGAGTAATAAGATCATACTGACTCTTTAAACCGGGAAAGGGAGTCCATTATTCTCATCCCCTTCAATTAGCCACATTTTGAAAGCATACTTTCTGCTTCTTTCCCTTCAAAAAAGAAATAAGTATGGCCTCCCTTGATGACCTTGAGACGGGTCGGCTCTTGCAGAAACACTTGCACCCCTTAGCTTTGAAAGGATCAATGAGTTTCCGTAGCTTCCATCTCCTATTCATGGTAGCTTTACTCAAATCAGAGCGAACAAAGAGAGACATAATCTCAATTATGACAGGTGAATTAGGGCATGCTTTCAAAGAGACCGCTTGTCTTAAAAGAAAATTACCAAAATAAATAAGAAAAGGTCTAGGAAATTTGCTCTCTCTGTTCCTCTGAACTAAGGAAGGCGGTGAGCTCTCTGAAGCTGGGTGTCCCAATCCCAATCAGCAAGGTCTGGGAAAGCCTTATGTAATAGCTTAACAAGATAGGCCCTTGGGTCTGACCCTTTTGCGCCCTCCGGAATGCCAAAAAGTCTTAGGTTTGATCGTCTTGGTCGATTTTCCAGATCTTCTACCTTCAGCTGTAGAGATATTATCTGGGCATTGTGTTGACTCAGAGACGATTCAGTACGGGCTGATCCCTCTTCAATATTTACGACTCTTTGTTGAAGTTCCACAATATCCTGCGAGATCCCACCTAATTTATATGTCATCTCTTGTAGTGAGTTCTGTACCTTATTATTATCCTCTCGCAGCTGTAAGAAATGTTCTTGTGCCTCCATACGGTGACTAGATAAGGTCTGCAGAATCATATCAAGGGGAGAGATAGCATACCCCTGATCTCCAAGAGTTATTGACCCTAGAGCTGGGATAGAGTTGATGTTAGCAGAGTGAGCGAGGGCAGTGGAAGATATTGAAGAATTGATAAGCTCAGATACTGGCTCGCTTGAAAGTATTGAAGGGCTAGAAGGGGCCAGATTACAACAAGTAGGTGCTGGCAAGAGCTCGACTGATGGGGTTGGCAGAGTAGTATTGATAGAAGATGTAGCGGGTATAATGAGAGTATTGTAGCTATCAGTATTCCCGGGAGAGGAACCGGGCAATGAAACAGTGCAAGCTTTCACTGAATCAGAGTTAGGGGGGCTAGCGCCTGACAGTCGCAGGGTCATATTTTTAACGAGACCTTTTGCCTGTATCCATTTCCTTAAGGGGCTTTTTTCCAAGAGCTTTGCCTTCCTTGGAGCGGAGGCAGTAATAATGGCTGGTACGCCCTCGGTGGTAATCGTTCTCCCTCTCTTGTTCTTTGTTTTTGCCTTTAACTTAGCCTTTCCCCTTCTACCAACCAAGAACTTGGCTGTGTCTGAGGAGAAATGGATAGATGGGCTGAGATTCTCTTCATCTTCAGCTTCGGTTTCGCCTTAAACCTCCTCGTACTCTTCAGTAGACTCATTAGAGCCATCACCCCTTTCCTTCTCAGCCTCCACCGCCACAGGGAGGGCAATGGGTAAGTTGGTACCGGTTAAGATATCCTCAAAGTCCTCTGAGTTTGGGAGCTCCGCCACCAATTCATCAAGAAGGACCGATCCGCTATCGCGCCCCCCCATCATCTCACCGGCCTTAATGTATCCACTTAAGATTGGAGAGTCATTCATATCAGCAAAGGGATCAGGCGGGTCTCGTGATGTATTAATAATGGTAATGGCAGTGCCAGCACCGGTCGGATTAACCCTCGAGAGCCCTGTGGGTTGAGCAGAGGCATTGAAGAGAGTGGAGAGAGTGACATCGCTGACATTGTAATCGTTGATTTCAAATCCAGATACAATATCTCCCCGGCCCCCAGAGTTGCTCAAACACAGCCCTTTCTTAGTAGGTCCCTTAGAAACAGGGGCATCCGGTATTACAAGGACTGGCGGGCGTAGCAGTTGCTTACCCGCAGACGAGAGTTCAGAGCCACGGGGCTGGACCACAGCCGTGGCGGAGTAGATGGAAGTCCCGAATGGAACAGCCTTTTCGGGCGTGAGAGGCACCGCGGCAGGTTCTGTGACTGCATTCTTGTTGGCACAAGTGGCTCTTGGCAGGTTCTTAGGCTCCATTCTCCCCCGCGTCCCCTGCTCCGAGGACCCAAGGAGAGGAGCACCAAACACTTCGGGCACCAATGGAAGCCGCCCTCGAACTAGCTGCAGCCTCGACCAGCCGAGCACCGGCCCACGAACCAACCGCGGGATCGAGTGCCGTGTGAACCGCAGGGAGCTCTGGACCAGCCACGACCACAGCATTCGCCGCTCTCAGTCTGCCCAGGATATGAGAGAGAAACGACCAGGACCCGCCAGGAATCAGGAGGGACGAAACCACAGGACAGGTCTGTAGGAGAAAGCTTTAATTCCGTTGCAGCTCCGGCTTCGAAGAAGGAATCAACATCTCTCCTTAGTTACAAATAGATACGAATAGCCATCAATAGGGTAAAGTAGAGTGGGTAGGGTGGGTATAAGCCTCTAGCTAGGCTGCTGCTCAACAGCGTCCTCACTACGCCATCTTGGACGCCCTCCGTTGGAAATGATTTTCATTAAAATGTGAATTATTGGAGAAGTAGAAATGGAAGTCTGTCCTAAGGTTTCATCGAACCACAATCTTTTAATCGTGTGCATTGGTTTATCAGGGTTTTGGTTGGCTGTCAGCGT
Source organism: Lissotriton helveticus (assembly GCF_964261635.1). Taxonomy (NCBI): domain Eukaryota; kingdom Metazoa; phylum Chordata; class Amphibia; order Caudata; family Salamandridae; genus Lissotriton; species Lissotriton helveticus. The sequence goes on along the minus strand of NC_136061.1, from coordinate 1,637,073,036 downwards.
CAATTTTCATTCCCTAGACATGGTTTTCTGGAGGATAATATTGGGACCGTTACACCTCTGGTAGAGTGGGACACCTTGAAAGTTTATATAAGGGGTATCACAGCACAGTTTAATTAAATACAAAATAAAGGCATACAGAATAATGTTAATCAACTGGCTCACGCTTTCTTACAGTTACAAGTTTACCATGCAGCAGCTATTAGGGCTGGGAGCACTGATGAACCAACCCAGAATCTCCAGCTCATTATTAAATGATCCCAGCTTGGTCAAAACCTCAAGAAAAAAATTGCTACCACCTATTTTAAATAGAATATTCTTCAGTATGAATATGGGACCAAGTCGGATGCACCCTACATCAGGCTATTGCTGAGCAATTTTCTTTGTTCTATTAAGAATTAGACAGACAATCATCTGACCATCGTTCATTGGAAATTATGACTTACATTGAAGGTAGTAGTTGTCAAAGGTGGGAGGATTACAGATAGAACTGCTGCAGATGGCTATCATTGCTGCTGAGTTAGAGGCTTCTGTTTCTGGTCTGCACTCAGGAAAAGTGGCTGGAGAAGATTCTATCCACTTAGAAAAAATTGAAGGATATTTTAGTTCATCCACTCTTAAGGGTAATACAGTATATTGATATGGCTGGCAAAGTTCTGAACACTTGGGCGTCCAAATCACAGAACTAACTTAAGATAAAATCCTAAACTTACTACGATTTTGGTATTCACAGAAGGCACTTACTCATTTCGGTTTTCGCAGAAGTTAGGAGTCTTAACTTTAGGACTCCTAAATGCCTTCAGTGAATACCAAAAGTCTTAAAGTTAGGATTTTTCTCGGTTTTGGAGTAGTAAAGTTAGGAGTTCTAATTTTAGGACTCCTAAATGCCTTCTGTGAATACCGAAAATCTTAAAGTTAGGATTTTTCTCAGTTTAGGAGTAGTAAAGTTAGGGCTTCTAACTTTAGGACTCCTAAACTGAGAAAAATCTTAACTTTAAGACTTAAAGTTAGGATTTTTCTCAGTTTAGGAGTAGTAAAATTAGGACTCCTAACTTTAGAACTCCTAAACTGAGAAAAATCCTAACTTTAAGACTTTCTGTATTCACAGAAGGCATTTAGGAGTCCGAAATGAGTAAGTGCCTTCTGTGAATACCAAAATGTAAGTAAGTTTAGGATTTTGTCTTAAGTTAGTTCTGTGAATCGGGCCCTTGGAACATGATCAACATAGTAATATTTGTGAAAAAGGGGAAGCCACCAGAAGAGATGGGGTCCTATCGACCTATCTCTCTCGTTAATACAGACACTAAGATTTTTTTTCTAAAGTGCTAGCCATATGGCTAAGTCCCTTTTTACCAGACTGAGGGGGTCATTAGGATCGCGGATTTCCCGCATCCTCCAGGCCGGCGGAAGCCACCGCCGGCCCGGAGGATGCGGGAAAACCGCCGCGGATGCTTGCAAGACCCACCGCCAAATTAGGATGGCTGGTGGGTCTTTGAATCTGTCTGCCGCTTTTCCGCCGCGGTCGCCTTCCGACCGCGGCGGTAAAGCATTAACATGGCTGGCGGTGTCTATCAGACACCGCCAGCCATATTATGATGGAGTAGAAAGTATGCTTTTCCACGGCGGCTTTTCCGCCGTTGAAAAGCATACGGACCTTCACTTCGGGGGCCCGTTGCGGGCCCCCTGGGTGAAGGGGGTGTGGGGGGTGCACATGGGGGGTACCTATGGTACCCCCCTGCATTTGCGTGAACAAAGCGGCAGGCACCGCGCGGTGCCTGCCGCTTTGTGCACGCAAATGCCGTGCATGCATTTTTAACATTGCGGCGGGTGCAGCTTCCAGCGGCACCCGCCGCAATGTTAAAAATAGAGGATGTGACCGCCACCCTGGTGGTCACATCCTATTCTGCATGGAGGGACCGCCGCTGCCCCTGCGGACGGTCCCTTCTACTCTATGGTGGCAGACGGACTCAGGTCCGTCCGCCATCATAATCGGCCCCTCAGTTTCCAAACAGCAGCAGGGTTTCATCCCTGGTGGGGATACCATTAGCCCTATTAACACAGCAATTTCTGCTTTCTTTGTGGCAGAGAGGATGGGCACAAAACTTGCTATGATTTTATTAGATGCTGAGAAGGCTTTTGATCGAGTAGTCTGGAAATGCTAATGGAAGATAATAGGGTCCATGGGGCTAGGTGATTGATTTTGTAAATGTGTGCAGGCTCTGTATAACAACCCCTGTGCTAAGTTGGTATATGCGAGTACATATTCACTTTTTTTTTATGCTCAAGCGGGGTACTCAGCAGGGTGCCCGCTTTTTCCTCTTTTGTTTGCGCTCTATATAGAACCCTTTTTGCAGTCACTACAAAACAATACTAGGATTTAACATATGGTCTACAGCAATTGTGAATTGAAGGTCTGTGCATATGCGACGGAGTGGCAATATTCTCTGGAATGGTATCTGTCTACAAACTGAGCAGGGTCAAGACTGATTTGCGAATGGCTGGGTCCAACCTGGGGTGGCATGGTGAGTAAAACAAAATGATGGATAAAACCCAGATCTTTTCAAGTGGGGATGAATGTTTGAATTGTTCAGCATTCCTTCCTTCATTTGTTCTTTTTGCTTTTGATGCCCTAAGTGTTTTCTTTTTGCTTTTATCGCACTAAATGGGAAGGGTATTCTCAGACATGTGCTCACTGCCACTGGATTTAAGCTAGCCTGGCTGATGAAGGGTTATACACCGAAACCTGCCCCAGGATGCTTGTTTCCGGTCCAGGGAGGACTTAGCCTGGCAGTTCAGGATGGGTTTTTCCATGAGGAGCATGGTCGAGATTGATTTGAATATGGCTGGGTCCTAACTGGGGTGGAGCGTTCTGCAAAAAATAATGGATTAAACCCAGATCTTTGTGACTGGGGGTGAATGTTTGCATTGTTCACCATTCCACCCATCAATTTTTTGCCTTGGTCCAGGTAACATCACCAATAACTATTGAATCAGGATTGTTAAACATTTCAGGCCGTACCAATTTGCTGCAACACACTTTAACACAGCTTAGCCAGGCTACTAGGCACTCGATCAAGGATGAGACAATTCTTCAATATAAGGGGTTACGGCTCTTTTGAGTTCTCAACCATACAGATCGCCATTGGTCGTTAAAACCTAGATTACTAAAGAGTCAAAACTGACTTATGCACGGGTGCTCATCCCGACAAGAGTTTCCTCATTCATTCTCTCCTAACTAAGCAACTGTGATGAAACAGCATTCTTCAGTGTTTTGAATTTACATTTATAAAATGATCACATTTGTATGGAAGGCATAGGTTTCATCATTTGGATTGCATTGCTCGCCAAAATAAATGCAGTTGTTTATCCGTCATTTTGAGTGCAGAAGATTCCCCAGAAAGAAAGACCAATCCATCAAAAATCTTTTTAGCAGGCTCTGATTTATTTCCCGACTGCCCTTGTGTTCAGGCAAACACTGCTGAAATGCATGTTCAGACGTAATTACCAACAGAAAGACCCGGAGGCGTAGCCAACAAATCAACGTAATTAGATCATCAAGCTACCTGACTAACCCGCACTAAGAGATGTGGTAGCTGTCAAAGTTGTTGTTTCACTTCCCAGGCCTTGTCTGCAGGAAGAAACCCAGGTACAGGCAACAAATCAGACCTATCAAAGCTGCCCACCCCCCATTACTCATACAGAACTGCCATGATCCCTCTGCTTGCTTGTGATTCAACACACTGTTTATACTGTAGCTAGTTGCCTGCAGTGTTTTGAGTAACCTCCATCTGAATGAGCTGGTCCTATGTGAAAGGCACTAGTGGTGCTTCATGCTATACAAAACGTTCCAGCAATAGGCCGCTCTGACTCCTGACCTGTCATTTAGTAAGAGAGGCAGACCAGAGGGTAAACATAGGAGCATCACTGTCTTAGTATATCGCCTCCTACATTTATACTGACACCTCGAGCTGTCCCTACACATACCGACCACCTCGTTAGGCTCTGCCGTTCTCACCCTTCTGTGAGACTTGTTCTGGTGGTATAATAAACCCGACAACGTGTGTGCCCAAAGACTTGCCTAGAAAATAGCCCACCATTCCACACCCAAAGCCAGCAATAGATTTGACCACAAAGTCTTCCAGGTCTGAAACCTTTTCATTTGCTGGTCCAGCTTGCACTCCTCATCTTCGCAATTCGGACACAATGAACAACTAGAAAGCACATGCAGGTGACAGGACCGGAAACATCAAAATCATCAGCATACTCACTTCTGCAAAGTATCTACAAGAGGAAAATTTTATTTTCTGGAACATTAAACGTGGAAGGAGGCCATTGCAGTAATCTGTGCTACCCGCACAGCTGCTAAGGAGTTTTCTTTAACCACCTTACACCGCTTTTTGTCACAAATGCTCTTCCATGCAATTACCAGGTGTCAGGGACTTACCATGGATGTCAAATCACCAAAATATCAGTGACTTTGTGTAGCTTTATCAACTAAGCGCCGTATTACATGTAGGTTCTAGGGGTACAACAGACAATGTGCCCGCTTTCTGCGCCTCCACAGCACCAGCACTATCCTAACAGGTTGATGGGAGGAATGCTTGCAATAAGTCTTGGATTGCTTGTATTGCTTGTATTCCTGTTTGAAGAGGTCTGGGCTTGGCAGTTTGGGCTGGACTGTTCCTATTGGAGCAGAGTCAAGACTAATTTGCAAATAGCTGGGCCAGAACTGAGGTGGCGTGGAGGGCAAATGGACTAATTTTTTTGTTTTATAAGATCTTTTTATTAAACGTCCATCAGTTGCAGTATACAGTGTCACATGTACAGGAGCATTGGTATTACAGAGATAATTTAGCATTTTAGAATTTCATTTTGATATTACATCATTTACTCTGGACCGTGCCCCAATTAAACATTTCAATAATTGGTGTCCAAATGAAGACTCGTTTATTGTTCTCTCAGTCTGTTAGCTGAAAACGACTAGGTGACAATATGTATCTCTGGGGCTCTTTAAAGGTGGATTTGTCTACTTTCTTTGGCATTTCGTGATGTGTCATCATAAGGAGAGCAAATTTCAAAGCTGTTTGTTACGAGTTTACATTAAAAGTTAATCCTTTTTGTGGTTGGCCCAAGGTTTTTGATGAGTTGCATTTTTTAAAATAATTCTGTGATGCAAGGTAGGCGTTTGCAAATATTTTATTACCTGAGTGAAGTGTTTCTGTAGGGCCTGATATTTGACTTTGCCGTAGTCTATGGTGGTTTCTCATTTTCCTATTTGTAGGCATAGTGTAATTTTCGCAGTTCAGCAAATTTCTTAAAATTATGCAGTTTAAAACTTTGTGATATTTTCACTCATGGTAAACTGGTTCACAGGAAAGTTTAGCCAAGAGAAATAGGGGCATATTTCCAAGCCTCTATCACCACAGTATCGTCACTTTTTACGGTGTTCCTGTGGTGATAGGGGTATTGCCTTATTTACAAAGCGTTGTTAAGCCACTTAACATGGCTTAACGTGAAAGTGGTGTTAAGCCACTTAACTTGGCTTAACGTGGCCATGTAAATAAGACACCCTCTCACGGTATACTTAGCATGAATGGGGTGGGCAATGGGTGTTGCAGTGGGTGTTCTGCTGCAACTCCCATTGATTTTGACAGTGACCCATATTTACAAGGGTGGTGTAAAGATGGAACAGCGCCAAATTAAGACCAAGGAAAACCTGGTCTTAACATGGCAAAACAAGGAGAAATTTTTTTTTCCTCTTTTTTGCTGTTTCTATGTATGCTACATTGTGCACTGTAGGGGTGTACGATATCTTTGTAAACACAATGCCTCCCTGCATCTTCAGAATGGTGGAGCCTGGCATTAGCAAGTTTTGCTTAATGCCACGCTTGATCATTCTGTTGTACATATGCCCCATAGTCTATTCAAATCAGTCTACCGCAGGTATCTTGACTATTTAAGCGAAGTAGGCCCTGAAATAAAAAAAAAGTCACATGAGATAGTCTAAGAGCTGATAAGCAGTAGTGGTAGAACAGGTTAGAAAGTAGACTGAAAGATTGATTGGGCACAGTACCAGTCTCATAAAATGGAGGAGTGACATTATGAACGTTCTAGCATGTAACAGCCAGAGGCATAACAAGATGAGTTGGGTGTATGAGTTAAACAAAGTTCTGAACTAATTTCCACATGAACCACTGCCATTATTCTCAGCGTCTTGTCTCCTTCAATGGTATAAATGTAAATTGGATATCATTTTTTTGTTATATATAGTGATATCTGTGACTGGGGGTAAGTGTCTGAAAAGTTTCAGGGCTCCATCCATCATCTCCTTGGGTTTGCTTTGTTCACCCTAAGTTGGCAGGGTATGCCCAGACATGGGTACGTTGCTCACTTTGCCACTGGATTCAAGCTAGCGTGGCTGATGAGGGGTGTTACCCCGAAATTGGGCTCAGGATGCTTGCTCCCCCAGGGAAGCTCTGGCTTGGCATTTCGGGCTGGACTGTTCCCATGAGGCACAGGGTCAAGATTGATTTGCAAATAGCTGGGTCTGAACTGGGGTGGCGAAGTGAGCAAAAGAATAATCATGGATTCAACCCAGATCTGTGACTGGTGGTGAGTGTATGAAAGGTTTCAGCGCTCCGTCCATCATCTCCTTGTGTTTGCTATATATGGCAATGGACTACCTTTTTTTTATGTTTTATTGCTTTGTCATTTATACAACAGTACAAACAAGTGGTTCCATCACGTGATAGACATCAGAAAATGATCATACACAGCATAAAGAATTATTCTGTAGTTGATAATAGCAGTAGAGACACATAAACGTAGCGCAGACATCAATATTAAGTCCCATTCAACCAACCCCTCCTCATCCCACATGGAGGCATACTGAAAATTGCGAACAGCATTCATCGATACAACATAAGGATACTCAGGGTACATGTTTCCCAACAACCCATAGAGCGCAGGTATATTAGGGAGGCTAAAAACATGGGTTCTCAGTGGGTGCAATTGGATGTTCTATGAGGTACATGTTAAGGGGGTCCCAGATGTCCCGAGGCTGGGTTGGGAGGGGAAGGAGTTCGGAGTAGGTATGTACTTGTTCCTGCCAAAGGATCATATCACCGAGCCATTCCTTAAACGTCCGCGCTCTGCCCCACCCACAAGCCACCCTCCTCCTGGCAAGTAGTATATTAAATGTGACAAATTTACGTTGTGCCGCTGGTATCGCCTCAGCATATCCAAGAAGCGCCAGTAGCGGGGAACATGGAAGTTCTAGGATGGTCATAAGCTCCAGTGCCACAAGAACCTGCTGCCAATATGCGTGAACTGCGCTACATTCCCATGCAAGATGGAGAAAGTCAGCACTTTTTGTACTACATCTGTCACATCGGGTGGTGTCACGGAGAGCGTACCGGTGTGACCGAACCGGGGTGTAATAGAGACGATGTAAGAACTTGTAGTGAGTGATGTGCAGTCTACTGTTGGAGGAGAGAAGCTCAGTCTGTTTACAGCAATATTCCCATTGCTAATCAGTAATGTTGTGTCCCAGTTCAGCGATCCATTTGGCGCGTGCATAGCCGGGGGTATTCTATTTCTGTGTAAAGGCTATGGTAAAGAATAGATACTAAATGTGAAGCATTAGTAGTTCGCAACATGTGGTGCAATGGGGCAAATGTTGGAGGTTCCAAGGGGTACGATGGCATATATTCCTTTATTCCCTGTCTCAAGCGTACATACAGGGAAACGTTCATAGGGGACTGTGGAGCTCCTTGATACAATTGTGTCTTTGGCTTGAAATGTACCATTTATATAGAGATCTCCCCAACAAGTGAGTTTGAACTTGGTTTTGGTCTTAGCAAATATTCCCTCCTGAAGAACTAGCATTTTTGGATGATACGTAAGTGGAAGAAGCGGAGAGTAGAGCACAGGTGAGTTGAGTATGCGAGTAAGGTGTTGCCATGCTTTCACTGTACAATCCACTGAGTTCGGACGCACCGGCGAGGCTCAGGAACAGCCAGGATGACCCCGTCAAGCGAGATAGGATTTGCCTGCCAGTGTTCCATTGTGACTTGAGGCGTGTATCATTACGTGAAATTATTCACGTAATGAGTACCCGAAGCTTCACACCACATATCTGCTTTCAATTGCTTAAGCTCACCCTCGAGCCAATGCAAGCTGTGCCTGATGTCTCAAAGTAACCAAAAACTTTTTGCCATACGAAACCCTCGCTCTGCACCTTTAAAAGCTTCTCATAGAGTACTCATATATGTGACCGAACCTTTGTTACGGCTAAAGAAACTTGCGATCTCCTCCCCCAGCTCCGAATGAAAGACGGTATCTAGTAGCGCTTCAGGCACTAGCCTCCAGCAGAACGGGGCAGCGATTGAATTAGGGGGCGCTATTTACATGCATACGGGAGCATGGTCTGAGAGAGTCCTGGCCATATGGTCTATGGCGATTATCCACGGTGCGACCCCATGAGAGACAATCCAATAATCAAGGTCAGACCAAGTGGCATGGGCTGTGGTGTAGTATGTGCCCTCCCTAACCCCTGGGTGTATATGTCGCCATGCGTTAATGAGACCCGTGTTCAGGGAGCAGATGAGAGAGAGTCTTATGAGTTTTGGTGTAGTGTTGAGGATGATGATGTGATCGGTTGAGTGACAGGCACAGTGTAGTATTGAAATCGGCTCCCCAAATGACATGAGTAGATACAACATTAAGAATTTGCCCCATAAGGAAGTGAAATAATCCGGGTCATCAGTGTTTGGTGCGTAGCAGCAAACCAAAGTAACCGATTGCGTGCCTAGCGTGCCCCAGAGCATGCAATGCCTGCTGGACAGGTCGCTCCCGGAACAAAAGTGGTGCCTCTCCTAACCAGAATCAGTCTGCCCTGTGAATGTGATGAGTATGAGGAGAAGACTCTCTCTGTCTGTATGTGTCTCCTGGAGCACCGCTATGTGTATATGATGTCTGTCGAGAGAGGCGAGTGTTTGTCGTCACTTGCGGGGTCTCCGAGGCCTCTGATATTCCACGTGAGCAAATTTATGCGTAGAGTGTCAGTGCTCAAGGGCATTACTGCAGAGACAATATTTGCCTAGAGATGCCTTATGAGAGTGTCTGTGCAGAAGTTTTGCAAAGTGTGTTGGTATGTCTAGTGGCCAATACATTACAGTAGAACCATTGAACGACAACAACAATCCCCATCCCGCACCCACCCACAACAGCACCCCAAACGTGCAGGAAGTGTATCACCCAACCAAAGCCCAATAAGTCCATGACATTGCAGTCCAAGAACAAGTAGATCTGTATGTCATCACAAAGAACAAAAACAAGAAGCAAGGGGTAATGCCCATATGGGGGGGTCACCAGGGCAACACGAGAACCTCCCTTTCCTCAGTCCTGCCGAGGTAGAGTCTCAGTTCCCCACAGGGGAGCGAGAAGGGTGGGAAGGGTGCTTGGCATAGCAAAGTTACAAACCATCTGCTTCATGTGTGCGTACCCATCCAAACCAACAGAAAAAAACAGCAAAGTCTGCATTGCAGGAGTTCACTTATCTGTACTTGTCGGGGAAGGACAGTGCGCCACCTCGGGGAGGAACAACGCCATCCATATGAAGTACCCAGTCTCCAGATGCACATACCATGCGCCAAGCAGATGGCCTTCAGACCATCGAGAGAACCCCACTGTCACACAATGGCACAATGGCCTATGTCGAAGAAGTACATTTCTGAGTCTCTCATTCAGTGTGAGGGGGAGGCAACCTAGAAGAGTGGTTGTAGGAGTGCTCCCAAGGGGAGAGGCATTTAACCGATTTAAGGAACTCCTCCGCCTTGTGTGGATTAGTGAAGTTGGTGTGTTTACCTTGGTAGGAAGCTCTCAGGCGCACTGGGTAAAGAAGTGCATACTGGATCTGCACCTTGCAAAGCTTTTGCTTTACTCATATGAAGTTACGGCGCGCCTCCTGCACCACAATGGTGAAGTCTGGGAAGTTGATTAATTCCACGCCGTCGTATCGTAGCATCCTGTGTTCACGTGCCAGCTTCAGGGCATCGTCCCGGTCACGATAATTAAGGAGACGAGCCACAATAGGCTGGGGGGGGCCTGCCAAGAGGGGGACGTGGCCCCAGGGAGCGGTGTGCTCTCTCCACAATAAGCTGCATTGAGAACGGGTCTTCCTCACAGGCTCCTCGCAATAGCCGGTCAACATACTCCTCCATGTGGCCAGTGTTGGTGCTTTCCGGTATGCCAATTATTCGGATGTTATTCCGGCAGCTACGAGCCTCAAGATCTTCATTCTTGGCAGCTATGACCTTTAGAAGTTTGTCCATTTGTGACACTGGAGCTGCAGCTGTGATGTTGTGTCCTCATTATCCGATATGTGACGTTCAGCTTCTTAGATCTGCCCATCATGCTTGTCCACCTTCTGGACTAGGAAGTCTAATTGGTTATTCATGGTGTCCATCTTCCATACAGGTCAGACAGTCTATGTTGCATATCGAGGAGCAGTGACTTAACCTCATCCCCAGGAGGCGAAACCTGTGCCTGTGACATCTCTCCAACTGTCTGGATCGAATCCTTTGAGGCAGAGTGCATAGCGACTCTCTTGGCATCGAACACCAGTTTAGGCTGTCAGACATCTGGTTTCCCCATGGTAGCGTCGAAGAAGCGGGGGCGCAAGGGAGATGACACCAGATTCAGCAATCTGCTCCGCACGGAGGGGGCGACCGTATATCCCAGATGTGGGCAAGGAGTCTTGTCAGTCTTGGGCCAGGGGAGGTCACTCAATATGTCTAGGCAGGACTCGACTGTTTGCGGTGGGTCCGCGACTCTCCGGGTCACCAGTGGTTTCCTTGCAACCATGAATAAAGGACGCTGTCTGATCTAAGAGGAAGACCCAAGAAGCGAGGGTCAGGCAACGATTTCCGCAGGTATACTGCGCAGTGATCTGCCTGCCCACATGGAGGGTCCACTCAGTGGGGATGTACAATAGGGTGCAGCCTATCAAATGAAGTGAGTGTCCGGTAGGTTCACTATGCCCAGTAACTCTCGGTGCGCATCCAGCTCTTTACAACAAATTCAGCATGTGGTGCGTTCACAGCAGCTGGGGAGGAATGTGCTGCACGGCACTAGGCTACACCATTAGTGAATAAGGACAGCAATGTATTTTAATGATGCATGCAATATCCTGGTCTCGCTCTCTCCAATAGCACCATACAAAATGTCAATGTGCAGGGGGGGATTATTGAGAGCCGGGCCGTGTCCGCACACCAACACAAGAAGGCCACAGAGACAAGCACGTGTCTCCTCAGCGTCAAGTTATGGACATCAGGCAGGGGGGGCCAGTGATGACCGCAGCAGTCGGGGAGTGCAACTCGCGTGGCGGCCGGCCGGCAGCTGGGCCTCTGTTAGATTGATCTCGGGCTACTTGCACTCACCGTACACTGGCAGTCCCAATTCATAGCGGGCCGGTCAGAAGAGCGTCCAATAATGTCTGGTGGGGCCACAGCTCTTCCCTCTCCTCCGAGCATGCCAGATGACTGCTGACCACATGGGCGCCACGGAGTTTGAGTGCCCGCAGCCAAGCAGAGCTCCAGGCGGCCGCCAATACGCACCACGCTCAGTTCTTCAGTCAGATCCGGAGTCCTCCAGGAGAGCCGTCCACCTTCAAAAACGGCACCGGAGATAGCGGGTGTGTAAAGAAGCAGATCCCGAAAGCATCAGGGAGGATTACCAGGCAGTGGTAGAGGATTACTTCAGGATCATACAGCCAAGCAGCCGGAGCCTCACTGGCATGCAGCCATCTTGGTCGTGCGCCACCTAGCGCCCCTATGGCAATATTCTACCTTGCCTTTCAAAAATATCCTTTCTGGGTGTGTACTTTATCTGTCAATGACATCTGGTCTTTCTTTCATTCCATTATGAAATAGTGTTTTCTACTTCTTTTCTAACAGTTCCTGTTTTATCACAATATTGGTTTGTCTTGCAATTATTATAAAAGTATCTTATAAGTATAATAGCTTTTGTGTTTGCTGTGTTTTTCTCACATGGGTAATTAGTGATTAATTTCATGCTTAATACTGTGACACATGGTGGGCCATTCCATATGTGAGAGAAGATTACAATGCCACTTGTTTTACTGCACTGCTGTTTGTCAAGAAATCTTGACCTTCCCTAAAGTGCCATCTCCGACCCTCTGATCTCTGCGTATTGTGTGTCAAGGAAGCTTGCACTGATGCTAAATCTGCTGCTCGTGATGTGTGCACAAATGAAGCATGTACTGGTGCTAGTAATACTTTAACGGGTGTCTGTTGAGTGGGGGAGTTCGCTCTGCTGATGCTACTGCTCCACATCCTTTTATGTAGATTAAATGAACATTGTAATTCTCATACTGGAGTGTAGAGTACATACACTGTATATGTAAATGATGATTCTATTACTGGTATCTGAATTGTTCTACTGCTTTTTGTGGAAATGAAGCTTCAACATCAGCTATCTGTGCTGCACCTTATGTGTGTGGAGGTTTATCCAATGTTTCATCTGCTGCAGTAGTAATAGCAAAAGTTGATTTATGTGGACAACATTCTATCAAATATAGGCAAAAAAATGTAAAGCATATTTAAGGTATATATCATGCCATACAATAATATCATAATGCACATTCCTTTCTATAGATATTTAAAATACTGCTAGGCCTATTGAAACATCCATAAGTCTCATTTTAGCTAATAATATTTTGGCTTGATAATGAGTCAGTCAACGTACCATATTTGACGAAAATAGGTGTTAAAAAGCAACCAACAGAAGTTAGAAATAGAACAATAGTACGATATGAGTAAAAGTACATTTGGAATAAAGTGTACACCAATGTAAATCACCTGAAAGTTTCAATTTAGTCAGAGCCCAGAGATTCAGGTAAGGAAGATTTAGTCCATTTCTAAACTTGATCATTTGATGCCGCATTCCCTGATCTGGGAGAGATGAGATATGATTAATTAAGCCATGTATCTGTTTCTATTGAGTTGACTGTTAAACTCACTGGACATTTCTTTTCAAGATACAATTTATATAGATGTTTGTAGAAAGATGTAAGGCATTTTGTATTCATTTGTATCTTGGACGCATTCTGTTGTGATAGAGGTATTTTATTATCAGTTTTCGAAGACTCCTTCATTAGAGTAATATTTTTCTGGATTCTCTGGCCATTTGTGATGCCTGTGATTCAATTCCTGGGGAGTAGTTGTGGTCTATTGGTCAGAGCTGCAGACTTTGAAACTGGGAAACCAGGTTTGAGTCATGCTGGCAGCTCCAAAATTCTGTGAATCTGGGCAAATCACTTAGGTGCCTGAGTCACAAACTGCACTTTGTAGTACATGTTGTAGTACTACACAACATGCTAAGTCCCTGCAATTAACTATACCCATGTGTGTGAAGATCTCAACCCTGACTGTGGAGTCTCTGCAGACTTAAGTATATTTTTTACAAGTACATGTGGATGGGACACAGGGGAAAGGCATTGAAATGGGTCGGACTTGCTCTAAAAGCAAATGGGAAAAGGGAGATTTAAGAGGGGTTTACAGAAGTTCAGATAGGGGTTTAGGGAGGGACGTCACCTACCCACACTAAAGTAAGCCTATTGTTATACTTTAGGGGTGGAATCATGCAACTTACACTTTTGTAGTAGTTAACTTACTACAAAGTATAAATTACTCAAAAGTGTAAGTTACCTTTGTGAATCGGGACCTTAATCTCCTTGTGCATAACAAAAAAATATATCCTTGTGTAATGTAATCTGATGCTCATATCAAGCACTCTATTGCCTGTGGGCCAAGTTTGTTCTATATAAAAATGACAAACCAAAAATTAATTCCCACATCATCCTGAAATTTTATGGTGCTCACATTGTAATATTCAATGTAGCTATTAAAGAAGTTTGTTTTGCTGATAATAACCACTAGGTCAGGATTGAGAGCTCCAATCTTATATATATATATATATATATATATATATATCTTGTTGCTTCTGCCCCCTCCTCCCAGCCCTCAACTGTCCTAGTCCATGTCCCTGACCTCTGCCTCCCCACAGTATTCTAATGAAAAACTAGATCACTAACATTCTATATTTATTACAAAAGTGGGTCACGCCTGAAGTCATCTTCATGCAATCAAAACAGTAATACCTAAAGCATTTCCTTTAGAAATTATAAAAATGAGGGTTTTTTCCCCCTAGAAATTATGGTTGATGCTCTACAAAACTAAAATGAGTTCTCAAATAGCAACAAAGCACTTTTAAATTATTTTCTATCTTTATATTTTTTTTATCCAGTTGATTACTTTGTTAGTTGTTGCCCTTAGAGGAGAGTATGTGGTATTACGGCCAGAGCTGATAGCTTTGCAACTAGGGAACCAGGTTAGAATGTCGCCATTGGCTCAACTTCCTGTGATTTTGGTCAAATTACTTAATCTCCCCATGTCTAAATCCAAAACGAATGGCTCCTTATATAATGTAACTGATGCTCATCTAGAGCACTCCAATACCTCGGGTCGAGTCCACACTATATAAAACTGCAAAAAAAAAAAAGAAAATTACATGTTTTGCACAATTCTGTCATTGAGCTATATTGGGATATATTTGGGTGATATTTGTGCTACATGATGCCTTTTTTTCTCTGGGAGACATTTTTATTATGAAGTGCCATAATTTCCTCATTTACTGCAGTATCCTCAATAGAAAGGGCCTTCAGTTTTTTCACTTCGACTCCATCAAGATTTCATTCAGATGTGCCAAACGTTTGGCATAGACTTGAAATTTTAGCACTCTAGTTTCTCGTTACAACACTGCGGTAAAGATGCTGATCACCAGGGGCTGGTGTTGAAAGCGCATGTTTTAGTCTGCATGCCAGAATGTTTTAATGAAACAGAAAAGGAAGATATTTGATACCTCATTCAAAATGTCTCCTAATGTTGCTTTCTACAGCATTAACCATACTTTCTATGACAAAATGAACCCCTGCGTTTGTATCTTTCTAATGAAATGTTTTAAGTTATACCAGTTTTATTCAATAAAGGTGGCTTCAGGCGTGCCACAATTTTGCCATAAGTAAGACTGTTAGCCCTCTAATTGCCCTTTTGAACACTCTGGGAGGCTGGAGTACAGCACAGAGGAATTAAGGAACAGGCTGCTCCTGATGGAAGTACATGTTTTACTGAGAATGTCAGACTTTATTCTCCTATGGCCGGGAAAATAGTGTGAATTTACAAAAAATATGCGCTCATTTTTACTTCAGTAGAGCCTTCCATAACCTCTATGAGAAAATCATGCACTAAAACAGCTATCCCTTAAACATGATTCTTGAAATCTCAGCAGACGGTCAGCATTTTTCAGAGGGTAAAATCACCTTAGACCACACCACAATTCATAAAAATTAGTATGGTACCACTAACAAATGATTTATATTGTAAATAAAATCTGTTATCATCCTTTATGCGTGCTCCTTTTTGTGACCCTCAAAACTAGGGGTGTGCAGAATTTTTAATTCTGCCGGCAGAATTGGAGGAATTGGAGGAAATTACTAATAAAAATGTAGCTGCTCCGCCGGCAAAATTATTCATTTATCACAAACAAGTTACTACACAGCCCGAAGGACAGTGCTTACTAAGCTGAAGGGAACATGGCAGGAAGTTAAGAGTCGATACCTTAACCATGGAATAGCGACCTCTGTCATATAATGTGCTAACTATACCCACGTTCCGTAGGCCTCTACTTACAGCACTGCGCTTTAGTCATGGTGGACTCTGGAGTCGAGTCAGGTGCAACCTCCGACCCTGGGGAGAGCCATAAACTGAGCATAAGCTGAGCGAGCGCCATGTGATCAATCTGCGGGTGGAGTTGAAGAAGCGCAACCTGGACAGTTGCGGAAACCAGAGTGCCCTGATGGATGAGCTCAAGAAGGTAGGAGACCTCATAATGAACATAACCTTGTAAAGCTCTCAGAACACATGTGTGTTGTGCTGAAGCAAGGCACATATTTATTTTTATGTTTCAATGTTCTTCGAATTTTAACAGTCTTCTCAGCACTGCAACTAGTGCTTTGCCAATGATGTAGGTTATTTCCATGATATCCACTGAGTTGGAAACAAATCTAGTGTCACCTAGCACTTCCCCATACTCAAAGCGAGAGAGCTCCCAGGTTCACACACAGAACATCTCAAAACAGCGAGTCCATTGCACTTGATGAGCCGGAGAACCCCCTACCTTAAGTGCATGCTGCTTTGTGGTTGTATTGGAAAGTGGGTGCCAATGCAATAAATTTGCTTTCCCACAGTGAGATCCTCCGTGTACAATATTTTGCATGTATATATACATGTATAGATGGCGGGTGCACACAGCGCATCTTCATGTTGTGCTAACATATATATATCATAACACCAGAGCCATCTTGTAGTGAATAGGCTCAATTTAAATGACGCTCATTGAGGCTGCATATGCAGTTAAGGCAAGTAGGGGTATTCCAATATGGCTGCAGCTGAAGTGAAGGAGCGATGGGCGCGAGATCCACACCGGGGTTTGCTCCCCCCTCCACCGCCCAGTGGTACGGCCCACAAGACAGGCATGGTGATGGCAGAGCTGTGAGTATGGTGGGGCACTGACAGCTAAGGAAGTTTCCCAGGCCCAACAAGTGGAGGAAACTGTTTGTATGTCTTGGGGGTCTCGGTGATCCCCTTAGGTAGTACCGCGGGTAGTGGAGTTGGCAGCGCCAGGTCTGATTCAGGTTTAAAGTACGGTATACGGGCGTCAGGGTGGAACCAGGAGTATGCAAAGGAACTCTGTGCCACCAGGAAGTACAAATAGAAATCGGGCACGCCGAGGCCACCCTTCTCGTATGGAAGCGTAAGCACCTTCCAGGAAACTTGTGGGTTCTTGTCACCCCAAACTAACCGCAAAAGCAGGGAACGGAGTTGGGAGAAAAATACCTTAGTGAGGGGGATCGGGATGTTGATAAAAAGGTACAAGAACCAGGGGAGCACAATCATTTTAATAATGGCTATCCTACCGGCCATGGATAGTGGAAGGCGGATCCAACGATCGATCTGGTCCTCTAGGTAGTCCAACGCTTTACCGTAGTTTAGCCTAACTATGGCTACAGTGTCAAGGTGCACATGTATCCCCAGGTATTTGACCGAGTCAGTGCACCATTCCAACGGAAACGGGCAGTCCCAGCTGGTGGTACTGGGGGTGAGAGGAAAAATGAGGGACTTGTGCCAATTTATTCTGAGTCTAGAAAAAACACCAAATCTGGTAATCTCCAAGAGGAGAGGTTCTAAATTGACGTGGGGCATTCTAACATAAAGAATAGTGTCGTCAGCATACAGTGATATGAGTAGTGGGCCAGTACGAAATTACAGGCCGTGAAACAAGTGTCTCTCTTGGAGGTGTGGACCAGAGGGTCCATTGCTAGTATAAAAAGCAACGGGGACAATGGGCATCCCTGTCGTGTGCTGCGTGATAAGGTGAATTGTTCTGTAATTGTGCCGTTCAGTCGGATTCTAGCTGTGGGGAGGGTATATAAGAGGGCTACTGTTGTCACAAAGCATTCCGGCATGCCCATTTGCCTCATGATGGAGATGAAAAAGGGCCACTCCAATGAATCAAATGCATTTTTGGCGTCTAGCAGTATGGCAGCTGCCGGGGTGGCAGGATCGACTCGGTGAAGAACCGAGAACAGTGTCCTCAAATTCAGGGATGTGGAGCGGTGAGGGACAAACCCGGACTGAGCCGGTGATATGATTGACTCCATGAGGAGAGATAGTCGGATGGAAAGGACCTTAGCCAAGATCTTGTAGTCAAGGTTTAGGAGTGATAAGGGTCTATATAAGCTACATGAGGTGGGGTCTTTTCCCGGCTTGGGGAGCAGAAATATAACTGCTTCTCTGAGTGTGGGGGGCAGTCGTCCCTGCTCCATACACCTCCGTCAGCTGTGTGGTAAGTTCCTCTTTATAAGCCTTATAAATATCGGCCAAGAAGCCATCCAGCCCAGGGGCCGAGGAGCCCTTTAATGCGTCAATGGCCTCGTTAATGCTGTCGGGAGTGATCTGCATCGCCAAGAATTCTGGCATATGTTTTTTGAGATAAACTAGTGCAATCTCATTTAAGTACGCGCCCTGTTCCTCCAAGTCTCCAGATAAGGTGGATTTGTACAGGGACTTGTAGTAAGACAGAAACGCGTTGCAGATCTCCGGTGTGGAGTGGAGTGAGACCCCATCGTGATTCGTGATTTCAGTGATGTATGGTGTCTGGTGTGGCCCTGGTGACACTCTCCCTGATACTGTGTGAATGCATGGCCGGGATGTGTACTGGCCCACCTCCATGCCTCCAACTTGGTGCGTCCTCTGGTTCAGCTTCTGCTCCTCCCTGATGCGGGTCTCCCCCCTTGGTTCAAATAGAACCTGCACTGTCATGCTTACTGGCGATCCCTGAGACCGTGATGTCCTCTAATGGCTATGTTATATGTGACCCTCTCCTTATATACTGTACTAGATATATATCTTACTGTGTAACTAGAAACCCATCTGTAATTGCGTACATGTTTTTGTGTATTATTATTTGGAAAATGAGAAATAAAGGATTAAAAAAACAACAACAAAAAAAGTTTCCTTAAGCAGAAGCTGCCGGCGGCACCGTTCCAAGGTAAGATGGGTGGTGGGTAGCCCTGGAAAAGAACACTTATCAATGCGAACTGCTCATGTCACATCACTCTGCCTTCCTTGTGTTGCCAGGGGGCCCACCTAGCCCAAGAAAAGTTGGGTACACACTGTGAGAGGGGTAATGCAGCACAGGTGGTTGTCGTACTTCAGTGGAGGGCATGTGCCCCATGTCATTCTGGGCTCACTTTGAGCTGTCCCCTTGTTTTGTATAAATGAAACTGGTGAAGGCGCATACCATGTGAACAGCACGCAGTCAAGGTATGACTGTAACAGAACACTTACTTGTACAACCATGTGGGGCTCCAACATAGTACAGACAGAGAATGTGTATGTGCACAGCACGATGCACTAATTTCACTGATGTATACATTTTAGTGAGAACAGCCCGGTGCTTACATTGATGGAAAGGAGAAGAGAAACCAGCTGCTTTCGAGAAACTGGGTGGGTATTTAGTGATATGCCAAAGGAAGGCATGAAATACAAAAATATGTTGAACCCTCCTTTAAAATAAGATAAACAAAAGCATAACCTCTTGGGCTAGACAGTTTATCCAGTGTGCGCATGCTACAGCGTGCTCCTTTGTTAGCCTCATTGGTTCAACTTGAGAATGATTGCTAGGGTGGAACATCCATTCAATTTCAACTACCAAGCACCTCAAAGTAAGTTCAGAGTTGAAGTAGCCCTGGCAGCACAGTGCCCACTCTGGCATCGCCATCATGGGCATGGAAGCCATTAGCAGCAGTACCAGGGTCCTAAAGCTGAACTTGGACATCCAGCCCATCACCCAGCCACGCGGCCCCTCACCCCGAACCACGACATACCTAGGGGAGACCAGCTGTAGGGCTTTTTTTTCTTTAACTGAGTTGGAGCCATGCGGACTCTCTCCCTCAGCCATTATTAGCCCCAGGGACCCCATCCCCTGCAGTTGGCTCAGTAGCTATGTCTTGCAATATTTTATGATGAAATCCTTCTGGCTCCTAACAGACCCTGTAAAGTTGTGATCTAGGTGTCATAGCGCAATGCCATGAAAGCGTGTTTTAGAATGTTGAGTTTGAGGTTACAGGCAGCAAAATAAAAATATGTAATATTAAGCTCCATTTGTGGCATAGTCATTGGCGGCTACCCCGGCTGGGAAGATGCTACAAATGGCAATGAGGATGGGATAAGTAACCCGAAGAATGACCGTGTCTCCCAGATAGTTTGCTGTGGTCTAAGCAAACTGCTCATGCATGCCAAATGTGTCGCTGTAGAAGAATGGAATTGATGCTTCATGCATGTGGAGTCATGCGTAACTCCAGCCACTGTAAAGCAATTGAAGTAAATGGAAGCATAGCAAAGAATCTAGACGTTGATGGCCGAGAACCTGCTGGTCAAGTCATACATTAAGGTATGACGCTGCCATGCAAGATGAAGTTGTACATTATACAGAGTGTTAACACTGAAAGCAGATCCTTTGTAGCAACACTTAAAAACAAGAAAACAAAAGTGCAAGCACCCATCCATGTGCTTCAAGGTACAGCAGCAAGTGTCTGCATGCTCCGTTTCAGTACAGCTGCTGATATGGGACTGGTTTCTGATAATTACAATATGAATGATCACAATAAAATAGCAAATCAATTTCCTTCATTGTTTCATGGTTTGGGAAAGCTTAAGACTATGAAAATAAAGTTACATATCAATGACAATATCTATCCTGTTGCTCAGAGACAAAGATGAGTTGCTTATCAATTACAAGAAGCTATTGAAAAAGAACTTGAATTGATACTGAAGCATGGCAATATTGAGCATTCTACTGGTCTGACACCATGGGTTTCTCCCATATTGGGAGTGCCCAAAAGGGACACTGAAGGAGCTGTATACATATGTGTGAATATGCGCCACACAAACAAGGCAAGAGAACGGGAACTGTTTCGAGGTCCACACACTGCTCACATGATAACGCAACTAAATGGTGCAAAGTCTTCTCTCGCCTTGATTTAAATAAAGGTTATCATCAGTTGGAACTTGAAGAAAATTGCAGGTATGTTACAACCTTTTTTACACATGGCGGTCTGTTTCGAAATAGGAGACTCTGTTTTGGTGTGTCATCAGCTGCAGAACCTTTATCCAACATGTCATACAGCCTGTTGTGAATGCATTCAATTATAGGCATGACATATTGATTTTCGGAGCCACATAGAAAGAGCATGATAAAGCTTTCACAACCAAATAAGACGTTTAGTGACTGTTGCAGGCCTGACTTTAAATGCAGACAGGTGTGAGTTCCACAAGATCAAGTAAAAAATGTGTGGCCATATCTTTTCACATGAGGGTATGACACCAGATCCTGCCAAAGTACAAGCCCTGTCTAATGCTGATCCCCATTAACAACAACAAAAGAGTGTTCAGAGCTCGTCGGGAAGGAAGGGTTTCAGAGCACAAAGAGAAGAAAGTAGAAACACCCTCTTGGTGTTTATAGAAAGCCCTCACTCGCCGACCTGGTCGGTGACATGCTTCATCATCGGGCCCCACTGGGAGTGGCCGAGTGCCACCCCAGTGTGCTTCAACGCCAGATTTACTGCAGAGCAGGTAATGTGAAGTCGTGAGTGGCTAAGTGGTTGTGTAAGTGACTAGAGAAAGTGTAGGTGGTGAGATTAAAAATGCCTTAATTGTATCAAAAAATGTGCATTTTAAATTTTTGTGTGGTCTCCAAAACTGCGAGAACCTACCATTTTGTTGCACTTCCTTTTGACAGTATTTTTATTTTTACTTTCACGTCCATTGGTAGGGTGGGCCTTAGCGCGTCCATACCGCCGGGGTTTATTACACTATAGGTCCTGACGAATGCCAGGTAAATTAACACCGACATTGGCAGAAACATGTTGACCAGCACATAAATCTAGAGGAAACAAGCCACTCCAATTTATCTGGCTGAGTTTCCCACACATATTTTTAATATGTCTTATTGACCAGGCAATAAAGAATTTTTTGATACAATTAAGGCATTTTTAATCTCACCACCTACACTTTCTCTAGTCACTTACACAACCACTTAGCCAGTCACGACTTCACATTACCCGCTCCGCAGTAAATCTGGCATTGAAGCACACTGGGGTGGCACTCGGCCACTCCCAGTGGGGCGCGATGATGAAGCATGTCACCGACCAGGTCGGCGAGTGAGGGCTTTCTATAAACACCAAGAGGGTGTTTCTACTTTCTTCTCTTTGTGCTCTGAAACCCGTCCTTCCCGACGAGCTCTGAACACTCTTTTGTTGTGGTTAATAATGACCAGTGGGGAATAAGAGTGTTCCCTTCTCCCTACCTCTCTCCTTGTTGATACGTAATGCTGATCCCCTACAAGATGTTTTCTACGATGCAATCATTTTTTGGCATGACCAGTTACTATTCAAGATACAAAAAAAATCCTTGCTACCATAAGTGCTTACTTACGAGAAACAATTTTCATCCAGTAGTTCCAAGAATGTGAGAGAAGTTTCAAGAAAATCAAACAAACCCTTGAAACTGCTATTGAAATGGCCTATTTCCATCTAAAGCTTCATACAGGGGTTGTTGTTGATGCTAGCCCAGTCGGGGTAGGCACAATCCTGGCACAGCACAGCAGACACCCCATGCTCAAAGTCAGGTTTGTTGCAAACAGAACGTGCTTACTCACAACCTGAGAAAGAAAGTTTGGCTTTGGTGTGTGCTTGTGAACCTTTCCATGTATTTCTGTATGGAAAGCCTTTGACGTTGGTAACTGATCATCAAGCTTTATTGGCGTTCTTTGGCATTCCAAAAGACCAGATGCCTCTTCGCATTGAATGGTGGGCACTACGATTAAAAGAGTATGGTTATAACATTGTGCATCATCCATGGAAGGATAAAAACCCTGCTGACTACTTCTCCAGAGTGTCTATACGAGGTCAAGGTACTCCGTCCAAGATGGCTGAAGCCTACATCAATTTCATTGTAAAGTCAAATATGCCAGCTGCCACATCTTTAGCCCAGATCATCACTGCCACAAGCCATGATAGTGGCATGCTGAAGTTGAAAGTTATAATTACACATCAGTCGTGGAACCGACATGCTCAACCTCTCATCAGTGATGGTGAATACCAAAAGTACAAAAACATTAAAGATAAACTGCCTATAACACAGGAAGGAGTTATACTGCAAGGATAAAGAATCCTAATTACGGAGAGTTTGAGAGAGAAAATAAATGAAGTGGCTCACGAAGGACATTGGGGTATTGTTGCCACAATGAGAGCTCTCGAAGATCGACTTGGTTTCTATATTTAGATGAGAAAATTGAAAAGGAACTCAAGGCCTGTCATCTATGGAGCTGCCTTTCTACAAACATTGCTCAACATACTCTTACTGATGTCATAACTCCCGAAGCATGCATGGGAGAGAATACCCATCGATTTCTTTGGTCGACTCAATAATGTACATCATCTGATGGTAACTGTGGATGTGTACTTCTCTTTTCCGTTCATAGAGGATAAGCGAGTCATTGAGAGACTCAACAGCATTTTTGAAACATGGAATGTTCTGACCATTTTAAAGTCTGATAAAGGCCCACTTTTCAACATTAGAGAATTCAAGGATTTTCTGGAGTATCTGAACATAAACCATCTCATCAATGCACTCAATGTGAAATTTCACTGGAATTTTCAATAAAGGTCCATATCGTTGTTTTTGAAAGATTTTATCTTTATTTCATGTCGATATTTCATTCTTCATATTATTGACTTCATGATATGTATTCATAGTATGTATTCATGGTTTATGCCCAATGCATTTCGGGCTACAGCCCTTCATCAGGGGACTTCATATCTGAAGGCAAACAAGTAAGGCAATGTATAAATGCAACAAGTTTTCAAAGTACAGTCTCATAAATAAACATAGTTAAGAATAGCATGTGATTCAAGTGAATCTGTGTGCTACACACATGACTAAGCCGTGGCAGTGGATGCAGAGATTCAATATTTCCACTGAACGTGACATCAATGCTAATTCCTCAAAAATACATGCGCAAACACAACCTCACGGTGCATGGTGGGTGACCGATTAGGGAAAAAAAAGTGAGTATAAATAAATAAAAGTGCTCAGTTGACAATAAATCTGCCCGAATAAAGCAGCGTACCGACCGTTCTGCATGCGTGATGGATAAAGGTGCAGTGAAACAATGGTGCCGACGCAACACTTGAAATCTGACCTGTCTCGTTAAGGTTAACCGATCCGAATGTAACTCGTTCCGATATGATTGTCTGCAAGAACATTAAGACTCGCTTACACACGAAAGTAAATCACACGGTAAAGGTGCGTTTAAAATGCCGTCAGTGCTGGTGCTTACCCGAGCGATTAACGAAGCCTTCCTCTCATTCTGCTTTCCATGTAATGTGAGCGCGCCGGTCGCGGTCTATGTGGCATCATCTTGAGACGCTAGATAATATACATAAACTTACGTGTGATAGGCGCGTCAAATGTCATGTGACCCTACTGTGAGTTAACCAGCCGTTGATATGCTGACGGGTTACATGTGGTGTATAGCGCGGTGACTGCGAAACCGTGAATACGAAACTTTATCGAAAAAGGTGTATACGGGGTGAACAAATCTGTGGAGTGTGCAGTGGCGCGAGCCATGGATATGGACAGATAATAAACAACAATAAACAGTGAACCTGGTGAGTCGGTAAATGCACATAAAATTCAACAAAATAGGATGAAGAGAAATGACCATTGAATGTATGAAATGCCCAAGTGCAAGGTGAATTCACAGCATATAACAGGTCTTACAAAGAATGCGCTACATTAATTAAAGATGACAACTGAATTCCAAACGTTCATTTAGTCCTTTTGGCTGTACCGATGATAGACGTGTATCCAGAATAATTCTCTTCTTAATAAATGTTGGGCATTGTCTCGCCCAGGTAACACTGGTACTTGTTCCAATATACAAAAGCGTAACTGGCTGGCATTATGTTTGAACTCGTCAAAATGGGTTGCCACTGTTGATTTGGATGATTTGAGTCTGATACTGCTTATATGTTCGATTACACGAGTTTTAATTTTCCTGGCAGTCTTGCCCACGTATACTATCCCACATGGGCCTTTCAGCGTGTAGACTAGGTTTGTACTGTCACAGGTCCCGGTTACATTGAGTTTAATTTCGTTGCCAGTCAAAGGGTGTGTGATAACATTACTTTTGATAATGGCGTTACAATTGCCACTGTTGTGGCACGGGAGTGTTCCTTTGCATCAGTCTTAGGTTCGATTTTCCGAGAGTTGAGTAATTCTTTGATGTTTTTGGTTCATTCATATGCAAATCTAGGGTTATGTGTAAATATGCCTTTAAGATCTTCCTCCAAAGCAAGTAGCGGCCAGTGCTTCAAGATAATTCTTTTAATCTGGTGACTTCTGGTAGAAAACTTGGACACAAACACTGTTCTGGGTTCGTCATTTCTGTGTGTAGGAGATAGCAATTGTTCTCTATTTAATTCTTGCGCTCTTTTAGCGGTCTATTCCAATATGGGTTCAGGATATCCTTTCTCTTTAAACTTCGAGATGGTGAGATGTTTATCTTGTTCATAGATGGCCGGGGATGAGCGTGGTTAATGAGGAAAAAATGAAAGCCTATGTCAGCAAGGCGACATTCAAAGAAGACTGAGTTTATGACAGGAGATCTTGTGATCACCCAACAACTGCAAAGGAAAAAATTCTGATGCTCCATATGATGCTGCAGCTTTCCTCTTTGTGTTCCCCAAGGCACATATGAAGGCTGCCCAGTGCCCTGGAAAGTCTTTTACTAGAGACTCAACTCACCTTTGGCATTTGATTCCTCAGTCTTCTGATCAAAATGGTGAAAGAAAGACTTAACCTGAAAATTCAGTGTCTGCTGTTACTTTTTCAACATATTTGAAAATCCCTTACAGTGAAGATGACAGCTCGTAGCTTCCAGTAACCAGATCAAGTTGAATAAATAAAGGTCCAAGAAGGTATATTAAAAACATTTCATTATATATATATATCTATATATAGATATATATATATTACCTACTGGCGGTCGCCAGTAGGTATATATAGTTAGGATTTTTTCTCTATGGGATTTTTGAAAATTCTATGTCTAATAACTTTGGCGTTTGTGAACGGAATTGGCTGACATTTTCAGGAAAATGGCACATTTTGTTTCTGAGCAGCCCTTGAAAATTTGGGGGGGGTTTGTCAAGGGGGGGCCGAGAAAAAGGGGGGTCCCAAAACGTGTTTTTAACATTGAGTTTTCCATAGGGCGGTTGGCCTCACTTTTAGCCCGAACGGCTGAATGGATTTGCACGAAACTTGGCAAAATTGTAGGGACTGGTAGCCCGATGTGCCTTTTGTAGGTCTCAATATATGTGCTCCAGTGGATTTTGAGAAATTAACGTTTAAAAAAAGATATATATCTGTAACAGCGGACCGGGCAGCGCTCCGGTTCGCGGACTTTTCGCGGTACGGAGCTTTGTGAAGCGAAGCTGATTGGTTCTCCGGCGTCTGTGAACATTCCAAACAGTCCGTAGCGGCCGCCATCTTGTCTCTCGGTAGGATGACCATAAGGGGGCATAGTAGATCCTCGCTGACCCCCTAGGTTTGATGTGGAGGTTTTAAAAGGGTCCCGCGGGGCAAAAAAAATAATAATAATAATAATCGAACGGCTGAATGGATTTGCACGAAACTTGGTAAAATATTAGGGACTGGTAGCCCGATGTGCCTTTGCTAGGTCTCAATATATGTGCCCCAGTGGATTTTGAGAAATTAACGTTCAAAAAA
This sequence comes from Lissotriton helveticus, assembly GCF_964261635.1. Lineage (NCBI taxonomy): Eukaryota > Metazoa > Chordata > Amphibia > Caudata > Salamandridae > Lissotriton > Lissotriton helveticus. The sequence continues at coordinate 1,637,046,547 of NC_136061.1, read as the reverse complement.
AGATATATATCTGTAACAGCGCTCCGCTTCGCGTAACGGAGGTTTGCGAAGCTGATTGGTTCTCCGGCGTCTGTAAACATTGCAAACAGTCCGTAGCGGCCGCCATCTTGTCTCTCGGTAGGATCGAGAGACAAGAGGAGGCCAAAGCGAAGGGGCAAATGACCATAAGGGGGCATAGTAGATCCTCCTTGACCTCTTAGGTTTGATGTGGAGGTTTTAAAAGGGCCCCGCGGGGCAAAAAAAAATAAATAATAATAATCGAACGGCTGAATGGATTTGCACGAAACTTGGCAAAATTGTAGGGACTGGTAGCTCGATGTGCCTTTGCTAGGTCTCAATATATGTGCTTTAGTGGATTTTGAGAAATTACCGTTCAAAAAAAGATATATATCTGTAACAGCGCTCCGCTTCGCGGAGATAAAATTATATCTGTATTACCTAGCTGTTGCTAACACCAGTTAGCGACGGCTAGTAGGAGATAGCGACCATCTTGGGCCCCACTTTGCATGTGAGTGATATTTATCACTAATGACATGCAAAGTGGGCATGCTAAGATGTTAGCGACTGGAAACAGTCGCTAACATCGCGATCTCCTATTATCAACTTTTGGAAATATTCGAGATAAGCGCGAATATCTCCAAAAGCTAGCACCTGCCCTGAGCAGTTCTTAGCCATGTTATCCAATGGGAGGTGGATAACATGGCTAAGAGCATTAGCTCGGTAATGCATGAATATCGCTGAGTTTTCAGCGATATTAATGCATTGCGGTTGTTTTTTATCGTATTTGCGATAAACCTTGATAATAGCAAGGTTTATCTGCGATAATTTCTGACGATGCTTAGCGGTAAAAAAATCGTTGCTAAGCATCGTTAGGGATAAATATCGCTTAACTTTGGTAATATGCCCCAACGTCTGTTAACGTTCGATTCGAAGGAAATCAGGAAGTGTTGAAAAACATTGTCTGCGCCATCTTGTCTTTTTTCAAATGCCACACTTTTGTCGTGCACGGCAGCCATTTTAGATGCCTTGACCAGACCCACTCTGTGCACGCTGTCGATCCTTAGCATGGCTCCCCACCCTCGCAAGCATCTCCCCCAGGCAGTGGTCACCCCCGCTCTCTGTCTTATGCATGGGTAATAAACCTCCCCCCATCTGCGCTGCTCTTCCCTGAGAATCACACCCTGTGCCCGCCCGACACCTCCCTTTCGCCCTATTCACTACCGCACCCTCTGACACTCCTTTTCCTCTGTGTCCGATTGTCCAGGCCGGTCCTAGGGTATCAGCTAGCCCTGCAGATGTAGTTTATGGCCCCAGCTGTAAAGAATTACCCCTCCTCAAAGGAGTTATAGTAGATCAAGGCCCATACTCGATGAGATCCGTCACAGCAGACGCGTTCCTATTTTCTGAAAACCATCCTGTATTGTGATTGGGGAGGGGACCGAGCCTGAAGCAGAAGATTCCAGGGATGACTCTTTGTACATCAAAGTTTTTACAATTATGTGTCACATTAAAAATATATAGCACTCCGACAAAGTAGTAAGATTATAAAACTTTAATAACTTATAAATATATACACGAAAACAAAAATAGTAATAACATATAAACATTTTTAGGGAAAAACAACGAAGTAGCGGTCGGCTGTGCGAATAGTCCCAACGCAGCACAACGTCCAGATTTCCGGCGTGGGGCGTCGCGGGGGGTGGGTCATCAGTAGCAAACTGTTGTGCGAATAGTTCCAAGGCAGCAGAACGATGGCACCAAGGTGATGTCCAGTAAGTTGCCGCACTGGTTTTGGTATCCTACAATGCTGCTCCGAATAACGGCGTGGGGCGCCCCGGGGGAGGCGGCGTGAACGGGCCTCTCCAGGTGGAGTGTCATCTGTTGTAGTGGGGCGCCCCTTTACCGTTTCAGTTGCCATTCCGTCCGTTTTTGGTCCACTGTGTCAAAAGCCGCAATTCAGCTGAATTGCGCCCACTCTTGCGGTGCAGCGATAGGCGGCTGTCACAGGACTCTCAAAATGGCGGCAGGCTGTTTCCTTTTTGGGCCTGGTCCACTGAAATGGCCCTGGGATACCTTGGAAATCGGACGCTTGTCTGCTAGGTCTTGGACCCCATTCTCGAAAGCGTCCCCTCCGCCTTGAGGATTCATCAAAAGTTTTGGGGGCCCCCGACTCCTGTAGGCTTCTGGTGGGGAGCGGTTGCCATGATTGCTCGCGGAATGACCACGACGGAGCTACGAGATGGTGGTGCTCTCATGCTGACGCCAGCTTCAGTCTGAAACATCCAGAAACAAGGTGGGGCTTTCATCGTTTGGGAAAAAAAAAAGTTTTCATCCAATGAAAAGTGTTGTTTTTAGGTCATATGATCAAGCCTTCCATCATCAGGAAACCAAAGTAAAATGAACCAATGAAAAGTTTTATAAACAAGTCACATGACCTGTTATGCGGCATAGGGTATAAAATGCGGAGAAAATACGTTGGCACGTGAGGCGGCGTCAGTAGCGGACCGATGTGCGAATAGGCCGAAAGCAATACAACGCGCCAAGATCCGGATGGCACCGAGGTGGTGTCCAGCAAGTTGCAGCACAGGTGTGGCCATCCTACAATGCTGAAAGTCGGCGTGGGGCGCCCCGTTGGCCTGTGAGTTTGCGTCAGTAGCGGACCGATGTGCGAATAGGCCGAAGGCAGCACAACGCGCCAAGATCCGGATGGCACCGAGGTGGTGTCTAGTAAGTTGCCGCACTGGTGTGGCCATCCTACAATGTTGAAAGTCGGCGTGGGGCGCCCCGTTGGCCTGTGAGATGGCGGCAGTAGCGGACCGATGTGCGAATGGGGCCAAAGGCAGCGCAACAATATTTTCGGAATAGAAGACACCACAAGGCGCTGAGATGCCAAGATCCGGATGGCACCGAGGTGGTGTCTAGCAAGTTGTGGCACTGGTGTGGCCATCCTACAATGGTAAAAGTCGGCGTGGGGCGCCCTGTTGGCCTGTGAGATGGTGTCAGTAGCGGACTGATGTGCGAATGGGGCCAAAGGCAGCGCAACAATATTTTCTGACTGATACCACAAGGCGCTGAGATGCCAAGATCTGGATGGCACCGAGGTGATGTCTAGCAAGTTGCTGTACTGGTGTGGCCATCCTACAATGGTAAAAGTCGGCGAGGGGCGCCCTGTTGGCCTGTGAGATGGTGTCAGTTGCGGACCGATGTGCGAATGGGGCCAAAGGCAGCGCAACAATATTTTCTGTATGGAAGATACCACTAGGCGTTGAGATGCCAAGATCCGGATGGCACCGAGGTGATGTCTAGCAAGTTGCTGTACTGGTGTGGTCATCCTACAATGCTGAAACTCGGCGTGGGGCGCCCTATTAGCCTGTGAGATGGCGTCAGTAGCGGACCGATGTGTGAATGGGGCAAAGGTAGCGCAAGAATATTTTCTGAATAGAAGACACCACAAGGCGCTGAGATGCCAAGATCCGGATGGCACCGAGGTGGTGTCTAGTAAGGTGCACTGGTGTGGTCATCCTACAATGCTGAAACTCGGCGTGGGGCGCCCCATTAGTCTGTGAGATGGCGTCAGTAGCGGACCGATGTGCGAATAGGCCGAAGGCAGCACAACGCGCCAAGATCCGGATGTCACCGTGGTGGTTTCATAGTTGAGAGGCACTTCATCTGCAGTGGGGCGCCGAGATCCGGATGGCACCGAGGTGATGTCTAGCAAGTTGCTGTACTGGTGTGGTCATCCTACAATGCTGAAACTCGGCGTGGGGCGCCCCATTAGCCTGTGAGATGGCGTCAGTAGCGGACCGATGTGCGAATAGGCCGAAGGCAGCACAACGCGCCAAGATCCGGATGTCACCGTGGTGGTTTCATAGTTGAGAGGCACTTCATCTGCAGTGGGGCGCCAAGATCCGGATGGCACCGAGGTGATGTCTAGCAAGTTGCTGTACTGGTGTGGTCATCCTACAATGCTGAAACTCGGCGTGGGGCGCCCCATTAGCCTGTGAGATGGCGTCAGTAGCGGACCGATGTGCGAATGGGGCCAAAGGCAGCGCAACAATATTTTCTGAAGAGAAGACACCAAAAGGCGCTGAGATTCCAAGATCCGGATGGCACCGAGGTGGTGTCTAGCAAGCTATGCAGTTGAGTTGTGTGCGCACTTGCGGCGAATAGGTCAAAGGCAGCATAACAATGTTTTCTGAATAGAAGACACCACAAGGCGTTGAGATTCGGTTACCACCGAGGTGATGTCTAGCAAGTTGCCGCACTGGTGTGGCCATCTTCCAATACTGCTCCGAATAACGGCGTGGGGTGCCGAAGGGGGGGGGGGAGGCGGCGTGAACGGGCCTTCCTAGGTGGAGGCTCGTCTGCTGTAGTGGGGCGCCCCTTTACCGTTTCAGTTGCCATTCAGCTGAGTTTCGGCTGCTCTTGATGCTACAGCGACAGGCGGCTGCAACAGGACTCTCAAAATGGCGGCCTGTTCTTTGGATTTGGGCCTGGTCCACTAAAATGGCCCTGGGACACCTTAGAACTCGGACGCTCGATTTTTTTTCCTTTCCTGTACATGCAAAAAAAGGTAAATGCCCGGTACGTTACACGCTTCATCTGCCACGATGAACTCTCCAGAGGAACCGAAAAAAAATATAGTTATGGTAACTATACCATGCATCGTCATATGGAGAGGTGGCACCAATTAATTATAGTGCTGCATAAAAGAGAGATTTGGAGGAGAACCCCTGACCTGCTAGTACATTCATCAAAGAAGTGGCACTGACAGCATCAGAGGCAAGGGAAACGGTCCCAAATATTTTGAAGAACTTTGGAAAGATTAAAATGACATGTTTAGATTGTGGCAAATTAATTTCATGTGGACAGATGAGTGTTACTCTAATAAATACAGCATATGAACATCATCATAGTCGATGGTTGGTAGAGACATTTTGACTATATCCTGGACCTGCCCGTCCTCGCCCAAAATGGCGCCGGAATAAATGGGACTCGTAACTCCTTGTTGTGTACTGGTTGCAGAACCTTGAAATCACGAGATACGTATGCAGTTTTGAAGCACATGGCGGGCGGGGACGAGAATTGATTGAATATTTCGACATCCCTATTGATATTAAGTTCTGATGTGTTATTGATTACTGTACTATTGAAAGTTCGAATTAACGTCACCCATGGTACTTGCCCGCAAATGTATATCTAGATAATTTTATTGTAACTGGCCCTGTCGTATTTTAATTATAAAATGTACGTCCACCGATTCCGTAACTGTTAGACACCTTAGTTCTTGCAACCTAATGGCCCGCCCGTTACGTTCCTCTACAGTGTAAATGTCTACTCATCATATACGATTACAGTTTGCTCCGTGGCCGGCCCACGTGGTTATAGGCTCGTATTTGTATAATGAAATTTTCACAATAAAGGTTTTTAAAAGAAAACATGGTAGTAGTATATACATTGGTAAAGTTTTTAATAATAGTCACTGTTTTAGAATCATTAAAAGGCAAGTGAAATAAAGCAGACCAATTACATGAAGGGTAAAAGGTATAATACGAAGGAACGCAGTAAAGATAAATGGTCAAGGGCTGTTGTGTTTTCTATTCCTGCAACATAAAGTGATCGATAAGAATCTCATATTCAGGCGTATCGGCGACTAAGACAGCACGTCGACCCTCTTTTGCTCAACGGCTCCGTCATGGGACGAAGAAACGCTCTTTTTCTCGAAAAAAGAATATATTTTACTTGCAGGACAGTTGTAAATTTTCCGGGAAAGTACATTAGCCTGGAACATTATAACATATATTTAAGAAAAAATAATGTTCGGAAGTAATAAAAAGCGTAATTTTTAGGTCATATGACCAAGCCTTTCATCATTAGAATAAGAAAAGTAAAATGAACCAATGAAAAGTTTTATTAACAAGTCACATGACTTGTTATGCTTACGTTACGCGCTGCGCGCCCCGGATGACTTCCGGATGCGCTAACGCGGCGCGTCATATGACGCATTACGCGACAACGCAGGTCCAGAATATAGTCAAAATGTCTCCACCAACCAGCGGTCGGAACACAACCCCTTTCAGCAGGCTAAATAGTTCTGTTAAATGACAACAGAAGGGACAGGCAACAAGAACCATCAGTCAAAGAGGGGAGGGCTAGTTCTTCTCTACCGGGTTACATTGGGGCGCTACCGGAACTGATCGAATTGGTAGTCTACAGTGTTTCTGGATGTTTCAGACTGAAGCTGGGGTTAGCATGAGAGCAGTACCATTTCGTAGCTCCGTCGTGGCCATTCCGCAACCAATCATGGCAGCCGCTCTTTATCGTTATTTTGGGCGGGGTGGGTGGCGGAGCCGAGCTGTTTTGCAGCCATCATTGTGTGGAGTTCAGTTCATTTCACTAGTTTTGTATTTGTCATGAGGGGTTGTTCCTAATGTTTCTATTTTAGCGAGGTCAAAAAGAGATCCCGTTAGTGGCCTACTGATTTTGCTCGATTCCTTTTCTTTTTTTTTTTACACGATTTTTCGTTATCTGCAAAGACTAAACAGAGTATTGCGACTCTGTGTTTGTTTGTAAATAGAGAATGAACCAAAGAGAACCAATTCTAAAACAGTAAATACTTGGATAACAATCAATCAAATGGAGAGAGAAGCAGGCACGACGTATTACAACGGGGGCAAAGGCCTGCGTTAACTACCCTTCACTATGTGCAAAGAGAGAGTACTCCTAATAGAAATGAGGGGGGGGGCACCATTCAAAGCAGATCAGTGTGCATAAACACGAAAATGTTTTCACTTACCACGTACTTGACATTCGACAGCTTATGATATTTGCTATTAAAAAACCATTGAAATTCACTGAAAAAACCATAGGTTATAGATCATATATAGTTAGGAATTAGCATTTACAAAACCTTGAAAATTCACTGAAAAAACCATAGGTTATAGACCATATATAGTTAGGAATTAGCATTTAAAAAACCTTATTTTACTCACACAAAACCATTGAAATTCCATATATAGTTAGTTGCACTAACTATATATCGCGCACCCGCAATCCACTGCTGATGATGTCACATATTACATCATTCATGACATGGTCAGTGACATCACTGATGACATCACTGATGACATCTCAAATGACATCACTGATGACATCACTGATGACATCTCATTTGACATCAATGACCACATCACTGATGATATCATTCATGTGACAATACAATGCATCTCCTCATATTTTAATATAACCTCTGTTTCACCCAGTGTTAAATACAGAGTATCATTTTTGAAACCATTGACACACCAATACTAGTTACTACATATGTACTCACTGATTCCTACGTCTACACACACATTCACTCATTCACCCATACAATCATTCATACATACAATCACTCATCTTTACAACACTATCATATGCACTCATACACCTATACAGACACTCACACTCTGCCACTCATCCATGGAGTTACTCACACACCTAGTCAGTCCTGTAAAGAATCAATCACACTTCCATTTTCTTGTCTATACAGTTAAACATAGAGCACCTTATATTTTCAAACATATACTAACACATACTTACCTTGTTATACAATCATTGATATAAGTACACATTGATCTGCACAGAGTCACACACCTCCCAGCCAGCCACACACACACTCAGTCTCCCATACAAATACTTGGACAATCAATCAATAACCCATATAGTTACTCATATAGCTACTGATCAACACATGCAGCAGTTTACAGAACAACAGACATAATGATGCACAAATTAAGACAGTTTAGTCACTAACCCATGCACTCAGTGAGACACATTTAATCACTCACTCATACAGTCAGTCATGCACCTACTAAATCCTTCGTCCAGACACTTATACATCCACTCATTCTTCAATATGTAAGACATATTTAAACTTTACAGAAACATAAAATCACTGGATGTTGTTATCAGTGATGTCATTTGAGATGTCATCAGTGATGTCATCAGTGATGTCACTGACCATGTCATGAATGATGTAATATGTGACATCATCAGCAGTGGATTGCGGGTGCGCGATATATAGTTAGTGCAACTAACTATATATGGAATTTCAATGGTTTTGTGTGAGTAAAATAAGGTTTTTTAAATGCTAATTCCTAACTATATATGGTCTATAACCTATGGTTTTTTCAGTGAATATATATATATATAGATATATAGATATATATATATATATAGATATATATATATATATATATATATATAGTATAATATGTACATATGATTTGTGACATATGTGTGTATGTACATACTATATTATATATAATTTATATATAATTAAAATTTTTCAATCAACGTTCTTGGAGCTATATTTATTCAATCTGATCTGGTTACTGGAAGCTGGGAGCTGTCATCTTCACTGTCAGGGACCTTCAATGATGTTGCCATCACCGGCGCGAGCAGGGAATTCTGTTATAGCTCCCGCTTGGTTGGACCATTTTTTAATCTCACACCAAGCGACTTCAAACACAAAGTTTGCTCCCAGCCTGCGGGAGCTTTGAAAATGCTCTCACCAGTTGGGAGCAGACTTTTGATCTGTTTCCCTGCCCACGGTGATGTGGACAGGGAAACAGATCAGAATATTGCTCCTGCCCGGAGGGAGCAGTATTAATAGCTGCTCCCTCCGGGCAGTAGCATTAGTGGATCCTGCTGCTTCTGGGGAGCCCCCGATGAAGGTATGGAGAGTGCCCTGGGGTGGCACCATGGTACCCACCTTTATTGATGTGGGCCCTAGGGGATGGGGTCCCCAGGGCTGGAAACAGCTCGGGAGGGTAGCCACTTTGCCCCTTCACTTTAATTTTAGTAGTGGACCTGTGGGATTGGATCCTTAGGCCCTAATAGGGCTCAGGGAGGGGGCCACGTGGCACCCTTACCCTTTAATTTAAAATATAGGCCGTGGGGATGGTGTCCCCAGGACCTAAAAAGGCTTCCAGAAGGGGATCACGTTGCCTCATTCCCCATTAAAAAATATTCATTTGTGTGCAGTGGGGGTTGACTTTACATATGGTAAAAAAATGTTTCTCTGTGTTAATAAAAACCTAGAAACTCATTGGAAAAACAGATAGTTAAAGTAACATTGTAATTAGGTGTGGTAAAAATATCTGTATTGTTTCTAAGTAAAACCTTAGAAAGTCATTGAGAATACAAATATTTAAGTAATATTATAGTTAGGTGAATATGTTAGTGACACCATTAATGTTTTAAACTAAAGAAAACACAGAAATTCACCAGTTATAGCTAGCAGAGCTAACTATAATTTGTGCCTCCGCCACGCACTGCTTATTACCTCGCATATTACATCAAGTTCTATGACAACATTGATGATATCACTGATGGCATCATCCAAGCTTCTTTTGTACACATTGTTCTGTAAATAAGTATACCATTAGAGCTGTGAAAGTAAGTGCAAACCAGCTCAGAATACTATGAAACATCATTACTGCTACTATACATAAAGCCCCTATAGGTAAAGCAAGCTTGGTTATGTGCAACATTGCCCCTATTCCATAAACTTCATGGGCAACCGAGTTTGTGTTGACTATGAACACAGATGAAAGGGTAACCTATTCTGTACATGGTGTTCAATTTGTAGGAAACTGTTCAGGGAAATCCAAGTTCCTCCAGGTGCTGTATCCCTGTTGCATAACTAATGCCCTACTACGGGCAGTCTTTACTGTATCAAACCCCTGACAGTCACTGCACCTACATTGTGAAATGAAGTGAATATAGGTAGAAAACTGGATACTGTTAACACTGTTTTCTCTAAGGAGAGTTTACTCTGTACCACACTGTTTTCAGACAGTGAAACTCTCATGAGAAATACACCGCAGAGTATTACCTACTAAGAAAGTGTACACTCTCTGCAAAACGTATCCAAAGAGCGAATGTTCACTTAAAATAGCCAAGGTCTGAAGGTGCTAAAGATCATAATACCTGCAGCCTTCATACTGTGGTGAAACCTTTACAGATAGACAATTTTCTGAAGCAAAAAAAGCTCGTGTGCATAGGTTAGTACCTGGTGCACATAGTCTTCTATGTTAAGTAGAAATTGTCATGCTGAGATGATTCTGTTGAAAACCTCGTCTGCTTACAATTCTTGGTATGCAGTACGTATAATCTTTGCCCTGCTGGAAACCTTTTCAGCAGTACCATGTATGTGGAATATAATGAACACAAGTTGTCAACTGTCACCTGCACACAGAGTTACTCTTCAGTACCGATTTATAACATGTTCAATACTTCTACACACTGAGGTGCATTAATAGCCTGTTTATTTTGTAAACAATTGCACTGATTAGCTGAACACCAGCTGTACAAAATTATCAAGAAAAGTAATATGGTGGTTACACACCACTATGTAAACCATAAAGCAAACTAACACACTCGTTGGATGATGTAATGAGTGATGTAATCAATGATATCATGAATGATGTCATAGAACATGTCATAAATGATGTCAAATGTGAGGTGATAAGCAGTGCATGGCTCTGCTAACTATAACTGGTCAATTTCTATGTTTTTGTAGTTCAAAACTTTAATGTTCTCACTGACTTATTCATATAAGTATAAAGTCACTTTAACCTTTGTTTTTTTATCAGTGAATATGTGTGTATGTGTGTGTGTGTGTGTGTATAAAAGAGCTCTTTTTCAGGTCATTTTCCTTCATACTACCACTCCCCATAGCATAAGTCAGTGGATATTTTACTGGGACATAAATAGAGTCCCACTCAACAAAACAGTTTTCCAACAATATGGTTGATGACACTTGACTTAACCAGTGGCTGCTAATAGCTATAGATACTATGTTATCATCACAAGAGTTCCATAGTGATCAAGACATTTATTGAAAGTTGGGATATTCATTCATCAACATATACCAGCATTGTCCTATTTATTTATCCTATTGAAATCAAGCACAATTAATTTGAGTAGCAAAAGTTGATAGGAATTTTTATGTGGAAGCCAAACACCCCCAGCTTGTTGAAGGACATTTGATGTGGTTTCATCTTACTTGAGAGGGACATTTAGTACCAACATGAGATATTGCAGATTTCTGGTAGACTTGTGAAGCAGCTGCTTCGTAATTGAGAGGGGCATCTAACACTGTTTCCTCTACCTCTAGAAGGACATCTAGTGATTACTGCATGTACTGTAACTATGCGAAAGGCTCGATTAATTTGATTTGTCAATGCTTGTTTAAATAGTAATGGTAAAAAAAATACTTTATTTTCCTCAGGGGCCAATAGCAGTTGCTTGCCACTGCATTATCCTCCACTACAAAGATGACGCCCACGTTTTTGTTTTTCTCTCCTGGCAGGAAAACAAGATTGTAAATGTTTGGGGGTATGAAGGTGGGTAAATAATGGCTCATCTTACAGCTAAGAATATTGTGCTCTGGATTTGAAGCATTTAACTGAGGATGCCTGGTTGGCATCCAGTTCTGAATTTTGTTTTAGAGGCTATCAATGTCTATGCCCGGATTGGTAAGTGGTGACTTTAATCTGGACTGTTGTATTGGCAGTACAAGATTGTATAAACATCTAATATTCCAAAAAGAGATGAAGGGAAAGATGCAGGCAAATGTTAAAGAGAACTGATGATGAGGAAGACCCTTGTGGGACTCTACTTACCATTCTTATGATCTCATCATTTGAAAGGCCTAGTTTCGCTTTCTGGAAATTGTTGTCTAAGGAGTGGAATCATCTTGCCATGCTGTTTGCGGCTCCATTATCATAGATAAGCAGTCAACTAAGATGTGAACTTCCACCGTGTGAAAGGCCACCATGAGATTTAATAGCACAAAAGCATTGACGCAGCACCCTCATTGATGAAACTAGAGATAGAATGAAGGAGGGGAGGAAGGTTTGCAGTTGTTCAGTAGGGATTGTTTTTAAAGTTTTTGGATAGCACCGTGAGATTTGTGATGGTCAAAAGGAGCCATGTACGTGAGATTTGTGATGGTCGAAATTAGCCATGTCAGAGGTAAACAGAATATTGCTCTTCAAGAGAGGGGTAACAATGCTTTCCTTCTGATGGCCTGATGCCTAAAGCTCTCTGAGGGAGAGATGGGTGAAGAGTCATAAAAGTGAAGATGTCTCATATGATAGCTTCTCTAAGTGAAAAATACCACTGCTCCTTGGGGAACAGAATCGTTTCTAAAGGGGGATTATCAGCAAACCATTCATAGTCAAAGCTCTTCACAGATTTTGTTCTTGCCAATAAAAAATGTGTTAAGTTTGTCATAGAGCATCATAGACAGAACTACTTGAAGAGAGCACTCTAGAAGAGGCTCATTTTAAACAAGCACCGGCAAATGCATCAAGCATTGGCAACAGACTTTGTCAGTGCTTGTTTTCTTTGCTGTCGATGTGAATAATGTACTAGTCCACAAGAGCAACATTTCAGCAGCTTTGCGAATCATAAAGAGATGATAAAGTATAACAAAAAGCACTCCAAAAATGCATTTAAAGATTTCCACTTATACATGCACACATGTACGAATGAAGGCGGATATAGAGTTTTTGTCATATTTTATGGCAAAAAAACATTAAAAGTTGTCTACTCAGTGCCTCACTCCAGGCACGCCTCCAACATGTGGTACCAAATGATCGTGAGCTTCCTAGTGGTTAACCCAAGACATACATTCATTTTTTCAAGGTATACATTTAACTGGAAACCAGGCTATCTTAGTCAATCACTACCATAGCTTGACATCCAAATAATAACCTCATTCCATCCCTTATGTGAGACCTCCACCTATTACTACTTACTTAACATTCACAACATATCTCCTTACCTCCTTAGTTAGTCTGACTAGAGACAGGTTTAGCTCTCTGACAAAGCTCAAGTAATACAGAATAGATAGAGTGTGGATATGGCTGTGTCCCTCTGTTAACTGACAGCAGCTGAGTTAGCCAGGCCATGAAGAAGCCCTATTGCTCATAACTGGTAGAGATAATAATAATGCAGATCCCATTTCAAATAGTATATTAAGGGGCTTTGCATGGCCATGTGACAAATATAATAGGAAGGGGGTTTACGTTGTGAACACTGTGACAAATATAATGTAAAAGGGGGGTTTAACATTGTGAACTCCAAAGGGGTTTAGGGTTAAGTTATGCTGAGACACTTTCACTGGGCCATAGTGATTTGTTTTTCATTTTGTTTATTTGTAATTTTATGTTAAGTATTTTGTTGTGTGTGCATGAAGGTTCTTCCTTTTAAAAATAAATGCACTATCATCACATTGATTTATTAAGTGATGTTGTGAGCTCTGCAAAGTTCTGAATACCTACCCCACTTGACTGCCTTGCTACTCTGTGGAAGAAGTAAGAAGTGCTACATGGGGGTGCGTGGTGATCAGTTTGGTTCCAATAGTAAGGCAGCTTAAGAATACCAGAGGTAAACGCATCAAGTTATCACAGTTGGAGGGTAGTAACCTGTGACTGTACTACCCTCCAACTAGTTCACCCACTCCCACATGAAATGAACATGAATTTTTTCACCCACTTTCTAAGGGGAAATGTGCCCTGGTGCTCGCCATTTCCCACAGGACACCCTACTGTGGTAACACTAGCTACAACAGGTGCAGCATCTTCGGAAGATGAAAAAAGCATTAGCACATCATGCCGCATGTGCCATCACTCACACATCCACTACAACATGGCATAACATGGTGTGGGTTTCCTAGTCCAAACTATTGAAGCAGGGACCCAAAGAATGGACAGGTGGGTGATGCGTATTGATGTAAACAAACGGTCAGACTGTTGTGCTATGCTCCTTTCCTCTCCCACAGCATTGATTGTGTTATATAATGATCTGACTGTTGACAAGATTTCGGCCAGGTCATCACCCTCCATCCTGATTTATCTAGTATGCAACTATGGCAATCTTCTGAGTGTACATGAGCACGAACTCATCTGCACTGTGGAAATATTATTTGTCCTATTACCTGTCGACATCATTGAACCTTACATTCACCTTACACATGAAGGGCACTTTGCTGCACATGCACTCATTGTGTGTGTGCCTGTAGGGGAGTTGGAGCACTTCAGGATGGAGCACAAGGCCTGGCCTCAGCCAGGCACAGCAGCTACTAGATACTGCAGTGAAGCTATTCGTAGTAAGCTGCTGGCTAAGTTCTAGAGCAGAGAGTGAATGTCTAGGAGCACTAAAATGTCTGCGTCAGAGCTGGGACTCTGTTCACTGGTGTAACTGGTGCTTTCTGATGCTGCTAAACACAGTTGGTTAGGCATGTGCTTCCTGTGTCAGTGATACATTAAGCAGGGTTAGTGAAGTAGCTGCTTGCTAGTGGTGACTGGGCAAGGTTTCTGAAAAATAAATACAAGGGCAGCCTGGGTCTTTAATGCTGCACTTAATAGGGCGGTTGAGTTCCTTAGTATTAAATGTGCATCATAACTGTTTAATTTGATCCTCAGCATTTTTTAAATAAATATTATGGTAAATCTGAAATACACACCCAAGGTTCTTCCAGAGCTGTACAGTGAGGTGACAATAACAGACTTGGGGCCAGATGTAGGTAATCCCATTTTACCGATTCTAAAATACCGAATTTTACCGATTCGGTATTTTAGAATGTGACGTAGCAAACAATTCTTTAAAAGTTAAGGAATCGGTAAAATTCGGAATCTCCGATTTGGTATTTACCGAATCGGTATTTACCGAATCGGTAAATACCGAATCAGTAATTCCCATTTATTCCAAAGGGCCAGGCCCATTGGAATAAATGGGAATTACCGATTCGATATTTACCGATTCGGTAAATACTGATTCGGTAAATACCGAATCGGAGATACAATATACAAGCAATTGAGGATTCAACCAATCATGTGCATCGCCCCCACCCCACAACCAAGCAACAGAGGAACAAACCAGTCCTGTGCATCCACCCCTCCACACAACCAGGAAGTGGCCACACCCATGCAGGTGCAAACTAACTAAGCAATCTGGAGAGCTGTGAGACAGTGAGTTACTGGCTGTACTGAGCAGAGCAGAAGTGCAGGATGGATTCCCATGAGTCACAGAGGGAAGTAGCAGACCGCAAAAGAAAACTAAAGTTCAGCACAGGTGAACTGCAGGTGTTGGTGGAGGAGGAGGTGAAACACCACACCCAGCTATTTGGAAAACAGTATCTGCAGGTAGCAGAGGCTGTGAAAAGGAACACCTGGCTGGGAATCCAGGAGAAGGTAAACGCCATAAGGGTGACCACACGAGAAGTAGATGACCTCAAAAAACGCTGGTATGATCATAGGATCATAACAAAGAAGAAGCTGGCAGTACAGAAGAAGGAGGCCAGTGCCACAGGGGGAGGAAGGAGCAGGGCACCTGCCCTTATAGACCCAGAGCAGTTGGTGGAGTCCACCCTGGAGCCCGAGAGTGTTTTTGGGATCGGGGATGCTGACAGCTCAGCCCAAGCTGCAACAAAACAAGGTAAGGAGCATGTCCAGCAATCCTCCCCCCTTCCCTCTCCCCCTTCCCCAATGTGGCTGTGTGTTTCACACTCCAGTACAGGTTGTGGGATACACCAGCAATGCATCATGGGAGAGGTAGTCATTCAAACATACATCAGTACAGTCACCACACAAAACAGCAGGGCATGCCACACACAACATTTAGAAGCAGTTGAGGACATTGATATTGTGTCACAGGATTGTAATTTAATATTGAAATACAGGGTTCAACCACCATTAAGCCAATGTCTATATCTGTCCACAGGAGAGTCATCGCGCAGGACAGTGCATGAGAGGGAGAAAAGGGCACCCCAGAAGGAAAGGAGTGAGGATGCAAGCAGGAGTGCAGGGCAAAGCACTAAAACACCACCCGCAGCCACAGCACAGGCAGCTACCACACCAGAGGCAGGCACAACAGCACAGCCATCATCACCTCTGCTGTATGATTCACCACAGCAGGACCCACCAGCACAGTCTCCCTCACCAGCTGCAGAGTCATCGGAAGTGGTAAGGCCCATGAGGCTTCATGTACCCACTCTCCAACTCATGGCGACGTCCTCTGAGGAAGAAATGGAGGGTGACACCCAAACAGCTCCACTGGAGACAAACAATGCAGGGCTGCATTCCAGGTCAGAAGGTGTGCACACACGTGCAAGACGTCATAGGGTCCGGGAGCGCAGCACAACTGGGCGTGGTGACGGGGTCTTCTGCAGGCTGGAGGCCACAATGGTGAAAGTGCAGCGCCTGCAGGCAAAAGGAATACTATCAGTGCAGAGACAGGTGCACCAATTAAAACACCAAATGGGCAATATGAACCAGGGCATCAGCTCCATGGTGGAGAGCATTAGGCAAATGGCGGAGGGGATGAGGGTCATGTCCCAATCCATGATGGCTCTCTGCGATAAACTTGACGAGGACCGCACACAAAGGCGCTGGGAGAGGCAGTGTATGCAGCATCACACCAAGGCGGTGAACCGTTTGGCAACTACGACTTCCCTGCTATGTAGGCTCTCTGTGGCGATGCAAGAGGGGCTTGTTCACTGCTGCACAGATGTCTCCAGGGGGATAGAGAGGGTGACATCTGCTATGGAACTGCTGCTGACAAACCAGTCAACCAACGCTGGTGAGCTAGGTGTTTTGGACACTCAAGACACCATCAGCAGGAGCAGCAGTAGCACACCCATACAGTACATACAAAGGAGCAGCAGGTGCCAATCTGTAGGCCCTGGCTCAACAGCCAGTGTTGAAACCCAGCCTCGGGCATCCAGCGCTGTTGTGCGTAGGCGCAGGCATTAATGCTGCCCACACTCCAGAGAACATGTTAGGGTAAAGTAACCCGTGACCGCCTTGTTAGGTTGTCACAAATTGGACTACCATGGTGTGCCATATATCATTTGCCGTAGTGCCCATTAAACTACGTCATTCACATTCAACGCCTGGCTGTGTCTCCTAACTTACTTTGAAAAAGATGCGTGTGATCTCTGCCCATCTCTGTCTCCCATCTGTTGCTGGTGCTACTGCTACTGCATAGGGCTCTGGCTGTTCAGTTCCATCATCAATGTCCTCATGATAAGTCATATCAACTTCTGTGCCTTTCTTGGTGGCAAGGTTGTACAGCATGGCACAGGTTGCAATGATTTTACAGCAGATGATTGGTGTGTACTGACAAGCACCTCCGCTCTTGTGGAGGCAGCGGAATCTGCTTTTTAAGAGTCCAAATGTGCGCTCTACAACGTTGCGTGTTGCTCTGCGTGACACATTGTAACGTCTCTGACTCCGGGTTGATGGGTTCATGTAGGGAGTGAGAACAGAGGACCGCAGAGCATAAGCGCTATCGCTGATGGAGCGCGCAGGTCACCCGACTACAATTTTAAGATATACGTATTGAGTCCATACATTTCAATTCACCATATTCATTAATCGGGTAACCTTACACTCTACTATCAGTAACACTGTTCCTTCCTATTTTATTTCCAATGTACCTGACTTACCACTCCTCTGTTACGGGTACCTAATGACCACAATGGATCAGGGAGCTAGCTGTAAAAGAAAGGCAGACACCAAAATACAAACTCTATTTACTCTCATATAATAACCACAGACTCGGAAAAGTTTTAAAACCTTTATCTAAAATTCATCCGATTCAGAAAGCATAAGGTTTACAGCAAATAGACTGTCAATAACTAAGATTATAAAGAGCACGTATCCATATAGAAAGTAAATCAGACCCACCATTTAGGACTCTAAAGGAAGGTAAGAACAGGGAACATGCTAATGAGAATTTTCAGGGACTTGGACTAGACGTGGAGTGACTAAAGGACGGGGAAAAATAAGGAACATGCTAGAATGTCACAGTTTTATATGTATCCTTGCAGAAGTGGGCAAGGCACGGGAAAATGTATTCAGTCTAAGGAAACTCAAAAAGTATCATGTATCTATAGGGAAGGTAAAAAGTGGAACACGCTAATATTCCAGAGTAAATCACTTCATTTAACTAAAGGAAGGTAAAGAGAAGGAACATCTATATTTCATGAATTGTATGCAGGAATATGCTTAAAAGATAGGGAAAAATTGGAACATGCTAGTATAACAAAGATAATGTATGACCTTTTCATTTATCAGTGCAGAAAGAAAGCATGGAAAATCAATATGCAAGAGTACGTCTTTATTAAAGCAAGGAAAAGAATGAAAGATGCAGAATAGATTTCCCAGCACTATATTTACCTAGACCGATGTGAAGACCAACCCTGGCCACGGGTCAGTTAAGGACAGGAGAAACCCCAAGGAAGGACAGTTGCCAGTAGGCCAGCAGGTGCAGAATGGACACCCCAGGACAGGACAGGGCAACCAGATTAGGATCAGGACAGGACCACCAAGGTAAGACCAGCACCCGCAGTTCGGAAGCAACGCCTGTGCTCCACCCTCTCTGCAGCTAACAGTCAGAACCCCGATTGGGTTTTTGAATTTCCCAGCAAAGTGCTCCGCCAGCACTTAAGGTTCTTAAAACCCCGCTTGGGTCTGTGGAAATTACGGACAGAGTGCTCCGCAGCTCTCTGTATCAGTCACCGATTGAGTGCGTTGGGTCAGTGACAGGTCAGCTATTCGGACAAGTCGGACAATTTCTCTAGCTAAACCTAGGCTAGTTATACTGTTTTCGGGTCAGTGTACCACCCCCCAAATGTTGCAAGTGTAAGAATCCCCAATTTTGATTGGTCCTCAAGTAGGACAGGTCAACACACCAACCAGGACTAAACTTCTACAAGCCCCAATTTGCATCTTTTGGGACCGCCTATTGAATTTGGGGTTCCCAGGGTATGTGCTCTTCTCCTAACAATAGAGAATACAATTTAATATACAATTGTTACAAATGCAGTACAGTTCAGCTCCTCCTGCTGGGTCGCAGGTCAGTTCTCATGAGCATCTTGACTGTGGCTGCCAGCTGGCTGAGTTCCACTGGTGCAAGGTTTTCTTCCCTCTGCCAGGGTGACATGCGCAGTAGGGTTTTCTAAGATGGAGTTTCATGTATTTCCCCGGCCCAAAAGACTCGCCACATGAAAAGTAAAGGAAAACAATTTAGAACATAAAAATAAATTAATACACTGTATACCAGGAATCCCTATATGACTCCCCTTACTTTATTTTTACTATAGCATTAATGGTAGTGCAAGACGAACAGCAATGCAGAAAGCGGCAGAGCAAGCTTCAGCATGTGAGAACACAAAGCGGCCATCTTAACCCCTTCGGGGCTGATGACGAGCTCAGCTTGTCATGGGCGTAACCTGCGCTACGCGGAGGACGAGCTGAGCTCATCACGTAATGCGGGATTTTTAAAATCGCAGCTCGCAACCGGAAAACCGCTAGCGCGCATGCGGTTAAAGCTAGTGCGCAAGCGCAAAGATTTCCGCCCGAGTACGTCACGTCACGTGAGTGTGAACGACGCATGCGCAGACGAACTCCCGCCAAGCAGCGGCCATTTTAGTGGCCAGCGTATTATGATTAATACACACATAAGCAAGCTTCTCTGGGACATCCCGTGTAGTAAAAAAATGTGCAAGGTTAGTGACACAAACATGTTGATTGCATTTCATTAATGTTATTTGAGGTTCTTGATCCAAGCTAGTCGCTTTACGTGCGAAGCCTTGCTCCATCACTATCGCCTAGGTGGGAAAGAGAGTGGCATTAGTTACATACCATTTCAAACGTTCAGCTGCAGTTATTATTAGGGTGTGTTACAGTGATGTACCTAGCAGGTATCCTTCCCCAAATTCTCCAGCAGATAGGCGTGTGTAGATCCCCAGGGAAGCAGATGTAGTGATGCATTCTCTGCATCATGGCCTCTAGGACCGTCCGGAAGAAATGGGACAGGCAGCTCTGGGACACCCCACCTACCGCAGCAATCACCCCCTGGTCGCTCCCAGATGCAAGCAGGTGTAGGCTACAGAGCACCTGCACATGGAGTGGGAAGGCGTGCGCCCTTGGGGTTGGGTGCTCCAAAAGTGGGTGCAGGTCCCTGATCAAGTCCAGGATGGTTTGGGGGTGTAGCCTGTACCTTTGCAAGATCTCTGCCTCGGTGAGTTGGAAGAGCATTATCCGCTGTCTGTAGACTTGCTCCTCCCTTAGCCAGACTCTCTCTCCTGCTGCCTGTAGCCGGAGTCACCTTGCTATCATGAAGAATGCCGCCATTCTGGTCACACTGTTACATTTTGGGGCCTTTTTTATAGCCTGCACCAGGTTACCACCTGCTTTCAATCCATGGTAATTACTGACTCTTAAATACCGAATTTCATTAAATTTGGTATTTAAGATGTTTCCTACATCTCAATACTCATGTTTTGCCATTTCTTATTTACCGATTCGGTAAATTGCGATTCGATAAATTATCGATTCGTATTTACCGAATCGTTCTTTTTTGGCCTCCTACATCTCAAAAGCCAAATACCGGTCGGTAACGGCCGAAATCCGGTATTTTCGGCCGTTACTGATCGGTATCTGGCTACCTACATCTGGCCCTTGGTCTCTACTGTGACATGGGAGAGACTCCAGTCAGTTTCAAATTTGCTCCAAATATTTGGAGTATTGTAACAAGTAGTGCCTAAATAATCTGTAGTATGGTAAGTGACATCATAGCTAGAGAGAGAAATGCAGAGAGAGAGAGTTATCCAATAAATAAGAGAGCCTTCACCAACAACCCCACTTCAGCCCTCATCAACTCTACTCAGGGTTATGAAGTACACAGACAACAATCCCTCCCTTCCCCCCTTGATGTAATACTGACATACCTAGATATGTTAAATATGTTAAACGTCTAAGGGCCAGATGTAGGTAATTCCTATTTACCGACTCCAAAATACCGACTCATACCGAATCGGTATTTAAGAGTCGGTAAATAGGAAGGAGGCAGATGTAGGTGAAAACTTACCGATTCTGTAAGAGTCGGTATTTACCGAATCTGTAAATACCGTTTCGGTATTTCACATTGATTCCTATGGGCCTTGAAGCCCAGAGCAATCAATGTGAAATACAGATTCGGTATTTACAGATTCGGTAAATACCGAATCCTGCAAGGGTGCAGGGGGTGTCACTTTGACACCCTCTAGCACCCCAAGTACAGGCATGTGTGCCATGTGGCACACAGACATGCCCTAAGGGCACCTGAATTCGGTATTTTACCACCCAATAGGATTGGGTGGTAAAATACAGAATTCTGAAGGCCTGTAGCACTGTGAACAGTGCTACCTACATGTGGGATTTACTGAATCGGTAAAATTACTGATTCGGTATTTTACAGAATCTGTAATTTTACCGATTCTGTAAATTTACCGAATCTGTGTAATTATGGCCCCTACATCTCAATCACCAAATACCGGTCGGTAACGGCAGAATTCGGCCGTTACCGACCGGTATTTGGCGACGTACATCTGGCCCTAAGTCTGGTCTTTAAGTCGAAGCCAAGTAACACGATTAAGAACATGCAAGTATGAGATTACATTTAATCAGTGTCCATATTGAGCTTTACCACACCATCATGGATGCATTGTTCATTAGACTGAATAGCTTTTAACGTGTAATAATCACAGCTTGGTACTAATGTAAAGGTATACATAACTTTAAATGGTATATGTCAGAGTATGTCACAGAGCGAATAGCAAAAATGAAAACCTAATAAAATATCTACTCTACCATATTCTTCTGGACTGTCCGAGATCTGTGCACCCAGAAGAGTAGTGACAAATGAGTAACCTATTAAATTGCAGTGATGCTGTCAGTATGTTGTTAGTACAGTGAGTTCTTGAGACACCGCATCATTGAAATAAGTAAAGAGATCACCTTCAGATTACTGCCATTTGAGTACAAGTTTCAGATTAAAGATTTATAGTCCCCATTTTTTTAAACAAACTAATTCCTGTCCCAAAGGGGTCAATCAATTAAAATGTCTCTCAGCCAGATGGTGTTGCTGGCGTTTCTGCCTTTATATCAATGAATGGTCACCATCAGAACACAGAAATAAGAGCCGAGCACAAAAGATTCAAGATTCTGCATAAATCAAAGAAAGGAGAATAACAAAAATGTGGACCATGAAATGAATCAGCCAATAGTTTGAGGAATGTATTATAAGAAGACATATCCACAGTACCTGGGAATCACAATAGAGACCTGAAATGTAAAAAGAGTCTAATAAGTATCTATAACTATACCACAAGTGCTTCGTGTTTACTGATGAAGCGTGAGCGACATTGACCTCAAATATGACTCTAGAAAGGCCCAAATGTAAAAAATGATTGAACAAGTACACCAATAATTCCAATTAATAATATATTGGTAAGAAAGGGGGAAAATTATCACTATATATATCTCACTGGGAAGTGTCTCGTAGCCAGTGTAGCCAGCAGGTCAGAGAATTAACTACAACCGCATGGAAAGGAGAGCAGTTTCCTACAATCAACAGGGGTGGAGCTTGGTTAGTTTGACTGAGGGGGTTAGCTTCAGATTTTCTGACAATCACACTAGCATACCATGTTAATAATTATGTGAGAAGCAGCACCCGAGGGGGCTTATGGGCCAATGGAACGTGAAATTAGTGCAGATTGTGATGGCGGCTTGAAAAAAGGGTGCTTATTTACAAGCCCCTTGCGCCGGCTGCCGTTGCATCACATTTAATACGGGAAAAAGTGACGTACCGGCCGTGCAAGAGGCTTGCAAATAAGCCCCACAGTATTTTGTAAAATAACCATGTTTTAAGACCTTCAAAACAGAGGCAAGAGTGTGTGTGTTTGTCTGAGTATTTAAAAATTGCAGGTGAAATCAGACAGTCACTTTATCATATCCAACTAAAAGCTCCTGTACCAAACTATTTATTAAATAATAATTAGTTAGGGGGGTGTAAAATCTCAAAATTCCCCTCTTAAGCTACACCCCTGACAATCAACCACTTTAACCCATGCATTCTTCTATGCTCTTAAATTCAACGCTTTCCCCATACTGTACACTTCCAAACTATGCATGCTATCCCACACTATGCTGTTCACTTTTGCTCTATTTCTTCTATCCTTCTTCCACACTGTTAGCCATGTCCTGTGTTCTCCCATCCCATGCATCTCCGATTCAAAGTTCATGGACGCTGCTAGGGTTAGCAGAAGTAACATTCCATACTTTCTCACCCAAGTGACATTACATGAAGTAACATCATATGATCTGTGACCTTGAATCTTCCAAGAAAGTGAAGTCTCATCACCTTGACCCACATGACTTCACAATCATTGGCATTACTGAACTCAATTGATATAATGGAATAACACTTACTACCACAGATGAATGTCTATTTTATATACCAGCTATATGTAAAATAAGGTACTGACGTGAGTGGAACAATAGGCATTTTTGGGGGGATGGCTTCAACGCGATGCAGGATGGCCGCCTGTTGAAGGGGCTCTGCAGGCTAGGCTCTGCGATCTTGAACTTACCATCGTGTAAACCGGCACCCAATAACTGGAAATGGTGGTACCATCTGCTAAGTCCGTCTAGACTGTGCTGTTGTGATCTCCCCTTGCATTTGTCTGCGGAATCACTGAAAACTTGGCAACGGTGTGACGTGACCAAGAACATTGCAGAAAATGACCGCAGTACTCTTTACGGCTTCTAAGCAGTTAAGGCCTGACGCGGTCGACATCGAATCCCGCTGTGCCCATTAGCACTGAGGAGAACCCAGGATTGCTGGTGGGGTGCCACAGGGGTGTGCTGCACCTATCTACGCTTCCTGGTGGCTGGTGGCAGGTTTGGACCCACACTGCAGACCTACGCATCTGGGGCCTGACACCTCAACCGGGAGATCGTTGCTGTGGATCTGCGGCAGCAACCGTACTGCAGGACTGAGGTTGATTACTCTGTTGCCGGATCAGGGCGGAGACAGCGACTGGAGCCGCTGCCCACGAGGCGCTACGAGGATACGAGGTGAGTAGGGCTGGGACCTAAATCACAATACAACTGCTTAGGAGGTATTGGCCATCGGGCTAAGCCAGTTGCTGTGCCATGGGCCTATGAGGGGGATCAGAGAGGTGTAACTACTGCTTTAACTGCTGCTGGTTGCGCTCTGCCTTCAAGGAATTACCAGCCAAGGCTAGGATTGTTGAGATGCACGACGTCACGGATAGCGGAAGTGTGATCTACCAGTCTGTTGGGTGCTGTGACCTCCATCACTACTGTACCAGGAACATGGGCAAGACAGACCCTAAACAACCTAAGATCCCATTCGAAAGTAAGCACCAAACACGTACCATGGAGTCGTCCCTGGAGTTGAGTGCTGCTCACGGCACTCCTGACACTGTGGACAGTTAGAGGAAGACATGCGCTCTATTTTTCTAAAGGTGCGCTCAAGTCTTAAAACCATTGATGGCAAGATCGATGCTCTAACCTCCAGCCTTGAGACTGTCAAGAAATGGGTGGACGTCCATGAAACTTGCCTTGATGTTCTGGAGAATAGATTGTCTGACACCCAAGACTCCCATTCTGAATCCAGAACTCAGATCCTTAGCATGGAGAAGGTACTTGCGGTGATAAGAGCAAAGAATGAAGACTTAGAGGCGCGTTCCCGACGGAACAACCTCCGAATTCTTGGCCTTCCGGAATCGACAGCTATCTCTAAAATGGAAACCTTTATTGACAATCTACTACGAGAGCTGTTTGGTTCGGTGCTCTCTACGGTCATGATTGTGGAGCGGGTCCACCTCTCCCTTGGTCCCAGACCAGTGCCCGCTGCGTCACCTCGCCCGATCATTGCACGCCTTTTAAATTATGCGAACAGAGATGCTATCCTTAAGGAGGCTAGGACCAGGAGCCCCATCTTACATCAGAATAATAAACTATCATTTTTTGGACTATACCCCTGATGTGCAGGTTGCACGAAGGGAGTTTATGCTAGCGAAAAGACTCCTACAGTCCTCATCCATATCGTATGCCATGCTATACCTTGCGAAGTTGAAAATTACCCATGATGGTCAGGCGCACTTCTTTACAGATGCTAAGTCAGGCCTGAAATTCATGAAACACATTTGCCCGCGTAAGTCTCCTCAGGGTCCTTCACAAAGTTCCACTTTGTCAACGAACCTCTGTGACAATGATTGATAATTGTTAATGTTAAAGTACCTTGCTGCTTATTATTCATAGGTGTAGCCTAATTGGTTAAAATGGCTTAGATCCCTAAGTGTGTGCCCGCAGTCTTGCCTTGCCCATGAATAGATTGGGTAAAATTTGATTGTACACCGTATATGAGTGAATGTTAGGCTATTTGTCTGAATTAATTGGCCGGTTTTGGTTCAATGTTCTATATGCCTGGTCACCCTGCCATTAGGCAGGTGTTCATCGTCGTTCTCAGCCCCCACAGGGAGATCTCTCATGTATTCAAATTTAAAGTTCGGTTTTGGGGTAAATCGAAGGGGGGGGTTATATTCTCGACCTGATTGGGAGGTTGAAGTGGGAGGGGGGTGAATCACGGGGTTCAAGATACTAGAGACAGCCAGTATTTGTTTATACTATTGTCATATAGTTGACATGTAATTTGTTGTTTCTGCACTACAAAGGCACTATTTGTTACAGCAAGATGATATTGCTCTTACAGTTTGTGTATGACTTTTCTTCTCAAGGTGTGCATGGCGTTCCCCTCTTAGTATTATACTGTCTGGCGCCCTAGTATTGTTTTAGTATGACAGAAACGAGGTTCCTTATGTGGAACGTGAGGGGACTCAACGATTTTAAGAAGGCAAGGTTGGTTCATGCATACCTACGTAGGCATCGCATAGATGTATGTTTTTTACAGGAGACACATTTGCGGTACAGTACTGATCCCAAACTAACACATAGATTTTGGGTTGGAAGCACATTCGACAACCTTTTCTAATTATGCCAGGGGCGTCTCAATATTGATCAGAAGAGGTTTGGGTTAGATCACAACGCATGCACTGGTGGACCCTGAGGGGCACTATGTTATAGTCACTGGGTGCTTGCTGTCCACAAGGGTCACTTTGATGGCCATAAATGGCCCTAACTCTGATGACCCTCATATTTTCTTAAGTAGTGGGCCAGGATTGTAGCAATGGGAGGAGATACAGTGATCTTGGGTGGACATTTTAACGTAGTTTTAGATAACTATTTAGATAGGGAGCGCGCCCTTCACAATCCACATCACAATGTCACACAACAATTGAATAATATCCTTCTAGAACATGGGATTTTTTATATCTGGTGCAAATTTTACTATTGGTTGGTCTCTGTTGACCTGATGTCTTGGGCCTTGGATGTAATGCAACTACCACATACGCTCTCTGACCATGCTCCTGTGATGTTACAGTGGAAAATTCCCGGCACTCTACCCCGTGCGTTTAATTGGAGGCTTCCTCCTCATGCTCTCCTAGATGCTGCGTTCAAAGAGGAAATGCACCTTGAAATCCAGGACTATTTTGCCACTAATGAGGGCTCAGTGTACTCCCCCTCTGAGCTTTGGGAGGCCTTTAAAGTTGTAATACGAGGAGCATGTATCTCCAAGGAGATAGGTGTCCTTGGTTCCATACACACGACTTTGACCAAACTCGAGAAAGCTATTAAAGCTATGGAATTAAACTATTTCAACACACACAACTCTATAACACTTGCTTCCATACGTAGCACTATGTCCGAGTTCGAGGAGGAGGCGGAGAGGGAAATCAGATTCCTTGGGAAAAACGCGAAAGCACGCAGCTATGGTGAGTGTGACAGACCTAGTTAAACAAATTACAACGCCCACCTTCATTGTAGAACTTGCTGATGGCGATTCTCCTCCTGTTAGGGGTCAGGAAGACACGCATGTGCGTCTGACAACATTTTACTCCTCTCTTTATATTGCCACACAGCAGGCCACTGCTCCCTCTCTGGGTGATTACTTGGACTCTCTGGAGCTCCTTTGGCTCAGTCCCGCTCACAGAGAATATTTGGACTTCACATGCACCATAGATGATATCACACAGGTGATTAAGAGCCTTTCCATTGGGAAAGCCCCTGGGCTTGACGGGCTGATGACACTATTTTTCAAGACATATGCAGATATTCTGGATGTATACCAAGAATCCCTTGAGGCAGGGGAACTGCCCCATCCATGAGAGAAGCCGTAATCATCACCCTCCACAAACATGATAAGCAAGCAACACTCTGCAATTCTTACAGACCCCTCTCTCTAATAAATATGAATGCCAAAATATTGGCCAAACTACTAGCAAATAGATTACAGCCGCTGATGCCCTTCCTTGCTAGACCAGACCAGTCCGGATTTATACTGGGTAGGTCAACAGCCCATAATTTGCGTACCTTTTTCTCTATAATTCACCAAATTGACCCCAAACTCTCAGCCATTGCCGTCTTCCTAGACGCCACTAAGGCATTTGATTTGCTAGAATTGCCCTTTCTGTTTACCATACTACCCAGATTAGGCTTTAGTCCCAATTTTATTATATTGATAAAATTGCTATACCTTAAGCCTGCGGCCCATCTTAAAGCCAATATCAGATGCCTTCCCTATTTCACACGGAACTAGGCAAGGATGTCCCCTGTCACCTTTATTGTTTGCGGTAGCTATGGCGCCATTGGCTGCTAGCATACGCCAACATCACTCTACCTGAGGTCTGATAGAAATCTTACCATTTCCGTGTATGCAGATGATATCACCTTGTACGTCAGACATCCAGATGATAACCTAAACCCGGTTTTGCGAGAAGTACTTCGCTTAGGTGGCATGTCCAGTATTAATATAAATTGGACCAAGTCTTCCATACTGCCCCTTACTGACAACCCAAATACCACATTGGACTTCTGGTTGTCATCGGCAGATGACGCTGTTAAATATTTTGGCATTTGGCTCAGCAGAGATCCAAGGCACCTCTGGCGCTTAAACATTGGACATCTGCAGGCTTGGTTGGAGGATAAAATTAAGTTTTGGACTGCGCTTCCCCTGTCTTTGGCTGGCAGGAGTGCTATATTGAAAATGATTGTAAGCTGTTGTATTTATTTGTAAATAAACCCATACCACTTACCTAAGCTTTCTTTAAATCTCTGCGCTCTGCTGTAATCTCCATGGTTTGGGCTGGCGGCTAACCCAGATTTAAATGGGATTTATTGACTCAGCCACTATCAAAAGGCGGTCTAGGTGCTCCAGATTTTAAACTATATGCTTTGAGTGCACAAGCTCAATTTTTACATTACTGGATTTACCTTGTCTCTTTACAACCTCATGTGGCAACTGAGAAAGATATAGAGGATCCCTCTTCTCTGCATATGGCAGTATATCAGCCGTACCGTAGAACCCTTAACAAAATTAATACAGTAGAAACCATGAGATAAGCATGGGATGCCTTACCAAAGCGGACACAAACCCCTCTACTTTATGCACCCTCTACACCAATTGCATTTCATCCGCATTTCCTTTCCTGTATGACAAGGGGGCCATTGCTCGGGCAAACAAAATGGGCATTGTGACATTAGGAGATCTTTACCCACAGGGCACATTTTTGGAGCAACTCTCGGGTCAGACCGGGGAGAGGACTCCATTTCTGGAGTGGTTATTATATCACCAACTGAAGGCCACCTGTAAAGTGCTACACCCTGCTTTTCCAGTTTTCCCAGACCCCTTGCACCTGCTAGAGCATCTGCTAGTCACACCGTCCCCTAAATAATTAGTCACCAGGATCTATGTCCATACGCAGGCACACATCCGTGGGCGGATCCAAGAGTGTTGGAACAATGGAAGTTTGAACTTTAGGACCAACTCACGGATGAACAGTGGGTGTTTTGTTGTTCACAAATAAAGCACTTATTCCATAACTACAAGTTAAGGCTCATACACTTTAAATTCCTTCATTGTTACTACTGTATTCCTTTACAACTATTCAAACTGTAGCTGAGAGCTGATTCTAATTGTTGGTAGTGCAGATGTGAGGGAGACGCCTTTTTACACATTGCATGGGAATGCCCTGTCGTCTCCAAGGCCGGACTGGCCATAGTGGGCACAGAGCATTTCCCTGGTGGGCCAGAGAGGTGGTGGCCGTTTTTTTGCCCATGGGGGGCCAGTTTTGTCACTGGGGGCCGGTTTTGCTGCAGTGCTGCAATATCGGCCCCCTGTGACAAAAGCAGGAGCAGTGCTTCTTGCTAGCACCCGCTCCCAGCCCCGATCCAGCATCAATCTACCAGGGCTAGCCGCTGTTCCCAGTCCGGTCCTGGTCGTCTCTCGTTACTGGGGAGAGGTATATGACACCATTCAGGTCATCACAGGTCAGACCCTTATATGCTCCCCACTAGTGATGCTGCTGGGCTATGTGGAGCAATCCCCGCCTGAGGTACACCGCCTAACTGCAATGCTCCTTGTACGGCGTAGATTAGAAATACACTGGGGTGCTCCTGGTGGCCCACGTGTTAATACATGGATTCAAGATGTTGCCTATTGCCAGGAACAGCTGGCGTGTTACTGGGACCTCATGCCTACGACATCTCGACCTAAAGACATTTGGGAGCCCTTTGCGAATTGGCTTAGGACTCGTGACTCCCTCCTGGACAGTGATGCTCGACCTCATCCACCAGCTGGCTCTCAGGACGCTGCCGCATAAGGGCATGGGTTATGCTTGCTAACGGTTGGTTACCTATGTATACATCATATAGTGGCCCCCTACCGAATCGTTGCTTCGGATTTGGCTATGCTACTTTCAGTTGAGGTAGCCTGTGTTGCTCCTGTAAAGCTGTCGCAATGTCTTCTTATATATTAAGCTTCTGCTTCATTTGTATTCCATGTGTTTATAAACGGTGTCACATGCATTGTGTGTTGTCAAAGTGCATGCAAAAATTAGTTACTTTTTCTTGTATTATTTCATTGCTGTCTCTTCAAAATCATAAATAAAAATAAAAATAAAAAAACATTATGCATTTCACTTTTTATCAGATTAATAATTTTGTATTTGTTTGAAGAGGACTATATAATGGAACTAAAATACAGAAAAAAATTATGTACACCCTAACTGTTGTGATTCACTGGTTTCCCTATTATAATCCTCAGTAAGAAAATGCACATTCATGTAGACTATACATTGGAAATGAATTAAGGTAATTGGTTTAAATTATCGCTCATTATTGTAAACATTTTGATTATGATCATTGTTTAGACACTATCAAGCAAAGCATAGAGGTGAAGTTCACAATATTGAAATTGGCAACCAGTTGTCTTCAAATATATGTTTTTGTATTTATTTCATTATTTGTATATTTCTTTAAAAGAGTGTGCATTAAACTCTTGGATTTGTTTGACAGAACTGAAATCCAAATGTCCTCAATCCCTGTGGGAGCTGCAGAAAGTGAACAGTGTTCAACAGAGAACTGTTCATATTCTGTTTTTGACACTGATTTTGCTAAGGGCAAGACCAGCCAGGGGTAGTAGATACTACTTCTGACGACCCATAAATGATTAGACTGCCCATGATCTCTCCCATTCTGCTCTCTTCTGGCCTGTCTCCTTTGATTGTGCTCCCTCATCTTAGACCCTCCCACTATAGTCAAGTGCTGCCAGCCCTCATTCTTTCTATCTGATATTGCGCACTCGATTAATCTGCATTTCATGTGCTAAAATGGCAGACACCGGAATGTCCAAAAACTATTAGCATGCATTAGTGCATTACAACCAGAACTATTGACTTTGTCATTGCTCATTTATAACAAGCACCAACAGCTAGCGGGCAGAGGCAAGTGTTAAATGTGAGTTTACATTTATAAGACCAGTGTTCAGACTGGTCTAATTAAATTGTTATCCAGTGATCCACTGTGGCACCAAGCAGCAACCTGGGGCCCTATTATGTTAAGGACACACTTTCCTTGTTTTGCCTGGAGGACCTTAAAACAGGTGCGCCAGGAGCAAACAGGGAAAGTGCGCCCTATTACTTGGAATGCGCTGTCCTGAGTGCAACCACAAACACGTGCTGCCCTGGGGCCAGCGCTTTCCTGTGAAAAACTGAGTGGCCACTCCATGTTTTCACAGTGCAGAAGGTTACCCGCCTGCACTTTTGAAGAGGATATCTGAGGGGCCCAGGGGACCCCCTTTCCCCCACCATAGGGCTGCCATCAGGGGGCACAATGACAGTGCACCACCTTTTAGATGGTGCACTGTCAGTGTGCCTCCTGAGAGCTTCTCTCCCTCTGCTCCCGCATCTGTAATACGGCACTGGTGCAGAGGCAAAGATATTACCGCATTTGCATGGCACATGCCCCCATGCAAATGGGGTAATGCCCCATGAAGATAGTGTGGAGCTTTATGTGTGCCAGCGCTATCGGTATTACAGAAGGGGCCGCACAAAGTCTATGGTGTCTTCTTTATTACCAAAGTGCCCCGGGAACACACAAAGAGGGTCGCAAATGCCTGTTGTGCCTTGGAGGCACTTATGTAGTACAGCCCCTAGTGGCAGTTAGTGCTACTACCCATGACTCCCATATGCTGTCCCCAATTTGAATAGATGCTGATCATTGACTGCCTTTTGACAGAATCAGCACACCTTAGCAATACATATCTTGGAAGCAGAAGTTAGGTACTTATTTAGTTTCTAATTTTTGGTATTTGTTTATTAGGCAGTTTTTTATTTATATCAGCAAATTATATGTAGTGATTACTACATTTGCTCCTATGCCATACTAAAACTGAATCCTCCTTTCAGCTACACTTCACAAGGATCCATAAATGAAATATGATACACAAACCCAGTGTGCGTTCATTGGAGATATTTAAAACAGTTGCATATTTATTTTCAGTCATTGTGTGCCTTTGGAATTGATGTGGAAGAATTGATGCAGCATAGTTGAAGGAATTTACTGGCAAGGGTCTGGGGTTACTATGAAATAACTTGAAAATATTACAAATGTGCAGCTTGTGAGTGGATAGTACCGCTCTCATTATGAATGAATTATGCATTTAAAAACAGAAATGAGTGCAGAGTTGCTATTTCTTGAAAAATTGCTCATTTTTTGTAGTTGATAGCTCCTAAATGCCATAACATGCATAGATCAGGTTTGCTCACCAATTTTAAAAAGGGTTGGGAATTAAATGTACCACACTGCACCTGAAATTATGAATAATTTATGCAGCCATAAAGAGCTGTGTCAGATATTTCGGAGGGAAATTCATCATTTGTTGTAAATGCATTGGTTCTGCTGACAAACTGCTGGAAGTCTGATCGGTTTCAGCAAACCTTTTGTGAAATATATGCCTTCTTTTTTGTCTTTTTTATCAGAAGACTACATACGCTTGCTAACATTCAGCTAAGTTGGGCGGTTAGATCAACCAACATTTTCCCACCAAGGGCCTGATGTTCTAAATAACTGGTCACAGATAACTGGTCTCAATTTGCGACCGGTATTTTTGCCATAAGGAAAGGGTTTTACTAATTAACCGACCTATGTACAAATAAGTACGTTTATAAAATACAAATTGGTGTTGGAGGGAGGAAATTCAAATTACCGTGGACGTAATTTAGGGATCACAACAGCGACCACTGTTTTGGCCCTTGCGACCCTTGCCACTGTCTTTGTGACCTCTGACTTCAAACGTGGCAAAATAAGTGTTAAGAACACAAGGACAGGTTCACATTCCTTATTTTCTGCCCATTTATTATTCTACTAATAGTGAATTTTTTTATTATTCACTATTATTGCAATAAAGAAATGGCCCACATGGCTAGACAGGGACCTTTGGTGGCAGATGCAGCAAGAGAAAAAGGTTTAAATGCATTTTGCATGCATGCTTGTGGGTGAGAGTAGGTGTGTGAGTGAAAGTGAGGGAAGTCAGTGACAGGTAGTAAGTGAGATCGTGTGAGATCGAGGACCACATTTAGTGCTCTTTAATGCAAGGTTAGTGGCACACAAAGTTGGTGCACTGCCTTGCGTCCAATCTACTAAGATATGATGATTTTTTTTTCTCCCTGTGTGCTGCCGCACTTTTGGCAGCCATGCACCAATGCACAGACCCTTGTGCATAGTGCAGGGGTGTGTGCGTTCTCTGAAGCATAGGTTTTGTGCCAAAAGGCATCTCTTCCAGTACAAACTGAACTTTAAGGCTTTTCCCACTTTGTATATGTGGTGCACAATGCAGCACACAAGCAAAGTTAAATAATTCTCCTCATTACACCTACCTCAAGAAGGCATACGATTTTAACGCGTATTCCTGTCTTTTAATGTTTCTAGATAGGGACTTCCATCGAAACCCAAACGTCGTTGCATAGGAATGTCCATGCACCACCCTTGAAACACCCCCTTGGTGCAAAGTAACATAAAGTAGTGCACACACAACCTTTGCTTGACTTTAGGATACGATTCAACCCAAATCTGGATTTCATTTGGCTACTTAAATCCCACCTTAAGAATTTACTCTGGGTTTGCATCACAAAGGTGACACAAACCCAGACAAAGGGTTAGTAAACCTGGGCCCGCGTGTCAGTAAATATGAGTGAGTGGAAATGAGTGAGCTTAAGGGTGAATGCAACTGAGTGAATTAGAATAAATAAGAATGTGTATAAGGGATGCACGAATGTGAGAATGAGTGTGAGTGAGTGAATTTGAGTGTGAGTGTGAATGGAGTGTAATACTTGTGATTTAGGTGTTGGCCCTGGCATATTAAAGATAAATCTTCTCCTATAGAGGCCCTTGGAGCAAAATACTGGCGCATGCATACCTGCATGCATTTCTTAACATGGCAGAAACTTGTGACAAAATACTGGCACAGGCTCTCTGGGGTAAAGGGCACCAAGAGTAATATACTGATACTGTTACACTAGATTTAATTCATGCCATAGAACACGTGGGAAATTACTGGTATAATTGAGGAAATTCCTGGCATGTGGACACTAGTGGCAAAATGCTAGTATGGGCATAATGGGGGTAATTCTTGGTATAAAGGTGGACAACCTGGCATATGGGAGGGATGGTAGCAAAATGCTGGCCCAGACAAAATGAGTCCATCTTTGAGACAAGGGTCACTTATGTAATATGGACAGCATACTTTGCAAAATTCTGGCACTGGCATTTTTTCTATCTCGTTTTTATATAAGGGGCTACCCATGAAATATGCGGGCATTCATGACAAAACATTGACCCTAGCACAGTGGAGGTATTTTGGGGCATATGTGGGCATCACTACCACATTTTGAAAGGAATGGGATCAATTCCTCTCATTTCATTGGCTTAACACACCATGAAAGGATTCGACTATTTAAGAAAGATTTTAAAATTAATGACTATTTAATAAGTGCCCTTTCAGTGCCTATGACACTTTAGCAAATATAATTGAAAATTGTACTTTTAAATACACTATTTCACCCCATTCTATAAATTGTTACTCAGTGGGAGAGAAATCCCTACAAGAGGTTTGGTTTACTTGCTTTCTCACTTATTACATTTTGGGGTAAGTATTTTGCCCCAGAACTTTCGAAGATCAAGTCAGCACCGTAGCATTGGTGGTATATACAATAGATATGTGTCTGTGTTATGCTGTTATTCTATTCAACAAGAGAGGTACTGAACTGTTCCTACAGGGAGGGGGAGGTTAAGTAAAAACTAGCGTGACCGGAGGTGTAAATATTACACCTTGGGGCATCCATTTTGTTGGATGTATTTGCCTCACACACCCCGAAGGATGTCATGCTTCATCATCGGCGGTTGCTCCTCGTCGGGGGGGCGGTGCAATCCCCGACGGGCACACCTCAAAGAGGGGCACTTTGGCGGAGATCTTTTGTATCCAACTGCCCTATGGTG
This sequence comes from Lissotriton helveticus, assembly GCF_964261635.1. Taxonomy (NCBI): domain Eukaryota; kingdom Metazoa; phylum Chordata; class Amphibia; order Caudata; family Salamandridae; genus Lissotriton; species Lissotriton helveticus. The sequence continues at coordinate 1,637,011,745 of NC_136061.1, read as the reverse complement.
AAGTGCGGGTGTGGGCGAGAGAGCAGGTGAGCCTGGTGTGATAGTTAAAATGCAGCAAGGGGTGCCGGAAAATATTTTATTCTGGTGGTCCCCCTACTACAATTAAAATCGTGAAAACGAGCTTGCTTGGTGTCACCTCGTTAGGTAGAGTGACCCTTGTCGAGCTAAGAAGAACAAATGGTCAACATGTTTCTCGCAATTGGGTAAATCTCCTGCGATTCATCAGGACCTTAAAGAAGTGAAAAATTATAATAAAGGAACTCAATAACATGCCAGTGTCATGTATGTGGTGTGGGTATTTTTTACCTCTGTGGAAACTCCTATGCCTGGATCATGAGAAAGAAAGGAGATAAGCATTAATAGTACATTTCTCATTAGCAGCAGGGAGGGTCAGCGCCAGAATGTGAACATAGTATGGCATGCTTGGGGCGGTGTTGGGAATTAAACACAACCTGTACATGCCAAGTGGTTTCTGCGTGCAGTGTGGGGTGCACACACACTAAGACTATGTCGGTGGGGAGGTACAGAATTTAAAAACAATTATTTAAAACAGCAGACAACTCAAACAACACCATTATGTCTCAAAGTGGCAGGTCGAGCCCTGATTATGTGAGTGGCACCATCTATATCACACAGTGGTTTGTAAAAACAAGGTGCAGAAGTTAACAAGCGCCGGACTCACCTAATGGTCAAGGTCTATGAGCCACATGAGTGGTCGGCGGGTCAGTGCATCGGGGTTAAGTCTTCAGATTTAGCTACAAGATGAATACATTGCAAATCGGCTTTAGGAATCGGTTCAGAAGACTCCTAGTGACCGAGTCTCGTAGGGGGCCCCATCTTACCTTAATCAGCCCGTGACCGCGTGGGGACACCTACCCATCTCCGCCGAACTCGGATAGATGGGTAGTGATCGCGGTGTTTGTTATTTATTGTAACCGGAATCATGGGATCCTAATCGTTGCCGCCCTTCCGTGAATGTCACGTGACACGGGCGGTGACTGGGTCGGCCATGATGTAATGGTCAAATGAACGTCGTCGTTCGTAGGCAGAGTGGAGTACGAGTGGGGAATGGAGTATATACTGGGTCGGTTTATTAAAACCGAATTATGTTATATGTTAACCCAATAAGTATGCCCCAAAATATGCTTTATTGCAAAATATGGTTTTGGGAACTCCGGCGGTCACGTGGTATAGTGTGTAACCGGGTCGGCCATGATGTAAAAGGCAGGCGATATTATAGACCTGGTCTGTAACTCAAATCAATGGGGGTATAAACAATACGAGTCAGTGAGGACTTAGCCTGCGGTCCATGCCCAATTAAACTTAAGGAAGCCGTATCAAATATCTCGGAATAGCTGGTGAATGGCTTATAGTTCATTTGACCATTACATCATGGCCGACCCAGTCACCGCCCGTGTCACGTGACATTCACGGAAGGGCGGCAACGATTAGGATCCCATGATTCCGGTTACAATAAATAACAAACACCGCGATCACTACCCATCTATCCGAGTTCGGCGGAGATGGGTAGGTGTCCCCACGCGGTCACGGGCTGATTAAGGTAAGATGGGGCCCCCTACGAGACTCGGTCACTAGGAGTCTTCTGAACCGATTCCTAAAGCCGATTTGCAATGTATTCATCTTGTAGCTAAATCTGAAGGCTTAACCCCGATGCACTGACCCGCCGACCACTCATGTGGCTCATAGACCTTGACCATTAGGTGAGTCCGGCGCTTGTTAACTTCTGCACCTTGTTTTTACAAACCACTGTGTGATATAGATGGTGCCATTCACATAATCAGGGCCGACCTGCCACTTTGAGACATAATGGTGTTGTTTGAGTTGTCTGCTGTTTTAAATAATTGTTTTTAAATTCCGTACCTCCCCACCGACATAGTCTTAGTGTGTGTGCACCCCACACTGCACGCAGAAACCACTTGGCATGTACAGGTTGTGTTTAATTCCCAACACCTCCCCAAGCATGCCATACTATGTTCACATTCTGGCGCTGACCCTCCCTGCTGCTAATGAGAAATGTACTATTAATGCTTATCTCCTTTCTTTCTCATGATCCAGGCATAGGAGTTTCCACAGAGGTAAAAAATACCCACACCACATACATGACACTGGCATGTTATTGAGTTCCTTTATTATAATTTTTCACTTCTTTAAGGTCCTGATGAATCGCAGGAGATTTTCCCAATTGCGAGAAACATGTTGATCATTTGTTCTTCTTAGCTCGACAAGGGTCACTCTACCTAACGAGGTGACACCAAGCGAGCTCGTTTTCACGATTTTAATTGTAGTAGGGGGACCACCAGAATAAAATATTTTCCGGCACCCCTTGCTGCATTTTAACTATCACACCAGGCTCACCTGCTCTCTCGCCCACACACCCGCACTTCACCATAGGGCAGTTGGATACAAAAGATCTCCGCCAAAGTGCCCCTCTTTGAGGTGTGCCCGTCGGGGATTGCACCGCCCCCCCGACGAGGAGCAACCGCCGATGATGAAGCATGACATCCTTCGGGGTGTGTGAGGCAAATACATCCAACAAAATGGATGCCCCAAGGTGTAATATTTACACCTCCGGTCACGCTAGTTTTTACTTAACCTCCCCCTCCCTGTAGGAACAGTTCAGTACCTCTCTTGTTGAATCCGATATACTAATTACGGGCACATGCTGTAACTGGACCTTCCACCCTCAAAAGTGGTAACTAGTGTCCGTTGATCAATTGATCACTCTCCCTCCTTTTGATAAAGATGCTGTTATTCTAACCATGCAGATATTATGGAACTTCATTAGTGTTGATTATTGTGATGTTAGGGTCATGCTACATGCCTTCCTGGAAATATCATGGGTCAACCCGTATGTGATATCACTTCTGCAACCCCAGGCATTTTGGTGAATCAACACCTGTGCAACTTACCTCATCACAATTAATGATGTAGGTTGAAAATTGTGACGCACTGCAATTGGTGATCATCACAGTGAAGGTGACTGGTTATGAGCAGAAGAACACCATTGCTTTTTAATAAAGTAAGCTTATTTTTTAATGCAGTCCATTTTCCTTAAAGGGAATAAAGAAAACATTTAAATTTTTTAATGTTTGCTTGAGAGTTGGCAGTTGCTCCCTGGACTACATTTGCAAAGGACAAGGGAGCTCAAATGGACCTCTGCCCCCTTTGCGAATGCCTTACCACTTGAACTCGGAAGACTGTAATTTTTTTTGTGCTTCGCAAGCAGTTTTCGGTTGAAAAACATTGATACACATCATATCAAATCGCTGTTTGGAAAGAACATATATAACATGCAGCTTCCAATATCGAATCAGAAAGCCATTTTATCAGTCGGTAAACATTTACCACCTCCTAAAATGGTTTTAGTACATTGTAAAAAAACATTTTTGAAGTCACAAACTGTGATCTTGACTGTTTGCAACCATAAAAACAATTAGCTTAGTGCATCTAGACTGAGGTACTAAAAGCAACAGTAAAAACAAATTAACAAGCATTCCATATTTCACCGCTTAATGAGAGCAGAACCTATTCACAAATGTTGAAGGGCATATGAGTGTCCTTCGGTGGCATCGTTTTTGGGGACAAATCTACAAAAATAATGAATTTTAAAGAACAGATTCCAATTCGATTGACTGCAATACCATAGGTTCTAAAGGCCAGCAGGAAATAATCATGTGAAGTATTTTGAAATCGAGCACCGTCTAATCTAGAATGTTTTCCAAACTGGATACCTTAAGGATCCTTCTGCCCATGAGGCTCCAGAAGTACCCTGCTTTTCTCCAGCCAATTGAAGGTTTCCCTGTGTCTAGTTTGGCCTGTATTTTGTAGGCATGCCTCTCTATAAATACATAGGTGCCAAATGTATTAAACTCTTTTGCAGTTGCAAAGCCTGTGATTTGCAAATTCACATGCTTTGCAACTATAGAAGAACAAACTGCAGTGTATGAAAGGTGCTTACTTAGTTTTACATGCCTTTATTGCTATCAAAGTATACTTTATGATTCTTTGCAAATCGATGGTGAACTGGGATTCAAATGGGCCTTCACCTTCCAAATTGCAATAGAACATATGAATGCTTTTCAATTGCAGTCAGACATCATTGACACGTTACCACTGTCAAAGAAGCAGGCCTGGTTCACTAATTTGAAGATATCTTTGATGGACAGCTGCCACTCTGTGAATCACAGCGGAGGACATCAAGGAGAGCAGGCAGTGGTCCAAGGGGTCATTGCCTGCGCCCCCAGTACAATTCTCAGAATGCGTATGCTATTTTTTTACTTGCCACTGTCTCCGTAATAGACAGATTCTGGACTTAATAAAAAAACACTGACAAAGCCAATCGGTCTGGCTTGTATTTTCAGAATTTTCAGTTAAAATACAGATATATTAGCTTTGGCAACGCTTGTGGTTTTTTGATAGTTGTAAAGGACAATGGGCCAGATGTATGACCATTTTGCATGCACAAAATCGGTCGTAAATTGATTTGCGCTTGCATAAATGGCCATACGCAATACAATTGCAAAACAAAAAATTGCGCTTGGAATGAATATCGTGTCGCAGAAAATGCGACCACTTTTTGCAAATACTAAATTGTGAGTCACAAAATAATATGTTCGGAGCAGTCGCAAACTGTGACTATGTGCAAAATGGTACAAAAGGGGTTGGTGATGGACGGAGCATCTGAACCAATCAAACACTCACACCCAGTCAACAGATTGTGTGTTATGTGCAAAATGGGTCATTTGCACATGCAAATTACCACTAACCTGAAACAGGTGGTAACCAGTCCCAAACTATAAAAACAACTCCAGAATGCACCATAACCTTTCCAAAATTGCTGCCCTGTGTGTGATAGCGAGGAAGATGTGGATACTTGATGCTCTGCAGAGAAGGTGGAAACAGTAGAGTATTTTCAGGGCCAGGCTGACCTTGTTTGATTAGACGAAGAAAGAGATATATGAGCCGTACAGGCTGAGTAGCACTGTCATCCTAGACCTCATAGACACCCTGAAGCCACATTTGGAAAGTAGAACCCAGTGCAGCAATGCAATCCCAACACATGTGCAGGTGTTGTGCTCCCTCCATCTATTGGCCACTGGTAGATACCATGATGTAACTGCAGTAGCTGGAGGAGTGGCACAGAGTGCGCTTTTGCGTTTCGTCCACAATTTCCTAGATGCCATGATACACCACAACCATCAACACATCTTTCTGCCAAGGAATGATGAGGAACTTGAAAATACCAAAATGCAATTTTATGGAATAGCAAGGGTTCCACAGGTCATAGGGTGCATAGATGGGACCCATGGGCCAATATGTCCACCCTCAAGCATAGAATGTATATTTCGTAATAGGAAAAGCACACATTCACTCAACATCCAAGTTGTCTGTGAAGCAAACAACATTATCACAGACATTGTTGCTAAATTTCCAGGAAGCACCCATGACTCATACATCTTCAGACACAGTGACATATACCAGAAATTAGAAAGAAGTGACTTTGATGAAGGATATCTACTAGGTTTTTGAACTCCCACACCCACAGTGAGATGTATTTGCAGATAAATGTCTATCTGCATGCTGTCTCAACTTCATTCATCTCCTTGCAGGTGACAGTGTGTATGCCCTGCGTATATGTATCTTTCACACCGTACCTGTCTCCCTCCAATGCACCTGAAAGGCGATACAACAGGGCACTTAGAAGCACCAGGTCAGTCATCGAGTGCACATTTGGCATCCTAAAATCAAGATTCAGGTGTCTTCACAAGAGTGGCGGGCCTTGCAGTATATGCCTGAGACAGTCTGCAAAATTGTGGCAAGCTGTGCCATACTCAACATCATCGCCTGCAGGCGTGGCTTGCCCATGGAGGTGTCAGATTCAGACTCAGGAGACGAAGAGCCTGGACCACCAGCCAAGCGAGGGAAGATCAGCAGTGGAGGGGAAAAGGCCCCGGGACCACATAGCAAGACATTATTTTTCAAGGTACGTCATTACCATTCACAGTATTTACACAATAAACTACACAAGATACAGTTAATCTGAGTATTTGAGTTTTCCTTTATTTGAAGGGCATGGCAATGTAGATTATTGGACAACTAGTCCATCTCAGGCAACATAAACAACTGTAACTGTAAACAAGAAATAGAAACACAACAGCTGACTAAGGTTAGGCACTTACATCCAAATGTATCGTTATTGAGGTTCGGTGCTACTACTCCAAGCACCCGCCATTGATAGGTGCCACTGGTACAAAGAAGTTCATTGGAAAGGGGAGGTGCACTCAATAATTGTTCAGTAGAGTCAATTCAGTCCATAAATCTTCTTTATTCAAAATGAATATGTACAATAACTGAAGCACAGCCAACGCATTTCGTTCCAGTGTGCCAAAGAAACTTCATCAGGGCTTGAAAACATTGTGGGTTGGATATAGTAACAACCAATTTCATTTGTTGATATACTCCGGGTGACACACTCCCAAAATAGTTTAAAAAGTATTCAAATCCAGATGTCAATTCTTAATATAATGCGAATATCCGTGCACAAAATCCGTGCATAATCAATTGATGAAATTGAGAGGTAACATTGTGTGGTCACGGAGTTCAACCCAGATAAGGAAAGACAGAAAACTTCGGTCCTTACTGTTGAATTGGTCATGGAACGGTGAGTCAGAAATGCGGCATAGTAACCACGGAATTTGTAACTGAAACTGTAAATGGAACTGATAGTTCCAGCAAATCAAATAATGTTTTGCCTCTAAGTCCAGCATGTGGGGATCTGGCATGTGGGAGCATTGAATGCCGACTGCTGCTTCGCCGCTTCATCGGTGCATCTGCAGTAGAAACACTGCTGCGGCTGGACACTTTGCTGTCAGCTGTGTCTGTGGCTCCTCCAGTAGCGACCACATTGGTCTGGATTGCCTCAACAGCAGCAGTGATTTGTTGCAGGCCCCTTGCTACATCACCACTGTAGTGGCCCATTTCGACCTGCAGGACCAGGGTGCGCTTAGTGTGTTGACTTGTGGCCGTTGCCAGCCGACCAATTGCCCTGGTCATGGAGTGCATTTTGTGTGCCCTGCTGTGCTCCATTCTCTTGTACTGCACTCCCTCCTCTTTCAGCTCTGTGCACAGCTGCACAATTGCCCCAGTCAGGGCATCAAATTTGCCCTCAATGCGCGCCTGATTGTCAGCCATTTGTTGTGTGATGTTGGCGAATCCCTTGCTCAAATTCGTATTGATCATCCTGATCTGTTTCTGTTGCAAGTGCTGAACCTTCCACATAGAATCCTCAAGGCCACCAAACGCAGACTGACTGTTGTGGGTGGGAGCGTGCATAAGAGCTTGAAGCCGCCATCCTGATAGCTGGGTTGAACCGTGTACCCGGACCCTTGTGCCCAGAGTGCAATAGGATGTTGCTTGCTGCTGTGAGGCTGTTGTGTCAAGCACTGGAGCACTCTTCAATTAATTCAATGACCTGGCTCATCCAGCCCTTCATTCATCTGGACCTGCTCCTGATCTCCATCAGTCACATCTCCCCTTGGCTCTCCTCCCAGAGGTGTATCTATGTTACAAACGGGAAAATAAAGGGAATGTTCTGAGTTATGTTATGATATGTTAAAAAAATGTCATAAAGCCCACGTACACTGGATTGGTTTCATGGCGCTGCTCTGAGAGGTGCCTGAGTCCTAGGGAGTTACTCCTAAGCTTGTTGAAACAACCAGGTTTTGAGGAGCCTTCTAAAGCTTAAGAGGTCAGTGCAGGATCGAATTTCGGAGGGAAGAGAGTTCCAGAGTCTTGGAGCTAGGACTGCAAACCTAGGACCACCCAGGCACTTAAGTTTGAAGGAAGGGATGGACAGACCTTGGACAGCAAATCTAGCACCACCCAGGCACTTACATTTGAAGGAAGGGATGGACAGAAGGTGCTCGTGGGCCAATTTGAGACTTCATGGAGAGATTGTGGTTTATTGTTACCCCAAGGCTTTTGGCCTAGACAGAAGAGGATTGGCCCAGTTCTTTTGGCCAAAAGTGTGGGCCCCATGGGTTGTTGTGGATACCTCCAGTTACAAGTAGCTCAGTTTTGTCTGGATTAAGTTTTAGATGGTTGCTGTTCATCCACCCGCTGATGAATAGCATGGTGGACTGAAAATCACGGACCGAGTTGAGGGAGTTGCTGATGGCAAATATTAGTTGGAAGTCGTCGGCATAGTTGAAAGTGCAGACATTCCTCTCAAATCAAAAAAATCAAATAAGCTTTATTCAATTTTTGAATAAAAAAAACCATAAAAGCATACAATTTTAAAAGACAGAACACGTATCTCAATACACAATAAAATTTGATTAAGAAGATAATCCACTGAGCATAGTATGATAAAATCCATTAACACTTTGTTCAAATCAGTTGCATTGCGCGATATCATGTGCAAATAGCTTTTCTCCACTTAATTGTGCTTTTTAAGAATAGTGCAATAGGTTTTAAAAAACATTCACTTTCTAGCATTTGTAATGCCAGGAATGCAGGTCAGCATTGCCTCAGACCTCACAATTTTAAAATAGGTCCGATTCACCTTCTCCTTTGTGCAATATAAAATTTACAGAATAAAACTACATGCATTGTCGATTGTGAAGACACATCGTCACACGGACATTTACTCAAAGTATTCGATCAATCATTTATTGTGGGGAAGCTGACAAAACGGTGGAAGATACGAAGCCTGAACCGAGTCAGAACCAATTTATCATACTCACTTGGTGTATTAAATAGGTAAGGCTGCACGCCCGGGGTTGTTAGTAACAACTGATTAAATTGTACCGATTGTTGTGGTGCCTCCTCGGCGATTTTTTGCCTCCAAAAACCTTTCTGGCTATAGAACCCATAGAAGCAGGGTCATCATGGTATTCCGGATGACCCAGATCACTCATAAAATCTTTTATGTATTTTAGCCAGCAAATCTCTGAAACTCGATCTAAATTAAGGCTGTCTTTTATAATGTCGTGATTAAAGGAGGTTTTAGTTGAAGTCCAGACCCGATGCCATAGAAGAACCGGTTGGGCTTTAATTTCATCTGAGCTAAATGGGATCCTCAGTTCTGCTTGGCAGGTGTATGTTGAGGTGCTGCACGGAACTACCAGAAGAAATCTTAAGAAGGCATTCTCAACCTTCTGTATGGGTTTTACATCACAATATCCCCATATTCCGGCACTGTATATGTCTGTACTAACACATTTAGCCTGGTAAATGTAAACCGCTGGACGTCTTCTTCCAAGTTTCTTTGCAAAGTTAGTTAGGGCCGGCATCGCTTTAATGAAGAGTAGTTTTCTATCCCTGACAGTCTGGGACCAAGATCCCTTGTAATCAAATAAAATGCCTTGGCAGGGGTATGTAGTGGTGATTTCCACCTTTTTACTGTCAATAAAAATGTGTCTATACACCACGCTAGCTTTCCTGCATTTCATTATAAAAGTCTTTTTAAGTGTTTACTCTCAGGCCTAATTCTTTCATGTATTCAGTATAGTTATTAAGTGCCTGTTGAAGACCCAATTGCGTCCGGGCCATTTGTACTGCGTCGTCCGCATAGAGAAGGGCAGGCAGAGGACGATTGTATATCTGTGGCAGGTCCCGGCACTTCTCTACCATGACTTGCTCCAAACCATTGATATATAATGTGAAAAGGAAAGGTGCCAAGACACAGCCCTGCTTGACCTGCTTCTCGACGCTGAACAACACAGTACATTCTCCCTCGGACCCAAATCTGACCCTGGCCTTCGCATTATTGTACAGCTGCCTTAGAAAATGAATTAATGGTAGTTCCACCCCCATTTCAGCTAGAATAGCCCATAATTACCATGGACTACACAGTGTAAGGCTGACGTAAGATCTACGAAAGCCAAGTACAATCTTCCCTTTTTTGACCGTGTGTACTTTCCCAGTAAAATGTTACGGTTGAGTACATGTTCAACTGTGCCCAGGCCCTCACGGAAACCAAACTGCAGATCTGATAGGACATTGTTGTCTTCTGCCCATTCCTGGAGCCAATTAAGCACTATTCGTCCTGCCACCTTCACTAGGAAATCCAGCAACGATATTGGGGGGTAACAAGCTGGTTTCTACCTGTCACCTTTTTATTATAGATGGAACCACAATGGATTTCAACCAGGTCTTTATGAATCCAGTTGTACAGCAGGCCGCTAAAACCTGCATTAAAACTGGACCCCATAGGTCTAGGTTAAATGTAAAAATATCTACTGGTACTCCATCGTGGCCCAGAGCCTTCTCTCCCTTACTTGATTTTATTGCACGATTCACCTCGTCAAGGAAAACGGGGGAAAGTACTATTGTCATCATCTAATAAGCCACAAGTTACATCTCTAGTTGATGGGCACAAGGTGATGTTAAAATCCCCGCCCCAAATGAGAACAACATCCTTTATTCTTTCATTCTGTAGCTTGTGCAAATCAATCTTAAGTTGCTTCAAAATTACCACCACATATTCCCTCAGGGCATTATTATAAAATGTAATGAGTGCAATGCAATTTCGATTGTCCAAGCACATGGTCACAATTTGATAATAAGTTTCTGTAGTCATTAAGGAAATTTTAAGCGCATTCACCATATTTGACACATGTATGCTAAGACCGCCTTTTGGCCTCCCATGTACAGACGGAACTGCAGGGGTATGAAAGGCCTTAAAACCATTAATATGTGTAGCATCAAGCATCCATGTTTCTTGGCTACAGAGTATGCTAAATTTCCCGACAAATTCATGCCAAAGGTGATTTGTCCGTTTATATCGTAGCCCCACCACATTCCAAAATAAGACTGAGATACTGTGTACCATATCAATTCTTTCACTTGTGCTGCCTGTTACTTCAGTGGTAGTAGTGGTGTTTTCTACTGAACTATCTCTATTATCCTTGCCTCTACCATTATCCATTGAAAAGTCCTGGTTAAGGTTAAGGCCAGTGTCATCAGGGACTATTGTTGTATCATCTATTGCTCTAATTATTTCCTGTGGGACATATCTGTTTAGTCAATCTACCTCATCCAATCTAGGAAGGGATTCAACTAGATTTTGTACTGCGACATTATATGTTTAGTGATTTCTTTCATTTGTTTCCCTTCTATTAATTCTCATGCTCACATTAGAGGGTGGATGATCGAAAAACCCCAGAGGTAATATGTTAATTACCTACCCTCCAAATGATGTTTTATACTAACCGGGGTGTCTTAAACGTTAATATCACACAGTCCCCTGGTAAGGTTTTCCGGTCTCTCCTGAGCCAACTAACTCTGCGAGCCATCTTAAATTCCATGAATAATGTTTCCGTTAACCCTGTCTTTCTGCCCAGCCAGTGCAGTGACTTATTCTTCAATGTGTCACATGATTCTATTTCCTGCACCCTCAATCTGTTTGCAAGGATACCTACATATGGGTTAACAACTGGTGGTAAGTCCAAGCAGTTACCCTCAGATGGAGCCATCGTGGTAGAAGGGGCACAATACTTGAATTGTTATTGGTATGTCTGGAGCTGGTTGATCGTATATCAGTATCCCTGCCTATCTTAGCATTGTCTTCTTGGTTTTCCATAGGGGTAGTAGGTGGATCATGGGGGTGCCTAAGATAGTCTGTAGGTGGCATTTAGTAGATTGAAATCCTGTAACTGTTCTGTTAGCTGGATTGTTTGGTTGATCTTTGTGATCTCTAGTTCTCTGTGACCCACTGAGTTCTCCTGCCCCTCATTACTACTCTTCTTGGGTATATGTTCTCCCCCCCTACTTTATCCAGGAAATTAGTCAGTCTTACTTCTATCTGGGTGACTCTTCCCTCCAATGCGGTGAATGTATTTCTTACAAGTGTATCTACATTTCCACTAGTGAGTGTAAATTCCCAAGTTCATTGAGATGGGTTTTAGTCTTAGCCTTAGCCCTATCCCTTACATCTGTTGGAGCCCTCTTTGTATTGGATTTTGTCAATCTTTACGTGATTTAAGTGGTGTAGGCCTATTTGCCATATTCATGTTTTCGCCTTCACCAACGTTTGGTTGGCACTTTACTGCCGAGTTTTTTTGGCGTTTTAGTGGAGGCTGTGTGTCAGAGTCCTGATCACTGAGTATAATATGATCCGACACATTTTGTACACAGCAATTCTGGTGTGTTATATCACTTGGAGACCCGGACGATGAGCCAACCCCTATAGTTGTTACCTCATGTACACCATTCATTACCCCTAGTTTATCTGAATTCAATGTCTCTTCTACTGTGGATATCTGCTTTTCTATTGCCCCCATTGCCCCTGTTAGGTAGCTAATAAGAGTTTGGTGTGTCCTCCCAGCAACTTTTTTTCTCTTTCAAGGCCCGAATCAGTGGGAGGAGGTAGAGAATAAACAGGAGGGGGGAGAGTGAAGAGCCCTGCGGGACTCCGCCTTTGGTCCTTATTCTGGGAGCAGTAAACTGAGCAATGCGGACCGACTGAGAGCGGTTTTCCAAGAAAGAACTGATCCAGCCCAGGGCTAGTCCCTGGATCCCCACCTCTCTGATGCGGTCAACCAATGTGCCATGGTCTACCGTGTCAAAAGCCGTGGGAAGATCAAGCAGGACAAGGGCCTGCGGGAGCACTTATCGGCATCCCTTTAGAGAGTGTCTAATAATGTCAGTATTACGGCCTCTGTGGAGTGTGCTGGGCAAAACCCTTCTTGATAGGGGTCGAGATATTCAGACTCTTCTAAGAATCCAGAAAGGCATCTAGTTACATAAGTTTCCAAGACCTTGGCTAGGTATGGGAGAAGAGAAATCGGATGGTAATTTGATTTGGGGGTCCGCTTCTGCCTTCTTCAGGAGGGGAACAACAATTGCCTCCTTGAAGGTTTCGGGGACAAGGCCCTGGGACAGCGACTCATTCTGAAGAGATAAGGCTGGATTGGGAAGGGCGGTCACTATCTCTGTGGTGGTACTATGTTCACAACTCATGTCAGTCCCTAACTGCAATATTTGTGTCATATAGTACATTTCCCATGATGGACCAACTGTTTGTTTTGTATCGTGTAGACGGAGAATGTAGATGCAGTTGGCTCTGTGTGTGGGGCATGCATGGGGGAAGCTGGCTTGAGTGCGACATAATATGGCATTCATTTCTCACTTACCTGGGGGTGGTGGAGGTTGGGATGTGTTGAGGCTTCCAATTCCCTCTACTGCCTCTCTCTCAAGGGTGGCTTCTACTATTGCCTCTGCTGCTGAGGCTTCCAGGAGACTGGATAGGCCACCTCCTGTTCTTTGTGCATCACCCAGCTGTGCAGCCACCACTCTCCTTGGCCCTGGAGCACAGGTCGTACCATCTCTTCTTTATGTCGTCAAGTGACCGGTCAGCCACACTATGGGCATTTACGCGCAACCGCATGTCACACCAGATTTTCCTTTTGTTGGATTCTATCAAACAGCTGCTCATGGTTGTTACAGCATTCTTCAATAATACTGTCCAGTTCCTCACTTGACTGGCTGGACATCTTGCTTTGCTGTTATCTGTTTTGCTTTTAGTGTTGTACTGAGCTGCTGCACCTAGCCATGTGCTTGTAATTTTGTTCAGGATGCTCCAGGGACACCAATTCCTGGTTTGGGTCCTTCTGATCTACCAGGAAGTGTTTTTCTTACAATTTTTATTTACACTCGCCATTTGCGCATGCAAAATGCATGCTTTTAGCCGTGTGCGCTACTTGCACATGTAAAATATATGTTTTCACCCGCGTAAGCTATCTGCGAGCATTTAACGTGTTGCAATTAGCATCCTACCAATTTTGTTTTGCTAGTAATTCGCTAGTCGTTATTTGGGGAACGGTTTTGTGTTTGTACATTGAATTTAGCAACTCGCAATTTGCGACTCGCAATTCGGCGCAAATTGCAAGTCGCTAAATATTGCAGTCGTACATCTGGCCCAATGTCTACCAGTTGTACAACATGTTTCTCTTTAATAAGTGGGATGGAGGAATTTGCACCGTATAAGGAAGTGCAGTGCCAAGGGGCAAGTAGCAAAGAAAAAAACTTGACCTCTTCAAGCAGCACTAGATAGAAGATCTTGTCTTAGGTTTTTCACTGTCTGGGACGGGCACCACACAGAGCACAGATAATGCCATAATAAGAAGGAATCATCCAGACTGTAAAAAAGGCCTACCTGAGCACTGAAGCATTGAGATTCTGGCGCTGTCATTCCAGGGGAGTCCATAATTTCTGGGCCTACTCGTCACTGTGTGAAGGTCATTGAGGTTATCAACCAGGCATCAGAAAAAAAGCAGACATGGCTCCTATATCATAGAGACATTGAGAATGGACAGTTAGAGGTCTGTAACAAAGTGCTCTCTCTAGTTTTCTGTTTTTGTCAAGCAGTATGTTTCCCTGTCAATAGCACACAATTGTAAACATGCCACATCTCAAGCAGATGCCATTCAACAGACATAACTATAGAATTATACCTTTGCTCTCGAGACTATGTCAGTATCTAACATAGTTCATTGAGTGAAATCTTCATAGTACCTAGCAAATTTAATTGTAGTGTAGTTCCTATATTCCCAATAGGCTCTGCACATTGGAATAGTGTATCCTGTAGTTTAGACGTAGGACTGAAGTCAACTAGGTCTCTACCGAATATACTAAACTTAATTGTGTGTGTGCCAGCTAGCTCAGAGGTCACTAGAAACTTTCTCGAATGAACAAGAAGGGATTAGTTTCTGACAACCGCTTAAAACATAACAACTTTGTTCCCCAAGAATAAGAAATATATCTCTAGAGTCGCGGAAACAATAGATAGTTATTTCACTCAGTCAATCATGCATGCTTCATTTCATTTCACCAGAGGTGCAGAGAAATAGAGAGACGGGCGTTTTCAATAAAAGGGTATTTATTGAACAGTCTTGTTTCTCAAGCATAAGAAATGAACTGCTGCGATCGTAATACTTGCGGTAAAGTACAAAGCGTACAGTACGAAGAGTATTATAAAATAATATTGTAAAAGCATGATATGGTTTCTAAGCCATAAGATACCTACAATGCATAAAATACATAAAATACATATAGTGATAAATAAGGACTAAAAGTACACAACTGGTGCTTCTAAAATACGCCTACCCCGGTGTACCTAACCTAGGTCTAGTGCAAGGGAAGAAGTAAGTAGGGTGTAGCCTAGTTTTAGTATTATTTGCCAAGAATCTATTCCAAGAATTCTCTTAGGGTCTAATCAGCTCCGTACCTTGGTTTTATAATGTAGGAGGTCTTGTATCTCTCTCTCAGGACTCGATTTACCAGCAACCTGCAAGGGTAGCCTGGAAACACTGGAGCTAGATTTCTCGGCAGGAGAAAGTACAGCGTCTCTCAGTGCGTCAGATGGAGGGTCGGCTTCCTTCGGCACTTGCTGCAGCAGGGCGCGTCGGGCAAGTAGATAGTCGTACTGCTCAAAACCACTGTATGTTTGTTTGGACAAGTGTGGGCATATTTATACCTTGAAGGTGCTGAGTTTGACGTAAGATTGGACATAATAACGTCATCAGAGATTTAATTCTCTGAAAACTCCATGATTTCTTGGATAACTTAATATTCATGCAGGGGGAAGTCCCTGACTGCTGAAGGCGGGTTTTTTTTCAAGAAATCGTTGTAGATTTTCGGAACTAGTGGAAGTAGCCAAGCCGTATTAGGACTACTTGAGCTATGTCTTAAAATGGTTATGATTTCTATGCCTATATAAGGATACGGTATTGTATACCTATATAGGGGCAAGAATCGGGGAAATTACACTAGGGTCCTAAAACGCTATACAACACCCACTCAACGTATTATGTCTAATATTACTAAATCTATAAGCATAAGAAACATAACTAAAACATGTGTTCATAATCCCACCCAAAATCCATGAAATGCATTAAACATGGTTTATACACATACATGAGTATTTGTTTTGTACGCATTTTACAAGCAATGGCTGTCTTTAACAAGTGCTATCTAAATGAAACATAAAATGACAGTTATGAAATGGCTCTAAATTTACAGAAGAAAAAAGTCGAAACCATTCCATAGCATAATATATAAACAGTTAAAGTTTTCATGAGATAATGCCAAATATTTGTCTCTAGGCCGTATCAAATGAATCTCTTGTTCTCTAAGAATAGTTCTACTTTGAGCAGATTACTTTGTGCCAAGTGGAAAGGGTCTATTCTGGGATGAAGAGAAAGAGTTTTCAAATGTAGAATGTAGAAACATAGAGTTCCCAAGTTAGAGGGTTTGTTTTGAAAAACCGAAGGCCGAATTTCAGAGTTCATGGAACGCTGTGTGCACTTTCAAAAGTTATTCTCGGTGTCAGGAGAAAACATCAAATCATCTAAGCTGGCAAAGAAACCGTCTACCATAGTTGGTGAAAGTGGAACTACTTCATCAAGTAGATCAAATGTGCATAGATGTGAAGCTTCGCCGTCAGCGTCAGTCGCATTAGCAATGTTCGATGTAGATGGTACCTGTGTGCCTGTTGTTCCACAAGCTGGATTTGCTGGTGAGATCTCAATGAATGCCGTCATCAGGATTGGCAGCCGTTGGGGGCAACACGATGCATGAGTCGTTACCGGTCCTAGCATGGCGTTAACATCCATTGGCAGTGCTGATGGAAGTGTAAGACAGATGTCTAACATGCATTCTTCTCCGCAAAGCAGGCATCGTAGAACAGGTAAGATGCAATCTTGCCAGATTGGTCTGAATGAAAGAAACCAAGTGGTATTCCGATCTCTTAAATGAGCCAAGCCAAGAATCTGTGTAATTCTGTCATGATACCGCATGGCTAGGTGAGCTTGTTCCATGGTAGTCTGGGTATCGTTGGTGACTGGACTTGCCATATCGGAGCAGGAAAAATAAAAATAGGATTCCTGCTACGAGTCCCAAAATGAGAGGCAGACCGCCGAACAAAGAGCGGACAAAATTTGGAAAAATGCAGAGGACTGCTTCGAATGGTGTTAACAGTCCAGAAAAGATTGTCTTAAATACATGTGCGATGCCACTGGTATCAGACATGTTTAGGATTTGACATAACATTTCTGCGAAATTTACTGGGCAGTTTGTTGATAATAATGCATGTATCTCTGCAGCAGTCCTTGCAATTTGCAGATCATACATTTCTCTAGACGAGGTCAGTGGCACAGTTTTTTGTAAAAGAATGACTTTCATTCTGCTTAAAGTATCAATTCGTATAGAAGAGATATTCAGTGAAGGCCATAACACCGTCTCCCCGTCTGTCTTGCTTTTTGGATACAATACTTGCATACAACAAGTGACCCTGGCTGACACACTAACCAGATAGGCTCTTCCTGGCAACATGCCACAGCAGCTGTGATCGTTGAGCATAACGTAGCTCCCATTGGAAAGCTGCCTAAAAATTGGTTCTATCCCGGCCGCTGGAGTACCGTGCATGTGGCAAGAAAGGTTATTTAAAGAACCTTCACAGGCTCCATGTAAATTAATACTTTCACATAAAAGTGTACCGCTTAGTGAGTTTTTACAGTTATTTGTACTAAGAAATACCTCCTTTCCCCCAGTCCAACATTTGTGTGTGTATGGTAAAGACCAGGTCGACTTAATGTATCCTTTACCCTACCTTTCATACAGGCCTGCTGGTATATGCTGTAGACAATACTCAAATTGGAAAATCGTCACTGGTATTGAGATGGTGCCATGTATTATCCATTCAATCACAGGTTTCTCAGAAACTGTCAATGGTAATCTTTCCAGTTTTTCAATGCTCAGCACATATAGTCTGCCCCTCTTTGTGCCAAAGAGATTTGTTTATCTGTAAGGTTAAAGACAGTAAACAATGACGTGGTATTGATTAAACACCATGGCACATAGCCTGAACGGAGATTTTGCAACGTCCAGCCTAGTAGCATTATAGAACGCAATTGAGACTGGCAATGGTGTAACTTTAGCAAATATTGTTCTATTATGTCAATAGCAGATGATACAATGATGTCCAAAGAATAAATTCTGGAGGACAGAGTCGTTAACCGATTGTCCACTACAGAGAGTGATTTCTCTAAACTAATACGATCAATTTTTCGTAGTTTTTTCTGCAGTTTCCATTTGCGTTATTTTCCAAGCTTCGTTGTACGCAGCGTAGATACGGGCGTATATGAAATGTTTTTGCCGTTGTTTGCGAGGCCCGAGTAAGAAATCTTGCAAGTCAACGCCTTCTTTAAGTAAAGTCAAGTGTTGTTTAATTTCTGGGAGTGTGGATTTCTGTAGCCAATCAAGGCATAGTTCTCCAACACTGTATGTGGTGACTTTCCCTGGATGTTGTCTCTAGGAGTACCTTGGATCTGGCCTGTTCATTCTGAACTCCTGTGTTTTGTTCAGGAATCTATCTTGACAGTTATTCATGTCTATGGGCCAGATTAACCATTGTTTCCAACCAGGATTGGTTCTGTTGTGTTTTAAAATCTGTTTTACGTCTACCTCCTCATCTGCAGTGCCATTACTGTCAGGTGTGACCTTAGGTATGGACGGTTTGTTTAAATCTTTTATCTTAGCTAAGCCAAGACATGATGTTTGTTGTACGGTGTCGTTCAAAAATATAATTTGTTCTGGTATAATGCAGGCTCTGAACAAGGCTTCTAAACCCCTGCACCTGCCATTCTTTTGTGCCCCAGACAGTTTTTGTCTCAATGTTGTCTTTCCAAAAGTTAAAACTTAATGTAGACAGCTGAGCATAAAAGTTTGCAGAATGAATTTGTTTAGTATTGGTCAACATGGTTTTTATTCCTGTCTTATTTATATTTTTAAAATAAAACGTTTCTGGATTTGTCACATTAAAACCTGTAAAGTATGGACATTTCTCATAAAATGTTTTAGAGCTGCCTTTTGGTGGTGTTGGACAATGTTCCCATTGATTATGAGTAAAAACATTTCTAGGATTTACAGATTTGTGCAAATAATGGTGACCAAAATGATTGTAACAATACAGTTCTTCACAACTTGTTGAACCTTCTAAGTGTTCATGTTTTTGAAATTTTGCTGACATTTCTCAGTCTGACATCATATTATTAACAGTTTCAAAGTCCTAATCATCTGAAAAGGTGCTTGATGAAACAAAATCACTTAAAGCAACCTTGAACTGGTGTGGAATTTTCAACAGTTCCACCAGGCCCAAAATGTCATAATCAGTTGAGTCCCATGCTATACTACCAGGAATAGGAACGGCTGTGATGTTCACTGATGACAGGTCTCTTCGCTCACGATGAGATGATTTGTAGGGTTGCAGGAGTAAGTTGATGTTCTTACTTGCTGTGTCCATTGTACTATATTTTCCATCTATCATTCGTCCCAAACTTAAAACCAGAATGAGCCATAGTAGTAAAAAAAAGTACACCTAATCCTATCCAAAATTCAACCCATGGTGAAACCAGATATGTTTTCTAAAGTTGATGAAAGAGTTCTGTTATTTTTTTCTTTGAAAGTTTTATTAAATGGCGTTGTTTCAGGTTCACTGGGATCCTCAGAAAAGTTATCGAAGTTGATAAAATAGCCAGAGGCAGTTCTGTCAATAGTTGGTTTTGCATCCGGATTTTTTGAAATCACTGGAGTAGCTTCCTCCTTTGACATGTTTGTATAGTCAGATTCTACATCATTGTAGACAGGAGTTTCTTGACGAACTGATATTTGGGTATCAAGAGGGACGAGTTCCATAGCTTTGTTGCTTAGTCCTTCTTTTCTCACTGTAAGTTTATCAAAGGTGATAAGTCTTTCAGTTTGAACCTCTTGAATAGTAGCCAGATTTGGTCGTCTGCCACATCTTGGGAGTCCACTGGGCCTACTACTTATTATCGGCCACATGATGTAGTTTTACCAGATCAATTGATACTGTTCTGTTCTCCCTTTTTCCAGCAAGCGGCGGTAGTAACACTGATCTTGTTCCACAAATTGCTAAGACAGGTACAGCTTTTCTATAAGAAGGCCCAAATTCCTTCTTTACCACGATCTTTTCCCTGACTAGATCCCCAATCTTTGGAATCCAGACACGTCTTGCTGGGACAGGTGGTTTTTCTTCAGTGGTCGTCGGCTTTTGTGTTGTGTTACTCAGACTTCTTCTTGTTTCGTTTAAGTCCTGTATAACAGCCAAACGGTCTTTGATATCAAAGGGTTTCTGTTCCACCACTGAAGTTTGACAATCAAGGTCCTGGATAAGCATTCTAGGACCAAATAATAATTCATATGGAGTGATTCCCCCCAGAGAATTTCTTGGCAGATTATTAAGACTTCTTTGGACACTATTTAGATGTTTGACCCACCCGTCACCCAACCTAATACCCTAGCTGTTATCGATTGCTTTATGTCACGGTTTTTTCTTTTCACTACCGCATTTCCCTCAGGATGGAAATGACTCGAAAACCGCAATCCAACTCCCAAGCTAGCCATGGCCTCCTTATTTTTTTGAAAATCTTTTTATTGTTAACATAGGTAAGAACCAATACAGAATATCAGACATAGTGAAAAGTTCTGCATCGTGTTGTTCCCACATATCATCAGTTTTCAATGCAGTGATCGTACATTCCTTTTTATATATTCCAACTAGGTCAAACCAAACTCCCCCCACCCCTACCCTCCCTCCCCCGGCACTCATAGTTAATCACAATCGATATCTTCAGTATATGGCTCTACTTAA
The DNA here is from genome assembly GCF_964261635.1 of Lissotriton helveticus. Lineage (NCBI taxonomy): Eukaryota > Metazoa > Chordata > Amphibia > Caudata > Salamandridae > Lissotriton > Lissotriton helveticus. The sequence continues at coordinate 1,636,991,053 of NC_136061.1, read as the reverse complement.
CACGGCTGATTCACATTTATTGACTTAATACAGACCTTTTGGGGGCTATGCACAGCATGGTATGTATAAGATCTCCTATCTCTGCACCTGAGAACTGGACTCTCCTATCTGAGTGTGAGTCGGCGCCAACTGTAAGGGAATCTGCATGTAGTCCGAGCATAACACTTTACATCCTAACCAGTAGTAGAGGATGAATCAGATGGAATGTCCCCATCTGCCTCGAAAGCCCCCAGTGTAGCATTCCAGTCTTGGGATATTGGTGTCTTCCTGAGTCCCCTACGCTCTTCGCGCTGCAATGTCACGCCCTCTGCCTTCCCCCAACGCACCACTTCTGCTCTCCATACCTCTGGGTCCGGTGGTCTAGCCGACTTCCAGCGCATTGTTATTGTGCGTTTCGCAAGCAGCAGAGCTAGATCAGTAAATCGTGTAGCTACGCTTTTTGTACGCTCCACAGGCCCTAGCCCTAATATGGCATATTCTATAGTGGTGTATGGCTTGGAAGAAGCCAATTTAGACAGGGCCTCCTGGATCGTCCTCCAGTAGTACCCTATTTTTGGGCAGTCCCAAATCATATGTAGTAGTCGTGCATCGTCCGCACCGCATCGGGGGCAAGTGTTAGCTGTGTTGGGGAACATTGTGTGTAAGCGGTGGGGTGTTAGGTACGCCCTGTGCAGGACCATAAGTTGAATTAATTTAAATTTCGGGTTCCTGGACACTTTCTTTGGGAATTTGAGGATTCGCTCCCATTCCTTATCCCGCAGTGGTCTTCCCAAGTCTCCTTCCCATTTTTCTCGCAGAGGCTGTAACGAGGTCGCCCTTCCCGCTCTTATACCATTCGTTATCCACTTCGTCAGGTGGCTGCCCGATCCCATGAGGTACTAATTGTGAGTAGCGGGTTCGTAAGTGGTTCCACCCCATCCGGTGCCCATGTCTTCGCAATGTATTGACGCACTCCAGCATGGGTGAGAAACATTCCTCCTGGGGTCTGATGAGTGTCACGAAAGTCCTCAAAAGACATTACTCGGCCATCTGCAAACAGATCTCCCACCTGTGTCACGCCCGCCTCGTGCCATGTATGGAGTGCTTGGTTCGAGAGCGGTCCCGATCCCAGCGGGATTCCTAATAGTGGTATCGTGGGGGCATAGGAGGACGCAGGGGACATGTACTTCACTGCCTTCCTCCAGTAGGCAATCGCGAGTTGGAGCAGAGGAGGCATCAACCTAGGAACCTCTGACCTAGGTAGTAACAGGGTGTGCACGTTCCCCTGTAACCATTCCGCCTCTGACATGCCAATTTCATGCAGATTGCGCCCTGCTAGCCAGTAGGCCAGCCACTGTAGTTGACAAGCATAGTTGTATGCCTGGAAGTCTGGGACCCCCATAACGCCCGTCGCAGCGGTGAGCTGTAGTTTAGATAGGCTGATAGGCCATGGCCTCCTTGTAAGCTCGAGAGCTAAACGCAGGACCCTGGTCAGAATGTAGTGTGCCGATTGTGTATGTGCCGATAAAGACTCGCAAATCTTTTATAACAGTACTGGCGTCAGCCGAGCGCTGGGGCCACATCCAAATGAATCTTGTCTTAATATTTGTGGGACCGCGTAGGTCTATGGCGACGTCTGCGTGTAGAAAGCCTGATGCTGTCTAACATGGGTGTCTGGACTGGGCTGGCTATACTGTAGTCAGGTACCTGGTGGTTTTCGAAGCTATGATCTTTGTAACAGATGTCACAGTTAATTCCGAATTTGTAAACTTCGACGCTCATTCCCGGCCACCAGTACATCTCTTCTAATTCTTTTAGAGATTCTAAGATCCTTTGATGTCTCAGACCCTCTCCCATATGTGCTTCGTGAACCAAAGCACCTCTCTGGTTCCTGTTTGGGACTACTCTGTCACCCACTCCATGGATTCGAGCAAAAGGAACGAAGTTTGCATCAATTATGTATGTATACGTGAGTGGATAGTTTAGAGGTAACGCTGCATAGCTATCTTCCATTGAGGCTTTGACTGCTAGCATTGTTTCACCGTCTATTTTAATTTTTGAACGAGTGATTGCAGCTACGGAAGCCGTTTGCACAGCTGCCTTTGCGGCTTTGTCAGCCGATTAATTCCATTCAACGTGAACGCCATCACGCTGATGACTCAGTGTATGAATCACGTGAGTCTTTTGTAGTTCTTTTTGCAAAAGAACTACTTGCTCCCAAAGCTTTTTATGCTTGATTGTGCCACCTTTTGTATTTTTTAAACCATTTTGAACCCAGGTCTGCAGATATTCATTATGATTCCTGACGCAGTTATATGAATCGCACACTATCAGTGTGGGGAATTCGCGATCTGTATTTTCAAGCACCATCTTGAAAGCCTGTAGTTCAGCTCGCTGAGCTGTACAGTCTCCGAGTGATTGTGTTTTAGTGACCATAGGTCTAAATTTACCTTCGCGCCAGCGACCTTTAACAATCTCGCAAACAGCACTATAGGCTTGTTTATCCCCAATCGCGGGTTGTGCTGAGCCGTCTGTATATATTATACAGCTGTAATGTTCAAGTGGCAGAATTTCAGTTGGCAGAGGACATTCTAATTCGTATTGAGGAATTCTTGTGTTTTTAAATACGGATCAAAAATGTATTCAACGTCTGTTGCAGCAAGAGAATTAACCCATTGTATCCATCTCAGATGTAGAGATTTAGCATTTGGAATGCTTGCCTTTGTCACTGCCTCTAAGGCAGGTACAGGTGTAACAATTTTAATGCATTTGCCGCGGACGAGGACTCTTTCTTTTGCTACATCAGTCTGAACCGCTGTCAGTATCTTTTCTGTTGAAGTGAATTTCATTTCAGCTTGTGTGTACAAATGTGATTTGTATGCTATTGGTAACGTCTCGCCTTCGTTAAAGGTTAGGTATGTGAATCTGCATCTCCCTGGGATGATGCGGATCACTAGGTTGCGCACGTTGTCGCGTGTTTGTAACTGTTTTTGCTAACATGTCTGTTTGCACTGAACGCAAAATTTCTGTGTGCTTTTGTGTCCAATTAGTAGGTTTGAAATCAGGTTTGATTAGTTCGTAGAGAGGCTTAACACTTTCTGCGTAATTTAGAACATAAGTTCTTCCAAAATTCAGGAAACCTAGAATTGACTGTAAGTTTTTCAGCGATTTTGGAAGTTGGAGCAGCTCGCATTTCTCTAAAAAGTTTGCTGCCAGCCTTCACTTGATAACTCATATCCCAAAAATAGGACGTTGAGGTGGGCAATTCATGATTTCTTAAAATGTAATCTGTACCCTTCAGAGGCGAACCCAAGTATTATGGTGTTCACTCTTTTCAAGTGCACGTCCAAATCATCGTCTGTAAGATGGATGTCATCGAAATAGGACAATGCCTCATCATCGTACATTTGTAGTAACTCCGATACTCTGGCTGAAAATAACCCTGGACTATTCTTGAATCCCTGGGGGAGACGACAAAATTGTCCCTCTGCCCCATTATGGAAAAAGCGGTCAAATACCTGCTTTCTGGTGCAATGTTTTGACAAAAGAAACCATTTGAGATATCTAATGTAGTTTTATATTTTTTGCGCACAATGTTATTCATCAGTGCTGCACTATGTGCGTTTTGTACTGCAAACGTTTTGCAACAGGAATTTAGACATCTGTAATCAAAAACTAGACAATATGAATTGTCTGGTTTGGAGACAGGAAACAAAGGATTGTTCATTGATATTAATATTCAATTTGATTTAAAATCTCCCTGACCTGTTTTTTAGCTTCCTGTTTTACAGGATATTGCCTTTGCATTGTTGGTTGAGTTTTGAACTGGATTTTATGGTGAGGGGAATCCTCATCATATCCTACATGATTTTTGTATAGTGCTGGGGCCTGGGCTACAGCCCATTTCCTAGCATATGTGTATTTTTTTATGAATTGGAATGTGACTTGAGAAGGCTGGCATAGTTATATATTCGCCATGTGGGCAGTCTCTGACAAATTCAGGTGGCCAGTCTTGTTCAGCTAGTAGGATGTCATAACCCTTAGAGAGCTTTTCCTAAAAGAGTGCTCTAATTTTTCTTGGTTTGTCACCCTCCATACGGACTGTTACTTCATATAACTTATGTGGTACACTAACCCTGGTATCTGCAGTTTCAACTTGGATGCTTTCATTCAAGTCCAATGTCTCCAGATGATCCTTCAGGATCCTTTGAGCTATGGTTACCTCTGCTGCGCTGTCTAGCATTGTTTGGGCCCATTCTTGAGCTGTGTCCTCAAGATCCTCGGCATGTCTGATCTTTAGACTTGCTACCTTCTTTTTTGGAAATTGGCTTTTCTTATTTTTTGAAACGTGCTGTTCGTCTTTGGACTTCACGCGTTCTTTTTGTTCTGAACGTCCCCTTCTTTCGGATTTCTGTGAGGAAGTCTGAAAGGTACGAGAGGAACGTGTATCATTATCTTGATATCTATCAGGTTTTCTCAAATTATCTCTATTTCTAAGGTTGTACCTTTTTTCGGAGGGCTCCTGCTGAGGAGACCTTCCTCTGGACTGGGAACGCTTCTCTTTAGGAAGTGTCTGTTTAGTGCTTTCCCACTTCTTTTTAGGAGTAGTGAGATTATTTTTAATAAAAACTCTTTCAGGATTTTCAGTTAGTTGGAGTTTTACTGGTTTCCCACCCAAACTATCTCTATCTAGTTCTTCATAGGATTTTTCAATAATTCTGGCAAGCTCATACGGTTGCTCAGTAATATCGGTTTCTTTTAGTTTTTGGCAGATCGCCACTGATGCTGCTTCACCTTTTATGTTGGCTAATAGTATAGGTGAGACCTGTTTGAAATCTTTCAGTAATTTCATACCCAGATTTAAGGCCGGTTCTGGACCGTATTCATTTTGAATCTGTCACAGAACGTCTGGTATTACTGCCATAGACTGGACACCATGTGTTTTGGTGTAGATTGAAGCAAAAACTGTACCTCAAGTGTCGCAGTCCTCTACATGTGATGCAATCCCATTGGTAAACAGATTGTCAGAATCCTGTGTTTCTCATGAGTTGCACTATGAGGGAATACTTCCTCTATTTGAGTAATTTTTTGTGCTAACCAGAACGGAATTTGTTCTCGTTTTGCGGGCAATTTACCAATGAATGACTGTATAGTCTGTGGTGTAATTTTGTTTGTGTTCCCTTGATGAGGGGTGTGCTGTGGAAGTCTTACAGCTCATGACATATTGAACCAACTGCCTGTGTATTTTAATTAGCTGTTTTAGCTGATCTAACAATTCAGGACCTGTCATTGTTTTAATGTCAGGATGTGGTGTATAGCTGGCTAGTACCGGCCATGTTGCTCCTGGTCTACCTAGTGGACCGAGGCTGGTAATGTGATTTTGATGTTGTAGGGCGCCATTAAACCAGAGCTGATGGAACTCGAGTGTTACTGCATTTGCTGCAGGAAACAGAATCCATGAATAGAATACCTCTGTCTGCCGATATTCATGTGCCTCTATAACAAATATTACTTTACCACCTCTCGATGATACTCCATTTTCTATAAGTTTTATAGTGATGTTTTTCCTTATATTTGCCGGGATGTGTATGGCATTCGCGTCATTTTGTTGGAGATTTGTGTCGTCTAAAACTGCCTGACCTACTGCTGCAGCTCTATTCCTTTTGTCGTCACTCATTGTGTTGACCGAAAGTTTGCAGAGCAAGTTTCAAGGAAACAAAGATTAGGTGCACAATATTTTGGAACACTGTATCCTTCAACGTTGAACAAACTAAAAACTAATACATAAAGCAGATATTTTATCCTTTAACCAACTCCAGACGTCTATTGGAGTATTTTATGGGAAATAGGGGTCTGTGTGAAAATCACGACTGAGTTACTTTAGTATCTAGCGTTAAATTATCGCCTTGCCGCACGTTGGGCCCCATTTAGTGTAGTTCCTATATTCCCAATAGTCTCTGCGCATTGAAATAGCATATCCTGTAGTTTAGACGTAGGACTGAAGTCAACTAGGTCTATACCGAATATACTAAACTTAATTGTGTGTGTGCCAGCTAGCTCAGAGGTCACTAGAAACTTTCTCGAATGAACAAGAAGGGATTAGTTTCTGACAACCGCTTAAAACATGACAACTTTGTTCCCCAGGAATAAGAAATATATCTCTAGAGTCGCTGAAACAATAGATAGTTATTTCACTCAGTCAATCGTGCATGCTTCGTTTCACCAGAGGTGCAGAGAAATAGAGAGATGGGCTTTTTCAATAAAAGGGTATTTATTGAACAGTCTTCTTTCTCAAGCAGAAGAAATGAACTGCTGTGATCGTAATACTTGCGGTAAAGTACAAAGCATACAGTACGAAGAGTATTATAAAATAATATTCTAAAAGCATGATAAGGTTTCTAAGCCATAAGATACCTACAATGCATAAAATACATAAAATACATACAGTGATAAATAAGGACTAAAAGTACTCAACTGGTGCTTCTAAAATACGCCTACCCCAGTGTACCTAACCTAGGTCTAGTACAAGGGAAGAAGTAAGTAGGGTGTAGCCTAGTTTTAGTATTATTTGCCAAGAATCTATTCCCAGAATTCTCTTAGGGTCTAATCAGCTCCGTACATTGGTTTTAGAATGTAGGAGGTCTTGTATCTCTCTCTCAGGACTCGATTTCCCAGCAACCCGCAAGGGTAGCCTGGAAACACTGGAGCTGGATTTCTCGGTGGGAGAAAGTACAGCGTCTCTCAGTGCGTCAGCTGGAGGGTTGGCTTCCTTCGGCACTTGCTGCAGCAGGGCGCGTCGGGCAAGTAGATGGTCGAATTGCTCCAAACCACCGTGTGTTTGTTTGGACAAGTGTGGGCATATTTATACCTTGAAGGTGCCGAGTTTGACGTAAGATTGGACATAATAACGTCATCAGAGACTTAATTCCCTGAAAACTCCATGATTTCTTGGATAACTTAATATTCATGCAGGGGGAAGTCCCTGACTGCTGAAGGTGGGTTTTTCCAAGAAATCGTTGTAGATTTTCAGAACTAGTGGAAGTAGCCAAGCCGTATTAGGACTACTTGAGCTATGTCTTAATGTTATGTTATGTTATGTTCAGATCTCTTCTATAGCGCGCGGCTGCCCCAACGGGCGTCCCGGCGCTTTGGCAAAGAGACATACAGCTAAGAGACACACACAGCAGCTCCGACGGTCCCACAGAGAACATTTTATATCGAGAAGAGCCAGGTCTTCAGCTCCTTTCTGAAAGCAAGAAGATTGATATGGTTTTGATTTCTATACCTATATAAGGACACGGTATTTTATACCTATATATGGGTATGAATGGGGAAAAATACACTAGGGTCCTAAAACGCTATACAACATAATGTTTGAGCAATATTCACTGGAGGTGATTTTCCCACTCAATAATTTTCTTTTTCACCACCAGTGGGTGTAATTCACGAGTTTGTGCAAGGGGGAGAACTAATATCTTGTGCCACAGAGAATTATGAGGGCCAGAGAATAAGAAAGCTGGAGTGCCCAAGAGTGGTTGCATTTGTAGGGCTCCCCTCAAGTTCGACAGTGAGCACAATAAGAAAAGCAACAAGGAGGGTACATGGACAAATTAAGTGCAGCAAGGATTTGACTCAGCTCCCCCTAAGCAATGTTCAGATTACATGAGAAGTCACATACCCGTCCACTACATCACTTGTGTGAATACCTCCAATAAAAATCAGATCATGCAAAGCATCGCAGGTAATGTAAGTGAACACACTTTAAAGATGTCTTCAAGAAGGAGTCCCAATAGAGCTTTAACTCCAGTTAAGGTGTAACTTGCCAAGACCTTTCACAATAGGATGGCTTCCACAAGAATTCCAATAAAGAAATTAATTCATACTCACTTCAGAACATCACAATTTTACCTCCACTACATAGTAATGGTGTACCTAACCCCTGGAGACATAAACAACTAGAAAGTAAGAGGGGACATGGACCAACAGCTAATATAGGCATTGCATTAGGCACAGCACCGGGCCAAGAACTTCCAATCAAGGCTTGATCCAACCAATTGACTCTGTCCCATCTACAAAACTCCACCATCGCTCCACTACTCTCTCCCATCTTCCAAAGGGGTTCAAGGCAAAACACAAGGCTTGGCCCATACTTATCCAAGTCAATATTTACATGTATAGACCAAATCCATGGCCAAGAAGCCATCAAGAGCTCCTACTAAGTCACGGAGAAGGACTTTATAGATCTTATTTCAAATGGTCCGTGGAATTGTATCATTTAGCCAGAACCTGAAATAAATACCACGCAAAATGCAGAAAAATGACTCCTGTAATTGGTGAGAATTCTGAGCAGCTCTAAATATTATGATCTCCGCATTTTCTGGACAAAGTACGATCATGGGAAAGCAACTAGCTGCTGCATATGAACTGGAATCCACGGTAAAGGGGACTGAGTCCAAGCTCAATGATTTGAACACATTACTTGTTAGAGCACAAGCATCCCTGCCAGCCATCCAAGTTGCATGCTCTGGGTCAAGCCAGCTCACTCACTATATCAAAGTTAGAAGTGCTTCAAGCTATTGTAAAATCAATCATAACAGACTTTAAGGCATCAAATTCAGTCCACCAACCCAATCCATCAGGTGACCACCTGACCAGGACCAACAGAGGCATGCAGACAGATGAGATAATTATTGCTGCTGAGATTTATAACCCATCCCTGGGGAAACCACACTTGTCTGCCCTGCAAACAAACTTGACCATGGAAATGGCGGGCTGGCTACAGATGGAGACAGCAGTACAGTTTAAGTAGCTTCTTTCAAATCCAGTGAGAAAATCTCTCTAAAAACATTAATGACTTGACGAGACGCCGTAGACCATCCCCAATCTGCGGTAACTAATCAAATTATGAACAAGAGCATAAAAGTGAGCCTAAACCTTGAGCGCAATCTGGAATACATTAACGCTTCCAATAACCCAAAAAACAATGAGGGCTGTGTCCCATTTATGTATAAAAAGAATAACAAGGCACTAAGAAAATTAAACAAAAAAGGTGCAGTGACCCTGGTGAGAAGTCAGAAGAAATTCTATGCCCTGTTTCTGAAAAAGCCATCATCACCAGCAGAAGACGTTAAGTCCAGTGCATGCGAGAATCAAGCCAGAGATCTTGTGAGCTCCGGTTATGTTGGCTCAAGCATTGCCCCATGATTTCAACAGGAGGTTCTATGAGCACAGGGCCTGAAGATTTAAAAATGCCTTGTTTCCAACAAAAAACATTATTAGCCCACACCTTGCCATCACCAGCCATCGATCCAATGGCTTTAGCACAGGCCCGCCACATGCAAGTAGTCAAATCACCAGACAATGCAGCTAATCCACGCAGTATAGCACAGGAAAATGCCAACATTCCTGCAAAAAACCCTCAAAGTATCACCGCTGCTGCTCCTATTGAGTGGTCACAGTACTTGGATTCAATGCCCAGCCAGAACTGTCCCCTAATCAGTGAAAAGAACCACCCTCAATTCTCTGAGTATAACGATTCTCTAATAAACCAGGACGCTGCCCCTCCCAACATGAACACTCCTCCAACATGCACCCCGTTAGGCTCTTTGGCCAAAATGAAGGCACTACCTCTATTATGTCCCCATAAGAACATTGACAAGTCTGCAGGAGCCAGTTATTCTGCGGAAACCATTATACAATTCACATAGGCCTCAAGACTTAACCTTAATAACATCCTCAAGTGATTGAAATTGCTGCAGATCAACTCAATGTTCTCAGCACGATCAATTAGCAAAGTCGCATTCCTACCAAGGAAAGATGGTGACCTGAACAAGACAACTAAATTAACGATGAACTTTAAAGTGGAAATGCTTTCAATACATAAAAAAAGTCAGACTTGGAGAATTGAAGTTAAACAACTCAAACCTGAGTGATACCCCTCTGTTTTTAAGGCTACCTCTAGTTATCACCAGCTATCTCAAATCTTGGCATCCAAACTCGGGCAGAGAGCACTTCCTTAATAAACAATCATAGCTCTGCTCCACTATCCCCCAGGATCATAGCACAAAAGCACCTGCAGCCTTGAAGAGCACCAGTTCAGTACGGTTCACTATGTCGGCGACAGATGAGATCATTGTACGCATCAAAAACCATGGAATTAGATCCTGCCTTCTTAGCAAATTCCCAGGAAAACTACAGCAGGACTGGTCCTGTCTCCCAAAGATTTTGGCTGAAGGCAATCAACCCCAAGAGGCAGGGACCCACCACTGCAATGGTGCTGCTGATGTTTCTGATTGTTGAAATTGACCATATTAAGATCTGGCCCTGGAACCATGCAGGCTGGAACCAAATTAATATTCAAAAGGGCGTCATTACCAATCTAATGTTATTAGAGTTTAGCTGTCTGCAAGAGCCCTGGGCTACCAATCAAATCTCCCTGGTGGGATATGAATAGTATGAATAGTATGCCGTTCTGGCATTCAGAAGGGTCGCAAAAGGTAGACCTGCTGAAGGGCTCTCGATTCTACGTCGAAATGCTATGAATCTCAACATATAACGATTAAATATCAATAAATCATGGCTACTGGACACCTCACTAAAAGTCCCAAATATGCTGTGGCAAAATCTTCTTTTATTCAGCATGTATTTGAAACCTGATCAAAAACTTCTTCAAACAAAAGTAGAATATGTTGGTAACTATTTAAATAAAATTTCTTCCGTAAGGCCCGAGAATCACATATCCTGCAGTTCCGAGGGCATTCCCCACTGCTCTTTCAAGATTTATCAGCTGTCACCCTGATCAAGCGGAGAGAATTTCGGCCTATCACCCAACACCTGAGGGAGAAGGGGATCCCCTACGCTTGGGGGCACCCTTTCGTATCATCTTTAAATATGAGGGCAGATTACATCAACTACAATCATTGCGGGTAGCCGTCTACCTCCTCGGCCTCCTCCTCCACACTCGTCCTGCCAGCAAGCTGCGGCCACCACCAGTAGAACCAGATCCAGACGCTTGCAGGTAGGGGGCAAATCCTCCCCATCTCACAGACCGGATTCGGAAGCGATGGTGAAAGAAAGAGAAGAAACCCTGGCCTCACTGACCGGAAGCCCTCCTCATTTGTCTCCTGCCGATGCTGTTGTCTAGCTCGTTTCTGGGATTCTTATCGCGGCTGGGCTGGCAGGCCGCTGTTCCTTGGCTCTCATGGAACTGTGTCACTCCGATGAACTTTCGTCACTCCTGCTCTGCTGCGGTAGTTCATCACTTAGTTTTCGAGCTGGTCTTCCTTCTGCTGGTCCTTATTTGCTTGACGTGATTAATGTTCTGTTGTTCTTGGGGTTGTTTTTGGGATAGGGAGGGTTCTCTCCCCAGTGAGCCTTTATGTCCTTTGCACTTACTCTTGTCTAGCGATGTCTGCATCCCTCCTCCTCGGGGCCCCTCTTCATGCCCTGCCCCCACTGCGCCACCCTAGGCCCCATGGTAGCTCCAGTTGGTCCGTCTTATACAGATAGAACTTAAGGTAGTTAGCTTCAACGTCTAGGGTCTTAATAACCACACTAAACAGAAGGCGGTCCTTTCCTTGCTCGAGCACTCTGGGGGTGATGTTTGTCTTCTTCAGGAAACCCATTTTCTCCATAGTGACACACACTGCATGTGCCATAGTCAATTTCTCTTGCAGTTTTAGTCCTCTGGGAATAGTAAGCGGGGTGGGCTGGCTGTCCTGCTCGCCAAACACCTCAGGGTTTCAGTGGTGGGGCCCGTCGCTGAGATCAAGGGGCGCCTACAAGCACTGAGCTACCGTACAGGGCCTTCTCCCATCTATTTACTCCCCAAATGATCGATCGAAGAGGTTCCTACTGGATGCCTGCGCTGACGTGCTGCACACGCCCGATCCTATGGTGGTGGCATGGGGCGATCGCAACATTGAGATGGATGCCAGGCTGGACCATTCAGGCTCACAAACCGTGGGTGCGGAAGCTCTATCGGGGGGTGGTGGCGACGCAGGGATTAGAGACGCCTGGCGCTACTTGCACCCTGACGAGCGGGACTTTTTTTTATTATTCAGCACCCCATGAGACCTATGCCTGCCTTGATCACTTCCTTGTTACCCCAGCCGCTTGGACTTGTGTCATAGACTCCACGATTGAGGCCCGCTCCCTGTCCAATCACGCACACATTCCTTTGACCATGTGCTTTCCCCTAGTGCAGTCTTCTCCCACTTCACACTGGCGTTTGTAAGACTCACTGCTCCAGTCCCCGGCCGTGGTGGGTGACATCAGACGTTGCCTGACCAACTACATAGCGACTGTCCAAGCGTGCGGAACTCGAAGCGCCTGTTAGAGAATTGGGAGCTATACACAAATGCACTGCGCTTCCAGAATCTGGCGGTAGTTAGAAAAAGAGTGACTTCAGCTTCGACATCTAGATCTCGATCAGGCTGAACATGCTGTGGTCCGACTGAAGCACAAATACTATGCGGGCTCTAATAAAGGAGGCTGTATGCTGCCTCACTGCCTGCGTCAGCGAGAGTCGCAGGCTATCAAAACGATATGGGGCGAGGGCAGACCGGCGAATACAGACGATGCTGGCATACTGGCTGCCTTCTGCTCTTTTTACCAAACTCCCTATACTGCGGACACGTCCATGCTGTCCGATCCCAATGAGTATTTTCAGGGTGCAGCAGCAACCCCTCTTCCGGACGGCGAGGCCGAGGTCCTGGACACCCCTATTCGCATTGAAGAGGTGATCTCTGCTATTGCTCAGTTGAAGGTCCTGAAGGCCCCAGGCCCTGATGGCTTTAGCGCTCTTTTTTATAAAACTTTTTCCATCAAACTCGCCCCGCTACTCACTTGTTTGTTTAACTCCTTCGCTGATACATGGTCCCTTACAGCCTCTACATTACAGGCTTCTATTTTGGTCATTCCCAAACCGGGGAAAGACCCAGAGCTTTGTAATTCCTCCCGTCCAATCTCCCTGCTGAATGTCGACGCGAAGTTGTTATCTAGCATTTTGGTGTTCAGGCTGAACTCTTGAATGCCAGGTTTGTTTGACTGGGATCAATCGGGCTTCAATCCTGGGTGGCAATGTAGGGGCAATACCAATTGTATTTCCCACTTAATTGACAAGGTGCTACGGTCCAAAGAAGAAGCCCCACTGCTAGAGGTTGACGCCGAAAAGACTTTCGACCGTGTGCACTGACCATACCTATTTTGCTACTCTCAAGCATTTTGGGTTGGGGCCCAGGTTTCGAGAGTGGGTAGCAAGCATCTATAGTTCTCCAATGGCAGCTGTTAGGGTCAATGGCTCACCGTGGGGAGGGGGATGAGGCAGGGTTGGCCCCTCTCCCCTTTGCTTTTCGCCCTTTATATGGAGCCCCTCGCTCAACGGCTTCGGGACAACCCCTTGGCACAAGGTATCCTGTTCGGGTTAGATCACCATCTCATTAGCATCTACCCGGATGACGCCATTTTCTCGGTGGCTCATCCCTTGACCTCACTGCCAGCTATTGTGAATGACCTACAGACTTTTAGCCAGGTCTCAGGCTTTAAAATGAATATGCAGTAGTCTCAAGTACTTAACCTTAGCGCTAGCCAGTCTACGGTGGACACTCTATGGGCCGGCTTCGCCTTTGATTGGGTGTCGTACGGTATTACATATCTTGGATTGGTCCTCCACAAAAGTCTTGCTAAAACAGCGGATGTGAACTACACAACCCTTTTATCTCACATCTGTGCAGACTTGGCTCGTTGGCAGCACCTGCCTTTTAAGCGGTTTGGGAGGTTATCTGCTGTTAAAATTAATGTCTTACCGCGGGCCCTGTATCTTTTCCAAACACTCCCCTTGGAGCCCTCGCCTCATTCGTTGCGTCATATTCAGACCGCGATCAAGCGATTTGTGTGGGGTCAGATTTCGCCTCAACTGCAAAAGACTCTGCTACAACGCCCCAGGAAGGAGGGCGGCCTTGCCTTCCCTAACATCACCCACTACTTCCAAGTTTCACTCTTACGATACCTCGTAGAATGGAATTGTCCTATGACGGAGAAATACTGGGTCTTCATGGATCAGATGGTGGCGGGCCACCACATCTGGCGTGACGCCTGGCTACCGAGATCTGCTCGCGCCTGGGGACTCTACTCCTCGCCAGTCACTCACCCCACATTGTTTATCTGGGACAGGGTCTCTCAGCGGGTTACTTTGACTACATTTCCCTCGCCACTGACCCCGGTTTTCTCAAACCTTGCCTTTCCACCTGGGATGGACAATAAAATTGCTGCGCGCTGGTTGGAGGGTGGGTGCAAGCGCTTAGGGCATCTATTTAACATCCTGTGTCTCTTCCCCTTTAAGGGGCTCCAGGAGGACTATGGTCTCCCCAGTGCTGATCTCTTCCTACATTACCAATGAATGCACTGGATCTCCAGGGAGACAACTCGCCCCTTGGCACATCAACCGATAAGGCCATTCGAGAAATGGCTCATTGGTAAAAAGGATGATCAGAGACTCATTTCTGAAATATACTCCTTTCTCACACTGGCCGTCCCGAAGGTCTGTACAGCAGGGCAGAAACGATGGAAGGCGGAACTGGGGAGCACACTGTCTGATAAGGAATGGGAAGATATCTTTTACAGGTCTCACCACACAGGACATTCCATAAGTCATGCCGAAACGGCTTTTGAAATTGCGGTTTATTGGTACTAAACCCAGGCCGCCTAGCTAAGTGGCTCATTGCGACAACCTTTGTTGACGGGGTTGTGGTAGTCCTGGTACCCTCCTCCACCTGTTATGGCACTGCCCAAAGCTCACGCGTTATTGGGAGAGAATATTGGATGATATTGATATGGCTTTCAACAACTCCATTCCCAGGCTCCCGCCTTATACTCTTTTAGGCCTATCCAATGCACTGACCTTCCCCCTGCGCTCTGTCAGAGGGAGGCATATGGCGCTTACATTGAATGCTGCTCACCTGGTGATACTGGCAGGGTGGAAATCAGACAGGGTCCCGGAGTACACACAAGGGCTGCACAGACTCTGGTATCTTTTTTGGGATGGAGAGACTTTCAATGGCTGCTTTGGGGAACGGCGCAGACTATGCCAAGATTTGGGCTCCTTTCATAGCCATCCTCTCCACTGAATACGGGGAACCGACGTGCCCTAGTTTTCTCCGAATCCTGAAATTGATTCCAGAGGACAACGCTCCCGCCTAGTAAGGTTGCTTCCTGCTGGACTCCCAAAACGCCATACACTACTGGAGTCCCGGGACACATAGTGGTTATAGGCTGGATTCACCTCTTTTCTTTTTTCCTGCTCACTGCGGAGGACGGGAGGGGGTGAGAAGGGGTGTTGACTTTTTCCTTTTCTTGTTCTTTGTCCTTTGCTAAAAGCAGAACCACTCTTGAGTCACTCAGTTACAGGCTGTTGGCTTACTACTGCTCACAAACTCAAGGCACGCTGGACTTTATGACTGCCCATTTGTACTGGGAGTGGTCTGCCATCCTCCCTCTTCTTCTACACATGGCCGGCCCTCTCAGGGTTGTTGGTGACATGCTGTGTTAATTATTAGTCGGATTGCTCCTCTATTTCCTTGTCTTGCCTTCACGATCGGATCAGATGTTAGCCGTCCCGCTGGGTTGTAGGCAACATTGTCCTGTTTTGCCCTGCCTTGTGCTCTGCCAATAAAATTGATTAAAAATAAAAAGTACACTATCATGCAATCATGGTACAGAAGTCAATCATGAATGTAATTTGCGCAACAGCTGAGCTCTCCAAGCTGAAGAAGCAATCTTAAAAGCTAGTCTAAGAAGAAAAGCAAGTGGTGAACAAACAAGCCTGCTCCTTTTCACATAAACCCTGCTCACACTCCAATAGCAGCAAATTCTGGAACTGGGTGAACCATCTCACTGCACCAACCGGACCCTCCCAGCAGAATCAACTGAACAGTACAACATGGGAGAACTATGTCGCCCTCTGCTTCTGCACCAGAAATTTGAACACCTTAAACTCAAGAGGTTTCTGCAGATTCTCACCGAATCCATCATTTTGGGATGAATACTCTTCATCGATCTGAATGGGTAGACCCCACATTCCTGGAAAATATCATCAAAAAAGGAAGAAAGAATGGGGCTCCAGGCTTCAACAGATTACCTACCGCAATTTTCAACGCAAACAGTCAGTTCTGGACCAAGGCAAACAGCAGTGTTTGCTTCTACATTCACTATACTTGTCTGGTCCCACCATCTTGGCACCGGTCGTATTTCGCCCCTATCCACAAACAAAGGAAGTCAGGACAATCCAGCAAATTATAGATTGATGGTCCTGCTCGAAGTTGAGGCAACAACATTTGCCCTTACGGATTTTGCAGGATCTCCAAGATTGGGAATCCCAGGGAAAGTTGATACCATGGTCCCAGACTGGCTTCCGAAAAAGACTCTAGCACTGCTGATAACATCGTGGCCCTCGCCTATTTAGTCCACAAAAATCTTGTGAGGAAACAAGCTTTGAACGTGTTCTTTATCGATTAGAAAAAAACATTCAACAGCATTGATAGTGGCCCCTTCCTGCATAAATTGAGCAACTGAGACTTACCTCACGAATAAACTATACTGTATCATCGCTTTGTACTTTAAAAAGTGGATGCAATTAAGACTGAGCAGCAATAGTATCCTTTCCAACAGAGTGTATACAAAGGACTAAAATAGAGATGCGTGTTGGCCCCCATTATTTTTAATAGAACATTGGACCCCTGTGAAATACCTAAAGGCATGTCTCCGATAACTTAACTGCCAACTACTTTACATCAGGTAGTATGCAGACTAAACCATATTGCTGGACTATTCGGTGATCGGTGTCTAATATTCACTCAATAATCTGGCTTCTTATTATAAGGCCAATGGCCTAAATACATTTTTCTAAACTAAAAATCGGTACCTTTGCATGGATCCATAAGAGGCACTCCTGGTCATGGAAACGATTACAACATACAATTTCTAGTACTATTTCACTGAATTTCAAATCACGGATGCACATAAACTCCATATGGAAGTTCTCCAGAAAAGGGCCACAGGATTTGCAGTTGTATTGAGTAAAGCAGAAAATACACTCACAGATCCCTCTTGTCCGCCTTTACTACAGGTCATACATGCTAGGTGTGTGCCCTCACTAGTTTATGTTCTTGAAACTTTTCCAGATAAGTTCAGGAGGATGGGTAAATCTAAATCAACCAAGGCAATTTAGATCAATCTTCAGATTCCCAAATTGCCCCAGGGAAGCTCAGATCAGTCTGGAATTTGGTCTCACAGAGCACGTATTGGCACCCAGGTCAAACCTGGTGAAGCTCTGGTTGAGGCTGGGAGTTTCCACTTTCATCTCGGCCGAGACTTGACTAATTCCTCTGCCTTGCCCAGGCAAACCGACAGAGAGAAGACCCTTGTGTATCTTTAAAGGGTCCATCCATGGTCCTTGAATATCTCTTATACCTGCTTCAAATGTCTCTTGGGAAGAACAGTGAAAATTCAATCAGCAAAAAAAACACCAACTTATGCTACAAGCCTAGACAAACATAAGTTTGCAGTACCAACCTATCCAGAGCCGCAGCCACAGGACAATGTATCACTGCCCTTGTCAAAGTCATCCAAACTAGACTTTCTATGACTTCGGATGAACCAAATTGCATTGGGTAAATGTCTCATAGATAGAAATATGCGCCCTTAGATACCTCTGTCACTTCTACCCCTCTCCAAACGTATCTTTGGCCCAAGTGCTGGATACTTGCCCCACCTTTGTGCTGGAAAGAAGGCTGCTGCTAAAACAATTATTCCAGGAACTGAGCATTAAATCATGCCAGGAGGCAATTAAGCCCTGCTTCCAGGGCAAATACCCTAGACATACAGTGAGATTATTGAAATGTATGGACAGAGTTGCCGAGAAAACTGTCTACCAGCAAAAGACAGGCAGCTGCTCTTGTTAACAATATTTGCACTATGCACATAGCAGCACTTTTTAATGTGACCTCGAGATTTCACACATAGCAGCACAAGGTGGGGAACGACAATGCAGGTGATCCTCTGCACGTGTTTTGCACCCAACAAAAAAACTGTCCAGGTGAACAACGTACTCAAAGGTCTGATGCTGTAAGCATTCGATGAAGTAGTGTAACTGGGATTGGGGCATGAATGTAGCTTCAAGTCATCCCAAATTGCGCTCACTAGTGTGATTTTTAGTGGCGGCTTCTGCTTGACAGGGGTGGCGGGCGGGAGGGGTGAGATGAAAAATCAAAATCCCTTACCTACAGATTGGTTGCCGCCTCTCCCTCGACTGACTCCAGAAGCAGGAAATTCCCAGCTGACAATTTTTGACTTCCATTGTTGTGCCTAGTACCAAGATTAAACTTCAAACTGGATCGAATCTGGTCCCTGTGCCTGACGTGCACTCACTCCATCAAAATAGGCCTCAAATCGTGCCTAGGTCCTGGTCTACTGCGAGCACTTGACAGTGGTTGGTGCTTAACACTTTGGTGACATTTGTATTTAAAACTTAAAAAAATCATGTCTCTGGTTCCCCTTTTTGTATTTTTGTGGTTTTGGTGCTAAATTGATGATATCTAGTGAGATATTTATAATTAGTGCTCCATCAAAACATGGTGGCAAAGATCCATTGCAGAGAAGAAGAATTCTGTGTGGAGTTGGAGAACCCTATTGTAAGTTACGTGTTGAACTGAAATTATTAAAGAAACATGTTTCTGCACCAGCACCTGTAAGAGTATAAGGATGAATCAGTATGAGTGCTGCATTAGAAATGTGCCAGTGTGAAGGCTGGGTGAGTCCATGTGAATGCAAGGTGAGTGGTGTGCCCTTGCAGTAGGCCTGTGTAAGTGTAGGCTGAGTGGCATGTGTGCATGAATGCAGGGTAAAAGTTGTGCAACTGTGAGTATAAGGTGAGCGGTGTGCTTCTTTGAGTGCCGGTTGTGAGGGGTGCCTGTGTAGATGCTGGGTGAGAAATAAGAGGCATGCTTGTATGAGTGCAAGGTTGGCAGTGTGCCTGTCTGAGTACAAGGGATGGAAGTGCCTGTATGACTGCAAAGTAAAAGTTGTGCTGGATGAAATGCGTGTGAGTGGATGGTGAGTGGTGTGCCTTTGTGAATGCAAGGTTAGTTGGTTGCCATTGTAGTGTGCATGTGTGAGTGCACGGTGCGTGCTGTGCCAGTGTGAGTGTGGGGGTAGCAGACTGTCCATATGAGTGTAGGGTGGATCTGTAGGAGTGCAGGTTAAGTTGGGCACCCATGTGAGTACAGAGTGAGCACTGTGCCTTTGTGAGTACAGGGGGAGGGTTGTGCCTTTATAAGTGCACAGTGACAGTTTTGCCTGTGTCCTCGGGGCCCCTCTTCATGCCCTGCCCCCACTGCGCCACCCTAGGCCCCATGGTAGCTCCAGTTGGTCCGTCTTATACAGGTAGAACTTAAGGGAGTTAGCTTCAACGTCTGGGGTCTTAATAACCACACTAAACGGAAGGCGGTCCTTTCCTTGCTCGAGCACTCTGGGGGTGATGTATGTCTTCTTCAGGAAACCCATTTTCTCCATAGTGACACACACTGCATGTGCCATAGTCAATTTCTCTAGCAGTTTTTGTCCTCTGGGAATAGTAAGCGGGGTGGGCTGGCTGTCCTGCTCTCCAAACACTTCAGGGTTTCAGTGGTGGGGCCCGTCGCTGAGATCAAGGGGCGCCTACAAGCACTGCGCTACCGTACAGGGCCTTCCCCCATCTATTTACTCCCCAAATGATCGATCGAAGAGGTTCCTACTAGATGCCTGCACTGACGTGCTGCACACGCCCGATCCTATGGTGGTGGCGTGGGGCGACCGCAACATTGTGATGGATGCCAGGCTGGACTATTCAGGCTCACAAACCGTGGGTGCGGAAGCTCTATCGGGGGGTGGTGGCGACGCAGGGATTAGAGACGCCTGGTGCTGCTTGCACCCTGACGAGCAGGACTTTTTTTATTATTCAGCGGCTCATAAGACCTATGCCTGCCTTGATCACTTCCTTGTTACCCCAGCCGCTTGGACTTGTGTCATAGACTCCACGATTGAGGCCCGCTCCCTGTCCAATCACGCACAAATTACTTTGACCATGTGCTTTCCCCTAGTGCGGTCTTCTCCCACTTCACACTGGCGTTTGTAAGACTCACTGCTCCAGTCCCCGGCCGTGTTGGGTGACATCAGACGTTGCCTGACCAACTACATAGCGACTGTCCAAGCGCGCGGAACACGAAGCGACTGTTAGATAATTGGAAGCTATTCACAAATGCACTGCGCTTCCAGAATCTGGCGGTAGTTAGAAAAAGAGTGACTTCAGCTTCGACATCTAGATTTCGATCAGGCTGAACATGCTATGGTCCGACTGAATCACAAATACTATGCGCGCTCTAATAAAGGAGGCTGTATGCTGCCTCACTGCCTGTGCAGTCAGCGAGAGTCGCAGGCTATCAATACGATATGGGGCGAGGGCAGACCGACGAATACAGACGATGCTGGCATACTGGCTGCCTTCTGCTCTTTTTACCAAACTCCCTATACAGGGGACACTTCCATGCTGTCCGATCCCAATGAGTATCTTCAGGGTGCAGCAGTAACCCCTCTTCCAGACGGCGAGGCCGAGGTCCTGGACACCCCCATTCGCATTGAAGAGGTGATCTCTGCTGTTGCTCAGTTGAAGGTCCTGAAGGCTCCAGGCCCTGATGGGTTTAGCGCTCTTTTTTATAAAACTTTTTGCATCAAACTCGCCCCGCCACTCACTTGTTTGTTTAACTCATTCGCTGATACATGGTCCCTTACAGCCTCTACATTACAGGCTTCTATTTTGGTCATTCCCAAACCGGGGAAAGACCCAGAGCTTTGTAATTCCTCCCGTCCAATCTCCCTACTGAACGTCGACGCGAAGTTGTTATCTAGCATTTTGGTGTTCAGGCTGGTGTTGAATACCAGGTTTGTTTGACTGGGATCAATCGGGCTTCAATCCTGGGTGGCAATGTGGGGGCAATACCAATTGTATTTCCCACTTAATTGACATGGTTCTACGGTCCAAAGAAGAAGCCCCACTGCTAGAGGTTGACGCCGAAAAGACTTTCGACCGTGTGCACTGGCCATACCTATTTGCTACTCTCAAGCATTTTGGGTTGGTGCCCAGGTTTCGAGAGTGGGTAGCAAGCATCTATAGTTCTCCAACGGCGGCTGTTAGGGTCAATGGCTCACAGTGGGAAGAGGGATGAGGCAGGGTTGACCCCTCTCCCCTTTGCTTTTCGCCCTTTATATGGAGCCCCTCGCTCAACGGCTTTGGGACAACCCCTTGGCACAAGGTATCCTGTTCGGGTTAGATCACCATCTCATTAGCATCTACCCGGATGACGCCATTTTCTCGGTGGCTCATCCCTTGACCTCACTGCCAGCTATTGTGAATGACCTACGGACTTTTAGCCAGGTCTCAGGCTTTAAAATGAATATGCAGAAGTCTCAAGTACTTAACCTTAGCGCTAGCCAGCCTACGGTGGACACTCTATGGGCCGGCTTTGCCTTTGATTGGGTGTCGTACGGTATTACATATCTTGGATTGGTCCTCCACAAAAGTCTTGCTAAAACAGCGGATGTAAACTACACAACCCTTTTATCTCGCATCTGTGCAGACTTGGCTCGTTGGCGGCACCTGCCTTTGACGCGGTTTGGGAGGTTATCTGCTGTTAAAATGAATGTCTTACCGCGGGCCCTGTATCTTTTCCAAACACTCTCCTTGGAGCCCTCGCCTCATTTGTTGCGTCATATTCAGACCGCGATCAAGCGATTTGTGTGGGTTCCGATTTCGCCTCAGCTGCAAAAGGCTCTGCTACAACGCCCCAGGAAGGAGGGCGGCCTCGCCTTCCCTAACATCACCCGCTACTTCCAAGTTTCACTCTTACGATACCTCGTAGAATGGAATCGTCCTATGATGGAGAAATACTGGGTCTTCATGGATCAGATGGTGGCGGGCCACCACATCTGGCGTGACGCCTGGCTACCGAGATCTGCACGCGACTGGGGACTCTACTCCTTGCCAGTCACTCACGCCACATTGTTTATCTGGGACAGGGTCTCTCAGCGGGTTACTT
The DNA here is from genome assembly GCF_964261635.1 of Lissotriton helveticus. Taxonomy (NCBI): domain Eukaryota; kingdom Metazoa; phylum Chordata; class Amphibia; order Caudata; family Salamandridae; genus Lissotriton; species Lissotriton helveticus. The sequence continues at coordinate 1,636,968,950 of NC_136061.1, read as the reverse complement.
TGACTACATTTCCCTCGTCACTGACCCCGGTTTTCTCAAACCTTGCCTTCCCACCTGGGATGGACAATAAAATTGCTGCGCGCATGTTGGAGGGTGGTTGCAAGCGCTTAGGGCATCTATTTAACATCCTGTGTCTCATCCCCTTTAAGGGGCTCCAGGAGGACTATGGTCTCCCCAGCGCTGATCTCTTCCTACATTACCAATGAATGCACTGGATCTCCAGGGAGACAACGCGCCCATTGGCACATCGACCTATAAGGCCATTCGAGAAATGGCTCATTGGTAAAAAGGATGATCAGAGACTCATTTCTGAAATATACTCCTCTTTCACACTGGGCGTCCCGAAGGTCTGTACAGCAGGGCAGAAACGATGGAAGGCGGAACTGGGGCGCACACTGTCTGACAAGGAATGGGAAGATGTCTTTTACAGGTCTCACCACACAGGACATTCCATGAGTCATGTCGAAACGGCTTTTGAAATTGCAGTTTATTGGTACTAAACCCAGCCCGCCTAGCTAAGTGGCACTCTCATTACGACAACCTTTGTTGGCGGGGTTGTGGTAGTCCTGGTACCCTCCTCCACCTGTTATGGCACTGCCCAAAGCTCACGCGTTATTGGGAGAGAATATTGGATGATATTGATAAGGCTTTCAACACCTCCATTCCCAGGCTCCCGGCTTATACTCTCTTAGGCCTATCCAATGCACTGACCTTCCCCCTGCGCTCTATTAGAGGGAGGCATATGGCGCTTACATTGAATGCTGCTCACCGGGTGATACTGGCAGGGTGGAAATCAGACAGGGTCCCGGAGTACACACAATGGCTGCACAGACTCTGGTATCTTTTAGGGATGGAGAGACTTTCAATGGCTGCTTTGGGGAACGTCGCAGACTATGCCAAGATTTGGGCCCCTTTCATAGCCATCCTCTCCACTGAATACCGGGAACCGACGTGCCCTAGTTTTCTCCGAATCCTAAAATTGATTCCGGAGGACACTGCTACCACCCAGTAAGGTTGCTTCCTGCTGGACTTCCAAAACCCCATACACTACTGGAGTCCCGGGACACATAGTGGTTATAGGCTGGATTCACCTCTTTTCTTTTTTCCTGCTCACTGCGGAGGACAGGAGGGGGTGAGAAGGGGTGTTGACTTTTTCCTTTTCTTGTTCTTTGTCCTTTGCTAAAAGCAGAACCACTCTTGAGTCACTCAGTTACAGGCTGTTGGCTTACTACTGCTCACAAACTCAAGGCACGCTGGACTTTATGACTGCCCATTTGTACTGGGAGTGGTCTGCCATCCTCCCTCTTCTTCTACACATGGCCGGCCCTCTCAGGGTTGTTGGTGACATGCTGTGTTAATTATTAGTCGGATTGCTCCTCTATTTCCTTGTCTTGCCGTCATGATCGGATCAGATGATAGCCGGCCCGCTGGGTTGTAGGCAACATTGTCCTGTTTTGCCCTGCCTTGTGCTCTGCCAATAAAATTGATTTAATACTAAAAAGTACACTATCATGCAATCATGGTACAGAAGTCAATCATGAAGGTAATTTGCGCAGCAGCTGAGGTCTCTAAGCTGAAGAAGCAATCTTAAAAGCTAGTCTAAGAAGAAAAGCAAGTGGTGAACAAACAAGCCTGCTCCTTTTCACATAAACCCTGCTCACACTCCAATAGCAGCAAATTCTGTAACTGGGTGAACCATCTCACTGCACCAACCGGACCCTCCCAGCAGAATCAACTGAACAGTACAACATGGGAGAACTATGTCGCCCTCTGCTTCTGCACCAGAAATTTGAACACCTTAAACTCAAGAGGTTTCTGCAGATTCTCACCGAATCCATCATTTTGGGATGAATACTCTTCATCGATCTGAATGGGTATACCCCACATTCCTGGCAAATATCATCAAAAAAGGAAGAATCAATGGGGCTAAAGGCTTCAACAGATTACCTACCGCAATTTTCAACGCAAACAGTCAGTTCTGGACCAAGGCAAACAGCAGTGTTTGCTTCAACATTCACTATACTTGCCTGGTCCCACCATCTTGGTACAGGTCGTATTTCGCCCCTATCCACAAAAAAAGAAAGTAGGGACAATCCAGCAAATTATAGATTGATGGTCCTGCTCGAAGTGGAGGCAACAACATTTGCCCTTGCGGATTTTGCAGAATCTCCAAGATTGGGCATCATAGGCAAATTTGATACCATGGTCCCAGACTGGCTTTCGAAAAAAACTCTAGCACTGCTGATAACATCATGGCCCTCGCCTATTTAGTCCACAAAAATCTTGTGAGGAAACAAGCTTTGAACGTGTTCTTTATCGATTAGAAAAAAACATTCAACAGCATTGATAGGGGCCCCTTCCTGCATAAATTGAGCAATTGGGGCTTGCCTCACAAATAAACTATACTGTATCATCGCTTTGTACTTTAAAAAGTGGATGCAAGTAAGACTGAGCAGCAATAGTACCCTTTCCAATAGAGTGTAGACAAAGGACTAAAATAGTCCCCATTATTTTTAATAGGACATTGGACCCCTGTGAAATACCTAAAGGCATGTCTCCAATAACTTAACTGCCAACTACTTTACATCAGGTAGTATGCAGACTAAACTATATTGCTGGACTATTCGGTGATCGGTGTCTAATATTCACTCAATAATCTGGCTTCTTATTATAAGGCCAATGGCCTAAATACATTTTTCTAAACTAAAAATCGGTACCTTTGCATGGATCCATAAGAGGCACTCCTGGTCATGGAAACGATGACAACATACAATTTCTAGTACCATTTCACTGAATTTCAAATCAAGGATGCACATAAACTCCATATGGAAGTTCTCCAGAAAAGGGCCACAGTATTTGCAGTTGTATAGAGTAAAGCAGAAAATACACTCACAGATCCCTCTTGTCTGCCTTTATTACAGGTCATACATGCTAGGTTTGTGCCCTCACTAGTTTATGTTCTTGAAACTTTTCAAGATAAGTTAAGAAGGATGGGTAAATCTAAATCAATCAAGGCGATTTAGATCAATCTTCAGAATCCCAATTTGCCCCAGGGAAGCTCAGATCAGCGAATTTGGTCTCATAGAGCACGTATTGGCACCAAGGTCAAACCTGTTGAAGCTCTGGTTTAAACTAAAAAAAGTTGAGCTGGGAGTTTCCACTTTCATCTCGGTCAAGACTTGACTAATTCCTCTGCCTTGCCCAGGCAAACCGACAGAGAGAAGACCCTTGTGTATCTTTAAAGGGTCCATCCATGGACCTTGAATATCCCTTATACCCGCTTCAAATGTCTCTTGGGAAGAACAGTGAAAATTCAATCAGCAAAAAAACAACAGCTAAGCTACAAGCCTAGACAAACATAAATGTGCAGTGCCAACCTATCCAGAGCCGCAGCCACAAGACAATGTATCACTGCCCTTGTCAAAGTCATCCAAACTAAACTTTCTATGACTTCGGATGAACCAAATTGCATAGGGTAAATGTCTCATATAGATAGAAATATGCGCACTTAGATACCTCTGTCACTTCTACCCCTCTCCAAACGTACATTTGGCCCATGTGCAGCGCACTTGCCCCACCTTTGTGCTGGAAAGAAGGCTGCTGCAAAAACAATTATTCCAGAAAATGAGCATACAATCATGCGAGGAGGCAATTAAGCCCTGCTTCCAGGGCAAATACCCTAGACATACAGTGAGATTATTGAAATGTATGGACAGAGTTGCCGAGAAAACTGTCTATCAGCAAAAGACAGGCAGCTGCTCTTGTTAACAATACTTGCACTATGCACACTTTTTAATGTGCAGCACTTTTTAATGTGACCCCGAGATTTCACACATAGCAGCACAAGGTGGGGAATGACAATGCAGGTGATCCTCTGCACGTATTTTGCACTCAACAAAAAAACTGTCCAGGTGAACAACGTACTCAAAGGTCTGATGCTGTAAGCATTCCATGAAGTAGTGTAACTGGGATTGGGGCATGAATGTAGCTTCAAGTCATCCCAAATTGCGCTCACTAGTGTGATTTTTAGTGGCGGCTTCTGCTTGACAGGGGTGGCGGGCGGGAGGGGTGAGATGAAAAAACAAAATCCCTTACCTACAGGCTGGCTGCCGCCTCTCGGTCCTTTTCGCTCGACTGACTCCAGAAGCAGGAAATTCCCAGCTGACAATGTTTGACTTCCATTGTTGTGCCTAGTACCAAGATAAAACTTCAAACTGGATCGAATCTGGTCCCTGTGCCTGACGTGCACTCCATCATAATAGGCCTCAAATCGTGCCTAGGTCCTGGTCTACTGCGAGCACTTGACAGTGGTTGGCGCTTAACACTTTGGTGACATTTGTATTTAAAACTTTAAAAAATCATGTCTTTGGTTCCCCTTTTTGGATTTTTGTGGTTTTGGTGCTAAATTGATGATGTCTAGTGAGATATTTATAATCAGTGCTCCATCATAACATGATGGCAAAGATCCATTGCAGAGAAGAAGAATTCTGTGTGGAGTTGGAGAACCCTATTGTAAGTTACATGTTGAACTGAAATTTAAAGAAAGATGTTTCTGCACCAGCACCTGTAAGAGTATAAGGATGAATCAGTATGAGTGCTGCATTAGAAATGTGCCAGTGTGAAGGCTGGGTGAGTCCATGTGAATGCAAGGTGAGTGGTGTGCCCTTGCAGTAGGCCTGTGTAAGTGTAGGCTGAGTGGCATGTGTGCATGAATGCAGGGTAAAAGTTGTGCAACTGTGAGTATAAGGTGAGCGGTGTGCTTCTTTGAGTGCCGGTTGTGAGGGGTGCCTGTGTAGATGCTGGGTGAGAAATAAGAGGCATGCTTGTATGAGTGCAAGGTTGGCAGTGTGCCTGTCTGAGTACAAGGGATGGAAGTGCCTGTATGACTGCAAAGTAAATGTTGTGCTTGGTGAAATGTGTGTGAGTGGACGGTGAGTGATGTGCCTTTGTGAATGCAAGGTTAGTTGGTTGCCATTGTAGTGTGCATGTGTGAGTGCACGGTGCGTGTTGTGCCAGTGTGAGTGTGGGGGTAGCAGACTGTCCATATGAGTGTAGGGTGGATCTGTAGGAGTGCAGGTTAAGTTGGGCACCCATGTGAGTACAGAGTGAGCACTGTGCCTTTGTGAGTACAGGGGGAGGGTTGTGCCTTTATAAGTGCACAGTGACAGTTTTGCCTGTGTCAGTGCAGGGTGAGAGTGGTGCCTGTGTGATGGCAGGGTAAGAAGTGTGCTTCTTTGACTGCAAAGTGTGAAACTTGTGCCCATGTGTATGCTGAGTGAGCGGTGAACTCGTGTGAGTACAGAGTGTAGCGCATTCAGACCCAGATCTATTGGCATGGCCAATGTATTCTTGAGAGTGCATGAGACAGAGCTATGAGACACTGCATGCTCACTGTATACCAATGACTGAATGGCTTTGGCCTCAGTTTGTATTTTAACTCTAATGAGCTTCAGCTTTGCGAGCAAACGAAATGTTTACATATGCGGCACAGATGTGCAGTCACATTGCAAGCATTCTGCTCTAAGGTTAAAACACATGGCAAATAGATTGCCAGATATGAATGAAATGGAAAGTAAACACCCAGGTTGATGTTAACCGGCAATTATTAACAGCCCTACTGTCTATTTGGAGTGAACACTGTATTTTGACATCATCACATCTTGTCCCTATAAAAAATACCCGTAGTCCAATAAAATGAATTATTTGCCTTTGCAAGGCCCCCTTGAAACTGTTTGTAAGACTCTATCTTGTTTGCAATTTCAAACCCAGTCTTTTACCAAGAGAATCATTGTTTCTGCTCCAAGTATGATCTGTTTGTTTGGAATCTGACATACACTCATCTCAGCTACTTTATCAATAATGATTCCATCAGGAGTTTGGTCACACCCACAGTTCACTGGCTGAATAAAAGCGCCATACTCTTATATCCAATCCTAAATGTGTCTTTTGTGTGCAAAGCAGAGAACATCCATCTCCTCGCCTGGCTGCAGGTCAGTCAATCCACTTAAAATAATATATGCAGTGATGTGTGAGGTTCTGTTACGCATCTCGTTCTCTGAGTAAATTTGGTGCAATTGAGATGCCGTAGTGGAATTCCAGTGTCTATCTAGGATAGCTATATCAATGCAAATGCTGGAAAGATGGAAGAGAGAGGTCAAAACCATTACTTCATGCAGACAGGGTTTCTCTTCTTGGGTTCAATGCCCGAATTTTATATTTTCCTGGATGTTTCAGAGTTAAGTCTGATTCAAGCCCCAGAAATGTTTTCTGGCCAAGATTACACGGTATGCTGACAGCAACGGACGATTATTCTTTGGAGTTTCTAATGTGGTGCATATGATTTATATAGTGAAAGTTATGAAGGTTGCAGACATTCCGGAAACCTTTTTTGGGAATCGGAGGCAACTTTCAGATTGTGTCTTTTCTCTACTGTAAATTGTGGTGCCCTTGTCGAACTGTGGCACTTTACAATGCAGGCAATTTCGACCGTCGTTTGTGTGTTTCAGGTGTGATACTAACATTGGCCTCACCGCCACCATGTTTGTTGTTAAAATTAAAATATGCTCCTATGGTATGTATATATTTGGAACTAGAAGTGTTTTGGAGTACTGTACCTGCTAGCCTGTTGTGCAACCCACACGACTTTCACTGTCTTTCCTTTATGATAGAGGGCCATATGTATCATCAAACCGTTTAGCGATTCCTAAATAGCGATTTTTAAGGAATCGCTATTTAGAAATCGCAAAACGGTATGTATGTAGGAAATCGCTTCTTTTTAGCGATTCCTTATCATTCCTAAATTGCGATTAGCAAATTGCTAATCGCAATTTGCCCATTCATTTCTATGGTCCAGGAGGCCCATAGGAATGAAGGGGATATTTGTGATTAGCAATTTGCTGATCGCAAATTGCGAATATTTTCAAGGGTGCAGGGGTGTCACAAGAACACCCTGCTGCACCCCTGAAAAAGACATGTGTGGGCATATGGCGCACATACATGCACTAAGGGCATGTATGAGCGTCATATGGCACCTTTGGAATTTAAATAAATTGCTTTTTTTTAAAGAATTGGCAACTTATCACCAACTAGAAGTTGGTGGTAATCTGCGAATCCTTATTGGCATTTTTGCATAAATATTTCTTTGATACATTGCATTTAAGGAATCGCAAAATTTGCGATTTCTTAAGTGCAATCGCAAAATAAGGAATAGCAAAATGTGCGATTCCTTATTTTGCTGCGAACATGTTTCATACATACCATTTAGCTAATTAGCATTCGCAAAGGCTGAATTTCTGCGAATTTCGGCCTTTGCGAATGCTAATTAGCTTGATCCACATGGCCCGTAATCTCTTGCCTTGCCTACAACAGAATCCAGATCCTGAAGTTGAATGAAATGTACACAGGGCATGGTTTTGGGAGACAGGAGGAGTCATGGGGATGGTGCAGCCATTGAAGTAGAGAAATTCCCACCTAACGGGGGAGCGGTCTGGTTAATTATGTCACAGTTCATCTTAAAATCCCAGTTGAGATCATCACACATCAACATTCTAGAATGTATATTATTGATGATTCATAGGATGCTGGACTGCACACTGAGGGCCAGATGTACGACCCGTTGTTGCATGCACAAACAGGTTTTCGACCCGTTTGCGCATGCAAAAATCTTCCCCATGGACAATTGCTAAATAGCGACTCGAAATTTATTTGCGACTCGGTATTTAGGAATTGCGAGTCGCAATTAGGAAAGGGGCGTTCCTTTCCTAATTGCATCCGCAAATCCATGTACAAATGTATTGTGACCGCAATTGCAGTTGCAAAACACTCGCAAATTCCCACCCTCTTCAAGAGGGTGGTAATGCAGTCGCAATTTGGAAGGGGTCCCCAGGGGACCCTTTCCACTTTGTGACTGGCTCTAAAAATATTTTTTAAAGGCAGGCAGCGGTCCCAGGGACCACTACCTGCCCTAAAAAAATTAAACGAAAACGTTTCATTTATTTTCTGCATTTCAAAAAAACAAACTGCTTTATTTAAAAGCAGTCTCAGACATGGTGGCCTGCTGAGCCCAGCAAGCCACCATACCTAGAAGGGCCTGTGATTCCCAATGGGCTCGCAAATTGCGAGAGGCTCATTAATATTAATGAGTTTCGCAATTTGCGACCCCATTGGTAATCGCTAACAGTGTTAAACATACTGTTGTACATGCAAAATAGCATCTTGCAAATAGCGAGTCGCAAAAGACTCGCAATTTGCCTGGTGCCATTTTGCGCGTCGTACATCTGGGCCGAGAGTCTTTGTTCTCTGTACAATGGGTGGTCCCTTTAACTTTCACTTTTCTTTCAGTTTTACATCATAACTGGGACTGACTTCAACCCTGGCTTGCAGAATGTAGCGGAGTGTGAAAGTGGCGTAGCTAGATCTACTGCCACCTGGTGGGGCCCTTAAGTTTTCCGCCTAGTGCAGGTAAGAGCGGGGGCGTAGGGCCGACAGGCAACTTGTTCTCGGGGGGCAGGTGGATTTATTTTATTTATTTATTTTGAAGGTTTTATATAGCTCGAACAAGACTCTTGTGAGTATCAGAGCGCTTTACAGGTCATAATTAGAAGGCAAGATATAGTGTACAAAGAACAACACAATAAAAAATTACAGTGAATAGACATAAAGTTCAAGTGAATTTAGCCATGAGGATAGCTTTCACTTCTCTTTTGAAGGAGGCAGTGAAAGGGTTCATTTTTGTTGCACTGGGTAAGGCGTTCCATATCCTCGGAGCCATCCCCGAAAAGGATCGGTTATGAGTTTTTTTCTTGGAGAATCGTTGAGGTTTTAGGAGAAGAGTCTTAGCACTCCTAGAGGCTCTGTTGCCCTTGGAGAGCACCAGTTTCTGTGATAGGTATTGTGGGGCGTTGTGATAGAGGGCTTTGTGGGTCATACAAGCGATTTTTAGGTGAATTCTGGCTTCAAACGGTAGCCAGTTGAGAGCTCTCAGGTCTGGGGAAATGTGAGCCTTTCTCTTAGAACCTGTGATGAGTCTTGCAGCTGAGTTGATCGTACCTCTTAGCCGGGCAGTCGATGACCTAGGGAGGCTGCGTAGTGTTACTGCTCCATATTCCATGTGGGGAATTACTAGGGCTTGAACTGCTTGTTTGAAATCGTGTGCGAGCAGAAAGGGTTTCAGTTTTCGCAGGGTCTTAAGGTGGAAGTTGGCTCCCGTTGTTTAGGCGCTAATGTGTTTCTGTATCTTTAAGTTATTGTCTAGTGTTACCCCTGAGATTTCGCTGCGTCGACTATGAGCGGTTGTCCATTAAGAGCTGTTAGGTGCTTCATCCAGTCCAGGACAGTGTGAGTTTTGTTCGGTGGTGGGGGCGATTAAGAGGAATTCCATTTTGAGGGAGTTAAGTTTCAGATGGTTTTTGGCCAGCCACGTGTGGGTTTTTTGTAGAGTGGTGTTGAGCGATCTAATGTCCTCTAGTAAGTGTATCTTTATATAAATGTGGGTGTCGTCTGCATACATGTGGAAGTGTATCTTGGAGAGGCTGAGAAGATCAGTCAGAGGTTCCATGAACAGGTTGAACAAGGTGGGTGATAGGGAGGAGCCTGGCGGGACTCCTAATTTGACTGGCATGGGGTTGGACAGGGATTGGTTGACCTAGAATCTTTGGGATCTTTTTTGGAGGAAGGAGGCAAACCAGTTAAATACATTTCCAGACATTGCCATTCTGTGTTTCAGGAGATCCAGCAGGTTGTCGTTTTTGACGGTGTCGAAAACTGATGATAGGTCGAGTAGGATTAAAAGACAGGCTTCATTTTGGTCTAGGATTTTGAGAGCATCGTCTAATACAAGGTTTATGGCTGATTCGGTGCTGTGACCTGCTCTGAAGCCTGATTAAAATTGGTTCAACAAGTTAAATCGATCAATGTGACTATTCAGCTGTATGTTAACACATTTTTCTAGGAGTTTGGCTAACATGGGGATGTTAGAAATCGGACAATAGTTACTTAGGTCCGCAGTGGTTTTCTTTAGGATAGGCGATACCTGTCAGTTTTCGGGATGCCTGGAATGCAACCTTGAAGGAGGGATGTGTTGATGAGCTTGGTCCAGCTGGGTAGTAAGAAGGGAATGAAGTCTTTTAGGTAGTTCACCGGTAGCGGGTCCGTGAAGGGATTGGAGGGCTTCAACGTGTTTATTGTCTTTAATATGGAGTCTTCACAGTACGTGTCGAAGTGGGACCAAGTTGTGTTGTTTTTTAGTTTAAATAATGGGAGGTCATTCACTAGGGCACCAGCCAAGGGCACTGATGGGCTCTTTTTCAAGTCTGAGATGGACATTAGATACTTGAGTAGATTGGATTTAATGGATTCCGTCTTAGAGGCGAAGAAGGCAGCGAGTGGTGGTAGTAGATACACATGACTTGCTCACCTCTGCACCCTCAAAAAGAGTGCCGCCCTGGGCGGACTGTCCCTCCCGTCCCCCAAGCTACGCCACTGTTATGTGACTTCATTGACTTGCCTGGTTATGGCTCGGGCTAAGCTCAGGTCGAAGAAGGTTCATATAGCACTTGTCAGGTGTAAGTCAGAAACAGCTTGCCTTGTCCCTCTTACCTGCAGCTGCTGCCTCTGTCAAGGTAGAGTGAAGCATTACCAGTCATATTTCAGTGAGGTCCTCTGTGGAGCTGATGGGTGTCCAATTTTGGCCCAGAAGGGCTGGTCCATGTCATATTTTGAGGGTAACCACTGCTTATGTAGATTAGGTACATGCAGGTTCACTGTAAGTTCATTTATAATATGTCAATATCATGAAAATCTGGCATGGATTAAACACTCATGCACATCTGATGGATACCAGAGACCACATTCTATATATGGCCCGATGCCCATGTCTGCACCTTTAAATGGATGTGCCAGGGTGTGTTACATATAATACACTGTGATCAGGACGACTGGAGCTCTTGCCTGCCGTGGGTGCAGAGTGTTACTGAAAGACAGACCTTCTGTTTTAAGCAAATATTCTGCATTTCACTGTGTAGGTGCACCTGGCCATCATTTTAAATGAGCAGAGAGATCTCAGTGTAGGTGGGTGAAGCGAGTGACTGTGTCTACCTTTCAGGGGGATGCATGACAGGTCAATGGGGTCCCCATTCCCTCCTTGCAGGGATTGTATATAGGGTGGCAATTTGACCATGCACCACCTTCTGACAGACACTGCGGCATAAAAGGGACGTTGTGGTGGCGATAAGTGTTTCGACTTATTTAAAAGGCAGAGTTAAGCCACTTAATGTGGCTTAATGCTACCTTGAAAATAAGGCACCCTTACATGCTGTACTTAGCGTGAAAGGGGAGGGCAATGGGCGTTATTTCTCCTTGTTTTTGCTGTTTCCATGTGAGCTGTGTTGTGCAGCACAAATAGAAACAGCAAATTGCCATTGATTGTTTATGTGGAGGAAGGTGACCATGCCTGCACTTAAACAATCAAATAAAAATGCTTCTTGGAACTTCTATGTGTGCTGCATTAAGCAGCACACATAAAAGTTACCAATCTTTCTTTATTTTGGTCAACTGACCATAAAAGAGCATTGCCAAAACATACAATATATAAAAAGAAATGTAAAAACTAAAACCCAGATCAAACAAAATAACATTACTTACAGAATCAGCGAAAATGTCAGTCAATATTAGATCCATTGCAGGTTTCTAAAATAGCCTTTTGAGCCCACCTCATAGAGGTTAAAACGTGATACAGCATAAACAATTGGCATTTGAGTGTTGTGCTTTAGGAGCCTGAATGCTTCTTCACAGCACCATGAATCTAGGTTCATGCACAATTGTACCAAGCAGCTTTGTCCGATTTTTTTTGTATCCAGGACAGAAAAAAAATACGTGGAGTTTGGTCTCCTCTCCCCTTCTGCATGCAGGGCACCCCAAGGCAGAGCTGTCGAGCCATTTCTTAGGAAGATGCATGCAGAGGGAGGGAGCCATGCCGGAACTGTCCATACGGTTTCCTAGCTATGGTCTGTTGTATTTCACCTAGGCATGGCTCCAAGTTATATGCATCCTTTATTGTCAAAAAATTAGCTGCAAGAGAACCAGTGGCAGAGTTTTCATGGAGATAGGCAAGCTTTCCCCCCTTTTAGCTACTAACTAGTTGTTTGCACGAGATTGCAGCACAGGCTACCTCCGGGTTGCTCCATAGGGTGTCTCTACCTATAGTATAGAGACCTTCTTTAATGAGTGCATATCAAGCCAGTTCACCTATGCCAGGAAGTCCCAATGTTTCTTGTAGCTCAGTCCTATAATCCGCCAGTTCAAGGGTCACCCATATATGCTGCCAAAATAACAGGGGTCTACAACCAATTTCCTCTGCGATAGGTCTCATCTCTAGGTCCAAATGCGGTGGAACTAATGGGGAGCTTACTGGTAGACTGAACAGGTGTCTAAGAAAGCTGTTCTCAGTTTTGATTATGGTCTTGGGGAGATGATACCCCCAAAGTTTGGCCCCATACATAGCAGTACTCCTTAGTTGGGTTTTGTAAATCTCTATAACCGGTCCTACAGGCGTGTGAAAAGAGCTTCAGTAGAGCTTGGCCAGCCCACCAGCGGTCTGGCCTAGCTTGAGGCTTGACTTGTCCATTGTGGCCCCCAGTCCATTTTTTCTGTTATGGTGAGACCTAAATAGTCAAAAACAGATACTCGCTCAAGATGGATACCATACATATGCAGGTTAGGACGGGTTGTTCAAGCGGGGTTAAAGACCATTTATTTTGTCTTTTGTATGTTGATCTCAAGCCCCCTATTTCTACAAAGCTCACAGAACCCATCAAGGATTCTCTAGATGCCCATCGGTGACTTGGAAAGCAGGAGGGTGTCATCTGCAAACATCATTGCTGGAATTAATTTTGTGCTAGCTTGGGGGCATCTATATCCTTCAGTCCACTCAGCACACCGAACAGTCCATTGATGTAAATACAAACATGGGGGGGGGTGAGCACATAGCCCTGTTTGACCCCTCTGTTAATTGGATGAGTGGAGTGAGTGTCCCGTGCTTCCCGTGCCTAATTTGGGCATAGTTTCCTTCATGCAATCTTCTGATCATGTTCAAGAGACAGTGAGGGATTCCAAGGTTGCTCAATACCACCCAGAGAGCATCTCTAGGGACCAGGCCAAAAGTCCTTTTGAGATCCACAAATACCAGGTATAGGCTACTACCTTCCAAACAAGGACCATGTTGCCTTCGCCCCTCCCCACTTAGTGCCCCCTGGCCAGAATATATCCGCCAGTTTAACACAGACAAGGGTTCAGAAACGCGTCGGCTGTTCCAAGGAAAACATACCTTGGCTAGCTTTGGAATTGAACTCCACCATTCACACTAGGGCTCGTTCAGTCTGACTTTTACTCGAAAGCAATCAGTTATAAGTCAGGACTATACATTGAGATAAACCAATAAGCCCAATGTGATAAGCTAGAAACCAGGACCATATCGAGACCACACTCTGGTGTACCCATTTTTAAATTTGTTGTCTAAATAATGTGTTCATCATTAATTTGTCTCTTGATTTGTTGTTAAATTTTCTGTAATGTTTGTTTAGACAGTTGTCTTCTCAGTATAGGTGTGTTAAAACCTGTGACGCACAATTGATGTACAAATGTAAACAAATAATAAGGAATTGTATGAATTAATACATGTGTTTTGTGAATTGAAAAAACAAAACTCGATGGCTGCTATGAAATAATAAACAGTCCATTTTGAAATTCGACCCCAGGCATTTGCTAGTTTTTATAAAGTTTGGCGGTCAGAGCCTCAAGAATCTTAGCAACATCATTTAAGGATGTAACAGTTTCATCTTCAGTTTTGAGCTTCACTAGTTCCAGAGAGTAGGCATGATGGAATCATATAAGAAGGCCATTTTTTTAAGAGATGTTTCAATCCACACCCACCTTACATTCCGCCTACTATTAGTAAGTGCTACCATTGTGGATGGATCAGGATTTCCCCCTGCATCTGGCAACAGCAGCTCCAGGGTTAGAGCATTATGATCGCTGTTGTGCCCCAGCAAGACAGCAAAATCAACAACCCTATCCCACTTCCTGTTTCTACTAGCATGTAGTATAGGATAGAAGAATGGCCTACCCTATTAAAGGTGTACTGCCCAGGAGAGTCAGATCTGGTTCGGCCATTACAGGCTCTTAAAGAATGTTCTAGGGTAAAAAACATAGGGCCGGATGTAGGTAATCCGATTTTACCGATTCTAAAATACCAAATTTTACCGAATCGGTATTTTAGAATCGGTAAATGGCATGTAGATAAAAAATCGGTAAAAAATACCGATTCGGTAAAAATCGGTATCGGACAATCGGAAAATACCGAATCGGTATTGGCCCATAGGAATGCATGGGGAATACCGAATCGGTAAATACCGATTCGGTAAATACCGAATCGGAAAGCCAACAAAAATGAAACTTAAGTAGGCAGCCAATCAGGTGCTTCCAACCTCCCCCTCCCTCCCAGGAAGTGGCTACACAGGCAGCTGCAACTAATTAGAAGCTTCTGGAAAGGCAGTTGGAGCTGAGCCGAGTCACTGAGCAGCAGAAAGGGTTTGGTGCACTTTTAAAAGTGTAAAATGGCAAGCAGCAAGGAAAAAGAGCAGCCTGAGAGGAGGAGGAAACTCAAATTCAGCAGCATTGAGTTGCAGGTCCTTGTTGAGGAGGTGGTGAAGGTGCACCACAAACTCTTTGGCAGGCAGTCCCTCACTGTGGCAGAATCTGCCAAAAGAAAAATCTGGCTGGAAATTTTGGACAAAGTAAATGCAGTTGGGGTGACCACCAGAGACACAGAGGACCTTAAAAACGCTTTTATGACCTCAGGAGCCAAACCAAAAATAAATTGTCTGAACATCACAAGCAGGCATCAAAAACTGGCGGAGGGAAGAACCCAGCACCCCCCTTGGACCGGAGGGCATATGCACTGTCCCCTAAAAGCAAGGGAAAAAACATTACTCACATGCACACACACACACATCCACCTGTAATATGTATCAAGGGAGTTTCACACAGTGTGTTACCTAGCAAGTATCCTTCGCCAAATTCCCCCGCTGTCAGGCGTGCGTAGATCCCACTGTTTTGGAAGATGTAGGAGTCGTGGGTACTCCCTGGGAATTTGGCTAGTAGGTCAGTGATCATGTACTTGGAATCCCAGATCACCTGTACATTTATGGTGTGGGTGGACTTCCGGTTCCGATAAATGTACTCTGTGGCAGCAGGTGGGCATATTGGTATGTCGGTACCATCAATACAGCCAATTATGTTTGGAAAATGCGCCATCTGATAAAAGTCTGTCTTTGTCCTTAGCAGTTCTGCATGCGTTGCAGGGAACCTGATGTAGAAAAGCATTCTCTGCAACATGGCATCAAGGAATTTTTTAAAGAAACTTGACAGACAGCTCTGGGACACCCCACCTACCGCAGCAACTACACTCTGGTAACTCCCAGATGCAAGCAGGTGTAGGCTGCACAGCACCTGCACATGGGGTGGGATGACGTGTGCCCTTGTGGTTGGATGTTACAATAGTGGGTGAAGGTCCCTGATTAGGTCCAGGATAGTTTGGGGAGCCAGCCTGTACCTTTGTAGGATCTCTGGCTCAGTTAGCTGGAATAGAGTGATCCTTTGCCTGTACACCTGCTCCTCCCTCCTCCAGACCTTCTCTCCTTCTGCCTGTAGCCGTAGCCGCCTCGCAATGACATAGAATGCCGCCATTCTAGTGAAAATGTTGCATTTTGGGGCCTTTTTTATACCCTGCACCTGTTTACCACCTGATTTGAATCCATGGTAAATACCGACTCTTAAATACCGAATTCGGTATTTAAGAGGTTTCCTACATCTCAAATACTCATTTTTACTATTTCTTATTTTCCGAATCAGTAAATTTACCGATGCGGTAATGTTTCCGAATCGGTAAAATTACTGAATCGGTATATTTTCTGATTCGGTAAATTTACCGATTCGGAAACTTTACCGATTCGGTATATTTTCTGAATCGGTATTTTTTCCGAATCGGTAAGGTTTCCGATTCGGTAACTTTACCGATTCGGTAAATTTACCGATTCGGATGTTTTTGGGTCCCCTACATCCCAAATGCCCAATACCGGTCGGTAACGGCCAAAATTCGGTAATTTCGGCCGTTACCGACCGGTATTGGCCTACCTACATCTGGCCCCTAATCTGAAGAGCCAACGGTGTCCATGCCCTGATTGGGCAGATGTTAGACTCAGGGATGGCCCAAAGCTTGTCCTCCTCTGTGGGTGGTGAATCATTAAAATCTTTCATTGGCTCATATTGACAATTAAAATCACCCCTATGACTACCAGAATATTTCTGGTGAATCTAGGGAATAGGCGGTTTAGTTGGTCTAAAGTCGGGGATTCTTGGCTCATCCTCACATGCCTGGAATAGACGTTAACTAGGACTAGTTTGAGGTGTGATAAAAAAGTGAGCATGATACACAGGATATCATTAGAAGGGGACTCCATTTGAGTGGCTGTGTAACCTAGATGAGAGCCTCCAGAGGGTCTTCCCCTTCCCCGTGAAGTGGCAGGTATTTTAAAAGTTGCAAACCCCATACGCGACCCATGTTTCCTGGAACATGCATAAGTCATATAGCTCAACATAGTCCCCCAAATCGGGACAGCTCAATTTGCTCTTAAGGCCTACTACATTCCAGGATAGTACCCTCAATTTGTTCATTATGTTTCTTTTGTTTTTTATGTCGTCCTCATTCAGCTCAGGTATTGGTGACTTTAACCTTTGCCAAAGGCCTCTATAACTGGAGAAGATCCCGACCCCCGTCACAAAATAGTGATAGGGAAAAAAAGAGAGGGAAAGAAGGCGCAGGCCCGAAGAACACCATTCACCTGTTAATGCATCTCTCTCAGACAACATAACAACCAGTTCCCTGGAGGGCTGCCTAAAAGAAGATTGTGGGGGGCGGGGTCAGAGAGCTCTATAGGCATAATCATTGGACAGGGGGTACATCTTGGTACCTTAAATGCTTCCACTAAGCCATTCCCTGGCTACTGTTACCCCCTACCCCGTTATTAAGAATCTACCAAAAAAAATCCTATTTTTGGACCCATCACCCAATAAATCCATTCTGGACATATAGAACAGGGATTCTAGCCATTGTGCATGCTGTGGCTGTGCTACACTTATCCAATTTCTACAAATCTCCCTTCTAGCTAGCAGCAATGCATAAAACAACAAATTCCCAGCTGCACCAGTCACACCCTCCGCAACCCCACAAATGATTTGTTCAAGGCTTACCTTAATATGTATATCCAGAATACCTGTAAGTGTTGATTCAACCTCATGTCAGAAGCTTTGAATCTGCATACATTGGAAAAACATATGTATGTCTGTCGCTTTTTCTAAGCCACACTCTGCACAAGCCGCCACCTTTCCTTTCTCCATTTTGGTCAGCTTCTCTGGAGTGAAGTATGCTCAATGGGGTGAGAAGAAATGGTTTATACAGGCTTTACAATAGAATAAAGAGTGCGCATCGATACTTGCCACTTATGTTGTAAATTGCAGCTCAGCAAGCATCTACCCCAGGTGTCTTCTGCCAAGGTGAATTCTCTATCGAAGTTGTCCTGCAGAGCCCAATACCACAGGGAGACTTCTTTCACACCTGGAGGTTTATTATCCAATATCTCCTCTAGTTCTGTAATAACACCCATTGGTGGTTTTGGTGCCTGCATCCAGCTCTTAAGTTGTATATATTTAAATAAAGACATTTTCCCCTTAATTAGGTCCTTCATCTCACTCCACGGGATTTACTGTCCATCTTGCATAATCTCGCCCCACACCAGGACACCTGACTCCCTCATTGACCATGCCAGCTTATCCGTAAGGCATTCAGGAGTACCTGGAGAGTCCCATATAGGTGCATTGAATGAATTATAATCTACTCTAAGCCGCCTACGTATCAAATACCACATTCTCGAAAAGGCTTGTAACACCTTCAGCTTAACTTTCTTAAAAAATGTTGAGTCCCCAAACTTAAAGAGGAAACAATCATGTTCCCCTCTACTCTCCTTTGTCATTATAGAAAACATATGTCCAATATACGAGTCATCCGAAGTACTAAAAAGCATTCTAAAGTTGGAGATTTGAAAAGCCCAAGCATATAGTTGGATATCTGGTAGTGACAAAGCCCCTTTTTCCTTCCGTCTCTGCAGCTTTTTCCAGGATTTCGGCACACCTTTATATGCCCAGATGAAAGACTTTAACCTGTTGGATTTTGTTGATCGTTAGTTTCTCAAAATGAAGTGGTATGGTGCTGAATAGATATGTAATTTTTGGCCGGATCACCATTTTTACCAGATTAACTCGTCCAAAAATCGTGAGGGGAAGATGTACCCAACTCTTCAATAGTTGAACTATTTCCTTATAGATTTTTAGTAGGTTAATTTACGGGATTTTATTTAATGTCTTCAACTATTTTGATTGACAGGTATTTCATGTCCTTTTTAATCATGAGGTTATCCATCCTCTGATTCCAAACCATGATCTCAGTTTTAGCCTAATTTATCTGGTATCCTGAAATACTGGCAAACCTTTTAGCTAGCTGGATGACAGGTAAGCATGAGCGCAAAATCCGCTCCGATCGCGGATTTTGCGGATTTTCGGTAAATCCGCGATCCGCGAACTCTCGCGAATTTACCGAGAATCCGCAATCCGCGATCAGAGCGGATTTTGCGGTCAAAAGTTCAAGCCTAACATAATTTACGATGGCGCCGGCAAGCTGCCAGCGCCATCCTCAAATGGTTACTTAATTAGCTTCGACAGGAAGCTCTAACAGATAAGATAAAGCAAGGGCTCGAGCGCCTGCTTTATTTTATCAGTTGGAGCTTCCTGTTGAAGCTAATTAAGTAACTTTTGCAGGATGGCGCTGGCAGCTTGCCGGCGCCATCGTAAATTATTTAAATGGTGGTGTCTTCTTGAATAAATATGAAGGGCAGGGTTCATTCGGGCACGACGGTCCTGGCACAAAAAATAAACCTCAACAGATATCAATAAAGCATGTGCCCTAGTTGAAGCGCAAATGCAGTGACTCATTCATCAGCCCAAAAATAAATAATCGTGAGCGTTGTGGAGGCTGGGCAGGTGTGCCTTGTTCCCAAATATACCATCGAAAATCCGCTGTGATGCTGGCCAGAGGCATTTGCATCTTTGACTTTGACGAGCGGAATCCCCGTGCTGTTCCTGTGACCAGGGGCTTCTGTCTCTTAATCTGCTGCTCTGATCGGCTTTTATACACACAAGCGGCATGTGCGCTCGCATGGAAGCCCCGTCCGTTTGGCCCCGCCCGAGCTTCTGTCTCTTAATCTGCTGCTCTGATCGGTCTCTGACCTGTTATACACACAAGCGGCATGTGCGCTCGCATGGAAGCCCCGTCCGTTTGGCCCCGCCCACACACTCGAGGAAGCCCCGCCCCCAAATCCGCCGATCCGCATAATCCGCGGATTTTGCGGATCCACGATCCGTGAATCCGCAAATCCCTGAATCGTGGATCCGCAAAATCCGCCCATGCTTAATGACAGGTGTCAATGTAACCTTGTGATCAGAAGTGAAAATAACCAAGTCATCTGCATATAGAACAATTTTCTTCTCCCAAGAACCCCAATGAAAGGGGGTAATGTTAGTTGCCTTTCTCAATTTCTCAGCAAATGGCTCTATATACAGATTAAACAAAAGGGGTGATAGAGAGCATCCCTGTCTTGTGGCTCTTGTGAAATTGAAAGACGTCTTTAGATTGCCATTTACTAGAACTCTGGCCATGGGGTTTTGATATATTCTTTGTATTGTCCTACAGAATCTATCAACTAATTCTAATCTCTTCAAAAACATAAACAAATGTGACCATCTGACCCTGTCAAATGCCTTAGCGGCATCTATCATAATAACCGCAAGGGGGACAGAGTGAGCTGTTGCCACATCAATTGCTCCAATAAGCCCGTAAGTTAGTTCATGGATATGCCTCCCTCTGATAAATCCCTTCTGATCTCTATGGATTATCCCACCAACAGCCTTACTTAATATCCCTGCCAATATGGAAGTAAAGATATTATAATCCGCATTCAGAAGGGATATAGGCCTGTATGGTTCGCGGTTTGTGGGGTCCTTGCTAGGATTTAAAATAAGAGAGATCGTCGCTTCATTCCAAGATCTTGGGAGTTGTAACCCATTATCAAAGATCTTGTTATTTACCACTGTCAAATAGGGGATTAAGAATTCCCCCAAAATCTTATACAGTTCTACTGGGATACCATTGGGGCCTGCAGCTTTACCCCCCTTAGATATTTGTATGGCCCTCCTCACTTCTTCCTCCGTTACCTCCTGATTAAGGCTAATTCTCTGATCTTGAGCCAAAGGATTTACAGACTCTGATAGACAGGCATCTACCTCCTCCTCTGAGACCTCTTCCTCTTCCAAGTAAAGGTCCCGGAAATATTTAAAAAAGGCCTCCAGATTATTTTTGGGGAATCTAGGGAAAAGGCGGTCTAGTTGGTCTAAAGTCGGGGATTCTTGGCTCATCCTCACAGGCCTGGAATAGACGTTGACTAGGACTAGTTTAAGGTTTGATGAAAAATTGAGAATGATACACAGGATATCATCAGAAGGGGACTCCATTTGAGTGGTTGTGCAACCTAGATGAGAGCCTACCTAGATAAATAACCCTCCAGAGGTCTCCCCAGTGAAGTGGCAGGTATTTTAAAGGTTGCAAACCCCATACGCGAGGTCTCCTCCATTGCCCATGTTTCCTGGACCATGCATACGTCATATAGCTCAACATAATCCCCACAATCAAGACATCTCAATTTGCTCTTAAGGCCTGCTTCATTCCAGGATAGTACCCTCAATTTGTTTATTACGTTTTGTTTAATTAGAGTATCACCCTGGGGTTCAGGCTCCATTGGTTCATCTATCCCAGACTGCTCACTGTGACACTTGCGCTTGGTATGGATGAAATCTTCAGGTGACACCCTATTAGTTATAGATCATGGGGTTTCAGATGTTCCTGCGATATAAAATTGAGCAAGGGAATTTATAGAGCTGGAATGGACTTTTTCCTGTGACATGGTGTTGAGTTTGGAGCTTAAAATTGCTGGTGATCCTGAAAAATTAACCTGGGTGAGGGGATCAGTAGAGCAGAAATGCACATTTGTATGGTTATCACTGAGTCACTGACTTGTGGAACTTGGCCCTTCAATTTTGGCCTCTGTGACCATACCCCTTGGAGCCTCTCTGGTTAGTGCCATCTTTATTCCCCCCCTGCACTGTTCAGAGCAACCGATTCATGTAGCACGCTCAACCATGTGTCCCTCCCCATTAAAGTCCTTTGATGGGATATTACCAGGTCAGGATTGGATTTTGGTGCGAGTCAATCAACTTCTTCCAGGACCCCAAATCTGTTTGCCACAGGCACATTAAATAATAGAGGTCTCAAGTGTTGGTACCCCTGTCCGAATGGTGGCTGTTTCTGATACCAATCAGCCTGGAGTAGACTTTTACTTGCCCTGGTTCAGATCACAGAACTTGGAATTTAAAAGTAAGTGAACAGGAGGGTCCTGATTGATGTACCTGAAACCTGGGCATGATAATTC
The DNA here is from genome assembly GCF_964261635.1 of Lissotriton helveticus. Classification (NCBI taxonomy): domain Eukaryota; kingdom Metazoa; phylum Chordata; class Amphibia; order Caudata; family Salamandridae; genus Lissotriton; species Lissotriton helveticus. Next base: position 1,636,947,303 of record NC_136061.1, on the reverse strand, counting down.
GATTGCAAGGTGTGTTATACAACCCGTGGGTTTGTAAAATTGATTATGACACAGTTCCCACATAGATCTTGTGGCCTATTTCCCACCCAGATAACCCTACAGGTCATGAGGATTTCGCATGTGAGTAGGCATACTGGTGATATCTTGCTAGCCAGTGAAGACACTTATTTTTGAGCTGCAGCTGCAGGCTTCAGGTACTACTGCCAGTACAATAATGTATGGGAATGAAGCTGGAGGAAGGTTTATTATTGGTAAATTGTCCCCTTGGTTAATAGTGCCCGCTCCCCCTGCTTGGGTCCTGAGTCTGTGTGAAAAACCTCCTCATGGGGCACTTTGGGCCTTTCCATAACCTTTACAGTGCCAGAGACTATGTGGCCGGAAAGATCAGTTTCGCTCACACTGGCTAGTGCAGGTGTTTCTGGGGGTTTTCCATCTCTGTTAACACACAAATTGGCCAGTTTATCAAGACGGGCTACCAGAGGGGCAAGGTCCTCTCTCACAATGTTTCTAATCTGACCTCGTAGATCCTCAATCAGAGAGACCACCCATGATGCTGCGTTCAATTGCATGTTTTGACCATTGTCCAGGACCTGGTTGGTCGAAGTTCCCATAGTTACAGGTGTCCCATCATTGGAGTTTTTACGCTTAGCCCACACCCTTGTGGACTGTTTGTTTTTATTGTTCTTGACTAGACCTTTGTTCTAGCCCCACCTCCTCATTGGTAGTTTGGGTGTGGTTTCCATTTCGGTGCCTGGTACTTGCGGCGACAACACAGGGATACATTCCAAATCACTATTGTTTGTGAGTGTGGCTGAGTCTGATGGTGTACAGCGAAGATCTGGGGTCAGCTGCAACTGTTGTTCTGTTAGTTCTATCTCTGTAGCCATTACACCTATGGCCCTCTGGAGCATCTGATCATTAGAGGTTTGCAGCAGGGGTGGGGGTATTGGTTACTGTTTATCATTATTAATACGCTTCCCGATTGTTTAAAGTTGGTTAAACAAATTTCAGTATACACCCCGACTCTCGTATTGGCCACCACAAGCACGAACAAAAAGATGAAGTGGTTAGAGGGGCTCCAAAAGAAAGCAGATGGTACTACTGTGGCATTACAGGGTAGGTTAAAACCGTCAAAGAAACAAGAAAAGCACTTACATTGTCCACTCAAGAGCGGACTTGTCTTCAAGTCTTGTCATCGTCCACTCAAGAGTTGTAATACAGCTGACTCAAAAGGTGCAGAGTTGTTACTTGATGATAGGTGGGGACCCTAGAGGTGTCCCTCTGCGGGAGCAGAGGGCGTCCAGTGTGCAAAACCAAGGGGGGCCCAGCCCAGTCTCCTCTGCTTTATGATGGGCTAAGACAGGCCCGTCTTCTCCCGGGCAGAGGTCAGGCACACCCCTCGCGTCGGGGACGCCTCCCAGGGTTTTATCGCACTCCGAGGCCTCCCTGCGATGTTGCGGCCCCTCCTCCCTGGGCAAAGTTAGCATAGGCAGATGCAGAGGCTCTTGCACTGAGGGATGCCTCCCAGGTTTTTATGAAGCTTCGGCACCTCCTCACATTGTTTGGCCCCTCCTCCCTGGGCAAAGTCAGCACAGGCAGATGCAGAGGCTCCCGCGCTGCGGGACGCCTCCCAGGTTTTATGTCCTTCCAGCGCCTCCTCGTGTTGTTGCAGCCTCTCCTCCCTGGCAGAGTCAGTTAATTACCTTCTCGGGTCCCGCAAGCCACTCCTCCCCTGCCCTCGATCTGCCCGCCCCCAACCAAATCCTTCTGCTTTCTCGCAGTGCGGAAAGCAGAAACTTAAAATGGTAGTTTTACCATTTTATGTTTCTGCTTCTCGCACTGCGAGAAAGCAGTGGGGTGATGCTCCCCCGCACTAATGGAGGAGACGCCCCTCACCTTTACTCAGAAAGAGGGGGTTTTCCTAAAATTATGGCCCCTGAAGAATAAGCATATGTTGTCCATGTTACCAAAATCCAGACAGAGTGGAATGCATAAGCTATTCTTCTGCTTTATCAGGACCTTAGCCTAATATTGAGAAGCTTGGGTGTAAGGTGCAGACCAGGTTTTGTATGTCTGATAATTCTAAAACCTCTATTATGAGGCATAGAGAGCCTTTGGCGTAGCTTAAAAATAGGATTAAGTAATTATCAGGTTTTAGCCCTATTGAAATATTAATGTTTTTTCCCATATCTTTTTTTTTTTATGTATGATCTCATAACATAATTCAAACGTTGATCAAGTGCATGTAACCAAAAAAAGTTGCAAACTTATGTAACTCCATATTGTGATTAAACATTGAACGAATGTAATGCTTGATATGTATAATCTAATATAAAAAGGCCCATGTGTGACGGAATTTCTAACATACATCACTTTAGCATAAGTTCTTTCTTTTTTTCTTTTTTTTTTGTCCTCATTCGCCTCAGACCTCTTATAAACAAACCAGCTGTCCGTATTATTACTTAGCCAAGAAAAATAGGCCTTAGATTGGAAGCTCACTGTACTTTCAGCCTATAGGTACATTGACAGACATAGATGTTATTGCCCCCAGAAAAGAGGGGAAGAGGTTACTCTTCTACTAAGCCCACAAGAGCCTGATGGACCCCTATGTTGGCATATATGTAGGGGGGATGCCCAACGTGGTCCGAAAAGTGTCAAGGAGGCATAATCATAGGACCATATGTATCACCATGTTGGTCAAGTGCTGACCCATTTCAACAACAAGTGTCAAAAGGCAGTCTTTTTCATTCTACAACCTCTGGACAGATCTATCTTGGATGTCTCAACCATCAATGTCAGCCAGTCAAAGTGCAAGGGAAGGGAGGGTCCAATCAACGCTTGCATATTTGCTTTCTAGCTAACAAAATGGCATAGAATAAAAGAGATTTAGCAGACCCGGTGACTTGGTTGGTAAGTCTGAAAATTATAAGGGCCAGGTCTATTTGGATTGGGACTCCCAGAATACCCTGCATTTTCCTACGTACTTCTTCTCAAAACAGAGCAATGGCCGGGCAGTCTTTAAACATATGTACATCTGAGGCTTCAGGTAGACCACACTTCCTGCAACTGACCTGGAACCCATTTGAAAATTTAGACAGCTTTAAAGGGGAGAGGGAGGCCCTATGGACAGTGAATAGATGGTTTCTCCTCAGCCAGGCAGGTCTAACTATGCTGAAAAGAGACTTGAATGAATTCTGCTAAAGTTGCTCACATTGTTGATTTGGAAGATGTTTACTCCATATTTCTTCTGCAAGTTTGAAATCACCATCCACATCCTCCTCCACTGCCCAATACCAATAAGAAACTTCCCTCCTCCCCGCTGGCCTGTCAACTAGCTTTTGTTCTAAAGCATTGTCTCAGCCTATTGTGTTTTTTCTGAGTTTGCTGTGCTTGGACCCAGCTCTGCAGCTGAATGTATTTAAACTTTGAGAGACCCGCACCCACTCTATCTCTTAGCTGTTCCCATGAGATTAGGGATCCCCCTACCACTAACTCGCCCCATACTTTCAGACGTGCTTCTCTGAGTGGTAAAGCAAGCCTATCCTGAAGACATTCAGGTACGCCTAGTGAATCCAAAAGTGGCGCTAAGCTAGAGAAATAGTTAAGATCAACAAGGCGCCTCACTCTGGCCCATGATTTAGCAAATGCCTGGAGGCCCTTTAATTTGACCTTTTTTGAAGAATTTTGGGTCCCCAAATTTAAACAAAAATTCCTCTTCATGTAAATTGGCCCCCTTACCATAGCAAAGAACATGCCTCCCGCCCCTGTGTTTACAGGCATTTTTAAGAGCATTCAAGATTGCGAAAACTGAAAGGCCCAGGCGTAGTTTTGTAAGTCAGGAAGCGCAAGAACCCCTTTCTCTCTCCTACACCTCAGCTTTTTCCAGGCTATTCTGGTAGTTCTGTATGACCAGATAAAAGAATTTACAGCCTGCTGTAGTTTATCAACGTCTGTTTTATCGAAGTGTAGGGGAATGGTGTTAAAAAAAAAGGTTATTTTTGTCAACACCACCATTTTTACTAGATTAACCCTCCCAAGAATAGATAAAGGGAGGTGAACCCAGGCTTTCATTTGTTTTTGGCACTCCCTTGACACTTGTGCTAAGTTGACTTATGCAAGTTTAGCAATGTCCTGGACAATTCTGACCCCCAGGTATCGCATACTAGTGCTGACCTGATATTGACTGCCCTCAACGTTCCATACCATAATCTCCATCTTCCCAGCATTCACCACGTACCCTGAAACTTGCCCAAACACCTGTGCCAGACCGATCACTGCCGGAAGAGTTGTTTCTAGGTCTGCAGAAAGATCAAGATGTCATCAGCGTACAGGGCTACCTTCCTTTCCAACTCTCCATACCTAAAAAGGCACAATGCTGAGATCTTCTCTAAGCCTTTGCGAAAAAGGATCAATGTACATGTCAAAAAGGAGAGGGGAAAGGGGGCAACCCTGCCTTGTGCCCCTAGTGATTCTAAATGATATTGTCAGTTTACCACTGGCCAACAGCTTTGCTGACGGAGCTTGATATAACAGTTGGATGGTATGGCAAAACTTTTTACCCAAATTAAATGTTCCCATTATTTCCTCCAGGTATACCCAATTGACCCTGTCAAAAGCCTTGGTGGCATCAAGAGTCAGGGCAGCAAGAGGGAGTGAGTAAGTGGAGGCAATGTCAATAGATCATATGTGAGGTCTGATAACTGTATGCCTTTTACAAACCTCTTCTGATCTAAATGAAGGATGTCATTGGCCACTGACCCCAATCTGGCCACTAGAATTGAGGCAAAGATTTTATAAACCGCGTTTAAAAGCGAAATGGGCCTATATGACCCACAACTTCTTTACCAGGCATCAAGATCACAACGACTGGGGCATCATCTCACGACTCGGGAGGCTTTAGACCTTCTGCTGGAATCTTAATAAATAGCTGTGTCAATATAGGAACAATAGCTTCACCCAGAGACCTGTATAGCTCAGCGGGTAACCCATCAAGTCCCGCCGCTTTGCCTCTCTTACACGCAACTATAGCCTTCCTCACTTCCTCTTGGGTGATAATCTGTTCTAAGTCCTCCTTTTGCTCAGAGCTTATAGATGCTAAAGTAGTCCTATTCAGCGAGTCCATGATTTTAGGCCTGTCCTCTATCGAATCTTCTTGATATATATCCTGGAAATACTTAAGGAAGGCCTCACCAATTTTTTCATCCGAAGACAAAGCAGCTACTCCGTATCCTGCAGCAATTTCCTTTATCTGGTTACAAAGTCTATCTGCTTTTGCCTTCCATGCCAACAACTTTCCAGCCCCTTCCGCATACTCAAAATGGGTGATCTTGCTTGCCTCCCATCTGCGCATAAGCATTAATTGAAGGATACCCTCCAACTGCTCTCTTAATTTGCTAAGTTTATCCGAAGTTGCTGGTAATCCACCCGAAGTGGCCTCTCTATCTAGTTCAACCTCGGGCATCCTTCATTTCTGCCTCCAAGAAAGCAATTTCTTCCCACTACTTTTTGTTTCTGAAACTCGTCCTGCTAGTAATAATACCCCTCAAGAAGGCTTTAAGCGAATCACTGACCACCGTAGTGCTTGCTGAACCCAGGTTGATTTTAAGGAAGATTTCAATTTCCTGGGGCCAAAAAAGACATCTCTTCTTCCTCCAGAAGCATTGTTTGGTCGAAGGTCCGAATTTTAGACTGCTGGGCCTGCACCAAATCAAGATTTAATATTACACCTGAATGATCTGACAGATGGGATGGCAGATAGGTAATGTCTTTGACCTTACTCCTTAGGCTATAACGATATGAGACCCCCAGCTGCTGGTCCGATCTCTCCCTCCAAATATCACATATACCCGTCTATGCCATCATATTCTGAAGATACGTCCTAAACCTAGAGGGGACAACCGCTCTGCTACCAGCAGATTTGCCAAGTTTAGGATTGAGAATGATATTATAGTCTCCAGCAATAATACCTGGTTCAGGGAAGTCTAAAAGATGCGAAAAATTGTTTTGAAGGATGAAGGATCGTTTTGATTTGGGACATAATAGCCAACCAAGGTAAGAGGTATGCCCATTAAAATTACCTTTAGTTTCACCCATCTACCACATGAGTCTTCCCTGTGCTGTATAATCTGGGTGTTGACTTGTTTTTTAAAGAGAATCAAGATCCCTCTGATATTGGCTGTCTGGTTAGTACAGATAAAAGAATCCACCCATTTTTGGTTTTTAAAGATTGCATAGGCCTCTTCCTTAAGAAGATGTGTCTCCTGGATGACAATGACCTGCGTTGAGGAGTCCCTAAGATATAGATCTTCCGGACTTCACACGCAAGCCATTGACATTTCAGGATAATACCTGAAATGCTTTCATGGTAGCTTAAGTCTGAGGCCCTCGTCCAACAACACGCCGAGGAAAAACCAACACCTAATCCCTTGTAATGGAACCACAACTATTTGAGCTAAACCTGATATAAGTATGGCAAATGAGGTATTTTTGTTTTTTATGCCCCAGTGATCCCTGTCCCCCAACCCACAAAGCAGATCCCCCCTGGAGAACCCTTCCCCCGTTGATCTGGACAGATGTAGTCTAAGTATTGCACCCAGAAGCTGCCCAACCCATTCTATCCCAATCCCGTGTAGAAAATAAAAAAATAATTCAAATACCGCATAATTTACGCCCTTACCAAAAAGAAAAAGAGGAATATAAAAATACTAGAAGGAAACTGGGAAATAGTCACCTCAATTTTTCTCCCCACATCACTCTTACTTCTCTATTTGACTTATCTCATGCCTAGCCCAAAGAAAGAAGAGAGAGACACCAGGGCAACCCTCTCTACCCCACCCTGAGCATGGCCAAAGAGTAGTTAGTTCTATCCTATGGGACTCTCCTACTGATGGAGCCTAGCAGCTCGTCTGTCTCCTTAACTGACCTTATGTTGTGCATTTTATTATTGTGCATAACCTGTAGGAAGGGAGGAAATATCAACTGTGCAACTGCACCGAGCTTCTTGAAATCATCCATCCTCCTGCCTAGTTCTCAATTTCTTTCAAGGGTAGCTTTGGCAAAATCCAAGCAAATTTCGAAAGAGAAATCCTCCACCCTTAAAGTTTTTACTTTCACGGTCAAATTGAAAACTTTTTCCTTTAAATAATATGTGAGGAAACGACAAGAATTTTTCTTGGTTTGACTCTATTAGAATGTTTGCGAATCGAATCTCTATGGATCCTCTGTATATCCATTCCTAGGATTACCTCTGACTCTTCAAATTACACAACTTCTTAGAGCAGAGTGATAATATATGATTTGAGGTCAGACCCTTCTTTCCCTTCTGGAATATTCAAAAGGTGAAGATTGTTCCTGCGATAATTGTTCTTTATCATCTACATTCGGTCCCGAATAACTGCCTTCTCTCATTTAAGTACCTGGATCTCAAACTCCGCGGCCCCGAGATTATTTTTCAATTCTCCAACCGTCTTCTCTAACGTCTCAGTCCTGATAATTATTAGATCCACCTTCCTTTCAAGGGACTCACAGGAATTCCTTATCTCTGGTTTGCGGCAGAGACGGAGATGCCTTTCTTGATGTCATCTGACAGTGTAGCAAAAAGAGATTCCATCAAGGCAACAGAGGGCCTACCCGTCTCTAGGAGCTTAAGACTTTTCTCTACCCCTCCACTCTCAGAGCCAGCAGCTCCAACAAAACTTTGGACCACCAGATCCATCTCTTTTTCTTTTTCTGGCACTATCTCAGATGTATTATCAGAGATTGAAGATACAGGTTCCACCTGGGGTTCCGTCTGGGGGGATAGAGGGCTTACCAGCTCCATATTGGCAGTTGTTAGTTTTGTCGTAGAAAGCCCACTAAATCCCCCTCTGAGAGCACTATGTGCACTACCTTTCTTCCTTTGTGATGTCAAGAACTTCAGGTGGAACTTTAAAATACGACCTTAGAGACAGGTTACCCTGATTTTACTGTCAAGGGAGTTGCTTTTAACCCTCCCAGGTTTTATGCTTCTTCCTTTGAACCTGGTACGTTTGAAACGCTGTGCAAGTTATGGAAGTTAGAGATTTGGGGGAGCGTTCTAGTGCTTGACATTTATTCTGCTTCTCAGTATGTAGTTTGTCAACATTACCAATCTTCTTGACACTCAAAAGACCAGGTGCAGCCCCCGTGTTTTCTTTTTCCCCCCCCTCTAGTGACCGTTGCTGAGCCCCCAAATACCTCCAAAAACGCTCTCCCCTGCTGCGGGGAGCAAACCTGTTTTGCCTGCACTCCTGAAAGCTGTTGTGTTTCCTTCTCTGACACCGGTAAGGATTCTGAATGTATCCCCTCCAGTAGGGTGACCAGGCGTCCCGGATTTGACCGGACCTTCCCTGTTTTTCACCTGCGGTCTGGGCAAATTTCAGGAAATTGAGCTCCTGTCCCGGTTTTTAGAGAGGGGCGACTGAAAACTGTGGGAGGTGCTTTTGTATGTTTTACAGAGCAGGGATAGTTAGCAGTTGTTTCAAGAAAACAATGTAATGAACAGGCAAGCTTCTGGGTTTAACAATTGCATTTCATGAATGTTCTAGCTGCCTGTTCTGTAATTCTCTGCTGACGAGCGCTGTCCTTCTGTGCGCTTGCTTGAAATAAAACTGTAGTCCTTCTTCTATTTTCGTGAAATGTCCCGGTTTTTGGCTTTAAAATTCTGGTCACCCTACCCTCCAGTGAAGAGGAGACAGAGAAGGCAGAGATGGCTGCAACGGCGGGGGGAACCAGCTCCTTGGAAGCTGATTCCTGCTTGCTCCCTCCCTGCCTCGTCGGATAGAGCAAGCTGCTGTTTCTGGCGCTGCCTCTGCCAATCTGGAGGAACCCGCGCGCTGCCGCTCTGCGACCCCTCCAAAGCTCCAGGGTGGCCTCCTCCAAGCGTAGCAGGCGGCAGGAGCGGCCAGAGCCTGATGCACCGCAGCACATTCCAGGAGGCAAGGAAGTGACCCCCGAAACTCTCCAACCGCTCAAGACCTCAATACCTCATCAAGGGTAAAACGGTATTCGCCCAAAATAATCCAGACCACCACAAACACAAAACAACATCACTGTAGCATAAAAGGCCACTTTATTAATAAGATCAGGCAATTTTTCTAATATCAAACATATTAACTCATGCTTTATATTTTTCTTCGAAACCGTACAATTTGAACTTTAAACCAAAACCTTATATTTCATTTCAAACTTTATTCCCTTGTAACTGTTTTGACCAAAACCAAGCCTAAGCTTCATTTTATGAATTCACCCTACATTTCCAACATATTTCAATTTCCTTCTTTTTCTTTTCCTTTTCCCCATCCTGATCCTCCCCCACCCTCTCTTGTGAAGGACGATCAAGTCCGCTCTAGACATTGACCTCCCCTTATTCCGCCACTCAGGAAAACCCCCAGATTTTTCCTGAACCCCACCCAAACATTTCCTTTCTTCATCTCGATATTAGCATATGAATAATATGAATTTTTTTTTTAATTCTTCCACAACTCCTGAAGTGACCCATAAATCAATGTTCAACTCTTTAGACAACATCCCCCAGATTCATCAACAAACAAATTTGCGATTCCTTAATAGCGAAAATTACCGATTCGCTATTAAGGAATAGCAAAATGCTATTCATCAAGAAATCACTAAAAAAAAGCGATTTTTACTAATTCCTTAATTGCGACTCGCAAATTGCGAGTCGCAATTAAGGAATATCTCCCCATTCATTCCTATGGGCCTAGAGGCCGATAGGAATGAATGGGAAGACAATCTCAATTTGCTAATCGCAATTACCGATTCGCAAATTGAGATTGCAATTTCAAGGGTGCAGGGGTGTCCAAAGGACACCCTGTTGCACCCCTGAAATTGATGTGTGCACATATATTGCGCACACACATGCCCTTAGGGCATGTGTGTGCGCAACATGAAACTTTGAAAAATGCACTTTAGTGCATTTTTCAAAGTTTTTGCTATTTACCACGTAGTTAGACTTCACGATTTTAAAATGGGTCATGAATTCTATTTAAGGAATCTCAAATTGAGATTCCTTAAATGCAATTAATCGCAATTTAGGGATTTCTAGAATTGGGATTTTTGCATTTGGGATTATGAATCCCAAATACAAAAATAGCGCTCGCAAAGGGCCAGATTCTCAGAATCTGGCCCTTTGCGAGACGATTTTACTCTGATGAATCTGGCTGTATGTCTCTTATCTCCAGAATATAGTATGCCATTCCCAATTGAGTTAGATGTACTCCATCATCTCGAAACAAATGGCCTTCCCTACCAGTGATGTTATCATGTGCTACGGTCTGAATACCCATGGCCACACAAAGAATTTTCATTGCCCTGTCTAGTTTTTTCCTGGCTTTCTCCATTGCTGTTTGATTCCGTGCATTCCTCCAATGTTTCCTGAAAACAAATTCAGACCATACAAGCCTAGTACCTAGCCAGTTGTTTTTTATCACTGCTAAGACTAGCTGCATCTTCTTTATTAGAGCTAAACCAGACAATGCTACTAAGTCGTTTTCTCCCAAATGAAGTAGCAACAGATCTGGGCCGCCTCTGTCATACCTGATTTTTGCAAGCAATGGAAATAAACTTTCCCATCTCATCCCCCCTTTACCGCACCAGTAAAGTTCATGTCCAGCGCTGGGGATGCCCAGATTTCTTCCATATATCTGGTGTTCGGCAAAAATCGCAGCCCACTTGACAAACGAATGGCCTATGATCCATATTTGTTTTTTACTCGGACATAAACCCCGAACATCACCTAGATGAAAGAAAAAACGTATTAACACAAGAACAATTAACCATTATCACTGGGGTTTTTTTGTTTTTGTTTTTATTTACGTACATATCGCGCACAGCAAGTTGAACGCCATCTACCTATCTTTTTGATCGTTCCCCAACCCAACCCCAATCTAACTGCCTCTGACGCTGCCCCAATCCTAAATGAACGTGTAGCAAATTTTGTTGGATCCTTACCCAGCAATAATAAAGCCCTCTGCAGGACTGACAGCAGCTGATGGCTCGAAATTGTTTCCCCTTACTTGTGTACAAAAATAGGCCCATCTGAAAAAACCTGTGCAGACCTAAAATCCTTCCACTCACTCACAGGATAACACCCTTTTGTGTGGCTAGGATTTAAGTGTGTCCACACTCCCTGACCCAGCTGATCCGTTTTTGATTTCTTTAACCAGATTTTCAAAACATTCCCCTCCAAAAATACTTCCGAGCTCTCTAAACCAGTCTCCGCCCTTAAACCTAACAATTCAGAAACTCTAAATGCCTCGAAGAACAGTCATATCATGCATAACCTAAACATTCTAACTTCATGAACATCATAACAGGAGCCAGGTAATTTCAACAGCACTTGCTGCAATAACTCCAACAATATAGAAGCTCCTACATTAGTCCGTTTGGAATTCTCTCTCTGCAAACCTTTTAACATTTTTTTTGCTAGTACATTGTTAATTGTATCACAACCCCAGTAGAGCTGCCTGTAAAAAGAGACCCCCGCTAGTTTTCCTGCTATCGTTGTATGAGAAAGCTCTTTGTTGACTAACTCCAGGACAAAATCTAAAAGGAAAGGAATGGACATCTCCTCACTGTTTACATGGTTAAAAGTCTTGCCATAACTTATAAATTTGTGCCATGCAAGCATGTAACTTCGTTGAGTTGCCGGCGCTATAGACTGTTCCACAAGCTGCATGATCCTCAATCCCCTAGGGCCCAGACGCTGTGAGGAATAGGTGTTTTCATGACTGCTGCTCCCTGGGTCAGCGACCGAAATCTTTCCCACTGGGAACGAGAAAGCGCATCAGCGATTGTGTTATTTACTCCTGAGATGTGCTTTGCCTTGAACACTATATTCAATCTGAGACTCAAAAACATGAAAGCCCTCAGTAAACTCAGAACTCTCAGGTCTTTTGCTTTCTGTCTGTTGACTAAGTTTACCACTGCCATATTATCTACGTGGAACAGTATCGTCCTGTTGCTAAGTTCAGATCCCCATACCAGCAGTGCTACTAATAGTGGGAACAGCTCAAGGAACGCAATACTACGACCTTGTGTCTTCCACCATGAAGGCACTCTTCCGCGCACCAACGTCCATCCCAAAAAATCCCAAATCCATTTGAACCTGATGCGTCTGAATAAAGCTGTACCTGCCAAAGCATACCTTCTCAATGAAATGTAACGACACTCCATTAAAGTCTTCAGGAACAACAGCCATATTCTCAAATGTACCTTCATGTTTTTTGTTAGTCGAATCCTGTGATGGGGCATAGTTACACCCGACATGGCCATACCTAGATGTCTGCAGAACGTCCTGCTTGCCCTGACAACTCGGTACAAAAGAGGGTGGTGATGGACGGAGCATCTGAACCAATCAAACACTCACACCCAGTCAAAAGTTCTGGGTTTGATCCATCACCGTTCTTTAGCCACTCTGCCACCCCAGCTCAGACATGGCTATATGCAAATCAGTCTGACCCTGTGCCTCATGGGAACAGTCCAGCCCGAACTGCCAAGCCATGCCTTCCCTGGACCGGAAACAAGCTTCCGAGGACCGGTTTCTGGCATTCCAGCCGTCTTCAGCCCGGCTTGCTTGAATCCAGTGGCAAAGTGAGCAAGGGACTCACGTCTGAGCATACCCTACCACACTTATGGCGGCCAAAGCGGTACAAAAGGGGGTGGTGATGGACGGAGCATCTGAACCAATCAAACACTCACACCCAGTCAAAAGATCTGGGTTTGATCCATCACTGTTCTTTAGCCCACTCTGCCACCCCAGTTCAGACATGGCTATATGCAAATCAGTCTGACCCTGTGCCTCATGGGAACAGTCCAGCCCGAACTGCCAAGCCATGCCTTCCCTGGACCGGAAACAAGCTTCCGAGGACCGGTTTCTGGCATTCCAGCCGTCTTCAGCCCGGCTTGCTTGAATCCAGTGGCAAAGTGAGCAATGGACTCAAGTCTCAGCATACCCTGACACACTTATGGCGGCCAAAGCGGTACAAAAGGGGGTGGTGATGGACGGAGCATCTGAACCAATCAAACACTCACACCCAGTCAAAAGATCTGGGTTTGATCCATCACCGTTCTTTAGCCCACTCTGCCACCCCAGCTCAGACATGGCTATATGCAAATCAGTCTGACCCTGTGCCTCATGGGAACAGTCCAGCCCGAACTGCCAAGCCATGCCTTCCCTGGACCGGAAACAAGCTTCCGAGGACCGGTTTCTGGCATTCCAGCCTTCTTCAGCCCAGCTTGCTTGAATCCAGTGGTAAAGTGAGCAAGGGACTCACATCTGAGCATACCCTGCCACACTTATGGCGGCCAAAGCGGTACAAAAGGGGGTGGTGATGGACGGAGCATCTGAACCAATCAAACACTCACACCCAGTCAAAAGATTTGGGTTTGATCCATCACCGTTCTTTAGCCCACTCTGCCACCCCAGTTCAGACATGGCTATATGCAAATCAGTCTGACCCTGTGCCTCATGGGAACAGTCCAGCCCGAACTGCCAAGCCATGCCTTCCCTGGACCGGAAACAAGCTTCCGAGGACCGGTTTCTGGCATTCCAGCCGTCTTCAGACCGGCTTGCTTGAATCCAGTGGCAAAGTGAGCAAGGGACTCACGTCTGAGCATACCCTGCCACACTTATGGCGGCCAAAGTGGTACAAAAGGGGGTGGTGATGGACAGGGTCAAGACTGATTTGCATATGGCTGGGTTCAAACTGGAATGGCGTGGTGAGCAGGGAAACAATGGATTTGGGCCCAGATCTCTGTACTGGGGTGAATGTATGACATTGTTCTGCATTCGGTGCATCACCTGTTGTTTTTGCAATTGTCACCCCGAGTGGGACGGGTATGCTCAGACGTGAGTCCTGTGCTCGCCATGCCACTGGAATCAAGCTGTCCAGGCTGAGGAGGGCTGAAGGCCCGAGGCCGGTCCTTGGATGCTTGTTTCCAGTCCAGGGAGGACCTGGCTTGGCAGTTCGGGCTGGAATGTTCCCATGGGGCACAGGGTCAAGACTGATTTGCATATGGCTGGGTTCAAACTGGAATGGCGTGGTGAGCAGGGAAACAATGGATTTGGGCCCAGATCTCTGTACTGGGGTGAATGTATGACATTGTTCTGCATTCTGTCCATCACCTGTTGTTTTTGCAATTGCCCTGACAACTCTGCATGCAAAGTTTAAATAGCCTAATAAACGCTGCACTTGTCATAACTGCAACTTGTCCACCTGCAACGCATCTGTGTTACATGCTCTAATCTCCACCAACTTGTTCTGCGGAAGCCTTGCCATCATCTCAACTGTATCAATTTCTATGCCCAAAAATCTTTGTATCTGGGCCTTTTGTTTTTTCTGGCGCCAGAGGCACCCCAAATTCCGTGGCCATGCTCTGAAAAGTATTCAAAGCAAATTCACAATGCCTAGACTGTGCCTTTCCCATGAATAAAAAATCATCCAAGTAATGACAAATTTTACCTGTGCTACACAACTGTTGGAAAACCCACTGCAAAAATGAGCTAAACAATTCAAAAAGAGCACAAGAAACTGCACATCCAATTGGGAGAACTTTGTCAAAATAAAAATAGCCTTCAAATTGCATTCCATTAACTGAAAGTCTGCTAGATGTATCGGGATCAATCTGAAAGCTGATTGGATGTCGCATTTTGCTAGCTCCGCATTCTCTCCTAACTCTATGACCATTCTCATTGCCTCATCCACTGTGGTGTATGACACTGAGGTATCTTCAGCGGCAATTAAATCATTAATAGACATGCCCTCTGGCCATGAAAGGTGCTGTATCATTCGGTACTCCCCCGGTGTTTTCTTGGGAATGACCCCTAATGGTGAAACTATCACATTTTCAAAGGGCAATAGAGGAAAGGGGCCTGCCACCCTGCCTAACCTTACCTCCTCTTCCCATTTTTTTCCTCATCACTTCTGGGAATTCTTTTGCAGACCGCAGGTTGTCTGCCCATCGTTTGACTCTAGGACATTGGTAGCTTATTCGAAATTCTTCTTTAAATCCCCAATATAATGTATCTGCCGCCGGCCTGTCTGGGTAAGAATTCAGCCAAGGGATAAACAATTCCCACTTAATTGGGGTAAAAGCCTTTTGATAAAGGATGAAGTGGTGCCCCTCTCCCCCTTGCTGCTTGTCCTTGCTCTTGAAACTTATGTCCCATCGCACTTGGCGCTGCTGTATAGCATTGAGAGAGTGTGTGCCTACCACCACATCGTGAGCATTCATGTTTGAAGCGGCAGTATGGCCTGCTGCAATAACCCCTGTTGTAATTCCAGCATGCTCCCAGACCACTTGTTTGCCCTCTAGCCTTCGTCCCCGCCCCTCCCCGGGCGGCGCGCCCCAGAAAGGGCTGGTAGGTCACTGGCAGCCCACTAGCTGTGTGTGTCATTGCCAGAGGGTGTGAAGATGACATCCACTGAAGCCACAGTTCAGCGACTATGTCTCCCCATGGTCTATCTCCAGCCATTCCCATCCTAGCCCTAAACTCCTCATCATAGTTTAACCATGGAAAACCTCCAAAATGCATGTGTGCTTTCCTCACTACATCCATGTATTTAAATAATGATACCGCCCTCTCAGGGTATCTCTCACAATAAATGCTGGCAAATATTAAAAAGGCTGATGTCCAATTGTCTATACTACGAGGTACTCTGGGACGCCTTGCTATTTCCATTTCTTCCTCTTTTGAACCTTCATTTGCCTGGTATCACGATGCAGCAAACATCAACATACTCATGCTTCCATATTTTCTGTTTAGTTTTTATTGACAAATGCGAACCTAAAGGCATTGCCAAACCCATATAAGGCAATCTTTTTGGTAAATTTGCCCCCTCTTTAAGTTCTTCTTGCTTTTTACCTTGACCCTCCCTACCAACCTCCTCACCTGTTGGTGGAAGCGCCACCTGCTGCAGTGGTATATCCTGCTCGTTGGCCCCCTCCTGTTTTCCCTCCCCCGTTTTTGCCCCCACATCCCATGCCCACCACCATTGTGGCTTACCCTTTGGTAGTTGCTCTGCTCTCCTCCGCAAATCCGTTTGAGATATCCGCTCGTGGTTCTCTTGTTGATCTAAGGGTGCCGCATCTTCACGTTCAACCTGAAATGATTGAGCATATTTTGTTGTCCCACTCCCCCTCCCCTTAACCTTTTCTTTATTCATGACAACCTCCATATTGTCCCAAACATCCTCCTCCCGTCCCCCCTCCCCCAATCCACCTCAATCTCATCATCCCTTGCCCACGTGCTCTGGGGAAAAATAATTTGCTGGCTTCTTCCTGGACGTTCTCCATCTCCCACTCCCCCATCATAAGTTTTCCAATTCAAAACAGGCCCTCGCTCTAAAAGCCTGCCCGCTTGTGATGAATCCGCTGAAAATTCAACATTGAAACCACTTTGCTCAGTGGCCGCCCTTGCTGTATCAGCTGTTCTGCCATATCCTCCGTCCGTGCCTGTCTTCGTGTTAGCCCTATTGTGATCAGGTATACTGTTCACTGAACTCTCCTCCTGTCGCCCCACCAAACCCACATCTCTACTGGTGTCCCATCTGTTGCTCTTGTGACGGCGCATGTCCCCCGCTGGAGCATGTTCCACCCACACCCACTGTTCATCTAAACTTTCTTTCAAGTCTTGCTCCTCCGGTCCAAAGCCCACAGGCGCATCCCGCTCAACGGGGAAAATGTATTCCCTGTTAAAACGAGAATGCTCCAATCCATTGTCACACTTGAAATCTATGTAATCCTCATGAGTACTCCCTTGGTACAAACACTCCCTCACCCGCTCTCTGTGTCCCTTATCCTGTGCACCCAGCCGCTCTTTCTCAAATGCCTGCGTGTCTCGTGCAGCATCCTTGGCGTTATTGACAATTTTAAATTGTCCCACTCCAGCCATATCCCCCGTGCCTTTTGCCTCCTTGCTAATGAAAAATGCTGGTACCATATTCTTTTGCACTATACAAGTCTCCACCTGCTGGTGCTGCTCTGCAAGTTCCTCCTCACTGCCACTTGAATAATTAACCAGTGCCAGGGAATGTACGTCTTGTGCTCCTGGACTTAGTCTACCCGGCTCCTGCTGGTCAGCGTCATTCCCTTGAGCAGTGACTGAGCTCTGAGGCACACTAAAAACCGCCACAGGTCTGGGTCTTGTCATCCTTACCAAGCTTGGTCCTGCTCCTCGGCCCCTCCCCTCCTATGCCCCGCAGCTCGCTGTGAGGACCACCCCCCACTATGACACCCCGCTTCCCAGTGACCTTGCACGACTCACCCAGCAGCCCATGCGCGCCCGTTGTTCCCCCTCGCCCACGCCGGGGAAAGCGAATGCATCTTCCTTCCTTTTGAAGACGTCAGCTGGACTCTTCTCACTGTGGACATCCATCGACCTCTTGCCGAGCGCGCTCTCCTCAGGCCCCTTTGAAGCGCTGACGCCTGCCGGCAAGCCTCCACTGCACGCTGTACACCCTTCGCCGCATTCCTCCTCGGCGGCCTTACCAGAGGAGCAGCGATGTCATCAATACTGGGAAACAGCAGGTCACTCCTCCCTGCCTCCGCAATAACTCGAAGCGCCTCTCTCAGCGCTTCCTGAGATACCATGACGGTAGGCTTTCTTTTAAATATATTATATTCTGGCAGCCGCTGCCTCACAGAAACAAACCTCCTACTCTCCTCACGATACTGCGCAATTGCGGAGCTCCCACCTAGCCTAAACCAACGCCCGTACCTGGCTCATGCTGTTCCCTGCCTCCTAGCCAATCAGCGCGGTTGGCCTGTTCCACTCGGGCGAAAATCCTCGGGGGGAGACGCTTAGCGCTCCGCTCCCCCCGAGGACCCCAATAAGCTACGGGATAGGAGAGGGAATCTCTGGGTGCAAGCAAACGGTCACCATGTTCTCCCTCCGCACCTCGGCTGTTAGCATAAATTCTTTTGTGTACTAATTATTTAGTAATTTTCGTCACCCATTCTACAAATGTAGGTGGTTTGGAGTTTTTTTTATTTTCCGGTATTACCGACTGGGCTACCAGCTTCGAGATAAACACTCGACATAACTGGTTCTTAGCTTAGGTGGCTCTGTAATACAGCCTAACAATTCAAGTATTAAATTAAAGTTAAAAGGATTCTGAAATGAGTGACTCAAAGTGCGAAACATTTCCTAGTATTTGTGCAGAAGGGGCCCAACCAAAACATGTGAAGCCAGTCTGCCTGACCATGAGGAGGGCACCTAGGACCTTGAACAGCCAAAACTCTTCGTGGTCCATGATTTGTATAAAAAGGTTGGGTAAGTATATTAGCCATTTGCTGTAGAAGTGCATTCTGTGAAAAATTAGCCCTCCTAAGTATTTTAATATGTTAGTGTTTTCCCATAGTTATTCTGTTAAGCGTATACCTGTTTCACGTTCGCTGGCAATTTTCTTTATTCTTTACCATGTTGAAAAGTCATTAACCTTTTATATCAGAAGCCAATATTCTTTCTCAGGATGTAATTAAAGTGTAAACAGTACCTGCCGAATAATCTATTTTGGACAATGTTGAACTATCAAAAGCACTCTTCAACTAAGATAATGCCATCCAGAACCATCCTTTTTGAGCAATACTTTGATGTTAAAACCACTGAAACACTTAGTAAGTAAAACCCATTCCTTTTACAACTTTCAGTAGCCCATGACATTAAAAAACGAGAAAGCCTGAACGCACTCTGCCAACCTCATTTAGACTTTGCCCGGAGTGGTGTTAATGTAGAACAAAACTGCTCTTTGTTTAAAATAAAAAAAATGAAATCTTATAATTAACTTTTTATTTAGCTTTGGGACACCATAGTAAACAGGGAACTTTTGGAATGGAACTGTTGTACATAATTTTGATGATGGTGTTATCACACATATAGGGAATTTCACAGTTTAGCCATCTAGAGAAGTGACAGGCAAATCAAATTAAGTAATAGAGTTATAGGTCAGGAAAAGCAAGTCCTGTAGACTTTCAAAGTAAGCATAAACAGATTCTAGCTAGCCTATAATGCTTTTCACCCCATATAAAAGAAGTGATATGTGCATTTCCCATGCTAAACAAAAATTGGCATGTAAAGTAGTCGGTAGACTTAGACACAGAAAGATAAACAGAGGTAAGATCATCATCTTCACCAGAGATACTCATTCCGTGATGGTAAAGTAAGCAGACACCATCTGACTTTACAAGTATTGATAATTAAAAGAACAAACATTTTGGAGATCGTAAGACACATAAATACCCATATATCTTTTAGGGCATGTTAGAAATGGTGTCTCTAGTTGGCAGAGGTATGCACCCAATCCATGAAATGGCCACCACTCTAGTCAGGGTAATTCAGATACACACCCTAAATGAACGTGTGCTCACCCTCTGGTAACTTGGCATAGAGCAGTCAGGCTTAACTTAAGAAGCAATGTCTAAAGCATTTCTGTAACACTTGAATCACAGTATTTCATTGAAAACACCACAAAAAGATCCCACACAGGTGTAGGAAAATAGAGAATATTTATTTGATTAAAACAAGACCAAATGACAATAATCCAATAAGTAATAGACGAGACATGAATTTTTAAAGAATAAAGCAAAAATAGTGCTTAAAAGTCACTAGCGGTCAGAAGGTTACTTGAGGTCATGAGGTCCGATGCAAAGTTCAGGCTGACCCCAATCGACTGCAGGCTGGCTACAGGACCCTGATAGGTCCTGCTGAAGAAATAACTTGGATGAAGCTTTTGTCGAGGACTAGGAGCTAATGCATCACCATCGAGTCGCGCAGAGTTTCCTGCATCATTGTCGAGCTCCGTTGAAGTGAATGCAATGCTTCGTCATCGAGCTGCACTGAGCGTCGTCATTGAGCTGTCCGGGCTGTGGATACTTCATCGCCGAGCAGCCTCTGTGTCAGTATCAAGGAGCTATGCAGCAGAAATGTTCATGCAGTTGAGGCAGTGTGTCATTTACTGGATAAATCAGCTGCATAACACACATCTGAGGCCCTGGACTGGAGGGGCCACATCAGGCAAGGTTAGGACTCACGAGGGCAGAGTCCAGAAGCACCAGCAGGATTGCAGGAAGTCTTTTGTGTCCCTGAGACTTCAGAAAACAGGAGGCTAGCCAGTAAGCCGTTGGAGTCACTCTGGCTTCAAGTGAGATGGGCGGAGTCCATGTCCTCAGCAGGGCAGTTCAGCAAAGCAAATCAGCAGCTCCTCAGAACAGTCAGACACAGCAAACTGCAATCCTCACAGCAAAGCAATCTTCACTCCAGCCTAGTTCCTCCCAGGTCCTGTAGTTTACTTATTTGATAGGTCCAGAGTCCTGGTATACCCAAAATTGCTTTTGATGTAAGGTTGACTTCAAGTGAGTTCTCGGAAGTGCACAATGAACCCTTTTAACGCAGCCCTGTCTGCCAGGCTATCTCTGGGGGGTGATCAGTCCATTGTGTGAGCACAGGACACAGCCTATTCCGATGTAAGTATCAGGTACTTCTCCCCCTTCCTGTCCAGGAAGGCTCTCAGAATGCAGATGAAGGCACATGGGTTCTCTGTCACACCCAGTGTTTGTGGCTCTCTAGAGGGACTGCACAAAACTCGATTCCTGGAATTGAAAAGAAGAACTAGGCTGACCAGCTTCAGATTTGATTAATTGCAAGAAAATGAATTAATCTAAGTATCTGGTAATCTGATGTTGGTGTTTATTACATGCTGGCGTATAGATTGTTTGATGATCGTCAACGAAGATTTGCTTAATTTTGTCAGAAACAAAAGTAGGCCTATTGGTAAGGGGATTAAGCAATAATCTGACTTAGTTTTTGGTTGTTTTTTGTTGCCTAAGCTAGCATTTTTCCTGTATATTGTCCTTCTTCATATCAATGCTGGATGAATAAAGTGTATTGAAGTTGCTCAGATTTATGATAATGGTCTCTTAAGGTGGACATTGAAGCTACCCAATGATGCTTATTCTGTTGTGTTTTACTTTGAAGAAAAGCGTGCATTTTATGATCAAGATTGTCTTTTAGCTGCTCCTTCTACCTTCTCCCTTCCCTGGTAATTCTTATTGTTCTTGAGAAAATATTTTCCTAGATGCCAGCCTTAAAATCATCCTAGGGGGCGTGACCAACCAAGATGGCCGAGTGGACGTAATCCACAAGGGCACTGTAGCAACTGAAATGAAAACCAAGGGAAAAATGGACTGTGAGCGACTCTAACGACACACAATCAAATCAGAGGGCTACACAAACATAGAAGCCCTTGGCAGGAGTGAGAAAATCCTGCCAAAATCGCCAGATGCCACAAGATGGTAACGAGTTATGAAGCGATTGGTGCAGGCTCAAAAGGCTGTACCTGAAGTAGTTCATCAAGCAGCACCACGACGTGAAAGGAACCTGAGGAACAGTGGTCGAGAGCAGGGGATGATAGGTACAAGCAGAGAACAGAGGTGGGGCTGATAGAGTCTCTCTCCACCCCACACAGGCGAAGGTCCCAGGAAAGCCTGCAGGGGCAGCCTGCGCACCTCTCCACAAATCTGCAAGGTCCGGACAACTTGTACCTGTAGGCAAATGGACGAGGAAGGCGGACCGCTGCACTCCAGAGTATGGTGTGTCTCACAGCGAGGAAGGCAGTGAGGTGCAGAGACCGGTTGCAGGAGTGGAAGAGAGGCACTCTGGGAATCGGCCCTGAGAACAAGTTTGCCTGTGCCTGACTCTAAGATGGTGCTGGTTGGGGATTTCTAGAGCAGTAAAAAGTTGAGGAGGCAAACGCGCAGCAATGTCCAGTCCCCGTCCTGCTGACCTCACACCAAGAAAAGAGATCTGTCTGTTACAGCGGTCATGGGGGCACTGAAGGAAAAGGGACACTGAGCCTCCCTGACCCAGCGGAGAAGGACATGATGTGAGAGGCCTGGGGCCTCACCACCCACAAAGGGAACGGCCCAAACGTTCCCTTGAAGGAAACCACTACTCAAGGGGAGGAAGCGAGCGGGACCTAACTGCAGGTGCTGGGGCCCAAAGAGAAGGGGACTATCACAACTAACGATATACTCGCAGTGAGGGAAAAACACAGGCTCTAAAGCTCCCAAAATTGACCAGGAGAGAAAGGGTGACCTAAGAAGCATACAGAACGCGACAGGATACAGAGGACAACCTAGGAGGAGTTCACAGTTGCATTAGAGATGAAGACCCCAACTGGGAAACAAGGTGGCCACACTGAAAACCTTGCTATAAGGCACTAAATGTAGCACAATTGGAGACAAGCACCAGACTTTATTCAGCAGGGGGACCACAAAATGGGGGACACCAAACGAAAGGGTCTCCCTACCTCTCTTGATGGCAACTTGAAATTACACGCTAAATAGCGCAGAAATTCAGAGGTAAGCTGACAAAGGCCATCCAGGGGAGGCTCGATCTTGAGCGCCACCTGGTCTAACGGCCCGCATACCCCGGTGTCACCGTTGGGTCGCCCCTATGCCACCAAAGAAGACCTAGCAAATCAGGGTGTCCAGTTATTTCCCACCAGCGGAGCCCGCCAAGTAGTGAGCACAGAAGAAACCATGGCCCTAACCAAGGAAGACCTTCTCACTTCACTACAGGAATTCAAGAAGGAATTAAGAGATGAACTGCAAACCGACATGAGCGTCTCCATCGACAATTTGAAGGCAGATATCAATAAGTGCATAGTGTAGCTTAAAAACGACATAGACTAAGTTGGTACAAGAACTCTAGATTTGGAAGCCAAAGTGCACGAACTGGAGCCACAGGCGCACAATATGGAAAAAGCGACTCATCTCATGAAAACTCAACTCCAATCCACCATCCTAAAATGCAAAGACCTGGAAAACAGGTTTCGTAGAGATCACATACAAATAAGAAATCTGGCAGAATCAGTACATGGCCCGAATCGGGAGGCCTTTGTAAAAGGAATGTGTTCAAAGCTGCTAAATGATGCGACCACAAAAATATAAATCGAGCGTGTACACGACATGGGACCACAGCAGGAGGGCCCTCAGAAGCACCCTAGAGATGTTCTGGTCAAACTCCACTCATTCCCGGTGAAAGAAGCCATACTACATGCGGCAAGGAGGGTGGGAAATGTTAGCTTCCAAGGCCTTTCATGTGCACTATTTCAAGATATCGCTCCAGCCGCATTTTTCAGACGCATCCGATTTAGACCGGCAATGAATAAATTGCATCAAGAAAAGATCAGATACTGATGTACATACCCATTTGGCCTGGCCTATGGCCTGAAAAATAAATTGTACCATGTTACTGACTTTAAAGAAGCAGCGCAAATACTAGGTATGTCCCAAGAAGACCAAACATCAACCTCCAACACTGAAGAGGCCCCCAGCACCTCCAAACCAGCCAAAGAAAAGCATCAATGGAACACAGAAAAACGCGCAAAGCAGCAGAAGAAAACAACAGAAGCGTGGGAAAGCTAGCCGGCTGAGACTACATGGACTGAACAAATAACATTCCTGACAATCGACCCCCCACAGGGCACCTACTCAGATAAGCCAAAAAGGGAAACCAGGTCTCTGATAGGTGGGTGGGTTTAATAGCAGGACAACATGGGACTATACGACGACCTAAGATCTAGTAGTTTGCATAAGTCATCTCCTTTATGCTTTTTCTATTGTATTTTTTCTTCTTTTTTTCCCTTGAATTTCATGTGGTCCATGAGGGAGCTATAAATATGCTTAAGTGGACTACACCACGAACCATGTAGAACAATATTAATGATACAACAACATAAGAATGTTAATTCATGTTGCATTGTTAAGTTTAAAGTTAAACATTTTATAATGGTACATTAAACACCTATTGGGGGGACGATGTGGAGGGGTCGAGAGAGAGGGAACATTCACACCTTGCTGTGTAGGAAGCGGGAATGAGGAAAACAAATCAAATAGCCAGGACAAAAACAGCTAGAGAACACACCACTGGGTAGAAGTATGGTGATCGCCACATTGACCTGGAATTTGAAAGGCCTGAATTCCCCCGCAAAATGCCCAAAAATCTGGAAATACATTACAGACAGGAAAAATGACATAGTGACCCTTCAAGAAACACACTTAAAGAAGTTCAGACGAACAGAGAATGGGCCATAGAGACTACACCCTTATATACAAATCATCCACAGCCTCCAAACATAATGGGGTGGCGCTAATGTTTCACAAATCATTGCAGTTCTTCCGACGGGATATAAGCAGAGAGAAAAGGAAGGACGGTAATTGTCAAAGGCCATCTCCGGGGCCATGTATGCACCTTCACCACAGTCTACGCCCCGAATACTAATCAAAACCCAATAATACTGTCTTTTTTAGATGCTTTGGGGGGCATCATAGAAGGGAAACTATTTTGGGAGATTTTAACCTGACATGGGCCCACAATTTAGATAGCACACACCCCACCAGACACATCATGGGCAGCTTCTCCAAGACACAGAGAGAATTTTGAAGAGCTAGGGTTAGTAGACTCCTGGCAAACGCTGCACCTGCAGGACAGAGACTGTGTCATGCCTCGGGACTCCCCTACGCTGTCCCTTTAAGACGCATGGTATTTAAAGAACCAGGAAACAGAGAACGACGCTTCACGTTCCTGCGTCAAGCTTCCCTTGTTTCCGGTTCCGTCTATTCCTGTTGCCTGACCTCGTAGTTCCTGTTTGGACTTTCCTGTTTGTTTGCTGGATCGGCGTATGCGTCCCCTGCACCATCCTATTGTGGGACTTGCGTTACGCTTTTGCTCGGCAGCGTTTCGCTGCCTTAGGCGTACCTTGTAAACGCCTAGTCTCCTCTCCCCTTTTCCTTGTGCCTCGCCCGGCGGCCGGGCTTAGCTCCGCCATCCGGCTGGGCACAGCCTTGTTCTTTGCTATTTGGAGAGCTCGTTCACGGCACCATTGTGAACTTCGTTCTTTTCCGCTGGTTGTATGTCCCACCCGGCGGCCGGGCTTCGCTCCGCCATCCGGTGGGACTAGTCTTACCTTTTGCTTCCCGAGTACTTGTGTACTACACCTGACGGCCGGGTTTGTGCTCCGCTGTCTGGTGTCAGTGCATTCCCCATTTATTATTTATTTAGTCAGTCAGTTAGGTTACTCCTTTACTATTTTCCTGTCTCTATCCTGTTTCCGCATTTCCTTCACGTTCCCTGTTCCAGAATATACGCCATAAACTTAACTTATACTGGAACCCCCTGCCTTGGTATTTGGTGGCACTCTTGTGTGGATCAGGGTGGGTGCATATATACCACACTACAGGGAATCACGGTAAGAGCGCTCATGCGCTACCCATCTTTTTCTTTACTATTGATACATGTGGATGGATTATATATATTCTGCTTTGGTTCTCATAGATGGTGGTAAACCTCGTAAAACATCTGCAGAAGAAGTGGGCGGAAGGTTCTTTGTGTGCCAGACAGTAGTGAAAGTGTTTTCAAAGGCTGTTCCATGATAGTTGAAGTAAGAAGGGGTTTATATAGGCCATTATAGTAACATACAACATCTAGCCTGCAAATGCTCAAATTCCTATTGTGTCATCCCTATCATAGCTCCAGACGCTGTACCTTATTTCCACCTTCACCTGTTAAATCAGCGACATATTAAGAACCTGTGGTACGTGCTATGTTTGTGTATTTGTAAATTGGTATATTCCAGTTATTGGATTAGAGCTAGAGTGTTTTACTTCCTCTTGTCATTGCAGCCTACCTGTTTTCCGGTTCCCTTCATTGAAGCACCCCGCATTCACTACTGGAGAGTACCATAAATCATCATTGTCTTCCCCCATCTTTCCTTGTTTTGTTTCCCTGTTTTCCCCTGGCGTGTCTCTCGTACTCTAGTGCTTGATAGAGTCGGAAGACCGTAGGGGAAGGCTGCGGATTACTCTTCGGATTCCTGACGCTCCTGTGGAACCAGCCTGCAATCCTTACAGAACGTGAAGCCCAAGTGGTACGTTCTGCTCGAGCGTCATGGATCTCGAAGCAGTGACCCTGACAGACCTAGCGGGTATGTTAGGTAATCTACAGGTAGAAACGCAAACTCTAATGGCTAGGGTAGACACACTCCAGAGGCAGCAGCCCTCGGGGGCTTCTGGAGGGGGTACATCAATAGTACAAGTGACTACTCCCCCTATCATTCCGCTGGCACCCCCTGAGAGATTTGCAGGAGACGCAGCACGATGCGCTGCTTTCCTTAGCCAGTGTCAGTTACACTTTTCTTGTAAAGCAGCATGTTTTCCCTCAGATCAGGCCAAGGTAGCATTTGTGGTCTCGTATCTTAGTGGGTCAGCAGCAGACTGGGCAATCCCGTTGGTAGACAGGGATGATCCTTTATTACACAGCTACTCGGCTTTTAGGCGAGAGTTCCGCAAATTATTTGACAGACACATGTATACTCATTCTGCTGATACTGAGTTGCTAGACCTCAAGCAGGGTACCCAAGATTTGGTATCTTATATAACCAAATTTCGCAGCTTGGTGGTTGAATCTGACTGGCCTGAAGCAAAACAGAGTACTATGTTTTATAGGGGTTTGCGGGAGGAATTGAAGGACGCTCTCTCTCAAATAGTCGACCTTCCCACCTCCTGTCCAGCATTAATCGATTTAGTGGTAAAGATCGATCATCGCTGCCAAGAAAGAAGAAAAGAGAGAGGGAAACATGAGTACCGATACGCTGGCACTAAGGAGAAAAAGAACACTCCTGAGAAAGCCAGTGAAGACAGTGAACCTATGCAGATAGGTGTAGTTAGAGGTCCTTTGACTACAGAAGAGAGACAGAGGAGAAGAGCTCTTAGACTTTGTCTTTATTGTGGTAAAGCAGGGCATTTTCTGCGGGAATGCCCGGTGAAACCCAAGTCCACACAAACCAAGGTACAGGGAAACTAACAAGCCTGGGTTCTTGTGAGACAAGGAACCCAGGTAGATCTGGTCTTACAGTCTCTTCTTCTGAGGTTAACACCACTCCCACGAACCATCTATATATTTCAGTACATATGACTCAGGGGGCGCTTGGTTTACATGTATTGGTAATGATTGATTCTGGGGCGTCTGGAAACTACATGGACCAAGAGTGGGCAAAAGAAAATCTGGTAGCCTATACTACAAAGGAGACACCCAGTACTGTTACTACTATAGACGGCAGTTCTCTTATTTCTGGCCCCGTAACCCAATGTACCAGTCCTATTCGTATGACTATAGATTCTGATCATCAGGAGGAAGTGGTGTTCGATTTGATTTGTTCACCACAATTTCCAGTATTACTGGGTATCCCATGGTTGAGGTCTCAAAATCCTGTTATTAATTGGGAAACGTCTACAGTTACCTTTCCTTCTGTCGTACCTTCACCCGTAGTGGGGGCAGCTGTAGAAGGCTTAAGTATGGACCGCGACAGTCAAGAGTCTAGTTCGTCCTTACCACCCTGTTACCAAGATCTACAGGCAGTCTTTGATGCCAAGGAAGCTGAGGTTCTTCCCCCACATAGAGTATATGACTGCCGTATAGATTTAGAGGCAGGAGCTAGGATTCCTTGCAGTAGAGTCTACGCCCTTACTGAAAAGGAGAATGTTTATTTACGGGACTATCTGGATTCCATGCTTCAGAAAGGGTTTATCCGACAATCTCGGTCCCCGGCCTCTTCTTCTTTATTCTTCATCCCAAAACGAGAAGGGGGTTTGCGATGCTGCATTGATTATCGAAAGTTGAACGATGTCACTATCAAGAACCGTTACCCCCTGCCTCTCATCGCCTCCCTCCTTGACAAAATACGCAATGCCCAATATTTCACTAAGTTAGACTTACGTGGGGCTTACCATCTAGTGCGTGTCAAGGAGGGTGACGAATGGAAAACTGCCTTTTGCACCAAATACGGTCTCTTTGAATATCTTGTGATGCCCTTCGGGCTATGTAATGCCCCTGCGGCGTTTCAATTCTTTATTAACGAGGTATTAAAGGACATGCTTGAGATCTATGTGATTGCTTACATAGATGATTTATTGATCTTTTCCTGTACCTTGACGGAACACAAACAACATGTCCGCAATGTATTGGAACGACTGTTTGACAATCGTTTGTATTGCAAGCTGGAAAAGTGTACTTTTCACACAAAGGAAGTACCCTTTTTGGGATATGTCGTATCCCCTAGAGGTCTTAGTATGGATACTTCCAAGGTAGAGGCTGTGTTGGCATGGCCAGCTCCTCGTTCGGTAAAGGAAATTCAAAGCTTTCTGGGCCTAGCAAACTTTTATCGACGGTTCATCCGTGATTTTTCTACCTTGATCTCACCTGTCACTTCACTATTAAGGAAAGGCGTTCCCTTTGTGTGGTCTGGTGAAGCAGAGCGATCTTTTCGCCAACTGAAGAAGGCGTTCACTAGCGCTCCTGTCTTGCGTTATCCGGATCCTGCATTGCCCTTTGTAGTGGAAGTGGATGCTTCTCAAGTGGCCGTGGGTGGTGTGCTGTCCCAAGCGGATGCGGTGACTGGCGAGTGCCATCCGGTCGCTTTCTTCTCACATAAGTTCACTCCTGCTGAATACAATTACGCCGTAGGAGACAAGGAACTTTTAGCCATTAAGAAAGCGTTTGAGGAGTGGAGGCAGTATCTCTTGGGGGCTAGATATCCTGCTGTAGTGTATACAGACCACAGAAACCTCCAGTACCTCAAATCAGCTAAAGCCCTATCCATGAGACAGTTACGCTGGTCCCAATACTTTAGTGAATTTGACTTCACCGTCCAATATAGACCTGGGAGAAAGAACGGCAAGGCGGATGCCCTGTCACGATTGGGTTTTGATATCCCTTCAGACCCCATTGAGCAAGTCAACATCATCCCCAGAGCTAACATCATAGGACTTGTACAGAATGAGGATGAATTCCTAACACTGGTCAGAACTAGTCAAGTTGCAGTAGACATGATGCAAGTGGTAGGAGCACAGGAAATGTCGCTGCGAAGAGGACTGGTACGGGTACAAGGGGGAGTGGTGTTACCGTCAAGAGAGCTACAGGAACAGGTCCTAAAGTGGTATCATTCTCATCCAGTAGCAGGCCATCCCGGAATCAAGAGAACAATAGAAGCTGTGCGTGACCGTTTTTGGTGGCCTACTATGTTAAAAGACATCGAACAATATGTGAAAACATGTTGTGTGTGTGCTCAAACCAAGGTGTCACGTCTCAATCCAGTGGGCCTTCTTATGCCCCTACCTTCACCTGCAGGTCCATGGCATACTGTGTCTCTTGATTTCATAGTAGAACTACCGCTCACAAAACTGAAGAACAATACATTGTTAGTGGTAGTAGACTTGTTCACTAAGATGGCTCATTTTGTGCCGTTAAAGGGCTTGCCCACAGCAGTAGAGTTGGCATCCATATTCATGCAGCACATAGTCCGATTACATGGTTTTCCTTCTGTTCTAGTGTCCGATAGAGGGGCACAATTTGTGTCACGATTCTGGAGAAGTTTATGTTCCCTTCTCCATATTGATGTCCGTTTGTCTTCCAGTCACCATCCACAGTCAGACGGGCAAACAGAGAGGGTTAACCAGTGTTTAGAGCAGTACATACGGAATCAAATGTTGCAAACCTTGGATGATTGGGATGAGTTAGTCTGGTTAGCTGAAATCTCTTACAACCAAAGCACACACTCCTCCACCAAGACCTCACCTTTCTTTTGTTCATATGGCTATCACCCCAGGTTATTGCCCTCCGGTGTCCCTACCGATTGTCCAACCCCGGCTGCCTCAGACAGGGTAGAACACCTACACGAAGTACAGAAGAGAGCACTAGAGAATCTAGAAATGGCAAAGGTGAGATACACCGAAGGGGCAAACCTACACAGGAGACTGGAACCCATTTATACACCAGGAGATGAGGTCTGGCTCTCCACTAAATACATCACTTTGGGGGGTCCACGCAAGTTTAGCCCCAAATACATAGGCCCTTACAAGGTGGAGAAGGTGATCAATCCTGTCGCCATCGAGATCATCCTGCCTCCCTCCTTTAAGATCCATCCAGTCTTCCATGTGTCGCTACTCAAACCGGTTGAACCGGGGACTAAGGTTCCTGTAAGACCTGCTCCTGTTATCCTGCAGGATTCGGAGGAGTTTGAGGTTGGGGCCATCATAGATTCCCGGAGAGTTAGAAAAACATTGCAATACCTGGTCCATTGGAAAGGGTATGGTATAGAGGAACGCACATGGGAACCTGCGGCCAATGTTCATGCTCCCCGACTACTGAGAGAGTTTCATCGGCGACATCCTGACAAGCCCAAACCAGGTGGGGAGCATTGTGGGGGGAGTGTACTGTCATGCCTCGGGACTCCCCTACGCTGTCCCTTTAAGACGCATGGTATTTAAAGAACCAGGAAACAGAGAACGACGCTTCACGTTCCTGTGTCAAGCTTCCCTTGTTTCCGGTTCCGTCTATTCCTGTTGCCTGACCTCGTAGTTCCTGTTTGGACTTTCCTGTTTGTTTGCTGGATCGGCGTATGCGTCCCCTGCACCATCCTATTGTGGGACTTGCGTTACGCTTTTGCTCGGCAGCGTTTCGCTGCCTTAGGCGTACCTTGTAAACGCCTAGTCTCCTCTCCCCTTTTCCTTGTGCCTCGCCCAGCGGCCGGGCTTAGCTCCGCCATCCGGCTGGGCACAGCCTTGTTCTTTGCTATTTGGAGAGCTCGTTCACGGCACCATTGTGAACTTCGTTCTTTTCCGCTGGTTGTATGTCCCACCCGGCGGCCGGGCTTCGCTCCGCCATCCGGTGGGCTAGTCTTACCTTTTGCTTCCCGAGTACTTGTGTACTACACCTGACGGCCGGGGTTGTGCTCCGCTGTCCGGTGTCGGTGCATTCCCCATTTATTATTTATTTAGTTAGTCAGTTAGGTTACTCCTTTACTATTTTCCTGTCTCTATCCTGTTTCCCCATTTCCTTCACGTTCCCTGTTCCAGAATATACGCCATAAACTTAACTTATACTGGAACCCCCTGCCTTGGTATTTGGTGGCACTCTTGCGTGGATCAGGGTGGGTGCATATATACCACACTACAGGGAATCACGGTAAGAGCGCTCATGCGCTACCCATCTTTTTCTTTACTATTGATACATGTGGATGGATTATATATATTCTGCTTTGGTTCTCATAGATGGTGGTAAACCTCGTAAAACATCTGCAGAAGAAGTGGGCGGAAGGTTCT
The DNA here is from genome assembly GCF_964261635.1 of Lissotriton helveticus. NCBI lineage: Eukaryota > Metazoa > Chordata > Amphibia > Caudata > Salamandridae > Lissotriton > Lissotriton helveticus. The sequence goes on along the minus strand of NC_136061.1, from coordinate 1,636,916,109 downwards.
TTGTGTGCCAGACAGTAGTGAAAGTGTTTTCAAAGGCTGTTCCATGATAGTTGAAGTAAGAAGGGGTTTATATAGGCCATTATAGTAACATACAACATCTAGCCTGCAAATGCTCAAATTCCTATTGTGTCATCCCTATCATAGCTCCAGACGCTGTACCTTATTTCCACCTTCACCTGTTAAATCAGCGACATATTAAGAACCTGTGGTACGTGCTATGTTTGTGTATTTGTAAATTGGTATATTCCAGTTATTGGATTAGAGCTAGAGTGTTTTACTTCCTCTTGTCATTGCAGCCTACCTGTTTTCCGGTTCCCTTCATTGAAGCACCCCGCATTCACTACTGGAGAGTACCATAAATCATCATTGTCTTCCCCCATCTTTCCTTGTTTTGTTTCCCTGTTTTCCCCTGGCGTGTCTCTCGTACTCTAGTGCTTGATAGAGTCGGAAGACCGTAGGGGAAGGCTGCGGATTACTCTTTGGATTCCTGACGCTCCTGTGGAACCAGCCTGCAATCCTTACAGACTGTACCTTTTTCTCGCACAGAAGATACTCGCTAATAGACTATACTTTTGTGAGTAACACCCCAGACCAGGCCATATGCACAACTTCCATACAGTCCATCGTACTCTCAGATCACACGCCTTTTGAAATTACTGTTGACTGGGTAGCCCCCCCTCCAGAACGGTTCTTCCACAACTCGCTAACTCGAGGCAGACTATTGCGGGATGAACTGCATTCCTCAACAAAAGACTACTTCCTTCAAAACAAAACAATACAGGGGACACATCTCTCGCTATTATCTGGGATGCATTTAAAGCGATGATGAGAGGGCAGTGTATTGCCTTTAACTCCATCCTAACTCCACTAACACAACAACTACGAGTTAAAAGGGAAAAAGAATGCATTTGGGACATTGAGTATGGTTCGGGAGGGACCACAGGGTCAGATAACGATATGGCACAAATTTTTGGGAGTTTCTACGAAACATTATACATGGCAGAACGCCCAACAAAGCAAGCCCATCTAGCGTATTTGGAAGACAACAATCTTCCCCAAATAACGAAAGCACAAAATGAGTGGATAGGGAGCCCAATAACGGAGGAGGAGGTCCCGAAAGCATTGAGAGCCTTGACACCCCACAAGGCCCCGGGGCCGGATGGGTTGACAGCCCACTTTCATAAGACATTTGAATCAAAGCTCATCCCTTATATGGTAGCCTTGTTCAACCACATGACGGCCAAAGGAGCAGTGACACGCATGATGACAGAAGCAATAATCTCAGTAATACCGAAACAAGGCAAAAACCCTAAACAATTCAGCTTGTACAGACCCATTGCCCTTTTAAATCTTGACGACAAACTCTATTGAAAGGTTTTGGCTACACGACTAGACACCATACTCCCCAAACTAATACACCCTGACAGGGTTTACCAAAGGCCGGCGAATGCATGACAACATCTGAAGGGTCCTACACTTACAAGAGAAGATGACAAAAAAGGGGTCCCAGTGATCTAAGTAGGTCTAGATGCTGAACAAGCTTTTGACCGGGTGGACTGGGCCTTTCTCTTCTCCACACTCCGGAGGTTCGGATTCGGAGACCAATTCATAAAAAATGGTTCAAGAAAACTATGTTGCACCAACAGTAACTGTACTGGTCAATGGAGTGAGCTCGAAACTCATTTCACTAGGGTGGAGAGCCAGACAGGGGTGCCCTCTTTCACCTCTTCTCTTTGCATTGAGTATTTAACCACTGGCACCTGAAATACGTGCCACCCAGGAGAAAAAGGGGGTTCACTTTGGCGCCACAAAACATAACATTTCTCTCTTCACGGATGACGTCCTGCTCAGCCTGACTTCCCCCCAAACATCTCTTCCCCCTCTAATGGAAGAACTGAAGCTGTTTGTAAGGGTGGCGGGATTTTAAATCAACTTCACAAAATCTTTTATACTCAAATTTAAATCTATCCCATGCTGACAAGAAAGCCCTGGAGGCTACTACCCCTTTCCGTTGGGCCGAGAAAGACATAACCTACCTGGGCTTAACAATAACCAGTGCCTTGAGAGGTTGTACAAAGCTAACTATCCCCAGCTGATATAAAAATGGAAAGCGGACCTGAAAAGATGGGCCCCAATATACCAGTCAGCTATAGGGCGCCTACACGCAGTGAAGATGACAGTATTACCTAGGCTTCTTTATCTGTTTCAAGGTCTGCCTATCGCTCTGGACAGTGGACTCTTCTCTGACCTCCGCTCCATGGTGACATGGTTTATCGTGCAAGGACAAAGAGCCTGACTCCCTTACAAGGTTTTACACGTGTCCAAGTCGGCGGGGGCTCACACTACCAGACTTCCTCCTTTACTATAAGGCAGCCCAGCTCCAGGTGATACCGGAGTGGTCTGTGAGGGAATTCAATAAGCATTAGCTACACATGGACAGGGAGGTGGCAGGGAAATACATCTGGAACTTAATCTGGAAACCCAAAACTGACCGCCCGGCCAATGTATGTTTGAGCACACCCACACAAACCACACTACAAGTCTGGGCCAACTTAAACAGGCAGAAGGGTTGGACTACGTTTCCCTCCCCTTATTCACCCATCCATCTGAACTCAGCGTTCCCTCAGGCACAACGATTGGGTCCATACGAGGCATGGCGGCAAGGCAACTGCTTGAAGATCTCTGACATGTTTAAATATGGGGGCATGAAAAATTGCAACTTTTAACTTTTGGACACAGAACTATTTAAATACACCCAACTTAAACATTGGGTCATGCAGATGACCATAAGGGAGGCTGCCACCAGAGACCTGACTCCCCTGGAACAATTTTCCAAAACGAGCAGTTGGGCCAAGGGCTGCATCTCCTTTCTATACGCACATTTGCTTTCCGCACAGACACCGGCCAGGCCTTGACATGTAATGCACTGGGAACACACATTGGGGGAACCGATTTCAGATCTTGATTGGTCACAGTTATGGCTAGACATCCAGTGGTGTAATCACTCCATGAGGCTAAGGGAAGCACATTATAAGCTCATGTACGATTAGTACCTATGCCCCACTAAGCACAAGAAAATATTTCCTCAACCGTCGGGGTCCCGACCTCTCCACAGGATTGCCTCTTTTCACATGCCCCACGTGCACCAGAGCACTACACCTGTGTCAATCCTAACTCATAGCGACCTAAGGGACGACACACAGGAAAGGGGGAAAGCAATACAGCTCCCTGCTTAGGCGACCTCCCAAAGACCTCCACAGGACTCTCTAAAATTCATGACAAAGATTGTTCTCATGTATCGCAGTTATGTTGAACAGGGTTTGGGGTGAGGGAGGGGGTGTATTCAGGGAAGATACGGAGACATACTATATATAGGCGCTTATAATTAGCAAACTGTAAACTGTATTTGTAATGTAATCACTAGACAGCCTCTTAAACTGTACTTGGACTGTTGGACTACTGTCTGAAAACCAATAAAAAAAAAATTGATAAGAGGCATCCTAAACTATGTTATATTTGGCAGAGCTAATATTATGTTAGAAAAGTTACTAACTTAAGTGGGTATCGCTGCTATCTGGCTAATATAATTGAGAGTGACCCGTTCATCTCCCACTCAGCCTTCCTGCTACTGGAAATTGTTATGATGATAGTGCATAGTATCAAAAACACACACAAGATGATTGCTAGTTGTTAGACAAATCGCAAGCATTCCTCCGATCATGTTTTGTGTATTTCATGTAACACCCTAAGTGTGAAAGATATGCCTGGACGTCCAGCCCATGCTCACTGTGCCACTGATACCAAGTTGCACCCGACTGCTAACCGCAATCAATTGTGAAACTGGTCTTGGGTTGTTTGCGTTCTGTTTCAGGGAGGACTTGGCCTGGCAGTACATGCTGAACTGTTTCTACTGGAACAGGGTCAAGAAGGCTTTGCATATGGCTGGGTCCAAACTGAGTTGGCATGGTGGGCAAAAAAACAATGAGTTGGAATGCTACCCCAAGCGATTGCCAAGGGTTAGACAAATAGCAAGCATTCCTCCCATCCCCTTTTGTGTGTTTGATGGACCTTTCTAAGTGATAAGGGTATGCCCAGATGTGGGTCCTGTGCTAGCTGTGCCACTGGAACCAAACTACATCTGACTGACAAGCCTCAATCAGAGTGAATCTTGGACTGCTTGTGTTCCGGTTCAGGAAGGAGCTGATCTGGCTTTCAAGGCTGGAATGTTTTTATTAGATTAGGGTCAGAAACTGAGGTGGCATTGTGGACAAAAGAACAATGGGTTGAGATGCTACCCCGAGTGATTGCCAGTGCTTAGACAGTTTGCAGGCATTCGTTCCATCACCTTTTCTGTGTGTGATGTACTGCCCTAAGTGGCAAGGGTATGCCCAGACATGGGCCTCATGCTCATTGTGCCACTGAAGCAAGCTACACCAACTGACGAGACCCAATAAGGGTGAAACCGGTATTAGGTTGCTTGTGTTCCAGTTCAGAGAGGACCTGGCCTGGCAGTTCGAGACAAATTTTCATGTGGGTGGGTCGAAAATGAAGTAGCATGGTGGAAGAACAATGGGTTTGAATGCTGCAACAGGCAATTATCAATGGTTAGACATCTTGCAAGCATTCCTCTCATTACCTTTTGTGTGATGATAGTGCATAGTATAACAGAATGATCTGAAAAGCTATTTAGGATGGAGGTTAAAGCGCCCACAATTAAAGGGTAAGGGACAAGAAAAATCTATCCTAGCAGCTGATTTAAGTCTTTGAGAGGCACATGTGTATTCTAAAATGTCTTGGTTTTGAGTTCTCCAGATATCAATCAATTCTTGTTTGTAGGCTGCTAGCACTGCTGCTGTTAGTGGATTTTTACATTTACGATTACAATTGGAAATCCCCTCCTAGGATATTTTCCCCCATTAATGTTGATATAACAATAGATGCATTATTTAATATGTGAGTGTTGTCTAATATGGGGCCATATTGGCTGGCAAGTATTATGAGTTTTCCCTATATCAGGAGGGTAACCCAGATTCACTTACCCCCGAGTCAGATGCAGAAGACATAATATTGGTTTGGAGTTGCTTTGAAATCATTATGACCATTCCCATATGTTCTGCTTCAGTGGGGGCATAGAATGATGATCTGCAGCTTTTGAAATGTTTTAAATTTGTTTACTTTGAACTACTCAAATACGTTTCCTTCAGGAAAATAATTGAAAGAAGATAGTTTAGTGGTCAAGACTGTAAGTATTTAGCCTTTTGTCTGTTATTAAGGTCATTAGTGTTTAGAGATATAGTATTCTAAGACACATCCTCTTCTATTAGTGGTTTATGTGTGAGGGAAAGAAAAGATCTAAGCTATCAACTGTACACTCAGTAATTCAGATGTATGCATGTATTTTATCAGTATTCATCCCCTTTTATCTCCGCTTTAGCCCAAACTGAGTAGACTGAATCTGTGGTGCATAAATGTTTTGACTCCCAAACTTCCTGAAATACCCCCATTACCACCCTGCCCCCCGCAATCCCCCTATAAGCCCATGTTCCTCTCTGGCCTTCCTCACTTTCCAAAATTTGCTCTGTGGCATGGCTCGCTTAAGGCAGCTTTTGAGCTTATATGATCCTACGTGATGCCATGCCATGCACCTATATCTTTATCCCCCACCAATCCATGTGTTGTTGATGTCATGCTGTGATAATAATAAGGCTTTATCAGTGACACCCACTTAGTAATTAAAGTTATGTGATCAAGCTGTAGCCCTGTTGGAATATTGATGTTTTGCATATATCTACTTATTACCATTCTTAGAATGAACGTTTAACATATTTGTGTCTAATTAAAACTTGATTTTAGATATTTAAAAGGGAAACATTGTATGTTATGTTCTGTTGATTATGCGGTATCAAAATCAACTATTTAATGATTATGAATGCAAATTTTGTCCTCTAAAATAAGAGGCTATTATGTTGTTTTGTTACTAAATTGATTGTGCTCTTATGAATTCCTATCAATTTGGATCCATGGATCCAAGCCCACAGCCAAGAGAGAGGTGGTCTTGGACTCTTCATGCCACACAACAGCTGGTCTGAGTGGACATCATGACATCACCTAAGGTATTTCAATTTGTTTCAGCCATTTCGGTACAACATGTTGTCCTCTAAGGTATTTAGCTTGATTACAGCCAACTATTTACAGCTCCAGACGGTGCACATCCTTTGTAATTGTGCTACCTATTCTATTCTATTCACTCTGTCTTATATAGCGTACACTGGCCCCAATAGGCCTCCTGGCGCGGGGATGGGCACACCTGCATACTGAGTCATACTGAAGCTAGAATAGTTGGGTCTATAGGAGTTTCCTGAATAAGCTTTCTGTCTGTGTTTGTCATAGTTTGTCAGGGAGGGCATTCCACAACTTGGCAGTCAGAAAGGCAAAGGAAAGGCCGCCACACCTTGCTGTCTTGAGTTTGGGAATGGTCAGCAAAGAAGAGCTCTCAGAGCGTAGAGATCTCCTTGGCACAAAAGGGCAGAGCAGTATGAATCAGAAGAGGACCTGTATTGGATCTACTATACATTTTGATCTACTTCAATAAACCTACTTAATCAACATCTTACCAGCTTGGACTACGTTACTACAGCATAGTAGTCCACTACATGCTGCGGACAGCTTTTGGGCGTGAATTTCCATAGTGAGTTTACTGTCCAGCCAAAAGTCAAGGCTTCTTACTGTCATAGAGGATTCTGGCCGCTCTTCGAGGCATTGGGCCTAAAGCAGTTCTTTTCAGCAGGATGTATTGTTGCCAACAATTTGTAGCCTCACAGTAGTGTATGCTTACTTAGCCATTTACTATGTATGCGCTAGAGTATGCTTACTTTGCCATTTGCTGTAGGGGTATCGGTAGTGGTGAAAAACACTCATAGCCTTTTATGGTAATTGATCTGCCTTTTTGGGACTCGTATCTAACTAGACGTTTGAATCTTATTTTTTTAATATGCATTGACTCATAGTAACCTATACACATTCCAGCCAATGCTAAATGTAACAGGATAGTATCTGTAAAATGCTATAAAAAAAAACTTTAAAGGGAATGATATCCCCATAGTTTTGAACCGGGGTCTCCCGACATTAAAGAGAACCTGTTTTCTGGAGTATGTAAGCACAGTTTAAATCTGTTGTTCTGTGCCTTAGATAATTCTGTACACCAGGTACATTCTTCCACACCATTTGGCTTTGCCCCAGGATTGCGGGTTACTGGACTGCATTAATGCGCACACTATTGCAAGTCACGAAGGTCACCATTCTCCCAGAACCGAAGAGGTGTCTTCTTAATATGTGGGAACCCACGGATCTCAACCACACAGCATAGGATTGGGTGACAGTGGACGTGACATTGGCAAAACGTAATATAGCACAACACTGGGGTAGCCATCAAACCCCTCCCTTGTGCCAATGTTGCAACGATACGGATAGTGCCATGATAGCGGAGAAATCAGTATATGTACACAGGGGGTGTCCCAAAAAATAGACACGGAAAAGGGACAGCTGGACTATCTACCGCTGAAACATATGTGAACCCCCACTCATAGAATCATAGTCAGAAATGAGTGACTGACGAGACCCAAGGTGAAAGACTGGATAGGAGTTGAATTATATATCAATGGCCCACAGATGGAGTCAGCATGAATGCCACCCACTATGATCTACCCAATGATGCACTGATATATGCCATAATGTGTCAACTGTATGTACCATTGAATAATGCTGTAATGTGTTTAATTGCTCTTTTTACCTAAAATGACAATAAAAACAGTTTTTTTTAAAAAATCTGTTGTTCTCTTATAGGCTTCTTTACCAGTATATTGGGGACCCAAAGCCCCCATTCGGCTAAGGCATACAACAATATCACAACATTTATCGTGCCCATACCAGTCTATAAAATTAAATAGGCACTTGCATTCTGATTTCTTTGTTTGTTGAAAACATGATTTCATTTAATACTTTAAAATACAATGGCTCAAACAAATTCTTTCTTAGGTACATATATAAAATCAACTCTTTAAATAGGTTAGTCATTACAACGTTCTCAATGATTCTATTTCAGCTGTTAAAATCTCTTCAAAGCCAAACTTTAAGTTACGCAAAACACAATTTCCTGGTCTTTTAAATGTCATCAGGGCATTTCCTCAACGGAGCATATATCACAACAACCCTAATTCAGAGTCAGATGAGTGGTACACTCTTGGGATTATACTTACTGCCTTATGCCAAGGCACACACCCACGGCCAGACCTGGAACCAAAACCGTCCCTGGCAAACAGTTTGGCCGGCCCCATGGGGGAGGTGGGGGGTGCTAGTTGGATACTCCTCGTTTCCCACAGCTGCTGCTTTTGTTACAGAGGGGCGATATTGCAGCAATGCTGCAAAACCGGCCCACAGTAACAAAAACGGCCTGCAGACCCCACCGGGGGAGAGCCCAGTGCCCACTACGTCCAGTCTGGCCCTGCACACATCTGCTAAAACCACATTTTTGTACATTTTCCACCTGCATGAAGCAGAAGGTATATCTGTATGGATTCAGGACAGGAAATAAAATTGTATGCGGAATTTGACAATGATATTTATGTCTCTGGCATGTTATTCCTCATTCTAGGTCTGGTGATTTAAGTAGGAGATTCAGACCAGAATTGGTATCTCAAATTACAGTCTATCCACCTATAGCTACTAGCTGACACGGAATGTGGTCCTTAAAGCAAACTTCGATGTGTAATTTTAAGGCATGGTCTGTAAGTATTAATTAGTGTTGCACAAGTTCCAGGTGGCTATCCGGTCCAAAAGAGAAGTCTCACTACTGCCGATCCAGAGTCTGCCACGCCGGTCCTCGCCTTCATGCTGACTGCCTTTCAGCGAGCGAGCAGCAGGGGAAGCAGGGAGGACCTCGAATTACTGCCTCGGGGTCCCCGGCTCCCGCTCCCGGCTCCCGCTCTTGCTGATTTTTGCCCGCTGCACAGAGCTCGCGGGTCCTGGCTCCCGGACCTGGCCCCCAGCTCCTGCTGGTCTTGCCTTGCACACGGGGCCGGGTGGGCCGCCATTGAGCCGCGGGCAGCCGGTGGTTAAGCGCGGCTGGGCGCCACTGAGTTTTGACCGAGTTTTGCCCCCCACCGGAGTGCCCCAATCAGCCGCTCTCACCGTGCTGCTGCTGGAGTGCAGCACGACCATCCGGGCAGAAAGAGCTGAGGGCTGCGGGCTGAGGGCTGTGAGCCCAAGCAACAGTGTGCCGCAGTGTGCAGCAGGCAACAGTGTGCGGCAGAGAGAACTGACCAGCAAATACAGCAAAGGAGGAGGAGGAGAACACGCTGCTTACTGGAGTGGGCCGAATTTGAAAACAGCTTGCCGCGGTCTCCCATTCCCGGCAGGAAGCAAACACCAAAGGAGTGCCAAAAGATCGACCGAGCCCATCCAAGCCCCACCAGAGCCCCGGTGAGTGTTTAAGGAGTCTTGAGTTTGCCAAGTTTGACATCAGAAGGGTCTCTTTGTCAGGGCTTTGGGACTGGTAGGTCGGTAAGAGCCCTCTGGGGGTACCGTGTTGATCCAGTCCAGCTTTCCTGAATATCCGTCAGTGGGAGAGGTAGCACCATTGAGATACGTTGCCTGTACCGCCGTGATACACCGCCGCCGCTCCGAGATAAACGATGTCGCTGCTGAGCTGAGGACCTTGCTCACAGCTCGTGTTTCCCTCTTTGCTCCCCCCGCAAGCCTGCTGGGCAAGGGACTGTGGGGGTGGAGCGAATTAGAGCGGAGCTTGGAACTCGGCATGCAGAGCCGTACTAGAATCTTGACAAAGGAAACTAAAATCAAAAAAAGAACCTTCAAAGTCGAAAACCAATAGTCAAATCTTAGCCACGTGCCCACGGAAGATGAGATCAGGCAGGGTCAGGCGGACGCCGAAGCAGCCTCAAAAAACCCTAAAGGCGAAGAAAACCCCTAACCTCGACCAGGGGAATGCTAGACAAAATAAACTTTTATCTAACAACTCAATGCGGACAAAAAAAGGAACATCAACAGTTGCACAAAGTCCACTAATCTCCCCAATTGCAACCATGAACAAGAACAAAAAGCAGGAAGGGAGAGAGAAAGTAGGAATAAACAAGGCCTTCTTCTTCCTGAAAAACCCGGGGGCCACCCTCCTCACAGCTCCACGAGTTTTGCCAGGCTTGCCCGATCTCTTAACTCCCGAGAAGGCAGTCTACAACAAAGGTCCAGCAACCACTCTAAGTGCTTTAACCCCCCAGCCATCCCTGGGTCCAACATCCCCCTTTGGGGACCAAATCACCTCAAACGGCCAAAGCCCACATCAAGACGACAGAAAAGCAATCAATCAACTACATAAGGAAACTGGCGAGAGCAACCAGCGGAGAATTACCTCCCCGGAAAAGCCGGGTATAGGAGAAATGTTAGTATTGGGCCGGAGTAAAACTCAGGCAACAGCAGCAACAACTCCCCCTGTCACAGATAGCAATTGGAGGAAGGAAGGAGAGATGCATGGAGAAAGCATAACAAGACAAGACTCTAATGCCACACCTACAACAGCACTAACTTTCTTCACAAAATTCACTTCACCTAGCGCCATAACAAAGTCACTAAGACACGAACCATCTGCCAAACAAGCATGGAGAATTGAAGCCCAGATACACAAGGCGCAAACGACAAGTACAATGGAATCAAACAATCTGAATGTCTCTGAAACTTCATGGCTGAATTTCCTAAGCTCCACATCAAGCCCAATAGTAAACAAGGAGTCGTCACAAGACACAAGTAAAATTAAACTCAAATCAAAAAAAGCAGCGGCTAAAAAAAAAAACGCTCAAATTCAACGAAGAGGTGCACTCCATCCAGGAGAAGAGCCAGAAAAAACACCGGAACAAAACGGATCAGGAACGACATCAACTCCGAATTCCAGCAACAGCTCGCCACATCATGATCACAACCCAGGTGTTGACTACTTATCTCATCAAAAGTTTGGACATAGTGCCAGCATAACCCAACCGGAGCTTCTCTCATCAGTAATAGAAACCCTTTAGTCCTCAGCAATGGCACTAAATTGGCAATCAGATAAACTGGACGTCCAAATAGACTTAATGAATACCATAGCTCACTACATTGCGGGGATAGACATTAAACTGGACAAACTGAATAAACTGATAATAACAGCTCAATCAAAATACACACTGGAACAAAGTCCCTGTTCCTGTGGCCCAATTATAGAAAACTGAGCCTCCTTCCTAACCTTATAGAACAAATACTGGCATTCAGAGAATCAAGCCCGCTTCACTCCAAGCACAAAGTAGTTGGCAATAACACACAATGTACTCTACTCAAAAAGTCAGATAAAGAAAAGCAAAAAGTGAAGAACCCGGAAAAAGCAGGTCCCAGGCCAAACATACCAGTCCCAAACAATCAAACTACATTAACTAGACGTAAATAAAACGTGAAAGGAAAGCAAAGAATAAACAAACAGCAGGGAACACGGAGCAAAGGGTGAAAATGTTTCCCATATTCACTACAGCTAAAAAAAGGGTCGCACACTAAACACTACAAGATCATCTAAGGAGGACCCAATAGACCTATCGATCGAGTGACCAAAAAGCAGCCTCTAGTAAAAAAAGGAAGGGATGATTTACTCCTAAAGGAAGAAAGTCACCATTTTACGTACAACGCAGTGGAGTCCATAGGAGAAAGAAGGGATAGAGCAGCAAGCCTTAAGACGAGCGCAGGCTACGTTACACAGAGAGGACATACATCAAACCAACAGAGCAAGACTCGCACAGAGGGCATCGTGGAAAAAAGCGCCCACATAGGTCGTCCACGCAGTTCTGAGATAAGCCCACAACATAAAAAAGGAAGGGAAAAATACTAAATCTATGCTGTATGGGCCTAAACCCAACGCCAAGCTGGAAAAGTGGACCAAAGGGACAACATGTACCGCACAAGGCAAAGAAATATCAAACCCTCGACAAAGCAAGACACAAAGTACGGTACCAGGGAACAATGACCAAATCCAGTTTGAAAATGCAGGTAATAACCAAGAGGAAACAACTTACATCACAAAAACCCCGGAAGGTAATGACATCCGGAAACTCCTAGTTGGGGCAGACAAGAGCCCACCCCCTACCGCTGATATAAAGATTCTACTACATCTTGGAGGCCGAAGTGTAAATATAAACAACAAGGGGGAAGCCATCCATGGGGAGGGTCAGAGGCAGTCCATATGAGGGATTCCCCAATTGAATGCAACACCAACGGGAACCTGGGAAAGAGCATAATCAGCCCAAATGGCCATTGACATCTCAACACGCCGAATCAAGCAACAAATGGACAAGTGGAAAGCGCGTAACACAAACATCTAGCTCAACGGGGCCACATCACGAAGTTAGCACCGACTATAGGACTGAACTAGAAACAAGTGCCGGAAGCTGGACTAGGAAGGACGAACAACATCTCAAACAACTGCTATTCACTCCAGAATATGAAACACAGGGGATGCATGACATTCTAAACAGGGGCAATATACTTAAACTCTTTGTCAACATCCAAGGGCTACAACACCTAACCTCAGTGGATTTACTTTCAGTGGTATTCTGTAAGCAAGAAAACAACAACACACTGGAACAAACAATTACGACATGGCAAACGGAGGAGATTACACAGCTAATAATGTCCTCAAGGAAAATATTCGACACATGGGTCATAAGACTCTCAAGACCGGTAAAACCACGAGTCCCAGGTCCACTCAGGGAACCATCGGTGATGAAGGGCAAAGCGGCACACACGCCAGACAAAAGAAAGCAGGCACACTAAGTACTCCGGAATGCAAGCGGGCACAGCCCACCACCGGCAAAACATATTGTGGACAACTTAGCAAAACAAGTAAATACTCAAAATGATGTTGACTACTGGCGTTGGCTAGCTGGAAAGCTGAACAAAGAGAAAGACAACTGACCCTGCCAAAAACTACCAACGAATAACATCCAAGACATCCTCCATTTATTATCATGGAACATAGCCGGTGCCAGGAAATAGCTAGAAGACGGCTGGCCCCTCCGTAATTGGGCATCATGCAACATTATTGCCCTCCAAGAGACATGGGCATTAGAGGAGCTACCACTTGTTGGGTACACGCACTTCAGCACTCGAGCAGAAAAAAACAGCAAGTATGGCCGTCCAAAAGGGGGGCTATCAGTTTACATTGCGACAGACGTTAACATCAGATCAGAGCAAATAGCCCCGCACAGGTCAAACATGCAATTTATAAAAACTGTCTCTTCCCAGCAGAGCGGCCCCGTATTACTAGTGAACATTAATGTACATACTTATGTGAAAGAAAAGCAAGCCCAGTTAAACCAGCTAGTAACTACAATCAACGACATTCGAAACAACAACCCTACCTGGGAAGTCATCTTAACAGGTGATTTCAACCCAAATTTAATCCACACCCCAGATGAGTAGGAAAAGCTAGCCGTAGACAATGAATTCTGGAATGTGACACCACAATATCAGCTCAAAACAGAGGGCTATGATCCAGCAGGGCAACATCTAGTAACAACTTTGGAATATCTGGGCCTATGGATCCTTAATGGGAGAACTCCAGGCGATAACCCTCCACAGTATACTCATCTGAGAGGGTCAACAAACCAAGACTCGACTACACAGCAGTATCACTTCCATTATTGCCCTTCTTACAGCAATTTTCAATTGAATTTACAACAAAAAGCAATCATTCATACCAGCATATTTACTTCAATTTGAAGTCTATTAATCACCGAAACAGTTATACATTTGAAGATAGTTCCCTCTTAACTAACCTGAAACTATTGAATTGGACAACGGACATCATTGTACACCTTCAGGTAAAAGTTCAGGGAATAAAAATAGGAAGTGAAACAATCACAGGTAACCAGATTCAGAAATGGGAGAGTGTCACGGAAGAGTTAACAACAATTATGTCCGTTTCTCATTAAAAAACACGGGCATCAATACACAATATGCCACTTCCGACCGTACTGGTCAAACTCAAGCTAGAGATAAGGAAAAATGCAAGAGCATTAAAAAAAATAACCATGACATCCAAAGACTGGGACCAAAGACAGAATCTTAAGAAAAAATACAAAAAGGCAATGTGGGAATACAAAAGAACTTTGATGGATGATTTTTGGGCAAAATTACTCTGCAAGGCAAAGAACACCAACTCAAGTGCATTTTGGAGAATAATCAATGGGCTAAACCATCCCGCAAACACAATAACATCAAATGTCCAAGAAGCGGACTGGGGTCGCACTAATAACAAAGAGATTTACGGACACAATATCTCTGAAATATCTGGAATGGGGGCAGAGAACGCAAGATTTGCCCAAAGCATGCTTTGAACAACAAAATAATAACAAGAAGGCCACACAAAGAACAAAAAGCTCCCTAAAGTGTGGCCGACATATAACGCTCTGCACAGATGAAGCATACCTGAGAGAAGAAAGCAGTGCAGTTCAACCACCAGATATGGGTCAACGGTCAACACTGCACTACTTAGAAGAAGCACACTCAACGGAGAGCTATGCGATAGCAGACACGCTTGGACACCCAGGCTTCAGTGAAGAATACATAAGAAGAATACTTAGGAAGAGCCGTGGCAGTGGGGCCCCAGGTCCAAACGGCATCCCCCCAATAGTTTTTAAATCTGACCCGGATTTCTGGAGTGGAAGATTTAAAAAAAGTGTTTGACGAGGTAGAGAGAGAAAATCAAATTCCATCAAGCTGGCAAGGCTCAATAATCTCACTGCTCTTCAAATGTGGATACAGAACATCTCCAGCAAGCTACAGACTGATAGCTCTCTTGGCCGTAGTCGCGAAGTATTATGCATCACTACTCCTTGAAGATCTGATTAGCTGGTCTGATAGTACAAAACAAATCCCGCCTAATCAAACATGCATCAGGAAAGGGCGTGGGACAATGACAAACATTTTATCACTCTCACTGTTAGCCAACAAATATACACGAATGAAACAGTAGTTGCATCTCTGTTTCATCGACTTAAAGGCGGCCTTCAACAACGTAGACCGCAATATCCTATGGGGGAAACTGCGAAGCTAGAATATCCCGGACAAAATACTCAGAGGAATACTGCTGTTATACTCCAACACATGGATGGAAGTAAAACTGGGAAATGGAGCACGGTTATCAAGAAAGATTCAAACCAGCAAAGGGCTCAAGCAAAGCTGTGACCTGGCCCCTCATCTCTTCAATCTTTTCATGACAGACCTCGCGCCAAGGCTCAACAAGATTACATCCCATTCACCCAAATTAGGCACTTTACCTCTAACCCATTTATCCTACGCGGATGACGTCGTACTGATGAGTCTAACCAAGATCGGCCTTCAAAGGTCACTTTTGGGATTCTCGGAATATATAGCCAATGACAACTTGGAGATAAACAGTACAAAAAGCAAAACAATGCTCATCACCAGACGACGTATGGTCAATCAACATATCCAATTGGAGGGAAAAAAGATAGAAGCAGTGCCTAATTACAAGTACTTGGGATTTTATTTTGATAATCGGCACAATCACCGGCAGCAAAAAGCCTACATCTCCCAGAGAGCAAAAGCTTTATTGTTCGCCTTCAGGTCCCTAACAAAAAAGCTTAAGGGGCCATCATACAAACCCCTACTGGCAACAATAAAAGCCAAAATGCTACCTACGCTATCATATGGCAGCACAGCTCTCTATGGGAAAGACGGGGCCTGCTTAACAAAGTACAGATGGCAATCTATAAATCAACCTTCCAAATTGATCAGGGAGCTTCACCAGCACAGACCAGATTAGAATTTGGAGTATTAAATGAAACGTTGGGAAGGAAGTATGCAACTATCAAGCATTGGTACAGCTTGAAACAGAACATAGCAGCCTCGGAACTGAATAAGTCCTTGTGGGAGGAAATAGAAAATGATGTAAAGTCCCCATACAACCAATTCCTAAATAAAGCCTTAACAGACACCTGCACAAGAGAACTCTGGGAAACCAATCTGCCTTACCTGGCCTTTAAGCAAGCCATAAACAAATCAGCAAAATTCCACTCTCTCCTAGCTGACAAATCACTTTTAGCAGGAGAAAACATGCTTGGATGGTAATATTCAATTACAAATCACTCACTCCAGCTCCATACTTAACAATTACATTTCCGGTCCACAGAAAATTACAGCTAATGGCCCCTACGTTTGGGTAAATTCCCATTCACCATGGACCAGCCAACCTGGGTCCAGGACAGGGCCAAAGACTGCAGAATATGTAGGAGTAGCAAGGAGGACTTTAGCTATCTTGTCTGCATTTGTGCGAATTTATCCCATGCATGAGGCACCTTTCTAAAAAAAGCCATGAACTCCAGAGGTATAGGAACATGCAGATCAGCAATCATGGCGACCTTAGATCCAACTGACGCTCAATTGAATTGCCAACTAATAAAATTCCTTTTGGCTCATACACATGCACTGAAATGTAACCTTGTGCCCTGCTCAAAAAAGGGAAACAGGACAGTTGATTCTGTAGTAGAGTGTCGAACGCAACACAGAACAACACTAGAACATTGGGAGGAACATTTCACATGACCCAACAAATGCTTCCCATCCGCTTTAAAATAGTACATTGTGTATGTTAAAATGACTATATTTTAAAAATATTTGCACTTGAAACTGAGAGTTTTATGGCTTAGATAAACAAAAACTAGGAAAACACTAAGGGGCCCATTGGGATAGTCCGCCCGCCATCCCGACGTAAAACGGGACCACCCGATATAAGGGCGGCGGTCCCGTGGGAGCCATTAGGATGCGCCCGCCATACTGGCGGATGCATCCTGCATTTAAACATTGCGACAGACGGTGCTGAAAGCACCACCCGCCGTAATGCTAAAAATGCACATTATGCACTTCAATGCAAAACGTGACAGGCACCGCGTGGTGCCTGCCACATTGGACTGTGAAGTGCAGGGGGTACCATAGGCACCCCCCATGTGCACCTCCCACCCCCCGGAGTCCCGCAACGGGCCCCCACAAGACATTCCCGCATGCCTTTCCGTGGCAGCGTTGCCGCCACAGAAAAGCATGTCCCTGCACACACCCTAATATGGATGGCGGTGTCTAACAGCCACCATATGAAACCCTTTTTCGCCCGGTCAACTCCTTGACTGGGCGGAAAAGCGGCAGATGGTCTTTCTGTCCACCGCAGTCCCCCCGCTATGGTAATATGGCAGGGGGAAATGGGTGGCGGGCGGGGAAGGATGTCGGGCACATCACCACCACCAGCATGGCGGTGGCGATCCGCCCGACATCCTAATGGGGCCCTAGGAGTTTTATTCGTAGTGCCTGATTTTACAAACTGTATTGTTATGGTTTTAATTAACTGAAACAATAAACTTTTTCGATCTGTATCTGCATGGTCTGTGCCACAGCTTTGGCCTGATTAGTGTAGCATTATGTTAAGATGTGAAGTTGTGACAGTGGTATTTTAGCATATTTGGCTGTGGTAATTGTTCTGCACTGGATCGCTAAAGTAATTTGCAACTTCCAACTGGAAATATTATCAATGTTTGTTGAAGTCTGTAAAAGCAACTTCATGGCACAACTGTTAGAGGACACAGAAACAATGTGGCAGTACATCCCAACAAGAATAATGCAACACAAAACACAACAAAATATGGTAAAAAAGCAACACATCACAATATGACACAACAAGCAATACACTGAAACAGCAGAAGAACCAAAATTAACAAATTACACAGCATTGAACAACAGCAAATAATGCAATAGTATTGTTAAGCTTTTCTGTTTTTCTATTGTTGTGCTGCTATGTTGTGTTAGTACATTCCTGTGCAGTGTTTTACTATATTTATTGTGCTGTGTTTTTATTCTGTTACTATGTTGGAATGCATTATTATTTTGACGTGGCATTCTGGTTTTCTTAGTTGATGTTGTGGCATGTGGTGTTGTATTGGTGTGAAGTGCTGCTGTTTTGTGCTTCTGTATTGTAAAGCATTATTTTATTATAGCGGTGTGTCATTGGGCTCTCTTGCTCTTCCTTAACTGTACTGCGTCTGCCTTAAGATTCACAACACTCTTGTCACATGACAAACCCGCACTCATGACACAGTGATGAAAGGCGTGTGGTATTTAATACTGAGCGCTGAAAAAAATATATTAGTTTTAGCCATGGAAAGTCAACAGAGTGAAAAAGCCTTGTCTTGAAAAGCATCACACATGTATGTATCTATTGCATATTTCAAATCCGCCCTTCTAGAAACTAAAAATAAATCAATATAAAAATTCTCAAGCACGTTCAGACAATAGTGACAGATTAATGGATTTGCTAACTAACTGAGTCAGCTTGTGAAGTTCTTTTTTACGGATCATATTTTGTAAGGTGTCTGCTTTTGCCCTTGGGTGGTTTATTACATATCTTTGCTTCCATCTTTTATTTTGTAAATATGTTTTCTTGGTAGCAATTTAAAATCAAATGTAAACGCCATTGTCTTTTATTTTGCAAAGTACACTTATCAGTAGAAACACGCGTACGCAATTAAATTGTTGTTTTCTTTATTTTTTTTCTAGACTTTATAATTGCATGATTTCATACTACCATCAATGCCGTTTTGAAAGCAATCATTTATTCCCTGTAATTGTCAGAGCGCCAATTCTAAGAATCTACCTTACCAAGTGGTCTGAAGAGCAAAAGTGAGCCACCAGTCACAATGTTTTTTTCTATTTTAGATTCATTGGAGTCCTTTCAACACCAATGACCTTGTCGTGATTTATGTCGAAAGCACATTTGCTAACACACGTATGCACTTATCATCAACCGACTTTATTGCACACTTCAAAAAAATGCATAAAAGTACACAGAAAAAGACTTGTGCACTCATAAAAGGGCATCTGAATCCCCAGCCAGTCACTTGCGAATCAGCCAGTGACTCCCTTTACCTTCAGGGACTGCTGTCATTTAGATAGAGAATTGTAAAAGGTGAAATGAGCACAGTATTTTCGGGATAAATTCCGTAATTTGGCCCTGTAGGAGTGTGTCCACAGAAAATGCACTGGAGTTTGGGGAAATTAGTGCGGAAACATTGAGTGCCCGTGTTATTCCTCGTTGCAAAGGGATTACGATGTAGTCCAGCAGTGATTTTACAACCACATCCCAATTCACTTAGGTAATTCTCAAAATGAAGAATCATACATGAATAGAAGTATGCTTACTTATCAGCTTAAAGGAAAATCACAAAAAGTGTTAAAATGCACTGTGTAGTAGGTGCACCTATCCCCGCCCCATCTCAACCATGTAAATTAAGTTGTATAGTCATGGGCATCCGCAGAAATGTTTCCAGGGGAGGGCAACATTTTAACTTCATCACCATCCCCCGACATGATTGAGCACAAGGTATTAAATACATTTAAAAAAATCTAATAAGACAAAGAGCTTAAATAAACAAAGAAATCCATAGGGGGAAGAGAAAAATCTTGTGAGGCGCCACATCAGACAACCTGGCAAGTAATAAAACAGAGGGAAAAACTAAAAATGACCGGAAAAAAACAAAAACATTCTAAATCAGATTGATGCGGTTCTAGAGCATGGGTACTCACAAACTTTCTCTCAGGGGCCAAATTTACAGTGTGGTTTGTGGCCTAGGGCCGCACTGGTGAGGGTGGGGTCAGTGAGGGAGGGGGGTGGGGCTAGAGCAACAAAAAAACTGAACTGAACACAGGTCCCTGCAGCGGACCCCTTCGTCCGCTGAGCCACCAGACCCGGCATACACACATCTTTCATTCTCTCTCTCTCTCTCTCTCTCTCTGTCTGTCTCTCTGTCTCCCTGCCTCTCTCTCTGTCTCCTTCCCTCCCTCTCCTCCCTCTCTCTCTCTATCTCTCTCCCTCCCTCCCTCTCCCTTTCTCTGTCTCCCTCTGTTTCACTCCCTCTGTCTATCTCTCTCTCTCCCTCTCTCTCCTCCCTCCTCTCCCCTCCCTCTCCCTCTCTCTCCCTCTCTCTCCTTCCTCTCTCACTCTCTCTCCCTTTGTCTCTCTCCCTCGGTCACTCTCCCTCTCCCCCTCTCCCTCTCTCCCTCTCCCTCTCCCTCTCTCCCTCTCTCTCCATCCCTCTCTCCCCATCCCTCTCTCTGTCTCCCTCCCTCTCTCTCCCTCTCCCTCCCTCCGTCTCTCTCCCTCACTCTCCTTCCCTCCCTTCCTCTTTCTCCCTCCCTCTTTCTCCCTCCCTCTCTCTCCCTCCCTCCTCTCCCTCCCTCCCTCTCTTTCCCTTCCTCTCTATCCCTCCCTCTCTACCGCTTCCTTTCCATGCCTCTCTATCCCTCCCTTTCTCTCCCTCCCTCTCTCTCCCTCCTTCTGTCTGTCTGTCTCCCACCCTCTGTCTGTCTCCCTCCCTCCCTCTGTCTGTCTGTCGACCTCCCTCTGTCTGTCTCCCTCCCTCCCTCTGTCTTTCTGTCGACCTCCCTCTGTCTGTCTGTCGCCCTCCCTCTGTCTGTCGCCCTCCCTCTGTCTGTCGCCCTCTGTCTGTCTGTCTCCTCCTTCTGTCTCCCTCCCTCTGTCTCCCTCCCTCTCCCTGCCTCACCATCTCACTCCCTTTGTCTCACTCCATTTGTCTCCCGCCCTCTGTCTGTCACCCTCTGTCTGTCTGTCGCCCTCTGTCTGTCTGTCGCCCTCTGTCTGTCTATCGCCCTCTGTCTTTCTTTTTCCCTCTGTCTGTCTGCCTCTGTCTGTCTCCCTCCCTCTGTCTCCCTGTCTCTCTCTCGGTCTCACTCCCTTTGTCTCCCTCCCTCTGTCTCCCTCCCTCTGTCTCCCTCCCTCTGTCTGTCTCCCTCTGTCTGTCTCCCTCTGTATGTCTCCCTCCCTCTGTCTCCTTGTCTCTCTCTCTGTCTCACTCCCTTTATCTCCCTCCCTTTATCTCCCTCCCTCTGTCTCCCTCCCTCTGTCTCCCTCCCTCTCTCTGTCGCCCTCTGTCTGTTACCCCTGTCTGTCACCCTCTGTCTGTCGTCCTCTGTCTCCCTCCCTCTGTCTGTCACCCTCTGTCTGTGGCCCTCTGTCTGTCTCCCTCCCTCTGCCTCCCTTCCTCTGCCTCCCTCCCCCTGCCTCCCTCCCCCTGCCTCCCTCTGCCTCCCTCCCTCTGCCTCCTTCTGTCTCCCTCCCTCAGTCTCCCTCCCTCTCTCTCCCTCCCTCCCTCTCCCTCCCTCTCTGTCTCCTTCTCTCTATGTCTCCCTCTCTCTATGTCTCCCTCTGCCCCCTCTGCCTCCCTCCCTCTGTCTTCCTCTCTCTCTGTTTCCCTCTCTCTGTCTCCCTCACTCTGTCTGTCTCCCTCCCTCTGTTTGTCTCCCTTCCTCTGTTTGTCTCTGTCTGTCTCCCTTTATCTGCCTCCCTGTGTGTCTCCCTCCCTCCCTCCCTCTCTCCCTCTTCCTCTGTCCCCCGCCCTTCTGTCCCCTGCCCTATCCGCCTCCCTTTCTCTGTCTCCCTCAGTCTCCCTCCCTCAGTCTTCCTCCCTGTGTCTCCCTGCCTCTGTCTCCCTCCCTCTGTCTCCCTCTGCCTCCCTCCCTCTGCCTCCCACGCTCTGCCTCCCTCCCTCTGTCCCCCTCCCTCTGTCTCCCTCCCTCTGTCTCCCTCCCTTTTGTGTCCCTCCCTTCCTGTCTCCCTCCCTCAATATCCCTCCCCCAGTCTCCCTCCCTCAATCTCCCTCCCTCGGACTTCGTGCCTCAGTCTCCCTCCGTCTCCCTCCCTCTGTCTCCCTCCCTCTGTCTCCCTCCCTCTGTCTCCTTCCCTCTGTCTCCCTCCCTTTTGTGTCCCTCCCTCCCTGTCTCCCTCCCTCTGTCTCCCTCCCTCTGTGTCCCTCCCTCTGTCTCCCTATCTCTGTCTTCCTTGCTCTGTCTTCCTCTCTCTGTGTTTCCCTCCCTCTCTGTCTCCCTCCCTCTGTCTGTCTCCCTCCCTCTGTCTTTCTCTCTCCCGGTCTGTCTCCCTCCCTCTATTGCTCCCCTCCCTCTGTTTGTTGCCCTCTGTCTCTATCCCTCGGTCCCCCGCCCTATCAGTCCCCTGTCCTGTCTGTCTCCCTCTCTCTCTGTCTCCCTCTGTCTCCCTCCCTCAGTCTCCCTCCCTCAGTCTCCCTCCCACAGTCTCCCTCCCTCAGTCTCCCTCCATCAGTCTCCCTCCCTCTGTCTCCCTCGCTCTCTGTCTCCCTCCCTCTCTGACTCCCTCCCTCTCTGTCTCCCTCTCTCTCGTTCTCCCTCTCTCTCTGTCTCCCTCTCATTCCCTCTCTCTCGATCTCTCTTCCTCTGTCTGTCTCTGTCTCCCACCCTGTATCTCCCTCTATCTGTCTCCCTGTCTGTCTGTCTCCCTTCCTATGTCGCCCCCTTCCCTCTGTTGCCCCCTTCCCTCTGTCTGTCTCCCTCTGTCTGTCACCCTCTGTCTCCCTCCGTCTCCCAGCCTCATTGTGCTTATCTATAATAATGCCCCCCCTCGCCTCTTTCACTATCTTCTCTCATCAATCAATTCTCCCTCTTTCCTCTCCCCCTCTCCGTTTGTCTCTACTCCCCACTCCGTCTCTTATTTTTCCTTTTGGCCCTGTCTCTCTCTTTTAACTCTCCTCTGCTCTTACGTCTCCCTTAGCCTCAACATTGAGGGTTAGTTACATTTTTCCACTACAACATTGTCAAAATTGAATTTTCATTTTTTTCCATTTTTAGTCATATTGTTCTTTAAATGTAGTTATTTCAGTCCTTAGTGTTTTTTCCGGAGTATTTTCACTCTTAGCTGTATACAGCACTCTCCCCATTGCACAAATTCATGAGAATGAAACTTTCAATTTCAATCCGGTCTGTCACTTCACAATTTTTAAACTAAGAATGTTGGCATTAACCCCGCTCCCCAAACGACGCCCCCACCCACGCCCCCTAGCTTTTTATCTGATCGTTGTGGCCTGCTGTGAGGGACAAAAGCTCACGGCCCCTGCTAATTGTGCTGCTTGAAAGCATCAGCAGCTCCCCAAGAACTCAACGTCATCTCCTGAGGCCTGGGATGGGGGGAGATGCTCCATGCTGTGTCTCCTCTGCCGGCCCATTGTCACACTGCCCATGACAATGGAACGGCTGACTCTGTGACCTGCTGGGACTCACACTCGGGCTGTAGCAGCCTTTCAGGTGTCGCCCCAGCAGGAAAGTCGGCCCAGGTATGTGGGCCCATCCTATAGAACCGGGCCTGGATCCAGGGGGGGGCAAACGCCCCTCTTGCTCCCCCCCTGCAGACGCCCATGTGTATAGTAGGGATCATGAGGCGTACCAGACATATGTTGACTTCTCCACCTATGCTATTTAGAACTACGCTTGTCATGGTATAGGAAAGACCCCAGAACCTGAGTACAGTCACACAAACAAGCAAGAATAACAATTTGAAGCACATAAATGCAGACCGCTCTACCTAGTGACAGACCCAGATCGTACCCCCACCCCTCAGTGCTGGATGAGTGTTTGCTCTCTACTATCCACCATAACCTTCAGTGTGGACTGTCCGTTGCAGAGAACTCAAACAGAAGGCCAGGTGAGATCAACAGACTACAAGTACAGCATACATCTCTGATTCCACACATAGGCATACATCCAATGCATGCTAATGCCTGCCACTTCCTTCCTACAACACACCTCCGAGCCACATTGACATGAACAGCAATAGCACCACCTCTGCCTGTGGCAGGGCAACAAAAAGGACTGGAACTACAATACTATCCTGTCACCCAGCCAGGTATGTGTCACAACTATACCTCTGAGATATGTACAACTTCGTTTGTCTTCAGCCGCCACTGTCCTAATTATATTTATTGTTTAGTGATCCTGAGGGAGCACTGAGACATATGTATACCAAATATCATTGCAATAATTGTGTACAAAACAACTATGGAATGTAAGACATGAACGCATAAGATATCTTTGATTCTCCAGAACTGATCAACCCACTTGATTTACCAGGGTTATTGATGAGTAAATGTCAATGTCTCCTACAGCCCGTCCATTGCACTCATGTTCCCACTGCTTACAACAATAGTGTGGTACGTCTTCTTTCAGCATAATGGCGACTGTATAGCCTTGCTTTAAACTGTGCCTCACAGTGCCCTGATTGTCATAATAGATATCACACTTGTCTCTAATTTGTAAGTCTTCAATAACTATTTTAAACTGACATGTTCCCAAACCCACACACTGATGGGTCCTGTGCAATGTCACTGGTCTCTACATGTCCTTCTTCAGAGCTGCAGTAATCATCAGGTGATCATACTACAACCTACTGCCTAGCTAACATCAGGGATTATCCTGTAAGCAGTTGTTTGTCCCTTTACTACCCATTGGTCAGGTACATCTGTGGCCTAGACCAGTGGTTCCCAAACTTTTCACTCCTGAGGACCCTCACTGAGTCACTACTGGAAGCCTGGGGACACCCAAGCAATTTGTATGATTCAAATTTCAAACATTAGAATTGTAATTCACAAATAATATACACATAAATATGAAACAAATATTCAAATTACTAAAGATGTTATTGTTTTATATTGAAATAATATGCAAAAGGGGGCTTTGGGGGTTCTCCCCCCAAGACAATTTGGGGAAAAACAGTGCATTCTACGAAACATTTTTTATTATATATTTAATTGTATTAGCTTTTAAAGCATAGTAAATGATGACCTTACTGTACACCAGAATATGACAATCTTTCTTGGGGTTCTTTAGTGATTTCTTCACTATCGCTCTCCAACAATACCTCTCATCTCCCCATAGCCCCTCTGTCACCTGCATTTTACTTGTTTTGTAGCACTACTATACCAGTGTAGAGTGACACAGTACTTTGCAGCACACACATACAGAGACAATGAAACATAAATGTGCAACTCAGTGTATCAAAAATGTTACATAAGGAAAAGGGGACTACAAGGTGTAGGATTCACATCTCATCGATACTAGTGCTTAGTGTAGAGAAGCATAAACTCATGATTCAGAACATAGCACAGTGGTTAGCACTGATTTTCATAATAAGAATTTATTTCTGTCCAAACAAACCATTTTAGCAGCGTCAGAATATTAGAATAACGGGAAAAAACATAGCCTATTAACTTGTACCATGCAGTTTGCATGCAGCTCTATGATGGCAGTTCATAGCTTACTGTGCTAGATAGTGGATTGCCGACCTCATGTGGGAGATCAACCAAATATGGGTCAGCAAGCAACTTCTGCATACAGTGTTTTCCCTGTGAAAATATCTTAATGGAGAACTAATCCTGTCAGACACCTAAGCCCAATTAGGTGCCCAAGCCACTACCATGAACAGCCCTTGCCCTGTACCAAACCCTTAGCAGACAGCCAAACTCTTGTGGGCAATGAACCAGACATGGGTAGGCAAGTGCCTCTTGAGAGAAGTCTTTGCACTGTGCAGAATCCTTCCAATGAGTGCCCACTCAAGCTAGACACCCAAGGCCCGTAGGTGTTGAAGGCCATACTTCGCACAGCTTTCTCCCTGTAGCAAACACTTTGTAGCTAGCCAACCTTTTGTGGGCAAACAAACGGACATGGGTGGGCAAATACCGGTTGCCTACAGTCTCTACTCCTATTCACAACTTCTCATGCAGAGTCCAATCCTTCCAGATACTCCGAGGCCCTTAGGAGAGTAAGAACCTGTAGCAAACATCTTCCTGTAGCAAAGCATTTACAGGCATCTTGTCCAAACCAAGGAGGCATGTCTCTGCCATGCACAGTGTTCACCGTGTGCATAACCATGTGCAGAAATTCCACTCACTTCACACAGCCAAGACCCATTAGAAGTTCAAGAATGTTGCAAAAGCTTACATCCATAGCAGTAAAGAGAATATAGAAAATAAGGTCTAGATGTACTATGCTGAATAAGTTCTAGTATGATAAGATTCTATCAAACTGTCACATTCATTAGATTATGTCATCAGTGATGTCATAAATGATATCAATGAACTTGTCATGATTGATGTAATATGTTAGGTCATAAGCAGTGCATGGCAGAACTGCAAGGTATAGTTAGCTCAGTACACTATAAATAGTTAATTTTAATGTTTTCTTTGTTTTAAAACTATAGTTTATACATTATTACAAGGCCTAACTATAACAAAACTTTAGCCTATGTTGTGTGAAAGTGAATTTCTAGCTTTTTTTCAGCATGAAGTAAGATAATATTACCATACCTAACTTTAACATCACTTTAATCTTTGTAGTTATAAGTGAGACAGAGAATACACAGAAAGAGTGTTTTTTGTTTTGCTAATAATTTTGGTGCTACTTTTCATGAAATTTTCCAAAATTAAGTGCATCCACCTCATTTCCTTCCTCAAATGTTCTGGGGTGATCTGTCAAGTGGGGCTGATAAAAAAGGGGGGGAATTAGACAGTGATAGAGGGAAAAAACTCAACAGAATTACACCAAATTTGGCAGAAAGCTTGATCTTTATTCAGAAAGCTTACTTTTTGTGATTTGGTGTAATTCTCTTCAGCTGTTTTGGAGAAATTAAGGTTCAAAATGAATAGATATCTGTGCCACTGTAGTTTAGCTGGAGTCTGAATGATATTGGTGGGCACAACATAAAGAAAAATGTTGTGGACACCATTTTAGGACTCAAGGATACATTTTTTTTAAAGGGAATCCCATGGGACAAAATAAAACATCTTCAAAAAGTAACTGGGCGGAGGACCAGACCTGGGCCAAGAAGTTTGTAATCTTCATGGGAAACTGATTGAAATTGCGGATCGCAATAGATGCAACAATGTGCAGTGCATGCGGGTGGCAGAAGACTTGGAGACAGCTGACATGTTTGTGTATTTCATCCCAAGCTTACTAGTCAGGCTTTTGACCCAATCTCTGGAATGTTAGAGAGCACATAAGATCTGTCCTAGCAACATATAGTTGCCCAAATACCTCAAGACTGATGATTCTCTGCTTCTTGCAAAATCAACAGACTGAAAAATAAGTTTAATAGCAAAAGCTGAATGGACTGCTACTCTGTCAATCTCATAAATTCTTTATTTCATCTGACAAGTAGTATACTCCCATGACGTTAGAAGGCTGTGGGTTACCAAATATGGGCCCCTATCACTTGGCACTTCAATTGCCACAACTGATCCACATTTACCCAAATAGAGACCACCAATGTGGGCAAGGAGGATGTTTGACGTTACAACGCAGGCTATTACAACGCCTGCCTTTACAACGCGGTTTTTACATCGCATACCATTACAACGCATAGCACTTTTGGGTGTTGGATAGTGAATAGTTTAATTTACTATTCCAACTCCAGTCCCCGTGGACAGTAGGGAAGGTTATTGGATAGTAAATTAACCTATTCCCTATCCTAGAGCGCCCCCAGCGCAATGCGTTGTAATAGTTTGCGTTGTAATGACCGCGTTGTAATGGTAGTGCGTTGTAAAAGTTTCGTTGTAAGTGATGTTTACCGGGCAAGGATTAAGTGTGCACACAAGGGTAATGCCCAGGTCTAGCCTTATGTCAGTGGGGAAACATCCTTTACCCTGCAGTCTTTACAACGACCAGCCTTTACAACAAAGTCATTACCCCGCATTTAAAGTTACCACACGTTACTTTACAACACAAGTCATTACAAGGACTTACTGTAGTCTAAAACCTTCCCTACTGCTGCAAAGCCTTGAGTTAGAAAAGCAAAGTGTACTATTTCAAAGTCTAGCGCCGCCTAAAGCAAGTCGTTGTAACAACTTGCATGCTAAAGTAACACGTGGTAACATTGCACGCGGGTGCTGACTGCATTGTAAAGGCATGCGGGGTTCCGTCATACAACCAATTGCGGTGAATGAAGGTATGGAAATGATTGGCATCACGATAAATGTCTAGATAGTGGTAAACAGAAGACTGAAGGTAATACACCTATGATTAGAACCCATGTTGTTCCATATAGGCACCATACGCAGAAGCCTATGTGGAACAATGTGAGTTTTAAGATATGAACAATTCCTATTATTAGTAACTATGGTCATAACGTGTAATAGAAGCCTTTCATTACTTGCTAAGGAGGATCAACTGAAGTAATTTGAAGAACTTAATACTGAAATTCACCTGCCGCTGACTCAAACTTGAGATACCAACAGCTTTCCCATTGCATGTAGAGTAAATTTGGTTCTGGTAAAATTGTGCCCATGCCATCTCTGATTGTAATATACCTAATGAGACGGGATGCAGATAAGGGTGCATTGGCAGTCTTTTAAAATGCTCTAAATACACAGACTTTTTTTCAAATTAATAGAAATGTAGACAAGCCCTCACTGCCAGGCAAGACTCTCAGATGAATATACTGAAGAGGAATGGCCTCCTTTTTACATTGACGGATAAAAAATCTATGTGAGTCCAGGCTTAAATTTGCTTTGCTTACTTCAAAGCATTATGGGGAATTTGGACGCCAGCTTAACTGCATTCTTCAAAATTGAGAATAGACACTTTTTGTGGAATTGTAGGGCCACATGTATTACAGTCTTGTCCCAATCTAGTACATTATTGGAGAGTGTTTTGGAATTCATTGCCTTCCGATAC
The DNA here is from genome assembly GCF_964261635.1 of Lissotriton helveticus. Taxonomy (NCBI): domain Eukaryota; kingdom Metazoa; phylum Chordata; class Amphibia; order Caudata; family Salamandridae; genus Lissotriton; species Lissotriton helveticus. The sequence continues at coordinate 1,636,887,474 of NC_136061.1, read as the reverse complement.
TACATATGAATTTAGCCCAGCAGTTAAACTAACACTTCTCTATGGTACAACAAAATGTTGAATCCCCCCTCCCCTACCATTGGCAGAGATGGACAGCCATGGCATTATCCACAGCTATCACATGCACTGTCCATCATTGGGGAGTGGCCATGGTGTCTTCTCACACTGAATGTTACTCAGAACTAATCAGACTTGCCTCATATGGACATATACCATATAGGTCACAGTACGGAGAGGTCATATTTAATAGGAGGCTGGATATTGTCCCCTGAGCCAGAGTCATTAGCTCTCCCAGCCAAGGATGCATTCTCCTGCTCTAGAGGTGTAATGAGTTGCAGAACTGGTTTCAATCCTGTTTTTGCGCAGGAATTGTAAAGTATGTTTTTGAAGAGTTTACATTATCAAAAATCTAATTTCACCTTTAAATCGCATTTTGAACATTAAGTAGGACATCCATTTGTCTAGCATTTTTTCCAATGGAGATTAGAAATAAAGATTTTAATCCCATCTAGACCTGTTCAGGGAAAGGTCTAACAACATATTTTAGCACCCTGTCCTATGGGTTTATAATGGCACACACAAGGGAGGACCTATGAAAATGTAAATATAGGTGTTTCCTATTTAGCACACTCACTTTTCCCTACCATGTGTCACTGCAGTGCATATAAACTGCAGCCCAGCCAGAGCACAGTGGTACTCCTGGTAGGGGTTGTGTACATATACACTGCAGCCAAAATATAACATTAACTTTTATACAAAGGTTGGATTTTGTGGCATCTACAGTGGTCTTACTGGAGTTAAATAGACCAACTGGATGAAACCAAATGTATTCACTACCCTTTTACGATCAGAGCACACACAGTGTTGGCCTGAATAGCAGTGTGACAGACCACAGAGTCCTAATACCAAAAAATAGGCTCCAGAAAAATGCAAACAACTTGTGGTGAAGAGATTGGCTGAAATACACCTGCCTTTGAGTGGAATGGGAAATGCAATAAAAGGTTATTGCACTATTCAAAATGATGTATCTTTTCAAAACCCTTTTTTAAATAGATGCAAATACTTGTGTTAGATTGTTGTGGGAAAAGCTACTAATCGGGAGAGGTGACATGGCTTTGCCTAGTTCAGCAAATTAACACCGAACTTGAGGCTCAAATAAACGAACTTGAACTCGAACTTGAGGCTCAAACAAACGTTTACAAGGTGCAGGTCGAGAGTTGAGGTGATACCAGGAGTGTACTTTTGCTAATTCTGTTCCATCTATGTCAATGTTGAATTGAAATGAGGACATGTATATTATACCTGGGTTCTAAATTGTCTTATAAATATACCCCCATATCCAGCATCATTGTAAATTGTTTTACACCTTCTAAATCGGTATAATACCAAAGTAATACTGAAAACTCTTGATCACTCGCGCTAAGCGCGATGACATCCTCCCAATATGGCCGCCACAAGCAAGCGCTCTAGTGTACAGACACTTCAGTGCAACCCGGAAGCTCGCGCCTTCAAAACACACCGGGAGCCCGTTTTTCTTTAGTATGCGGTCGGGTGAGGAAGCATCAGGTATTACCGAGCGGGTCTGCCGATAGGAAGTAAGTACACAACGAGGCAATGTTGCAGGGATACCAGCAATTCTAAAAGGCAACATAGTAAGGGAGCCCGTCTAACTCTAACCTTGAAACTCCTTTTTCAGCAATGTTTCCACGAGGCGTTCCTGCCCTTGCCTAAGACCATGGGGTGTTAAAAAACACTCGTTTATGTAAATATAACCATCAGCCATGCTATTATTTTGTGTGTATGTGTTGTGTGTCTTGTCAGTAGTCACATTAAGTCTGTTTGTCTTGTGTGTAAAATCACTAAACCACTTGATTCACAGTGCTTTATTTTTCTACACCGGTTTGAAAACCAGCACGCACCAGTATGGTGCCCAGGGCACACTCACGCCCTAGAGGAAGTGAGATGCATGTGAGTTGTTCCCCCCTTTTTCGGGAGGGGGTGTCTACCATTAAACAACTGTTCTTCTCTTTTACAGCATTACGAGTACAATACCAACCGTATGTACAACTACACGCATGTTTTTTTATCAACAGCGTTTATTATTAATATAAATAATTAGTATTTATTATTATACTTTTTCAATTGAAAACAGGAGTGGCAATACAGGGCTGGACCCTGTATGGTCCTGAGGAAAAGCTTGGGGGAGCTTGAAACATGTCGACCTTAACACTGATCTAGCTCAGTAAAAGTTAGAACACAGTGTTACCCCTTTTTAATTTTTATACCACACTAGGAGCAAAATAAATTGTTGAGGCCTACTAGCACGGTATTTTTAATTTCACACCCACTCCACCATCACCACACTAGCACCACACATAGTCATCTCACAAAACCAGTGCTCCAGCGTAGTCGCCTTGTCGCAGCACGCCCCTTTTCGTAGAGAACTGGGATGGCCCCAATGATGAAGCATGTCACCGTGGGGCAACCCCGGTGAGTGAGGGGACTCTAGAAAGAAATTTTTCTTTCTTACATTTTTGGTACACACTGACTTAGTAAGCAGTAACCACACAACACCCACCAGGTCTCCGGACCCTTCACATAGGGTTCCTGTATTGCAAATACTGACTGGAGGCCGACCTGGTTGGGTTTAACCTCCTTCTCCCTCTATTTTTTGTTTATGCATCAAGCAGCCACGGGCTGCGGGAGTCTTTTCTTAAAGATAAGGTCAACTGAAAGGTACACACCTGGTTGATCAAGTGACTAGACATCACACACACAGTAATTCTCACTATAAAGAAACCATGGCACAGAACACAGGATTATCATTCTCGGAAGATGAAGTTGATAGAGCTATTGCCTCCATGCTACCACATGCAGGGGCACCCACAGGAGAAAACAGTGATGCAAGCCAATGTTGGGACGAACTGACCGAATTAAAAAGAACTCAGATAAAAACACTGATCCATGGTGTCATGATGGCGGAATATTTACAAGCCAACGCAGCACCAAGAGGCCTTATAGTCAGGAATGAACCTTTCATTTTCCAGCATGATAAACAATTTAAACTAGATTGGTCACAAATATCCTGGCACTGTACCAGAGACTGGCTGGTCCTAATTATAAAAACCGCAACCAGATTAGTAGACTCCCTGAAGGAAGAGATCCATTCCATGGAGATCCGCCTCAAGTCTTTCCAGACTCCAGCTGAACTCACAAAAAGACTAAATGAACTCAATAAAACCATGTCTGAATTTGAAATCAGCCTAAAGGATTCGAAATACATAAAACTGTCTAAAGACAAGAAATCTTTTGCTCATGATAAAGTATATCCCTATATCAGGGACGATTACAGAACCAGCAACAGAAACCCTGGATACAACACCGACAGTGATGGCTCTGACACAGGATCAAGTAGCTCTGGGGGATCAAGCAATTATAACACCACCCCCAACAGAAGACCCAGAAGAGGAAGAGGCAACACAAGAGGGTATAGAGGCAACCAAGCACCAATGTGGCCAATGTACCAGGACCCATATAATAATTTTTGCCCTCCTCCCCCGCCTTTTTTCTATGGCCCACCAATGTACAATCAACCCAACTATCAGAATTGGGGAAATGACCAAGGCAACCAAGGCAACCAAAGGAAACCTTTTTTAGGGAGAGGCCGTCAGACGCAGAGAGCAAAAAACAAACCCAGCCAGGGAGTACAATGGGCAGAACCAGTGGTGACAACAACACGTCATACACGGAGCAAAGGCCCCCCGGAAGCAACCACGAGCACCAACCCGATTTAGTGGTAAATCTATCATCACTAAGCCTCACAGCCACACAGAACCAAGTGCTGAATAAGGGTTTAGGATTTGTTCCCACCCCTACCACAGATAAGTTCAAACTGTGTGTTGAACTAAAGGAGTTCCTGAGAAAAGTCAAATTGCAGGTATTCTTCCAAGACAAAGATCCTACAGAACGATCAAAGAGTGACACAGGACTGCATAAAAAATCGAATTTTGTCCCTCCAGCACACAGCCTACCGGTGGAAGTATTAACTTTTGAAAAAGCGATCATGAGAGAGGCACAGGAGTTAGACCCACGCGCAATCAAAGTATTTCATAATACTAGCAAAGCTGAACAATCAGCATTGCAAGAACTGTCAAAGAACAACCTCATTACCATCAAGCCAGCCGACAAAGGCGGTGCAATTGTACTACAGAACACCACGGATTACAGAAATGAGTGCCTCCGCCTACTAGGAGACACACGGAACTATGCCATACTGGATGAAGACCCTACAGAACGATTGAGAATCTCAATTGCATATCTAACAGAGGAATGTCAAGCCAACGATTGGCTAAGTAAGAAAGAAATTGAGTTCCTAACAAATAAGAAGCCAACAGTACCATACTTTTACACCATCCCCAAAATCCACAAGAGACTAGACAATCCACCAGGGAGGCCTATAGTCTCGGGGATAGGTTCAATCTTAGAGCCTCTCTCACAATTCGCGGATGCTTTCCTCAGACCCTTAGTGCAAAAAACGGATACCTATCTGAGGGACACTAAGGACGTACTGTGCCTCTTACAAAATCTAACTTTTGACGCGACATCCAGTCTTCTGATAAGTCTGGATGTCGAAAGTCTATATACCAGCTTACCACTCAGAGAGACATTACAGATTCTGGAGGAAGTACTTTACGAGAGCGAGTGGGAATTCCACACCCCCCGCCATGTAGTACTGGAATGCTGCCAATTAGCACTGTGTGAGAACTTCTTCCGTTTCGAATCAACCCTATACAAACAACAACACGGGACCAGTATGGGCAGTACATTTGCGCCGAGCATAGCCGGACTGTACGTCCATCAACTGGAGAAAAACAAAATACTGAATGAGAGAAATCCCCACAGACACCGAATCCTGCATTGGAAACGCTATATCGACGATATTCTGTTGATATGGGAAGGCACGGAAGAAGACGCACGGACTTTTCTGACTTGGCTCAACACACAGGACCCATTCCTGAAGTTCACTTGCTCAATGAGCAAGACTGATCTAGTTTTTTTGGATCTAAACATTCATGCTGAGTCAGGCAGATTGATGACAACAACCCACTTCAAAGAGACAGCACGTAATTGCCTCTTAACCTTTGATAGTTTCCATCCTCGTCATCTCAAACAAAACCTCCCGTTTGGGCAATTCCTCCTTTTACGCAGGAATTGCAGTAAAAAATCTGACTACCTAACCCAAGCGGAGGACTTGAGCAACAAGCTGAGAAACAGAAAATACCCTAATAAATTGATCAAAGAGGCTAAGAAGCGGGCGGCCAACAACAATAGGGAAGCCCTATTAGAACCCAAGGAAAGAACACAACCTGAGAACAAAAAACCCATCTGTATCACTACATTCAATCAAGTTTCTGACAGTGTGTCCAAAATAATCAAAAAACATTGGCCAATACTCAATAGCGGCGGCCTGAACATACCAACCCCAATGTTCAGCCATAGGCGGGGTAAAAACTTGAAAGATTATTTGGTACATACCCGTCCTACATCGATAACCCAGACAGTAAGATCCCAACCATTACCTAATGGTCATTTCCCATGCAACAATTGTAGTGTCTGTCATTTGACTTCCCCAACCAAAACTATAACCTTCAACAACACTACGAAATGGGAGCTTAAGGGATTTTCCAATTGCAATACCAGTGGAGTGGTGTATTTGATAACTTGCACATGCAATTTACACTATGTGGGTATGACCACGAGAAAGGTCAGTACCCGCATAGTAGAACACAGAAGTAACATCAGGTGCAAAAGAGCCACAACAAGAATGACCACCCACTTCATTGAACAGAACCATACACCTAACGACTTGACCTGGGTGGTCATAGAGGCAGTCAAAAACAAAGACAACCTGGAACGAATCCTCCATGAGAAAGAGCAAAGATGGGTGTTCCGTCTGCATACAGACACCCTTGGGCTTAATGATGAAATCCCGTGGGGGGCTTTTCGCCCTTAGGCCAGCTGCTAATACGAAATGAACTGTAAAACTGAAACCAATCCAACACTCCGATATAGTGTCCCACGAACCATAAATAAGACCTTCTACATTTACTAACCACTGCCATGGGCAATATAGCCTGTCAGCCCAATGTCCCTAATCCGTTTTCTAAATTTATGTTAATCTTATTTTGCAAAAAACAACAGTTTTCCGAGTCCTAATACCTGGGTTCTAAATTGTCTTATAAATATACCCCCATATCCAGCATCATTGTAAATTGCTTTACACCTTCTAAATCGGTATAATACCAAAGTAATACTGAAAACTCTTAATCACTCGCGCTAAGCGCGATGACATCCTCCCAATATGGCCGCCACAAGCAAGCGCTCTAGTGTACAGACACTTCAGTGCAACCCGGAAGCTCGCGCCTTCAAAACACACCGGGAGCCCGTTTTTCTTTAGTATGCGGTCGGGTGAGGAAGCATCAGGTATTACCGAGCGGGTCTGCCGATAGGAAGTAAGTACACAACGAGGCAATGTTGCAGGGATACCAGCAATTCTAAAAGGCAACATAGTAAGGGAGCCCGTCTAACTCTAACCTTGAAACTCCTTTTTCAGCAATGTTTCCACGAGGCGTTCCTGCCCTTGCCTAAGACCATGGGGTGTTAAAAAACACTCGTTTATGTAAATATAACCATCAGCCATGCTATTATTTTGTGTGTATGTGTTGTGTGTCTTGTCAGTAGTCACATTAAGTCTGTTTGTCTTGTGTGTAAAATCACTAAACCACTTGATTCACAGTGCTTTATTTTTCTACACCGGTTTGAAAACCAGCACGCACCAGTATGGTGCCCAGGGCACACTCACGCCCTAGAGGAAGTGAGATGCATGTGAGTTGTTCCCCCCTTTTTCGGGAGGGGGTGTCTACCATTAAACAACTGTTCTTCTCTTTTACAGCATTACGAGTACAATACCAACCGTATGTACAACTACACGCATGTTTTTTTATCAACAGCGTTTATTATTAATATAAATAATTAGTATTTATTATTATACTTTTTCAATTGAAAACAGGAGTGGCAATACAGGGCTGGACCCTGTATGGTCCTGAGGAAAAGCTTGGGGGAGCTTGAAACATGTCGACCTTAACACTGATCTAGCTCAGTAAAAGTTAGAACACAGTGTTACCCCTTTTTAATTTTTATACCACACTAGGAGCAAAATAAATTGTTGAGGCCTACTAGCACGGTATTTTTAATTTCACACCCACTCCACCATCACCACACTAGCACCACACATAGTCATCTCACAAAACCAGTGCTCCAGCGTAGTCGCCTTGTCGCAGCACGCCCCTTTTCGTAGAGAACTGGGATGGCCCCAATGATGAAGCATGTCACCGTGGGGCAACCCCGGTGAGTGAGGGGACTCTAGAAAGAAATTTTTCTTTCTTACATTTTTGGTACACACTGACTTAGTAAGCAGTAACCACACAACACCCACCAGGTCTCCGGACCCTTCACATAGGGTTCCTGTATTGCAAATACTGACTGGAGGCCGACCTGGTTGGGTTTAACCTCCTTCTCCCTCTATTTTTTGTTTATTATACAAAAGTGACATCTGATAAAACACTGTAAAATGTTCAGATAACTTGAGAGAAGTGGCAGGTCTTATGTGCCTTTTGAAAACATAGATGGTCAGTGATAGTTCTGATGTACTGGTGTTAGTAACAACTTATCAGACAGAGCTGTTGGTGTTGTCACCCTATTTCAAATCTTCAACAGAGATAAAGTGCCCAACTGTAAAGGGCATAGGGACTGTAACACCACACAAAGTGCTGAAGCAACAAACTTGACCAGCAGTTCCCAAACTATGGTCCAACGCCCAGGGGACCCACAGGCAGCAGTTTTAAAAGCACTGCAAAGTTCCTTGTACAACCAGCAATTTTCGGGCAACAATAAAAGCGTCAAGATAACACCAGTGATTAATGTACCTGCTGGAGAGAGATAGGAGTTTTGTCTAGTGGCAGTTTTGACTCATCTAAGGTAGCACAGGTGGTTAATATGCCTGCTGCAAAGATTGTGTACCGAACATTTTAAAGAAAAGTATTTTATGTGCAGAGCTCTGTGGGTATTGCTTTTGTCACAGAGATTATTTTGTTACTGTGCAGTTCATAAGTTACAATCATAATTTAGCACAATGAGCTATGAACTGCCAATAAAGAACTGCATACAAACTGCATGGTACAAGTTAGTAAGTTATGTTTTTTCCCAGTCTTTCAATATGATGCTGCTAGAAAAGGTTTGTTTGGGTAGAAATACATTCTTAATATTAAAAACAACTCTATTTACTGGGTTATTTTCTGAATCCTGAATGTGTGCTTCTCAAGACCAAGAACTCTTAAAACATGACTACCAGTATGGATGAGATGTGAATCCTACACCTTATAGTCTCTTTGCCTTATGTAACATTTTCTATACACTGATTTACACATGTATGATTCACTGTCTCTGTATGTGTGTGTGATCTAAAGTGATCTGACACGCTGCACCTGTATAAAAGATGCTATAAAACAAACGAAATGCATCTGAGAGAAGGGCTATGGAGAGATGAGAGGCACTGTTGGAAAGTGAAAGTGGGGAATCATTGAAGAGGCCCGACAAAGACTGTCATATCCTGGTGCACAGTAAGGTCATCATTTGCTATGCTTTAAAACCTAATACAATTGCTTCTATAATGACAAATGTATTGTAGAATGTGCCATTTCTTCTCAAATTTTCTTGGAGGAAGAACCACAAAGCCCCCTTTTGCATATTTTGTCAATATAAAAGAATGACATCTTTAGCCATTCAAGTATTTGTTGTGCGTGTACTTGTTTGTGCATTTTTTGTGAATTATTGTTTTAATGTTTGAAATTTAAATCGTACAAATAGCTTTCGATAGTGGTATCAAACTCTGGCGTTGTTACATAGACAACGTGAATATGATTTGGGAAGACACCCTGGAGGCACTTAAAGAGTTCCTATCCTCGATAAACACAAGAGATGAATGTCTTAAATTTACATATACAGCGGACAAGAAACAACTGGTCTTCCTGGATATCACAATCTTCACAGGAAGTGCTACTCTACAATCCAAAACGTATTACAAACCAACAGCAAGCAATAGTTTACTATCACACAGTAGCTTTCACCCTCGCCCCCTGAGAGATAATCTACCCTACAGCCAGTTCTTAAGGTGGAGAAGTGTGGCTCAATGGTTAGAGCGGCAGACCCTGATACAGAGGTCTAGCCCGGGACCAGGGTTCAATTCCCGCCTCGGCAGGTCTTGGGCTCAACTTCCTCGGACCTGATAATTCTCGCCTCGTGCCTATTCTAATCATGGGTCCCACTCTGCAACTCTGGGCAATAGCTTGCTTAATCTCCACAACGGCCCCAACAACGCTAGGATGCCTGGCTTCACCTTGGGGGTGCCCAGGAGTGGGAACTTCACAGGGAAAGGCCAGGAAGGGATCCTCAGCGGTATTCGTACAAGCGCCGAGATGCCTCATGGGTGATTCGTGCGCTATACAAGTACCACTACATTTACATTTACAAGTTTGATACGTAACTGCAACAATTTGGAAGATTACAAAAAACAGGCGAAGAATTTGGAAAACAAACTTGTCAAAAGAGACTATACAATCAGAACAATAAAGAAATGGCAAAAAAGAGCTCGCAATCAGCCTAGAGAGAACCTGTTGCAAACGACGCAACGCGATGAACCTGAAGACCTAATGACCTGTGTAACAACGTACAACACATTGTCAAACGCAGTGAAAAAGATCATTAACAAGAACTGGAGGATCCTTACCTCAAACACTCTAAAATGGCCAAGACCTAGGTTTGCCAACAAGAGGACCAGGAACATAAAAGACATCTTAGTGCACACTAGACCAAGCACAACGACCAAGATAGATACCATAACATCAACATGGAATCTAGACCCTATAAAGGGACACTACCCCTGTGGCTCCTGCTATGTGTGCAAACTAGCTAAAGTGACAAAGAACCTGCAACTTCTCCCAAACCTCAAATGGGAGTTACGTAATCACACGAACTGCAGCACAACCCATGATTTTCTGCCTCTGCAGACATAAATACATAGGAATGACTTGCCGGAAGGTCAAGCAGCGCATTATTGAACACAGGAGCAACATCATGTATAAGAAGGCAACCACAAAAATGAGCAGACATTACATTGAGACCAACCATCGTCCAGAAGACATCAATTGGATGGTACTGGAAACCCTACTAATTAAGAACAACAATGCTGAGCGAGTTCTGTACGAAAAAGAGCAATGTTGGGTCCATCGCCTGAAGACTGATAAAGAAAGGCTGAACGACACTATCCCCTGCCATTCACTAGCTTAGACACATGACACCAACCCTGTCCCAATATTTGTGTTTAGAAACAGGCTGTCCAGGAATTTTAAAACCAAAACCTCCTTAAAGTCTCCCCCCAAAAACACACATTGACAGATACCACTTAGCCCCATTTTACCAAAAACTGAACCTTTTTCCAGATAAACACTACCATTATTATTCTAACCATTCATTGGAGTAACTATAGCAATACCTACACCACTTCCTTAAAAGTACAGACAACAGTGACCAAACACACGTAACATCTTCACAACTTTCCTCACTAAGCCTCATCATAGTTTACTTTCTTTCTTTTTTACTACACGGGCCGGGATGCCAACCAATTCTGTCAACCACCACCGGGCCTAGCCCTTTTTCCATTTTCATGAATCCAGATGATGTAAAAAGCAACCCACTATGGGCCCGCATCATCCGGGAATCCATTGTCAGAGCCAGCACAAGTTGAGTGTCTACGAAGTACCGGTAAGCCTCGCAGAGGAACACTCTTCGAGCTAAACAACTGTGAGTAGCCGATCACTAATCTGTCCTCCCCTTCTTTCCCAAGCAGCAATAGTTACTACAGGCTCGCTGGTATCCCGGAGGAGCAGATTCCCACGAGATCTAAGGTAACAAATACCTTTTATATATTTCATGTTGATGGGGGCATTATTTGTTTGTTTATTCATAAAAATTGCACAGTGACTTGCATATCGCAAAGATTCTTGCATATGTTACAACACACGATTTTGCCGCCATAGATTAACCAAGGCTTTCGCGGCGGTAAATACAACCTGACACGACCGCCATTGCATTTAAAAGCCACACGAATTGAAAAAAAAAGTTGCCCTTCGTACCACCGCACTTGAGGCCTTTTATTACCAATATGCAACCTCTTGTTCGGCAGCAACATGTGGCATACATTATGATTGCTCGCTCCCATTTGGAGCCATATGTTTCCATATGTTTATACCAGTTCCTTTAAATATTGATTATTTCCCCTACAGTGAAGAACCTCGCAGCATCACCATTGCCTAGAAGTAGAACTTTTAAGACTAGCGTAGCTATGTTATAACTGTGTCCTACACTGAGTGCCCAACATCACACCACTACCATTACCACTGCCCAAAAGTACGAATGCTTATGAATATCGCTTTTTTGACATAAGTGTGTCATATAACTTGGCACATTACCAGTCATTTCACATGAGACGCCTTTTTGCTGCCACTATTCCCATATGTACTCTTCTCTAGCACAATGCCAAAAACGTATGCGTTAATATACGCTCCTTTTCGCAACCTGATCCCAACTTGGAGACACAGGGACCGCAAATACATATGACCGTCACAGCAGACTACTGCTTTAAACATGTTACAATCAGTGACTATTTAGTAACCGTGATACAAATGAGTGACATCACCTACATGTTTTTTAACCCTTTTCCTTCCAGGTACAGATACCACAGATCTGACCTTTTACAACAAGGGTGGTGAGTATACACCTCCCTTTTACACTAAGAGCCACAAATGAGTTCTTAATAAATCGGTCCTGACGAAAGCCTCTAAAGGTCCCACAAGGCTGAAACATGTTGACCACCATCACCAGTGTGATAGACCAGTAACTGGGTCTATACACGCACAATATTGTTTTTAGCTTCCCACATCACAGATCTCAGGAATAAAACTATAGGAGATTGGATGTAGGGAATTTTATTTCACACCTTTGAGCACTAGAATGTCCTTGTTTTTTATTCCTAGCCACTACTGTCAACCCAGTTAGTCTACCGCCATGCGGAGGTCAGCATACTGACAAAGGAAAAGACCCGATGATCATGCTGTTACGGTACACTAAGGTGGAGAATCAACATATACCGCCTATCGCCTGTGTCCGTAGATGAGGGTTTTTTACAACAATGGTACCCCACATTAACTAAGACCCTGGTGACACAGGACAGGTGGTCCATTCTCCCCCATTTTTAATTTTTGTACTAACCACTGGAAGCCGAATGGATCACAGCTTCTCATTCCCTCGCCATTGATGTTTTGGGAATAAATATGTGGCACCACTTTTTCCCATATTCTGATCAAGCATCAACTTAAACTTTAATAAAACCTGCCCGGACAAAGCCTATTTGTTCTAATTTCTCTTGCCTTTTTCTTAATAATATTCAATGTGCAATAACTTTAAGGAGAAGCATCTAAAAACAATTCTCCCATACAAAATAAACACAATGAACTTGCGAATGCAGGATGAAATTAAGGCAAACAAGGATTCATCATTTAAAAACAAATATTCTGAAATATTACATAGCACTCTAAAATGCATCAAAGCAATGAGATCATACAAATATAAATGGATACAGAGCAAGCCAGGTTTCCTTGAACAAAGCAGGAAGGTACTAGCAGCAAGAAAAGATTCATTAGTTAGCAACAGTCAAAAAAGCATTCAGGAAATAGGCTGTACACAATTCAAACTGAATAAGCATAGGTAGAGCCAATAGGGCTCGCTTTAAGGTGCAAACAAAAGCATGCAGAAATAGGGCATGCATACGGTAATACAATAAACAGCACACATTCTTGAAGCACAGAAAGGAATCCAACCTGAGAGATACAATGTAATTCAATAATTCATTATACCAAAGGTGCTGTCATCAACTCAGACATGAAAGAGACATGATGTGCATTATAGGCTAAGCCAAAGAGGTGTTCAAGATGTCTCTGAATCTGCCACTTCCTTAAATCTTTCTGACCCTGTGAGAACATTAATAGAAACATGTTGAATTATACACCGAACACTGCACTACTGTTTGTCAGTTCATGCCCATCAGGAAGGATACAGATCTTTTTGGAGTTGGGAAATGGGTGGACTTCAGACTTGTGCAAACCTTGCATATACCACAGTATCCTTACACCATTACTAGATGCCGCACTTATAACAGATGCAAGTGTCTGAGAATTCATTCACAGAGGTGGGACAACAATGTCCCTTCAGTTAGGTACAAGCTCTTGAAAAATCCTTCACAACGGCGGGTACTACAAGTTTTTAGTGGATTTCCCCCTTAGGTCAGTACGAGCATTTGCAGGTTCTTTCACAAAAGTGCAGTACTGCAAGCCTTTACTAGATGTCCCCCTTGATTCATGGGCAAGTCCATGAATAATCTTTCACAAAGGTGCAGTAACTTATCAAACACAAGTCATTGATGTAACAGACAACAGTACCTTAGGTAAAAAAGTCCTCCTCCTCCTGACCTGGGTTTTATAGAAAATATATATCGAAAGAGATATGTAGACATATATAGAAATGCATATAATATAATATATTATAATGTAATATAATATAATATAATATAGACATATAGATATAAACACACATATGTATGTGCTTAAACTTAAAACATTTATGCTAAATGTCTGATGTAAGAGAAGAAACAGGGAACAAAGCACTCAAATTGTATTATTGTTTACAATTAATTATGGACTGGAATTTAAAAAACATTACATTCAAATGTACTTTTCCAAGTTGAACCATTATTAAAATTATTAAAAACATTATTTATAACCATGTTTTTCTTAAATTAAATAAAAATATTACTAAGACTCGGTATTTAATTTGAAAGTATTGTTCAAAAAGCAAATGCTGGATAGGAGGAGGAGAACATGGCGGCCAGTGGCTAGCAGGTCGCAGAGGCTCCAGCGGTACAGGACAGATTTTGGAATGCTAAAGATACGCTAATGGTCTGTTGATTGTGCAGTAGAGGTCAGCAGGTAAAGCTGAAGGGGGGTCTGGAAATAAGAATGCTACTAACTGAGGAGAAAGGACCCAACAGCCAGGAGAACGCCGTACTATCAGGGACTCTGAAGAAGCTTGAGTGCTTGAGCTTCAGCGCTTGAACGCTGCAACGCGCTACAGCAGCATCCGCAGCGATACCCCCACTGTGAGTTTGTTTTTCTTCCAGGCTTTTACAAATTCATGTTCTTTGGGGTTTAGCCCCAGGAGAGGCACTGGCGGTGACGGGGTTGGGTTCCCCTGGTGCAGCAACAGCAACAAATGAATGGGGCAGAGAAGAAAGGGAGGAGATTCTTTCAACACAGGAGGAGGGGGTCACACAGTGGTCACGGGCAGCCCTTGAGGTTCGACGTGGTTGCAGAGCGTCAGCCAGACTCTCCCATAGTGGCAAAGGCAGGGGCTGTTCAGGGCTCACTTTCCCAGAATCCATCAGGATCAACCAAGACTCGTAAGGAGCAAGCACAATCGAGTTTCTGAAAGGATCAGTTTCTGGCCCGAACAGCCAAGTAAAATGTGCCAATTTTCACCGGGAAGGGAGAGTGGCTGTAGAGGGAAAACCCTCAGTGAGGCACAGGCAAAAGAGCATAGCTGATACAATAGAAGAGAGCCCAGCACTTAGATATGCCCTAAGAAGCACAAATAAAAAACCTGATATAAAAACTGCCAACATATTTAATGCTCCTGACAAGACACCTAAGGATTCAACCTAGGGTAATACCTATACCCTCCTTAAAAGATTATTTCAGAGTAGTACCCAGCGCTCTCATATTGAAACCAATGAACTGTGTTCCGGACACTTCAGGAAGCCATTTAGAAGGGTCTTTCAGCTCCCCAGAGGGAGTTTTAAGCCTGAACAAGTTTCAAGTATTGGAGGGGCAGCTAGAAGGATCCGAAGCAGAAGGTTTTACGATGTCTGATGTAAGAGAAGAAACAGGGAACAAAGCACTCAACGTGGACATTGCGCCCACAGGCGGGAAGGAATCAAAGGCAAAACAAACGTGGTGAAGGAAATGGGGAATACCTTTTCTCTTACTGGGAATTTAGGGGATGTTCTAATGCATCAACCCGTTCTGCAACTTTTACAATCTTTAAATGAGGAGATGAAGAATGGATTTCTGGTCTCGGGGAAAAATCAAGGCGAAATCAAAATCTTTTGTGAGAAACTGGAAGACAAGCATGATTCCCTGGCAGTTAGGGCCTCAGCTTTGGAGTCCACAGTGGCAGATCAGACAGTCCACACCACGGGAAATTCAAAAGAACTTGCTAAAATAAAAGAACGTGTACTGGGACTCCAGGAGAAGATAGAATCCCTTGAGAACTCTCAGAGCAAAAATAATCTACGCCTGCTCAAAGCTCCGGAAGGAGCGGAGTGGAACAACATCAAAGAGTTTGCGGCTAAGTTGATCAAAGAATCGACTCTAATTGACTCCTCAGAGCAAGATCTTATGTCTGATATTCAGAGAGTCCATAGAGATCCATTTAGACTAAACCCAAACAAAACTAGGCCCAGGAAAATTTTGGTACACATCTTAACTTATAGCCTGAAGGAGGAAATACTAAATAGAGCATTAAAGAAGAGCATACTAAATGCAGAAGGGATAACGTTCCAGATAAGGTCAGATGGTTCATTAATAACCGCCTCCATACAGTGAGAGTTAGGGCAGTTATTAGACCCCTTTAGACAGAAAAGTGCAACAGTCCAGCTAAAATTCCCAGCAACTAAGTAGTGTTCAATAATAAAATGCGGGTTTTTGAGCGGGTGGAAGAAGCAGAATCCTTCTTACAATCAATATCTGGGGCGGCCGGCGAGTCAGCAGTCTGTTAGCACTTCAGGCCTCTCTGGAATTCTTCTTCCTTTAGTATATATATATTTTTTTTTACACAACTTGTACCTAAAATAACAGACATAGATTTAACCACCGTCCCGAGAACTGGGGAGGGATGCCTCAAGGCCAGAGTAGGGCCACAAGAGGAAGGTCGGGGTTCTCCAGGGTAGCACTAAGGTGGGGGAGAGAAGGGGAGGGGGCTGGTCACGGGGTGGGGGGCATACGGAAAAAAACAAAAAAATAAGTCTGAAGCGCCAAAATAGGTTGTTGAAGACACACACTACCCATATCTTGAGAAATAGCACAAGCTATGACTGATCAGGCATTATACCTAAAGGTTCTGTCATGGTACCTGAACGGACCGAGGGTAAAATATAGAATGGAGAGAATTCTACAGTACTTAAAAGATACCCCTGAACAAATTCTCATTCTCCAGGAGACACATCTTACAGAAAAAGAGAAGAGGGATATGTGCAACACCAAAAAATGGATCCAGGAAGTAATATGTGCCACACAGCACCTGACTACAAAGGGAGTGGCTATTCTCATTAAAAACAACTCAGCTCTAGCAGTGGAAGGGTTTAAAGCAGACAAGTTGGGCAGATGGGTCATAGCCAAGATCAGGTTTCATATGTATAAATTTACAGTTGCAAGCTATTATGGACCCAATCTGGAAGATCCAGCTCCGCTGCAGGAGTTGCTGGCAGAGTTATTCATTTTTCAAGATCCATTCATTCTGGCCAGAGATTTTAATCTGGTGTTAGACCCCTTGATGGACAGAATGTATAAGAATAGATCAGCACAGAACTGTAAAATGAGATCTTCTTTAATAAGCGCAATGAAGCAAATGGGATGGATAGATGTATTGAGAAGCAGAATGGGAAGCAAAAGGGGGTACACTTTTCACAATAAAAAATATGGCCATATGTCTACATTAGACTTCTTCTTAATCAGTGTGGAGCTGCAAAGCTGGGTGACAGACTCGAAACATATAGGAGATCACTTATCGGACCACTCGGCAGTATCGCTTGCCTTGAAACTCCCAACAAAGCAGGGTACTAAAAGATGGACCCTGGATTGAACCATCCTATTAGAGGAAGAAGTCGTGCAAAAGTTGGCAGCAGAAACAGAGAACTTCTTCTTGACTAATTTAGAGACCACTTCAATAGAAATGGTATGGGACGGGTACAAAACCTTCTTGAGAGGCCAGATAACATCTATACAAATTGCTAGGCAAAGGAAATATAGGGTTTAGAAAGATGGAATAGAGGCAAAAATTCAGAACCTAGAGCAAGAACTCTCTGCCCAGAGGTACACAGCCCAGGGGGACATTGAAGGGAATTTGTCATTATGCAAGTTAGAACTGTCAGGGGTGCTAGACAACAGGTTGAGGAAAAGGTGGGAGGCTAGTAAGCGGGCCCACTTTGAATGCGGCACATCCAGCGGTAAGCTCCTAGCTTGGAAAACCAAGCAGGATTTGAGCAAAAACAATATAAAAGAAGTATCATGTGAGAGCGCTGGAAATCTACTGGAGAACCCTAAAAATATTGAAAGAAGCCTTTCACAAGCACTTCAAACAGGTTTACAGGGAAGATCCAACCCCACAAGATAGCTTGAGCCATTCATGGCTTGATCAATACTCTCTGAATAAAATTGATGAGGGGAAGTCTATCAATCTCAACAAAACGATCAGCTCCAGTGAGATTATTAAGGCAATTGAGCCTGGGAAAAAGGGCAAGGCGCCCGGACCAGATGGATTGCCAGTCGAGTTGTATAGAGTTCTAGCGGAAGTCCTCATCCCTGTGATGCATAAGCTTTTTGCCCATATTTTTGAGAACAGAGGGAAGGCGCCCCCCTCATGGAATGAAGCAACGGTGGTCCTGATTTTAAAACAATCTAAGTCACCAAGCCAATGTGACTCATACAGGCCAATCTCTCTGCTTAATCTTGACTAGAAGATCTTTGCCAAGATTTTAGCAGAGAGACTAAATGGTGGCATAGGAGAGTTATTGCAAAAAGACCAAAAAGGCTTTGTTAAAGGCAGGAGCATTCAGGATTTCACACACAATCTGGTCGGTGCTATACATATAGCGACACTGCACAAATTGCTGCTGGCCATCATCACGCTAGATACCACAAAGGCGTTTGACCGGGTGAACTGGGTATATTTAGCTCAGGTATTAGACAGATGCAATCTGGGTGAACATTTTTGTAGAACAATTTTATCAATCATCAAAAACCCACAGCCAGAATCTTAGTAAATGGTAACCTTTCGGCGGCTGTAATAATTAAAAGAGGGACAAGGCAGGGGTGTCCTCTGTCACCACTGCTTTTTAATCTCTATATTGAGCCACTGGTGGAGAAGATTAGGAAGCAAGTCAGCATAGCTCCCTTTAAGTTTAGAATTGGGAAAATAAAGTATCTCTAAATTCTGACGATATGATGAAATGCACATCTTACGCAGTTGTGGCGATCCCAATAATATACAACAGAGCTTTGCAATTTGGACAGATTTCATGTTATGAGATCAACCACTCAAAAACAGAGTGCATGGCCTGGAATATGAAGATTCAACTACCCATGTTGAGAAAGGAGAAAAGGTATCTAGGCATCAGAATAATGCAAATAATTGATCACATCACCGATAAAAACCTACGCAGAACAGATAAAGAAATTGCTGACTCCCTAAAAAGCTGGGCATTCCTTCCTTTGACATTAATAGGTAGAGTCAACATAGTGAAAATCTTGCTTTTACCAAAACGTACATTCTTATTCCAGAACATCCCATTAGCATTTAAGGAGTAGGCTCTAAGGAAAACACAGGCCAAAATGAATTCCTTCATCTGGGCCTCCAAGGGCAAAAGAATTTCATGGAAAATCTACGAAGGAAGAAAAATAAAGGGGGATTATGTGCACCAGACTCAATTCTCTATGCATGGGCATTCTTAAAAACGGGAAGGGAAGATGCTATTGAACCAGTCATACAACTCAGACATAGGAAAAATGTTTAAAGTAATGCTATGGGACATGAAAGGAGGCGACCAAGCCTTTAAATATAAGTTTGGAGACCCACTATTTTTCAAGAAAGTCCGCTTAAAGTCGCTAAGAGATATAGCGACTATTTGGTATAAAATCAGAAAGCTCTTGAAAATCAGCTATTATAGCGCCCTGGCTCCTATATGGGAATCCCCAGGATCGCCGGAGTGGACTAAAGACATATTGGCAGCTCCACTGAAATTGGCGGGGCTGGAATGTTGGGCTCAATTAATGCCGGAGGGTTCTCTGCTATCATGGGAAGAGCTGAATAACATTACAGACAGTAAATTATCAAAATTCAAATATCTACAAATAAGTAGCTGGAGCCAGGCAATCGGCACAATGGTGGGTGTCTCAAACGATCTGGGGAGGGCACTACATATGAGAAAGTGGAACAAAAAAGAGATAGCAAACCTATACTGGATGATGATGGACATGGCTGACGGAGGAGAATTCACCTTACCCTTCCAGCTCTGGATAGAATGCTTGCCAGACCACAATCCAGAAGAAATTTTGCAAGTATCTTACGACTTACTACACTCTACAGTATTAGCTGCCAATTTAAAGAGAAATCATCTCTTTTCTCTTCACAGAGTTCAATGGTCCCCTCTTAGGTTGTCTAAATTTTCAAGGGGACCTATCTCCCGCTGCCCGAAATGTCAGCAGGAAAAAGCAGACAACATCCATATGTTTTTAAGATGCCCAATGCAACACACATTTTGGGGTTCGGTTTTTCTAGGTATGAGAGCTATGTTCAGTTTCGACATCCAGGTGAGCATAACTTTAGTATTTTATGGTATCTTCTCGAATTATGAATTGTTACCCAATAGATGTAAGTAAATTGTCTTTTTATTTAATTCTACTTGCTCAAAGAGAAATCTGCAAATGTTGGCTTAAGAATATCTCCCCGACTGTTTTAGACTGGGTAAATGCGATCAAATATGCAATAAAACTGGATAGGGCCACCTGGAGAAGGAAAAAAGATTTTTGGTTGCCATGTATGGGCTGGCTTGGCAAGCTGTGACAACAGAGACCTATTTGTCCAATGATTATGACTTTGCACAGATGTGCGTATCTCTCGGATCAGTTTTAAGGACCATCCAGTTAGAAAAACTCAACTGACTATTCAGGAGAGTTTCCGTGTAAAGTGCCTTCATTAAGATCAGATCAGAATCTTCATACTGCTGGCGCCAATCAATCGAATGGAGGGCTGCAGATAGAACAAAGCAGATTCTGGGTATATCTAATGGCGTATGAGGACAAAAAAAAAAAGCAAAATGCAAAAAATGAATTGAAATGTTTAAATTAATGTACACCCCTAATTCCAGGATGCTGTGCAATTCTGAACATTCTCAACCCCTTGACCTACTTCTGTTGTTGAAAATGAGTTGGAACAATAGAAAATACTGTGTTTTGCTCAAAGACAGATCATAGAGAGAGTGCAGCACGTAAATAAACCTATACTTTTTGACTGTCCAATTGTTTGTGCTTCCTTTCCCTGAGCTAACCAATATGCAAGTGCTGGACTCTCACTGTGATAGTTATTATTGCGGGTCACTGCGCACCTCTTGCGCATTCCAGAAGATGCAGATGAAGACACCCTAATTTCTGTTTGTATATTAGTCCCTGATACTTAAAACTGCTTCTGTTTTGTACATTGAACAGATGCGACCCAGCAAAACCAGAAAAATACTGAATCATGAAGCAGTAGCATTCAGTATAATTGACCTGCATAAGAATTCCTACTCATGACCAGTTCAAACAGATAGCTGGAGGCTGAGATCTGGCTAGCAAATACAAAGGTGAAAGGCTTTACTCTCCAGCCTAACAATTTCACAAAGTTCTTGGGCGTATACAGTAACTCCACCCTCAGGCGCAGAGATGAAATTATAGTAAAGCCATAGACTGCCTAGACGCTTCTGACTCTCTTCCTCAAAGTGAACCCCTTCTTCCCGGAAATTGACTTCAAAACAGACATTAAAGTATTACTTCTATCCCACCTCAACAGTGGCAATGCTCTCCTGGTTGACATTTCTGAGTCAAAGCTGACCCCCTTGAAGTGTCCTACCTAATGCTGGCTGCTTCACCAAAGATCTCACAAAATATAATACAATCGCTCCAGCACTTTAAGAAGTGCAGACTCCTTTTTCCCATTGCCTATATGCACCATGTTTCGTAGAACAGTTTTCACATGCATGCGCCTTTGTGGGAATTGATTTGACAGCTATCAATCCTCAATTGGTTCAAAGTATTTCAATTTTGAGTAGATATGAGTGATGTGAATGGGAAAGAAAATGCGGCAAAGACCAAGGGCCATTTTTATCAAGACTCATGCACGCTGCGTTGCGTATTGTTGCGTGAAAAAGAGTTGCACTGTGTTACGCTACTTATCTGCATCATGGATGTGTCAAATGTACTATATGGTGCAACATGACGCAGGACTGAGAGACGGGTCACTCAGTGGAATGATGTTAAATCCCAATGTATTTAGGTTGCGTTATATTTTGCGTGGGAACGCCTACCTTGCATTTATTACTGCCTGATGCAGGATGACTCAGCACAGCACTTGCACCACACAAGTGCCAAAAAAACGATACAAGAAGGTTCCGGCGTAGTTGATAAATCTGACTTAAGGCTTGTGTTGCCCTTGCATCACCCTGCATGACGCAAGGCCAACGCAAGCCCTTGATAATCTGGGCTCAAGTATGAATGACACAGGATCCGCTTAAGTTCAAATTGAAGTTTTCTTTGTAAATACTTGGGGCCTCATTTATGAAAAGTGATGCATCGCTGCGTGAAAACAGCGATGCATCACTTTTCACTGCGCTCTCCCTGCCACATGATTGATGCGTCATATTTAATGTATGACGCATCATGTCGCAAGGAGTTACAGATACGTCAGTATTTCTGACATATCGGTAAGCGCAAAAGTGACGCATTGCTGGAGTGTGTCACAAAAGTGACGCTACTCCAGCAATGTGTCCTTTCACATGGGGCAAGCCCCATGTGAAAGGGCCTGTGTCAGTCTTACGCCTGCTGTGAGTCAGGCGTAAGATTTTGACGCAACGGCGTCCTAGAAGTGACGCAGTGAAATCTCAGAGATTTCACTGCGTCACTTCTACGACCCTTTCTTGCGTCAATATGCCCCCCTTGCATACATTATACCTGGCGCAGGTATGATGTGGCGCAGGGGTTTACAAAGTGACGCATCTAGGTAGATGCGTCACTTTGTAAATATGGCGCAACAAGGCGCATTTTTTACGCCACTGGTGCGTCACAAAAAGTGACGCACCGGCGGCGTAAAAGTGACGCACAGCCTCATAAATGAGGCCCCTTGCATTTATCACTGCCTGATTCAGGCTGACTCAGCACAGCACTTGCACCACACAAGTGCCAAAAAAAGATACAGGAAGGTTCTGGCGTAGTTGATAAATCTGACTTAAGGCTTGTGTTGCCCTTGCATCACCCTGCGTGACGCAAGGCCAAAGCAAGCCCTTGATAAATCCTGGCTCAAGTATGCTGATTAGCCTGAATGACACAGGATCCGCTCAATTTCAAGTTTAAGTTTTCTTTGTAAATATTTGAATTTAAATATGAAAGTGTATTTACAAATACATAAATAGGCAAAAAATAAATAATTCATAAAATCTTATTTTATCGGGTCTTGCCAACATTGTTGTGGGTTGTTTTCTGCAGTTTATTGTGAGCAGTAGAGTTTGAGTTGATGAAACGTGCTCTTTTCGTCAGTTTTTACTGTGAGTGTTAGCGTCTGAGAACTCCCACAGGAGCAGCTTTTTCTCTGCAGGCTTCTGTCTGCCACTTCTATGAAAAGAAGATAAGATGTATATTGTTAGGGAGATAATAGCAGAGTGGGAATGTACACTTCCAAATTTCCTTCCTGATATGTCATTTTCATGATGAGGTTTGCCTGCTGGCGCTAGTCACGCAGTTTGACTAATGACTGTGTGTACTATACATTATAGAAATGACAAGTCAGCGCAGGGCGCTGCTGAAAGAACATCATTTATATAATCTAACGAAAACATGCTTCGGAGTGGTGTGTTTAGCAAAGAGACCTTTTTATAACTATGTTGGCTAGCGTAAAAACGTGTGTGTAGCCTATCTAAAGCGTGCATGCGTTTCAAGAAAATGGAGGATTTTAAATACCACTTCCGAATATTTCAGAGGTCTATTTACTTATTTGTATTTTATTTGTTTTTAAGATTGCACCTACAATTCTAAAGCATACCTGACCCCATAACCTGTGAGTGTACTAATGTCAAATGTAATTATGAGAGGGGATTGTGTGAGCGATGTGCGTGCTGTCAAAAGAAGGAAGTAAGGCATGGAGTCACTGAGGTGGTGGTGCCAGTGATCTGTGTTGCCTTCCGCCGCCATTTTCTTTGCCCTGCCTCATGCCATCAAGAGGGCTTTGTGAACTGAACACTCGTTGGTGACATCTTGACTGGGCTGCAGGCAGCATTAGTTCATTTTCTTGAAGAAGAAGTCATAAAACTCAGCTCCTACAACTTTGGAAGGCAAACCAATTTTTTTTCAAAGTCTTAATTCTTCCTTGCATTAAATTATGGGAGTAAATGACTGCCAAGGCAAAAAAAAACTACTTCAGTTGATGGCCGATATCCCAGGTGGAGCTGCTCTGATTTACAATGTTTAATTCAGAGCACAACGGAAGGCAGCGCAGCCAATGGGATGTGGCGAAGCCGCAAACTAGGCACAGGGATCTGAAAACAGGTTAGATGATGGCGGTTAAGGAATAAGACTTGGTGTGTTCCATTTTAAGAATAAGTTGGAGGTTCCAATTCTGGAGGTCATGATTCAAACACAATACAATCTAAGACCAATATTTATCAAGATTTTGCATCGCCCTTGCACCATGCAATTAGCCGTAAGGACGAAGCAAAACCTAAGTGCAATTCACTAAACCACGAAAGGCCACCTGCGGGACTTTATAGATCTAGAGTAACGTAAGCCAGCGCAAATCGCTGCATTGAGTTACTCTGCTGCAGGGAGGCATGCCATGGGTGGAGCTTGGGTGTTGCAATGCATCCACCCATGAATTCTGACACAAGATTTTACAAACACTGGTAGACATGGGAATGCATCAGAATTTGTATCCCCAACAGAGGCACAAGAAGAAGAAATATTTTCAATTCTCCTCATTGTTTCCTCTTTCTAAGTGGACTGCATTGTGCAGCACCCGTAGAAAGAGGGAACTACCTATGACAATTCCAGCCGCGGTCGGTAGTGGGAGGACCTGCAGGGCGGTGACATGGGGAGGGGGAGGGGCAGGGTGGGGGGTAGTAATGTATGGATTACGGAGCTTTATAGGTAAGTAAACATATAAATATATCAAATGAATTTCATTTTGCGCACTGCATCGCATTTGGGGATGCAGTGCACGCAACAAAATTTGTTTTATTTATTTATATGTTTACTTACCTGTAAAGCTCCGTAATACGTACATTACTACCCTCCACCCTGCCCCTCCCCACGTCACCGCCCTGCAGGTACTCCCACTACTGACCGCGGCTGGACAATTGTTTTTGTGCAGGAAGGCGCTCCTTCCTGCACAAAAACAATTCTGCCTACAACACTTTGGTGCTAGACTGCAGCTTGTGCACCAGAGCAGGAAAAGAGCAGGAATGTGCTGCATAATGTTAAATATGGCGCGTTCCCGCACTCTCCCTTTCACGCAGTGCAGCAAGGTAGCTTGCTTCATTTCGTGAAATACAGATAAATATGGGCCTTACTTGGTGTTTAACTTTCTGACATATTCCTGGATTTGCTTTCACTTTATGTGGACAAAAAAAGTCCACAAAGATGTAATAATTTGCAGGGCACATGTTTACATCCCAGCACGGTCAAGTCAACTTTTTATCATTAGGAGGCTAATAAACACAGTATAATTAAAATGAATGATAGAAGCACCTATCATTTACTTTGAAACAGCAAAAACGTGGTACAAAGCCCTGTATTAACAGGCTTTTGTTATTATCAACCATTAATGTGTTGCTACTTGTGAACATAAGATAAGGATTTAATGCAGTTGTCCCTCTGTTAAGAGGCTATAGAATTCTAAATCAGTGTGAAATTAAATAAACCCTCTCTGTCTCGTTTTCGTCCTCCCTTTCCACGTAAACGTCATAAAGTACATTTTAGGCCTCACCGCATCCTGTTAATATCAGTGAAAGAGGTGGCTTTCCAGTCTCTTTTCGGTGCAAAGCGTTGGAGAATCCATTATTTCATTGAACAAGATGAGCAAACCGCTGATTCCCGAAGCAACTCCCACAAAGTACTAAGAGGCCGTGTTTGTTGTGGGTAAATACGACTCTTCCTTTGATCTGGCTGCCAAATTAAATGATGCAAACGTCACCGTTCATTTTTTATCTTTTTTTGTTAGTTTCGGCTGTCGCTCATTAAGGGAGGAACGTGACTAAGAAATCTTTGTCTCTGATTTTTGGAACACGTCTTCTTCCGCAATAATACAAATTTTGAGCATGGTGAAATGTATGTAACTGTAAAGCTGTTGGATATTATTGCAACCTCAAAATGGGAAATTGTTCACTTGATCTTTCACTCCAGTCCTATTGCGACCCCCCGAGTGTCCTGAATGGATACCACTCTGTCAGGCCCTGTTGCTGTGGCTACTTGTCCTTTTAGCAACAAGGGGATGCAATGGGAGTGATTGGCAGACTCGGTTTGCAGCGCCTGGGAGCACAAAGGCTGACAAAATGAAGAGGAAGTGGAGCTCTTATTGCAAGATTAAGCTTCTTAACCTTGCAGCACCTTACACCTGGTGAATGTCAACAACTAAACCGGATGCGTCAAAAGATGACAGTGATGCCTGTGTAGTGCACACAACTGGACGGCTGCACAAAAAGCATGTGGAAGTACATTAAGTAGTTCTGCAGGAACTCTACTTCACCTACCACAAAATCCAGTTCACAAACCTAGGGCCAGACATCTAAGCTTCTCCTGGGCCAAGTAACAAACTGCATTCTGGAGTCGTAAAGTAGTAAGTAGTAAGTTACTTATTACAAAATGAAATTCACAAACCTTTCTTGACATAACAGCACCTGCCTCTCCTGTCTTTTCTGTATGAAGATCTCCGCCCTTGCTGGATAGCTCCACACACACAAGTATACAACTTAGTAGTAAAAAATGGAGAGATAAGGACTAGTAGGAAAATGGTCAATGACTATTACAGAATGGATGGGGTTAAGAAATATTTAAGAAATAGTTTGCAGAGGGAAGAAGGAAGAGCAGAAAAACATACACCTACATAAGAGTAAGACAATTGCTATTTACAAAAATCATTTCTATTTCTGTTATTGAACTACTTGTGATAAAACTGTCAAAAATGTACTCCATTCCAATCTTGGAGAAAGTCAAGCACAACTCATGGCCAACCACTTGCACTGCAACACAATCAATTGAGACCGTCAATAGCATTAACACCCCACAGGAAATACAGTATAATACATTTAATTCAGTCTAAATGATATAAACACAGACGCACATATATATGCTTCAATATTGTTATAATTAATGCTAAATTGTATTACTGTTTAAATATAATTAAATAATTACATATAAAATGAATTAAATTCTAATTTACTTGTGGAAAAAATAAACATTAAATAAAAGTGCAACTTATAAAATTAAATAAAAATTGATGATGAAGGTGTGGGGTTTTAATTATCAAGTGTCGCCCCAATTTTTTTTTTAAAAATAACTCTTGTCTTCAGATTCATTTACAGCATAATACAAATGTAATTTTAGCAGTTAGTGTGTTGCATCTTGTTCCTTAAGGATTCCTAGTTTTGGATTGTTGAATTCTATTTTGTTTTACATTATTTTATTTTTTTGTAAATAAAAATCATATTTTGCAAACTGGGGCATAGTTCACGATAAACTGGTGAAAAGTTACTAATACTAACTTAAACTTGTAAATTCAGTCGTAGGAGTTTTCACCCCCTCACTGAAAGGATTTAGGATCTTAAGTCTGTACCCATGTATACATCTCCACTTAGAAATGGTCAATAGCAAAAAGCTGCAGATTTACACATATCACATTCACACCTGAATAGATTTACAAATGCAAACTTGCCTTTGTGAATCAAGCTCATACTTCATGGTCCATGTTAAAAAAAAATTGCAGCAAAAACATGGCATAACTATGTTACACTATGTTGATGCTTGTGAAATACAGAATAGACCAAACATAATTTGCCTTAGTAAATGTTACAAAACAGGTTTTTGCACCCATGCAGATGTGAATACATTAGATTAGGGAACAATGTGAAAACATTTAAAACACACGCTTTTGCTTATAAAACATTAGATTTAACAAAGCAATCAAAGCATATGAATAAACATTTTTCTAAAAAAAATATATAACATAAACATTGATTTTGCACACACTTTGCTACTCAAGTAATACAGATAAAAATTACCTTGATTTCGCTTTAAGCATAAACCCATCATCCCACTTTCCAAAAGGGGAGAAAACGGGTTTCTTCTTTTCCTATTATCTGCACTGTTGCAAATACCGAATGCTGCTTAAAAAATGAATTGGGAAAAATTATAAAAATGGAATTTCCCAGTTTATTTTTTGTCGAAAGTGCCTTGCTTCAATTTTTATTGCTGCGATATCCTTGTTTTATTTTACTTGAATATCACTGTCTTCGTTCATAAAACTTGACTTGAGGACGTGCTGAGACATGTTACATTGAGGAGAATTTCATCATCTGTGTAAGTGAGACCGGAAGCGAGGCTCAGGCTCCAGTCGCTGTTCAGATTGTATCCTGTAATCAAGAAACGTGCACAAATCATTTTAGAAAACATAACTTAAAAAACAGGTCTTAAGTCTCCAACTTCCTCATTCCTCCTCGTTTGCTGTCGCTCAACACATGCCCGAGAAAGAGCTATTTATTGGATTGGACAATTTGTGCAGTAAGGGGCTGTGAAAATATACTTTAGAATCGAATTTTTTTTTTTAACCAGTTAACACATTCACATATTTGGAGATTATACTGATTTTGATTGTAATCCACATTCTGCAGTTCAAATCATGCATGTCATCCCATGTACAATACAAATACCTTTAACGTGAGTAACCAGTGTTTAATGAGATGTCTAGACAAACCATGTGATGGAAGGTGCCCCGGTTATAGAATGATATGGTAGTAGAACATTCATATATAGTATACATCTTAGGCACACTTGCATATGTACAGCTCATATATCCATATTAGATCAGCAGATCAGCATTCTAATCCCCTGTTTCCCTCTGCCCTCTAAGTTCGGCTCTTACACTTTCGGATGCTTATCAGTTACCTTTTTTCACAGAAACAATAAGGAATACATTTCAGAAGATCTCAGATGTCAGACTTTGAGAATGTCCAACTGTAGCTAAAAAGACATTTCTGTTTGAAAATGCACAACTGTGCTTTAGTATATTTCATATGTCCTTGAAATAAGTGTGGGAAAAAAGTACTGTATCTCTGCTGTCGATTACAACTTTTTCTTCTTCATCTCAGGATAAGTGTCAGATTACGTTTCGTTTTGCTTTGTCCAAGGCACGTAAGCACTACCACTGGCAAAATGTGAGTGTATGGCATTCTTCCACATAATTATACATATACTGCACTTGCCACGTAATCCACCATCAACCACATGAAATGAAAAATGTTTTTTTTATGTGTTTTGTATCGTAAACAAATCCAAAGACACTTAAAAAAGCCACACATGGAACTACACAGTGGCAGACACTTTGCAAACGTTAATTGATCACCTTGTAGTTGCTGATGAGTGTATTTAGGTATTTCAGTGGTATAGGGTGATAAACTGTTTGCCCACAAAGTATCCAGGTGTGTTAAAATGGCAAAGTATCAAAATGATACTGCCACAGGCTGTGTCACTTTATACCACATACTTTTTCATGTTCTTGCCACATAACAGAGTCAGCCCTACTGTATAATTTAGTCCTCTAATATTAAGGATTTCCAATAGCGCAGTGCATAGTGCATATCAAACGAGAGATTTTCTAAAGAATCAGGCAGTTGTAAAAAAAAAAGTAATGGCCAGGACAAAAACACACTTGCCACATGGACAACGAAAAGATATAATATTACAAAAAATTAAACCGGTGAAGTGTTAAATCACTTACAGAATGAATGTGAAGTTTTACAAGCAGAAAGCATGGGAATGGATATGGATTTGTGTGGAAACAAACAACTGCAGAATAATATTGGTAAAGGTTAAAATATCAGGTGACAGTTGCACTTTCAATCCAGACCTAAAGTTCCACTCCAGTTAATGACTGCCCAGCAGCCGCGGTCGGTAGTGGGAGTACCTTCCAGGCGGTGACGTGGGGAGGGGGGGAGGGGCAGGGTGGGGGGTAGTAAACAATGGATTACGGAGGTTTACAGGTAAGTAAACATATAAATAAATACAACAAATTTTGTTGCATGCACTGCATCCCCAAATGCGATGCAGTGCGCGCAACAAAATTAGTTTTATTTATTTATATGTTTACTTACCTGTAAACCTCCATAATCCATAGTTTACTACCCACCACCCTGCCCCTCCCCCTCCCCACATCACCGCCTGGAAGGCACTCCCACTACCGACCGCGGCTGCTTCCCACCTTCCATCTATGCTGCTGAAAGAGAAAAACACCATAGATTATCTAGTTATCTAAGACTCTTTAATAGCATTACAATGGATTGGGCGCACCCCTGAAAGTTAAATGTCAGGCAGCTTGATAAACAAAATGATCGCAGCTTTGTTGAGGGCAAGCACTATTGTGTGGAACCACACAACATCTGCCCAATCAAAACATATACTCCTGGATTCCACTATGGGTGGTTCTCACATAATTGTCTGGTTTCAGCTTCACTGTCAAGCCACACCATGAAAATAGGCAGAAAACGCAACACAGTCTCGTTTTCTCTCTGCACCTTATTAAGCAGTAGAACAAAGGGTAGGCCACACTCTGTGGCTTCCTTCTCCTGCACCTAAGGGCCCATCTTTCCAAAGCAAATACATTGCTAAATAGAATTGTTTTCCAAAACTTGCATTGTATATACTATTTCTATGAAAATGTAAATGATTGCAAAAAGGCACAATTGATTGACCTGCAAATAGGAAAAATCATTTATTTGTAGTTGCAAGGCAGTTGCTTAATAAGGCAAAGTCACTGTATGTAATGTTGTTTTTTTGTATGTTTTCCTTTTTTATTTTTACAAAATAATGTATGGTTTCACAAAGTAGTTGACCTAAGAAAATAGCTCACTGCTCCTTAATGATTCATCTTCACATTAAGAAATGTATTTCTGAGCACTGACCTCTTGTTCTCTTGTACTTCTGTTTCTTTCTCTGTCACGTTCCTTGTATTTCTCTCCTCCTGTTTCCCAGTGACAGCAAGAATTGAAGTGACAGAGCACAAATTACATGCTCAAATGTCACCAACTGAATGAAGCAGTGGTGGTTGGCATGGATGGGGGGTAGCGTGGCAGGTAGAGGCAAGTGGATGAAATTAGTTTTTTACACCAACCTCTTCACGGCCGCCGACTTTCCTCCATCATCACTTCTCTTCCTGGCGAGTCCCAAAAGCAGGAAGCACACAGGCTCCCCTAACCCAATCACAATACTGCTGTTAGCAGCATCATGATTGGTCTGAGTGCCGTGGTTTGGCGCTCAGGCAGGGACTGGGAGCCTGTGTATGTTCTCCAACCAGGCTGTGCAATACAGCCTGGTGGAGAAAATGCTAAGTGCGCATGACTGTTTGGCCGGACCGCCGGCCAAACCATCATGCGCACTTAGAGAGTGCCCACCACTCCTCCCCCAGTTCCTGACCGCCCAGCTCAACACCGCAACTACTACTTTAATATTGCACAAGCATATCTGACCCTCCCAGGGTTACTGTGGTTCACCTACCCACATAACTTGCTTATAAAACAGGAACAAAGCAAAACTCTTTTCTTCTCACTTTCCTTCAAAAGTCTCTAAAACCACAATTAGTCTGGCTATGCAGATTTCCATGCCCGCCAATCACTTCCAGGATGCCAATGACATTTCCCCCTTTAACTTATTTTACCTGCCACCATCTTTAAATTTCAATTCCAACCTATTTTACGTTGAACAGATAGGGTCAGTCTTACATGGACAATGAAATCTAACTAGAGGGGGCATGGAGAGAAAACAAAAAGTTACATTGATTGGCAAATTCTATTCGTGGACAGGGGTGCTAATTTTCAGGATAGACAGACAGACCATGCTCAAACATTAGTTCTGCTAGTCTGGTTACAGAGACCTGAAAGTTTTATATAACAGCAGACAAATCCTAAAGCCTACCTCAATTCTGCAGATTGTGGCTGTGGACAGCAATAGTGCTGCTCGGGTCATAATGAGCTTAATCAATGTAAGAGATTGTGGGCCAGATGTAGGTAATTCATATTTACCGACTTTTAAATACCGAATTTTACCGATTCGGTATTTAAGAGTCGGTAAATATGAAGGGGGGAGATGTAGGTATTACAGATTCTGTAAATACCGAATCGTTAAGATTCGGTATTTACCGAATCTGTAAATACCGAATCGGTATTGCCCATTGATTCCTATGGGCCTTGAAGCCCATAGGAATCAATGTGCAATACCGATTCTGTAATCACTTTGACACCCTCTGGCACCCCAAAAATAGGCATGTGCGCCATGTGGCACACAGACATGCCCTAAGGGCATGTCTGTCTGTCACATGGCTAGGTGTGCATGCACACATGTGCATGCACACCTGATTTCGGTATTTTAACACCCAATTGGATTGTGTGTTAAAATACCGAATTCGTAGGGCCTTTGGGACTCAGAAGAGTCCCACCTACATCTGGAAGGTACCGAATCGGTAAAAATACCGATTCGGTATTTTACAGATTCTGTAAATTTACCGATTCGGTAAATATACAGAATCTGTAAAATCTGGCCCCCTACATCTCAAGATGCCAAATACCGGTCGGAAACGGCCGAATTCGGCCGTTTCCGACCGGTATTTGCCACCTACATCTGGCCCTAAATGCCTACATAGAAGGTGTTAAATAACAGCTAAATCAGCAAATGTCTTCTGGCATTGGGGAAATAACATCAGCATCAAGAGTGCTCTTTTCACCATGTAATGCTACACAATTATTGAAATCAAATATGTCATGAAAAGGGAATCACTTTAGCCCCAAACATCAGCTTGACATTTGCTTACAATGCACACATTAATAATAGACTATCACTTACAGTAAATGTCGTCCATGGTTTCATACAAAAGAAGAGCACTGGATTTAACCCAGATCTCTTGACTGGGGTGAATGTTTAATTTGTTTTGCATTCCATCCATCATGGGTGTATTTTGCTTTCTCACCCTAAGTGCACTTGTTGAGCCCAGATGCAGGTCCCAGGCTCACTGTGACACTGGATTCAAGCTAGCCTGGTTGATGAGGGGTGATACCCTGAAGCCAGTCCCAGGATGCTTGTTTCTGGTCCAGGGAGGCCCTGCCTTGGCAGTTTGGGCTGGACTGTTCCCATGACGTGCAGGGTTAAGACTGATATACATATGGTTGGGTCAAAACTGGGGTGAAATGGTGAGCAAAAGAACATGAAATTTAACCCAGATCTCTTGACTGTGGGTGAATGTTTGATATGTTCCTCATTCATTTGTGTGTCTTTCGCTTTCATACAAAAAGCATGCATAGAATGCCCACTATATGCCAAGAATGTTTACTGACTGACTGACTGGTATACTTATAAATCGCTTGATTGCCAAGGCGTCTTGACGCTGAGGTGAATTGGTACTGATGCACAGACTTGCCGATCTAAGCGCTTAAGGGAAACGCCAGGTCTTGACCTGTTTCCTAAAGCTAGACCTATTAGGTTTTTGTAGTCTAATCGAAGTCAGGAGGGAGTTCCACAGCTTGGCTGCTTGGTGGGAAAAGCTCTTGCCGCCCCATTTAACTTTTTTTACCTTAGGGACCAGTAGCAACCCTGTATTGTCTGACCTCAGACTCTGTAGCGGCAAGTAACAGTAAAATAGATTTTGGAAGTCCATGGCACCTCCTCCATAAAGCACTGTAAACACAAGAGGTCCCCTGAACCTAGTGAGAAGTACACCTAGGCAGGGAGATACGTGCTGTAAAGTTACTAAGGCTACTTCATAAACATTCTGAACAAAATTAATTAAATGAAATAAAAGTAGTGACACTAGGGATAGAAAAAATACAAAGTTATTTATTGCGATATATATTAGTAAAAGACATTTTGTAAGATCACAGAACAGGAGCTAACTAACTGACTACATTCATTCATCCATGCATTTATACTTCATACTAAGAACTTTTTTGCATATGTGTAATACATTGTCAGCATCCTGAAATGATTGGATGTCTGACCAAAGATGCACATAAAATAAATGATTAGAAAAGTATAATCTCATGGATTTCAATAATTGAAGGGTGGTTTCCAAGATGTCTCAACGCGCGTTTCGGCATAGAGCTGCCTTCCTCAGGAGAGCCACAGAGCCACCTCCAATAAAGTATTTTTACCCAAAATCAAGGGGGATCAAAGATGTAGCCAAGTGGGACACAAGCTGCTTAGATTGGAATGTCTAAAAATGTGGTCCTGTAGAGGGTAGACATTGCCATGATTACGCTACAAGTGGCACAATGTGCTGTAGAATGTTCAAGGCAGGTCCCAAAAGATATGATGAAGTTGCTACTCATGTCTCGCGAGCAATGCAGGGAAATAGGTATTGTTTGGGCGGACTGCTCATCCCTGCAAGCATAAGAATGTGAAATGATGTAGAACCAAGTTATATCTCGTGATGAGTAGAAAAGGGTTCACTGCAGACAACAGAGATGCATTGTAATTTAAAAGCGTTGATAAAATTGTGTGTTATCGAACGTGAAGATTCACAAGGGGGACATCCAGCCTCTTGCTAGCCCCTGTGTCCCGACAAGGCGATTGTGCCTCCATAAAGCGCCTTGGGCACAAGGCAAAGAACTTTGAAAGTTGGACCTTAAAACTACAACTCTAATAGTTTTCCAAGCAGCATAAATCATTTTCACTACTGAACTGTTTTCTGGCAGAATATACGCAGGCAGCATTAGACTATGCTTCCAGCAGGATTTCTCATACATTGCTATGGGTTCCACGTTAGCTTCCAGAACCTAATTTTGCATTTTACATGGCAATATTTCACTAACACTTTTGGCACTAACATTATTGACATCTTGGAATGGAGCCTGTTCCTTGTTATTTCCAGGAAGTGTAAAACAGCTGTTGCTGCTAGGTCTGCTTTTGTGCCTATGGTGTTACGCCCCAAAGGTGAATGTTAACAGGCTGTCTCCTGATCATCACTTTGGCTTTTGTTTAAAACAAAACCACCGTTGTTTTGAGTAGTTTTCTAAAATTCCCAGTGGACTTTTGGATTTTCTATGTTAACATTCAAGCTGTTTTCTTGGCACTACTTTTCTGCTGTATTCCTTTTTTTCAACGAAATTATCTACCATCCTCAGGAAAATGTAATTATAAGCATACACAAGTGGAAGGACTGTATAATTCTTGATTATAACCTGTCTGCTGGCACTTTCAATCACTCATCTTAAATATCAAACTTTAAAAATTGCTGTTTGTTGATTCAAATAAACTCTCTTCTTGTTATCATTTTCTTTTGCCAGTTAAGGTGTGATGCACAAAGTGCTTATTATTGCTCCAAGAGCTCTATCAATTTATATTCCTTTATATATTCCAAAGTTCCAATCTGTAATAGAAAATCATGATGTGCAAACATTCTAGAAACATAGAACACATTGGCTGCTATTTGATTTGTGTATAGTATTTATTTACAATGTATTAGAAATCAGCTCACCGTCTGTGAAATCTTTCGGATATAAATGTTTCCACTCAATAATAACAAGCTAATGTCCCTGTAAGACCAGGCTATAAGGGTGGATCCCTTCTTTTCCAGTGGTACCCTAATTTATGATCTTCAAAATGCTCCATGAATGACTATCAACTGGCAGGCTGTAGTGCAAGGAGGCCATGGCCTACATGTGAGCATTAGCCATGGTCCCAAAGCGTCTAATAAGACAAATCTATAAGACAAATAGGCTGCAATGAGAATAAACCATGCACCACTGTGGAATACCAAATACATGTGAGCTTGTTCTGAGTAGCAACAATCCTCAGATCCTCAGATGTAAGGTGTTGTGTGCAACAAACCAATCAAATAACAATATAGATGAGAAAAAAAAATGTAAGCTCTACATCAAGTTAAAGTTTTAAACGTAATAAGAAAAATAAAACAAATAAGTATTAAATGTTAGCAAAAATAAAGAAATAATGCCACATATCATAGGTAGGCATCTAAAAAATTGTGTAGTAAACGTATCTACTAGAAATTAGCAACACACAATGAATCTGCTCAAGTGTATCCTCAGAAGTCACTTAACCCACTGGGGAAGTGTTTGTTTGCATGTGTATATAGCGTAAAGTTTGCCCAAGGGCATCATAACCTTTTACAAGAGAACCAGACCTTTCACATTTTTTAAAGAAAATATGTGATGTACATAGAATGAAGGGATGTTGAGCCCAGGGTGGGATTCAAACTTGTCTCTCCAATTCCAAGGTATGCAACTGTAGCTGTTGACCACATCATCGCCCCTTTCCTTACCTGGATGCTGCAGGATGTTGTTCTGTGCTGGTGGTGTTGGCTGGCCAAACGAAGGCTGACAATTCAGCATTAACAGTGACTCCTAAGTTTTAAGGTAGGTTTTAAGACTGGCTGTACAAATAGTTTTGGCCTTGTGGGTTCTTTAGGACTGGCCAGGAGACCTGAGTTTTGCTTAAGCCAGTTATAACAAGCTTGTCACTACTGTTACGTGTCTTCACGATTATTTTATCTGTACGTCAGTTACCTGGAACTTTGAATGGGTATGCAACCTCCTCCAGTACTAAACTTTTAAATCCCTCTTCACTTCAAGTTCTTGAGAGGCAAGTTCTCTTAACCCCTTGCCTGCGGGGCTAATTCCTCCGCTGTGCTGGGGCGGGGGTGCACACAGCGCCCTGGTGCTCATTACAAGCTCAGCTCATCTCAGCCACACCCGTTTCTTCAGAACGTTCTGCTCAGCACAGCGGGGGAATTAGCCCCGCATGCGAGCGTTCTGATCGTTATGACGAGCTCAGCTCGTCATGAGCACACGGCCGCCGTGGCTCATGATGAGCTGAGCTCGTCGTGAGCATGGGAGGGGTTAAGTAGATACTCAGCTGATTTGGTTCACATTTCATTTCCTATAAACTGACGCACCCAGATTTTGATTTAGGTCTTAGAAGGCAAAGATTTAGGGAGCTGTGGGAACATGTTATCCAGTTTGCTCTGATCAGTAATCATGGGTTTGTGTAGGCAAGGAAGTCTTCGTTCTTAAACCATGCAGGATTTGAAGTGCTAGAGGTCTAATTATGACTTTTGAATGAGAACAATCTGGTGATCAAAGGTAGTCCCAATTCATCCCCTAAAAATTCCTACACTTTAAAATCCCACTACAGCTAGAGTGTGATGTAGGTCATGATATGGAAGAGTGCCTGGCAATCCCAGCCAGAACCCTTTTTAGATGACGGAACAACATTTCTGAGTACAGCCTGTGGCTAAGGAGCTGTTCACAATCAAACCCCCCCTTAGCAAGCCATGTCATCCCAGGTCACTTCAAAAGTATTCTAGTGCCATCTACTGGAACTAGCCTGATGATATCCCCCATTGTAGACCGTGAGGTGATATTAGCTCCCCTTTTTAAGAGTTGTATGATACCAAATTAATCAATAGCAAATATCAGGGCACCCTAGGAGGGTGAGAAATGAGAGTAATTTGGCTTTGCTGATGTTTTAGGAACAAATACAAGCAATTATGCCAAATGCAAATCTGTAATTTAGACCTACATTTTAGCATTAAATGTGCCTTGCATCAAATTTTGGCCACAGGGACTCTTTACATGCTAAACAAATAGAGTAAAAACACACAACTGCCACAAACAGCCGCCACTCACACTCTAGTTGTTTGCACTGTTCCCATGCTCCCACACTATCTTTGTATCATGAATGGCAATGTGATTATGCCACACAGCAAAATTGAATAATTTTGTGAATTCTGCTTAACAAGTGTAATGCAACATTCCAGAAATTATGCAAATTACAGCTGAATTATGATAGCAGCATGGACATTGTAGGCATTATCTTCTCTTGTGTATTGTTTGTGTCGATTTGAACATCCAGGTATCATATTACAGAAGTGTCCCTGGGGCGCAACGGGTATTTGCACCTGCTTTGCATGCCCATTGGCACTTTGGTATTACAGAAGGGGTTGCACATGCTTGTGCATCCCCTTCTGCAATATCAATGACACTGGTGCACAGAAAGCACCAGCACTATCATCAGAGGTTGTTCCCTCATTTGCATGGTGGCATGACCCCATGCAAATGAGGGGATCCCTCTGCTTCTGCGCCTGCACTGTATTGCGGACGCAGGGTCAATGAAGCTGTCAGGAGGCACACTGTCAGTGCACCCCTAATAGCAGCCCTCTCGAGGGGGAAAAGGTGATGCTATGGACCCCCCAGACATCCCCTTTTTAGGTGAGTGCAATCAGTCACTTCACCTGCCTGCAAAGAGATCTTTAATCCCCTTTAAAAGTGCGGGTGAGTTGCTGCCTGCCCAGTGAAACACGGAGCGGCTGCTTCAAAGCCGCTCCATTTTTCACTTGAATGCACTGCCCCCAGGGCAGCATGACTTTGCGGCTGCCATGAGGACATCGCATTCTATATAGTAGGGCGTACTTTCCCTGTGTGCGCCCGGCGTACCTGTTTTAAGGGGTGCCAGGCACAAACAGGGAAGGTGCGCCCTGTACATAATAGGGCCCCAGATTGGCAAGTGACATTGACAGTGTCACCAAGAGGTATGAACTGCTTTGAAATGCTCAACTCATAAGTATGACTAGGGGTCAGATGTACATAGTGTATGGTTTGCTGTTACCAAATAGCTAATTTTTGCAATTCACTATTTGGTAATCGCAAAAACCCATGTACCAATGACGGTTTAACACATTTTGTGATTCCCCGTAGTTGGCAAATAGACCTACCTATTAATATTCATGAGGTAGGTCTGGGTTTGTGACCCATGGGAATCGCAGAAAATCACAGGGAAGGTGGCCTGCTGGGGTCAACAGGCCGTCACGTCTGTGTTAATCAATAAAGCCCTTTTTGTTTAATACAGACCGTTTTCCTTAAAGGAAAATGTGATGGGTTTACAAAACAAATTAAAAGTATTCTTTTTTTTTTTTGTAGGCAGTGGTCCCATGGACCACTGCCACACCATTAAAAAATGTTTTAACAAACACTGCGATTCGGTATTAGGAAGTGACGCCCTAAGCTGACTCCTTCCTAATACTGAATCTCAAACCCAATTTGCAAATCGGTAATAGGTACTGAATCGCAAATTGAGCCTTTTTAGATTGGAAAAAAACTTTGTACGTCGGGCCCTAGGTCTTTTGGTTCGTCAGATTGCTATAACACTCAATTTTCAATATATGATATGCAAATATGAAAAGTGATAACTTAAATATGATTGCCGACATTACCTTGTCCACTCAAACAAACTATTGGCTAAAAGTTTGGTAACAATATACACTGCTGTTTCCAAGATCCAAATGAAAAAGGCATTTATATTTAGTCTTATGAGACAAGGACCCTTTAGAAATTGTATCTTGGGTCAGTGCGGCTTTCTAGGCTGCATGACATTAAATTTAGATTCTGGCAACAAATATATTGATACACAGCTCTATACATTACCAGATACAATAGGCAGGGTGACCTACATTTATTGTTGTCTTGTAATGGGCAACATATATATATTTTTATTTTCTTCTGACACTAGTAAGGCCCTTTTCAGCTGAGTCCTAGGTTCATAAATGCTGCTCTAGGGACAACAAATTCTGCTCTGATTCAAGCCGCCGGGCCCCCGCTAGCACTGCTGGTGACTTGTGTGCCGGGACGGTGCTGGGAAGCACTGACAGGGGCAGGAATAGGCAGCCAGGGCAGCGAAAATTGGGCAGACACCACCAACAGGTTGTCGGTTCCAAACAGAGGCCACAAAACTGCCACGGGCAACATCGGGCGATGCTCTAGAGAGCCCCTGCACAATCCTTCCTCCACAAGATCCCCTCACCCATAATGATAGCGCTGCATCATTGGACCGTGATGAGATACTGTTAAGGACAGCAACACCACCAATAAACTCTTATCATCCATCACTATGTTTCGGAGCTGGGTGGAGACTGGGAGTTACTTCAGTGGAAGCACTGCGCGTTACTGGGTGACAGACACATAGGACCGGGGGAGGTCTGAGTCCATGATGCCGGTCTATAAAATGGCAGATGCATTGCGTGGAAATTGTTTGTTTGTTTGTATTTCGATTTATATAGCGCACGAATCACCCAGGGGTCTCAAGGCGCTTGCTTAGGGAACCCGTCCTGGTATTCCCCTGTGAGATGCCCCGGCAGGGTATCCACAAGGTGAAAGCCAGGCATCCCCTCGCCGCGAGGGGCCGTAGTGGAGATTAAGCAAGCTATTGCCCAGAGTCGCAGAGTGTGACCCCGTGAGTCGAGTAGGCACCGGAGCGAGAATTGTCGAGTCCGTGGAATTTTGAGCCCGAGACCCGCCGAGGCGGGGAATCGAACCCTGGTCCACGGCCAATCTAAGCTTCCGGGTCTGCCGCCTCTAACCACTGAGCCACGCTTCTCCACTCCGTCTTAACCCCGCTGCAACAGTGTGGCTGATGCAAATGATTTGTGGCCACACTTGCTACAATGCACTGCTACTCCTCTCACAATCACACAATAACTCTCCAGTTACGATGGTGGGGAGGGGAGCATGCTGGACAAGCCAGCCCTGTTCAGCCCTGGGGGATAACCAGGAATTTTGATCAGTCTTTGCAGTTCACTTCTCTCCATCCTCCCGGGTTTAAACTCCAAACCTTCCAAGGAACTGTGATTATTAACCTCACCGCAGAGACTGAGCAATATGAATGATGCCCGGTGGAACTGCCTAGACAGCTATTGAGTAGATCGGCTTTGGTTCACCCCCTCCGCCGTCACCTACCCAGACGGACATTGGACATTGTTTTCCTCATCTCTCCGCTGTCTCCTTTCCTCCCCCTCCTACTGCGTAACATTGTTTTTTTTATATGTCATTGTATTTTGTAACCCTGGAACTGATGTTATTTGTAACTTGTAACTCATTTGTCCTCATGTACAGCGCTCTGATACCTCTGGGACTAGCCAGCGCTACATAAAACTCAAGTAACTAAATAAAGAAAGAAAGAAATAACAAAGAGACAACATTTTAGCAGGCATACTTGGCTGTTGCTGACTTTGGGGCACAACTGAAGTAGAAACGCCAACCGTTTAAAACTTAAAAAAGAGTATGAAAACAAGGTTGAAAATGATTTGTTGAAATTCAGATGTGGTTGTTTTCTAGTTCTTCATAAAGCACTTACCCAGAATTGGGTTATTTGCTTACACTACTGTTCAAACTCCATTAGTAGATCTTTCCAATCATATTTGGCCCATGCGTTTTGCCATATTGTAACATGTTAATGAGTACACTCACTCTTTCTGATATGATTGGTTTCACAGATTTAGTTTCTTAAAGTGTCACGTAAAATCGTTTCTTTAGGTATAGTGGCGTTATTGAAGGATTGATGACCCATTTTCACCATGGAGCATAGTTTCTGTCCCTAAGTTTTGTAGCACAATGTTGAAAAAAAGGACTACAAAGATTTTGTTAATTCTACTACTGTTAATTTTAGTTTAATAGTAAGTCTAGACATACTATAAATATTGATTCCCATTCTCCCTAATTTTTATTTTTTGCAACCTACTTACATCGCGCCCATCCTATCATCTACTATTG
This sequence comes from Lissotriton helveticus, assembly GCF_964261635.1. NCBI lineage: Eukaryota > Metazoa > Chordata > Amphibia > Caudata > Salamandridae > Lissotriton > Lissotriton helveticus. Next base: position 1,636,846,418 of record NC_136061.1, on the reverse strand, counting down.
TTTTTATTCTTTCTCTGGAACTTGCATATCAGGTTCTTCATTAAATTATGTGTTCTTTGTCTCTGCCACTTGAGACTGATGCTAACATTGCTCTTCAATTTCTTAGAGTCTTCATCTGACCAAATATTAATTATTGCCTTTCTGCTCCTCTTTGTGGCTTCTTGAAATCATATGGATTGAAGTTATCCATCAATTCTAGGTCAACATCCAAAATGCCCATTCAATGTTTTGGCAGTGGGTAGGCTGGCACAATGTGTTGCACAATATTCGAGCCATCAGCTGTTTTCCTTTGTTTACACCCGGATCATCTCATTCTCAAGTTTTCAGAATTTCCATGGACACTTCAGCATCATTGTTTTTTCTTTCTGTATCTATCTGGGGACTCAATCTCATTTCTTTTGTAAGATGGTTATGGTCACTCCTTTAGAAACTTGCCATAATGCTGTTAGGCGTTCATTAGTATCAATTTGAAACCAAGCCACAAAATGTACTTTAAGGATGTTCCATGTTGGTATTGTTTTGTTTTCTGTGTTTATTAAGTTATAGGACGTTTTACAAAGAAGCAAAAAGATCTATTGTTGTCTGCTGCATTCCACCAGACTGATTCCTAAATCAATCTTATGGTCATTAACACAATTTCATCAAACAATGGAAAGAGAGAGAGAGAGAAGTGTAAAGAGAAATCATTCCAACTTCCTAATAATAATAATAACAAAAAAAGAACGAGTTAGATACCTACTCAGCTATGATGAGAGAGGTGCATTTCTCTTGAGGCTTGAATGCCTTGGAACCCAAAGGGTGTTTTAAAGAACCCTCAGTCGTTGGTGACATGCTTCACAACTGAACTCCCACCTTGGTCGCTGAATGCTTCCAGGGTGTGCTATGACACCAGATCACAGCAGAGCTAGTTTTTGTTGTGATTGCGATATTGTGTGTGATATGTGGTGATTTTAAAATTGGCTCAGGGACTCCTACCATAGTGATTTTAATACTGGAGGTCCTGGTCAACTTTTAAGGGCAATGGTGGATATTTGTGGGACTTGAGTTGATCCTAATTATCCTAAAATGTTTCAGAAATCTGTCTCAGTCCCTTTAACAGCCGCGGCCCGTGGAGGGAGTTACGGTGGGGCAGGAAAGCGGTGCAGGGGAGGGGCAGGGTGGGGGATGCTAAAAACCGGAATATTTATAATTGGAGGTAAGTAAACAATGTAATAAATAAAACGAATTTCGTAGCGCGCCCTGCACCGCAAAATGCGAGGCAGTGCGCGCTATGAAATACGTTTTATTAATACATTGTTTACTTACCTCCAATTATCCATTGCCCCACCTTGCCCCTCCCCCAGCCTGCCTTTCTGCCCCACCAGAACTCCCTCCACGGGCCATGGCTGGCCTATAAGGGTCAATGTGGCTTTCGTCTGGACCAAAAATCAAAAAAGCATGCATGCTAAGATATGCAGAGTGAAGGTTTGTACTGATAAACCCATTCAGTTATGGAGAGGGTCACTTCTAGTGACCAATCTCATGATGCTTTAGTTGATCACTGCATGGGATGCTTCAAGGTGGTGGACCCTGATATCACACTTTCCTCAAGTTGTCTCACCTTCAGACACACCTATCGCTCCTCCTCGTGAATCCTACATTAACACATTATCTTCTCAAGTCACTTACATACATACAATAAAGTTAGGCAAAGCAAAAATGTCTCGACTTTTAAAGCTTAGAGAATAGCTTTACCAATGCTTTTTAATTGGCATTCAGTTGCACGTGAATACAGGCATCATGACTCATGCACAGGCATGGCTGGCAATCTTACAATAGGTTTTCTATTAAGGAAAACCCATTCCAAGGTGGCTGTAGGCGCATGTACATGGATTGCGACCTATGTGGATGCATGCGTCAAGGCGTCATGATGCGTGCACAAGTATGCGTCAAGACACATGGCATCTATTATTTTATTTACTCTTACCATGTTGTTCAGCCCTTTTAGAAAGGTAAATTATATGTGAGAAAAGGTGAAAAAGAATGTACACTCCAGTGGAAGAAAGAAAGCAATTTACGAGGTAGCAGCTTGCCCAATCTTCAAACAAAAAAGTTAAAACCTCATAATAAATAACATGGAGAGTGGGCAGGGAATTTGGGGCGCAAGGGGAGGGAAGTAAAAAAGAGAGCATGCAGGAGGCAGAGGAACAGAGATGGCGATGGCACAAAAAGTGCTATATTGAAAAGCAAAAACAGACATGGTGGTCTGCTGACCACAGCAGGACACCATCCCTGAGATTTTTGCGATTCCCAATGGGTTGCAAACTGAGACCTACCTCATGAATATTAATGAGGTGGGTCTATTTGCGACTTACTGGGAATATCAAAATGCATTAAACACACATTGGTACATGGGTGTTTGCGATTACCAAATAGCTAATCTCCAAAATTTGATATCATGTTAAGTGTTGTCTACAAAATAAAAGAGGGGTTCCTTCAGGTCAGTAGTGGAAAACTACAACTCGTGCAATATGAATAGTGTGAGACTGAAATGCTGCTAGGTGTGACACGCACAAGAAGGAGAAAATGCATTGAATAAACAGCATTCTCCTGAAATAAACACCAAAGCTGCCAATCATAAGCAAGGTATTGGCCCAAACTCTACTTTAAGTATCTTATTGGAAGCATCAGACTTGTCATCAAGCAGTTGAAGCTGTCTGTAGCCAAGACCTAGAAACATGGGCTCTAAATTCAATAACCAAATATTTCAAAAGGTTCCCATGTTGCATGTTACAGGCATCACTTTGAATACGAATTCTTCATTTTAAATTAGATTCATTTGACTTGGGCGTCGGCACAGACTGTTTTTGCTAAATAATATTTATTTTGGTCATCCCCAGCAGATCTAAACTAAAGAGCTCAAAATATATCATTCTTCCATATTTCATTTGCCTAATTTCTCAAATGACTTGTTTGCCGAATTACATAATTTTCATACATTTCTAATTCAGTTCAAATTATATATTTTGCTGCAAGTGAATTGTTCACATTCAGTTCGAATTAAAAGTCTGTTGCTGTCTGGCATAATGCCTACTTTCAAATCAAAAGGTGTGTATCTGCATTTTAACATGATCTGTGTGCTTTGTTGTGGCGAATCAATCAATCATCCTAAACACATATGAAAAGAGATTCAACTGAAGTGAATTAGACCAATTAATTGGGTTTGCTGAAACATAAACGGAATGCAAAATAATATTTTTTACTCAGCAATTTGAAGCCCTTCCTCCTCATTTCACCAAAAGTGTTTCTACACATGATAACTGTGGTGCCTGGAAAATGTGATGTGAATTGTTGACGCCTTCCATGTTTGCGCTGCAGGTAAGCATGTCTCCATTGTATTGAAATTTCTGATCACATCACCATTTTTGTAAGCTTTTGCATTCACAAGAGCCATTTAAAAATTAGAAAACCCTGTAGGCTTCTTTAAAGTTGGATAATTGTCATACAATACATCAGTTGAGGTTGTGGGTAAATATAACCTTAATATGTTGACTAAGTAATAATAGTCTTGATTCCGTGATTTTTTTGGGGGGTGGGAGGCAGTGGGGATCGTCTCTTTAACACCCTATTAAAAAAAAGTATTCCAAAAAATTAAGCTACATTTTATGAGAAGGCTTCATTTCTCATGTAACCTTTTTTTGAGAGTTGTTTCTTTTGGGCACATATTAGATTATTAAGAAAGGCAGGCATTGTTGAACTATATTGGGTATGGCACTCTGTAATATTGACTACACATTGTCATACAGTTATTTGCACAGAATTGGAATATACATTAAAATACAAAAAACAAAAAATATAAACATTAAAAACATCAAAAGCATGAAAAGGTACAACTCCTAAAGCCACTATAAAAACTGCAATCAACAAACACCACACGGAAATGTAAAGTGAGCCCGTGGATAGTTTCTTCATTAAAAGAAATATAACATAAACATGCCACCCTATGATTATACTTCAAAGTGGCCTTGAGCAGACAAAGATATTTTGACCAATAAGTGCAGGGAACGCTGGGTTTGGTGGGTGTTTTGTACCACGAACAGTCATTTGTCAATGCAGGAATCAAGAATGTGGCTGAAGTGTGAATCGCCCTCTACAGCAGAGCGAACCCCTCCAAGACAGCATCCAAGAAAGTGCATTGTGCCTCATGCTCATTTATCCTCTGACTCTTAGCACCACATGGTGGTGGCGGAAGTGATATCACTTTCACTTTGTCCCCATTAAACTCGCAGGATGCCACACTATGTAAACTTTGGCCATGGTAAGTGAGTTACAGTATGTGTTCAATCAGCCTTTAGTGATACCTTGAGGGTGCAGCATGTCTAAACACAGACACTGGTAACAGGACGTCTGGCATGGGATAGACTTGACTATTAAGAATTGGCACCCCCATTATTTCACATGTGCAAAATAAAGGCAGTAGCAATAGAGGTTTCTTTTTTCTTTTTAATAAGAAACTAAACTAAAAGGAGGGTATGTTCTCTCCATATGCACACAGGAAACGGAAAAAAGCTCCAGGTGAAACGACTTTCTTATGACACGTAGAAATACATATGTTTGTGTAAAATGTATGCAGTTTTTAAATTCAGTATGTTTGTATTTTTAATATTTAGCAAAACCATACCACCAAAAGACAGCATCATAATGCTTCTTGATAAATGCATAAAGGAATATATTCATAGAGAGTGCACGAACTATGTACACAGACATAAAGGAGCCTGTGAACAAAGATACCTTCGGCTATAAGCATACGTTTATAAGTAAATTATGTTTTGATGCCTGAAAGAAATTCATAATGGGATTCTTGGCAGGTGTAAACGTATTAATGGGTGCAGGGATCTTCATAGCTATAGTAAATCCCACTCAAGAGGCAGCAAGTGGGCATTGCAGGGTATGGTTTGTCTTGAAAGTTTGATTGAAAGTTTGAGAACAAGTTTGGGAACATCCTCAAACTTGTCTTTTGTAGGCATTTCCAAGCTCGTCTCCTTCCGCTTTCCACTATTAAAAGGGTCTTAAATGTATTTCCGCAGAGGGCCTAACTTCCCTTCCAGGGTGCTGGGTGTGTAGAAGAAGGGCTTTCTGCACTGGGAAAAACATGTTCCCAAAGGAGAAAAAAAAGATGCATTTGCACAGGATACCTTATTAACCCTGTGTGGACTTCTCTGCTGTGGAGAACTCAATACAACGGAAATCCATTCAGCTTTAAATGTCTCCTGGCCTTTCTAGGAGTAAACCTTGAAACCGACACCCGGATCAACTTTCTAGGCGTATTCCTTGGAACACTGGTGGAGTGGAAAAGGTGGGAAAAGTATATTCAGCTGTACATATCCACCAGTGCTTTTCCTAATTATCTGGGATTTGACCCATAAATATTTGATGAGTTAATGGTCGAAATTGCTTGAATTTTTTGCTTGTTTACTTGGTGTGAACAATTCGATTTGAGAATGTGAGAAGTACAAATAAGAAAAGAAAATCTCAACAGTACTTCATCAAAAAATAGAAAACATAACAGCCTGAGAAAAGCAGTTTTGTTTGTTGAGTCAAAGAAAACACATTTATTGTACTTGATCCAGTGAAGAAAACCAACCAAAAGTTGCTTTTTCAAGAGTTGTACTTTTTTTTCAACCGTCACAAGGTTTAGTTTCTTTAACATAGGTATGTACAGTTTTCTTTAGGTATAGTTGTCCTTGAATGTAAATTTTGAGACTCTAGTCTTTTATCAGATGCGTGTTTCTGTTGATCCTCTTTTAAACACATCCACTGACTCACAGAGAATCATGAGCAGCAGAGATCAGTGAGAGAGGGACAGCTCACTGAAACCTGGGTGACATGTTCCTTTGTTTACCAAAAGCTGTGGTGGGGATGCAAAACTTGCACACCATATGAATGATACATTCTATGTGTATTTAGTGCAAACAGAAAAGGCCAGGCTTAGGATGGCCATACTTTTGAAGCTCGTAGAAAACAAGTATGGCTGCCCTGCATGCTCAGCAACTCAAACATGCGGGATGGTTCTGCATCAGTAGGTCCAATACACAAAGATATTTATTTGCACATATAGTTTTGCCACAAATGTGTAAACAGACTATTTTACGAGCATAAAACAAAGTTTGCAATACACACACGGTGGTTTTACTCCCCTAAAAAGATTTACTCCTGACTTCCTCAAAGAATTCAGGTGTGAGACAGAACTATAATACGAGTAAATCACAGCAACATTTTTGTGAATTGAGCCAATAAAAAGTAAAGGGGCCTACGGCAGGAAAGCCGTGAAGGCTAGTGAACACTGAGAGATGAACTTATTTGAGGCGATTTACAAGCTTTTATGAGACCTGCAAATACAGTGGAAATGCACACAGATTGACTCCGACAAGGAGCAGGATGAAATCCATTTGCATGGTAAAAAGGGAAGGGGACACCCCTAAAACTGATGAAGGTTTAAACAAAGAGGCTACTCCTCTGTGGAAAAAAAGAACTGAAAAGAAAAAAAGAACAGATAAAAAATGCCATTGCTCGCATGAGAAGACATTTATCTCCAGTCTCAGATATACACACTGTGTAAAAGTACACATTGGAAATGCCCTTTCGTGTCATAAGTATTACCGTACAGTAGAAGTCACAAAGGTTTTCCAGGAGTACGTCTCGAAATCTCCAACTGTCAGAGTTTTCTAGAATTACTCTTGAAACCCTCTGTGAATTACGAACTTTATGAAATGGGTGCCAGCTATGACTGTAAAACGTGCAGGTGCGAACTTCTCACTTTTTTGAAGAATCAGACCCTGTGTATGCATGTTTCCTTATCACACAGTTCATAAACACCGACGAAATTGTGTTCAAAATCCGTAGTCACAAGCTATGTCACCACTGGATTAACTTGTGGAGAAACCAGGTAGGGCATGCGATTTTCTCCGAAACTATTGTGTACCGTTTTATTTATTTTAAAGGAACTCGTGCAACAATCCAAAACATTGAAAAATAAAGCAGATGTATGAAGGGTAACAAATAAGAGTGGGAACCACAAACCAGCAGCCTACATGACATTATCGGAATGAAAACCAAAGGATAACGCTACACAAATTGCATAGGAGATGTCTCATATTAGGTGTGCAACTCCAACGTCCTCCATACTCAGGAACGTGTTATTGCTATTGAATTCCTGGAAACTGTGGAGAATATGCCTTCTGATAAAAATGTTCAAGCAAAGTAAATGTTTACCATCTGTTGGTACACATTGCACAACTGTAAATGTCAAGCTACAACAGAGAATGCCCATTTTGGATACTCTTACGGTTTTAACCCAAGAGTAAGACTATCGGGGCTTATTTACAAGGCCCTTGCGCCGCCAGTGTGTCTCTTTTAAATATGGGGAAAAGTGAGGTACCTGCGGCCCAAGGGGCTTGTAAATAAGCCGCAAGGTGTCTAGGAAGAAAGAGGTGGACGCGGAAAAAATCACTGCCGAATTGCACAACTGTTTTGCTTAACAGCATTGTTTTAGTCACGAGGCACCGCCGACACCCAAAATGGCGCCACGTTGTCCAGACGAACACCTCCACCAGGTGCACTTTCAGAGCACATTACTGACTGGGTTCGACAGAGAAATGCTTTGATAAAATAGCGGCACCGCGCCAGCATCTGTCATTAGATAGAAGCACATTTATGTTCAAGCACGCGACGAACCGTGCTTAATATATTGTTTATCTATTTTATCTGAGGTGAATGACACAACTACTTTGAAGGTAAGCTAGCTCAACTCGGCTAATATACCTTCAAATGAGTATCACACAACTAAGATAAATAAGGTAAAGAATATATTAAACACGGTTCTTCCCATGCTTGACAACTCGGCTATTTCACCTTCAAATGAGTATCATATAACTAACATAAATAAGGTAAAGAATATATTAATCATCACGGTACTTCCAATGCTTGAAAGTAAATGTACCTCTTATCCAATCACACATATTGACTCGATAACACTGTCACGAGAACGCATATTCCTCTATCGAAGCCGGCCTGTAATGTATTCTAAAAGTACAGTTGGTGGTGGTGTTCGTCGGGGTAGAGTGTTGATTAAAAACGAATTCGTAAATAACAATTTTGCTTTAAACTAAACACACACTCTACATCGGATTTGAAGGGCACCCTCATTCGAATAAATTCGCCACGCAGACTCTTTGTGTGGCCTTGGGCAAAGTTGAACCACTGCACCTTTACTGTCTGAAAACGTCATAGGACACAGCATTAAACATGATGCTCTTTTCTAAGGAAAAACGGATTCCTTGATTATCATAACTTTTTTTAAAAAATTGAGATACACAGTATTAGTCATAAATTCGCATTATATACGTCATACTATTAGTAGAAGGAAATCTGCTTTAACTTCATCGTTTCAACCTTTTTCTCGTGCAATCCCCTGGCCCTCCCGTAGCAGCGAACAATAAGCATGTATTTGTAGAACCAACGGGGATTTCCTGCCACCTGCTGGTTAGTTTGTGAATAACACCACTTTTAGCTTCACTAATTAAAATCGTGAACACCCTCCCGGTAAGCGCGTTTTTATCTTAGCGCAGTTCTGATATCACCTTGTTTGTTTCATTAATTAACAAATCTCTTTTGTTGGCGATGTGTCATTAGGTTGTAATGTGCAGTAGAAGCAGTTTTTCAAAAAGCCAAAAACGGAGAGCAGTAATTTCATTGTGTTTTTTTCTTCCACGCAGCGCAGTTCTGCAAAGGAATAAAGGCGCCGACGGAGCAGCTGAGTAATCTGTCTGGTACTTAATGGGGTTGAAGCTATAAATAAAGATTGGAGACTACAGCTACCAGGGAAGCAAATGGCTTCCTTCCTTGAGTTCATAAAATACTCATTACCCACAATTAATCAGAATGATGAATTGTACTCAACGGCTTTAACGAGGATTTGCCTGTGAATGGGAAGACACGGCCTTTTGTCAATTCCAATTATTCACTGTTATTTAAGGATGCGAAAATTATTAGCCAAAAGAAATCAACCACCCAGCTTCCTATGTTGTTTGATTTCTATATTTCTTGACAATGTCGTTTTACCAAAACGATGGATGCTCGCTGTTCTCTCAATGGCTGGCGCTGCTGTTGGTGTTGGGAGCTGCGAAACCTGCAACTTAAATGCAAGAATTAATAAAGCTTCGTGCCAGCGCTAGCATGGGCAGAGGAACGCAAAGCGGCAGCTACGATTTACTCATCGACGCAAAAGGGGTCTGCGCTGGAGACGTTTGGTACCGGGATAGGTGTGGCGCAGGGGGCAGAGCTGCGGACTCCAGGGCATGAGGATCACGGTTCGATCCCGGCTCGGCAATGGCTCCCCTAATTTTCCTGAGGGTCCACAGCGTCCTGAAACCTTAAGGGATGCACGTGCTTTACAAAATATGGATGACTGAGTGAAAAATAAAATGCTGAGTATGGGTTTTGACACACAGCCCTTTCTACTAAAATAACCAGACAGGGCTTTGCGCAAAAAACGTACTGAAATGGAATGGAAATCAACAATTTCCATTCCATTTCAGTACGAAATTGTTGATTTCCCTCTTGAAGTGAGGTGCCGTAGAGCACAACATACGCCCCAAACCATCTGCATGTGTCCACCCACAGGCATTTCTCATGAAAGGGTAGGCTGCCCACACAGAGCAAAGATTAGATAGTGCACACTCATATCTGTGCCACGGTACAAGGCTGTGCACTGTGCAAAGCGGCTTGTTTGTGCACTGCTCCAGGTGATGAGATAAGCAGCAGGTCAATTACACTACAAAGTATGTATGTATGTGGAATTTCTGCAGCACAAACGAGGCCAGAGGGCAGTGGTCAAGGAGATGCATAAAGTCAGTGAGTACGTGAAACGCACAATGTGTTACATCACTCGTGTTACTGACTTATGTAATTTAAGTAAGTTGTGCTCTGGCCATGATGCCAAAATGATTCAATACAACTTAAGTTTAGTAAACTCGGATGCAGTGTTTTGTTTCTTTTCTCCTTGCTAGACAGGAGCAGTGCTTTGCATTTACCACAGCTGAGATCACTGTGGTGGTCATCACGGGGTGCTGGTTTATGCACTCTACATAAGCAGAAGGGTTCAGGGTCAAACTGTGTTTCTTCTCTTTTTTAACAGTGATAACAGTTGAATCTCTCTGTGAATTGGTATGTGTTATCCACAGCTTTGTTGGCAAAATGTTACCAAGTGCACCATTTAGATATTGATGGTATTTCCCTTTTGCTCAGTGCACTGGGGGACAATTGACCACCCGGCCCCAAGGAAGGTCTCCCTGAATTTTGCCCCACTACTAGGATCAAAAGACAAAGGCAATATTTATGAGGAGCTTTTTGAAAATTGACTTTTGTCACTAGATTGATGTGTATTTGAACTGATTTCATGAACTTTTGGGGGAGGGAATAGGACTATGCCATCTGGTATCACAACTGTTGCCTCTTAAGGGGCATCATTTAATGGTCTATTTCCTCACCTAAAAGCACTAAGGAAGCACGGATATCACAGGGACCATTTTTGAGTCTATAATCTATGCTTTCTGACAATATGTTAATACAGGACAGGTGCTGAATTAATCACATGGAATATGTTCATTAAATTCAATTCAACACCTAGAAAAAAACAGTGGTTAATGTGCAAAACAAATAAGTGCTGGGGCTCTCGTCAGAAGGCACCTTGCCCCTGCCCATTTCTCCTGCTAGTGCCGCTTAAACCAGAACTAACTACTAACCATGAAAATGGGGAGAAGATGTGGTGTAATGGCCAGAGCTACGGACCTTGGAGCTGGGGAACTAGGCTCGAATCAGTGTTATCTCAACATCCTGTGATTCTGGGCAAACTACTTAATCCAGTGGCGTAGCTAGCCCTTTGGTCGCCCATGGCGGTCCCTGATGTTAGCTGTCCTGCGGCGAGCGGAGTGAAAAGCGGGGAGTGCTGACGAGATCTCTATTTTGTTTGCTGCCCCGTGGTGGCCGAGTGAAGAATAGGGGGTGCCTGCCCCCCCTGAGACTGCAGGTAAGAGCAGTGGGAGGCCGTCGCCCCAAAACCCATGCCACCTTGAGCGGACCGCCCCTTCTAAGCCACTGACTTAAATTCCCCATAGATAAATGTGTCCTTAACCAGGGCCGACTTTAGTGCTGGTGGCGCCCAGTGCGACAAGGTTTGTTGGCGCCACCCAATGACCACCTCCATCACAGACTCCCTCACTAGCACCTTTTAACAGCGCCCCTCGTCTCCATAACCACTTTCTCTCAGATGCATTAAAATAGTTTTATAGCGCAACCCGTACCAGTGTGGTGTGTCATTTTACATCACACACACAGACAATCATAAATGTGTAGAACAGTGTATAGAAAATGTTACAAAAATAAGGTCAGGATTGTGAGGTGTAAGAGTCACCTGTCATCAATACTGGTAGCCAGTGCAGTTTAAGTTTTCTTTGTCTGGAACAGCACAAACTAAGAATTTAAAACTTAATACCATAGTTGGGGGGTTCTTTTTAATAATAGGAATTAATTTCTACTCAAATAAACCCTTTTGCAACATTAAGATAATGAAAAACTGGGGGTGGGGGGATCCGAGAGCTCTAATCTATATCTTGCAGTTAGCATGTAGCTCTTTGATGACAGTTAATAGCAGACTGCTCTATCATAGAATTTTAACGTATAAAATGCAAGTAACAACGGGGCATATTATTAAGATCGGTGTTAAAAATATCGCCGGTTTAGCGGCAAAAAACTGTAGCTAAAGGGGCGATAATGGGCTTGATAATATGCCCTGGAGAATTCCAATCGATGCCCATGTTCACACCAGAACATGGGCTTCTATGGGAATTCATAAGGGCATATTATCAAGCCCATTATCACCGCTTTAGCAGCAGTTTTCTGCCACTAAACCAGCGATAAGTTTTAACGCTGTTCTTGATAATATGCCCCAAAATGATCTCTCTAACAAAAGTGCTAACCACTGGCCTATTTATATTCTAGTAAGGTTGAGTATGCTACTAGAGCGTAGGCATATCCCTGCCGTGGGCACACTTGTGTGGTCCGAAGGCACCAGGGACGGTGCGTCGAATACCAAAGAGTTCAGTTCAAAAAGTTGTACGTTGAAGCTTTCAATTTTTATTTATGAAACATCACGGTAAGTTAGAAATCACTACATGACGCTGGATAAACTCCAATGCATTTCGGACCTGGGGTCCTTTGTCAAGGAGCGCCGCTCTATGGTCCTTTTCTGTAGCCCGCCTTCACGTTCGTGTTTAGTTGTTCAGGGGCGTGAAGGCGGGCTACAGGAAAGGACCATAGAGCGGCGCTCCTTGACAAAGGACCCCAGGCCCGAAATGCATTGGAGTTTATCCAGCGTCATGTAGTGATTTCTAACTTACCGTGATGTTTCATATGACATAAATATGAATTTCCATGAGAATCCAATGGAATAAATAAAAATTGAAAGCTTCAACGTACAACTTTTTGAACTGAACTCTTTGGTATTCGACGCACCGTCCCTGGTGCCTTCGGACCACACAAGTGTGCCCACGGCAGGGATATGCCTACGCTCTAGTAGCATACTCAACCTTACTCGTATTTCAAGCCGCATTTGTACAGTGGCGACACCTGCAGGAGCACCTTAAATCTCTTTGAGACACCTTAATCTGCATTTAAACATTTCACCATACTTGCTGTGCGCCTAGCCCCCAATCACTATTTATATTCTATCCACTCTGTGATCTGCATGGTACACTTTGTTTGCAGTAGGCATATTAACCCTCTCTGCTACCTTACAATTAGTCAAAACTTCCACTAGACAAAACTTCCATCTCGAACCAGGAAGAACATTAATTACCTGGAGTTATCTTGACGTGTTTATGTTTTCCTGAAAATTACCAGGGCCGGACTGGGAACCAAAACCGGCCCTGGCAAAGTGCCCCCCCCGGGGGTTGGGGGTGCCGCCGAGCTCTTTGCCATGGCCAGTTTAGTCCGATTTTGTTACAGGGCCGATTTTGCAGCTATACCGCAAAAACGGCCCTGTAACAAAATCAGCCCCCAGGGGCCCAAAACCGGCCCCCACCTGTGCGGCGCACCGGTGGATTGCCTGGTGCCCGCTAAGGCCAGTCCGGGCCTGAAAATTGCTCAAGTCTGGAACGCAGCAACAGGTGCTTTTAAAACCTAATATACTTGCAAACACGCCCCCCCCCTGTCAAAGTCAGCGCCCAGTGCGGCGGCACAGATCGCACCCCCCAAGAGCCGGCCTTGTCCTTAACTGGTGCTCATGAAAATCGCTGGTATTGATGATTAAGTACCAGTGCTCAGCACTGGAAACCACCGGCTCAAACTAAGCCCTGGAAAAAAGTCCAGTGTTGTGAGTATGAATGCAACTATACAATAGTAGCGGTCGGCAGTAGGAGTTACTGCAGGGCGGTGACGTGGGCAGGGGGAGGGGCAGGGTGGGGGGTAGTAATGTATGGATTACGGAGTTTTACAAGTAAGTAAACATTTAAATAAATAAAATGAATTTTGTTGCGCGCACTGCATCACATTTGGTGCAGTAACTCCTACTGCCGACCGCAACTGTGGCTAGTTAGTCTTATTCCACCGTATACATGGCATACAATCAATGAGCCTCAGAACAGCTACTTTGTCTCTCCTCCCACTTTATAATACAGCACAGGCGCAAGCGCAAAGCTTTTCATTATTAGCATGGGGCAAAGCCCCATGAAAATCACAGTCCACCCCCTTGAGATGTTATAGAAAAGGCTATACAAGCATCTGTGACCCCTTCTGTAATAAGAAAGTTCTTCAGTGGGCAGAAATCAGGCTCCTCAAGGCACTATATGTAATACAGTGCCAGGCGCTCTGTTCAAAGGATTGTGGACAATGACTCCGGCACAATTAACAGCAAGAATAAGAAGGAGAAAGGAAATAAAACACCATTTATGTTGGCACCCTAAGTGCAGCCAAAATATAAAGCCAGTATTTAAAGATAATAAAAAATAAAATGAGAAAAGCAATCTCTGAAATAGCTTTGTCACTAAAGATAAAAGGAACTTTTTAAGGCATTGTGAACAATGTGCATAGGTTTTGTGTAGTCACTTAAAGGGAATAGAGCCAACCAGTAAAGTTGGCTAAGCCATGACCTTTGCTTTGTACTGTTGTGGGATAAACCAAAAATGTAAAGGACAATTTAACAGATCAATAAACGAAGCCCATTGACCAACAGCCCCTCCATCTATATAGATGATGTAACATTAGTCTAGTGCACAGACAAAACTCTCTTCAATATCAGAACTATGAATAGATCAGATTTACCTAATTTGTGAAATTGTGCAGATATCAAAATTGTACAAAAGGCCTAAAATGGTAAAGTACACTTTACGCATAATTGGGTATTTACAACCAATTTGTGGCAATGCATTTATTGAACTTCTACACATTTAGTCACAGCTTTCTCATCCATAACTCAGAAATCATAAAAGCCATGGAGAGCAAGTTTTTCCTCTTTGTCTTTCCATGAAGGAGTCAGCGCTACCTGTGCCTTGTTGGCAATGGTAACATTTATTGTTCCTGCAGCCTGTCAGTCACCTTCACTCAAAAGACTTCTCTAGTGTGTTATCATCACTGCAATAAAGCTTGTTCTTATCACTGCAGGTAGTGCAGCTCCATTTCCATGGATGGCTGCCATCTGTCATTTGAGAGAATGAGGTGCAAAGTCTTGTAGGTATTGAATTGCTAGGAGCACATATGTAGGTTGGATCAATGTGCATGTTTGGGTGGGTGCCTTAAGATGGCCATCAGCACATACACAGTGCCTGCGAGCATCGCAATCTCTCTGCTATTTCTATTGGGCACCTTACATTTGTGGCGTTCGGAGGAACCACTTACCTCGTCACTGTATCCTCAGGCCCAAGTTTATGAACCCCTTGCTTTGCCATTGTGTCATGCAAGGCAACGGAATGCTTCAGTGAGATTTGCTAATCCACGCAAAGCCACCTTGCATGGCTCTGTGTGGCTTCGTAAATCTCTAGGTAACACAAGGCAGCCCAAGATGGTGCCTTGTGTTAGTCGGCTTTGGAAAGTCATCCATGGATGGAACATGGGTGTTAGGTATCCAACCACGGAGGTTGGTTCATTCCCTTATTTATCAAGAATAGTAACCCTGGGATTGTGTCAAAATTGTACGCCTTCCCAGCAAAGGTGTAATAAGGAGAAGTATCTTTATTTCTGCTTGTTATAGAAGGAGGAAAATGCATCTGAGGATTGTTTTTGTGCAAGAAGTCCTCCCTTCCTGCGCAAAAAAACCTTGCCTGGCACGTAGGCACTCTTGCACCACTGCGCAAGGGTGGCTGCACTGCTGCTAGGCTGCAAAATGCATGCCAGTACAGAGAGAGATCAAGAATACGCCATAACTCAGTATATATTGCACAATCCTGCTCTCTGCATTTGACACAATGTGTCAAATGTTAGTAAATCTGGGCGTAAGTCTGACATTACTAAATGTGGCTGTGCAATACTCAGCAGCAAATAATAAAAAATGGCAGCAGTGGCTCTGTGACATCAACTTACACATAACTTGTTTTGCGTATCATTATTTTTAGCTGTATATAAAATGTAAAAAACAGTTGCTCAAATTGCCAATTTAGGAGCCCTATTTTTTAAGAACACTGGTCCTTAGTAAAGCAAACATGAAAAGGAATTAGATACAATATAGACCACAATGGGTACTATAGTATTTCAATGTCCAGCTGGACAAAGAATTTTAATTTCAGTCATAAAAGTAAAATGGTTACAATAAAGACAAAAAACAGTACAACGGGGCACAATCCTGCACCCAATTTTTTTAGAAAACAGAAGGAAAACAAATAAACATTCCACATATAAGACGAAAAAACACAGGCATTAATCTGAGCTTTGGGAGCTTGAACTAGTTATACAGTGAAGCAAGCTAACATACATAGTGTCCACATTAATCCAATGTAGAATAGAAATTAATGGCACTAATCAAAGTGTCGACGAAGTTTCGATCCCATGCTCACAATTATCTGACGTTTGTAAGGCGAATAGGTGATGAGTGACTCATCATGCTGTGCCTCTGCATCTGGGTAATTACCTGTAGGAAACTAGTGCCCCGTCGTGCTCGTTGTTTAGGACAATCCTGACAACATTGTGAAGCAAGAGTGGCACCGGAACCAGTGCTGCGAGGTCGTAGCGATGAGATTGTAAGGCATAAGTAGCGCGTAATATTCTGACCGCGGTGTGAGTAAGGGTCATATATTGCTATCAAATGGGGCTGGTGTTTGCGCTAGCGGCCGAAATTGTGAGACGGCTGAAGGTCTAGGTGTGAGAGCGAGCCGGGTGGGTTGTGTGGGTTTCGTTAGCACATGACGTAGAGAATGCGGTTGCAACATGCTACGAAGGTTAAAAAACATGCCATAATTACGCTACCGAACCTTGAGGAATGGGTTGTGTATTCCTCCAGAGAAAGGTGGTTGAAGACTCAATAGGTCAAAAGGACTGTAAGAATAGAGAATTGCAACAAGCCGGGTGGCGGTTTTTAAATGAAACTTGAAGCAACAATCAATGTGGCAAGTTACCTTGACGACTGGGGGTATTAGAACAAGGTTGTCCAAACCGTCTCGCGGGCTCCTTGTCGGGATAGACTCTTCCACGAGGGCGCCAATGGGGGATTAATATCAAGTCCACTGTGGGAGGATAAACAAGGCGGGGGGTTAGGTCGGAATTATGTGGTAGTGAAATGGCAGAAATGCTCAGGACCATCTCTTCTTTCTGAAACACCTGACGCATCTACCCCCACTAACTCCACCCTTCCAGAGCAACTCGAGAGATTGAAGAAGAAACAAGTTTGTTTACAATTAATGATTCTAGTGCTAACTGATTACCTTAAATATGAGGTTATCCCTGTAGGTCTACAAGTTAGGAACATTCCAGGGATCTTCACTGACAACCCTAAGTATACAACAGGCTTTAGCTATATTGGCACGACCTGCTCAAGGCACTGGCTAGCCTTAGGTATTGACATTGCTACAGAAACTCTCAAATCCTTGGAAATTGAGATCCTTGACATTGAAAAACAGTTACAAGACTCCAATCATACAATTGAGACTAAGAAATTGTTAGAACAACTTGAAAAAGCAATCGCTGACTTCCATCGTTTGGAACAAAATAAGAAATCAAACAAAATCAAAAAGGACATTAAAGCCTATCACATAGAAAACACCTACCCATATTTGCAAAAAGACTTCTATAACAACAGGTCTTACTCAACCCCTCAAAACTCCAGACCCTGGGGACACTACAACAGGCACCAGAACCTGGTTGGCTAATCTGATACCTCCGCCGACTCGTCAGACACATCTGACGCAGGCGAAGGCCAAAGCTCATCAAATAGAGGAGGTAACAACAGCAGTAATTTTTTAGCTAGAGGCCATCAAGACACACCACGAGGAGGTTGGGTTGGCCGGGGGAAACGGACCCAACCAACCCGGGGAACTTCAAACACAACACAAATTCTACCAGTGGTAAGCAGAGACGCTAATATCATGTCAAACCCTGAGATTATTCCCATCTTTAATTTATCTAAGTACCAACTAACTAACCCTGAACTCCTGCTTCTCAAGAAAGGACTCTCATTTGTACCTACAATCCCACACAATTATCTGGAATTACAGACAGAACTACTCCGTTTCTTTAGACGATACGCTTACAAGCATTTTTCCAACAAAACCCCACACTAGCTATTACTGCTAATACCCCTTTTTGTCCTCGTCCACATTTTCGCCAACCGCGGGGAGGATCCCTGCCGAGGTCCTAACTTTTGAAAAAATGGTCCTCAAAGACTTAACAACCCTACAACACACAAGACACTTTGTCCCATACAACCTTTCTCTAGAGGAGAAGCAGGCAATCAGCACTCTAAAAAACAATGACAGCCTGGTGATTAAAAGCACAGATAAAGGCAGAGGCATAGTCCTACAGGACAGAAATGCCTATAGGGAAGAAGTCCTACGCCAATTATCCAATACCGAACATTACCAAAGTCTCCCAATAAACCCCACTAAGGAAATCCAAGACCTGATCTCCAAGATTACCAAGGAGGCTGTTAACGAAGGTTTTTTGTCAAAAAAGGAATTTTACTTCCTAAATGTCAAATCCCACGGACCCCAGTGCTATACACTTTACCTAAAGTCCACAAGAACGCCACTACTCCACCAGGCCGGCCTATAGTGTCCACATGCGGTTCGGTCCTAGAACCCCTGGGATCATATGTAGATTTTTTAATAAAAGGCTATGTACCTGACACAATCTGCTATGTTAGGGATAGCATAGCTATGATAAACTTGGTCGAACATCATCCATACAATCCTGACACTGACTCACTCTGCACCATGGACGTGGAATCCCTGTATATGAGCATTCCCCAAACTGCAGCCCTATTGGTCATTCAAAAAACACTTGACAAGCGCCCCCGCCCCCATGTGGTCCCCACCTTATTTATTCTCCAACTACTTGAACTCTGTCTAACGCAAAAAAAAAAATCATTTGAAGATCAATTTTTCCAACAAATCAAAGGCACCTCTATGGGCGCAATTTTTGCTCCAAATCTGGCCATTTTGTTTATGGACAATTTGGAAACATCATCTATCCTGACTGTCACCAATCCTTTCTACTCAGGGATTACCCTCTGGCATAGATACATAGACGACATTTTTGTCATATGGAAACACGACACTGATTGTCTACATAATTTTCTTCACTGGTTGAATAACAACTGTGCAGGCCTCTCCTTCACTATCACCGTAGAAAAGGAATCCATTGCATTTTTAGACCTCAACATCTTCCATTCTGAGGGTGAATTACTTCCTCGCCGTTACAGAAAGAGTAACGAACGAAACACACTGCTAAGTTACTCAAGTAACCATCCTAGGGCTTTAAGAGATTCCCTCCCTTATTCACAATTTTTGAGAATAAGGCTCAACTGTTCCAACAGAGAAGACTACTTTAGAGAGGCAAATACTTAAGCCATTACACTAAAAGACCGAGGCTACCCAAAGAGAATAGTCAGGAATGCATCAAAGAGAGCTTGGTAATGCCTGCGTGAGATTCTTCTAAGTCCAAAACCCAAAAGAGATACCGAAAGAATCGCACGTGTCACCACATTTTCACCAATTTCCAACAAAATAAGGAAATCCATACTACAGCACTGACCAATAATAAATGCAGGCCACTTAAACATAGAAAGATCACTCTTTGCTTTTCGAAAAAGTCAAAATCTGAAAAATCATCTAGTTCGGGCAGCACTCCCTGCCCCAAGACCACCATTGACAATCGATTCCCTATGGGGATCCCCTCCTTTGATTGGCCATTCCAAATGAGGGTGTTGTAATGTCTGCGAATTCACAATGGAAGGGAAATCCTTCACGTTTAACAACATTACTGTAAACTGTCGTGCATTCTCTAATTGTAACACTTGCAACGTGGTGTATTTGATTAAATGTCTGTGTTCCAAATTGTATGTTGGACAGACAAGCCAGAAAATAAAAACAAGAATCTGCCAGAACCGCAGCAGGATAAGGTTCAAGACACAGAATGCCCCCCTAGTGGAACATTTCACGCAGGCAAATCATTCTGAGAATGACATTCGATGGACAGTCCTAAAAGTTTTGAAACTGCCGCCAAGAGCGAGCAATATGACCCTACTACTAAACAAAGAGGAGCTCAAGTCAATAATCCTCTTTAACACCATGAGAAGTGGTCTCAACAGGAATGAAGATTGGACAACACTGCTTTGAATTCGCCGCAGTTATGGACCTGTTTCATAATGCTATTACTCTGTCTCGGACATGACTCTCAGGCAACCACAGTTTTATACCCTGTATATGATATTTACCCACGATACCTGGCATGCTATAATAATTATAAGTGGTTGTTTTACTTCTCTGGCTTAACTGAAATTGCCCGTATACGCAGGTAGCCCCACATTAACATATGTCCGTGCTTGTCCACTGAGTCATAACGTCTTTCTCCATTCTCTTTTTTGCTTCCTAACATTTTGCTCTTTTAACCAATGTTATTTTGCGTATGTACAACTTGTAATTTTCTTCAAAAGCATAATTATGAATGTGGTTACAAATGTGGTTGCGGATGTTAAATTTAAAAAAAACTACTGTAATTATTTTTTCCATGCGTTCTATGCCTTCTAAATGATTTCCATGTCACGGTAGTCTTTCATCTATTTTTCACAAATCACTCAACCAAGATGGCACTCAGCTCCTCTTTATCTCGCCAATCACTCTGACACACACTCAGTTCCAGCTATCATGCTACGAACCACAGGCGGATCCTCGCCACCGACCTAGACGGTAAGCAGCTCACCCCATCCGTGCACGCAAGTTTCTGCCATTTCACTACCACCTAATTCCGACCTAACCCCCCGCCTTGTTTATCCTCTCACAGCTGACTTGATATTAATCCCCCCTTGGCTCCCTCGCGGGAGAGGCTATCCCAACAAGGAGCCCGCAAGACTGTTGGGACAAACTTGTTCTAATACCCACAGTCCGTAAGGTAACTTGCACCATTAATTGTTGCGTCACCTTTCATTTAAAAACCGCCACCCGGCTTATTGCAATTCTCCATTCTTACAGTCCTTTTGACCTATTGAGTCTTCAACCACCTTTCTCTGGAGGAATACACAACCCTTTCCTCAAGGTTCGGTAGCGTAATTATGGCATGTTTTATAACCTTCGTAGCATGTTGCAACCGCATTCTCTACGTCATGTGCTAACGATGTCAGGTCGTAGACGTCGCGCCTGCCAAGAACTACAGTTCCCATCAAAACCGGGGGTAGAACTACGTTTCCCAGCATCCTCGGCGCAGAGCGAGATATCCCTGGGCGGAGTTGGGCGCTCGAGGCTTGCGATTCTGACTGTGAGGAGGACGCGGCTGCTTCTCCTCGAGCCCGGCGCTCTGGTGCTGTTTCCGGATCTATGAACCTCGTCCATGAGGTTTGAGACTGCTGTTTGTATGCCTTGTGAGCTTTCACGCTGCTAGCGTGTTAGTTTCGTTCACCTGTGTCCCGTGACTGCTAACGGGGAGCGGGCTGCTAAGTTGTAGTTGGCCTCGCAGCTGCCTGGAAAGCAAGTGAAACGTTTTGTGTGAGGTCAGACAGGCTGTCGGCTTCGTTGCAGCATTTTTGCGGAGTCATTCACGTTATCATTTAAATGCAAGTGGCGGAGTGCAGGGGGGGATGAGGACCTCCGCACTGCCGGCATGAATTACCATGGTTGGCCACTCGATCTTTGGAAGGGATTGTAATTACCAAAGCGGATGTCAGTAGTTAACCCTACGTCATGCCGTGTTTGGATTGATTAATGACATTTGTCATGTACTTGCTTACAGTGTAAAGGAGTCATTTACGCTAGCGAATCTAAGGAGTTTTTTGTGCTTTCAACAAAGAAACTTTTGGGCTTCTTCTGTCTTTCACTGAGTGACTGTTTCCTTGTTACATATTCGTTGTGTGTTTTATTGGATTCCTGGAACCAACTTCTAGAGTTGTGAAGGAGGCTATAGGGTAGGTTGCCTATATGCATCTTCTAATTTAGGTGACTGTATATAGGAGGCACATGTGTAATATGTTCTCTTGTGTTGAATAGGACAGAAGGATGGTTGGAGAAACTGCGGTATTGGGCCGGTTTACAAAGCTTACAGGTGATTGCTAGGCTGCGCTATAGTGAGAATTACATGAGTGTAGCGATTGATGTATTACTAATCATTCCCTTTTTGTTTTCCAGTTTCTTTTTCCCTGCAGCCCTTCCCTCCTTCTCTTTTCTTTTGGGTTTTTCCCCTTTTGGGGTTTTTTCCCTCACCGTATCGTCTGACCACCCTGTGTATACATACTTCAGGGTGGTCGGAGGGTCCGGAGGTGGAGCATTGTTGCTGCATGCTGATCCTGCGGAGCGCGAACCTGACAGAATCGCAAGCCCATGAATTTTCGCTCCGCCCGGTCAGCTTGTAGCAACAATGGCGTCTATGGAGGATGTGTTGCATGCTTTAGTGTTAGTACAACAGGAATTGGCCTCGTCCAAGGCCGAGACTGCCGCCTTAAGAGACAAAGTGGAGCGTTTGAGTAGCAACCCATTTAATGCTTCAGCCCCGTCCTCTGCTGTTCAGGTTACTGTGCCACCCCCCATCCCTCTGGCCACTCCCGAAAGGTTCTCTGGAGACCCCCATAAGGTGCATGTTTTCATGACTCAAATCCTGTTACATTTTTCGTGTAAGCCGTCTTCATTCCCCACTAACTATTCTAGAGTGGCATTTTTGATTTCTTATTTGGTGGGGGATGCGGCTGAATGGGCGGTACCCTTAGTGAAGAGAGATGATGCCATTCTATCGGACTGGTCAGCGTTTAGGAAAGAGTTCGAGAGGGTTTTTGACCGCAGAGCGACCACGTTCAGTGCGGATAGAGAATTGTTAACGTTGAGACAAGGCAGAGGAGAATTGGTTACTTATTTAACAGCATTCAATCGTTTAGTGGCTGAAACGGAATGGCCGGAAGAAAAAAGAATGTCCCTGTTTTATCAGGGTTTACATGACGATTTGAAGGATGTGGTGGCACAGGTGGATCCTCAACCTACATCCTTTGTTGACATGGTGAATCTGGTGTTGAGGTTGGATGCTCGTATGTCAGATAGGGGGAGTAATCGAAGGAGATGGGACAAAGGGGTTTACAGCGGCGGGGGAAACCAGCGTAAGGTCACTGGGGGGACCGAAAACCCTCCTGAACCTATGGAGATAGGAGCCCTCAGAGCCCCTCTGTCTAGGGAAGAAAGAGAGACCCGAAGAGTACAGGGCCTGTGTATGTACTGTGGAAGGAAGGGACACTATGTTCGGGAATGTCCATCCAAACCCAAGACCTCCGGCAATATTAGCAGGTTCAAGAAGGTCGCGGTGTCTAATATGGTGCCGGAAGGCGAGCTGAAGGGTGACAACATACCTAGCGAAGAGAGAGGGCCACCTTGGAAGCTCACTTCTTTGTCTTCCAAGGGGGACGATGAAACAGAACCTCATTTGGTGATAGTTATGACGTTGGAGTGTAACCTAGAGAGATACCAAGTCATGGTTATGGTGGATTCTGGAGCCACGGGTAATTTCGTGGATGAGGGCCTGGTAAGACGTTTGGCCTTACCTCGTGTCTCTAGGGAGAAGCCGGAGGAGGTATTGGCGGTCGACTGGCAACCATTAACGTCAGGTCAGATCACCGAAAGAACCAGCGAAGTAGGGTTGTCTGTAGTGGTACAAGGCATGGTGCACACAGAGGTGTTGTCCTTGAACATCATAGCAGCACCTCAGAATGAAATAATCCTGGGTATGCCTTGGTTAAGGAAACACAATCCGATGGTGGATTGGCAGAACAAAACTTTTCGTTTCCTTCCTGCGCATTGTTCCGAGCATTTAGTGCCATGTGTATCTGCCAATGTCACTACGCTAGCCAGCCCTTTTTTGGCCGCAACTGCCGCAGAAAAAGATGTCGCAATACCAGTGGAATACTCTGGTTATGGTGACGTATTTAGTGAAGCAAAGGCAGAAGTACTGCCCCCCCACAGGGAATATGACTGCCGTATAGATCTAGTAGAGGGGGCCAGGATACCGTCTTGCCGAGTGTATGCTTTGTCGGTGCCTGAGACAGCCCATTTGAAGGAGTACGTAGAGCATTACTCACGTTTGGGGTTCATCCGGCCATCCCGCTCTCCGGCTGCTTCTCCTCTCTTCTTTATCGCTAAGGCCAATGGTGACTTGAGAGCGTGTGTGGACTACCGCGTATTGAATAAAAACACCGTCCGCAATAGGTACCCTCTCCCCCTCATCTCGGTTTTGCTTGACCAGGTGAGAGAGGCCAAGATCTACACTCGACTGGACCTCAGGGGAGCGTATCACCTGGTCAGAGTAAGAGAGGGGGACGAGTGGAAGACGGCATTCAAGACGCGGTACGGATTATATGAGTATCTTGTGATGCCTTTTGGCCTGTGCAATGCTCCTGCGGCATTCCAGTTTTTTATTAATGATGTTCTAAAGGAATACGTGGATCTTTTTGTTGTCATGTATATAGATGACACACTGATATATTCACAGGACGTGTCTTGTCATACCTCTCATGTGTGCAGGGTGTTGGACAAGCTAAGAGAACATCACTTGTTTGTGAAACTGAGTAAGTGCGAGTTTAGTGTAACCGAAGTGGAGTTCCTGGGAGTAAATCTCAGTCCACAAGGGTTGCAGATGTCAGAAAGAAAGGTACAGGCGGTAAAGGATTGGCCAGCCCCAAAGAATGTGAAGGAAGTACAGAGCTTCCTGGGGTTCGCGAACTATTATCGCCGATTCATTTTGCATTTCTCCCAGGTTGCTATCCCCATCACAAGACTATTACGAAAAGGCAAGGTTTTTGACTGGACAAAGGAGGCCGAGGAAGCTTTTGTGGCCTTGAAAAATGCTTTCACTTCGGCACCTGTGTTGGCTCATCCGGTGTTGGAACATCCTTTCATTGTAGAAGCAGATGCTTCGGATGAAGCTGTAGGGGCAATACTGTCCCAGAGGAACGCACACACAGGCCAGCTTCATCCGGTTGCCTATCTCTCTCGGAAGTTGAGCTCGGCAGAGATCAACTATTCCATAGCTGACAAGGAGCTCCTAGCTATAAAAAAGGCATTCCAGGAGTGGAGACCGTACCTGTGGGGGGCTGTTCAGGCTGTGACGGTGTATACCGATCACAGGAATCTGCAGTATATGTCCTCGGCTAGGCATCTCACGCAACGGCAGATGCGGTGGATGTTGTTCTTTTCCGAGTACAACTTCGTTGTTACCTTTCGTCCAGGCTCGGATAATAGACAGGCTGATGCACTGTCCAGGCAGGAGATTCCCGTGAGAAAGGTTGAGGAGGAGTGTTCCATCATCCCTGCGACTAAAGTGGTGTGTGTGGTCAGAGCCGAAAGCTTTCTGGATGATGTCAAAAGCTCCAGATCAATGGGTTCATGGATCAGATGGGCGGCTGCCAAACCAGGTCGGGAATTGAAACAGGGATTGCCGTTTCAGGGGGGGATGTCTGTTTCTGCCCTCAGAGGAGATAAGGAAGAAGGCCTTCAGGTGGTGTCATGAGGCTCCTATGGCTGGACATCCTGGGGTTACAAAGACCGTGAACCTGCTCAAGAGACACTTCTGGTGGGAGACACTGGTCAGAGATGCTACCCGCTGGGTAAACATGTGTGACTCTTGTGCCAGAGCAAAAGGGGAAAATACCAGAAAGAAGGGCTTGTTGATGCCGATGCCCTCACCTGATCGACCATGGCAGAACATCAGCTTAGATTTCATTACAGGGCTGCCAGCTGATCGGGGCAACACAGCTGTACTTGTGGTGGTGGATAATCTAACTAAGATGGGACATTTCATCCCTTGCGTGACCCTTCCCACGGCTAGTCAAACGGCGCAGCTGTTGGCCTCACAAGTCATTCGTTTGCATGGCATACCAAGAGTAATCGTGTCTGACAGAGGGCCTCAATTCATCGCTCGGTTTTGGCGTATGTGGTGTAAGACATTGGGGATCGAGTCAGCGCTATCCACTAGTTTCCACCCTCAAACGGACGGGCAAACTGAACGTCTAAACCAGACTTTAAAGAAATACTTGCGCTGCTACTCTAGGGAAGCACACGAGTCATGGGTGGAATTGTTGTGGATGGCGGAATTGGCGTACAACAATGCTTGTCACAGCTCCATCGGAATGTCCCCTTTCAGGGCCAATTTCGGGTTTGATGCAAACACCCTGCCGGTATCCATCCCTGAGGATTTGGCGACTCAGCCCTCGGTATGGAAGCAAGTCCAGACTTTGAGGAGGGTGCATAGAGCTGTGCAAAAGCGTCTGATACAAGCCAAGAAGGTGTACAAGCGTTGGGAGGACAGGCATCGTACTCCTGGTCCCCAGTTCAAGGTGGGGGACATGGTTTGGCTTTCCACCAAATACATCTGATTCAAACTGAGGAGCATATTCCATCCGCGCTTCATTGGTCCCTATCCTATTGTGCGACAGATCAACCCTGTGGCATATAAACTGAAACTGCCTGCTGCACTGAGAATACATCCGGTGTTCCATGTGCATCTGTTGAAGAAGGCCCTTTCTTCTCGTCGAGCAGCGCCTCCTGCAGTGGCGGCAGATGGAAATCTGGAGTATGAGGTGAGATCCATTCGAGACTCCAAATACCGCAGGGGGGCGCTTTGGTATCTTGTCTCATGGAAGGGGTACGGTTCGGAGGAGGATTCATGGGAACCAGTACACAACATCAATGCCCCTCGGGCTGTGCTGGCCTTCCACAGGAGATGTCCTACGAAGCCTGGGCCTAGGAGGCGCTTGGGAGGAGGGCGTACTGTCAGGTCGTAGACGTCGCGCCTGCCAAGAACTACAGTTCCCAGCAAAACCGGGGTTGAACTACGTTTCCCAGCATCCTCGGCACAGAGCGAGATATCCCTGGGCGGAGTTGGGCGCTCGAGGCTTGCGATTCTGACTGTGAGGAGGACGCGGCTGCTTCTCCTCGAGCCCGGCGCTCTGGTGCTGTTTCCGGATCTATGAACCTCGTCCATGAGGTTTGAGACTGCTGTTTGTATGCCTTGTGAGCTTTCACGCTGCTAGCGTGTTAGTTTCGTTCACCTGTGTCCCGTGACTGCTAACGGGGAGCGGGCTGCTAAGTTGTAGTTGGCCTCGCAGCTGCCTGGAAAGAAAGTGAAACGTTTTGTGTGAGGTCAGATACTGGACAGGCTGTCGGCTTCGTTGCAGCATTGTTGCGGAGTCATTCACGTTATCATTTAAATGCAAGTGGCGGAGTGCAGGGGGGTTGAGGACCTCCGCACTGCCGGCATGAATTACCATGGTTGGCCACTCGATCTTTGGAAGGGATTGTAATTACCAAAGCGGATGTCAGTAGTTAACCCTACGTCATGCCGTGTTTGGATTGATTAATGACATTTGTGATGTACTTGCTTACAGTGTAAAGGAGTCATTTACGCAAGCGAATCTAAGGAGTTTTTTGTGCTTTCAACAAAGAAACTTTTGGGCTTCTTCTTTCTTTCACTGAGTGACTATTTCCTTGTTACATATTCGTTGTGTGTTTTATTGGATTCCTGGAACCAACTTCTAGAGTTGTGAAGGAGGCTATAGGGTAGGTTGCCTATATGCATCTTCTAATTTAGGTGACTGTATATAGGAGGCACATGTGTAATATGTTCTCTTGTGTTGAATAGGACAGAAGGATGGTTGGAGAAACTGCGGTATTGGGCCGGTTTACAAAGCTTACAGGTGATTGCTAGGCTGCGCTATAGTGAGAATTACATGAGTGTAGCGATTGATGTATTACTAATCATTCCCTTTTTGTTTTCCAGTTTCTTTTTCCCTGCAGCCCTTCCCTCCTTCTCTTTTCTTTTGGGTTTTCCCCTTTTGGGGTTTTTTCCCTCACCGTATCGTCTGACCACCCTGTGTATACATACTTCAGGGTGGTCGGAGGGTCCGGAGGTGGAGCATTGTTGCTGCATGCTGATCCTTCGGAGCGCGAACCTGACAAACGAAACCCACACAACCCACCCGGCTCGCTCTCGCACCTAGACCCTCAGCCGTCTCACAATTTTGACCGCTAACGCAAACACCAGCCCCATTCGATAGCAATATATGACCCTTACTCACACCGCGGTCACAATATTACACGCTACTTATGCCTCACAATCTCATCGCTACGACCTTACACTACGGGCGCCACTCGCAGCACTGGTTCCGGTGCCACTCTTGCTTCACAATGTTGTCAGGATTGTGCTAAACAACGGGCACGACGGGGCACTAGTTTCCTACAGGTAATTACCCTGCTGCAGAGGCACAGCATGTTGAGTCACTCATCACCTATTCGCCTTACAAGCGTCAGATAATTTTCACCAACCCACCTGAACCTGCATAGTAGTCTCTATTAAGTGGTACTCATGTTGATAACATGCTGCCAAATGCTTTTCCAATAACGTACCTGACAGATTCTCTTGTTTCCTTTGTTCCCTGTTTTCACCCCGACATGCAACTTTATTGTTCTTGTCCTGATGATGATCCCTATTAATTGTGAGCTTGGGATCGAAACGTCGTCGACACTTTGATTAGTGCCATCAATTTCTATTCTACATTGGATTAATGTGGACACTATGTGGGTTAGCTTGCTTCACTGTATAACTAGTTCAAGCTCCCAAAGCTCAGATTAATGCCTGTGTTTTTTCATCTTATATGTGGAATGTTTATTTGTTTTCCTTCTGTTTTCTTAAAAATTCAGGTGCAGGAATGCGCCCGTTGTACTGTTTTTTGTCTTTATTGTAACCATTTTACTTTTATGACTGAAATTAAAATTCTTTGTCCGGCTGGACATTGAAATACTATAGTTCCCACTGTGGTCTATATTGTATCTAATTCCAGTGGCGTCACTAGGGGGGTGCGGGGGGTGCGGACCGCACCGGGTGACACCATCTCAGAGGGGTGACACCATGGTCCGACCGTTCCAACAATAATCTTGGCCGGCGGCAGGGTAAGGTTTGACAGACAGTAATATTATTTTGCATTTTGGTTCCACTGAGTCCGTGACACCAAAATGCAAAATAATATTTCTGTCTGTTGAACCTTACCCGGCCGCCGGCCAAAATTATTGTCCCAATTAGCATCCGGACGTCAATGACGTTCGAAACGTCACTCACGTCATGACGTGGCTCCCGGACCTGACGTTTTAAAAATCCAAATGTTACAAGTAACAGTGCGGGCTGCTAATGCTCTACAGAAGCCCGGCCTCCTTGCTCATCGTGCCAGGCAACGAGGGCTCCTGTTTCCTGCCCTTGGCAGTCGGAGCACAGAGAGCAGCATATTATTCTGGGAGGCGGAATGCTGAAGCAGAGGCAGCGCTGCCCATGCCTGTCTCCACTCTCCACAGTGACGGATGGCTTTCTCCGAGTCCTGCCTGCCTCTCCTAACGCTCCAGGGTGAGACATTCAGATGGCCCCTCTCCCAACCCTTTCTGCAGTAGCGATCCTCGAGCCCCAAAAAGTTTATTTATTATTTTTTATATAGGTCGGACTTTACCCGAAGGCGTCAGAGCGCTTCACAATAGGAACTCTGTTACATGATGATTAGAAAATAACAAGTGAACAAATTACAAGAGCAAACGTTAAGTTACATGTGGCAAAAGTGACAATTGTGAGCAAACAAAATACATGAGGTTGGTAGCAAAAAGTGACATGTGTACAGGTTACAAGAGAAAACAGTACAATTAGAGGTATAATACTGCATAATCTGGCAGACACTCAAGCACAAGAACAAACGTTTCGTAGGCAATGGTGGCACTTATGCAAGTATCTAAAGCAAACAAAATGTGAGAGGTAGCAAACAGTGTGCTACAAGAGAAAAGTGGCGTGCTAAACACTCCAAGGCCTCAAAAATCTTACCCGACCCAACACCAAGAAAGGGGAGGATGGATTCCACCCCTGAGATTCTTGCGATGCGGGCAAGAGGAATCATTTCAGGAAAACCAAAGGAAAAAGAAGTCCCTGCAGGCTGAACTCTGGCTAACCGACCCAGGGAAGTGAACCAGGGTTTTGCAGCGCCAGGTGCACGCTTGTCTTCCTCTGCAGCTGGTAAGTGGCACCCCCATTCTTCCCTTCGCTGTGTTTGAAAGTATGCCCTTTGAAGATTACAACCTGTGCTCCTTGTGTCTGAGCGTGCGATAGACCCAGTAAACTGCTTTGGTCTGTAGTTGCGCTATTGTGTGCAAGTGTAACGTACTGCCCACTGGCTATGAGTTGCACATGGGTGTCATGTTTCCATAAGTTACTGTGCGCATATTTCTGAGTCCGTGCAGATGTAACATGCTATGCCCGAAAACAGTGTAGCCCTGAACGGGCATGTAGGGTTCTTGTGCTGCCAGTAAACCTGTGTCTAACTGGGCATGGGTAGACTGGTGCCATGCGTAGTGTGTGTGTCCTGTACTGTCCAGGACATGTGTGTAGCTGCACATGACACGCGGGTGCCATGTGCATTTTAGTCCCTTTGTAAAGCTGTGTAAGGGTATCTGGGGGGCATCATGGATTCATGATGTAAGTCATGAGGGGTGACACCATGAGTTACCCGCACTGGGTGACACCAACCCTAGTGACGCCACTGTCTAATTCCTTTTCATGTTTGCTTTACTAAGGACCAGTATTCTTAAAAAATATAGCACCCCGGGGTCCTTAGTTACTCATCGGGTCCACTTGTTTGTTTAAAAGACAATTTAGGAGCTCATCACAAGTGGTAATCCACCCCCTTCCTGAACTACTGACACCTTGGACAGTGGCAATTCAGAGATGGACTAAGTAGCTCTGGTTACAAGTTAATAGTCAATAACATCCTGGAATGGAAGTTTCCACACCAGTCAGCATTGCTTCAAAAACATTTCACCCCAATTCAGCAGGTGAAGTGCTCAAGGCAAAAACTGTGGACATGAGATGGTTCGATGGACCTTGTAATCCCAATTTCGGTCATCCCCTCACTTGAGTTTTAATGCAACACTAACTCCATTGCCTTGGTATTAGTGTTTGTTCCGATTTTCATGAACAATATATTTATTATTGACGATGCAACCCTAACCATGGCCGTAACCCAAACATTTGTGATGGCCTTTGCACCCTTACTAATTTTAACCTCTTATTTTATCAGTAAGCCTAATTTAATCTGAATCCTAAAAATCATTGTGACCCCAACTCATATTCTAATCCTAACCCCATTCATTATCCCTACCCTATCTCATATCCTAACCTCAACCTTGCCCATTCTCTACCAAATCTCCGAGTTGTACAGCAGTATCTAAACATAACATACCATAACATAGCCCAGCACAGTACAGAATAACATAACATAACAACAAAACTCCTTCTTCTCGTATTTTAGTCCTAACCCTTATCGTTACTCTATACCGACTCATACCCAATCCTAACCACATCCCTTGCCCTAACTCTAAAACTATCCATTGCCCTGTCGCTTACAATAATCCTATCACTCACCTTAACCTTCAAAAATACATTATACCCATGTTTAACATTCAATTATATTTTAATTTTGTAAATAATTTTAATATGTTGAATTATGCTTAATGAAAAAAAAAATTAAAATAAAAAAATTGATAAATAAATGTTAAGCACACTACTTTTCTTTCCACATTTTTTGCATGTTAATTGAATTTTCACGTTTGTTACATTACAAGTAATATTTGCCATCCATGACAGATTGTTGCCCCTCTGAAGCAAAGCTATTTATCCAGACCTCTGCCAATCGCAGTTGAGCATCAGCTCAATCAGCCTTTCAGAAGCGAACACATTACCCATCATTGTAAATTCATCCAAAATATTCGATGAGGGGAGACTGCATCTCTTTTTGATCAATGATAGAAAAATATACACATATCAGTGCAAATTATAAGGTGATCTTTGGCACCATCTCGGAAATCCGTGACCTTGAATTTGCATAGTTGTTGAGACTTTGTCAGCCTAACCCCTGTCACATTCCAAACCACTAATATGTGTAGCTCTTTAGTGGTATTATGTCCATGTCCTATTTGATCAGTATTCTGAGTTGGAGTGATACCTACTGATACGACATACCAGTAACTAGTCAAAATGTCAGAAACATTTTACATTGAAAAATGATATTTTCTTATCAACATTTAAGAGTCGAAACATGCTATAATTCCGAAGAAGAAATAAAGAAATACGTTTCTCGATACATATTTCAAGGGGAGGTTAGTAAAGAAGAGAAAACTAGCACTAGAAGCACAACAAAAAGAACAACTGTCAAAGCCAATAGGTCTGGATTTTTTGTGCCAACACATACAAACACAAGCATGCAGTTTTCATGTGTTAGCACATTGAAAAACAACAAATCTTGAAGGCTCATAAAGGAGAGCACAGCATGAGTTATACACTGCAGTTTAGGAAAGAGTTCATCTAGAGAGCTTGTCATCAACTCATACTATAAAGAACATACCATCCGATGACCCCACACACCCCTTTCAAGGTGTGGCATCATCTGCCACTTTAAATCACCAAGACCCTGGTGTGTAACATCAAAGAAGGCGTTTTATTTATACTGTAGATCCTGACACTCTGCTTCTTTCAGTTGATCTAAAATCTCAGCATGGGGGGCAAGATATGGCCTTTACCACCCTTGCCTGTTTAAAGTCACGTATAATAACAAAACAACCACCTACGAGGATCCGGTGCGCCTCCAAAGTTTTATCAACGCACATAAGACTTCTGCCATGGATTCCTCTGGTTCCTTGCCCTCCTTCCCTGGCTGAGTTCTAGTCTTACTTGTTTTTACAATGTCATTGCACTTCATTTCTTTTTCTCTTCTAGGGAGTCTTAGAGTATTGACTCTTATTTTCTCAGAGTTGCACTGTTGTTCGTTGTTGTTTGTATTTTTGATTCAACTCTTGTTTGCATCTTAATCTCTTCTTCTCCTCCTTCACCTCCACAGGAACCTTCTCCTCGTTTGATGATGTATCCCTGGCTCCCCGCCCAGCTGACCTTGGATGTGTTGCCTTGCCTATGTGGTCCCACCCCCCCCGATCCCTCCTTATCCTCTCCTTGTGTAGGTATGTTGGTCCTTTGTTTCTCCCTTATGTTCCTCTTTTTGTTCTGTCTACTCTCCTTCACAACTCCTTTTCTTTATTTGTACATGGATTTTGCTCTTATTTGCTCAGGTTTTGCTCACTCTTATATTTTTGCAATTCTCATTCTGATGTTCCTTTTCCTCTTTGTCCTCCTAGACCCGCTTCTATTTCTTCTCCTTCAATTCGCACTCATTGTGGTTTCTCCTCTTTCCCTTTTCATTACTCTCTGTATGCATTCTCTTCTTCTTCCTTCCCTTTTTCTCATGGGTTTTTTCTCTAACATTGCTCGTTGTGTTTATTACAGCTTACTTTGTATAACACGTAATTGCTTCTTTACTTTTGATGATAGTTTCTTTCCTCCCCTTTCATTGTTTCTCATGGGCTTTTTCTTTCATTATGCTTATTGTGTTTATTACAGGTTACTTACTTTGTATAGCATGTCATTGAATATAATTTCATGGAATGTTAAGGGTATTAACTCCCCCATCAAACGTCAGAGAATTTTGTCCCACTTAGCTAAACTGAATGTTGATGTGGCATTCTTGCAGGAAACTCACCTTTCAGACACCGAGTCTGCAAAGCTTAAGAAAGGATGGGTGGGTGAGGTTTTTTATTCACAAGGAGATGGTAAGTGTAACGGCATAGCAACCGTATGCCGCACGTCTCTCTCCTTCTCTCTCATTTCTCAAGAGTCGGACACTAATGGCAGATGGACACATGTCAGATTATCTTTTAGGGGTGTTCCAATCTCTCTCCTTAATGTCTATGCTCCCACAGGTGGCGAGCCTCTTTTTTGGACTGATCTCTCCCATCACATAACCTGGTTTATGGATGATAACTTCATCCTTGCTGGTGATTGCAATCAACCCCTAGATCCTTTTGTTGATAGGAAATCTGATGCCCATTATATTCCTAATAAATCTCACAAGCTCTGTACTCAAGCCATTTTCCAGCATAAGCTCATTGACGCTTGGCGAATCTGTAATCCGACTTTAAAGGAGTTTACTTTTTATTCTCCCTCTCACCATTCTCAATCACGGATTGACTACGTTTTTGTTTCCCACAATATTGCCCAAACCCTCACTACCGCCGAAATTGGTCCGATTTTACTGTCAGATCATGCCCCTGTTTTAATCAACATTGATGTTCTTCCTGAAATTGTTGTACCCAAAAGGTGGCGCTTTAACAATACCCTTCTCTTAGATCCCAAGTTTACCGCCTCCTTTACCATTTTTTTAAAGAATTTTTCTTGCTCAATGACACCCCCTCTATTCCGAAACATACCGTTTGGGATGCTTTTAAGGCTGCTGCGCTAGATTTTATTATTAGTTTCGTGGCAAAGAAACGTAAAGCTGCCCGTAAATTTACTGGGGACCTTTGGTGTGACATTAAGAGATTGGAACACGCCTACTTTACCTCTCACTCACAAGATAGTCTGACTGCTCTTGTTGCTGCCAAAATGAAGTTTAATGAGAAATCTACAGAAGATGCCTCACTGTATTTGTTGGAATCTAGTGCGAAGTTTTAGGGAGGTAGGAACAAAGCTGGGAAAATCCTCGCTAATTATTTGAAGGTTAAGCACAATAAGTTAAACATTGAATCCATCTATGATACTAATTCTGTTCTCAAGCACAAGGATGCCGACATTCTCACTGAGTTTTCCCTTTTCTACAAAACTCTGTACTCCTCTGAAACTCGACCTTCTCCCCAGTCTTTCACACATTTCTTTTCTACCATCCAGAAACCTGAACATTTTCCTCTTGACCTCTCCCACTTGGAATCTGACATTTCCCAGAGGGAACTGCTTACTGCACTTCAACACCTCAAAATGAACAAAGCTCCTGGACCGGATGGTTTCACTGTTGAATTTTACCTTCATTTCTCAAAGTTACTTATTCCAAAACTCCATTCTCTTATAGACACGTTTGCTGCCCTCGGTAGCTCTTCAGGGTCCTTCTCTGAGGCTCACATTTGCTTGATACCCAAAGAAGGGAAAGACACCAAATATTGTAAAAATTACAGACCTATTTCCCTTCTAAACATCGACTACAAAATATTCGCTAAGTCATTGGCAGCGCGACTGGACCTTCTGCTTCCCGACCTTTTAGGTGAGGAGCAGTCTGGTTTCGTAAAGGGTCGATTTATCTCCGACAATACTAGACTTTTGATTAACATTTTATCGAAATCCCCGCGTTTACAACACCCCCTTGCAGCGATCGCCTTAGATGCCGAAAAGGCCTTTGATAGGGTTGAATGGCCTTACCATTTCCACACTCTCCAATGGTTTGGTTTCGGTCTCAGATTTATTTCCTTGATTTCCTTATTGTACTCCCACCAAAGTGCTGCAGTTTGCACGAATGGTCATGTTTCCTCCTTTTTTGATCTTGGTAGAGGTGTACGCCAAGGCTGTCCCCTTTCTCCTTTTCTTTTCAACTTGGCTTTGGAGCCTTTTTGTCCAAACTTCGTCAGAACCCCAACATTCATGGCTTTCAGACCGCAAATTCCCATATTAAACTTGCTGCTTATGCAGATGATATTTTACTCTTCATCTCTAATCCAACAGACTCAATTCCCGCTTTCTTGGAGGAAGTGTGGAACTACTCTCTGATATCTGGTTACAAACTTAATAATGATAAATGCGAGATCTTGCCCTTGACGAAGTTTACTTTTAAACCTGACTTTAGTGCTTCCAATTTCACTTGGAGCTCCTCGCACATTAAGTATTTAGACCTACACATTACCCCCTCTATTTCAGAGAACGTCTCCCTTTGCCTAAATAAATGCATTAAAAAAATATCGGATCTAGCGACCAGCTGGCAAGATGATGCTATCCCCCATAATTCTCTATACAATTTCCAATATCCCTCTGCCCATTCCCGCTAAATTCTTTAAGAAAATCAATTCGGTTTTGTCTTCCTTTTTATGGAATAACAAAAAACCCAGGATGTCCCTTGCCAGAGTTATTCACCCCACATCAGAAGGCGGAGTTAACTTCCCGGATTTCCCAGCCTATCAAAAAGCTTTTTAGCTGCGGCAAGCTTCCTTTTGGTTGCAGGACCCCACCTCTCCCTGTCCCTTATGGGCTAAGGTTGAGCGCCTTTTCCTATCCCCCTTTTCCTTTGCTGAATACATTTCTTTCTCACGTAAACCTTCTTCAATTCCCACTCCCATCCATAAATTTAATACCAGACTTTTCCTATCCTCCAACCCTCCTCCCCCTGCCACTCTTGCTGACTTCCTTTCCTCCACCATTTGGCATAACGCACATCTCTTAATTCATAATAAGCCCTTTTATTGGAAATCCTGGAGACACAAGGGATTAGTCTGGATTTCGCAATTATTCTCACACTCTACCTTTCTACCTTTTTCCACTCTCCGTTTTTCCTTTAACTTGCCTGCATCCTTTGCTCCCAAATACCTTCTACTTAAAACAACGGTGATGGTGACTTACACTCGACTCTTACAAATACAGGTTCCTCCCCCCTCTCCCACCCCTGCTTCACGTCTTCACTCTCTCCTGTGTACTATCCCCAAGGCCTCTACTATCTATAAGTACCTTCATGCTATTGAGTCCACTAGGCCTAAGTCTAAGGTGGAGGAGCAGTGGGAACATGACTTTGTCACAACGTGGCCAACAGGATATGGACCAGGATACGTAAATTGTCCAGAGCGGCGACCCTAACGCAATCTATGTTCTTTATTTATAATAGGCTGCTTCATACGCCTTTTACTCTAAATAAGCGGTTTTCTACCGTTCCGGATGTTTGCTGGTCCTGTTCCTCTCCGCATGCTACTTTATTTCATATGTTATTCCTTTGTAAATCTACTCATGATTTTTGTATACAGGTGTGGGCTCAAATCAATGTAATCTTCCACACTCGCATTCCCTTCTCTCACGCTCACATCTTCCTGGGAAGCCTTTCGCCGTGTTGGGAGGATACTGAATTTGATGTTCGCATTGTTGACCTATTGTTGGCTGTTGCGTTGCAACAGATTACGGTCAACTGGAAGACCTCATCTAACATCTCCCTCAAAGCATGGTGGTACAATGTTTGTCACAATCATAGGCTGGATACTGCTTTTGTATTCCCTATTCATATGGCTGCGAAACGTGCAGAATTATGGCTTCCTATTATGTTGTATCTGGATAAATGTGCCAATCGTTCATTCCATCCACAACCTGCCCAACAGGAGGTTCCTAAACCCCCTTGAATACCCTTCACATTTCCTTCTTTTCTTCAGTATTACCTGTTATGTATATACTCTTACCTGAACATGTCTTGCAACCACTGTATTTCCTATGTTTAATCTTAATGCTCATGGTTAGCTTATGTCATTGATTTTACTACAATGTTTTTCTTGATTGTTTTTGCTTTCTTTTTCCCTTTCCTTCAGTTGCCCTTGAATTATTTATGTACTATGTATTGATATCCTGTTTTTTTTTACTAATAAAATTCTTTTGAACTTAAAATCTCAGCATAGATGACATAGTTCCTTTCAGCGTTGGCAAATAGGAGGGTTTTAGACTTGTGGAAAGTGTGTATGTAGGACAGTACTGTATGACATTTATAGATGTCCCTCTTGAATGAGAAACATGTCCCTGAAGATTCTTTCAGAAAGGTGAAACATTGCAAGTCTTTTTAAATTGTACATCTTGAGGCGAATACAAGCCGTGCTGTACGACATTGCAGTACCTGTGCGTCCAATTGACAACTTCAGTTAATAAACACATTACTGCCTCATGACATGAAAGAATTGTGATAAGACCCTCCTACCAAAACTTGTTGAAACTGTCCTTTTGTTGAAAGTGAAATAGAGGAACGAAAAATAACTTGTGTGCTTTTAGCACTGCAGGTCATAGAGTGCAGATTCAACACATGTGCTTAATTACTTTTGATTTATTTTTCTTTCTTCAAGGGTTAAATACAATGGCAATTGTGGGTTACAATGGTAAAATCATTACTTCGACTCTGAGTACACCTACTTTGTGTTCTGGTAGAAACATATAAAAGGGCTGTAATAACTATAGTTATTGCCAGGTCCTTCAGAGGCAGGGGGCATAGTTTTCGGGTAGCAGACTAGCTGCGGAAATCTACTTAACGCAATGATTAACACAGCGTGCAGCGGATGCATAATTGAGAGAGGCACTTAGATCTTCTTCCAGAAGCGATTTTAGTAAGAATTTTAAACTTTAATTGATTTAGGACTCCGTTATTTTTAGCACGCTCGCACTTGCACTTTTGCTCTTACCTGCCATTATTCAACCCTTCACCCGGCTGTTTCCTCCCGCCCGCTCCCTGGTGAACCACGGGTTATCCCGATTGCATGGAGGGAGCTGGTGGCAATAGGAGCCTCACTTCCAGATAAGAGGCAGGGGGCAGAGCTTTCGGGTAGCAGTCTAGCTGCTGAAATCTACTTAAGGCAATGATTAACTTGACGAGCAGCAGGCACGCCGCGGTTGAGCCAAAGGTGTGTCAAAGGCAAACCCGTCTGCGCTCGTCCGCATCCAGAGAGTGCCAGGGGCCAGAGCCCATGTCCATATTCCCACAGACAATCGCTTCTATCTCCTGAATATCTCCAATCCCTTAGAGGGATTGTACCTGAGAACTGCCTTCACTCCTTATGTCCATTCAACAACAAAAACACCTGTCCACACTGTTCTTTTACATTTAAACCATCCCTTAAAGTCCGGCCTGTAGGTAAGGAACATGCACTTTATAGAATGCTGCTTTGGAATTATATATCGTTGCCCAAACATGCCACTGAAATTTCTATGCTATTAGAGGAGGAGCACTCTGATGTTTCATTTTTAACCGAGACCTGGCTCAATAAGGGGTCTAACCCAGGAATTGCAGAAACTCTTCCTTTTGGCAACCTTATTCATCGGTTAGGATCGCTATTATACACAAAGACCGGTTCAAATGCTGCATCACACTGACCAGCTGCCTAATTGTGAGAACTACGCGTTCTCAATTAGCTATTCACCTACTTCTACGTTCTTGGGCTTATTGATATATCGTCCCCCAGGAGCACCGGGACAATTTCTTAAAGCATTTAGTGAAATTGTTGTCAATTTAGCCAGTTCTCCTTCTACTTTCACAGTACTAGGAGATCTTAACCTTTATCTAGACGATCCCAATAATTCTGTCGCCTCCAAGTTAGTCGGAAATCTTTAAGCACTCCGGTTTAGCCAAAAAGTTTCAGGAGCTACCTATATTAAATGCCACCTACTGGACCCTATCTTCACCAATAGTGAGGGACTTTCAGTAGGGGTTCCAACACCACTCCTATGGTCAGATCACTTCTTTATCTCCCTGTCATGGGCCACCATGGATCCACTGACCCTATTTGGTAGGGTTACTAGCCAGGAACATCCATGGTCCAAGCTTCCCCTCCAACAATAGGCCTCAGCACTCGTTGCCTCCAGACCTTCCAGTGAGTCAATCCCCACTGTGGCCAATGATATGTTCATCAAGTGGATT
The DNA here is from genome assembly GCF_964261635.1 of Lissotriton helveticus. NCBI lineage: Eukaryota > Metazoa > Chordata > Amphibia > Caudata > Salamandridae > Lissotriton > Lissotriton helveticus. The sequence continues at coordinate 1,636,807,186 of NC_136061.1, read as the reverse complement.
GCGCGTTTATTAAACCATGCTCTCCCCCCCAAAAATAATTCTCAAAAATGTCAGGTCTAAGATGTCACCATGGTACTCTCCAAAGCTCCAAAAACTCAAACAAGTTGGTAAAAACTTAGAAATAAAATGGGGAAGGGACTATGCAGCGTCTAGCAAACAAAAATTTAGGGAGACTATTAAAATCTACCAAACCGAAAATAAAACTTGCACAAGCTGGGTATTATGGGCAAAAGATTGATCTCTCTTCCAACTCTTCGAGTGAAATTTTCCGCATTGCTAAAAACCCTCATTAAACCCCCTCTCCACAAGCTACCACAGATGGCGCCCTCGCCCGCAGTATTAACCTGGCAGAATCTTTTCACAAAAATTTCACAATTTTTATCTTACAATCCCTTGTGCTACCACTCACAAAGACCTGTTCCCCATGGTCATGTCCCCTTCTGGCACTCGAGCAACACTGGAACAGACCCCTTTACTTAATCTTAACCCTTTAGAATCCATCATGGCCCGTGTTAAATCAGGATCACCTAGAGATCCAGCTCCTCTGCACATCTTGAAACTAGCAACTTTGACAATCCTTCCAGTCATCAGCGAACTGATTAACACCTCCAGCTCCTCGGGAGTGGTCCCTCTATCCAGGAAATGCTCCATGGTAAAATTATTAATTAAAACACCCAATCTTGACCCGGAGCTCCTAGGGAATTATCATCCTACCTCCCTCCTCGCAGTGAACAGTAAGATCCCAGAGAGGCATGTTAATTCAGTGCTATCCGGGTTTTTAGAATCAAACAACTTGTTTCACTCTTCACAGACGGGTTTCTGGCCCCTACATGGGATGGAGACAGCTCTCTTAGCAGTGGCTGAAGAGCCCAGGAGGATATTGGACCAGGGTGGTGTAGCGGCAATCATTCTCCTGGACCTCAGTGCCGCATTCGACACTGTCAACCATAATATCTTGACCCTCAGATTCAGGAGTCTTGGAGTGTCGGGGGCATGATTATGTGGCTACAATCCTTTTTAGAAGACAGATCCTTCGAAGGAGATGTGGTTTCTAAGCGCATGGCTCTTAGCTGCGGTGTCCCTCAGGGATCCTCCCTGAGCCCCACTTTATTTAATATATACATGAGGCCACTGGCCGAGATAGTTCATCCATTTTGCATAAAAATAGTCAAATACGCCAATGATTTACAACTTGTTGTGGCCTTAAACCACCCAGATTACTCATCCGCTAGCTTAGCCCCTTGTTTGGAGGAGGTTGCCAAATGGATGGAGCTCTCCTGCTTAAGATTGTATTGAGACAATACAGAGCTCATGCTCCTAGACGACTCCCCAATTTTCAATTTGGGGCTATTGTTGCCAAACTGCTTTGGCCCTGCTCCAGCACCAAAGAATTAGATCAAAAGTCTTGGTATGTGGCTTGATCGCTCCCTGACCTTTGACCATCAAACAACAAAACTGTCTTCCACTTGCTATGGCATCCTTAGGATGCTTCGAAAAATTCTTCCCCTCCTCCCATTCCTGGCAAGAAGGATAATGGTCCAGGCACTGATTCTCTCACGCTTGACTATGGGAATGCACTCCGTTTGGGAGTTCCTCAGGCCACTACAAATAGACTACAGATCATTCAAAATTGGGCAGCTTGTTTGCTCCTAGATGTTTCTTATTGGCAATCTGCCAAAACTGCGTTGAAAACCGTGCATTGGCTGCCGATATGGAATAGAATTGAATTTAAGGCACTGTGTATTACCCACAAGTCTTTCTGGGGGAAAGGACTGGGGATTAATCAATCTATCATCACCCCTTACCACCCTAGCAGAAGTCTCCATTCGTCGAACCTCTTGCTTGCAACCATTCCAAAAATAAAGAGAGCAAGAAGCGGCAGCCGCTCTTTCTCTTATAATGCTGCTAGGCTTTGGAATGCCCTTCCTTTCTACATAAGTCGGGAACCCAACCAGCTGCCTTTCCATAAATTACTTAAAACCTGGCTTTTCAAAGGCAGTGATCAGTTAAGTTCTTTACTCGGACCGCGGCTGACGATAGCGCTGGAATGACTTAGGGTTGCTATGCGCTCCATAAATGTTTCTTTAATTTAATTCATTTCAGGTAGAATTCCTTAGTAAGTTCCTTTATGGTGTACATCTGTCAGTATTTGATCAATTTTAAGCTGCCGGGAGCATAAAATAATTTTTTTACATATTCAATTAAAAAACTATGCACTTAAAGAGAAGCTATGGTTTCAAAATAAAACCTAAAAAGCATTTTATTGTGCCAGTTATGGTTAGCTTTGCAGTCTATAACCCACACAACAGCCATGTAAACCATAACACACACACCAAATCCAATAAACTTCTTTTTGGAAAGTTTCATTCAGACCTATCATTTTTTTCTATTATGGTTTTATTTAGTTTTACCATTAAGCTTCTCACCATTGGTTTGGCTATACTTGACCTCGATATTGATCCTTCTAGATGTTAAGATGCTACAGATGACTGTTTTATTTCTATAGAATCTCTGAAGGCGCTCATTCCATATTCATGGTCCCTGCATCTCTATTTTTATATGCTTATACCACAGTATTTTAGTTTGTAATATATCCCATGTGGTGTTCCATTACATTTTCAGTGTTCAGGTAAGTGAGATCTGGATTTGCAATTGCTCTCAGGTGTTATAATTTTTTACATCTTTGCATTGTTTATGGTACTGCGAATATATTTTTTGTCATCTAGACATTCAAACACTTAGATGACATATTCCGTTCCAGTTATTAACTTTTCAATTTTCATGTTTCTTCCAAATTTTGTCTAATATTCTATCATATTTTTGCCACTTTGCCATGCTTTGAACTTGTGTTTTGGGAATCCTCTTCTCCCCTAGTTGAACCCATTCATGCTCTCTTCCCTCGGTAATTGAAAGTGGAGACACATGATACTATCTCCTACTGACAGCAGTAATCTCTTCAAAATTTGAGAGTGATATCTAGTAATATCTTTCAGAAATTCTTCCATTTGTAGATTATTTCATTGTAAGATACGTTCTTTATGTATCTTATCATACCCAGGGATGATTCTGAAGTTAAAGGTTTCTTTTTCATCTATCTTCAGCTGCTGCTTTCCTGAGTTTTTGGAGATGACTATGATCAATTATTCTCTTTTCTTGCATCGTGGTCTCTGTAGGGCATTTTCTAATACCTGTTCTGAATATCCTCTATTATGTCCCTCTTTATATTTTCTTCATCTTCCACGTCAAAAGCTTCTTACTGAGTTTTGTTTTACCATGTGCATGCCAACTCCCTATAGGGGGTGGTCCATTTAGCAGCTCTTGCATAAGAACCTTTAATAAAGAATGTTGTTGCATGCACTTTTTTATATGCATTATAATGCCAGTCAGTCAAATGGCTTTATTTCGACAGAAAACATGTCTTAAAAAGCAATACATATGCACACATTAGTTTAAAAAGATAAAAGGAGCCAATTCATAGAAAAAGTACATACAATTCATGGTACGAAGGCGCCATTAAATTACATAAAAGAATGACAATCTAAAACCAGAATTAAACAAGGTACAAAAGCCTATTTGATCTGATCAGCCATGCCCAGCTTAAGAACTTCGCCATGCCACAGGCAAAGAGAGGCCGTGGGTCTGTTTTCAGGATTCGTAGGGCCTCCCTATGGTATCTGGTGCCTAACTTTCTACAGAGAGGTTTCAACCACCTGTGGCAGGGAGCTTCATAAGCGGGGCATTCGAATAGGAGGTGGGGAACTGACTCTATCCTTGTCGTACAGTACGGGCAGAAGGGAATTGTCTGACCCGGAGTCTTCCACCTGGCTGTCAGTTCGACCACGGGAAGTGTTCCTATTCTAAATTTAAAATAAAGTGCCCTGTCTCTAGGTTTTAATATGATATCGAGGTAGGGCTCACAAAATGGGACATCCTTCGCTAGAAGAAATTCGGCAGTAGACCTACATTGGTGAGGATTATTGTTTCGCACATCTCTCACCCAGCTCCAATACAACTTTTTCAAGACAGACTTAGGGGGAGCAGTCCTTGCATGCCAAGCTTCTTCTAGACCCAATTCTACCAATAATCGCTTGACTTCCTTCAACCAGCTGATTTTGGACCAACCTGGCCTTGATAAGACATCTTTCAAACCATCTGCGTAGCTGGCCAATTCTGGAACTCTCCAAATGCGAGCCCACAGAAGGAGAGGACGCAGCCTTGCCTGATCTCTAATGGGGCAACTACCCATATCTAGGAGTAATGGCAAGGTTGGAGTGCTGTGTGGAAGCCCCATTAGGTCCTTGAGGAATTTATTTTCTGAGCAAGACAGCTGGTCCACATTCTGTGCACCCCAAAGTTCCGCCCCATAGAGTGCCGCACTCACACCTCATGCCCTGTAGATATCATGCACCGGAGCAATCGGTTTGAGGGAGGAGGCACTTTGTTCTTTAAGTAATGCCCCCACCACCCTCTTATGACTCAACAGCATCTTTTGGAGGTGACAATTCCATCTCATGGTGTCGCAAAGGCGAATTCCTAAGTAGTCAAAAACTTTGATCCTTTCTAGGGAGACTGATTTTAATGAAGGTGGCCTGCCAATCTTCTTCGGAGGGTTTAGGACCAGATACTTTGTCTTCCCAGTATTTATTTCCAGTCCCCTCGAGTCACAAAAAGACTGGAATCTAGTTAAGAGGCTCTGCAGTCCTGCCGGGGTTTTAGAAATCAGGAGGGTGTCGTCTGCAAACAGAAGAGTGGGTATTTTCCTGCCCGCCAGCGATGGAGCATCTGAAGGGATTTGTAAGAGGTGGTCCACCACCCCGTTAACATACAATGAAAACAGAGTGGGGGCCAAAACACATCCCTGACGGACACCTCTGTTTACAGGTATTCGTGAAGTCTTTTGACCCTGGTTACCCCAGCGGATTTGCGCAAAGTTATCTGCATGCAGCTTAATTAGCAGGGACAATAAATATGGGGGTAAACCTAACCCAGATAGTGCCCTCCAGAGGTGACTACGGGGGACCAGGTGAAAGGCAGTCCGCAAATCCATAAATGCAAGATTCAGACTGCCTTTGCCCAGAACCACCACCTTCCAATATATCATCATCAACCGGAATGTTTGCTCGATTGTCCCTGTACCTGATCTGAAACCTACCTAGAAATCGGAAAGAATACCTTTCTCCTCAACCCACTGCAGGACCCTCCCCAAGACCACCTTTCCTGCCACCTTCTGTGTAGAATCCAACAGGCTCATAGGGCGATAGTTTGCTGGGTCATCCCGATTTCCCTTCTTGAAAATCGGGACGACCTCAGCGCCCCTCCAAGATTCTGGGAGAGCTGCGCCAGCAAAACTAGCATTCAGTAGTGCGGCAATGAGTTTCCCCCATTCTAGCGGGTTAATACGTAGCAGGTCTCCTGGTAGGCCATCCGGCCCCGCAGCTTTGTTAGGGACAAGACACTTAATTGCACCCTCTACTTCCTTGGCCGTAAACAAATAGTCTGTGCCCAGCTCAGAGTAGTCTAAAAAAGAGACATCAATAGGATCTTCCCCCTTGCCTGTTACCACATTATAGAGATGGGAAAAGTGATTGAACCTCTGGAATGTTGCAGGTTATAAGCATGTCCACAGGCTTGCCTCTAGCTCTGATCAATTCCCAGAAGCCCTTCGAGTCCCTGGCAGAGCTTGCCAGTTTCAGATCACACCAAAACTGATTCTCCCACCCTGACTTTGCCCTGGAGATGGCACCTATATAGTTTTTCCTGGCATTACTAATCAAGCCGCCATCCTTGAGTTTAACTGCATTGATTAGATCCCTTTTACGACAGGCAGGGGAGTACCAACCGGGGTTCCCCTTAGGGTGACATCCAGTGGTGTACCTTATATTTGCATTACGGACTGAAAAAAGGTCGCCTAGAGCTTTAGTGGTTTGGCCAAACAAAGTGGAGATCTCGTGGGCGCTAATTTGGTCAAGTTCCAGACTGGACAGAACATTGGCCATGGTTGATCTTACTTCTACAATCTTACCCTCATTGCCAACAATGTTCCTCCATTTTAACCGTCTCCCACAATTTGAAGGGCAAACTTCACGCGACGATTTCCAATCATGGGAAGTTTGTTCGTTAGTCCCAACCGTCCATAAGGGAGATAGTGACAAGGATAAGGGGTTATGGTCACTATCTGTGAAGGGGAGGACCGCCATATCCAACATATGGCTCCAAAGTTTGGGGTTCAACAGGATATAGTCAATTCTAGAGGAATGACCTACCCTGTTGAATGTGTATGCCCCGCTAGGATCTGACTTTGTCCTGCCATTTACTGCCCTTACACCATGTTCCAAGTAAAGGGCATTAAGATCAATGGCACTTTGGGTCCATTTTTTAATTGGTGACAAAGAAAGGGGGGGATACCTCTCCTAACATCATCCTCCTGAGTGCCCAGTATATCTTCCACTGCCAGGGGTTCGAAGGTGCAGTTGAAGTCCCCGACGAGCATGACAAACGAGTCAACTCCACAGGATCTAAGCACGTCGTCAACGCCCGTAAGGGACAGTGTAGACGTGCCACCCCTGGTACCTCTGACATAGATGTTAAGAATCTCAAGCACCCTCCCACCACGTGGCCCTCTAGCTGATAGTCTCTGTAAATCTAGGGACTTAGTGTCTATACACCGAATGGAATAGCCTAAGGAAATATTTACCCAGATTAGAAGGCCTCCAGAGGGGCGACCTCTTCCTCCGTGGGATGGGACGGCCGGTACAAATTAGCTAGCATAACCCACTTTGTATCGGGGCTCCAGGCACCAGGTTTCCTGGAACATATATATATCAAAGGATTCGATAAATGAGTTCCATTCAGGGATGTCAATGTTACGTGCAAAACCAGCTATGTTCCAGCTAACAACCCTCAAGACCCCTTTACCATCTGCTGCCAACCCCGGCGATAAACCTTTCACAGAAGGAATATCGCAAGGGTCAGAAACAGACGTCACACTCGTGGCCAAACCCTCCCCGCTACGGACCGCCTCAGTCGGCAAAGCAGGCCCAAGATGGACAAATCTCTCCCCTGCCCGGGAACCAGCATTAGGGTCAGAAAGTGAGAGATGGCAGGTAGACGGCCTCACACCTTCCCCTCCTATGCCTGGACTACCACAAACAACCTCCCCAAGCGTTGCAGAAGAGTTCACAGGTAATTGAACGGCAGCATGTCAATAGCCCTGCCATGACCAACTGGGCGATGGACATGGGTTATTGCAAAACTGACTTATTTGTGGAGAATATTGGTAATCTTGCCTACCTGTCCATCCTTCCCAAATGGGGGCTCTGACAGGCCTAGCGGGAGTTTTCCTAGGATTAAAGTAGCTAAGGTCGTACGTGCCGATACCTCCACTACCTCCAGTTGTACTGCCCTCTCTGGTGGGAAAACTACACACATGGCTAGCAACTGTTGGATTATCGAAATCGATTATAATGCAGTCTCCCCTTATGTCTTTTGGCCTAGTTCCAATCCAACTAACCCTCCTCACGTGGATGACCCGACCACCCATGCAATTTGGCAAGGGTCTATTACCCTTTAGCCAAAATACTGTTTTGTTCCTAAGTTCGGCATAGGTCTCGTATTTGCCTGGCTTGAGCATGGGCACCCCGGTAAGCACTGCCACAAAAGGCTGACACTCAGGGGGTAAATTAACAGTATGGACTGACCCAACATCAAGGTCCATACCTGGCAGTGACGTGGGGACTATCATCGTTTTGCCTATTCTAGGATCAGTTGTCTCAGGCCCATTTCCAATTTCAAGATTATTTGGATTGGCACGACAGCTGGTACCAGAATCCTTCGGCCGTGCAATCATTTTAGTTGGAATAGTGCTAACCTTAGATACCTTAGGTCGCGCTGTACCGTCCTCTGTGGCCAACCCTGTCTTCCGGACGGCCCCAGGGGAAACCACAGGTTGTACAACGGGAGCATTTGCCACGGCCACCCCGGGTGCAGGCCCAACAACATTAGTAGGGTCTTGTGGTGATAATAATGTCACCCGGGTTGTAGATTCCCCCCTTGTCCATCTTCCCTAATTCTTGAATGTAGTTTGATAAGAGATTTTAGAGAAAAAAAGTTGTCCAATGTTGCCTGCTCAAACCTGTCCAACCGCTCTGTGAGTCCCTTGACTCTCTCCAAAACCGGAGGCAGCAATGAATTCATCATTTTCTCTAAGTTGGCTGCGGAGAGGGGTTCATGTGACAGGGCCTCAGCGGGATCAACCGTCAGGTCAACACAATTTTTTGCTACTAGGGCACCATGGTCCACATCCCCCTTATCGCCCTGGGGACGACCAACACCCTGCCCTGATCTCTTGTAGGTCCCACCCACCCTGGAACTAAACTTCCTGAGTTTCTTGTAGGTTTTGGCTTGACTTCCTCTATGCGGGCTAGCAGTTCTTTTCCTTTTACTAAGGTTTATATTATTTACAGCCAGCGATGCTAATACTGGCGAAAAGGGGGGGACCCCATGGCTAATAGAGGCAACAGAAGGAGACATAGGGGCTGGGGTCTCACTAGCCAGTGGATCTGATACTGCGATATCTTCATTGAGCTGAACTATGGCTGTCAGGCTCTCCAGCCTGTCCAAACTAGCCCTTAGAGCTGCAACCCGTGGGAGGTCTGAAGGGGGTAAGGCAGCCACCAAGGGATCGACTGGGCGCGCTGGAGACGGAACTAAAGCCAATTGACCCAAAGATGACCGTCTACCAGCAAGAAGTTCCTGAGAAAGACACCGCTCAGTCACGGCGATTTCCTTCTCAACAACAGTGGCAATGCGGGTAATAAACTGATCCATTGTACCCATTACACAACTGGACCCTCCCCCTCCTCCCCCTCTCAAACTTTTACCCGAGCGGGTTGACATTGGCATGGGCACTCCAAACTAGGAAAACTGAGCCTAGTGCAACACCTCCTTCCTGGAAAACAACGCGGAACGGAGATTAGCTACCGTCTGATTTGTACCCCACTACCTGTATTTGTGGCTCACACTTATACCGGCCTATTACACTTTTGATAAGATCTCTCCCCACATTTCTTAAAACATAAATGTTACTTAACAGTCTCGTGAAAGTCCCAGGAAGTTAATAGGCAGGCCCAGTCCAGTCCCTCCAGGTCCCGAACAGGCACAAACAGGCCCGCCCTTTGTCCCGGGCTTCGTCCCGGCTGCGGCCCGCGCCGCGATCCCGCGCCGCGTAATTGTGGGAGTGTCTTTATATGCGCGTTCTCCCCGCCTCCCCCTGAGCGAGAACAGCTGGTGGAGCTGATGGTCGCTGGTGCACCCTGGGGAACGTAGTCCTGTCCCCGGGTGTGAGCGCCGTGTGGAGAGGTAAGGAGTCGTCAAATGACCCCTTCAGGTGCTGCTTTGCTCTCCTCTCCGCAGTAGGGGCAGAGTCAACAAAAGAAGAATCCCCTAATGCATATTGTCCATACAATAAAGATCATGTGTCTAGAAAATTCTGCTCTGTCTCACTTATCTCATAAGTGCATTTCAGTTGCCAATTGTTCTTAATCAATTAATTGAAAAATATTTCTAGTGAATTTTTTCGTCTAGTACGAGGAACAAATGATCTATGCATCATGCACAGAGTACTACATGTTCCATCATTTCTTTGTTGTTATCCACCTATGCTACCTCCTGTCGCTACACCTATAAAAAGATTGGAATAGGGAGAAGCAAAGGAGATGTCCATAGCTGTTCCTTGTTCTATAATACTTCTTGTCAAACCTGAAGATATTATACTTTTAAAAGAATTCTAGCTACCCTCACTCTAAGCACAATTTTCACTGAGTTGCCCAACGTCTCTTTCCCATTTAATGATATAAAAGGTAATACACACACACACACATGATATACTTCATACAGGATGTTGAACATAATTCATCACCGAATACACAAGGATCTCCTTCCCTATCAGACTGACCACAATCTGTTGTCTTCACCAGAATGTTTGTTTATAGGAGCCAGTTTGTTCATTACACAACGTCACTCAGGAGCATTTATATTTATGTCTTTCTCAGTACCCATAAAACTAATCATCAAACACACTATAGTGTACTGTACACAATGCTCCCACCTTTGTTCCTGATGCGCTGTATGTTTATCATACAATTTTAACATTGAATGTATCTGACATACGTGTATCACATGTTCTATTAAATGGATCTTTCTTGATTGTATGTTCTATAAAAATAAACAAAATGTATGGAACAAAAACGGCAATAGCAATGCTTGTTTGCTTTGGAAAACTCATTGGACTTGCTCAGTTGAAGTAACCAAGTTGTTACTCCTATTTATCTTCTGTAGATGTGTACAACAAGGTAGCATCCATTGTTGTCATTGCATATGCTTTTTTCCAGTGAATGTTTTTTTAATTTTTATTATACAATTTAATGTGTCCCTTTACTAAGAAGGTGGACTTTACCCCTCTGAGATCTAGAAGAATCCACTTTTATTTAATCCACTGGCATCTTTGAGTCAAAGACCTATTGCTGTTTTTGCAATTCTTTCAACAATCTCAAATATTCTGGGTGCTTCACCTTTTTCTCTTTATAATTCTTGTAACTGCAATATCACTGGCTTTTCTTGACCACTGAAAATGGATGGCCTCAATTTATCTTTTATTAACGTTTCATTCAGAAAAACTTGTATAATGTTAGTTTCACAATACATTTCTACAGATCACTTATATTTTTTGAGTCAACTTAATTTTTATCTGTGTCAGGACAGAATGTTACTCCCTGATTCAATGCCATTAGTTATGTGATGCCTATGTGTTTTGATGAGATGTTAATCACAATTTGCATATGTTCTGATTTTAATGTGCCTTTGTCTTAGGCCTTCTTCATTGTTCTTGTGTTTGGTCTCCTCTGCCTTTCTCATTTCCCTCCTAGCCCTTTTCTTTCTCCATTTGTTCCTTTTCCTTGAGGTCTAGCATACACCTTTGAATTTATGCCCATGTGAAGTAACCTCATCTCTGCTACAAAATGTATTCTCTCTGGTGTGGTTTCATCACCTGATGATATACTGCCAGAGTTTTCCTCCTCCTCAACTGTTTTTCTTTTTTTCCTCTTGGGGCTGTATTAATATTTTCTAAATTTCTTATCACATGTAATCTTTTGGCAAAGTGTATATTCTTCCAACTATATTGTACAAAATATCCCTGTTTACGTTTTTCTTGCTTTGATTCCTCGGCATGTTTAGTTCCATTCTTTCCATTGCATTTTTAAATTCTCCCCAAAAAAGAATTGTCTCTAGTTCTTTTTTACTTCCTCATTTTTCACCATCTATATGTTTAGCGTTCTTTTTGCATGTTTTGCTAATCTTCTCATCAAATTCAAGAAGTGTGATCTACTTGTAACAAATTCCCATCCTTATCATTCAATGGGGGCATTGCTAGACTCCAAAATACATCTAAACAGAGACATAGATGGATACACATCATATGAAAGGATCTTCCGAGCTACTTCCAAAACATAATTCACTACCAAAGGTAAGGTGGCCAGCAGTTTTTTGGGGAGACTGAAGGGGGTCCGGTCAGTAGGAGCAACAGAGAAACAGAGAGGAGAGATAGTGAGCAGTAAACGTGTTGGAACACTCAATGTGGCTTGTTTGACCCTTCAAAGCTTGGATGAATTTTGAAGCGGGCCAAGTGATTCAGTGCTGGCAGTTATCTGCTGTCTGTGGTATTTCCCGCCCTTAATATATCATGGACTGGGTACACCCCCAGCCCTGATAACTACTCTCTGCAGTCCTCCCCAAAGCTACTGCACATATGCCCCTGTACTGATTTAAAAATATAGGCACTAGAGAAGAGAGTGAGAGAGAACATCTGAAATGCCACCCAAAGAACTGAAGGGAAGTAAAATGGAAAAGCAGCTGCAAGGACATACATCCATGCTGAGCTAGACCTCTCCTATGCTTGGGAGGATCCAAGAGACCAAAGAGAACTAAGAGAACCTGCCACCCCCCATAATGTGGGGACATGCATGCAAGATGAAAATATGAGGTTGCCAGAACAATTAAAGGCTGCCACTAGTAACTTAGCATTAGTTCCACCAGCAGCTAATTCAGATGTCTCCCTAATAGATTCAAGCAGAACTGTTTCCTTTTATACATCAAGTACCACCCCTACTTTTCATTTTGAGGACGATCTTGAGGTAACCAATACATTTCAGTAGACGCTGCATGAGAAACATTCCAAGGCAGACTCTTTTGCAAAGTTGATTCCTCCTTAGGAGTTAGCAGGGGGAGCCCTTTGAGATGTTTCCTATATTCCAAAAGAAGCCTAATCCTAAAACATTTGTGTTTCAAGGAGACACTTTTCCAGCACAACTAGTATTAATGGATGCTTCAACTGATCTTGAAACACCACAAACTTTAAAAGAGGCCTCCTCGGGACGAGAGACACAGCCTTTTTCTTTCACATTGGCACACGCTCAAAATATATATTCTGGAAAGTACCACTAATTTGAAAGAAATCTTGGTGAAAATCAAATCAATGAGGCAGCAAAAAGTCAAGTTGGCAAACAAAATCAAAGACCTTCTTTCCAAGATAGAGAGCCAGATGTCCCAAGTTAAAGTCAGAATAGAAGGAATGGAACAGAGATTGTCCGACTGCGAGGATAACATGCTTGCTATTGAGGAGTATCATGCTAGGCTGGAGAAAGAGATTATATCCTTGCTTGATAAACAAGAACAAATGGAGAACCTCTCCAGGGACTCAAACTTGGAGATTACTGGGGTCCCTTGAGAAAAATACAACACTTGGCCTTTTTTGTTTGTTGAGTTTTTGATCTTGGTTAACTTTGCAGATTATATAATTAAGAAATTGATACTGGCAAAAGCCACACAAGAAAAGTTATTTTCTATGTAGAATGATTTCTTGTTCAGGATTTAGTCAGACAGTTGAGAGTACACGCAGGTGTGGGGAGGTTAGAAACATGATCCTCAACATGCACACTTTAGGGCCATAAGCCTCTGTATTTCAGATATCTAGGCTGAAAGCACTACCCAAGGGTGTGTTTCATCAATGAATCAATCAGGTGTTTGTTAAGCCAAACTACTCACCTGTAAGGATCTCAAGGCGCTGGGGGGGGGGGGGGGGGGGGGGGATGTTTGCAGGTTCCAGTCCATCAAGGAGGGGGTCTGTCAAAGAGCCAGGTTTTGAGGTTTCTTGCGAAGATGAGGAGCGATGTTGTCTGTCTGAGGTGGAGCGGAAGGTCGTTCCAAAGCCTCCGAGATCATCTGCGGCGTACCCCAGGGATCCTCCCTCAGCCCGACGCTGTTCAACATTTACATGGCCCCGCTCACACACGTAGCCTGACAGCACGACCTCAACATAATCTCCTACGCCGACGACACTCAGCTGATCCTCTCCCTCACCAAGGACCCCATCACAGCCAAAGCCAACCTCCATGAAGGAATGAAGGCCGTCGCCAACTGGATGAAGACCAGCCGTCTGAAGCTGAACTCGGACGAGACGGCGGTCCTCATCCTCGGCTCCAACCCTTCCGCATGGGACGACTCCTGGTGGCCGACGGCACTGGGAGCAGCCCGACACCCACCGACCACACACGCAATGTGGGAATCAGCCTCGACTCAACGCTCTCAATGACCAAGCAAGTCAACGCCATCTCCTCCTCCTGCTTGAACACCTTCTTCCTGCTCCGCAAGATCTACAGATGGATCCCGACAGATACAAGAAAGACAGTCACCCAGGCCCTCGTCAGCAGCAGACTCGACTACAGAAACGCCCTCTACGCGGGAGCCCTGACCAAGCTCATCAAACGACTACAACGCATCCAAAACGCCTCAGCACGACTGATCCTCGATGTACCACGCCACGGTCACATCACCCCCCACCTGAGAAACCTGCACTGGCTCCCCGTCAACAAGAGGATATCCTTCAAGCTCCTCATCCACGCACACAAGGCACTCCACAAGACTGGCCCAGCATACCTCAACAGACGGCTCTCCTTCTACATCCCCAACCGCCACCTACGCTCCGCCGATCTCTCACTCGCCACCGTCCTGCGCATCCGAAGAACAACCATCGGTGAAGATCCTTCTCCCATCTTGCTGCCAAGACATGGAACACCCTCTCACTGAGCCTACGACAGACCTTCAGGAGGATACTGAAGACCTGGCTCGATCAGTAGCGCCCCCCTCCCCCCCCCCGCCCCCCAGCGCCTTGAGACCCTCACGGGTATGTAGTGCACTTTACAAATGATTGATTGATTGATTGACTGATGATAATACATAATCATATACCTTCATGTTTATTTTATTTATTAATTTATCATATCAATAAAGCCCATTCCTCACTTAATTAGCAGCTGTGTACAATCAAGCATAAGTACGAAAAAACAGTAAATTGTTGCAGCAAAAAACAAAAAAGCAAATGAGAAAAGGTCACATATTACAGCTCTGCTCCAATTTTTAAGCATTTGTGAATAATTGAGGACACACTTGACAAATTGTTGATACTCAATTTACCCACCTTAAAAACATGGAAGGCCAATTCTGCCACGCCAGGATTGAAACCATGGATATCCAAAACTGAGCAAACAGTCAGCAAATTGGGCAAGCACAAATGGAAGGAAACATGCTAGATGGGAGAGAAATTGTAAAAGGTGATAACATGGCTCAACATGATATGATATGGCATTGTCATAAATTGTGTACTTTTAAAGCACATGTCCACCTGCGGGCATCCCTGTCCTGAATAATAGAGGTTTATCGATATCCAGCTCAATAGTAACCGGACAGGAATCAAATATGAAGAAACCGAAAAGAATATAAGAAATGAAGCAGGGTAGTCAGTGAACTAAAGTAGCTTCATTTACTGACATAAACAAAGAAATTCACCCTATTACAATATCAGGAAAGAGTCTGAATTAGAGTCTACTTCACAGTGAAACAACTACAGGCCTGCAATTAATAGTGGTTGTGTCATGGATATCAGATAAAATGCTAGAAACCTTGATTGCAAAAAATTAATTGACCCCATTCAATGTAGTGCTTGAAGGAGCAGGAGAAGCAACCAAGAGAATATAAGAATGTTTCATTAAAAGAAAGGTCTCAGGCTTAGGGACTACAGAGACCTGTACTGACAAAAAACTCTGCATCATCTGTCCTACTGCTAACATTTAGGGTTTGATTCACAGAGGTAAACTTACACTTTTCTGGGTATTCACAAACTACAAGTTTAATTTTACTAAAAGTAATCTTACGAGGAGGAGACTTCACACCTAAAAAGATAGGCATGGCATATCTTTTTATGTGCTGAGTTCTCCAGTCAGAATAGATCCTTGCTTTTCTCCCTCCCCAGTTCCATCTATAAGACATTATTCAGTCATATCAGCTTAAAATGTCTCTCCTACTCTGGCTGGTTCTAGACCATTTCTTAATAATAGCATCTACAACATTCACAATGCATACAAATTTCATCTACATAAGACAAAATCAGGCATGCGCTTTAAAACGCACCAAGACAAAAAGGAACAAGCTTTAGCAGAAGCCATTAGGCCTCACCTAAGCAAGAGCTGCTTGCTTTGCCAAAGTCTTTTAGCCATGTGGTAGAGCAGCGTGACTGCTGTGCAGCTTGGCTAGAGTTTATTAAAAAATGCTAAGATGTGGCCAATGCTGCCTGCAAAAGTGCTTTTTCATCTTTTGGTGGGTGGGGGTGAGCAACAAAGGCAACTAAGGAACGGCCAACACTAAAGAGGAAAGGGAAGGTGGGAGGTAATGGGAAATGGAACCAAAAAAATCCATGGTGCTTTTTATTTCTTATGGCAGACATGGCGAATGGGAGGGTGGAGGAGGAAGAAGCAATATGGACGACAGTGGCGTAGAGTGGGAAGAAGCAGCATGGACAATGGGGAGCCGGGAGGAGGAAGTAGTGACAGACAAAGGGGGGATTGGGGTGAGTGAGCAGAAAAGAAACAAGACAGACTGTGGGGTTGGGGTGGGAGTGGAAGAAGTAACATGGACAAGGAGGGTGGGAGGGGAAACAAGTAATATGGACATGAAGTAGGAGGGAAAGAACAAATACAGACAACGCGGAGTGGGAGGCAAGGGAGACCAGAAGCTACACGGTCAACTGGGGTTGGGAAGGAAAAAGCAATATGGACAAGGATGACAGGGGAAGAAGAAAAAATGTAATTACCTCAAATGCAGTGTGATCAGTGGAAGGACAGAAATCAAGCTGATGCACTCAGCACTGGCCAAATACCCCAGCTGACAAAAGAGAAAGTGAAGCCGGCCAATTAGAAGTCAGCAAATAAGTGTGACAGTGAAACCAATGGATGGTTTGCCAAGGGGCGGGCTGCAAGCTCCTTGTGGTGTACAATATCCCATGCAAGTGAGAGCGAATGCACTGTCCCAGGTGAGACTAATAATTGGTACACATTCTGCAAATAGGGGCAGTTTTGACGTTGTAATGAGATGCTGCATAGAGGTATGTGTGACTGCATGCACTGACCCACCAGGTCAGAAAACAGCCAAAAAGTAGTCCAACACACTGGCGAATCAGATCAACTTTCCTGACAGTGTCAGACTGCCCTGTAGGCCAGATCAACACTGTAGATCACAGGTTCAACTCCTGTCAAGTTCAATTCAGCCTTTCATCATTCCAGTGTAAGTACATTATGTAAAATCAAATTTCTAATAGTAACATTTGTTATTTTTATTATTAATAAAACACACAAGGGGGCGTGGCTTGGCCGTTGCTGGGAATGGACGTGTGAGCTCAGAACTCCGCCACGGCCTTCCCGTTTATCCTGTGTTTTAGCCCCTTCGCTGGCCTTGCTGGCCGGGGCCTGACCACATCCCTACCTGCAGCTTATCGGGCTCTCCCTGGAGCAGAGACGCTGTCCCGGCGGCAGTGCGGGGAAGCGCTGGGCCTGAGATCTCCGGCGCGGCGCCGGCCATCTTGAAGCGGCCTGGGTGCTCAGCTGCATCCCCGACCTCGGCTGGACGAGCGGCCGACCTGCAGAGTGAGCTGCCCGGCCGCCGACCACTGCAAGGGTCGGTGACGTCACGACCGGAGCTCCGGCAGCGGAGGACGAGCGGCCCAGCGGGTGAGCTGGGACATGGCAGGCTAGCGGAGCCCATGGGCTGAGGGGCCAGGCCGGCACAGGCGACGGCGGGGGCTTCCTTGACCTGCACCCGGGTCACCCGGCTGGACTTTGGGATTCGACGACAGGCGGAAGGCGCCTTGCTGCCCGGCTGCTTCCCTGCTTGACCGCTATGGACTTTGGCGGTGAGTGCCCCGAGGGGGCGGCGTGGGGGATCTTCGAAGTGCCTGGGGCCTGGGGGAGCCTGCAGGGGGCTGCCGACGTGGGCGCTGCTGCTCCAAGGAGGCTACTGGCTGGGCACTGTAACCCTGGAACTGGTGCTGACCTGGGACACTGTAGTGCTGACTCCTCTGGCCTAGATTGGGACCCACGACCTCCGGGGGAATCACGTGCTGCCAACGGGCGGACTTCCTACTGCGGGGTGTCGGGCCTGGTGGCCTCTGCATTGTGGCAGGCGCGCCTCAGGAGGCGACCCTGCAGCTGAGGGCCCGTCAACGCGTCTTGCGCCCTCGACGGGGGGGGGAAATTTTGGAGGGCACCCTACGCCTGCAGCCGGCGATCGCCATGGGGAGACGCCAGAAGCCCCCGACGGAGGTGGAGGAGGGAGCGGCATGCAGCCAGGGCTCTACAGTGGACATATGCTCGACCCCGGGCCTGCCACAGGGCCGATTGGAACAGATTTTGCAAGCCATTGCCGATACCAGGGAGGCATTGCGCCAAGACATCGGACAGGTGTCCACGAGCCTGGGCTTCTAAGGGCGGACCACGGTAAGCTGGTGGACCGGGTCAAACAGGCAGAGATTCGAGTGGACGCACTGGAGCCGGCGACCAAGGTGACTGATGCTGCGCTGGTGGAGCTGCGACACAGGGTGTGCCTACTGGAGCAGAGGGCGGAGGATGCGAGGGGCGCAACCGCCGCAACAATATACGCGTGGTTGGCCTGCCCGAGAAAATTGAAGGGGCGGACATGCTGAGCTACCTGGAGCCCTGGTTGCGCGACGTGGTGGCTCCGGAGGGTCTGACCCCGTTCTACACTTTGGAACGCGCTCACCGAATACCCGCTCGACCTCCTGCTGAGGGCCGGCCGCCACGACCGGTGGTGGCGCGCTTGCTGCATTACAAAGAACGTGATCTTATCCTGCGGAAGGCGAGGGCGCTGGGCCCTTATCGGGTGGACAACGCTCAGGTATCCATCTACCCGGATAACTCGTTTGAGGTCCAGAGGCAGTGCTCCACCTTTCTGGCAGTCAAGAAAGCCCTACGAGAAGAGGGGATCCGTTACTCCCTTTTGTTTCCTGCCCGCCTGTGGATTATGATGGATGGTAAATCCTCCTTCTACAATTCCCCGGATGAAGTTTGGGACTGGTTGGAACTCTACAAGACTGGTGCGGATGGTCGTCCCGATTCTGGGGAACAGCGGAGGATGGCGCAGCATCCCAAGCGGACCGGGAGACCCAGGAGGCGACCGCCGAAAGCAGGGACGCCATCTGTCTCGCAGACTGCGCTGGAGTGCGAGGAGGCCCTTCGGGCGGTCTCTACTATTTCCAAGGCGGTGGCTTCGACATCTGCAGTGGAGACGGGCTCTCGAGAGGGCTCGGAGGAGGTGGTGTCGGAGGAATCGGGTGCTGGTGGTTCCGGGCCGCCACATGTCACGCCTGGAACAGCTGATGGTTTGTTGGACGAATAATCTTCCGGACCCGCCGTGCTGGTATTGTATTTGCAGCCGGACCTTTGTCTGGGCTTGGGGTGGAGGCATGCGGCTTGGGTGAGTGGAGAGCTGTGTTGTTGCGGAGGGTCTGCCTTCCGCCGTTGGTGATTTCTACCTTAGCAGGGGTGGGGATGTGGGGCATTTGGGGTGCATTGGGGAGGGCCGGCCAGGTGACACGAGCAGCTCGCGGTCTGTTGGACGTAGCGACAGGCCACCCTCCCTATCTCACACCTATTGTGGGACTCTGGTAGTTACCGGAGACTGTTATACTCGGGACATTGACTTTTGGATGGGACTCTACTGTTTGGGGCCTATTCTGGGGGTGGGTGGGACATGGGATTGTTGGGCGGTTTTCCAGGGCTGGTTTTGGGAGGTTGTCAGTGTGCCTAGACTTTTATCTTTCGTCCAGACTGTACTTGTTGCTCTGAATGGGGACCCTACCTGAATTAAAGTGTGTGACCTGGAATGTGCGGTGGCTGAACTCTATGCTGAAACGCCACAAGGTGCATGCTTATCTTGTTCGGAGGGGGATTCAAATAGCCTTTCTGCAGGAAACGCATATTGACCAAACGGAGGGGCGGGCTTTGCAGCGCAGGTGGAGAGGACAGCTGTTCTATACGGCCTATTCAGCTTTTGCGAGGGGGGTTCTGATCTGGGTGCGGGCCGGGGTCCCTTTCCACCCTTTGCAGACATTGCTTGATCCTGAGGGGAGGTTTGTAGCCATACAGGGCCGCCTGGATGGGAGGGACGTGACCCTTTGCAGCGTCTATGCCCCAAATGTGGACCAACCTGCCTTTTTTGCACGATTGTCAGGGAAACTGGCAACGGTACTGGCCAACGCGGTCTTGATAGGGGGGGGACTTTAATTCCGTACTGGATGTGGAGTTAGACAGGTCTCACCCTCCTTTAGCGCAGGCGGCAGCACACAGACTGGCGAAGAGTAGGCGAGAGTGGCAGAGTAGCTGGGGCCTGGTTGATGCATGGCGGATCCAACACCCGACAGAGAAGGATTTTTCGTTCTATTCCCCCCCGCACGCGCTTCATGTTCGCCTTGACAGCATTCTGTGCTCGCCGGATGTTCAAAGTTTGGTTCGCCACAGTGAATACTTGGCCAAAACAATTTCTGACCATAACCCTTGTCTAGTAGTGGTCCAATGGCTGCGGCAACGCCAGGCTATACCGATCTGGCGGTTGAACCCGCTGGCATTGGAGGATGCGTGTTTAAGGCCGAGGTGGGCAATGGGGTGGAAGGCTATTTTGCGGCTAACGCGGACACTGCCTCCAGTAGAGCATTACAGTGGGACGCCTTTAAGGCGGTGGTTCGGGGAGTCTGTATTTCGGCTACCGCGGGGGTCCGTAAGACTCTCCTGCAGGACGTTACGCGGAGTGAGGCTCGTTTGCGCGAGGAGGAGCGGCGTCACCACGTGGCCCCTGACGCACGTGCGGCGGTTTCGGCCGCGCGGGAGGAAGTGGCGACGGCGACGGAGAAGCTGCGCTGCTTCGATTATAAAGAATTCCTGACCCGAGCTCATGCCGAGCGCGACAAGGTGGGCTCCCTCCTGGCCTGGCTGGCCGAGCCGGGGACCCGCGGTACCCCGATTGTGGCTATGACCACTCCGGCAGGGGACGAGGTGTACACCCAGTCGGAGATTAATGACCAATTTTTGACATACTATGCGCGCCTCTATAGGAGCGAGATGCCGTGTGTGTCAGAGGAGCTGGATGGGTTTCTCCAGGCGGCGAGGCTCCCCCGGCTCGACCCCGTGCAGGCGGATCGCTTGGGCGGTGACATCTCTGAGGGAGAAATTCGAGTTGCCATTAAACACATGGCTCGTCGTAAGACCCCTGGCACGGATGGGCTACCGATCGAGTTTTATGCAGCCTACGTGGATATATTGATACCGCGCTTACTGACGGTTTATCGGGAGGCCTGGGAAACCGGGGTCCTACCTGCGACTGCTCGAGAGGCCTTGATAATCCCCTTACTGAAGCGGGGCGGCGCAGCTAGCTCACGCTCGGCCTATCGTCCACTGTCCATGCTTACGACGGACTATAAGATCCTGAGTAAGGTTCTTGCGACGCGGCTACTGGCTCATATGAGTGCTTTGGTGCATTCAGACCAAGCAGGCTTTATCCCCCCACTACCGCCACCTGTGTGCGCCGGCTGCTTCGGGTTATGGGGGGCGCTATTGCTGGTTTGCCGGGTGCCGCTGTCTTGTCGACTGACATTGAGAAGGCGTTCGACAGCGTTGAGTGGCCGTATCTACTTCGAGTGCTGGAGACCTTCGGGTTGGGCGAGCGGTTTGTGAAGGGGACCGCCCTGCTTTATGCTGTGGCCACAGCTCGGGTCAGGACAGGGGCTACCATCTCTGCTCCGTACGGAGTGGGACGGGGGACCCGGCAGGGATGTTCCCTGTCCCCCCTCCTGTTCGCGCTCGCCATAGAGCCCCTAGCTGCGCATGCCCGCATGGGCCAAGTGTATGAGGGCCTTCAGCTGAGAGGCGACACACACTACATTTCCCTTTATGCCGACGACTGCCTACTGTTTTTGGCTGACACGGATGTTGCCTTGTGGGGAGCTAGGCGTCTGCTAGCAGATTTTGGCCGATTGTCGGGGCTGAGGGTCAATTGTGGGAAATCCTGCCTCTTTCCGTTGGTGCCGGGGGCGGACGACTCCCAACCGGAGGGTGAGCTGCGATGGGAATCCCATTGCCTCCCTTATCTAGGCACGCACATATACCGATCACCGTTGGACCTCCTGGAGGGCAACATTGAAAGAGCGATCCGGAGCCTACGTGGTTGCATGGGATTCTGGCGGACGCTTCCGTTATCGATTGCGGGGCGAGTGGCGTTATTAATGTTTGTGGCACTACCCCGTCTCTTATACTTGTTCCGCACGCTGCAGATCTGGATCCCGACGTCGGTTTTCACCAGACTTCGCTCTTTAATTACTGAGTTCATTTGGGGAGCGGGCAGGAGACGTGTGGCGCTGACTACGTTGATGCGCCCCAGATCAGACGGGGGACTAGCAGCCCCCGATTTTGAGTGGTACTATCTGGCGGCGCAGCTGCAGTGGCTTACCCAGGCAGTGGCTTTGGAATTCCGAGGCCCGGAGGGGGCCGCAGGTGCCATCCTCCCGAGATACGTTATTTTCTTTATAATTCTAGGCCAGAAGCTGGACCTTTCCCAGCTCACAGGGGAGGAGCGGACGATTAGAAACTGCTGGCTGCGGTGTCATAGGCGGTCCGGCGTTGCTCGCCCTTATGCTCCCGAGATCCCACTAGGAATGTGCACCGCCTTCCCGCATGGGGGGGATTGGTCTGCGCTGGCGACCTGGGAGGAACTTGGCCTGCAAATGATCGGTGATTTGTACAAAGAGGGATCGCTGCTCTCGTTTCAGGAGCTGCAGGACGCTTACGGCCTCCCGAGGGGGACTATCTGTTGCATGCCTCGCTGGTGGCCGGTATCCGGAGTCATTGGAAGAAGGGCCTTTCTGAACCGCCGACATCTGCGGGCTGTCAGTATGTGGTCATGGCGGCTGGCACTCACAAGGCCATCACCTGCCTATACCGGAGACTATCGACTGCGCCGTTGCAACCCCTGGATGGGCTGAGAGCCAAGTGGGAGGGGGATATCGGGCGACCGATCCCTGAGACGGCGTGGCCGCAGCTTGTGCGGCGAGCGTGGAAGGGCACTAGGAATGCCAGGTTCCAGCTGGTCCAGTTTTTCTCCCTGCATCGTGCATACTTGACGCCAGCTAAGATCTCGCGATACTTTGAGGGCGCATCCTCACTCTGCCCCAGATGTGGTGTAGAGGACGCGGATTTTGCCCACATGTTATGGTCTTGTGCGAAGCTCACTGAGTACTGGGAAGCGGTGGTGGCCTGCCTGAATGCTGTCACGGATCGGCACATTGATGCAAACATGGGCGTCTGCTTACTGTTGTGGTTCCCTCATACACCCCGCACTCGCATTACCAGCAAATTTTATGATTTGGGCCTAATATTAGCCAAACGAGAGATCACCTTGCATTGGAAATCTAGCCGGGGCCCCAGTTACTCGCTATGGTGGTCCGCTCTGGAGTGGTGGGCGAAGGCAGAGAGCGCATTGCGGCTGCGACAGGCCAGGCGGCTAGATGACGACAGGGCGTTAGAGTCGGCGAGAGCGTGGGAGGCTCTAGTGACTGCACTGCAATTGCCAGAGAATGACCAGAGTGAGGGTAGCGAGATAGCGACACCATAGGGTGGCTCTAATGTGAGGTTCCCCGTTCCAGGTGCAATACACCACTGCACTAGGTAACGACAGAGATCCTGGGGGTTCGGGTCCCCCGCTGAAGTGCACTACCTATCTCCTCCCCTCGACTGGGTTGGGGAAGCGACTGTCTGTTGTTAATTAGCTATTAGGAGAGTCGAAGCTGGCACACTGACCAGGGGGGTGGGCTCGGGGGGGGGGGGCGGTTGATGGATTGTTATCGTAAATGGCATCTGATCAAGAAAAGTACGTTCTCCTGTATCACCGGATGTTTCTGCGTGAATCACTCATTATATTGAACTGCTTTGACTTGATATGCCAATAAAAATTGTGTAATAACTCATCAGACATCAGGTAAGCAGAAGAATCTTTATTCTCTTTCAAGCTTCCGCCAGCACGACATGCAGGCACAGAATCACAGTAAACAGTCTCGCGCTCGAGCCGCCAACTGCCAAGTACATTACGTAGGCAGCAGCACGAGAACAGTGCCTCGCGCATTGCCCGCAGAGCGAGCGCGAGGCAGGCAGGCTACTACATATCTCCTTTCCCTAAAGGGGAAAGAAAGGGAAGAGAAGAGAAGAGAAGAAGAAAAGAGAACCTGGGGAAGAGAGAGAAACAGGAGAGCAAAAGGGAAAAGGAAAGTAATCAACGAAATCTAATAGGAACCCTTATGGCTCTGGTGCTCCTTCTCATCACCGAGGATTGAGGAGCTGAAAGCTGAGCACTGGTACCACTTTGAGAATCATCACTAGAAACATTTTTAGTACAATTAGAGTTCGACAGTTTGTCATCAAAACTTTTAACTTTTACCACCTTGTTGACATTCCACCAGTGCTGTCCATTGACACGAACAGCATTACCACAGACTTTGTCGACCTTAACAATTTCACCAAACTTCGCATCACCTTTCTTCACAAACCCTTGTTTCTTAATCCTTATACAGTCTCCCACAGCAAATGCTCTGCATTTCACCCGCTTCCTTTCATCAAAGTATTCTTTCTGTTTGGATTGTGCTTTTTCATTTTTCCTCCTGACCTGTTCATCAATTTCTTGGGGAGTAGAATGGGATTTGAACCATTTGGTCATCCACGCAGGCCTAAATTCAGTGCATGGTTTCCTGCCCCTGAGTAGTTCAAAGGGTGACACCCCTGTGGATGAATGTGGAGTGGTCCTGTAGAACCACAGCATGGCTCTCACACTTTGGGGAACGTCTTTGTTGTGAACAATAGCCCACTTGACACAATCACCAATGACTCTGTTGAGTCTTTCCACCAAACCATTGGTTTGAGGGTGGTAAAGGGAACTTCTGTGGTGTGTGATGGCAGACTCTTTAAGAAAATCTTCCACTTCTGTGGACACAAACTGGACGCCATTGTCCGAAATGATAGAAAGAGGAAACCCTTCTCTCATGAAAATATCTTTCATGAAGCCAATGATCTCTTTCGAGTCAACTTTGGATACAAACTTAGCCTCTGGCCATTTCGTGTAATAATCCATCATTACAATGGCAAATTTACACTGATGAGGTAAACTGTGGAATGGCCCTAGTACATCGATGCCAAGTTTCTCCCACGGCGCACCTGGAAGAGGTATGGGCGTGAGCGGGGGACAGGCTGTTCGAAAACTTTTATCACTAGAGGAACAGATAGTGCATTCTTGCACCATGGCATCGATATCCTTGTCCATCTGAGGCCACCAAAAGTACTCTCTTACCCTACGCTTAGTAAGTGTGGCCCCGAGATGTCCTTCATGAGCTTGGGTTAACAGTGTGGCTCTAATTTTCTCGGGGGGAACCAATTTCTCTGTTCTAAAGACTAGACCATCTTCGATGGACAGTTCATCACTCACTTTCACATAGGGCTGCAATTCAATGCGAACATTTCTTTCCCTCGGCCAACCTTGGACAATGTGTTTTTTAACGTCTTTCAGAGTTTGATCACTTTCTAAAGCTTCCCTCCAACCTTCTTGCCCCACAGAACATACATGTGACAATTCAACACTGGCAATAATGCAATCTTCACCATCATCATAACTACAATCATCATTATCCGGTGTGGTCTTGCTAGTGGAGGAGGGTAAACGTGACAAAGCGTCGGCTCTCACATTTTTGCCACCAGCAATGTGAACAACATCAAAATTGAATTGCAATAACTTGGATGCAAGGCGAGCAATGCGGGGGGTAGCACTGCGTCCTTTAGTATCACCTAGAATAGACACTAAAGGTTTATGGTCTGTTTGGAGAGTGAATTTGCGCCCCCAGAGATAATTTTTGAATTTCTCAATGCCCCACCAACATGCAAGGAGCTCTTTCTCAATCACAGAATAATGGGTTTCCGCTTCCCTAAGTACCCTGGACGCAAACCCAATGGTGTGTTCACTTCCATCAACATCCTGTGTCAATACAGCACCCAACCCATAGTTACTGGCATCAACAGTCAAAGTGCAAGGGACATCCTGCTCGTAAGGTTTCAAAGCACTAACAGTGCATAACTTATCCTTGATCCAATCAAACGCTTTACTACACTCTTCATCCCACACAAATTCACTTTTGTCTTGTAACAACTTAGAAATGGGACGAATGTTGGTGGCATAGTCTTGGATGAATCGTGAATAGAACTCCGTGAGGCCCAAAAGTGATTTCACTCCTGCTTTGTCTTTAGGAGCTGATGCATCTACAATTGCTTGGACTAGACTGGGTTTTGGTGCTACTCCTTCACTAGAAATGGTGTGACCCAGATATTCCACACTGTCTTTGGAGAATACGCACTTGTCTCTTTTAAGTACAACCCCATGGTCTTGGAAAATTGACAATATTTTAGATAACACCTGGTCATGTTCTTGCTGATCCTTGGCATATATGAGGACGTCGTCTTGAAATATGGCAACACTTTTGATTCCTTTGAGAAGGTTGACCATGACTCTCTGGAAAACCGAGGCTGCCGACGCAAGGCCAAAAGGCATGCGGCAGAATTGATACAATCCAGATGGTGTGTTGAACGCGGTGAAATGGCGTGACTCTTTGTCAAGTTCGACCTGATGGTATGCAGAGGCCAAGTCGAGTTTGGTGAAAACTTTAGCCCCCGCGACTACGCCTAGCATTTCTGTGATGTTGGGCAACGGGTGTGAGTCTACCCAAATTACTTTGTTTAAGTTGCGCAAATCAATGCAGATTCTGAGATCATTGTTTTTCTTCCTTGCTACAACCAAAGCCGAAGACCAATCAGAGGATTCAATTGGTTCTATTACACCTCTTTTATGCATAGATAGGAGTTCTTTTTCTAGATCATTTCGGATGCTGAAAGGTACACTCCTTATTTTGTGTTTGACAGGCACAGCATCATCCTTTATTCTTATCTTGTGCTTGAACCCTTTAATTTTCCCAAGCTCACCAGAAAATACTCTAGGGAATTTATTGAGGAGTTCTTCCACATGAGTTTGGTCACGAACCACTAAAATTTGTTCCTTTGCTCCAGGGCGTAGCATCATGCTGAACAAACCTTGATGGAACCATCCAAGAATGTCCAATCCATTGACAGCCACATAAATTTTGCCATAAATGTGCCTGTTTTTGAACACCAGGACGTCTTCAAAATACCCTAGAAGTTCAATGCTTTTCCCTTCATAGGATACCGGTTCGCGGTCAGGTGGTTGCAAAGGTCTATTTTCCCATTTTTTTTTGAATAAAGATTCACTGATCATGGTTATCCTGGCACCTGAATCCACTAACAGTCTCAGATTTTTATCACCAACACAAACGATAGCATAAGGATCAACACAGTCATCAGGATTCCCTGTTATTATGTCTCCTTCTTTAACCACGAGAACCATGTCTTTAAGTTCACATAGGGTATCATCGCTGTCACTTTCGCTTGAGTCCTTTATGCATGCAACTTGGTTTGGACTTTTCTTGTTTGTCTGGCAGACCTTGTCAAAATGCCCCAATTTGCCACATTTTCGACATGTGGCATTCCTCGCAGGACATGACCTT
Source organism: Lissotriton helveticus (assembly GCF_964261635.1). NCBI lineage: Eukaryota > Metazoa > Chordata > Amphibia > Caudata > Salamandridae > Lissotriton > Lissotriton helveticus. The sequence continues at coordinate 1,636,780,131 of NC_136061.1, read as the reverse complement.
CCACTTTTAGCATGTGAAGGATAACCGCACCTGAAACAAATATCAGTTCTCTTGAAAAAATTACTCTGCTGAAAGTCTTTTCTCCTCGCCACATTTTTAAAGCGAACAGGAGTCACCACTTCGACATTTTTACATTCAAGTTCTCTGATAGAGGATTGTGAGGTTTCAATACTTTTTGCTATGCGAATGGATTCATCTAAGGTGGGATTTTCCAAAGATAATAGCTTCTGTCTGATGGATTTATCCAAGCATTTACTAATAAATTGATCACGCACTAGTTGTTCACTGAAATTCTCGAATTCGCATTCTGCAACCATTTTTCTCAAAGCTGTAACATACGTGTCGACATCCTCTTCTGTTTTTTGTGCTCTCTTGAAGAACTTATGCCTTAGAACCACGACACTGGGTTGTTTGTCATACCTTAACTTAAGTTTTCTAACTGTTTTTTGGTACTCATCAGTCTCTTCACCACCTTCATCAATCACTTCAGGCAAGTGTTTGAGAGTTTCTCTACCCTCAAAACCCAATGAATGAAGAAGTAAAAATTTTTTCCTCTCAGCTCTAAACCTGTGTGCTCCTATGGCACCCAAATAGTTCTCAAAGGCATCGAACCATTTTCTCCATGCCACAGGTGGTACACCGGGAGTATCCAGGAATGGAGGCGGAGGGTGAATTGACTGCATCCTTAGTAATAAAGAGAAAAATAGCGAGTAGAAAGACGTATGCCACAACAATTTATGCTGTGGTAACCCAGCAATTAATCTGCTTCAAAAAGACACCACAGTGACAGAACTTAACACAGGGGAAAGGTCCAGTGTGCTGGTAGAACAATGTCAATTATATTGCAGACTTGTGTTAAGTTTAAAGCTTGTGCCTGAATTTCCTTTGAATTTGGAAGTTATATTTCCCCTCCAGATGTATATATATATATATACATATATATATCGTGCTATTTTATTCCGTTTCCTCAACAGAGAAAAACAAACCACATAAATGTTTTCACTATAGTCCAACTCCTTTTTTTTGTTTAGCAGAAAACTGATTTCTCGTGTTAAATTCCCATGGAGTGCACATACACGATGAAACGGTGACTTCCCCTTTAAGAAGGTTAAGAGGCAGCCATCTGCCGGGAAACTGATGTGGTGGGCGTAGACTTCCACACGCTCGACTTACGTGAAAGTGCGCAGTCGGGAAATGAGGAGGGAGTTCCAGCGTCGTCGGGAAACAGCGCCAATTTCCCTTCCCTGATGTTCTTTCCCAGCGCAGAGGCCACAGCGAGGCGTCAGTTCGCCGCCGATTTCTTCACCACACGAGGTAAGCGAAATGAGTGGGTCCGTTGCGGAAGCCTGAAGTCGTCGTCGCCAATAATGAGTGTAATAACTCATCAGACATCAGGTAAGCAGAAGAATCTTTATTCTCTTTCAAGCTTCCGCCAGCACGACATGCAGGCACAGAATCACAGTAAACAGTCTCGCGCTCGAGCCGCCAACTGCCAAGTACATTACGTAGGCAGCAGCACGAGAACAGTGCCTCGCGCATTGCCCGCAGAGCGAGCGCGAGGCAGGCAGGCTACTACAAATTGTTTCTACAAAAAAAAATTAATAAAACACAAACTGTGGTAGGAAGCACTGTATACAAAACATGTTAGCATTAGACCATTATAAATGACTATTAACCAGCTTTATGTGTCCTTTGAACGCTGCTGCATTTTTGACAGTGGTATTTCAATACGCACCAGCATACATGACAAGCATTGGAAAAGCAATAGGTCTCGCATTAGAAAAGTTGGAGCTATTGGTCTTGTAAATGACAAATATTTTATTTATGTGTTGGTTTTTAAAATAGCTAAATGGATAGCTTTGTCATTTACAATGCCAATAGTTATAACTTTCACGAATGTGACACCTATAGCATTTGGAATGCAACATGTTTTGTATTTACGTGACTTAGATGGCAGCTCTGGTCGTTAGGCCACATCTCTAGAGAGCACGAGAGTGCAGCAGGGGAGAGAAGCACAGAGAGGGAGCAGAGAGTGCAGCAAGGAAGAGAAGCACGGAGAGGGAGCCCAAGAGTGAAGCAAGGGTGAGATGCACGGACAGGGAGGGAGCCTGAGAGTGCAGCAGGGGACAGAAGCATGGAGAGGGAGACAGAGTGTATCAGGGGCGAGAAGTACGGACAGGGAGCCCAAGAGCGAAGCAAGAGAGAGAAGCAGGAGAGGGAGTCTGAAAGTATAGAAAGGGAGAGAGTTGAGTATAGAAAGGGAGAAGATGAGTTTGGGAGAGAGGCATGAGAGGTGGAAGGCAGAGCAATGGAGATAGACCTGGGAAAGGAGTAACCATGGGGGAGATGAAGATGAGAACAACAGGGAAATAAAACTAGTGGTGCTGACTAATGCCGAAATGGTATAAATGATGCTGTGTTAGTGCTCATTAACAATCGTGTGTACCTTGAGGAGAGATGGGAGAGGGGAGGGGAAAGAAGGGAGAGAGAGGAGACAGGAGAGAGGAGAGTGGTGAGAGGGAGGAGAGTGGTGAGAGGGAGGGTAGAGTGGGGATAGAGGGGGAGGTGAAAGTGATGGGAGAGTGAGGAGTGAGGGGAAAAAGAGAAAAGAGGGGAGAGTGATGGTGAGAGGGGAGAGTGGTGAGAGTGCATACTGGTGAGGTGGGATGAGAGAAGATAGTTGTTATAGGGGAGAGTGGTGAGGGGAGAGTGGTGAGAGGGCAGAGTGGTGAGGAGAGGGGAGAGTGGTGGGGAGAGGGGAGAGTGGTGGGGAGAGTGGTGAGGAGAGTGGTGTTGAGAGGGGAGAGTGGTGGTGAAGGGGGAGAGTGGTGAGAGGGGAGGAGAGAGTCAGGCCTGGAGAGAGTGAGGAGAGGGGTGAGTGAGGAGAGGGGAGAGAGGCGAGAGAGGGGTGAGTGAGGAGAGAGAGAGGGATTGGAGAGGGATTGTAGTGGTGAGTGCTGAGATGGGGAGAGGGGTGGGTGAGGAGAGGGGTGAGTGAGGAGAGGGGAGAGAGGAGTGAGTGAGGAGAGAGTGGGATTTGAGAGAGGGAGGGGAGAGGCGAGGGGAGAAAGGGGAGAGAATGAGGGGTGAGTGAGAAGAGAGGGGGGAGGGGAGTTTGAGGAGAGAGGGAAGATGGGAGGGGGAGAGTTATTTTCCACTTTTCAAAAAGCTTTTAATAAAAATCTCTCAACCTTTTTTTATTTGCATCTTTCTAACCAGTCCTTGGTTCGAGGGCAGCTAAGGTATGCACTTCCTGGAGACAAGCATATGATTTATGAGGTATTTGTGCTTGACTTGATAGCCATGTTATTGCGTCTTTTATCAGTTGCTGGAAACTTCCCTGTTATGGAGCATGCAAAATAATGAAGAACAAATGGTGGTGTAACATGTTTCAGGAAGTCGGAGACTGCACTCCAAGCCTATTCCACCCTACTTTTCGTACGAATGTGAAGAGCCTATATAGGCTCAGTTACTTACAAAAGGTTTGTGACTTGTATTTTTTTGTATCCAGGGAGGTCTTATCAATAAGGTGTGAAAAAAACGCACTCCAACTGATTGGGGGGGCAAATGATTGGACAGGAGTTGTACATAGCAAGTAGATTAGCTTGTATAATCTCACATTCGTTCATGACAATTTGCAAAACATGGAAGTGTTTGGATTTTTCTTTTCAGGAGGTGTGAATTTATCACACGGCGGTAGTTAATTGCCTTGCAGCAAATTAAAATATTGTAAACCGCTTTGCAGTGTACACAACATAGAATCCAATCCTACCTTTGGCGTGTTTAATATGTCTTTCCCCACAAATAGGCCCCAGGAGTCCCTGTTCCCACATTCAGAGCTCGTTTAACAAGAGGCTTGTATAACTTCCCGAGTGGTGGTGAGGTTTATATTGTTAGCAGTACTCTTTAAAGTGGGTTGACTGACTATTTCCTCCCTGGCATATGTTGTGTTTCCTAGAACTGGCAATAAAGCGGCTTATACTATGAAGCCCTGTGGAGTCAGAGACTCGTGGACTAGTTCGCACCACCAACCCGTTTAATAATTTATTTATCGCACAGATAGCGCCGGGAAGCGGCGTGGGGGCTGTGCCCCGGTTTTTATAGCTGATGCACAGAGCGGTTTATAACCGCTCCAGAGTTCGTATTACTTTGGTGTGGCGTCTCAGATAGCAACACAAGGAACCACGGAGTCCCACATTTCTAGCATGACAGTGGCTTAATTAGGGATTTATTATATAAACGAGCTTGTGGGTTTATGTATGTACCAAACGTGCATCTGCAAGAGGTTTTACGAGAGGAGAGAGTCAATAAACCGGTTCTGAAAGGCTAAATTGCAAGTTGCAAGTTCGATATTTTCCAAGGTTGTGATTTTTTTATTTCGCTCTTGAAGTCCCGTTTATTCACACGTCCTCGCCTAGCCTTGAAAATGTAAATACGAGTTTCTCAACTTTTAAAGGTCATTGATCTAGAGAGGGGGGCGTGTAGGAACAAACTGCAAAGTCAGACTGTGCCGGGAAGAGGGCGACCACATATCTGTTAACTACAATCCACTACTTAAGCAGCGCTAGAGGGAAAGGTAGTTTTACACGGCGGGCAGGGGAGGGGGCTGAGCGGGGAGAGCGACCTTATCACGATGAGGGAAGGCAGAGAAGGGGAGGGGGGGGAGAAATGCGACACGGCGGGCAGGGGAGGGGGCCGAGTGGGGAGAGCAGCGATGAGGGTGTGAAGCAGCAGGGGCCTTTGAAGTGAAGCTAAGCTTCACTTCAAAGGTGTGGGAGGAGTGCTGCTGGGGAACAGATGGCGATTTGATGATGTGCACGCGCATTTTAGGTCAATGCGCTTGCGCATTGACCTAAAAGCGCACGGGCACAGCACCAAATCGCAAGTTGGGATACTAGTTGGGTAAAGTCTGTTTAAGTCGCTTTAGTCTCGCTTCTCTCAATGCGCATGCGCATTGATAGGTCACGAGACCTAAAAAACAATATAATTAAAAACAGCCATCATAATGTTTGAAGCAGAGGCCTCAATACACATGCGTCTCCTTAGAGTATTTCTGTGGGAATATTGGAGTGATAGAACGATCCACAGTAACACTAAGTGTGTGTGTATGTGTCTATTGATGTGTATGCCTCTATATCTGTATGTGTGTTTCACTATGAGTGTCTGTGAGTTTGTGTATGTCGATACGTATATAAGTGTGCTTTGGTATGTTTCTGTGTGCCTGATTATGGGAGTATGTGTGTTGGGGTACGTGTTATGTGCATATGTGCTTGGACTTGTAAGTACGTATTTGTACCTGTGTGTCTAGCAGTGGGTATGTGTATCTGTGCTTGTATGTGTGTATGTCCCTGTGTCTAGCAGTGTGTAGGATTATCGGTGCCCGTGTGTGAACACGTTTGTGTGTGCCTATCAGTGTGTACATTTGGTGCTTTTCCTGTGTGTCTTTCCCTATGTGGGTCTATCAGTGTGTTTGTGTATCCGTACCCATGTGTGTGTGTCTGTATGTGTCTGGCAGTATGTCTATGTGCCTGTGCATCTCTGTGAGTATTAGTGTGTATGCCTTATCTTATGTGTGGCTGTAGATATCAATCAGTATTTATGTATGTATCTGTGCCTGTTTTTCTGTAGTTTCATAATATGTCTCTATGTGTGCCTGGCAGTGTGTAGGCATGTCTGTGCCTATGAGAGTCTAGCAGTATGTACATGTCTGTGCATGTCAGCAGATTTGATGTGCCTTTGTGCATATATCTTTGTTTGCATTTATGTGTAGCAGTGTGTAAGTGTCTGTGCCAAGGTGAGTCTATCAGTCTGTGTCTCATTACTTGTGCATCTAGCAGTGTGTAGGTCACTGTGTGCATCTGGTAGGTTTTGTGTGTGTGTTTAGCTGTGTTTATGTGTTTGTCTAGCAGTGTATGTGGTTGTACCTGTGTGTGATTAGCAGTGTATTTGTGTCGGTGCCTGTGTGTGTGTTGCAGTATGTGTGTGCCTGTTTGACTAGCAGTATATGTGTGTGTGTTGCTTCCTTTATGTGTCTTACCTTGTGAGAGTCTAACCATGTGTGTTGCTTAAACTACTACTTCAGTGTAGTTCTACAAGGTTTGCTTTCCCACCCAGAGGTGACACCAGTGAACTTTAGTTTAATGCACCACCGCTGAATGTGAAAGAGGTAAATGTAGTCCTACACAATCCTATCCACTACATTGTTGAAATAGAGTCATTGCTTTTGGGTTACTAACACTCCCCATAAAGGGATTAGGGGCAATTTGGTAACAGAAACAAACCTAACCTATTTCATTATTCTCAGTCACACACCACACACACACACTGCACTAAGAAGAATTAACATTTTAAATAAACATGTTTATTATAACAGGAATAATCTGTTTCTCAGTAAATATAGCACAACTACAGAAGGCACATTGTGAGTAACAAAAAAAAATGTTCACATTGTTAAAATGTCATCTCAAATCTAACACCGTAAAAACGACTTCTATGTGCTACACTGAGAGAGCATTGAAAGCAGAGCAGCTTGCAATCTAGAGTTTCTCAGGGAGAAGCGATGCACTGCATACCTTATTGAAATCTATAGCTGTCATTATCAGGTAAGGCATGAAGGCAGTGTTCCCTGCAAAGAGCACACATGTGCAGCGGTAGTAGGCTTCCTCTGAGACTAGGCTCTATCAGCACTGAGCGAGCCACTGCAGCTTCAAAGCGCGCAGGCAGTAGGTGAGACCATCTTTTGGCAGAATCTGTCAATAATCTGAGTGAGGGATCTCTCTACTAAATGGTCAAATGGCTGTCCTTATATGTTAAACCTTTTCAGAGATTGAAATTTTTGACATAAGAGGATGTCAATTCAGACTACATTATTTTGACTATAAGTTTAGATTATTGCTCTTATTCGGCCAAGACCAAGTGACACATAGACCCTTGATACAGACCTATTCCACATATGGTGTAATATCAGTATCTTCAGTCAGAAAAACTGATACTTTCACAGTTCTTAGAAAGATTAAGGTCAGATTACATCTGCGTCCAATTGCAGATATGGCAATGATTCAGCATAAATGAAGGAAGATGGCGCCTACCATGATCTAAAATGGTGATCTCCATGATTTAAAATGGAAAATGGGCCTATCTAGGAATAAGTCAGACATGTCGGACCTTAGCAACTTTTCTTCAGGTCATCACACCCGGCTTTTACGTCTGAATGCGACATCATGGTGTGTACCCAACATGGGGGAATCAGAATAATATAGAGACATTCTTGCCCTCAAATCAACCAGGGTCTAAAAATTCCTAATTTCTATCTATTCATCTATCTATCTATCTATCTATCTATCTATCTATCTATCTATCTATCTATCTATCTATCTATCTATCTATCTATCTATCTATCTATCTATCTATCTATCTATCTATCTATCTATCTATCTATCTATCTATCTATCTATCTATCTATCTATCCAGCTATCTATCTATCTATCTATCTATCTATCTATCTATCTATCTATCTATCTATCTATCTATCTATCTATCTATCTATCTATCTATCTATCTATCGCTCTATATATATATATATATATATATATATATACATATATATATATATATATTACCTACTGGCGGTCGCCAGTAGGTATATATAGTTAGGATTTTTTCTCTATGGGATTTTTGAAAATTCTATGTCTAATAACTTTGGCGTTTGTGGACGGAATTGGCTGAAATTTTCAGGAAAATGGCACATTTTGTTTCTGAGCAGCCCTTGAAAATTTGGGGGGGGTTCGTCAAGGGGGGGGCCGAGAAAAAAGGGGGGTCCCAAAACGTGTTTTTAACATTGAGTTTTCCATGGGGCGGTTGGCCTCACTTTTAGCCCGAACGGCTGAATGGATTTGCACGAAACTTGGCAAAATTGTAGGGACTGGTAGCCCGATGTGCCTTTTGTAGGTCTCAATATATGTGCTCCAGTGGATTTTGAGAAATTAACGTTTAAAAAAAGATATATATCTGTAACAGCGGACCGGGCAGCGTCCCAGGACGCGTACTTTTCGCGCAACGGAGCTTTGTGAAGCGAAGCTGATTGGTTCTCCGGCGTCTGTCAACATTCCAAACAGTCCGTAGCGGCCGCCATCTTGTCTCTCGGTAGGATCGAGAGACAAGAGGAGGCGAAAGCGAAGGGGCAAATGACCATAAGGGGGAATAGTAGATCCTCGCTGACCCCCTAGGTTTGATGTGGAGGTTTTAAAAGGGCCCCGCGGGGCAAAAAAAAAAATAATAATAATAATCGAACGGCTGAATGGATTTGCACGAAACTTGGTAAAATATTAGGGACTGGTAGCCCGATGTGCCTTTGCTAGGTCTCAATATATGTGCTCCAGTGGATTTTGAGAAATTAACGTTCAAAAAAAGATATATATCTGTAACAGCGCTCCGCTTCGCGTAACGGAGGTTTGCGAAGCTGATTGGTCATTCTGTCACTGGGCTATAGTTGGGCTACATCTGGCTGATATTTGGGCTACATTTGTTTTTTTGTGTGTCTGGCGGCCATCTTTGGGCTACATTGGGCTACATTGGGCTTCATTGGGCTACATTGGGCTACATTTGGGCTCCAACATATATATAGGCCAATGTAGCCCAATATATATTTTTCAAAGTTAATTTTCGTAAAAACCACTGGAGCATATATCTTGAGACATAGCAAAGGCACATCGGGCTACCAGTCCCTACAATTTTGCCAAGTTTCGTGGAAATCCATTCAGCCGTTCGAGCTAAAAGTGAGTCCAACCGCCCTATGGAAATGAAGGAAATGAATGGGTAATTTGTAATTAGCAAATAGCTAATCGCAAACTAGGAATGGTAAAGAATCGCTATTTATTCCTTAAAGTTCGCTATTTAGGAAATGCAAAAAACTTTGATGATACATATGGCGGTTCATCTCTAACAAGATAAGAAGCATAGGGATACATTTATGATGACTGGCGCATCACCAGGGATGTGTTAGTCATTCTGTGCCGCTGTTCCGTCACCTATGGTGTGCTGCATTTACAATGCGGCGCATCATGGGGCAAAAACAGCACAGATGCGTGATGTATCTGTGCCGTAAAGGTGGCGCATTGCTGGAGTTGTATCGCAAGTGTGATGAAGCTCCAGCAAGGGTCGGGGGTGCCCCTGTCGCAGGGTTTCTGTTCTCACACAGAACTGTGGACAGAGGATTGGAACCTCGGCGAATTAGGGTGTCCCAAAACTCACGTTAGTAATCAAAAACTCCTTAGCAAGCTAGGTACAGTGTCACATTGGATATAACAAACTCTCAATGTTTAGACAATCCAGAATATGAACTTATAGTACCTCAGGATACGTGGAACTCATGAACAGTCGGTCGTTATATATTTCTTAGAAACCAGAACATGGAGTTAAGATGAACACATGTGTATTTGAAATGTTTATTTACTAATGCCGTCTTCTCAGGCGTAGTACCTTAGATAATACAAGTACACATATTATCAGTAGCAAAATTACCAGCATAGTTACTAGTACATAAAAAGCGAATGGTGATAGTATGTTAACATGCTGTAAATGAATAAGAGTTAGCAACACTTATAAGCAGCCGCGGGCCGTGGAGGGAGTTACGGTGAGGCAGGGAGGCGGGGAGGGGGAGAAGCAGGGTGGAGAATACAAGTACACATATTATCAGTAGCAAAATTACCAGCATAGTTACTAGTACATAAAAAGCGAATGGTGACAGTATGTTAACATGCTGTAAATGAATAAGAGTTAGCAACACTTATAAGCAGCCGCGGGCCGTGGAGGGAGTTACGGTGGGGCAGGGAGGCGGGGAGGGGGAGGGGCAGGGTAGAGAGGGCTCCACCCTGCTTCTCCCCCTCCCCGCCTCCCTGCCTCACCGTAACTCCCTCCACGGCCCGCGGCTGCTTATATCTCACCCTCCCTAATACACATATTATATTATTTGCTAAGAAGGTCTCTTTGTGTTGGTTTAGGGCGTGCCCATACTTTAGTGTCTTAGATTTGAAGGAATCACATCAGCATACACCAGCTCTCTCTTCATGTGAACCGCATCAACTGTTGTGTATGTGTGTTCGGCAAAGCAATATAAAACCCGCCTCATGCCCAGAATTGGCAGAAGTTGCACTTATGTTATGAGTATGAAGTCGTGGAGATCAGACCTCATAACAATTCTGTATCGTGTTGTTCTTGAAACTTTAGCACTCGCTGTACAGATATAGTTTAACAAGCAAAGCAGATAGTAGAGCAATAACATATTATTCTCATGTAAACCACGATGAACTACTAGGTGGAAAGCTAAAGCAACAACTAAGTGTCGTGTGCAGAAGTTGCAAAAAAGGAAAAATGGCGTTTAAACCGGTAATGAGCCCATGCTAACTTAACACGGTGTAAAGATATCCAGGACCTAGATGACACCTCCCCATGATCCGGAAACGAACTGAATAAGATAATAGAAGTGCCATCTCATGAGAGCAGATTGCAAGTTTATATGTGGACGGTCCGCAAGGTAAAGCATTAAAAACTAGGAAAATTTAATGCTAAAGAAAAATAAAACAGCCAAGTACTTTATCGAGTCTTAAGCCAATAGGCAAGGTAAATAATAAAAACTTGACAAATAAGTCAATGAATTGTCAATGAAATGCTAGTACTCAGCATATCAAACATGAAAAAGGTCTATGACATAACTGTGTATGCAAAATAAGCTGCAACAGCCTCCAATAGGAAGTCACCGTCTTCATCCGAAAACAGTTCAGCCATCCAATTTAAAAGCGGAAAAGAACATACGTGCTCTCCCAGCACCGGATCCTCTATCACCATCAGAGGACAGCTCGGTGGGTTTTCAAGAAAGCTCTGTTCCAAGAAAGACTGTGCTGCCGCCAGTAAATTCCAGGGACCAAATAGTCCATGCATCAATGCCACAGCCATAATCCTTTCGCCAGGACAAACCAACTCGTGAGTAATGATAGGAGTCATCAGCTGATTAAAGTCGACGTCAGGAGAAACCGGTCCGCAGAGACACAAATCAATGGCCCAATCGAAATCACAGGTCAGGCAGTGAAATACAGGCTGGACACAGGTGAAGTAGGAGAATCGAAAAGATAATCCATATGCCGTGCTTAATATTGCCAACGGCATTGTGCCATATTATTCTAGCATGCGATTGCGGAACAGTGTCAGCAGCTGCAGGGTGGGAGGTTGCATAGGAGGGACATCCATATTTAAAAATGTAAAAAAGCACAAGAGCGTCCGCTGGTAATGCAAGTAAAAATGCCAATCCACGAAGCAGAGTGGAGAAAATACAATGAAAGAAAGCAGGGATGACTCCAAAGATTTTCTCAAATGAAGTCACGAGACCACTGGTAACAACTTTAAAAAAGTGCGCCAGGGTCTTTGTGGAGGATGCGTTAAAGATAGTCCGAACCATCTTGCTGAAATTGAAAGGCAAATGTGAATTGAAAAGGGTCTGCACCTCTGTACGGGTGTTCGCTATGTGAAGCACGAAAGTTTCACGGGCCGAACTCAAGGCCACCTCTCTCTGAGACAAAAGAGCTCTTATTCTTGCCATGCCGTTGAAATCTCTCCCAAGGTTGGTATTTGTGGCCAAATTGAAAACTCCCTATGTTCATGTGTGGGAGGAAATAGAACATTTCTGCAGCAAATAACCCGTTCACTTACTGTTACGATAAAAGGAATACTTTTAATTAACTCAGAACAATCTTCATTATTGAGCATCTAATAACTACCATTTTCCAACAACTTGAACGTGGGGATGATAGCAGGAACTGGCGTGCCTTGCAACACGCAAGCCATATTTGGTCGGTGTTTGTTGCATGAACCGTGTAACTGTATGTGCCTACACATTAGTGAATGATCTGGCGTCTCAGTGCATTCCTCTCCATTCAGATAAACTTCTTGATCATCTTTGAAACATCTGTATGTGTATGGAAGCGACCAGACCTCATGAAGAAAAGCACTACCTAAAGGTTCATAACGACCTATTGGTATATATTTCATACAATTTGAAAACTTGTATAAAGCAAAAGGCAGCGTTATTAAACCGTGGATAAGGCACGTTGCCAAAAAACCCGCAATCCTCTGCTGATGATGTCACTGAGCATGTCATGAATGATGTAATATGTGACATCATCAGCAGTGGATTACGGGTAATAGCATCTCTAGTTTACTCCCCTATAGCTGTCTTTCTTTTAACATAAGTGTCTGTTTCCTTCCCTTATACTTACTGTTTTTGGTTCGCTTCCGGTTCGCGTACCGGCGAGCGAACTGGGAAGCGAACTAAGAGAAATAGAGGTTGGCACAGTTCCAAATATTGTACCAATTTTTTAATAACGGGGAGGTAGTTCTGAAAAGAACTTTTTTTTTATTTTTCTGAACATTTTTTTACTTTTTTTGAATTTTTCTGAACAGTTTTATATTTTTTGGGGGTTTTCTTGGAGGGGGCAATGAAAACGATTCATTGTAAAGGGCTCAACAGGAGCAACAAAACAAAAAAAAGTATTTATTATTTTGGGCGTTTCGTACAAACTTGCATATGATAGTCAATAGCTCTGTTGATCAGAGTGATGCTTCTTTCTCCGTAGCAAATGAATCCATCGCAAAATACGCAGATGTGTTTTACTTCACCAAATCTCATTTGTATATTTGGCACCATCTCCCTGCCCTCTGGTCCCGTTACTTCCGGTACAACAGATCTTCTGGCCATAATAGGGAGATTATCTAGGTCGTTCCGAAACTGTGCAGCACTGTAGTTGTTAGGATGCCACCTAGTCATATGGCGATGCATTGTGTAGTTTCCGAAACTGTATTTTTTCTCGGTTCCTCTGGACAGTCTATCTTGACATATAAGGCAAGTTACGTATCTTGCATTTACTTTTTTCTGACCTTTGGGAATTTAAAAAAATTGCCAAATGTTTTCTTTCCGGTGAGACGTCCTGGGCTCCTCAGGCAAAAACTGCCTCTCTTCGTGCTCGTCGTTCTGTTCCTCTTCTTCCTCTTCTTGTTGAATTATAACTTGAGCAGGTGGTCCACTCTTCCTTGGAGGTGGTGGAGGTGGTGGGGAAGCACCAGCTGAAGCTACTAAAGAAGCCATTGCTCAGTGATCACAAAGGGTCTTTCTCTCACAATGATGAAAGTCAGAGTGAGGAAAGAAGGAGGGATTTTCATCATTTGGGAAAAACAAGAGTTCTCAACCAATGAAAAGTGTTCATTTTAGATTATATGACCTAGTCTTACATCATTAGGAAACCAAAAGTGAAATGAACCAATGAAAAGTGTTATTACCAAGTCACATGACCTGCTGTGTTTACGTTAAGCGCTTTGCAGGGCCTCCCGGTTTGCTTCCAGAAACCTGCGCTTTGCGACTCGCTTCGCGTACCAGTTCGCTAACGTAGCACGTCATATGACGTATCACGCGACAACGTGAAACGTCATGCGGACGGGAGGCGTCACGATGTTGTTTTCTAACGCGGCACTTGCGGTAAAGAAACGTTTACCGGCTCGCGGTCTATTTCGCGGCATCAAGGTCAGCTAACGGGAAGCTTCCCGATTCGCGAAGCGGGAACGAAGAAAAAAAAATATAAAAAAAAAAAATTATTCATAAACATATAAAATATATTTTTGGATTTAAAGAAGAATACATTTTACAGCTACAGATATTAGCTGTTAAAAAACCAATGAAATTCACTGAAAAAAACATAGGTTATAGACCATATATAGTTAGGAATTAGCATTTACAAAACCTTGAAAATTCACTGAAAAAACCATAGGTTATAGACCATATATAGTTAGGAATTAGCATTTAGAAAACCTTATTTTACTCACACAAAACCATTGAAATTCCATATATAGTTAGTTGCACTAACTATATATCGCGCATCCGCAATCCACTGCTGATGATGTCACATATTACATCATTCATGACATGGTCAGTGACATCACTGATGACATCACTGATGACATCTCAAATGACATCACTGATGACATCTCATTTGACATCAATGACCACATCACTGATGATATCATTCATGTGACAATACAATGCATCTCCTCACATTTTAATATAACCTCTGTTACAACCAGTGTTAAATACAGAGTATAATTTTTGAAACCATTGACACACCAATACTAGTTACTACATACGCACTCACTGATTCCTACGTCTACACACACATTCACTCATTCATCCATACAATCATTCATACATACAATCACTCATCTTTACAACACTATCATATGCACTCATACACCTATACAGACATTTACACTCTGTTGCTCATCCATGGAGTTACTCACACACCTAGTCAGTCATGCAAAGAATCAATCACACCTCCATTTTCTAATCTATACAGTTAAACATAGAGCACCTTACATTTTCAAACATATACTAACACATACTTACTCTCTTATACAATCACTGATACAAGTACACATTGATCTGCACAGAGTCACACACCTCCCAACCAGCCACACACACACTCAGTCTCCCATACAAATACTTGGCCAACCAATCAATAACCCATATAGCCACTCATATAGCTACTGATCAACACATGCAGCAGCTTGCACAACAACAGACATACTGATGCAAACTTTCACACAGTTTAGTCACTAACCTATGCATTCAGTAGGACGCATTTAATCACTCACTCATACAGTCAACCACGCACCTACTAAAACCTTCATTCAGACACTTATACATCTACTCATTCTTCAATATGTAAAACATATTTTAACTTTACAGAAACATACAGTCACTGGATGTTGTCATCAGTGATGTCATTTGAGATGTCATCAGTGATGTCATCAGTGATGTCACTGACCATGTCATGAATGATGTAATATGTGACATCATCAGCAGTGGATTGCGGATGCGCGATATATAGTTAGTGCAACTAACTATATATGGAATTTCAATGGTTTTGTGTGAGTAAAATAAGGTTTTCTAAATGCTAATTCCTAACTATATATGGTCTATAACCTATGGTTTTTTCAGTGAATATATATATATATATATATATATATATATATATGTATATACATAAATCCAACGCTTCACCTATGACGGATGCAAGAAAGGACTGTCCGGGCCACAAATTTAAGGAAAGCGTGTTTATTTCAAGTTCGCTCCACTCAACGCGTTTCGAAGGGCTTCGAAACGCGTCGCGTGGAGGAAGAGGAATTAATTCCCCAACTTAAAACACGCCACATGGTGTGTTTGCAGACATGTCACCTCAGGCCCCAACCCCTTCCTTCACCATTGTGCAAACGCACCCCCTGGTGAGTTGTAAGTTGGGGAATTAATTCCCCTTCAATACTGAGGGTCCTTGAGGGCCAACTAGCCCACCAGGTACCTCCAATATTCGCCAGGGAGCTGTGTTGCAGAGAGGTGTTCAGAGGCCACGCCCCTTTATACACCTCTCTGCAACGCAGCTCTGTGGCACTTACAGGAGGTACCTAGTGGCCCAGTTGGACCCCAGGGACCCTCAAGATTCAAGGGGACTCAATCTCCCAACTTAAAACGGCGTCAGGGCGTGTTTACACAGTGGTGAAGGGAGGGGACAGGGCCTGAGGCGACGTGTGCAAACAAACCCTGTGGCGCGTTTTAAGTTGGGGAAATAATTCCTCTTCAATCCTGAGGGCCACTGGGAGCCAACTAGCCCACCAGGTGCCTCCAGTAAGCACCACTGAGCTGCGTTGTAGAGAGGTGATCCAGGCCATGCCCCTTTTGACACCTCTCTGTAACGCAGCTCTGTGGTGCTTACTGGAGGTACCTAGTGGGTAGTTGGACCCTAGGGGCCCTCGGGATTCATGGGGACTTAATCTCCCAACTTAAAATGGCCATAGGGCGCATTTACACAGTGGGGAAGGGAGGGGACGGGGCATGAAGTGACGTTTGCAAACACCCTTCTGTGGCGCATTTTAAGTTGGGGAAGTAATTCCCCTGCAATCCTGAGGGCCCCTGGTGGCTAACTAGCCCAACAGTGCTTAGTGCTTACAGTAAGCGCCACTGCGCAGCATGGCAGAGAGGTTGTCCAGGCCGTGCCCCTTTTTATACCTCTCTGCAACGCAGCTCTGTGGCACTTACTTGAGGTACCTAGAGGGCTAATGGACCCTAGGGACCTTCAGGATTCAAGGGGAGTTAATCTCTCAACTTAAAATGGCCACAGGGCGTGTTTACATGGTGGTGAATGGAGGGGATAGGGCCTGAGGTGAGGTGTGCAAACACGCCCTGTGGCATGTTTTAAGTTGGGACATTAATCCACTTCAATCTTGAGGGCCCCTGGGGGCTAACTAGCCCACAATGTGCTTTCAGTTAGCTCCACTGCGCTGCGTTGCAGAGAGGTGGTCCAGGCCGTGCCCCTTTTTACACCTCTCTGCAATGCAGCTCTGTGGCGCTTACTGGAGGTACCTGGTGGGCTAGTTGGACCCAAGGGACACTCAGGATTCAAGGAGACTTTATCCCCAAATTAAAACGGCCACAGGGCGTGTTTGCACACATGTCACCTCAAGCACCCACCTCCCTTCACCAGTGTGCAAACGCGCCCTGTGACGCATTTTAAGAGGTAGTTTTAATCCCCCTGCCCTATTATGTACTAGGGTCCTACAGAGGAGGTCATGGTAATCACAGGGGTGCCCCATCGCATAGTGTTCCCTAGTGTATGTAGGTGTTTTCACTGTATTCTAAGTTTCTTTAAGCATAGCACTGGCTCTAGGCCTGGTTAGTCAGATTCACTTACCATCAGTACCCGTCAGAAAAAGTTGTGGTTACAGGAGGACTTTCTGCTCATCTGTTGGTTCTTTCTCTACATCTCTTCTACTTCCTGCACTTTTGTTCGTCTTTGTGGACTTCTGTTGCTTCTTTCTGCATTTCTTTTTTTTCTGTTCGTTTTTTCTTCTCTCTTCACATATCCTACCTCTGTGGGCATAGTTAGAAACTAGCATTTAAAAAAACCTTTGAAATTCACTGAAATAACCATAGATTTCATGCACGTTATAGTTAGAAATTAGCATTTAAAAAACCTTTGAAATTCACTGAAAAAAACATTGGTTTCAGGCACGTTATAGTTAGAAATTAGTATTTAAAAACCTTAGAAATTCACTGAAAAAAACCATAGGTTTCAGGGGCGTTATAGTTAGTTAGACAATTCATTCGGACAAACCATTGAAATTCCCCCGTTATAGTTAGTTAAGCTAACTATAACTTGCGCGCCTGCAACGCACTGCTGATGACGTCACATATTACATCACTCATGACACGGTCAGTTACATCACTCATGACATCACTGAGGACATCTCAAATGACATCACTGATGACATCATCCTTGTGATAGAGTGGCAGACCTCCTCTCACCTTAATATAACCCTTGATACACACACGCAAAAATACAAACTAACATTTTCAAAACAATGGACATACCAATACCACTTACAACACACCTATTCAGTAATTCCAAGATCTACACACACTTCTACTCTTTCATCAACAGTCATATACAGTCACTCATACATGTACTCACACATCATATGTAGTCATACACCTATAAATCCTGTTACACACTGCCACTCATCCATAGAGTTACTTACACACATAGTCACACATGCAAACAAAGTATCAAACATCCATTTACTTGCATATACAACATACAGTTATACACACACCACCACACTTCTACAGAAACTTACACATACTTACTCTCTTAAACCATCACTTATAGAAACACATACTTATTTATACAGGAACTCTTACAATCTCTCGCTCTCACATAAACTCACTTATATACATCAATACTCACATATACTAGTTTAACACATATGTAGTTACTCATAAAGATACTATTGAGACAGTGATTCACTCACTAACACACCCATACACACACTCACCACCCATACAGTCCTACACACATGCTGTCTTCAAAACACATACAAACAGTGAGTCACCCATTCAGGCATCTATGTGGTAAGTAATACCCCCACCAAACCATACAGACACTCATACTGATACTCTAAAAACCAACTAATAACCCATATCGACACTCATGTAGCTAGTCGCTAACCCATGCAGCCACTTATACACAAAGTGAGACACTGATACAGACATTTTCATATTTAAACATTTCTCGCTAATACATGTATTCACTAAGATACACTTAATAAGTCAGTTATACAATCATTTAAAAAAAAATCCATTTAGACACTTATTTACACATTTTTTCTTCCATCGACCTTTAGATATACATATATAAAACATATTTATTTTTCAGAAAGACACACATTCACTGGATGATGTCATCAGTGATGTCATCAGTGATGTAATTTGAGATGTCATCAGTGATGTCATGAGTGATGTCACTGACCATGTCATGAGTGATGTAATATGTGACGTCATCAGCAGTGCATTGCGGGCGCGTGAGTTATAGTTAGCTGAATTAACTATAACGGGGGAATTTCAATGGTTTTGTATGAGTGAAATGTCCAGCTAACTATAACATGTGTGAAACCTATGGTTTTTCAGTGAATATATATATGAATAAAACTCTTAGAATATTAAACATAAGCAAATAATATGTCATAAACATATGTATTAAGCAAACTGAAGCATGAATTCGTTTTAAGCTTTGCCTTATTTCAAGGATATTCATAATAGTAGTGTCAGTCTAAAGTATTTCTACTGATGCATCTTAGCTATCAAACATACCAGTGCTAATATTGAGTATGCCAGATTAAAATGATGCAGTATAAAAAATACATAGAAAAGTAAAACAGGTTTGAACAAAAAAGTTCAGGAAAAACTTTCTTTTAGTTTGTGTTCGATGCAGGCTTTATGGCATTCAAAGTGAGTTCAGTTCTCATCAAAGAAAATGTTGACATCATTGGGTGCATATGCAGCATATACAAGAACTTCACGGAAATCATACAATTCATATGACATATGTTCATTGTCATTAATCCACACTGTTTTAGCAAATGGTTGTGGGTTTAACACACTTGATGGTGATTGTTGCTCTTCTCCAAGAGCCTCTAGATATAGCAGTAAATTGCGTAATTAATCAAAAGCTGTGTCGAAAAGTACCACTTGTGACATTGCTCCATTGTAGATAGCATTCTATGGAAGGGATAGATGCATTACTTGATTTTGAATGTTATGTTCATTGCAATAATATTGAATTAGATTCAGATGCGATTGATAAGCATCTGTCAAAGACAATTTTGAGCGTACGTACAGGGGCTTTGACCCCATGCTTTTAGAGCATTTTCGAACTTGGGACAGAACCTCTGTCAGAAGGACTGCTGTACTGCTCAACAGACTCATCTGGACTGCTCTTCTGCTGTTGCCCTGCTACTTGTCGAGTAGCCTATAGAAATCATTGGATTGCTTTACCATGGGTTTCCCTACTGCCAGCTGATCCCTGATTCTGTTCTGTCAAGGCACTGTGGTGCTGCCAGGAGAGATTTCCATTGGAATTTGTATGTTTATTGTGCTGATCTGCCTGCCCATGGCTGTCTGATTGTGTTCCCCCAAGTGTTCTCCCAGGACCCCAGTGTCTGGTGAGCGCTGGTTGTTGCTCCTGACCTCCTCAATCACAAGCACCTGCAGAGCGCTTTTATTCTATAGCCCAGTGAGGGGGGGAGTGGTGATTGTAGCTACTGGCCGCTTCAAAGTTCAGCGCGTGGTTTGACCACTCCTCACCCTGTATCCGGCATTGTGACTGTTCATTATTTCCCCCACTTGGGCCACTGTGTCCTTTGGGATTGACGCTGCACCTGTGCTGTGGTACAAAGCCCTCACTGTGCGTATTCTCACCCCATGCTGACGGGAACAGATAGAGCACCATGAGGTGCAAGGAAATCCTCCTGCAGCCACCTGTCTTTCCCCTCCGCGTTGCCATGACAACCAGGTTTTGCGGGAGAGACACTGCTGCAGAGAAGAGACAACTAAGAGTTGGTATGGAGCGGGTGCCAACTCGCAAGGTTTATGTGCCTTTTTTCAAGAATCAGTCATCAAGTAAGATTATTCTAAGGTTGAATTTGTTTGGTCCACGCATGTTACAAATGATAAGTGTTTGAACTCGTTTGTGGAGTTTGTATGATGGTTGTTGATGATTTCTCTTTTCTTCTTTTTTCCATGTTGATGTATTTATTTATATTTTTTTCTGGTAAACTTTATTGACTATGACTGAGCAGGACACATTTGCTTACAGTGAGGACCACATCCAGAGACTTATTAATGCTCCCCATTGTTCTCCTCAGTTGCACTGAGTGACATGGCTAAAACACAGAATGAATCTGATAAATTAATCAGATTGAAGAAAAAGCAATTAGGACAGAGCTCCATGGCCACTACTTAGTACAACGTCTAAAAGCAGGAACAATTCCTGGTGGTCTCCAGATAAGAAATATTCCAGTTATCTTTATGGACGATCCGCTTTACAAGAAAGGGTACAGCTGCATTGAGACTAAATGCAGCCAGGATCTAATGGTCCTAACGATAGAGACAGCACAACGGATTTCAAAACAGGAATTAGCAGATATCGCCAAACTAGAACAAGAAATAAAGGACAACCAATTAATACTTGACGCAAAAACTCTGGATAAAAGTGGAAAAAGAAATAGCGGAATTTAAGGATTAGACAATAAATCAAAAGGAAAGCAAATTTGAGAAAGACAAAAAAACTTCACATTGGACACTACATATCCTTATCTACAGGCGGACTTTTACTCTAGACAGGAATCACGTAGTTTTCTCTCTGAATACCAAGGAAGATCGACAGACAAATTAATCTCGTTTTCAGATACTTCATCATCTTCAGGAGGTGAATCCGAAAATAACGAAAGTAGATTCAATACGAATAGACGAGGTAACAATCAACAACTACCAGGGTCATCTTTTTCCAATAGAGGCATGCCTTTTTTAGGAAGAGGTCCGACAAGGACGCGAGGCAGAAGCCGGTATCCAAATCAACCATGGGAGATGAGAACAAGGCACCAATATTGCAAAATGTAACTGTATCACCGATTTTTAACATTTCCAATCGACAGTTGACTTCATCGGAAGATAGCTTATTAAAAAGAGGATTATCCTATGTACCGACCAAATATACAGATTTTGTCAAGATGAAATCCGAGGTCATAGAATTTTACAGAAAGCTTAGCTTAGACTTTCTTTCTGGAAAATCCACTACCACCATCTTCAGAAGTCACAGGCTTAAGGAACAAGACAATGTTTTGCCCGCCAACGAATAAAATACCGAAGGAGGTTTACATATTTGAGAAACCGTACTATCTGCCATTTCCAATCATGAAAAGAAGAGAAAATATGTTAAACAAAACATTTAAAAATTGGAAAAGGAGGTGATTTCAACTTTAAAAATGACACCTCGATTGTAATAAAACAAGCCGACAAAGGTGGATCGATAGTGGTTTGGAATAATCAGGAATACATCACTGAGGTAAGAAGACAGTTGAATGTGCAAGAGTGTTACAAGAAAATCGATAAAGATCCGATAGTGGACATTCAGAATGAGCTATTTGTAATATTGAAAAATGGTCACGAGCAAGGATTTGTAGGTCAAGAGAAATTTGATTTCTTGAACATAAAACATCCTAGGATTCCAACACTATATATTCTACCCAAAGTCCACAAATATGCAACCCACCCACCCGGGAGAACGATAGTCTCAGGGTGTGAATCGATTTTAGAGCCGATTTCAAAATAGGTGGACTTTTTTCTTAAACCATTTTTGGATAAGGTACCATCCTATATCCAAGATACAACAGACTTCATCAATAAAATTGAAAAAGTGCAGTTCATTTCAGAACATCAAATTCTGGTTTCACTCGACATAATATCATTGTATACCCAAATACCGCAAGAGGACAGTTTAGAGGCAATACAATCTTTTTTGGAAACAAGACCAAAACCCGAATAGAGTACCCACTGATTTCATAATGAAGCTGACCAGCTTCTCTCTACAGAAAAACTATTTCAAATTTGAAATCGACTTTTACTTTCAAACAAAGGGTTGTGCCATGGGATGTCTGTTTGCCCCAGAGTTGGCATTCCTTTACATGGCTAAATTTGAAGAACATTTTGTGTACAACAACAATTCATTTCTTCAACACATTTCAAACTGAGTCCAATTCATAGACAACATTTTCATGGTATGGACTGGAAATGAAGGTACTTTACTCCAATTCTTCGAATGGCTAAATAACAGACGGCCGACATCAAGTTCAGTATCAGCCATGCATCACAGGGGATTACATTTTTGGACGTGGAAGTGTACGCCTCTGAGGGGAAACTAGTGACTACACTGTATAGGAAAGATACAGATCAAAACAAATCACTACATTACAACAGCCACCTCCCGAGGTCTTTAAGGGATAATCTCCCTTATGGACAGTTTTTAAGGATAAAAAGAAATTGTTCATTCAAAGATGAATACTTCTTCCATGCAAATCAATTAGTCGATAGACTAAAAGAACGCAATTATCCAAAGAAACTACTCAGACACGCAATGAAGAGAGCGTGGTGGACCCCAAGAGAGGTGCTATTACAGAGGAAAGAGAAACAAAAATGGACCGCTTGGTATGTGTTACCACGTTTTGCCCCAGTACCAATTTCCTAAAGAAAATCATTTGTCAGAATTGGCATCTGGTACAGATGCTAGATAGCACGTTGAATCAATGTCCATTATTTGCATTGAAAAAAGAAAGCAGCATTGGAAATCAAGTGGTTAACACTGCCCTTTCAAGAACGGGACTAAGACAAACATTGCGTGAACAGCTTGGCCTACCTCCGGTTAAGGGTCACCACAAATGTGGGACATGTCTGAGTTGCAACCAGACCATAGAAGGCTCAGTTTTTACACGTATAAATGTGAGCTGGAAACATGATACTTTTACTAATTGTAAATCTAAAAATGTCGTATATGGTATTTTGTGTCTGTGTGAAAAACTTTACGTAGGCAAGACCAACCAAGAAATACGACAAAGGATAACTCAACACAAATCAAGGATTCGCAAAAAAGCGCTGTCCGCACCGTTGGTGCACCATTGGATCAACAACAACCACGAGGAGAAAGATTTACGTTGGACTGTAATTTTGAAACTGGAACAAGATCCGCGAGGAGGGGATTTAGAAAGAAGATTGACACAGAGAGCGGCATTATTAATCGTTAAATTCAACACCGCGATCGATGGCCTAAATGAATTGTCGGAGATCTACAATCTCTAGAACCAGAATGCCAACTACAGAGATATGGGCCCTCCAGTTTTTTGAGAAAAAGGATTTTTTTAAGAAAAAGGATTTTTTGAGGCCGTTGCCAAATTAGTTCGACATCTCTAATCATCAATCAAGTAAGGACTGAATAGTTTAACATTTGAAATACCAAAGGAGGACCCCAAGTGAAGTTTACAACAACCGTCAATAGGTGAATGTTGTTCCCGTGGTCAAAAAACTACAATTCCCACAATTCCTGGCATGAATGCAAAAACCAGAAAGTCCGGCGGACTAAGCAATGCTTCCTGTGGAAAAGTAAATTTTGCCATGTTCTGTGTCCCTACGTGTCATCCATCATATGTTATGTGTGCATGATTAAATATGCATATGCATTCCCCATGTTCGATTAATGACGCAATTATAGTTGTGTCCATCTCTAATATGCCAGTTTCTAGTCCTCGTGAATACTACGAATATCAGGCCTATGTAAAGTTACGTTGCCACGTTTCTCAGTGTGCACGTTATTTCATTGTAAAGTCCCCGTTTCTAGGCCTCAAAAGGGCCCGGACATCAGATTCAGCTCCTGTCTCCTAAAGCCTCGCTGAGGAGCGATACAGCCCCCACCTGTATCCTCGACCCTTCACTTACTTCCTGCCTCACAGTGCCCGGTTCAGCCTGGCTCTGCCTCTGAGTCTGCCAAAAGTATGTTATAGTTCCAGTTATCAGTTCAGTCCTCCTTCTCTGCATTCCTAAGCTACTGAATCGCATCAATAGTTTCCGTCATTGTCTAGCCTTCACGTCTCCACGTTAGAGAAATACTGCATTTAATGGTCATTTAATATTCTTCATCACGTACTACATGTAGAATAATGCATGGTCCAGTCTTAGAATCAAGTCAGCCTTTCCCCTCCTAACTTCTAGTTTATATCAACATGTTATCTAAACATCAGATACTAGATACTGCTTAGGTACATGTCGCCCTGACTCTCCAGACTTCAGTCTCTGCTCCTAGCACAGAGTTCATAGCCCCCAGCTTCTCCTAGTGATACGTCATTGCTAGTTTGCGCGCACCATCAGGTTAGAGGTCCCGGCTCCTTAGGTAGCCCCCTCCATGGTTTCCGCCCCATTCATGACATATTCTGTTACGTTTGCATCACATGTCTATGTATACGCCCTGTTACACCTCTTTTCACCCTTATCTTTCGCGACTGCTACGCGTCACACCTTCTGCTCCACCCACTGCTACGCCTATTGCAATGTAATGCTATGTGTTTGCGTTATGTATATATGCTCATGCACTGTTATTAAAAAAGTCATCCTTTTCCTTGTCCCGATCCTGACACCAGCAGCGCTGCTGGGCCCTGCCATCCTATTCCTATGCAGGTTGTCCTGTTCCTGTCCTTTATGCTGTAATAAACCTGCGAAACTCCTACTACCTCGAATCTTGACTCTTATTTATTGAGCTATCTGTTATTCATTTATACATTCAAAAATAGGGTATTATTTATTTATTTACCACATAATGGCGCCCGAATAGGGCCTTGCCCTTTCCCCACGCGTCGGTGAAGCCACGCCGACCCCCTGACCCTCTGCAGTCGTGACGGAACTCTTCTGCGCACCGGCAGATATTTCTGCTTCAAGTATCCCTCAGGCCCACGGAGGAGACGGAGGAGGCGGTCCAGCATCCAAACGAGACGGTGGAGGAACGCGGCGAGTCCCGACCAGAGCCCAAGCCGAGAGTTCAAGGTCCGAGGTATCCGGAGGCCCACCCGTAACAGAAGTCCGAAGTTCGTCCGTCCGACGTCCAAGCAGTCCCGTCCAGTCTGAGGCCTTCCGTTCTTGCTGCCCGGTGAGTACCGTTACTGGGGTGGTATCTAGACAGGGTCAATTTAATTGACTCTGGTCCGTGGGTTGGTGGTACACAGACCCACAAACGAAGTGTCCACTTCGGTGGATGCGGGTCCTGACGTGTCTCTTTATGAGACCGGTAAGTTTCGTAATGTTTCAGCAGTGCATCTAGTTCCTGTTCTAGTCAGTTCTGTTCTCGAGAAAATTCATGTATTCTGTGTTCCGTATTCCAGGTAGTATTCTGTTCGAACTGTTATTTTTAAATGTTCTTCATGTATTTTAATGTCGTGGTATGAATGGGGAATAAGTATCGTGTTTATTGTGTATTGTATTGTGTCTAGATTATAGTTCAGTCATGCCGCTCTTTTCGAAATTACGTCAGTTAAAAACCAGAAAGGGTCTGCTGGAAGCAGCAGTTCCAGTTCCGCCTAGGGACAGTCCAGGTCATTTTATGTATCAGAAGCATGGCATAAGCGCCATATTGTATCTAGATTTATGGGTAGAGTATACCAAACAGTTAGAAGAAAAGTATAGATGGCCCGTATCAGGTACATGGGATGCCGAGTGCATCATGCGAGTAGAAGAGGCATTATGGAAAAAGAAAGCCAGACAGTCACAGAAAGATGCCATCGAGTTATGGCGCAAAGAAGCTCATAAAAGAACTGAAAAGGAAATCAGAAAGTCAGAATTAAGTAGAGAATCCTTAGAACGAGCACAAGAAAAAGAACTAATCGAGATAGGTGAACAAGTCAAAGCCGAACAGTCAGACAGACAGAGGCATGCCCTTATTAGGGGTATGTATCCTCTCCTTGCCGAGGGCTTGCCAAAAGCGACCCCAGAGGCATCCAGTAATTTCCCGCCACCATTAGTTCCGACCAAGCTACGTCACAAACAGACCGCAGCTGATATTTTTATTTCGTCCTATTTGGACGACACAGTCCCAGAATATGCAAATCCTGTTCGCGCTCCGCCAGTCCCTGTAAATCAGGCACTTCCCGCTCCTCCAGACACCGGAGTACCTGTTACGGTACCCCCGGTCCAGCCCGCCATACAAGTCCAGCCTACATTTCCATTTCCCACTCTGCCAGGACGAAGAGCCTCAGTAGACGACTCTAGTTTAGGGGCCGCAGGGGGAGGTACTCCTCAAACCCCGCCGCCACACAAGCGTTTAACGACAGCCGAATTACATGCACAAGCGTCACAGCGTACGCCCAGACATCAGACTGTAGCAGAAATAAGAAAATCCCTTGCCGAATGCGGCTATGATCCAGTCCCAGGCGAGGATAATATGGTTTTATATTCATTCCGCGTAAGAAAGGTGGCCGAGTATCTAGTCACCTTACCGAATATGAAAGAAGATCTAGACAGAATATATCGTTTCATCCGTACAGGGGATGATCCAGAAAGTATTAGCGAGGCCATGTCTCAAAGGAAAGCCGAGATCCAGCTCATGATATTAAAGTTTCTGATCAATTGTCTAATAAGAGAACAAGATTACCCGTCTAAAGATCCGGCCGAAATGAAAATCCTGACAAGGTGGAGTGATAATATAGCCGAGGGTAAGCACAAGACCGTCGGTGCTATGGAGAGTATGTACAAGAAAATCCGTAAAGAAATAATAAAATTACACGAACAGCGTAAAGAAGCACAAGTAAGCGAGAAAGAAAGTAACTCTGATCCTGAAGAGTTAGACGACGAGAATCCCGCCAGAATAGCGTATGTAGGAAAATCTAGATTTCCAGATCGCCATTTACGCCTAGAACACAAGTCTATTTTTCATTCTCCAGCACCAGAACAAGGTTCTCTAGAACAAGTATTCCAAGCTACCGATCACATTCTGAAATCACGAATCGGTTACAGTGAGTTAAGTACCATGCATGAACAAGAACTAGCCCGATCAGCAGTCCGATGGATTACTGATTCTACCACTTTTCCAGACGAAATAGTGGCACAGATGTTTCTGAAAATGCCCCCAGCCGAACAACGACTGGTGGGTATGTATATGATTCAGCACCTCATTACATTGTATGAGGGTCAGCACTCTGATCCAGGCCCGTTACATGATGTCCTGAACGAGTTACTCCAGTATAGATGGAAAGGTCTAGGTACCGATTTAATTAGTGTCATTCTAGAACAGCGTCACAAATATAGAACGTTTTTGAATCCGCATTTTGTTCCTGCCTCACCCCCAGAAGGTAAACCATTTTACATGGAGAGACAGAAACCGTTACGAGAAGTCCACCCAGTCAGAGGAACGGGTGGCGAACTAGAACGAGTGTTTGTTTACACTCCGATTACAAAGATGGAACTCCTCGAGATGAAGAAATTAATTCCCTGTCATGACAAAGATCCAGCAGGGTTCCATAGAGAATTAAAAGACATGCTCCGTATGGGAGAATACACGTATCCAGATATAATTAAAATGTTAAAGGTTCTGCTGCCCGCAGGGGTGTATGAAAAGCTCAAGGAAAAAGAATGGGAGGTGGGGGAGAAAAAGATCGATTGGGCAGTTCTAGAAGCTGAAGATAAGGCACGAGTACCAGGTACCGGTCTTGGAGATAAATGTAAAGAATTACCGGAATTATTAATACAAGTTTTACCCAGATTATTGACAACTAGAAAAGAAGACTGGGATGCAATCTCAGCCTGTAAACAGAAACAAGACGAAGATATTAGTGATTTTTATTCTAGATTTGAAAAATGTTTTAGCATCAACAGTGGCCTCAAGACAAGTAGTGAGTCATACCCTCACCTTTTTGTTACTAAATTAGTCGAGAATTCAAGCCCACAAATAAAAAATCGAGTTTTGAAAGTCGAAAGTACCTGGTAAGCTAATACCCCGTCCCAGATGTTGCAGATGCTTCAATACCACCAGAATAGAATCAGAGAAGAACAAGAACACGAAAGAAAACGTATGAAAGACACGAAGATGAAAGTACTAGTTGCACAATCTGTTCCTCAAGACAGTCAGAAGAGGGGTCCGAATCAAGCCAGTCATCCTGCAGCTCCCGTTAAAGGGAACTGCAATTATTGTAAACAGCCAGGTCATTTTATAAATGAGTGTGCAGTTCTGAAACACAACATAGCTACTGGTAAGACTAAAGAAAGACCACGTCCGCCTAGACAAGAACAAGTTTCACAGATTCCTCAGCCACAGAATGCGCCACAGACAGTTACAGCTCCGCAGCCTATCGCTGCAACACAGCATGTCACACAGCAGATGTACCAGTATGCACAGTCTGAGTATCCAGAGTACCAGCAGTATTCATGAAACAGCCTAGAGAGGGAGGTAGGCTTGCCTCTCATCGAGATACCTGTAGATCAAGAAGGTCCCTATGTTCACAGTCAAGTATTAGGGAAAGACAGAAAGTTTTTGATTGATACAGGGGCAAGTAGGACCACAATTAGTCACGCCGAAGTTCCAGGGGCTCCGCTCTCAGGCTCAAGAAATGTTTCCCTTGGATTTTCAGGAAAACCTATCGTAAATGAGATTTCAAAACCAGTTTCTCTAGAAGTAGGTCCATTGTCCCGCACTACTGATCTGTTACTTACTAAGTCATGTCCAGAAAATCTATTAGGCATTAAAACACTGAAAGAGTTAGGTGCAGTTATATGCTGTTCCCCAGAGGGAATACGATTGTTCCTACGTGACTTTAAGGGTCACTATGTATTACGAGATTTTGATTCAAGACTGTCTAATGTCCCGCAGCACTTATGGGCGCAAGGTCCAACTGATGTAGGTTACATGCAAATCACACCCTATCGTGTGACTCTCAAGCCAGGTGTAGTGTTACCACGAATCAGACAGTACAGATTGCCACCAGAGGCTGTAGCAGCCTTATCCAAAATTATTGACGAGCTCATGGCTCAAGGAGTGGTTGTAGAAACTGACTCCAATGTATGTAATTCTCCGATCATTCCAGTCATGAAACGTACTGATCCAAATGCACCCCCAGTATATCGATTAGTGATTGACCTACGAGAGCTTAATAAATGTATTATTCCGCAGTACCCAGTTGTCCCAGACATCTCTTCCCTATTAACGGCCATTGATTCCGAAGCCACGTTCTTCACTGTCATAGACCTCAAGAACGCATTTTTCAGTGTTCCTATTCATCCAGACAGCCAGTTCCTTTTCGGATTTTGTTTAAATGGAAGGAGCTATATGTTCACACGCGCTCCTCAAGGTTTCACAGAAAGTCCTAGTATTTACAGTCAAGCACTCAAGAGACAACTAGACAACATTCACATGCCAACTGACACTGCCCTGCTCCAGTATGTCGATGATCTACTGATCACAGCCCGTTCTGAACGTGCTTGCGAGCGAGCATCACTGACAGTTCTGCATTTCCTAGCCGAGATGGGGCACAAGGTGTCCCCTTCTAAGCTTCAATTCTGTGTCCAGCAAGTGGTCTACTTAGGACACTTACTGTCCAAGAGGGGTAGACAGTTGACACCAGACCGTATCCAGTTAATAGCGAGTCTTCCTCAGCCCAAGACCCAGAAGGAGGTACGTGCTTTTATTGGCCTTACTTCTTATTGCAGACAATGGATTCCTCAGTATGCATTTCTAGCCAAGCCACTGATACAGTTAACGACACAGGAGGCAGCCGTATCGACTGTCCTCCCTTGGACATCTGAACATACACTTAGTTTCAATGAGTTAAAGAAAGCCCTATGCCAAGCTCCAGTTCTAGCGACACCGGACTACAGTAAGCCTTTTACACTTTTCGTTACTGAACGCGAAGGTACAGCATTATCTGTTCTCACACAAGATCAAGCAGGACAATACAAGCCCTGTGCTTATTTTTCGAGCACATTAGATCCTGTAGCCCAGGCTCTGCCTGCGTGCCTCAAGTCAGTTGCAGCCACAGCACTAGCTATCAGACAAAGTGATTCCATAGTCTTAGGACACTCCTTGACAGTACAAGTTCCACATTCCGTGGAAGTTCTTTTAAACCGAACACAAACTCAGCACTTGACAATTGCACGTTTAACAGGTTATGAATTGACACTGTTCCAGCCACACATAGAAATCAGACGCTGCAACGTTTTAAATCCTGCTACACTGTTACCATCAGTTAATTCAAATCCAGCCACACATGATTGCGTGGAAGTAGTTAACATTACGACAAAGCCAAGACAAGATCTGACAGATACTCCGTTACCAGACCCCGACCTGACACTTTATGTGGATGGTTCATGTATGAGAACAAGTACAGGAGAACTAGTCGCCGCGTATGCAGTGACTACTGACACTGAAGTTATTGAAACACACCGTATTGATACCCTGTCCGCTCAAGCAGCAGAGCTAGTTGCTCTGACACAAGCCTGCATACACGCCAAGAACTTGAAAGTTAATGTTTACACAGATTCACGTTACGCATTTGGAGTTGTACACGACTTCGGAGTGCTCTGGCAGGAGAGAGGTTTCATGACTTCTCATGGAACCAAGATTCAGCATGGTCTCCTTATTCAAGCTCTGTTAGATGCCATACATTTACCGACATCTATCGCTATCATGAAGTGCAAAGCACATACGAAAGTTACTGACACCATTTCTCAAGGTAACGATCTAGCAGATCGCACAGCCAAGCTCACAGCACAGACTCTAGACATTCCAGTTAACATGACACACACTCCAGATCCGATTACATGCATGACAGTTAAGGACCCTACACAAGATGTCATAGATATCCAGTTACATGCTACTCCCGAAGAAATCAAGAAATGGTCCGAACAAGGAGGGGTCCAGACAGATCAAGGATGGTTAACAAAGGGTAGAGCCACATGGTTTCTCCCCGACTCTATGGTTCAAGTCATTATTAATACCGCACATAGTCCAGCACATTTAGGAGAAAAAGCTATGTTAGACAGTATCCAGAACATTTGGTTCAACAAGCATTTACGAGCTGCAGCCAAGCAGAAAGTCCGTACCTGTATGATATGTTGTCAGTTTAATCCAGGTAAAAGTGTCCCGGTGGAACAAGGTGGATTCCAGCCCCCTGACCACCCTTTTGAAGTCCTCCAGATGGATTATATTCAGATGGAGCGATGTCGAGGTTTCAAGTATGTCCTTGTAGTTGTATGCGCTTTGTCCAGGTGGACAGAAGCATATCCAGTCCCAGATTACACAGCCGCGACCACTGCTAAGCAGTTGGTTCGTGAGTTCTTCCCCCGTTATGGACTCCCTAGAGTCGTATATTCTGACAACGGCCAGCCATTCTCATCTGAACTCATGAAGCATGTTTCCCTGTTGTTAGGGTACCAGTGGAAGTTTCATTGTGTACGCCATCCTGAAGCAGCCGGTCTTGTAGAGAGACATAATCAGACTCTGAAAATCCGTATCGCCAAAGTATGCAAAGAAAAAGGTGTGGACTGGCTAGTAGCTCTGCCAGTCGCTTTATTTTATATGCGCATGGTCGCACATTCCAGATCAGGTCTGTCCCCGTATGAGGTCGTTTTCGGCCGCCCCCCTAACATGTGGGGTACTCCTAGACCCCGAAGTATTACCGATGTTTCAAGTAATATGCTGACAGATTACCTAGCTTCCTTGATGTCTGCCCTCAACTCATGTCGTTCACAGGTTGCCGCCGCATTTCCAGACAATACCGAGGTGGCACCGCATGAAATCGTTCCAGGATCCATGGTGTTGGTGAGGAATTTTGACAGATCAAGTCCGCTGGAGCCTCGCTGGAAAGAGCCCCGACAGGTCCTCCTCACCACCCGTACAGCCGTGAAGTTGGAAGGTCGCAAAGGCTGGGTGCACCTTTCTCATGTAAAACAATTTAATGGACTGAAACCCGTCTTAAAGAACATTTCCCAGGATTTGAAGGATTGCCAAAATATTGTTCTCAAGGACTGTCCCGCAAAAGACATTGCTACAAACCCTCCCCTGTTAGAGAAAACTCCGCAACAGGAGTATAAGTTAAAACTCCGGTCTAGTAAAATAAGTCAGTCAGTTTGATTGTCTAAGTCCTCCCCTAGGTGAAACGGTTAGACTGTTTCTGACATGTATAAAATAGACCCCCATAGTGAGAGAGTTAGTCAAAACTCAATTCGATGTATCGTTTTTCTATGTTTCATATTGTTTCTCAGCATTATGATTTCCTGCACCAGTTATGCATTTTATCTGTATTTCCCAGTTCTTCATGTAAATAAGTCTGCTAATGCTACAGTAGAGCACACGTTTAGTGATCTGCCTCCTCATGAACTCTCTTACCGCCTTGCTATGCGAAATAACTCATTCATCCGCATGTTACATTACTCACACCAGTCCAGCAATGCCACTAATTGTTGGGTGTGTGGTCGACTCCCCCTTTCCAGATGCCGAAGGGAGTTCTGCCACTCTTTCCTTATCCTTTTTCACATAATGGTTCGTGTGGAGCATGGTCCACGTTAACGTCATCCTCAACAGATATGTCTTTTCTTAACAGTACATGTTTCCCAGACAAGCAAGGTCTTCCCCACAGAACCGGGTTAGATCTAGAAAATGAAGTGTATAATTTAGGTAATTATTCTTCGAATTTCATGGTCCTGAATGTCCAGTCTGATACTACTCCAGACTTACCTGCTATTTCAGTACTGCCAGTCAGAGGTGAATTATGTGTCCGAAATAATGGTTCCGTACATGTAGGACATAGTGATTGTACTACTATTGTCAAGTATAGTGACAGTGGGAAATCTATCTTCAAAGCTTCACGTCATTCTTATTTTATTTGTGGTCAAACTGCATATGTTCGTCTGCCCCTCGGTTGGGAGGGAACCTGTTACATTGCCTTCCTACTGCCACCTGTTTTCCTAGCCCCACCTGATTATCATAGAAACACACATCTAGTACACGTTAGACATAGAAGGGAGTCCCCAATTGTCGATTATACTGAAACTGCTCTAGAACAGTATACAGATTTCAACAGAGGTTTCTTTTTCTTTATAGGACCTATCCAGAATAGTAAACTGATCCGTAGGTTAACCAGAACCCTTGAAGCTGTAGTAAATGAGACTGCCTCTGCTCTAGGTAATTTAACTGAAGAGCAATCTGCTATGAGATTTGTCGTTTTACAGAATCGTCTCGTCCTTGACGTCATACTGGCCGATAGGGGCGGGGCCTGTAGAGTCATCGGATCTAGTTGCTGCATTTTCATTCCAAATAACGCGCCGTCTGTTTATTCAGCTATAACCAGACTCCATAAAATTGCCCATCTGTTACACCAAGATCCAGGCACCTGGACATGGTCCGGTTGGTTCTGGAATATAATTTCCGCATGGGGATGGAAAATATTGTCCTTCCTAGGTATTGCAGTAGCGATCATATTCAGCTGCTGTCTCTGTATACAATGTGGCCCTGCGATTTGCGGCATTTGTGCTACCTCTTGTATTCCTAGTCCCAAGCCCCGTTCTAAATCCCGTTCCAGGATAATTCGAGACGAGCAAATGATACTGTATGAAATGATAGATGGTATCATGAATATTGATGTTTCCTGATGGAAACGTAGTGACAAGGAGGGAATGTGGAAAAGTAAATTTTGCCATGTTCTGTGTCCCTACGTGTCATCCATCATATGTTATGTGTGCATGATTAAATATGCATATGCATTCCCCATGTTCGATTAATGACGCAATTATAGTTGTGTCCATCTCTAATATGCCAGTTTCTAGTCCTCGTGAATACTACGAATATCAGGCCTATGTAAAGTTACGTTGCCACGTTTCTCAGTGTGCACGTTATTTCATTGTAAAGTCCCCGTTTCTAGGCCTCAAAAGGGCCCGGACATCAGATTCAGCTCCTGTCTCCTAAAGCCTCGCTGAGGAGCGATACAGCCCCCACCTGTATCCTCGACCCTTCACTTACTTCCTGCCTCACAGTGCCCGGTTCAGCCTGGCTCTGCCTCTGAGTCTGCCAAAAGTATGTTATAGTTCCAGTTATCAGTTCAGTCCTCCTTCTCTGCATTCCTAAGCTACTGAATCGCATCAATAGTTTCCATCATTGTCTAGCCTTCACGTCTCCACGTTAGAGAAATACTGCATTTAATGGTCATTTAATATTCTTCATCACGTACTACATGTAGAATAATGCATGGTCCAGTCTTAGAATCAAGTCAGCCTTTCCCCTCCTAACTTCTAGTTTATATCAACATGTTCTCTAAACATCAGATACTAGATACTGCTTAGGTACATGTCGCCCTGACTCTCCAGACTTCAGTCTCTGCTCCTAGCACAGAGTTCATAGCCCCCAGCTTCTCCTAGTGATACGTCATTGCTAGTTTGCGCGCACCATCAGGTTAGAGGTCCCGGCTCCTTAGGTAGCCCCCTCCATGGTTTCCGCCCCATTCATGACATATTCTGTTACGTTTGCATCACATGTCTATGTATACGCCCTGTTACACCTCTTTTCACCCTTATCTTTCGCGACTGCTACGCGTCACACCTTCTGCTCCACCCACTGCTACGCCTATTGCAATGTAATGCTATGTGTTTGCGTTATGTATATATGCTCATGCACTGTTATTAAAAAAGTCATCCTTTTCCTTGTCCCGATCCTGACACCAGCAGCGCTGCTGGGCCCTGCCATCCTATTCCTATGCAGGCTGTCCTGTTCCTGTCCTTTATGCTGTAATAAACCTGCGAAACTCCTACTACCTCGAATCTTGACTCTTATTTATTGAGCTATCTGTTATTCATTTATACATTCAAAAATAGGGTATTATTTATTTATTTACCACATTCCAACAGACCGCACCAGCTGAAACAAAGGAATAGCACAGCCATCCTTTAGGATAACAACGGAATCACACAGTAAGTCCAGTTTCAATTAATAACATGCCAGCATTTGGTCGGCTACTGTGCAAACGGGCGGCGTCTTGAAGCTCGCCGTCATGAGAACGCTTAAAAAACAGCGGGCGCTGCATGAAAAGCTTGGAACGATAACCTTAAGTGTGTAGTGGTGCCACGCTTTGTTCCCAAGGGATACCAGCAATCTTTGGTATCAAGGGTCTTTTTGAATAAAAGGTGTCCGTTCTCTCTCCCCCTCTAACCAACGGAAGGTCATGCCAGTAAGACGCATTTAACTGTGTAGATATAAGTGGACAAGCAGTTGTATAGTATTGCACATTTCATCTAGAATCCATGGTTGGTTCCTCCCCAGATTCAACACGTATTTGTCGCAGACGGCTCAACAGAGAAAAGTATGCATCACCAAACATTGCATAAGAACTCGTCTCCAAAGGGTGTAATATAACATTCCCCTTACGTTTCTTTGCTCCCAACAGAAGCTGAAAAGAGGATTAGGGTGGCTGTAAAGGCTCCCCCATAGAATTAAACAAATAAGTACACGGCTGTGTACACTACTGGTTAAGAGGTTAATTTGTTTGTCACCAAGACTTTGACGATTTGTGTTCGTTTTTTCATTTCTTTTCTGTCTCTCCCCTTGCCTTTGAAACTAGTTTGGAGACTACAACGTTTTGGAAAAACACGGAGGGGCAGATTTACAATAACTGGCGCATCCCCAGGGATGCGCCAGTTATTGTGCGCCACAGCTCCGCCACCCATGGTGCGCCTCATTTGCAATGTGGCGCACCATGGTGCAAGGAAGGGCAGATGCGTGACGCATCTTTTGGCTTACGGGCGGTGCATTGCTGTAGTTGCGTTGCAAGCGCGACGCAACTCCTGCAATGCACAGGGGCCACCCATACATTACATGTTGCGTCACTCCTTACGCCTGCTTCAAGCAGGCGTAAGGAATTGATGTAGCAGCTTTGGGAAAGTGACTCAGTGAAATCTTGTAGATTTCACTGAGTCACTTTCCAGGGGCGTTCCTGCGACGGAACGCCCCCCCCCTGCACTGGAACGCCTACATGAAACCTGACACAGGTTTCATGTGGCGCAGGGCCTTACACCGTGACGCATCTCCATAGATGCGTCACGTTGTAAATGCCTCGTAGGGATGCGCCACATTTACGCCGCCTTGCGTGACGCAACAACGGCGTAAACGTGACGCAAGGGGCTCGTAAATCTGCCCCGGAGTTCGGCTGATCTCGTTTAAAAAAAAGGTAATTGAGGGTAACATTTTGGTGAGTGTGGATAAGGTTAGCATTGGAAGTAAAAGAGGTTTACACGTTTGTGTTTGTTTTTTTCAGCATTTTGGTCCAGATGAGAACCCTGTTAATTATTCCTTGGGTTTGATCTCAACCCTGTAGTTTTTAAGTACAACAAGTGCAGCGGAAAGAAAAAGCCCCCCTGTTTCTCGTATTAATCAATTGGGACAAATATCTCGAGTAAATAAATTACACAATACGGCCAGAGGTTATATTGACCAATAGGCACTGTTGGTTTCATGATGACTATTTAATGAACTGGAATATAGTAATTTTTTCATGTCTTTTTTCATGTCTTTTTTCCATGTAGGTGTGTTGAATTGTTTGTATTATTTTTTGTGATGTTTAACTTAGGTTATGTCCAAATATGTGTTGTTTTGGTTTGTAAAAATGTGAAAGGTGGGTGTGGGTTGTATATATGATATATGTCCATTATTGAATAATCCTTTTGATAACAAAGTAAAAAAGTATAACAAGGTTTGAATAATTGACTAAATAAAAAGATGTAAAGTCGAAACACGTGGTGTCACATTGAGTCATGGATGTTTCCCATTGGAAAAAGATTGAATAGTGCACAGTATTGGCATTTCAGTGTTAGTTTGCAGAGAAGAGACAATCACAATGGCTGGCAGCCCCAATTCCCAGAAGGGATCTTCCACAGCCAGGACTGTACCATTGCAACCGTAAAAGTGTCCCTGTGTCCACAGACCATCGAACTACTACAAAGTATTGTCAGGACTGCGGAAGGGGCACTGTTGCCCTGTGCTGCTTCCCTGGCAGCCAGGCTTGTCAGAACAGGCAGTGTTTTTGGCAGCAGCACTCACAACCATGCACGCAAGTGGACCAGCTGAGGTATCCCAGTAGGTATCTATCTTATGTGCCCCCCACAGTGGGCTGAGCCTTGGGGCATTACATTGCACGGGGATACCTCGATGGAGGAATCCATAAATGCCTTATGGTTGTAGGAGCCCCGCAATAGAGAAAGTGCAGTCTTCCCAATTGTAGATTTGCAGTTGCTGTTATGCTCTACACGGGTGGGTGTACAATATAAGACCTAATATAGGCACAGAGGTTTCTGTGCCCCCTACTAATACATATGTTTCCAACAGTACAAAGTGGTTACTGTGTCTTTGTTTGCCTTCTGGGAATCATATCCTTTACTGCTACATGTCATGCGCTAATGTTTGTGAGGCATATCGTTTTGATGCTGGTAGTACCAGGATGGCGAATAAAGTTGCTGACTTGTATAATGTGCCCAGTTATCATGCTTTTTCTGTTTATGTTGACACTGAGCATTGTATGTGTTGTACTCTAGCATCTCATGCCATGATAGTATGTTCTTTATCGTTTTTCCACTTGCATTACCTGCGTAACAGATCTACTATTTCAGCAATTGCATTATATTCACACTACTTATGAGTCATGTCTCTTTTGGTCTATGATACGTATACAAGACAGAAGGAAACGTTTATATAATCATGTGTGGAGTCTCTTTTGTGATGTATTCATTGCGTTTCTGAGTGAGTGTGTTGCTCAATCACCTTACACATTGCCTTTGATGATAAGCCTGCCTGTTCTGCACCATGCTACCAGATGGTGAGCACTGAATATCTTTGGTGTGTAACTTTCTTGCCCCGACTAGAGTGGTGGGTTCTGCCTGGCTTAGGTGCATACCCTTGCCAACCAGAAACCTTATTTCTAACAAAGAGGAATTCAATATTGTTTGTACGATATCAGCAAAATGTGTCAGCATCTGAATTTCTGAAGCATTTCTGGCTGTCTGTAGATTATAGGTCTCAGCCACTGAAGTCATACAGATTTCTTTTTGTAATAAAAGCTTGTTTAGATCATCAAAACGAATGGATTACATATCTGCACTAGACCGAGGGATTTTCCTGATTATGTTTGGAGGTGGCGGATGCAAGGTCCTTCCGCAACACTGTATTGTTTCAGAATCTATCATCAAGAATGACTGACCAGCTTCCAAACCACAGGAAGTAACATTTGTTATAAATAAATTAGAACCATTTCTTCAAGAGTTGATGATGTGTGGGAATAGGAAAACATGTCAGGGGAAAACAGACAGAACACAACTTAACCATGGCATCAAAGTTCTATACATTCCATGTAATAATATAGAGTCGCACAGAAAGAAATGTTCAAAGCAATTTCTACAATTTGCTGTACTAATATGCACAGGGTTTTCTTTCATTTCTGTCACTACAGATGTAGGAAAAAGTAAACTTCAGTGAATGGAATAATTGCAAATTGTGCATAGTCTCATACCAACTAACCGATTTGTATTTTTGGCAATCATGGAAATTAAACATTGATGTGGGTAAAGAAATTATCCAAGTATTAGGTGGAGTATCACTAACTGTAAGCTGTACACCCTCATTTTGTTCAATGCTCAATAGTGTGTGCGTGGATTCTTTCTTTGCCAATGCATTCTGACTAATTGTCAAATTTAATGGCTCAAACATGACTGTTTCATTGAGAAGTTGCCAAAGCACAAACCCTGCTCAAAGTGCTTGTAATGCTCAATGTAATAGTATAATAGCTCTTAATTGAGCCTGCCCATTATGTAACAAACCCATGTCTCCTTTTATGAGGTCTAGGACTGAGAACAGAATGTGATTTCATGAATGCACTCTTTTAGGAAGCGTGAGTAACCCATTATCGATAAGTTTAAAAACTGTTTGCAAGTTTTCTTGATCTATTTGTCTAATCCTTTCTGCAACATTTTTCTGAGTACTTCCTGAATTCATTTTAAATGGCATATATATTCCTGGAGGCAGGAACCTTTCATTTCTTTTTGGACGAGGTCCCAGAAGAAAGTCAGAATTACCCATTATTTCGCTAATTAGAGAAAAAAGCTCTTTTTGCTGCTGGAATACTGGAATGTTCCAACCAGCATTGGCATAGCTTACCTGTACTATATGTGATCAGAGTTATTCGGCCATAAGGCTAACTCTTCAGTTGGGAAGTGAGTAGAGTTATAAGTTCCGTTTTGGATCATTTCATTTATATCCAGTTCCAACATATTTATTGGCAAATGCAAGTTATTGATCAAGGTCAAATTGACTTCTGGTATAAAAGGTTTCTTTAAATCCTTCATTGTTCCAAAAGCTATTCAGAAAGTCTTTTGAATTGTTTTCTTCAGAAAAATAATTTCCTTCAGTATTGTGCATGCTCAAAAATAAGGCTTCTTTACAGTAGATTTGTCCGAATTTGGTCCCCCAAATACTTTTCTCAGCAATGTTTGCTTTCCAATACTCATATCCTTGAATAGCTAGATGTTGAACATGAAAGTGTTTACCCTAAAAATTGCATACTCGTAAAAAGTTGAAGTTCAATTTGAGACTTCCACTTTTATTCTCGCTTTTACTTACACACACAATAAGAATCTGGGAGAGTAATTTAAGCAGTTTCTGCACAGCTTAATACTTCTGGGGAAAATCACTTTAAACGTTTTGTGCCAACTCAATTGCAGAGGTAAGCCTCTTCCCATTCACTACTGTCCCCAGGCCAGATTTGGTTGCAGCACTGACATGGTGACCCAGAAGGTGGAAGGCAAACAGTACTGGATAGTACATGATATGTGAACCTGCACTCTGATACTATTGGATCTCTCAGCAGTCTTTCTTAAGTTTGACCATAGCATCCTTGATATTCTGCATCTTTAATTGTGATGGAAGGAGCAAAATAGTTCCTGATCGAGATGCTTCATAACAGAACAAGAACAAGTCATCCAAATACGATTAATTGAGGAAAATACTGATACAACAAATACACGCTAGGTCAACTCCAAAGAGCTGTAGATGGGAAGAATCATTCCATTACGCTGTGTGACATGCCCAAACCTTTAT
Source organism: Lissotriton helveticus (assembly GCF_964261635.1). Classification (NCBI taxonomy): domain Eukaryota; kingdom Metazoa; phylum Chordata; class Amphibia; order Caudata; family Salamandridae; genus Lissotriton; species Lissotriton helveticus. The sequence goes on along the minus strand of NC_136061.1, from coordinate 1,636,740,061 downwards.
TTAATGAAAAACAAAAGCAGTCCATCTATTCAATAAGTCCTTTATTCCAAAATGTTTGCAACATATATGTTGTATCTTGACTCCAATGTATTTCTTGTTCTCTCTGTGGAACGTTGCTGTGATGTCATTCTTCGGAATGTTAGGAGTCAAATGTTCACAGTTGACTAGGCTGAGCTGCCTGCTGTCTGCTCCTGGTGGGGTCTAGATCTCGTCTCGCTGGGATCTTGTACCATCTTGAATAAAACCTCTTTGAATTACCTGAACCTGTGTGGACTTGATCACTACAATTTTTGGCGACGATCTTCAAAAGAACCCACATCTATCACCTCTTCAAACCTCAAGCTACTCCAAGTACAGATTCTACACTAACTCAAGCCATCTATATTACAATGTTCAAATACTTCACCCCTGTCTGTATAGTTATCATTTTTGTGTAACTAACTTGACTCTTACACAACCTCTATACACTGCGACCCCTTTCTGAGTCTGTCTACTATGGCCGCGTTAGACAAATGTGCACGCGTGCGGCCAACGTCATAAATAACATCATGCTTCCTTTCCCGGGTGACTGCGCATTCATCGGCATCCCTCCAGGACCCCCGTAGGCAACTCTGGTGGCCTCACTATCAGGTATTTAGTTCTCCTGCTTAACAAATCCGGCTAGGCGTTGTGCCTTTTTGACATTTCTTTAACGAAGGATTTATCGCGCACCTAATATGGCGTGCCCCGTCTGTTTGTTTCCTTTCAGACCTCGCCGACTTCAGACAGCGGCTTTTTCCCGAGTATGCCTTTGAAGATATAGCCATCCTGTTGACCCAAGTGAGCGCACAGGGAGGTTATTTTACAAATTTTTATACTGATTCCCCCACGCTAGTATTTATGGTATTTCCTCCGTGTTTTGTTCACTTTCCCTAGTAAATACTGACTCATGCAGCAGCAGGCATTTGTGCCTTGAATCCAACATTTAGGATCACGACTCAGCCTTGATCCTAGTGAATGTATATTTACTACCGCCATCTGTTTTAAACATCATTTGCTTTGCACCAGATACAGTTTTTTCTGGAGCTTATACTTGCCCCCTGTTGCTTTAATATTTTGCAGAATTATCTTTTGATTCTTCCCGGATTGGAGCCGGACGGCCCAACCCTTGATTGCTCTTTCATGGTAAATGTCACCTGGCACTCGCTGTAATTTAAATTCGCTTTGCTTTCTTTAGACTCAACCACTCACTTTATTCCATTCTTTTAGGTAACCAGGCCCCTCCTCACCCACACCACCACCATCCTGATGAAGACCCCGTTTTAAGGTTTCATGGACATCTAACATTACATTTGGGGTCAAAACAATGACAGCCTATCCCCCTACCAGCTTGCGCCACCCATACGGAGGATATTTGTAGAATGCGCATACAGCATGGTTTCGCCGAAATGTCTTTTGAACATTGGCTGTTCTTCTCTTGTTATGCTGGCTCTGTGTTGAAGCTAGCGCCGATTAATCTATAAACCTTTAGGTAATGAGCAGCATTGTGTATTTATCAGAACCTTGTACGAACCTTCCTCTCACATTCACCTTTCTTACTCTTTCACTTCCAGGGGCACCAATGTTATTCCAATAAGAAATGCAGTAGTTGTATGATATAATGTATCTCTATACACATTGTGATTAAACAACAGTGTGTTCAACTAAGTTAATATTTTCCTATTATTTTTGTATTTGTGTATTTATATGCCTACGTATGATTTAATACTATGTGCTGGGACCCCTCTCCTATTGTATCACTCATGCAACTGTGCCAGTTCCTTTCTCTACTGCAGTTCAAGTCTCTACGTGCTGTCCTTTTTCTGGATGACCGCATCTACCCAATCAAAGTATGATACAACAACTGTTTCCTGTAAATTTTCTTCTTTGAACAACATTATCATTGCTGCGCTATCAGTGGGGGTAAGCCTGATGTGTGTTCACTTGCCTCATATTGTTATCTGCACTGTCTGGACCAGGAGTATACATGTTTCACTGTGCCTGCATATAGATGCCTCCACACGATCCTGTCTTTCTGCCAAACTTCACCTGAGAATTTTACTCAGCAACATTACCATTATTATTTTTTTTAGCGCTGCACATATTGTTTATTTATGAACATTTCCAGTTTGTGTGTGGGTTTTTGGCCTCCTTTGAGTCATGTCGGTCGGGGTTTGCATTTCTAACATTGCGGCGGGTGCAGCTTGAAGCTGCACCCGCCGCAATGTTAAAGATTGAGGATGTGACCGCCACCCTGGCGATCACATCCTAATCTGCATGGAGGGACCGCCGCAGCCCCTGCGGAAGGTCCCTCCTACTCTATGGTGGCGGATGGACTCAGGTCCGTCCGCCATCATAATCGGCCCCAAAGTTTGATCGTTACAAGGTTATCATTACCTACATAGGGAGTGTATGGGGAGTTTTTCCATTTTGCGCACCACTCAGTTCTGGTTTCAAGCGTGTCATTCCATTTTGTGATGTGTATTTTCATATCAAATATGTTTATATATTTGAGTTCTTGCACATTTTTATATGGGTCCCTAACCATATCTGTTTTAATCATATGGACTCCTGCCCATATCTGTTATTTTTGTGACATCACTCAACCTCCTCCATTGTTTTCGCAATGTCAACTTTACAAGGACTATGGTTCCTATGGGTCTTAGTCCCATCTGTTACTGCTGTATTGCCTTATCTTTCAAGGGTTTTGTTTTCGGGTCATAGTCCACCCAAACCTCACTTATAGTTATGAATTATTTATATGCACTTTTGTCTTTACTTTATATTTTTATTTTGTACTGATGAAGGTGTTTTTCATGGGGGAGGATTATTGTTTGCTTTTTCTCATCTTCCTTGTTTTCTTTCTTCATTTCTATTCTCTTGGTGATGTCTTCCTTTGATGTTTTGTGTGGATTATGAGCTTTACTTTGCTTTTCTGTCGTTTTTTCTTGCTCCGTTGGTTTTTGTAATTTTTTAGCCTCCTTACATTCCCGTTCTGGCCAGTGGGTGTGTTTTCAGGCAGTCGTTCGTGCTTCCTCTTTTCCTATTCTATGACAATGTTTCTTGTCCTTTTTCTTTTTTGTATAGAAGTGAGGATGGATCTATATCTGGGTTTGCCTCTCTTCTTTGCTTCTCTATTCCTTTTCGTATTCTCTCTTATTTCTATGGATTCTTGTTTCTCATTTCCTGTGTTCTCTTCAGCTTTGGTTCTTCTTTCTTGTGTTTCATTAATATGTACAAGAAAGGGGGATATGTTGTATCTTGACTCCAATGTATTTCTTGCTCTCTCTGTGGAACCTTACTGTGATGTAATTCTACGGAATGTTGGAGTCAAATGTTCACAGTTGGCTGCCTGCTGGCTGCTCCTGGTGGGGTCTAGATCTGGTCTCGCTGTGATCTTGTACCATCTTGAATAAAACCTCTTTGAATCACCTGAACCTGAGTGGACTTGATCACTACAATATAATAATTATTTACTAATAGGCATTTTAGTGTAAGAAAGGGGCCAGAGGAGCGTTTGTGACTACAGACTATTTACCCACGGCAAACAGCGAGGCAGAAGCTGCTTAATTGCCTTAGTGGACCAGGGAATTGTTACTCTCAGTTATACATTGCAAACTGTCAAATGATTTTGAAACATGACACCACCTCCCATCTCTTGTGATGGTTAACATTTCAGCATACCCAGAATCGGGTCGCCTTTATCTGACCACACAGTGGATACATTTGAATTCAAAGCAGACTAGCTGCCACAATTTATAAATTGCATTAAATACAAACGCACAAGTAAAAAGACCATGTAAAATGTATCAAATGTTAATAACCACAATTGCTCATAATATTACATCACCAGTACAAAAATTCGGAGTTTGTGTAGAATCTTAACTGTGTTTTGATGGACTATTATGTACTATACCAATACTTAGAGTGGGCTATGGGATAGCCCATTGCTCATCATTGACTGGTTTTCTTGTCAATTTCATTTGCTTCTTATTCAGTGATTTTGCTTCCTCTTCATGTGTTTCTCCCTACCTGGAGCATGCCCTCTTACCATCCTTTAGATTGGATCACTTTTAACCTTCCACTGCTTACATTCAGGGATTACTTTTTAGGTGTCGGCTAGCTACTCTTGGTGTCAGCTAGCAGGCCTATTTCTTCCAATACATCACATGTATTGAAAGTGAGCTTTGGGTCAGACTCCTGTTTATTATTGAATGGCTTTGTGTGCACCACAAAGTGTCTGTTCTAGATTTGATGTCTTTTCTCTCTATTCTTGTGTTTGTCCACCCAGGAGCATTTCAGTCTTACAATGTTCTGATTAAATGAGTGGTATCCTTCCACTGCTAACATAAGGAGACTCTTTTGTCTTTACCAGTCTGCACTCCATGTGTTTCCTTGGAATTGTTCCCCCTTCTTCCGCTATCCCTCTTCCCCCCACATGCTCTTTTTAGGTCGAGCATTTGAGACCTCTTGTATGTACTTTAGTATATACTTATATGTGTATGTACTTTGTGGACTCTAGGACTTGTCTGCTTCCGCTTAGGGACTTTTTTCTGTTCACCTGCCTCTATTTAACTGTCTTGATAGACAACGACCAGCAGAGGTCAGTAAAATACCAGAATTGCTTTCTGCTGAGGGACTTTCTTTTTAAAATTGTCTGGCAAATGCCTCTATTTAACTTTCTTTTTTTTTTTTATAAATATTTTTATTTGCATTTTTAACCAATACAAACAACGCGCATGTCACAAGTAGTCATCCTCGCGCCCAAGCACCCTCCCGCCCCATCCCACAAGCCACATCACCTTCTTTTTGTCATGAACCAAGACGAGGCCCAGCCCCCCCATAAGTGTCATCTTTAGGAACCTTCTCCCCCCCCACTAGACCGCCCCAACGGTCAAAGACTCAGGCCCATTGGCCCTCCATCCCGGTGTTCTTCAATATTCAAAGGACCCATGTTGCGCTAGTCAGCTCCCAGGCCACCATTCAGCCCATAGTATTTCCTCAATTTTCCCCATATTCTACGGAACATCCGGGTGCACCCCCCTCACTTTGTATGTGACCCTTTCCACTGCCATATACATGTCCATCCTCCTCCTCCAGTCTCCCAGTTGTGGGGGTAGTGCGGGTGCTACATCTCTTTTTGCCACCACTAGTGTTTATAGTGCAAAAATAAGTTGCGGGTGGCCTTGGTCAACACCATTAGCTATCCCCAGCAATACAAATTTAGGATCTAGGGGAAGTGGTAGCTCCAACACCTTACTCAACTCTCCCAATACGTGGATCCAATATGTGTTGATGACGGGGCAGTCCCAGATGGTATGGTAGAAGTCCTCTTGCGGCTGTCCGCAACGCAGGCAATTTGGTTCACTGGCTCGGCCCATTCGGTGGAGTCGGACCCTATCAAAATACACCCTGTGTAGTATTTTGTATTGGATGAGTCGAAGGCGAGATTTACACAGTACTCCCCATTTTGGAATTACTGTAAATACAGGGCTTGACCTGTATTTACAGTAATTCCAAAATGGGGAATACTGTGTTTGAATAAAAACCCTTTAAGACTACTCGCTGTGTCCGATCTATCCCTACTATCGTTACTTCCAGACAAACCAGTCTACCTATATATATTGTGTGCTCTGGACAAAATTACATAAACTTAAAGAGAAGGAGGTCCTTCTTCTTTCTTCCTTCACAGAGGTTAAGGTTTTCCTCTGACCAAGAAGCACCTACTATAATCATCCATTAGAACATTACCCTACCGTAACAAGTTGTGCGCCATTTTTTCTGAAACACTTAAAAAACCTTTTTCGCTGATCGCTCACTATTTCGATTGTGAGGGCAAATAGTAGGGGGGACAAAGGGCACCCCTGTCGGGTTCCCCTTCTAATGGGGAAATACTCAGACAACAGTCCATTTACTTTAAGCCGGGCTCTGGGGTCCGCATACAGAAGTCCCACCCAATGTCTAAATTTGGGGCAATGCCAAACTTGACCAAAGCCGCCTCTAAAAAGGGCCGGTGGACAGCATCAAACGCTTTTTCAGCATCCAGGGAGAGGAACATGTGAGGATTATCCCGACCTTGCACCCCCATGAGCCAATTGTGTGTCGGCTGTAGGTTCTGTCTGGTCACCCGGTCTGGTAAGACGCCCGTCTGATCTCGGTGCATCAGGCCCGAGATTACTTGGCATAGACCGAGGGCCAGTACCATCGCCAGGAGCTTAACCTCTATGTTGAGGTGGGAGATCGGGTGATAAGGTGCGCTGTCTTTGGGGGGCTTTCCTGGATTATGGATGGGGATGACTGTGGCCAATCTAAGATCTAGCGGTAGAATACCATCTTGGGCTGCGTCTTTAAACTGTGCTAGGAAATCACCTCCAGGTGGTCCTCCCCTTTTTTATAAAATTCAGCTGGGAGTCCTTTCGGGCCTGGGAATTTCCCAGGGCGCAATTTGTTAGTTATTGCGGCTAAAGCGGAGATAATTTTAACGCCGTTCCTTGATAATATGGACCTCAGTATGTAAAGTTAGAATGTAGGGCTGTCATGAGGGGAACCTTGCGGAGTTGGAGTTTGTACACGGTGCTGGATTAGGCGGTTGCTTTGCCATCTGCTCCGGTTGGAGGTTGTTTCAGGTGTCTTGTTTTCTTGTAATAAATCTACTTATTGGATCCACTGCTGTCTGCCTCTTAACTACATAAATTTGGCAACGAGCGGGGAGAAGGCAAAAAGAAGGTACCATTTACCAATATTTAAAAATTGCTTGCGTTGTGCTGAAGACCCGTTTTCTTCGTGTAGCTGTTTCTACTCATGCCAGGGTTGTCGGCTCATTAAACTATGTCATCCAACTTCTGGTAGGATTTATATTTTTAGATTTTACGCTTCCTCTGCTTCTTCACTACATCCAGGTCACTGTACTACACGTGTGTAAGTAGTGTTAGTATGTGTTTATACTAACATGTACATCATGGTAGTAGGGAGGGCGACCTCTCAGGCGCAGCTCATACAATGTCCTGGGGTGTGCATTCGTTGGACATTTGTGTTTGCTATTAGAGGGTGGTGCATGGCTTCCACCCGTGATAGCAAATACTTGTTCGACTACTTGAAGCGAGAGGAGGAAAACCTCGTATCGCTGTACTAGAGGGGATGCGGATGGTAAAAATGGAGAGCCAGAGAACCAGGTCAGCAGAGCCGTTGCAGAGCCAGAGAACTAGGTCCGCACAGCTGCTCTAGAGCCTAAGAAGCAGGTCAGAAGAGCTGCTCTAGTACCAAAGACCATGGTCAGCAGAGCTGATTTAGAGTACTTTAGAGGACTTTAAGCACTCTCGTTCTACTTTAGAACACTCTGGGAAGCTGCAGTAGAACACAAAGGAATCAACTGAGAGTCTCTGCCCTTGTTGGATGTACATGATTTACTGAGAATATCAGACTTCATTCTCACATGACTGAGAAAGATTATGTGAACTTACTGAAAATATACTCTCAGTATAGCTTATAGATCACCTTCCAAACCTCTGAGGGAAAAGCATGAGAAAATAGTTTTCTCTCAAACATGATTCATGATATCCCAACAGAAGGCTTTTTCACATTGTAAAATCACCTTAGAACACACCCGAATTCCTAAAAATGAGTATGGTACTATCAACAAATGATTTATAATGTAACTAAAGTCTTAAAACCTTCCATTAACTGCAATGCTTTTTAATGAGGTGCTATCATGTATATTGGTCCCAAGATGGCTGCCAACACTTCTTGGATGAAGTGCTGACAGCCAATCAGATCTCACGATGAGATGTGTGGTTAGGCTTCCCCCAGATATATATATATATTTTTCCTTTAATATCTTAATATCTAAAAAACTACTGAACAGATTTACACAATTTAATAAAAAGGCATGAGCCTGAACCAAGGACTACCTCTTTGCCAAATTTGGTGTAATTCTGTTCAGCAGTTCAGGCTGTAGCTGCGACTAAAGGTTCCTATGGAAAATTACATGGGGAAAACACATTTTAGGACCCCCCTTTTTTCTCTGCCCCGCTTGATGAATCACCCCCAGACTTTCAGGATAGGAGCAGACCCAAGCTGGCCAAAAGTTTTGATAATTTTGTGAAGATTCGTCAACCGGCGCCAAAGTTATTGGGAATAGAATGTTGCGGATTTCCTATGGAAAATAGGTCCTAACTATAACTACCTAGATAATATGTGAATGTATATATATATATATATATATATATATATATATATATATTCACTGAAAAAACCACAGGTTATAGACCATATATAGTTAGGAATTAGCATTTAGAAAACCTTATTTTACTCACACAAAACCATTGAAATTCCATATATAGTTAGTTGCACTAACTATATATCGTGCACCCGCAATCCACTGCTGATGATGTCACATATTACATCATTCATGACATGGTCAGTGACATCACTGATGACATCACTGATGACATCTCAAATGACATCACTGATGACATCACTGATAACAACATCCAGTGATTTTTTGTTTCTATAAAGTTTAAATATGTCTTACATATTGAAGAATGAGTGGATGTGTAAGTGTCTGGACGAAGGATTTAGTAGGTGCATGACTGACTGTATGAGTGAGTGATTAAATGTGTCTCACTGACTGCATGGGTTAGTGACTAAACTGTCTTAATTTGTGCATCATTATGTCTGTTGTTCTGTAAACTGCTGCATGTGTTGATCAGTAGCTATATGAGTAACTATATGGGTTATTGATTGATTGCCCAAGTATTTGTATGGGAGACTGAGTGTGTGTGTGGCTAGCTGGGAGGTGTGTGACTCTGTGCAGATCAATCTGTACTTGTATCAATGATTGTATAAGAAGGTAAGTATGTGTTAGTATATGTTTGAAAATGTAAGGTGCTCTATGTTTAACTGTATAGACAAGAAAATGGAAGTGTCATTCATTCTTTACAGGACTGACTAGGTGTGTGAGTAACTCCATGGATGAGTGGCAGACTGTGAGTGTCTGTATAGGTGTATGAGTGCATATGATAGTGTTGTAAAGATGAGTGATTGTATGTATGAATGATTGTATGGGTGAATGAGTGAAGGTGTGTGTAGACGTAGCAATCAGTGAGTGCGTATGTAGTAACTAGTATTGGTGTGTCAATGGTTTCAAAAATTATACTCTCTTTTTAACACTGGGTGAAACAGAGGTTATATTAAAATGTGAGGAGATGCATTGTATTGTCACATGAATGATATCATCAGTGATGTGGTCATTGATGTCAAATGAGATGTCATCAGTGATGTCATCAGTGATGTCATTTGAGATGTCATCAGTGATGTCATCAGTGATGTCACTGACCATGTCATGAATGATGTAATATGTGACATCATCAGCAGTGGATTGCGGGTGCACGATATATAGTTAGTGCAACTAACTATATATGGAATTTCAATGGTTTTGTGTGAGTAAAATAAGGTTTTCTAAATGCTAATTCCTAACTATATATGGTCTATAACCTGTGGTTTTTTCAGTGAATTTTCAAGGTTTTGTAAATGCTAATTCCTAACTATATATGGTCTATAACCTATGGTTTTTTCTGTGAATTTCATTGGTTTTTTAACAGCTAATATCTGTAGCTGTAAAATGTATTCTTCTTTAAATCCAAAAATATATTTTATATGTTTATGAATAATTTTTTTTTTAAATATTTTTTTTTCTTCGTTCCCGCTTCGCGAATCGGGAAGCTTCCCGTTAGCTGACCTTGATGCCGCGAAATAGACCGCGAGCCGGTAAACGTTTCTTTACCGCAAGTGCCGCGTTAGAAAACAACATCGTGACGCCTCCCGTCCGCATGACGTTTCACGTTGTCGCGTGATACGTCATATGACGTGCTACGTTAGCGAACTGGTACGCGAAGCGAGTCGCAAAGCGCAGGTTTCTGGAAGCAAACCGGGAGGCCCTGCAAAGCGCTTAACGTAAACACAGCAAGTCATGTGACTTGGTAATAACACTTTTCATTGGTTCATTTCACTTTTGGTTTCCTAATGATGTAAGACTAGGTCATATAATCTAAAATGAACACTTTTGATTGGTTGAGAACTCTTGTTTTTCCCAAATGATGAAAATCCCTCCTTCTTTCCTCACTCTGACTTTCATCATTGTGAGAGAAAGACCCTTTGTGATCACTGAGCAATGGCTTCTTTAGTAGCTTCAGCTGGTGCTTCCCCACCACCTCCACCACATCCAAGGAAGAGTGGACCACCTGCTCAAGTTATAATTCAACAAGAAGAAGAAGAAGAGGAACAGGACGACGAGCACGAAGAGAGGCAGTTTTTGCCTGAGCAGCCCAGGACGTCTCACCGGAAAGAAAACTTAATTTGGCAATTTTTTAAAATTCCCAAAGGTCAGAAAAAAGTAAATGCAAGATACGTAACTTGCCTTATATGTCAAGATAGACTGTCCAGAGGAACCGAGAAAAAATACAGTTTCGGAAACTACACAATGCATCGCCATATGACTAGGTGGCATCCTAACAACTACAGTGCTGCACAGTTTCGGAACGACCTAGATAATCTCCCTATTATGGCCAGAAGATCTGTTGTACCGGAAGTAACGGGACCAGAGGGCAGGGAGATGGTGCCAAATATACAAATGAAATTTGGTGAAGTAAAACACACCTGCGTATTTTGCGATGGATTCATTTCCTACGGAGAAAAAAGCATCACTCTGATCAACAGAGCTATTGACTATCATATGCAAGTTTGTACGAAACGCCCAAAATAATAAATACTTCTTTTTTTGTTTTGTTGCTCCTGTTGAGCCCTTTACAATGAATCGTTTTCATTGCCCCCTCCAAGAAAAACCCAAAAAAATATAAAACTTCAGAAAAATTCAAAAAAAGTAAAAAAATGTTCCGAAAAAAAATAAAAAAAATATAAAACAACAAAAACAATAAAAAAAAAAGTTCTTTTCAGAACTACCTCCCCGTTATTAAAAAATTGGTACAATATTTGGAACTGTGCCAACCTCTATTTCTCTTAGTTCGCTTCCCAGTTCGCTCGCCGGTACGCGAACTAGAAGCGAACCAAAAACAGTAAGTATAAGGGAAGGAAACAGACACTTATGTTAAAAGAAAGACAGCTATAGGGGAGTAAACTAGAGATACTATTACCCGTAATCCACTGCTGATGATGTCACATATTACATCATTCATGACATGCTCAGTGACATCATCAGCAGAGGATTGCGGGTTTTTTGGCAACGTGCCTTATCCACGGTTTAATAACGCTGCCTTTTGCTTTATATAAGTTTTCAAATTGTATGAAATATATACCAATAGGTCGTTATGAACCTTTAGGTAGTGCTTTTCTTCATGAGGTCTGGTCGCTTCCATACACATACAGATGTTTCAAAGATGATCAAGAAGTTTATCTGAATGGAGAGGAATGCACTGAGACGCCAGATCATTCACTAATGTGTAGGCACATACAGTTACACGGTTCATGCAACAAACACCGACCAAATATGGCTTGCGTGCTGCAAGGCACGCCAGTTCCTGCTATCATCCCCACGTTCAAGTTGTTGGAAAATGGTAGTTATTTGATGCTCAATAATGAAGATTGTTCTGAGTTAATTGAAAAGGGTCTGCACCTCTGTACGGGTGTTCGCTATGTGAAGCACGAAAGTTTCACGGGCCGAACTCAAGGCCACCTCTCTCTGAGACAAAAGAGCTCTTATTCTTGCCATGCCGTTGAAATCTGTCCCAAGGTTGGTATTTGTGGCCAGATTGAAAACTCCCTATGTTCATGTGTGGGAGGAAATAGAACATTTCTGCAGCAAATAACCCGTTCACTTACTGTTACGATAAAAGGAATACTTTTAATTCAGATTTGCCTTTCAATTTCAGCAAGATGGTTCCGACTATCTTTAACGCATCCTCCACAAAGACCCTGGCGCACTTTTTTAAAGTTGTTACCAGTGGTCTCGTGACTTCATTTGAGAAAATCTTTGGAGTCATCCCTGCTTCCTTTCATTCCATTTTCTCCACTCCGGTTCGTGGATTGGCATTTTTACTTGCATTACCAGCGGACGCTCTTGTGCTTTTTTACATTTTTAAATATGGATGTCCCTCCTATGCAACCTCCCACCCTGCAGCTGCTGACACTGTTCCGCAATCGCATGCTAGAATATTATGGCACAATGCCGTTGGCGATATTAAGCACGGCATATGGATTATCTTTTCGATTCTCCTACTTCACCTGTGTCCAGCCTGTATTTCACTGCCTGACCTGTGATTTCGATTGGGCCATTGATTTGTGTCTCTGCGGACCGGTTTCTCCTGACGTCGACTTTAATCAGCTGATGACTCCTATCATTACTCACGAGTTGGTTTGTCCTGGCGAAAGGATTATGGCTGTGGCATTGATGCATGGACTACTTGGTCCCTGGAATTTACTGGCGGCAGCACAGTCTTTCTTGGAACAGAGCTTTCTTGAAAACCCACCGAGCTGTCCTCTGATGGTGATAGAGGATCCGGTGCTGGGAGAGCACGTATGTTCTTTTCCGCTTTTAAATTGGATGGCTGAACTGTTTTCGGATGAAGACGGTGACTTCCTATTGGAGGCTGTTGCAGCTTATTTTGCATACACAGTTATGTCATAGACCTTTTTCATGTTTGATATGCTGAGTACTAGCATTTCATTGACAATTCATTGACTTATTTGTCAAGTTTTTATTATTTACCTTGCCTATTGGCTTAAGACTCGATAAAGTACTTGGCTGTTTTATTTTTCTTTAGCATTACATTTTCCTAGTTTTTAATGCTTTACCTTGCGGACCGTCCACATATAAACTTGCAATCTGCTCTCATGAGATGGCACTTCTATTATCTTATTCAGTTCGTTTCCGGATCATGGGGAGGTGTCATCTAGGTCCTGGATATCTTTACACCGTGTTAAGTTAGCATGGGCTCATTACCGGTTTAAACGCCATTTTTCCTTTTTTGCAACTTCTGCACACGACACTTAGTTGTTGCTTTAGCTTTCCACCTAGTAGTTCATCGTGGTTTACATGAGAATAATATGTTATTGCTCTACTATCTGCTTTGCTTGTTAAACTATATCTGTACAGCGAGTGCTAAAGTTTCAAGAACAACACGATACAGAATTGTTATGAGGTCTGATCTCCACGACTTCATACTCATAACATAAGTGCAACTTCTGCCAATTCTGGACATGAGGCGGGTTTTATATTGCTTTGCCGAACACACATACCCAACAGTTGATGCGGTTCACATGAAGAGAGAGCTGGTGTATGCTGATGTGATTCCTTCAAATCTAAGACACTAAAGTATGGGCACGCCCTAAACCAACACAAAGAGACCTTCTTAGCAAATAATATAATATGTGTATTAGGGAGGGTGAGATATAAGCAGCCGCGGGCCGTGGAGGGAGTTACGGTGAGGCAGGGAGGCGGGGAGGGGGAGAAGCAGGGTGGAGCCCTCTCTACCCTGCCCCTCCCCCTCCCCGCCTCCCTGCCCCACCGTAACTCCCTCCACGGCCCGCGGCTGCTTATAAGTGTTGCTAACTCTTATTCATTTACAGCATGTTAACATACTGTCACCATTCGCTTTTTATGTACTAGTAACTATGCTGGTAATTTTGCTACTGATAATATGTGTACTTGTATTCTCCACCCTGCTTCTCCCCCTCCCCGCCTCCCTGCCTCACCGTAACTCCCTCCACGGCCCGCGGCTGCTTATAAGTGTTGCTAACTCTTATTCATTTACAGCATGTTAACATACTATCACCATTCGCTTTTTATGTACTAGTAACTATGCTGGTAATTTTGCTACTGATAATATGTGTACTTGTATTATCTAAGATACTACGCCTGAGAAGACGGCATTAGTAAATAAACATTTCAAATACACATGTGTTCTTCTTAACTCCATGTTCTGGTTTCTAAGAAATATATAACGACCGACTGTTCATGAGTTCCACGTATCCTGAGGTACTATAAGTTCATATTCTGGATTGTCTAAACATTGAGAGTTTGTTATATCCAATGTGACACTGTACCTAGCTTGCTAAGGAGTTTTTGATTACTAACGTGAGTTTTGGGACACCCTAATTCACCGAGGTTCCAATCCTCTGTCCACAGTTCTGTGTGAGAACAGAAACCCTGCGACAGGGGCACCCCCGACCCTTGCTGGAGCTTCATCACACTTGCGATACAACTCCAGCAATGCGCCACCTTTACGGCACAGATACATCACGCATCTGTGCTGTTTTTGCCCCATGATGCGCCGCATTGTAAATGCAGCACACCATAGGTGACGGAACAGCGGCACAGAATGACTAACACATCCCTGGTGATGCGCCAGTCATCATAAATGTATCCCTATGCTTCTTATCTTGTTAGAGATGAACCGCCATATGTATCATCAAAGTTTTTTGCATTTCCTAAATAGCGAACTTTAAGGAATAAATAGCGATTCTTTACCATTCCTAGTTTGCGATTAGCTATTTGCTAATTACAAATTACCCATTCATTTCCTTCATTTCCATAGGGCGGTTGGACTCACTTTTAGCTCGAACGGCTGAATGGATTTCCACGAAACTTGGCAAAATTGTAGGGACTGGTAGCCCGATGTGCCTTTGCTATGTCTCAAGATATATGCTCCAGTGGTTTTTACGAAAATTAACTTTGAAAAATATATATTGGGCTACATTGGCCTATATATATGTTGGAGCCCAAATGTAGCCCAATGTAGCCCAATGAAGCCCAATGTAGCCCAATGTAGCCCAAAGATGGCCGCCAGACAAACAAAAAAACAAATGTAGCCCAAATATCAGCCAGATGTAGCCCAACTATAGCCCAGTGACAGAATGACCAATCAGCTTCGCAAACCTCCGTTACGCGAAGCGGAGCGCTGTTACAGATATATATCTTTTTTTGAACGTTAATTTCTCAAAATCCACTGGAGCACATATATTGAGACCTAGCAAAGGCACATCGGGCTACCAGTCCCTAATATTTTGCCAAGTTTCGTGCAAATCCATTCAGCCGTTCGATTATTATTATTATTATTTTTTTTTGCCCCGCGGGGCCCTTTTAAAACCTCCACATCAAACCTAGGGGGTCAGCGAGGATCTACTATGCCCCCTTATAGTTATTTCCCCCTTTGTTTTGACCTCCTCTTGTCTCTCGATCCTACCGAGAGACAAGATGGCGGCCGCTACGGACTTTTTGGAATGTTGACAGACGCCGGAGAACCAATCAGCTTCGCTTCACAAAGCTCCGTTGCGCGTAAAGTACGCGAACCGGAGCGCTGCCTGGTCCGCTGTTACAGATATATATCTTTTTTTAAACGTTAATTTCTCAAAATCCACTGGAGCACATATATTGAGACCTACAAAAGGCACATCGGGCTACCAGTCCCTACAATTTTGCCAAGTTTCGTGCAAATCCATTCAGCCGTTCGGGCTAAAAGTGAGGCCAACCGCCCTATGGAAAACTCAATGTTAAAAACACGCTTTGGGACCCCCCTTTTTTCTCGGCCCCCCCTTGACGAACCCCCCCCCCAAATTTTCAAGGGCTGCTCAGAAACAAAATGTGCCATTTTCCTGAAAATTTCAGCCAATTCCGTCCACAAACGCCAAAGTTATTAGACATAGAATTTTCAAAAAACCCATAGAGAAAAAATCCTAACTATATATACCTACTGGCGACCGCCAGTAGGTAATATATATATATATATATATATATATATATATATATATATATATATATATATATATATATATATATATATATATATATCCAAAACTCAAGTTTCCCAACTTAGGAGAGCCACAAGCAGGTAGGTATTCATCCGTTTTATTTGCAAAAGTAACAGCGCAGTGGATGGAAAACCACCAAAAGTTCAAACAGCCTGACGCGTTTCATGCGCTCTCGCATTTCTTCAGAGGCTTCAATTCTAAACAGCGCATGTCAGCAAAAGGCACCACTTAATAAAAGTCTCACCACCTGCCCCAGTGGGCGTTGGCTCTCCCACAGCCTGCTGGTCTTCGTAGTGCCTAAGTGTTACTTCAGTGAGCTGCTCACATGCAGTGTAAATGACGAACATTTAAAAACCCCAGTGGGTTTGGAAGGAATTCCTATCATTGCTGGGCTGCAAATTCCTCTTTCACAAAACGACCTTTCTGCCCTTCATGCTGCTTGCCGATTGACACCAGCTGGTCCACTTCACTGTGGCAGGGCTCCCCCACGACCGGGACTGGCCGTTAAACATCCAAAACTCAAGTTTCCCAACTTAGGAGAGCCACAAGCAGGTAGGTATTCATCCGTTTTATTTGCAAAAGTAACAGCGCAGTGGATGGAAAACCACCAAAAGTTCAAACAGCCTGACGCGTTTCATGCGCTCTCGCATTTCTTCAGAGGCTTCAGTTCTAAACAGCGCATGTCAGCAAAAGGCACCATTTAATAAAAGTCTCACCACCTGCCCCAGTGGGCGTTGGCTCTCCCACAGCCTGCTGGTCTTTGTAGTGCCTAAGTGTTACTTCAGTGAGCTGCTCACATGCAGTGTAAATGACGAACATTTAAAAACCCCAGTGGGTTTGGAAGGAATTCCTATCATTGCTGGGCTGCAAATTCCTCTTTCACAAAACGACCTTTCTGCCCTTCATGCTGCTTGCCGATTGACACCAGCTTGTCCACTTCACTGTGGCAGGGCTCCCCCTCGACCGGGACCGGCCGTTAAACATCCAAAACTCAAGTTTCCCAACTTAGGAGAACCACAAGCAGGTAGGTATTCATCCGTTTTATTTGCAAAAGTAACAGCGCAGTGGATGGAAAACCACCAAAAGTTCAAAGAGCCTGACGCGTTTCATGCGCTCTCGCATTTCTTCAGAGGCTTCAGTTCTAAACAGCGCATGTCAGCAAAAGGCACCACTTAATAAAAGTCTCACCACCTGCCCCAGTGGGCGTTGGCTCTCCCACAGCCTGCTGGTCTTCGTAGTGCCTAAGTGTTACTTCAGTGAGCTGCTCACATGCAGTGTAAATGACGAACATTTAAAAACCCCAGTGGGTTTGGAAGGAATTCCTATCATTGCTGGGCTGCAAATTCCTCTTTCATAAAACAACCTTTCTGCCCTTCATGCTGCTTGCCGATTGACACCAGCTGGTCCACTTCACTGTGGCAGGGCTCCCCCACGACCGGGACCGGCCGTTAAACATCCAAAACTCAAGTTTCCCAACTTAGGAGAGCCACAAGCAGGTAGGTATTCATCCGTTTTATTTGCAAAAGTAACAGCGCAGTGGATGGAAAACCACCAAAAGTTCAAACAGCCTGACGCGTTTCATGCGCTCTCGCATTTCTTCAGAGGCTTCAGTTCTAAACAGCGCATGTCAGCAAAAGGCACCACTTAATAAAAGTCTCACCACCTGCCCCAGTGGGCGTTGGCTCTCCCACAGCCTGCTGGTCTTCGTCGTGCCTAAGTGTTACTTCAGTGAGCTGCTCACATGCAGTGTAAATGACGAACATTTAAAAACCCCAGTGGGTTTGGAAGGAATTCCTATCATTGCTGGGCTGCAAATTCCTCTTTCACAAAACAACCTTTCTGCCCTTCATGCTGCTTGCCGATTGACACCAGCTGGTCCACTTCACTTTGGCAGGGCTCCCCCACGACCGGGACCGGCCGTTAAACATCCAAAACTCAAGTTTCCCAACTTAGGAGAGCCACAAGCAGGTAGGTATTCATCCGTTTTATTTGCAAAAGTAACAGCGCAGTGGATGGAAAACCACCAAAAGTTCAAACAGCCTGACGCGTTTCATGCGCTCTCGCATTTCTTCAGAGGCTTCAGTTCTAAACAGCGCATGTCAGCAAAAGGCACCACTTAATAAAAGTCTCACCACCTGCCCCAGTGGGCGTTGGCTCTCCCACAGCCTGCTGGTCTTCGTAGTGCCTAAGTGTTACTTCAGTGAGCTGCTCACATGCAGTGTAAATGACGAACATTTAAAAACCCCAGCTGGTCCACTTCACTGTGGCAGGGCTCCCCCACGACCGGGACCGGCCGTTAAACATCCAAAACTCAAGTTTCCCAACTTAGGAAAGCCACAAGCAGGTAGGTATTCATCCGTTTTATTTGCAAAAGTAACAGCGCAGTGGATGGAAAACCACCAAAAGTTCAAACAGCCTGACGCGTTTCATGCGCTCTCGCATTTCTTCAGAGGCCTATGGAAAATAGGTCCTAACTATAACTACCTAGATAATATGTGAATGTATATATATATATAAATTAGGAATTATCGCTCCTATTAACAGCATCATGACCACTCGGGCACTATTTTTCTGATTATAATTTTCCGTATAATTTATATGGGAACAAACAACAGTAATGTTATTGACCTAAACTGACTTGTCAATTTCAAAATGATGCATAAACATGTGGCTCCAACATGTGATAATATTGTGTCATTTACTGCACCCTTGCAAGATTGTAATAACCACTAGGTTAAGACTAGCAACAATGTATCATTGTGAGTATTTTGTTTATGTTGTTTGGTCACATGCACGCAAAAAATATGTGTTTGTATCACTTTAAAAGGAATGGTATTGGAACAGACCTGAACCCTTGAGCAAGAAGTCGGCAGACTTCGAAACGCGTTGGGTAATATTCCTTGTGCCTAATAAACCCTTCTGCACACTATTGGGGCTTCGACTCTGGTTTTTTCTACGCGCAGAATTTCCAGGAGGTGATTGAATACTTTTGGGTCGGCGACCCAGTCGACAGCCCGCCGATAGCAAGTGGCAGGAACTCGCCGCTTTCTGTGTTTGTACCTTTAATACAAAGTTCCTGCCCGCCGGGAAACGCTGAGGAAGGAGGAGTGATGCGGATGCAGCACGGCGAAAAAACACTGATTGTCAGCAAAGGACAGGCTCGTGTGAATCACTAAGAGCTTCTGCTGTTCAAGTGTGATCGTCTACCTAATTCCGGATAACTGGTTTCCCTGGCTGATCGGAAACGTGCAGAAAGCAGCAACTACGTGCCGGCTGGCCCGTTGCTCAGAGGTTCAATTACATTACAAACGTAAAACAACATAGGGGGTAAATTAGTCCCTTCTGGGCGTTTTAAACGACAGTGGCTGTGTTGGTGGGCATGTCGTGGGCATCATTTGGGGCGTCGTGTGTACTCACTCATCGACCTCCACTACAGTGGACGGAAGCGCCGCACATTAAACACAGTGCTGCCAATTACAAAGTAAACACACCATCGCATCATGAAAGTAATTAAACAGATCGAAATACAAACGCAAGTTCGCCAACAAGTTTCATAAACAAGTGGGTGTCCTGGTGGGCGTGGCATCTGCGTCATTGGGGGGCGTGGCGTGTTCTCTCTCATCGACCTCCACTACAGTGGGCGGAAGCACCGCACGTTAAACAAAGTGCTGCCAATTACAAAGTAAATACACCATCGCATCATGAAAACAAGTAAACAGGTCGAAATACAAACGCAAGTTCGCCAACAAGTTTCATAAACAAGTGGGCGTGTTGGTGGGCGTGGTGTGGCCGTCATTCATTCTACGCGTAAGGAATGTAGGCGGAAATGTCAGAAACAAACAAGAAGAATCGCCTCATTGGACACGTACTGATGTGCCTGCGTCAACACGTGCACAGTTACAGATAAGGAATGCAGATGCGTCCTCATTGCATGCCTTAAAGTACACAGACGGGCGCCAATAGCGGGAAGTCTGTAGACTAATCGGCGTAATACTTGAACATTCAGGAATACGCACGGACCTTTCAATGCAAAGAAAAACTCGCACACACAATTACAGATAACAAATGCGGATGCATCCTTATTGCATGCCTTAACGTACACAGACGGCCGGAAATAGCGGGAAGTCTGCAGTAATCGGCGGAATACTTAACGGACCTTTCAATGCTTACAAAACGGGCGGTAATAGCGGGAAGTCTGTACACTAATCGGTGGAATAATTAACGGAGCTTTCAATGCTTACATAAACACACGCGGACACAAACAGATAAGGAATCCGTAATCCTGCTACACCGAGGCTGCTACAGTAGGACGAACACGGCAGAATTGCTAACATTTAAACAACCACAAGATAGCATTCACCAAGGGAAACATTTACTTTTCAAACATCAACCACGCAGCAAAAAAACCCGCTTCTTTCAAACACACAGAAGGACAAAGTTCTATTGGCAACGCACAGGCACTAAAACAGGCACACAGAAACACACAGTCACGCTGAAGACAAATCTCTATTTACAAACCTCACATGACTGACAGACATTAAAAACATTACAAAGATACATTTTCAACCCCGGACAACGTTGGGACGGGCTGCTAGTATATATATATATATATATATATATATATATATATATATATATATATATATATATATATATATATATATATATATATATATATATATTCACTGAAAAAAACAGAGGTTTCAGGCCCGATATAGTTAGGAATTAGCATTTAAAAAACCTTAGAAATTCACTGAAAAAATCATAGGCTTTAGGGGTGTTATAGTTAGCTGGACATTTCACTTGTACAAAACTATTGAAATTACTCCGATATAGTTAGTTGTTCTCACAATATCTCGCGCACCCGCAATCCACTGCTGATGATGTCACATATTACATAATTCATGACATGGTCGGTGACATCACTAATGACATCTCAAATGATATCACTGATGACATCATCCAGTGTATGTGGTTTGGTTCGTTATTTTAATATGTATTACATATATAGCAATTTGCATTGAAGAATGAGTGGATATATATCTGGATCGAGGATTTAGTAGCAGTGTGATTGACTGTTTACTTGACTAATTTAAAGTGTCTCACTAAGTATATTGGATAGTGACTAAACTGTGTGAACATCTGTATCACTTTGTCAGTTGCTGTGTAAGCTGCTTCTCCAGTTGGTTACTAGCTATTTGAAAGCCTATATTAGTAATTGATTAGTTAACTGAGTATTTGTATGACGGAGTGAATGTGTGTGTGGTTCGGTGGGGGGGTGTGTGACTGCCCAAAGATGTGTGAATAGTTGATTCAGTAGGTATATGAAGTTAAAACTACATGTTATAACAGTTGTTTGGGTGAGTGAATTTGTTTATGGATGTGGTGATGAGCAAATATGTCTCTAAATGGTACATGTCCAACAAACTAGAAAAATAAAAGGCAGTGTATGTGTCAGTTGTTGTTTATAAATAAGTATACATAAGACTCAGTGATTGTATGAGTGACTATATGGATAACTGTATACTTGTAATAGTGATTTTATAACACACTAAGTATGAGTTACTATCTATATGAAGTGATAAAGTGGTGTTTGTATAAGTGTATAGCTAAGTAAATGTAAGTGTGATCCATTGTTTGCATAAGTGAATAGGATGTGTGCTGGTGTGTAATGTCGATATAGGTGTATAAGTATATTTGATAGTGTTCTATTGATCATTGACTGCATGTATGAGTGAATCCATAGGTAAGTGATTAGATGTGTGTATAGATCTAGGAATCACTGAGTGGGTTTTTAGAAACCTAAATTGGTGTGTCAATGGATTCAAATATGGTACTCTGTATTTTACCGTGAGCGATGAAAGGTTATACTAGTGTATGATGAGGTGTATCTGATTGTCACGTGGATGATGTCATCAGTGATGTCATCAGTGATGTAATTTGAGATGTCATCAGTGATGTCACTGACCATGTCATCAATGATGTAATATGTGACATCATCAGCAGTGAATTGCGGGCGGGCGAGATATAGTGAGTACAACTAACTATATCGGAGGAATCTCAATGGTTTTGTACGAGTGAAATGTCCAGCTAACTAGAACACCCCTAAAATCTATGGCTTTTTCAGTGAATTTCTAAGGTTTTTTAAATGCTAATTCCTAACTATATCAGGCCTGAAACCTATGGTTTTTTCAGTGAATTTCGAAGGTTTTGTAAATGACAATTTTTAAATGCATTCATTGTTGTATTTATTTTTTGATATTGATTTACTACATTTTTTAAACTAATTATTTTTAGATATTTAATTTTTTAAATTACATTATAAATACATTATACATTACATTACAAAATATACTTTCTCAGAATGAATTACTTTAGTTTAAATACTTTGCAAATAGGCAATAGACTTAAGTACAGTAGTTACAGTTGTTGCAATGGGAAACACAATTTCAAACACAGTGCAACATTGACCTCAATGTGAATTTCTAGTTAAATGCAATTAGTTACTTTATGGATTACTTTTCTAACCACAGGACTGGATACTAGACTCAGTCCTTGGACATCTTCTGTAAACGGTTGAGTAAAAGTGTTTTAGTTACAGTAGTGATTTTTAAGGAATATTATTGTATTTTAAAAGTTGTCACTTAGAAATGTTTTCACATAGAATTACCAATGTTATCCTATGGCGGGAAATTCCTTTAGCAGGTAAGTAGTGCTATTGTCACTTTTTCTTACTCAGTGGTGGATCCTGGATTCAGCACTGGTGCATCTCCTGTAAATAGTTGAAAGAATGTGTTTAAGTCATACAGGCAATAGTTTAGCGATATTTTTAGTTTGTGAAAATAGACACTTAGAAACTTTTCTGGTGAAAACCAGACAATGGATTCCTATGTAATGAAATACAAGTTACTGGTAAGTATGGTTAGAATTACTTTTCAGGGTCAGTGCTAAGCTAAAAGATACAGCACTGGGTTCTCTCCTGATAACAGGTGAGTAAATCGGAATTCGTTGTTCGGAGGATTTTAGGTGAATATTTTAAAGTTCCAAAACTCCACACTGTTAGCCTATGGAAGGAAATTCAAGTTACTGGTAAGTATGGTTAGAATTACTTTTCATGATTAGTACTGGGCTCAAAGATGCAGCACCAAGGTCTCTCCTGATAACAGGTGAGTAAATCCGAATTCGTAGCCGTGCTGATTTTATAGGAATATTTTAAAGTTCCAAAACTCCACTCTTAGAAGAATTTCCAAGTGAAACCAGTCAATGTTACCCTATGGAAAGAAATTCACTTAGCAAGTAAGTAGTGTTATCGTTACCTTTTCTTACTCAGTGGTGGATCCTGGATCCAGCACTGCTGCATCTCCTGTAAACAGTTGAAAGAGTGTGTTTAAGTCATACAGGGAATTTTTAAAGAATATTTTTAGTTTTTGAAAATAGACACTTAGAAACTTTTCTGCTGAAAACCAGACAATGGATTCCTATGGAAGGAAATACAAGTTACTGGTAAGTATGGTTAGAATTATTTTTCAGGGTTAGTGCTGGGCTAAAAGAAGCAGCACTGAGGTCACTCCTGATAACAGGTGAGTAAATCAGAATTCGTTGTTCGGATGATTTCAGGTGAATATTTTAAAGTTCCAAAACTCCACACTTAGAAGAATTTCCAAGTGAATCCAGTCAATGTTACCCTATGGAAGGAAGTTCAAGTTACTGGTAAGTATGGTTAGAATGACTTTTCATTATTAGTACTGGGCTCAAAGATGCAGCACTGAGGTGTCTCCTGATAACAGGTGAGTAAATCGGAATTCGTAGTTTTGCTGATTTTATAGGAATATTTTAAAGTTCCAAAACTGCACACTTAGAAAAATTTCCAAGTGAAACCAGTCAATGTTACCCTATGGAAGGAAATTCATTTAGCAAGCAAGTAGTGTTATTGTAACCTTTTCTTACTCAGTGGTGGATCCTGGATCCAGCACTGCTGCATCTCCTGTAAACAGTTGAAAGAATGCGTTTAAGTCATACAGGCAATTTTTAAAGAATATTTTTAGTTTTTGAAAATAGACAGAAACTTTTCTGCTGAAAACCAGACAATGGATTCCTATGGAAGGAAATACAAGTTACTGATAAGTATGGTTAGAATAATTTTTCAGCGTTAGTGCTGGGCTAAAAGAAGCAGCACTGAGGTCACTCCTGATAACAGGTGAGTAAATCGGAATTTGTAGTTCGGCTGATTTTAGAGCAATATTTGTACGTTTCAAAAATCAACACAGAAACTTTTCTGCTGAAAACCACACAATGGTTTCCTATGGAAGGAAATACAAGTTACTGTAAGTATGCTTAGAATTACTTTTCAGGGTCAGTGCTGGGCTAAAAGATGCCACACTGGGTTCTCTCCAGAAAACAGGTGAGTAAATCGGAATTCGTAGTTCAGCTGATTTTAGAGGAATATTTGTACAATGGTGAAGGAAGGGGGCGGGGCCTGAGGTGACATGTGTGCAAACGCACCCTGTGGCACGTTTTAAGTTGCATGATTAATTGCCCTTGAATCCTGAGGTCCCCTGGGGGCCAACTAGCCCACCAGGTACCTCCAGCATGCGCCAGGAGGCTGCGTTGCAGAGAGGTGTTCAGAGGCCACGCCCCTTTTTACAACAATCTGCAACGCAGCTCCATAGCGCTTACTGGAGGTAGCTGGTGGGCTAGTTGGCCCCCAGGGACCCTCAGTATTGACAAGGAATTAATTCCCCAACTCAAACTGCGCCACATGGTGTGTTTGCACACATGTCATCTCAGCCCCCGCAGAGTGATGCTGGTAGGGGGCGTGGCCTCTGGCCCGATCCCGTTTTTTTAATTTTATTTTTTTAAAGAAGGGAGGCTGTGTAGCCCCCCTTCTTTTTCTAATTTATTGGCCCTGGGGACCCCATCCCCCAGGGCCTGCCCCCAATGTTTTTGTTTTTTTTAAATCGGGAAGGGGGCCATGTGGCCCCCCGTCCCTAGTCCGTAATTTGCCCCGGGGACTTCATCCCCCGGGGCATGGCCCTTTTTTGTAAATGTTTTTATTTTTGAGGGGGGCTGCCTTGTCCCCTCCTATAGCCAGTTCTGGCCCGGGGACCCCATCCCTCGGGCCATTTCTTTATTTAAAATTTTATTATTTTCTTTTTTTGGAGGGGGGCCACGTGGCCCTCCTCCTGGGCCACTACTAGCCCTGGGGACCTCATCCCTCGGGGCAGGCCCTCTTCGTTGGGGACCATGGGGGAGTGCCCATTCCCCCACGGTCCCGCCGGCTCCCCGCCTCCAGCGGGAGCCCGCATTGCTTTTCCATATGGGGAGCAGCTAACATGCTGCTCCCCATATGGAAATGCAATTTGCTTTGCTTCATTGAAGTCTCGCTTCAGTGAAGCAAAGCAGTTTGCAATGGCAGGGTGGGAGCCGCGAGGCTCTCGTCCTGCCACTGCAAACAGCAGTGTCCTGGGGGTGGGCACTCCGGGACACTGCAGGAGCTGGCCCTGGGGGGTGGCGGTGCTCAGAGCCATCGAGGGCTCCAGGAGGGGGGCCGCGCGGCCACCCTACCACATTTTTGAGAAGCCCCGGGGGGTGGCGGTCCCCAGGGCTGGGGGTGCTTTAGAGCCCACCCGATTGTCTTACGCCCCAGGGGGTGGCGGTCCCTGAGGCTGGGGGGGCCTGAGAGCCCCCACCCATTTGTTTAAAGCCCCAGGGGTGGCGGTCTCCGGGTCTGTGGGGGGGCCCCATGAGCCCCCTGAATACATTTAATTCTTGCCCCAGGGGTTGGCGGTCTCTGGGGCTGGGGTCCTGAGAGCCCCCAGACCCATTTGTTTAAAGCCCCGCTGGGTGGTGGTCCCCGGGGCTGCGGGGGGGCCCCATGAGCCCCCCGCATACATTTAATTCTTGCCCCGGGGTGGTGGTCCCTGGGACTGGGGGGCCTGAGAGCTCCCCCTCCCATTTGAAGATAGCCCCAGGGGTGGTGGTCCCCGGGGCTGGGGGGGCCCTTGAGCCCCTGCATATATTAAATTAGAGCCCCGGGGTGGTGTAGGGGGATTGGGACCCCCCCACACTTTTTTCAATAATGCCACTGGGGGCAAATTTACATATTTTCCGCGGGAGACCGCGTTTCTTTTTTTTTTAATATCGCTAGGCTTCGCGGATCCTTGTGGGACCCACTGAGCAGGCCTAGGGGGTCAGGGTGTGTCTACCCTGCCCTCTTTTCATGTTTTGCGGCATTTGTTTTTGTTTTCTTGTGTCTCAAGGTGGCTGCCAACACTTCCTGATTTTGACAGTTGTCAGCCAATGAGCATTCAGCTCGTGCACGGCAGGGGTCTTGTAGGCTGCGCGTAGGGTTTGCGGATACTACTCCGGATCCTCTGCACCCATAGATATATAAATGACTTTAACCATAATTTTCTCAAAAACGACTGAACAGTTTGACGCCAGATAAGTGATGGGCACAAGTCGTCGGAACTGAGGACTACCTCTGCCAAATTTGGTGTAATTCCGTTCAGCCGTTCGGGCTGTAGCCATGGCTAAAGTTCCTATGGGAAATTGCATTGGGAAAACACATTTTGGGACCCCCCTTTTTTCTCGGCCCCCGCTTGACCAATCACCCCCGAAATTGCAGGGAAGGGGCGGAACTGAGCTGGCCAAACGTTTGAAAAATTTCGCGCAGATTCATCAGCCGGCGCCAAAGTTATTGTCAACAGAATGTTGCAGATTTCCTATGGATAATAGGTCCTAAATATATCTACCTACTGGCAAGCGCCAGTGAGTAATGTGTAATTCTGCAAAGTAAATGCTCCGACTCAATTCATTAATCTGCAATTTGATTCATGGATTCACCAGCATTAATTGACAGTGGGCTTCTAGTGGAGGTATTTTGAAGTTCTCCTGAGTTAATTATATCAGCAGAGCGCTCCGTCCAAAGTCAAGCAGCAGAATAATGAATTCTTCTGTCATAAGGAATCAAGGGGCATATTACCAAGCAATAGCGATAATTATCGCTATTGCTTGGTTAGAGACAAAATGTTACAGCTGAGCTGCGGCGATTTTTATCGCAGATAAACCTTGGTATTACCAAGGTTTATCGCAAATGTGATAAAAAACGCCCGCAATGCATGAATATCACTGAAAAGTCAGCGATATTCATGCATTATCGACCTAATGCTCTTAGCCATGTTATCCACCTCCCATTGGATAACATGGCTAAGAACTGCTCAGGGCAGGTGTTAACTTTTGGAGATATTCGCGCTTAGCGCGAATATCTCCAAAAGTTGGTAATAGGTGATAGCGATGTTAGCGACTGTTTCCAGTCGCTAACATCTTGGCACGCCCACTTTGCATGTCATTAGTGATAAATATCACTGACATGCAAAGTGGGGCCCAAGATGGTCGCTATCTCCTACTAGCTGTCACTAACTGGTGTTAGCGACATCTAGGTAATAGGGAGATAATGTTATCTCCGCTTTCTTGGCTTTTAAAACCAAAAAAGCGGAGATAAACCCCCTTGATAATATGCCCCCAAGTTTCCACGCTTGTTGGAAATTAACAGTCTCCCAAGAAACCACTAAGAGACACAACTACCTCTGTCTTTTTCAAGCCAAAGAACAATTTAAGAAATGGTCCTGTCCAGGTCCTGAAGCGAACCCCAAATATATATGGGTATCAAACACATCGACAAGAAAGGCCAGGGCAAAATCAGAAGAGTTAACGTGATGGTTAGTGGAATATACAACACGCCTGATCACTTTAGCATGAATCCCTAAGCCTGTTCTAAGAGTGTCACATATATTCTAACTTTCAGTGGCAATTTTCTCTGGTGCCCTTATTAGTTAGACTGGTATTGACAAACGAATTCCACCATTGAGATTGTGTCATAACAAATCTATCAAGTTGGTTTGTGATAAAATGTTGTTATTTAATGTTTAACAATGTCTTGTCGTTTTTATGTTTAGTCACACATGTTTCAAGATGTTTTAATGGTTAGTCATATGTGTTAGATGAATTTGTTTCTCATTTCTGTTGGATTTACAAGTTTAATTGATAAAGAGCACATTGTTCTTGAGGACATACTTAATTGTAGCACAGGAAGGTGTAAATAATTGTTGAATTAGATGTAAAATTAAAACTCAGACCAAGTTTATGAATTAATTTGACTTGGTTTTTGCAAAATAAGTCCTTTCTAATTATCGCAGCTAGATCTCTTTGTTATATAATCATATTGAAGGGGCCCATTCTGACTGTGTTTTATAGGGCCCAACCCCCCATTTCATTAATTTATTTACTTGCAGCATTTGCCCAGACTGTAACAGTAATCAATAAACAGGACGCACAAAGGATTTGTTTAAGCATAATGATTGATGATTTAGAAAACTTCAAAATGTCAACATATGACATCCATATATCACTTCAAATTTACTTTGGAAAAATAATTTACGAAGGAATATAACTCTTCAAGCAAAAATAATTAGATGGCAGGTGTATTTATTCAAAATTCGATATTCAATTTTTTTTTATTTATATATAAAAAAATGTACAACGGGGTTCAAGATTGGAGAGAAGAGAAGAGAAAACAGACATTCACTATGGTTATAATTTAATCTTGCATAATTTTCAGAACCACAAATCAGTGTGTTTAAACGTCCAGATCCTATATAATGTTTGCAACTGACTCAGAAAATTTTCAGTTACAAAGTAGCAGAAAGACCAACCTAATCGGATGGAAATTGGACAATGTGCCGATGTTTCGGTCTCTTTAGCAATAAGTCAGGCCTGTAGATTTTCAAAAGTATAAAAAAGGACCCCTGCCATGACTTAATATAACTCCGACTGCCAGATCTTGTGTCTCATCTAATGTTTGGTCGTCAGATCTCGTTCCCAATTTATTAAAATATGAATATTTGACGTGGATCAGTTTAATGTACAAAGTAATATACGCTTGTTAAATTACCTCAATTTGAGTTTGCCTTCATCCTTGATTTCATTAATTTTTCGGGTGGGGTCCTTTTATGTGTAGTACATGTGTGGTAGTAATACTCTATTTGTGTCTTAGTACTGAAGTCAGCAAGATCAATTTCGAAAGCTGCCCTCATCCTCCATTTTCTGCCATGCTACAGCTATACAGGCAAGAGAAAAGTACCAATGATTGTCTCATGTAAAATAAGTGTGTGACTTTTCACATGTGACCCACATATGAGGTCCTTGACCTCTTCATGTAACATGTACCTCTACTTGACAATATGGGGCTGATGGAAAAAACAATGTTGTTTGTGTATTGTTCTAGGTTTACTAGCACTAAGACCAGGTAAGATTCATTCTGGCTCTTCTAGTACATGGTTTTAATCTTTTACTATTCACTATTTGCTTGTCTAGATCTTTAGGGATCCTTAGCCCTGACAAAGTGTTCCTGACCCATATATGCTGATTAGAATAGGGCCGAAACGGGTTGGCGATAAGATGATGGTCTGAGCCATTATGCTCTCATTTCATCTTGTGGTTGGTTTTAGATGCACCACAGGTCATCACTAATAAAGGTGAAAACCCAGTTACGTCTAGGTACTTTTAACTTTATGTGGATCCCCCTGTTTTGTCCAGGAAATTATCCTTTTCAAAAACTCCTTCCATTGGATTTACTAGGAGGTTGAGTCCACCCTGGTGGTCTTGTCCTACCAGGTTGGGGAGAGGTTGCCTATGATGAAGCATGTCACATTATGTGAGCGAGGCTTCCTCATAAAATTGGCCTTTCTTCTTATCTTTGTCTTGCCCTTATCCATGCCAGAATCTTGGTGATTTAGGTATCAGTGATTTGGACCATAACACTGATAGAAATGGCGGTGTAAAATCCACCATGCTTTTTTGTTATGGGTGCTCCACCTTGTAGGCATTCTTAGTGCTACCTGATGTGATAAGCATCACTTTACACAAAGACTTTGTCTGGAAAGCAGCCCGAGAAGGAAATTTCAATAAGAACAACTCCAAATTGGTTCTGAGGTTTCAGATGGTGAATCAATAGCCCCTATATAGCAAAAAGTGAAATCTAGCTCACACAACTTTAATTAGGGAAGGGAGTGCTCCACAGAGTACTCAAAGTACTGGTGTGTCTGCTTGACATACAGTCTTCCAGAGGTGAGGGAACATCAATAACAGCTGCATTTTCTGTTGGAGCTGAGGGTCTCCCTGTGCCTAGAAGCCTGCCTGTTCTCTGAGAAAGGCAAGAAGTCTGTCTGGCCTGCAGCATGAAATACTGTTTAGGAGGAGAATCCCAGCATGTTCCTGGTTGAGGAACACCCTGAGAATGGGGTCTACCTGAGACTGCAAAGCCAGGAGCGAACCATGCTGCAGTGGGTTTCCCTGTCACTCTAAGTGTTTCCCGTTGAGAACCACACTAGCCCAAGTTGGATCACAACTTCATTGCTGTGTGATTCATACACCTGTCCAAGTTGGATTACAACTGCCTTGATGCCTAAATCATAATCCGGTCTGAGTTTGGCTGCAACTGCCTTTTGGCATGAAACATGCACTAGCTTAGATTGGGCTGCAACTGCCCTGCTACACGATATGTGCACACGCCAGGGCAGGCTGCAAATGCCTAAACATAAGCTCTGAATATACATCCTGCAACAGCCACTGACCCTAGGATCATTGCCCCAAGGCACTTGTCTGTTTCCTTAATAGGGCACAGTTGAAGATGGAAGGTGCACATTTGAACTTGTGAGGAACATAATCTACACCTGTACCTAATTTATGGCCCTGCCATGGATTACTGAGGGGTTATACATTTCAGGCTTACCTTAAAGTGAGGAGGCACAGAGAGAGGGGGTGCTGTGCCCACATAGGAATTGTGATCCGGGATATCACCCTGTATTCTCAAACTGGATCATGTAGGATTTAATTTTGCTCTGTGATTAAAACTTTATTTTTCAAAAAGACAATCACTGAGCAGATTGCAGATTTACTGCCTCTGTTGGCTGATTACCGAGTTCTGAGCTGGCAAACCTAACCCCACACACTACCTCACTGAGAAGCCTGTAGCTGCTCACCCCCACTACTTAAGAGTCAAGTAAAGAAAGTGTTCAATGGGCACAGTTTACAGAGTCATAATAGGATAGGTCCGAGGACACCAGCAACAAACTACCTCAAGCACTATGTTTGGGGTCTAGTAGCCCAATTTGCCCAGTGGCTCCCCAAATGGGACCTAACACCCTGTCTATAAGGAATAAAATATGAAGACCACTCAATATCCTAATTAATCCATTTGCAGGTCACTTAGTTCCATAGACTTTGGAAATAATTCTTCAAATCATAATTTTCTATTTTTACACAAATGTAGTTAATACAGCTGTGTTCCATATCTACGTGACGTCTTGTGCCAGTGTTCTCTGACCATCAGCCAGAAGTAATACACTGAATGATCTTTAAACCCTAAATTCTCATTTGTTTTATTCTGACTATTGTGACCAAGGTGTGCACTGGCCTGCTGATTTAAAAGCATTGGACAATGCAAGTTATAAAAAAATAAAACCCTCAATCCAGTGTGTTAGTTCCAGTAGAGACACTGAGGCTCTTCCTGCTTTCTATTACTTCTATTATAACAAGTTCACACATTAGTCCCCTGACTTTAAGAGCATGCAGTAAGCTGAAGGGCAGCTTTAAAATGTACTTGTTCTTATTGCATTGATTCCTTCAGTGTAGCAGCAGTGCTTATTAATAATAATAAAGGGGCTTGTAAAGCGCCTGGTGACGCCATCCCGGCGTGTCCCCGCGCTGTGGAAAAAGAGTCAAGAAACCGGAAGGAGATTACAGGGAAAACAGATGAGTTTTCAGAAGCTTTCTAAAGGTGGCTTCAGAGTCAGCTAGTCTGATGCTCATCGGGAGCTGGTTCCACTCTTTGGCTGCCATTACACGAAAGGAGCGGCCTCCCATTCTGGCTTTTTTTACACGGGGAATTTTCAGCAGACCTGTTCCCCCAGACCGGAGAGTTCTAGTGGGTTCATAGGGGATAGCTAGGTCGGTCATGTAGGGAGGGGCAGAGTGTGCGAGGATCCTATAGCACATAAGGAGGGCTTTAAATAGGACTCTCTTCTTTATAGACAGCCAGTGCAAGGTGGCAAGGGCAGGTTTAGATGCCGCTCTTCTAGGAAGTCTTAGGACTAGGCGTGCAGCGGTATTCTGGAGCACTTGAAGTCTCCTGATGTTTTTCTGCGTTGTTACGAGCAGAAGCACATTGCCATAGTCCATCCTCGAGGTCACAAGAGCTTGGGTCATAGTGCGCCTTGCTTCAAGAGGAAGGAGGTCAAGGGTGCGATTTAAGGTCTTCATAACACCAAAGCACTTCCCCACCATTTTGTGCACATGGCTGTCGAAGGAAAGTCTGGGATCAATCCAGATACCCAGATTTTTGGCTGATTGACAAGGGGTGGGTAATGGCCCTAGACAAGATGGCCACCACTCCTTGGTCCAACTCGTGTCCCTGCCACCAATCACCAGAACCTCCGTTTTGGAGCCATTCAGTTTCAGGCAGTGTTGGTTCATCCAGCCTGCCAATGCCTGCATGCAAGTTTTAAAGTTGTCGGCTGCCCTGCAGGGTGATTGGGTCAAGGAGATGAGAAGTTGGGTATCGTCGGCATATGAAACTAGTTCAATGCCGAACGATTGGACCACAGCAGCCAGAGGAGCCAAGTAAAGATTGAACTGGGTATTCCATCTCCTATTATCGTACAAAGAAACAGATTGCAAAAAGTGGTAGTAAATTGTGCACTGGCTTTCTGATATCTATATCTGTTTTTGAGATGTGACCTATGTGCTAATATGTTACTTTGTAAAATCTCCATTCACCCGGGGTTGAGAATGACCTACCCAATGAATATTCATTAGGCAGGCCACTATGATAAGCTACAAACACAGGTATGGCGAGTTTAAAGGAATAGCAGCCTTCCATCTCTATGATTGCACCCACAAATATGAATCATTTTTTGAAGTACCCCATATTCTTTAAAGGAACCAATGCTGCTTTAAAAAACATTTATTTATTTATATACATTTTATATGGCGCTAGTTAGACCCAAAGGTGTCAGAGTGCTTTACATGGTCTGGAGCGAATCCAGTGAAACAGGAATACAATACACATATGGGGAAAGATACAGTAGATAAAGTACACAACACAGCACAATAACAACAAGCAGATAGCCAACTAGGACAGAACTTTCAGTTCTGCGCACAAGATAATAGACCAAGACCAGTATTGGATCGCCACTGATGCTGCTTTGCCTTTAATTTTAGCTAATATTATTGCTGAGACCAGTTTGAAATCTTTCACTAGTTTCATACCCAAATTTAAAGCAGGCTCTGCCCCGTATTCATTTTGAATCTGTTTCAGGACATCAGGTATTACCGCCACAACATGTGTTTTAGTGTAGATTGCAGCGAAGACTGTACCCCATGTGCAGCAGTCCTCCAGATGTGGTGTGATCCCCATTGGTAAACGGATTGTTAAAATTCGGTGTTTCTCATGAGGGGTAGTATTAGGAAATACTGATTCGATTTGAGTAATTTTTTGCACTATCCAGAATTGAATTTGCTCCCTTTTTGCAGTTAACTCACCAATGACTGAGTGTAAAGTCGGTGGTGTAATTTTTTGTGTATTCCCCTGGTGGGATGTATGTTGTGGAATAACTATTGCAGGTTGGACTGTGGGAGTCCGCATGACATATTAAACCAATTCTCTACAGATTTTGATTAACTCTTTAAGTTGAGTTAGTAACTTCGCATCTGACATTTCTTCAATGTCAGGATATGGTGTATAGCCGGCTAAAATCGGCCATGTTGCTCCTGGTCTATCTAGTGGACCGAGCCTGGTGATGTGATTTAAATGTTTTAGGGCGCCTTTAAACCAGAGCTCATGCTCCTGGTATGTGAGTGGAATTTCAGTATCCTCAAAAGGAATATATTCCTCAGGTGGTTCATCTTCTTTGTAGAGGTGAAACACGTGTGTTACTGGATTTGCTTCAGGGAAGACTATCCAAGAATATAATACCTCTGTCTGGTGATATTCATGTGCCTCTATCACAAAAGCTGCCCTGCCACCTCTCCATGTTAGGCCACGTTTTATAAGTTTTATAGTGATGGCTTTCCTTAAATTTAGAGGAATGCATATAGCATCCTCGTCGGTTTCTTGTTAACCTGTGAAGTTAAAAGCTGCATCGGCTGGATCAGCCGCCGCTCCGCTGGTTTCGGTGTTGTTGCCATTATTCGACATTGTTTAATGAAAAATTGCAAAGCAAGTTTCAAGGAAACAAAGATAAGGTGCACAATATTTTGGAACACTGTATCCTTCAACGTTGAACAAACCAAAAACTAATACTTAGGATTTTTGTCCTACTCAGCTATGGCGGATATTATCCTTTTACCCACTCCAGATGTCTATTAGAGTATTTACGGGAAAAGGGGTCTCTGAGAAAAGCACGACTGAGTTACTTTAGTATCTAGCATTAAATTAGTGCCTTACCAAACATTGGGCGCCATGTAGTGTAGGTCCTATATTCCCAATAGGGTCTGCGCATTGGAATAATATACACTATAAATTTGACATAGGACTGAGGTCAGTATGTCTCTATCGAGTATATTAAACTTAATTGTGTGTGTGTGCCAGCTAACTTAAAGGTCACTAGAAACTTTGTCGAATAAACAAGAAGGGATTAGTTTCTGACAACCGCATAAACATGACAACTTTGTTTCCCTAGGACTGGAACAAATATCTTCAGAGTCGTGGAAACATTAGATAACTATTTTACTCAGTCAATCGTGCATGATTTGTTTCTACAGAGTTGCACAGAAATAGAGAGACGGGCGTTTCAATAAAAGGGGTTTATTAAACAGTTTTCTTTCTCATGCAAGAGAGGTGAACTGCTACAATCGTTAGACAGAATGCAAAGTATCATGCGTACAGCGAGAACAGTAATATAAAATATTACTGTAATAGCATTGTCTGTTGCTATGACATGTAAAAATACATACATAAATAACACAGGCTAAAATACTCAGCTGGTGCTTCTAAAATACGCCTACTCCAATGTACCTAACCTAGGTCTAGTACCAGTGAAGAAAAAGGTGCTGCTTGGCATAAGTTTTAGTTCTGCCACAAATTGCCAAAGGTTTCTCTAGGTTCTAATCTGCTCCATACCTTCAGAATGAAAGAGGTTGGTATCTCTGTCTCTGGACTCGATTTCCCAACACCCCACAAGGGGAGTCAGAAACCCTTGAGCTGGATTCTTGGCAGGAGGATGTCAGCTTCTTTGTCAGTGCATCAGCTGGAGAGTCGGCTTCCTTCGGCACTTGCTGTAGCGAGCTGCGTCGGGCAAGTAAGTAGTTGAACTGCACCAAACCGCACCGTGCTTTGCTATTGCAAGTGAAGGTATATTTAGGAATACCTGTATTGACGTAAAAGTCGGGCATATGAACGTCATGGATGAAGCCCTAAGGAATAGTTGTTCATGCATAAAAATTAGTTTCTTGGAGAAATCAATATCCAGGCTAGGAGAAGTCCTTTCCGCTTAAGAGTCTGGTTTTCCAAGAAATCGTTGTGACATAGATAAACAGATGAAAGTAGCCATGCCTATATTTGGTAGCATGGGCTATGCCTAAATAAGGACTGGATTTCTATGCCTATATAAGGGCTATTTGAATTATACCTATATAAGGACATGAATTGGGAAAATTCGTACAGAATCTAAATCGATACACAACAATAGGAAGCCAGTTGAGGCGCTTGAGAGCAGGAGTGATATGTTCAATTAGTTTGACATCAGTAACGAGCCAAGCTGACATGTTTAGAACTGATCTCAGTGGTGTGAGGTGAGATTTTTGGCGTTCCATTGAGAATGGCATTTCCGTAGTCTAGTTTGGAGAGGACCACAATCTTGAAATCACCTGCGGGGGAATGGTTTGAGCTTTTTGAGGTGTTTTAGTGCGTAAAGTGCTCATTCGGCTGAGTTTATAATGTGTTTTTTCATTCACATGTTGGTCTCCAAGCAGGAGCCCTGGGATTTAGCGGATTTAGATTGAGAGAGAGATCAATTTAAGGCGTTCAGGTCTCTGATCCATTTGTGAATAGGAAGATGGTTGCATTTGGGAGAGGATAGGATTATTTTTGTTGGGGGTTAGCTTGAGGTGATTAGAGTGAAACCAGTAATGAATCTGGTTCAGAGTGATGTTTAAATGTCAAATGTCAATGGGTGATTTGATTTTGTGGTAAATTTGAGTGTCATCCACATAGAGGTGACATTTGTTTCCTGCTTGCTTTAAGATCACCTTAAGGGGTTCTATGAAGAGATTGAACAGGAAGGGGGAGAGAATAGAGCCCTGTGGCACTCCCATGGTGAGCTGTGTGGGTTTTGATAGGTATGTGTTGATTTTGATTTGTTGCTCACGGTGTTGTAGGAAGGATGTGAACCATTTGAGGATGTGCCATTGACAAAGCACATTTTTCTAATGTTTAGGCTAGGAACGGGAGGTTGGAGATAGGTCTGAGGTTGTTGAGATCCTTAGGGTCAGCCTTGAGATGTTTGGGGATGGGTTTTATTTTACCTAGTTGGAGAGATATTGGTTCACAGCCTGCGGAGAGAGAAGAGTTGATGATTCGAATTCAGAATGGGGCAATGATGTGGCTGAGATCTTTAACCATCATGGATGGGAGGGGTCCATAGTGTGGGCGAAACGTTTTAAAGTTGTGATTATATTGAAGTCTTCTGATTCATTCAAGGGTTTGAAGTCAGCCCAGTTGGGGTTATTTTTCGGCTTGGAGTGACTGAGGTAGCCTTTACTATCTTTATGGGTAGTTTGGTCAAAGATGGGATAAAGAGGTGGAGCTGCTGTGGGTGGAGGTGGGTTGCTGCAGGTGGTGAGGAAGTAGGGAAGAGTGGAGACTTGTAGGAAGGATTGTTCAATTTTGTCGACTTTGTCAGAAAAAAAGCTCGCGATTTCTTCACAGCGTTCATTAGAGGCGATTATTGCTTGAGGGGCGAATGTGAGGTTTGGCATTTGACAATGCTAAAGAGCTCCATGGGTCTATTCTTTGCAAGGTCCAATTGGTTGTGAAAGAAGAAGGCTTTTTTTCTACAGATATGATTCTTGTATGAGAGCCTGGTTGTTCTAAGAAATTCGAGGGGTTTTGTCTCCATGTCCTTTCAACTTGTCTGAACCATCTTCTTTCACAGTTTAAATCTGCATTAAACTTCAATTTAGATTTTGTTGATCTTAGTTGTTTTAGTCTGTGTCGTAGTGTGTTGTGAGATCTTCAGTGGTGTAGAGAGGGGGGACGTTGTAGTTGTTCACCAATCTTAGATTCAAGTTCAAGAATAGGGCCTTTTTTTATGTTTCTGGATAACTGCTTCGGTTTCTTGATCACCTCCAGTAGGGGTTCAACAGGGGTATTGATGTTGAAAAGGATTTGATGGTGGTCAGACCTGTCAATAGGAGCGACTGAACTTAATCACATCTAGAGTGGAGCCTTTGGAGTGTGTTGGTTAATTGCAGAGTTGATTAAGATCGTGAATTTCAAGAAGGTTTGCACGTAGTCGGACACAGGTGTCATCTAGGTTGTTCCAAAGGATGTTGAAATCTCCCAGGAACACATCTTTAGTGTCAGTTAGGGAGAACCTGGTAATTAGGTCAGATAACTCTTCTATGAAGAGGGCTCGATCAACCTGAGGGTGATAGGTGGTGTGGAATTTGATTGAAGAGGAGTATTTGCTTAGAAGTTCAGCCCCAAGGTATTCGAAGAACAAGTAATCTGCCCTCTTTAAGGTGCTGAGTCGTAATCCTAATTTGTGATTTATGGCTAGGCCGCCACCACATCATTTAGGTCTGTATTTTCTAAGGATGGTGTACCCAGGAGGGGTTAGCAGATCAAGTATGGGGGAATCATGTTCATTTTGCCAAGACTCCATGAGGAAAGCGATATCTATTATTTCCCTAAGAATAGATTTCGCTATATCGTAGCGTACTTGGCACC
This sequence comes from Lissotriton helveticus, assembly GCF_964261635.1. NCBI lineage: Eukaryota > Metazoa > Chordata > Amphibia > Caudata > Salamandridae > Lissotriton > Lissotriton helveticus. The sequence continues at coordinate 1,636,702,275 of NC_136061.1, read as the reverse complement.
TGATCTACAGTTTACGGGCTTGCAACAGAGAGGACTGGGCTTTTTTTAGAGGAAGGGAGTGTTTAGATGGTGGTGGATTGAGCTGGGGGTCTGGGTTTGTTTATGGTCGTGGGGATCCTATTTGAGCTCATGATAACTCAGATTGCGGACGGAGGTTTGGACTACCTAGTTTTTGAATTAGTAAGATAGGATTCGCTGAGAGCTGCGGCTTCAAGGTCAGACAGGGCACGGAGGACATGATGCGGTCTGTGAGGTAGATGACATAAGGGTCGGTGGGGCCTGGGGAAGAAATTAGAGGCTATGCAAGGAGAGCCTGAGAGTGAAGGTAACTTCTCACTTTCGGGTGTGATAAAGCTGGAAAGCTTACCCTTTCTGGAGATGTCAAGTCAAAGGAGTGTTATGTCATTTGTCAGGGAGTCAAGTTTCTGTTACATCCGAGAAAATATCTGTGTGAGAGAGGGATTGCCACTTTCTGCATTGTGAGCAGGAGGATGTGTTTCTTGCCCAAGGAATAGATGAGCAGGTTCCTTATCATTTGGACTAAGTTTGTGGATTATCCAGGGGTTGAATGGGGTCATTAATGGTAGGGAAGAGTGTGTCTGTAGAGGGTTCCGGTGAAGCCGGGATAGCGATGGGGCTCGAGTAGCTAGGATTTTGGAGACCTCCATTGCAATTTGGGACCAAGGGACAGCAGAATATGGTGGGCACAGGAGAGATCTCACCTGTAATCGCTTGAGGGCTTTGTATGATGGAGAGGGAGGTAAGGTTGCAAGCCAGGAGAGGGGGAGTCTCCAAGCAGGAAGGTATGTAAGAGGGGAGGTAGGGTGGGCCGGTTCTGTGGTGAGTGTCAGAGGTCGGGTATAGGGTTTCCAGTTTAGAAATCTTTGAGGGGAGCAGTCAGTGGTTTCCTAGGCCACTACCTCCTCCCTCTGACTTCACCGGACACCATTTAAAAAAGGATAGATGCCCAAGTTCACGATTGTTGCTCACCTCAGTGTTCCTGCAAACTCATTCTGAGCTGTACTTACTCCTCTCATATTTGCCCTTATATTGCAATGGATCTTCAGCCACGATTCCTCCAAGGCCTTGTTGTTGCTCCTCTCCCTCCGCCAGCACTGCTCTCCTCTCCTCAGCATCTTTGGCATCTGTATCCGATTGCACTTGGGCTAATTGCAGTCTTACATTGCCAAGTGAGAGGTTAGTTATTGACTTGCTTGATACATGTAATTTTGTTACATTATTAATTTTTAAATAGAGTCCTAATTGTTTAAGTTCTGTATTGTTTTTGCTTAAGATTACACAGCAGAGGTTCTATGATGACCCAATGCTGCTGCCCTTCTGATCCAGTTTCTCCAGTGTCTTACCCTTTCCCCCTTTTTCTGCAGTTCCTAATTGAGTTATTACTATAAGTACCTTGATTGGAATGGCTTGACAACTGGAACTGTTGTCTTTATCCTTTGGGCATCTACTCTTTTAATCAAATTATTATAACGTTAAAACTAAAACACAATTAGGATGAGATGCTTCTTTCACAGCTCTTTCTCATTTGGATTCAGTATATGTCACCTAACCATTGGGTGAGACATAAAGGCTTTTATGATTCATAAAGTGGATTTAAAATATACCTAAAAGACATTTTGCAGGGGAAACGGTTGTAACAACGCAGCCTCAGTCACGCATGCCCAAACCCCGCAAGAGCAACAACGCATATGCCTTAATCATCCATACGTGTGGTTAAGGCAAATGCATGGTCTGGATGTCCGGAATGGTCATGCCCCAAGAGGGAGCATCTGGAGATGACGCGCGGTGAGGTAAGTGGGGCTGGGGCCAGGTATTGGGGGCTGGGGGGTAGTTTTTAAGGGTTGGGGTAGTTTTAAGGGCTGGGTCGTCAGGGGACATATATATGGCCAAGGGGGAGTCAGGGAAGTTTGTAGGACTCGGGAGGGTCGGGATGTTTTTAGGAGTAGGGTAGTTTTTAGGGCTTAGGGGGGTCGGGAAAGTGTCAGGGCGGGAAGACAGGGATAGTTTTTTTGGGCAGTAGGTCATTTTAGGGCTCAGGGTGAAGGCTGGGGATCTGGTGGTTTTTTGGGGCTTGGGGAGTGGGTGTTTTAGGTCTCAAGGCATTGGCAAGGGATTGGGTTAGTTGTTTGGGCTTGGGACTGTTTTAAGGTTCAGGTGAGGAAGGTGGTGTTTTTTTAGGGCCCAGGGTGGGGGCTGAGGTCGGGGTAGATTTTTGCCCTGAGGCTGTTTTAAGGCTCAGGGCATAGGACAGAGGTCTGGGTTCAGAGTAGATTTTTGCCCCGGGGCGTTTTAGGGCTCAGGGCAGAGGGCAGAGGGCAGAGGGTAGGAGATAGGGGTCAGGTATATAGATATGTTTTAGCCACTCATATGTCTTTACTATACATGCCTTAACAATGCATATTTCGTGGGAAAGCCATGCGTGGTAAAGGCATAGACGTGGTTAAGACTTGAGGGGTTAAGACCGCGTTGAACTGTGATGCGTGGTAGTGGCATGCATGGTTCGGTCGCCCAACCATTTTGCAGCTGCCAACCCTGTGGTTTTGTGAAATACAGTGTTTATGATCACAAAATGGATGTTTACATTTTGCCCTATATCCTTAAATATTTCCAAGGGTGATAGTGTTTGCTTTTTTGTGTATATTTAATACTAGTAAACCATTAGTAATCGTCTCTGTACAGATGTAGCACCAGAACCACCTCTAATGCGCTGGATTTATATACCATCCCTGACATATCCAATTTCATTGTAGTATAATTAAATAGCAGATTTTGCCCAGAGCACTCAAAAATATAAAAATATATTTTTTTGTTTTCTTTAAGTGCGGTACTATCCATCTTTCTCTACATGATGTTTCTCTACATAATGACTTACCAGCGGTGCTGACACTGCTTGTTGCTTATTTTGTGTTCAACGATTTTACATCAAACATGTATCTTTGCCTGACATATGGCAACCAGCATTGGCAAGTTAAAATATATATAATATTCTGTAAGTTATAGTTAGTATGTTCCAATAAACTAACACAGACTTCATTGATACGCAGTTCTGCTGTCTTGTTAGTAAATCTGTACACACTGCAATTTCCACAGGACAAGTGACATCAGTTTTTTTTCATGCCCCTTAAGAATTTTTTTCGATAATCATTTAAAGGTGGTTCAACCTTTTCTATAATAAGAGGCACTTATGTTCAAGAAATTTCATCCCGAGCTACCAACACAATTTATCAGTGTTACAATAGTGACCACTTCAGACAAGATTCCACTAGTGACTATTGCCTGCAGGATAACTAGCAATGACCATCTTAACATATCCGACAAAGTCACCAGCATAAATGTAAAAAAAGCTTGATCAGTTGTAATTTTTAATGCCTCTACATGTAATTGCAGTCATATACGCCAATGCTACCTGGCACCAAAGAAAGAATAATACAGCTTCCCAACGCAGCACGCATTACCATTTCAATATCAGGCTTTATTATATTATATCTGCAAACATCACCTTATCAGCTCTGAAACTACACACATACCTAATTAAACCAAACAAAAGCTTTTCATTGACTAGGTTGGACTGCACATAGGTGTGCTACTCACAGGTACCTACAGGATTTCCAATTGCTGGGCATCCAGAGGGTCCAGTGACTTCTTCTCAAGTTAGCTACAGCTACCTGAATTTCAAGTTGCGATAAAAATGATATGATTGTCATCCTTCCTTTTACCTTTGGGAACCAAAAGTCCTTCTTGATCATATTTTTGATCACTATACTTTTCGGGTATCATTTGATGTTAGACTACAAACCTGGTGCATATCTATCATACTTAAAAGTGAGCAATTCTCCCTTACTCATAGAAATTGGTCTAAGAGGAACATTTTTTTTAAACTGCTGGGTGAACACTGTCAAAGTGAATCAAAACATTTTTGTTAGCTGGTTGAATGAATAAATCAATTGTCTTCACTAGTTTTCAATCAAAATGTCAAGAAATTAAATCTCCTGTTTACTGTGTGGGCAAATAACGTTTAAGTTGTTGCCACAAGTAGTAAGCCAAATAAATGGTTTAATAGTTGCTATTCATTTCCTTGTCAGATGAAACTAAAGTTTTCAATGTAGTGAGGCTACATCTAACCCAGGTTAGATGTCCTGCACATCTAACCTGGGCCTGTATTGGAATTCTATAACGCATATTAGCAAGCCCATTATCGCCGTTTATCGGTGATAATTTTAGCGAGGTTCTTGCTAATGACCCCCGATGTTCCTTTACTAAATACACTTTTTTTAAAAATATTTAGCAACATAAAGGATTGCCATACTTGGGGAAAATGTGGCTTCCATACTAGTTCCAAATTTTTGGAAGAGAAAAGTGTGTCTGGGAACTGACAACTCAAGTCAGTTCTAATAATGAGAGAACAAAATACCTTGGGACTGTAAACTGTCTAGGTATTGTTTAGGAATGGGAGGGAAAGCTTCCGCATCCTGAGCTACCAATAATTTAGTCCTGATGCCACATGATATACCTTCCACTGAAGTTCTAATGACTAATGTATCATTTAGATATGTGCGGACCTCCGTTACACCTGGTCTCAAGAAAAGTATATATTCTGCGACTGAGGCTCAAATAAAACTGTTGATCTCTGACACTATCGGGCAATATGGTGGGTTAAGTTGTCTTTGTGGATTTTAGGTAATCCACATATATGTAAAACTGGACTAATCACATTTTTCAGGAAAATAACTTCATCTGATATCCATGTCGGTGCAGTTGACTAATGCATCCATTGCGGGAAGCAGGGTTAGTCCTCCTAGTCACAGATTTGACTCCTGCTGGGTCCATGTAAACTTTTTGATGACATTAACTTGATTACCATTGAGGTGGGTAACAACAGACAGTTGTTATTTCAGTGCCAATATAACCTTCTAGGTGAACATGCAATTTACAAATATGTGTTTTGTTATTCATTTTGTAATGCACTTTTTGTTATGATAATTCTTGGCATAGATCTTAGGCTTGTTTCATCTTTAATATGGAATAATGCAGTGATAATTCCAAATGGCTATGCATAGATTTTCATATTCCTGTCTGTCAAATAATAAAATGACCCTGCCTTTATCAGCCAGATTTATTATATGGTTACCAATATTCCTTATAGGTTGTAAAGAAGTTTCCTCACCTATAGTACATATGTTTTTCAAATCTGTTCTGTCTCAAAGCTGCCTCTACATACCTTTGTCAAACACTTTTTCAAATACCCCAATTTCTGAGCCCATCTCAAAGGAGGGGTGGTTTGAATTTAGATGATATGTGGAGTACTATCACATGCACATGTTTGTCATTTACCCGATTGTGAAGAAAGTATTTTAGTCTTATTTTCTATAACAGCTGGTAAATATTCATAAAGTTCTGAAACATATCATTTGTAGTGGTGAAGCAACTCATAGCCCCTTGAACAATATAGATGCTTCAGAGTTATTTAACTTACAGGTTGACATACTGGAAAGTTAAATATCATTATTCTCGTTTACCTCTTGTTTATCCATCTTGTTAGTCTTCAACATTAACTGTCCATCTTTCTTTAGGCCACCCTCATTCATAAACATTCTCACGTTTTCACCATGCCTTTACTCTATATTGTTCATATATACTCATTATCTCCTCTGTCATTTGCTCATGTAACCTTTGTGTGATCCTTGGTTGCACTTTCTGAAACCAATCTTGGAAAACAACAAATTGACAACAAAAAAATCAGTATTGCCTATAATTCTCCTGGTATGGCTTCTGAATCATTGTTCTGTACAGTTTTCATGCCTCCATCATGAGAAAACTGATGATCTCTCATAGTCAGAGTCATTGGAGCCGAAATCAAAGAAAAAGACCACCCTTATCGATGGGTTCTGCCTGTCCTTGCCTTGTGCTTGATTTTGTTACGGTCCGCTTTTAAATAAGGGTACACCTTCTCGTTATTACATTCCTAACATCTTTTCACAATGTATTTAACATTCTGTTTAAAGTAATCATCTTGAATTCCTCAGTTGTCGTTTACATTTCTTGAAGTTTGTTAAAAGATTGTGTCATATCTGTAAAATGTATTTTTCATTTCTGCAATTTCTTAGGCTTGGATGATCACCAACTTTTTGGCTATGTCAATATCTTAGTGGCACCAGTTGGCGAACTAAGACCATTTTTAAAAATATTGCATTATTGACCAAAAACTAGGGGTTCAATATTTAATCTGGAACCCTGCTGGGTTAATATCTGCCTCACAGATTTCTAAGATGAATTTTCAATGATATTTCATTTGAATACATTGCTACTTACGCCGTCCATTCTTTCTCATTCACTGTATTAACCAGTACACAATGTTTATTCAATATCGAGCTCAATAATTACATTAAACGAGCATCTGTAAATTGTAGAACTTGCATTTCATCCATCTCCTCTTGTAAACTATGTATTTCACCAAATCAAGGCCTAGCCATCCGATGCCCAGGGAGGTGAAGGAAACAAAGTAAGTTCATTCAGGGATGTGCCTACAACATACATTGTCATCTCTTAGTTTCTATCCTCAAGTTCTAGTATACATACACAAACCAGTAAATACTGTACGTAACCTTCTGATGCTGTGTTACCTATACCCCCTAATTGCCCATTGGGGGAACAATATCAATAATTTATAATAGGAGCATTCTTAGTTTATGTGGCTTAATGAACTACGATTAATCATTATTTCGGAGGACCTACATCTTCTTTTACTTTTGTGTTGCGAATATAGGCACATAACCAACAAAAACGAGACAAACCTGGATTTACTCAACATCGAAACAGAATAAAATTCGAATTGAGGTGCTACTTAAATCCATCATCCATCAATCTATGTTTCTTCACAGATAATCAGTTCATCAATATACACCAGATATGGTAAGGAACAAGGGGCAGATTTAAAAAAAATACACGCAACGCAGTGCAGCACTCAAAGAGGTTGTGCTGCATGGTATGACAGGGAGGGAGCAGGAGAACGCCCTATCTTCAGAGATATGTCTCTCTCCTCCCCTTTTCCTCGCACAGGCGTTGATTTCAGTAGCCGAGCACCATGCACACACTTGAGCACCATAGCGCTAGGGTGTGTGCATGAGTCTAGCAAAGGTTTTGTACAGGAAGTCAGAAAGGAAAGGAGAAATAAAAACATTTCTCCTGTTAGCGCCTTCTTTAAAGTGGCATTAACTTTTGTCAGTAAACTCTGTGTACAATTCTTTGTAAATAGGGTTTTACGTCAAAAGGCATGGATGGTTACATAGGACCGCCCATGTACCACTCATGAAATGTCTCCTTGGCGCTAGCTTTGCAAAGCTTTAAACTACTTTTAGGGTATTTTCCAGTGCAAAACAAGTTGTGCTGGTTGGCATCAATTTTGTGACGCCAACCCTGCACTAAATGTTTGAAAATCTACCCCAAAATGTGCTAGCTCGAGTATTTAACCACTCATTCTACCATTCAAAGCCTCTGGCCCGTCATCCTTTTTCAGTGAGTACTCACAATTTAAAATGCTTTTGGCACAAATGTCAACATTTCAGGACTCTCGTTAGTTGTCAATCTCCTTCACCATTAAAGAACACACAGGCAGTGAAACCACCCGCAATACTCATGCCCATCTTAGGGATCCAGTAGTCTAACATTGCAGCCCAGGATCTGATCCAAAATACTACTGATGTCTCTGATATCACATTGGATATCATTTATCACATGTCTGAACTGTAAGTCACTAAACAATTACCAGGTGGCAGAATGTAATCACATATCATATACCCAGACTGGAAATTAAGGAACAATTTCCATTTTGGAAGTCTATAACAAGAATCCTATCATCTATTTATATACTTCTGCTCAGAAAATGGTTACTGTTATAGAACCCATGTTCATATCCAGAGTATCTCAGAGACCTGACATTAGTGCAATCTTTGTAGGTCTAGGATGAATTGTTAAAAAATTTACTCTACATGCAGTTCAGGCATATGGAACAATACGCTCGAGGCTGCTTCATATGGAAAACAAGATATGCTGAGCACCATGGGAATCCATCTTTATTAAGGTAGAATATTGACCAGAGTTCTTTGATAGGTAGTTTACCTTTGCCTGACTACCCATAAACTGCAACAATAACAATACGGTAGAGTAGGACCCAGGGGAATATTTAAAGACCAGACTCTGTGAACAGTCCCCAATACTACATGACAAACAAAATGGTTCCAGAGGGTCTACTTTCAAAAGGTGTGAGCCTGCGGTTGACAGAAAACCAGTCCAAACAAGAGACCATGGACTGATATCTACAATACATCACTATGACAACCCACTGGATGGTCAAAAGTACCCATCAGTCACCATTCGAGACCGCCCTTCATCATTTGGGATTTTTTTAAACCATCTCTGTATGTTGGTAATACTCAAAAACCAGGGGAGACTAGATGGTAAATAGTTCTCTCCCGTTGAGTAACACAAGTATGGTATACCACTATCTGTAACTAGTAAGTGGTAGAAGAGCGGTGTGACTGAGGGGGTGCAGTGCAAGATAACAAACGTGAAAAATAAATAGAAAAAGTGTCTAAAATTGGATAAGGGAGCATAGAGCAAATTTTATTCAGATGATGCTCTCTTTACCAAATCTAAAAACCATTATTATGTAGAGACAGTTTGAGAAATGCGCTGTCTGTAGAAGGAATTAGGTCAACATGTTTCAGCAATTCATCGACATAATAGTCGTTGCTTTCTTCAGGACCTCATAATAATTAGTTGCTACTGCAAATCAAAAATAATGAGTGAAAAGTAAAATTTGTAGAGGGACAAGTACATTGAATCACCTGCAATCTTCAGGTGAAGCGTCTTATCCTAACTCGCAGCTCGTGTCGTTCACACAGTTTGCGAGATGTGAAGACCTCACCCCACCTGGCAGTGGCTCAGGGAAGAAGTGAAGCACCGCTCTAACCGTCAGTACTCCTTCGCCGGCGTCTAAACTGCTCCTAACCATTTCCTCTATTTCCTCACTCATTAGATAATATATAGTATCAAGCTACTTTATCCTCCTTGTTTCACATAATAGCATTAACGTTAAGTTTTTAACACTCACATAAAGCTGACTACTATACATTTCTAGGCAGAGTGGTGAATATATTTTTATTTCCATCTACCGTTAGTGGATAAGAAAAACTGTTATAGATAAAGTGGCTATTTTCAAAGTTCATTTATAAAATCTACACTAAACCTTTGAAAAAAATATCCTTTCAATAAGGGAAAGGGTTAGATGTGTCTTTCTGCTATTTTACCACGGACATGTGATGCTTGTGAATGTATAATTATAGCAGCCTAAAACATTTTGGCAGAACGTTGTCAACTCGGTACTGCGTCAGAAAAAAATAGCAGAATGGTACATTCATTTTTAATCATGGAAAGAAGAGCAATTTCACAAAATGCCTGATTTTGAGTTTGACAGACTGTCATAAACGTGACAGATATGCTGTCCACCTTAGTACAAGATCATATATACTATTGCACTTTTAATTAGGCGCAGGAGGTAGCCATCACGTGTGTCGCAGAGTAGTGCAGCAACCAAACTCTAAATCTGGCACAGCGTTGCAAAAATATTTTGAAAAGTGACTAGGCCAGTTGAAATTCCACAATCATTTGGTTTTGCCCCAAAAAATCCCTGGAAGCCGACATTTTGGAAAAGATTCGCTAAACAAAACCTAGGGGCATATTATCAAGGACCGGTGTTGAAATTATCGCTGTTTTATCGGCAGGAAACTGCCGATAAAACGGCGATAATGGGCTTGATAATACGCCCTTGTTGATTCCCATAGAATCCCATGTTAACACAAAAACATGGGCTTCTATGGGAATTAACAAGGGCGTATTATCAAGCCCATTATCGCCATTTTATCTGCAGTTTCCTGCCGATAAAACGGCGATAATTTTAACACCGGTCCTTGATAATATGCCCCGTAGTTTTACGAGCAGGCAAACTTGTATGATGCTGTTACATCTTGTCTCTCAGTCAGTGAAGACGTTTGTCAATGTGTCAGAACTCTGCGGCAACATTTTAAATTTGAATTCCCAAAATGTTTACTCCTCATGGCAGATTTTAATACCCATACCTACAGTGCTTACTTTGTAAAACAAACTCCCGCCAGGGCCCTTGTCAGGAGGACACTACAGCTTGCACCATCCGTTGCCTCTGCCAGCGCTGCCATTGACCATGCCAGCACAACATCTAACAAACACACTCTTACAAGTGTGACGATTCACACCATTCGAGGTCCCCAAAGCTTTAACAATAGCTAGGGAGGCTGGTATTAGTCATTGTAAATGTACACTGAATTATTAAACAGCTGTTGTAGCTCATAGTCTAATTTGGCAGACAGAGCCACCATGTGGTAGACTGTTAAAAGAACCGTTGCTTGCAATTAAATGCTGGTGCCGAGCACTGGAAACCACCAACTCAAATTAACCACTGCATACCTACAGCAAGCTGTCGGATCCACATATTTATGTGGTAAGGAGGGAAATAAACGCGGGTGTATGTTTTGACTCCTTTCATTCAAGCAGATACTGCCGGTGAGCATAGCAGAATTCTATCACCAACAAAATGTGTGCTCTGTCATAACTCTTGCCTAGTTATTTAGAGAGAATCATATGTGAAGAAGACCCCAGACAGTTGCACTCCATTCCTCGACTTTACTGTGTTTCAATAACTTTCTACAGTTTTATTTTCTATTTATTGCAAGCCATGACAAGAGCTTTGAGAATTTTGTATAACAATTTCACTGACTTTCAAGTAAATGTGTTTACTATGCTCATAACTCCAAATGAATACATATAAACTAGGGGCCTCATTTAAGAGGAATTGGCGTAGGGCAGGGCCACAAGTTTTCCTGTTGCTTTGCCAAACACCAATGTGAAAGGCCAGGCATGAACGGTATATATGAAATATGGTACACTCCAGTCATTTACCCCTGTCCAGGTGCACAATTTGCTGCCTAGTGCAAATACAGGCACCACGGTGCAAGGGTGTCTGAGTTGCAAGCAGGATTGTTTTTGGCAGGAAGGGGCATCTTCTAGCACAAGACAATGCAGAGAGGCATTTTCATCTTTCTATGTGTGCTGCAGAATGCAGCACACTTGAAAAGAGAAGGAACCAGGAGAAATAAAAATATTTCACTAGTTAGGCCTGCTTTATGGAGGTGAAAGGTTTTGGCGCTATCCCAGGTTTACGTGATTAAGTAATTCTAGGGCAGCGTCAACATTTATTGGTGCAGCTTGGGAAAACCCACCGCAACGCCCAAGGAACGCTTCCCTGGCGCAGAGTAAGGCAACGCAGTGACTTGTATTACCTTGATGTACAAAATTGGTAAAATACCATATTAATTATATTTCTTTTTTTCCATCGGTGTTTCTGAATGCTGCATTTGTGCGATCGTAGACGAACACAAGCCAGAAAATAAACACAAATGAAATGAAAACCGGCATACTTTAGTTTTGTTTCTGATTAAATTAAATCCAATCCTAGTTTAAATATATTTATCTACTTGTATAGAAGCGCTGCCAATAATTTAGAATTTGGCAAAAGTTTAAAACATCCCCGTAAATGGTATATTGGTTTCATGACAGGGCTCTCTGCCTAGTCCATGGTCCATCAGGCAGATGCAAGAGGCAGGAGGCAGGAGGCAAGAGTTGGAGTTGTGGCAAGCGACATTATGGCCGGGCACACAACTCTAATGAGTGGTATCTGCAATGTAAATATAAGTACCAGTAGCTGTAGTCTCGAAGTTAGAGATTTTTAAGGACTTACGAGACAAACCAAAATCTCAGCAGCCATTCTGAAGGCCTTGAGTATAAATAGGGTCACTCTGTGGGGGTGTGGCTTGGACGCCGAAGCGACATGGCTGACCCCGTGTGAGCTCCGTCTTTTCACGGAACTCGAAGCTCATTTGAAACCTCTGCAGCCCGCACTCGGTCTATCCTCCGGTACCAGCCGCCATATGAAGGAGGGGTGAGTCGACCGGAGTGCTTTCCTGGGCGCTTCCGACTTCTGCTGCAAGCATTTTGATACCACGGCATAATCTCCACAGAATGATACGAGCGGCCGCCATTTCCTGACGCGGTGCTCGCGCTTGTACTTTGTTTACTTTTTGCCGCTTCTCATGCGGTTTTATGTCCTCCAAATGAACTCTTCGACTTTTTCATGGTTTATTACCTATCTAATACATTCTGGTGACTACTGTGGCATTTTTTACCTTTTTTCTCTGAAGAAATGATGTTGCAATTTCTTCCGGTCATTGTATTTTATGCCGACTAACCTATTTTTCAGTCATGATGGTGCCGTCTACAATACCGCAGCGACCAGGTACTAAATATTTTACGCTGCTTTATATCTTCTAAGGCAGAGTTTTCTGCAAACTTGGTTTTTTGTTTATTTCGTCGGCTTCATGGATTGTCACACATGCAAGACCAGTATATAGCTTATACCTCTATCTTGTGTGAAGGTTACTATATGGTCTATTAATAGACAGTCTTTTCTCCTTTGACTGGCTGTTTTTTTCAGCTCAAATAATTTTAAGATACTCTTCACAGTGTTCACTACGCTTTTCATGAGGGGAATTTTTGACTTTTTTGTCCTCAAGTTTTTCTGTCACTTTTTAGTGGGAGCCCCTCTCACCTACGTGCTACTTATTCATTATGGCTAATGATTATCACTCTGTAAGGTCTTCCTCTTCTGGTACCAAACCAAAAAGGCATAAGAATGACCCACCTTCTCCCATCCTTTCCTCACAGAATCCTGTTTTAGACTCCATATTGGATGAAGTTTGTGGTCTACAGCCATTTATGACTGCTACTAATGAAAAGCTAAAACAAATTGAGGAAAGATGGCTTGTCATGGAGAGTAAAGTACTGGATTTGGAGCAAAGAGTTAGTGGTATTCAGGATGTCTCTGTGAAAATTCCACTACTTGAACTGGAAATTAATGAATTAAACTTCACACTGAGGATCTCGAAAATCGTAATCGAAGTAACAACCTACGCCTTTTTGGCCTTCCGGAAAATATTGAAGGGACTGACTTGGTTGCTTTTTTACAGAAATTTCTCCCAGAATTGCTCGATCTTCAAGCTGCGTCATCTCCTCTCAATATTCAAAGAGCCCATCGCCTAGGCCATCTTCATTCCGCAACCAACAAGCCACGTGGTATCATAATGCTAATTTTTGGGATTGACAGAACTTATGAGTGTCTTGAGAGCAGCGAGACTGAAACATCATCTTACTTGGTCTGGCCACAACATTTTTATCTCTCAGAATGTTTCTACTGCCACTAATGCTCTCCGTAAAGAATTCCTTGCTCTTCGTCCACAAATGAGGCGACTCAACATCAAGTATGGAATTCTACATCCTTGCATCTGCAAAATTACACAAAATGGCCGGTCACGTTCCTTTGATGATTCAACCAAGCTGAAGACTTTCATCGATACACTTTCTTCACAGGGCATGGAAACTAATGTCTAAAATCTTTTCTCTTTCAGGGTTTTGCCGTTGTTCTGTTTTCTGTGTAATCCATGGTTCCTTCCTAAAGCTGTTCTCTTCTCCCTATTAATATTATGTTTTGTAATGTTTTTTCTAGTTGCCAGTTTTCTCTGTCCTTTTTGTGGTTCTATTTTCTCTATTATTCTTCTCTTCCGGGTGTCCGTGTCCTTCGTTGTCACCTTGCTTTCCCTAATTCGTTTTTCTCATTTTCTTCAGGTCTGGATTTTCCTCCTTGATCTGTCTACTTATTTCTTTTATCCAACTTCTTCTTCTTTTCCATCTTTCTCTTTTCTTCTCTTTTATATTTATTTCTCTCTTGGCAATTTTGCTGTTCTCTACATGCTTTCTTTTTCTATTACTCTTTTTTCATCATTGCAAAATTGGTGTTTTTCTTGTCTCTCTTATTTGTTCCACAGTTTTCTTTCTGTTGAAAATGCCATCTCGTGTTCCTGTATCCTTCTATATTCCATAATCCGTTTCCATGGTTAATGTCATCTCGTGGAATGTACGTGGTCTAGGTCATCCTATCAAACGTCAAAAAGTATTGTCACACCTAGCTAAACTTAATGCTCAAGTTGCTTTTTTGCAGGAAACCCACTGTAATGATGTTGAATCTCTAAAACTTAAGCGCAATTGGGTTACTCAAATTGTTTTTTCACCAGCTACTAATTGTCATGGTGGTGTTGCCATATTATTTCACAAATCCATTCAAGCTCAAATTGTATCATCTGACAATGATTCTAATGGTGCTAGTTGATGCCACCATTAACAAAACGCTTATTACATTCTTTAATGTCTATGGTCCTATGAAGCCTGACCCTGAATTTTGGCACTCTATTAAATTGAAATTGATGTCTATTTCTAATCCTAATGTGATAATAGGTGGTGATTTCAATAATTGGCGTGATCCCTTCTCTGATAGATTGTCGAATTATAAATTTAAACCTTACAAGATCCATAAATCATTCCAATCAGCCATCTCCTCCCGTTCCCTATTTGACTCTTGGAAGACGTGTAACACTGATGCCTCTGAATTTACCTTTTTCTCCTTTGTTCATCACACACGCTCCCGTATTGATTATATTTTAATTTCAAAATCATTGCTGCCTTATCGCCAATCCTCCGACATTGGTTCTATTTTTGTCTCTGACCATGCCCCTGTTTCTACCCGTATTGATACATCCCTTTTTCTTCACAAACAAGGCCGCTGGCGTTTTAATAATTACCTCCTATCTGACCGTTCTTTTATTTCAGAAGCAAATTCTTTTATTAAAGAATTTTTTACACTCATCAACTCTCTTGACACCTCCGTACACAATAATTGGGTTGCTTTTAAAGCATCATTCAGAGCCTTTACCATTGCCTATTCAGCTAAGAAGAACAAATTATTGACTAAAGAATATAAAGATATGCTCAGTTTAATTAAAACTTTGGAACATAATTATTTTTCATCTAAATCTCCCTCTGCATTACAAGAACTAGTTAAAGCTAAATCTCAGTTGAATAAAATTGCCACTGTAGATGCATGTAATGTCCTTCTTAAAATGAAATCAAAATAACATGGGGGGCAAAATAAAGCTGGAAAGATGTTGGCAAACTATTTAAAAATTAAATCTGAATGAAAAAACATTGGCCCCATTCGTACAGAATTAGACAATCGCCTTCTATCCTCTGACTCTGATATTGTTAATACTTTTCAATCATATTATAATAATCTATATACAGAAACGACTAACCCAACTACAGAGAATTTTACTTTTTTTTCCCAAAACATTCCCAAACCTACTACCCCTCCTGATATCTTTTCCTCTCTTGAGGAAGATAACTCCCTTCAGGAAATCGTCAATGCCATTAAATCTTTGAAATGGTCCAAAGCCCCTGGTCCTGATGGTTTTTCAGTAGAATTACTTTCCACTTTTTCCTCTACTTTTGCCCCTACTTTATTGGAACTCTTTAACTCCTTTCTATTCAATTGTAAAGCTTCTGTTTTTTTTAAAAGCATTCATTATTGTCATTCCCAAACCAAATAAAGACTCTTCCCTATGTAAGAATTTTCGTCCTATGTCACTAATCAATTATGATTATAAAGTTTTTGCAAAAATTTTAGCTACTAGATTGGAGAATGTTATCCCAACTCTTATTAATCCAGATCAATCTGGTTTTGTAAAAGGTTGTTTGGCCTCTGATAATGCTAGAATGTTCTCAAATATTATTACTCTCAGCAAAAAATACCCTTCCCCTTTAGCAGCTCTATCAATAGATGCTGAAAAAGCTTTTGACCGGATCAATTGGGAGTTTATGTTACACACTTTACATTGATTTGGTTTTGGTACTAAGTTTATTTCTTATGTTAAATTGTTGTATACAAATCCGAAGGCGTGTGTCTTTGTTAATGTTCTCTATTCCCCATATTTTTCCCTACAACGGGGAACACACCAAGGTTGTCTTCTTTCCCCTTTACTCTTTTTACTATGTCTGCAACCTTTTCTTCAACGTATTAGAAACAATTCAATGATTCCTCGTTTTAAGTTAAAATCCCACCATATTAAATTATCTGCATATGCGTACGATATTCTTGTTTATATGTCTGACCCTGTAACCTCTCTCCCACATTTGTTACAAGAAATTGCCTAATTTTCCCAGGTTTCTGGATACAAATAAAATTTCTCCAAAACAGGGATTTTACCATTAAATGATTCCTGTTCTCAGTTTATGTTTGAATCTACTAATTTTACTTGGTGTCCCCAAAAAATGAAGTATCTTGGAATTTGGTTTTCTTCTAATATTCGTGACACACTGTCCCATAATTTTACTGCCCTGAAACTTTAAATTAGCAATTTGCTATCCTCTTGGTCTCCCCTATTTTTATCTTGGTGGGGTAGACTTGATACAATTAAAATGATGATTGTTCCTCAGATATTATTTATTTTGTCAATGTTGCCCTTTAAAATTCCTCATTATTATTTTTCCCAGATTAACTCTTTATGTACTAAATTCTTTTGGAACAATAAGCGTGCCTGTATTGCCCTTTCCAAATTGTCCCGTCCTAAATCTGAAGGAGGTGTCTGCTTTCCTGATTTTAAATTGTATCATAATGCATTTTTAATTTGAAAATTCTATGCTTTATCTAGAAATTATCAAGATGTATCTAAACCTTCATGGGTTTCTGTTGAAAATTCACTGCTAAATGATTTCTCTTTTCAAGATGTCATTTTTATGTCTAATTGTACTTTTATTTCTAAGTATCCAATTTTGAAATACTCCCATCACATATTACAAACACTTTTCTTCACACCTTTTGATGATTATCAGTCCTTTCTCGCCTCCTCATTATGGTTTAATAGTCACATCAGGTTTCGACATAAATCCTTTTACTACAAACATTGGAAAGAAAAGGGCATCTTTTATGTTTATCAACTGTTTTCAGATGATGTGATTTTGTCTTTTCTTGAACTGCAAGAGATTGACCACCTACTTGACTCATGTCTTCAACAATATACTACTCTAGTCGCCTCTTTACAGAAGTTCTATTCTCAACTTTTTCCGCTTTCCCTTTCACCTTATACTCCTCTTTCTGCTGTGTCTTCTGACGTTGTACCCAGTGCTTCCTTTCTATACAAAATCTTATCTGCTCTACCCTCTCCTCGTAATAAATCTAAGGTTGAACTTGAATGGGAACATGATTTATCCCAAACTCTATCAATTCCTCAATGGGACAAATTATGGCAGAAACTATTCAAAACCTCCAAGGCTGCCAATATAACACAATCACTATATTTTATTTATAATAGAGTTGTCCTCATACCTGTTCTCCTTCATAAATGTAATCACTCCATTTCAGCCTCTTGCTGGTCTTGCTGTCTTGAGGAAGGCTCTTTACTACACTTGCTCTTTCATTGTTCTAACATTAATTATTTTTGGAAACGTATTTGGTCAAAATGTTTATTGATTTTTTCATATAATATTCCCTTTAATATCCATAATATATTTTTAGGTACCTCACCTCCAGATTTTGACCAAATCCCTCCCAAATCTGTTCTTTTTGACCTGTTTCTTGCTTTTGCCCTTAAAGTTATATTAACTTATTGGAAAGATAATTCTAAATTGTCTGTTTTACATTGGTGGAATCTCATTTGTAGCGAACACAGAATTGCTTCAGTTTCCTATTCGTCAACACACTTAAAGATCAAATCTGATTTGTTATGGTTACCACTTACTACTTATTTATCTCCGAACTTACCTTCTACATAATTGCCTCTTTCCTTCTCTTTCCTTTCCTCCTTCTCTTCTTTCTTTCTTTACAATTTCTTTTTCTCATTTCTTTTTCCTCTTTCTCTCTCTTTTTCTCATAAAATGTTCTTGGTAATTCTAGTATACACTTGTTGGTTCGCAGAATTGCTCTTTTCATTCCTCTCTCCTTTTCATTTCTCTCTTGCTTCATTGCGATTATTTTGTGCAAATCTATAAAATTCGTATATTACTGTATCCTTTTGCTTTCAATAGGTTTTTTATCTGATATTCTGATATGCTCTTGATTTATT
The DNA here is from genome assembly GCF_964261635.1 of Lissotriton helveticus. Taxonomy (NCBI): domain Eukaryota; kingdom Metazoa; phylum Chordata; class Amphibia; order Caudata; family Salamandridae; genus Lissotriton; species Lissotriton helveticus. The sequence continues at coordinate 1,636,684,162 of NC_136061.1, read as the reverse complement.
GCACTGTTTCGGAAATATTGTATGTTTTCTGCATTTTCTGTGGTTATTTCCTTAATAAAAATTATTTAACAAAAAAGATAAATAAATAGGGTCACTCCATTTACCACAATCCAATTTTTGGTATCAGGAGAAGAAGAGGTGTTACAGAGAAGCAGCAGAGGGCTGGCTAGAAGCCTTTGGTTTAGAAGCAGAGACCAAGGTCAGAAGTAGGAGAAACCTAACTTTTGTATTTGTAATTGACACATGAGACATGAGTGTGCTGAAAAGTTCAGAAAGATTAGCCTGTAGTCATGGGCCCCCAAAAACCTGCAGGAAGAGAGGAACTTTAAGAAAAACATTAAATGGTAAGGAGAAAGACAAAATACTTCTCTCTTCTTGACAAACAACAACAGAGAAGAGAAATCTTAAAGATTAAAGTGAATTTATCAGACACGAGGACTCGCATATAGTAAGTAAAAGAGAACATATTTAGAAGTTCCAAAGTGATATGTTTAATAGAATGAGACTGGTGTATTAATACTGACGTGTTGCAGTAGCAGAATATTGGTCAATCTAAATAATCCCAGTAATTAAAGCTAGCCCAAGAAGATATTGCAAGCTATCAGGTAATAGGGAGACCCTTCAAACTATTGTAGATGATATATTTAGTGGAGGGAATTTTCAACTCATCATCTGTTTCTCTTGTTCTAGCTTGCCTTATCCACCGTACCGTGCCCAAATCCCTTCCCTTCATCTATCCACTCCGAAAGTTTGAAGAGATAACTGCAGAGTCGGTGCTGCTAGAAGGCAGGCTTCTGGAGATACTGTTTCTGAGGAACTGCAATCTGACAAATGGTGAGAAAGAAGTGGACTGTGTCACAACCTTTAACTATCTGAATATTGTGTTGAGTCAAGCAAGTAGTTCCAGTCCAGCTATCAATGCTAAACTGTTATACCTCCTCTCAGGTTTGCAATGAGACTCCTTTATAGCCAGGGCTGGACTGAGAACCCAAAGCAGCCCTGGCAATTTAGTAGAACCAGGCCCGAGATGGGAACACAAGTCTGAATCAAAACCACCCTCCAGTAACCAAAATCTGCCCCCACTGCTGCAAAACTGCCCCCCACCCTTCCAGCTTCCCGAGAGAATGCCTGATGCCCGCTTTGGCCTATTCATAGAAAATCTGATTTTACTAATGCTAAATATGGTTAAATCTAAGCAACTGTGGTTAATGTATTACGGTTACAAAATGTTAACAGGTAGGCTGGTGAAGTGGATTGAACTGGCACAGCATTGCAATTATAGAAGTTTGTTCGGACTGCTGAATTTAACTTGTCAGGCTCAGATTAATCTTAAATTTGGCTTCTGTTGGTCCTGGCCCTTTTTGCAGGGTCTCCCTCAGATTTTTGCCTTCTGATGTTGAACCTGTTTTTGTTGGCATTAGGAACCAGTGCACCTTTTCCCTGCACTATTTCTCTGATAGCCAGAACTAAAGTGCTTGTGCTCTCTCCTAAAACATGGCAAAATTGGCCTGCACCCGATTGGCACATTTAATTTACTTGTATATTTCTAGTAAATTGTACTACATGTTCTAAGTGTCTGTACAATGAATGCTACCAATAGGCCTGCAGCACACACTGTACCACGCATTAATGTAGCCCTTTCAAACATGCCTCGGGCCTACCACTGCAGACAGTAGTTGCATTTGCACTGCAATTTCAACCTGGCAAAATACACCTTTTAAAGAATAGGACCGAGTTCGCGTTCCTTGCACGGGTGCACAACATTTTCTTTCATTTGATGCTGATTTTCAGATTTCAAGAAATGAATCCATGTACTCCAAAATATTATAATGACTTCATTTATTTTCAGATGGTTAATCGCACGTGAGACAATATGTCTTAAAATGCTTCTCATCCCTCATATGATAATTCAAGCCTTTTTCTGGGCACGCCAAAAAATACAGAACACCTTTAGAAGTGAATCATATGGTACCCAATGCATTTTGAGCTCCAATGGGCTCTTCCTCAGGGGTTTCACTACAAATGAGAAAATATGTATCAATCAATTGTGACTCTAAAAGCATTATAACATGCACTGTGGGCATTATTTTTAAATACCTTAAATATTTCAAATCCATGCCGTGAATTACAACTAGCCCTTAAGCAGCGTTTGACATATCCTAGCAGTGAAAAATTCATAATGTTGTTTTTCACTGTTGTAAGGCCTATCAATACTATTGACTAACACTGGCTTGCCCTATTACATTTAATAAGTGATAACTTTTGATTGGGAGCAGCTAGAGATAGGAGGCCTGATTCACAACAGTGAACTTACATTTTATGTAATTTTACATTTTCTTTGCATTCACAACCTACGAGTTAATAGTAAGTTTACGACTGTGGAAAATTTGTGGTTGGGGCAGAGAACTCTGCACATAAAAAGATAGGCCTGACACAGCTATTCTCGCCATGTTTTGAGTATGCTTGGCCTAATTGTGGCCATCCATCACAAAATCGTGCTCATCCTTGAAATTATAATGTTCATGACTGACAAGGTGAGTTGGTTCTTAGTATTATGTTAGCCAAATTGTTGCTCTGACATACTTATGTTACATAGAAAGGGCTAACACAAAAAGTACAGGGACCTGGGTATTTATATGTTACAGGGAAAGTGGTCCCAGTGCGCACATATTATAAAAACAAACAATCCTATATACTAAATCTGGAGTGAAAGACAATAATACGATAATGTAAAGAGGAATGTTATTTAATCACATCCTCTTACAGGCAAATTTACACAAATCATCTTGCAATATATACAATGTGCCCAGAGGAAAGGGGAAGGGGGTGGGTAAAGTGATTGTGAGGGTTAGGGGGTTATTTAGGAAAGGTTCTTTAAAGATCCATTGAGGTCATAGGGTCTATCATTTGACATCACATATGCATTTATTAGCAAGAACCACATTGGAAGATGATACAGATCCTAGGACATATATTGGAACACAGTGATAACAGTCTGTTGTTCATGCATAGGTACAGGTGACAAAGTCGACGTTTCGACCCCTCTAGGATGTAGGTTTAGTTGCCACCGTACTACGGGGTCTTCCTCAGGACTGGTGTTGGTGTTGTGAGTTTAAAAACGGCACCAAAAGGCCACCCAAATACAGTGGTGTAGAATCAACGGCTCCTAGTACAAACGGAGAGCGCGATGGCACCTCTGTAGTTCTGTCTCCACTATTTGAAGGTGGAATCGGTCCACTGTGGTCTTAGACTTTTTGGATTCATTCCAGCCAGAGCAACACCACCCGTGACTAAGGCACGGGCTGCGCTTTTGATCTTAAGACCACAGTGGACCGAGTTCAAAGTCTTCTCAGGTCCTGGTCCCGGTCCCGATATCAGCAATGTTTAAACCACGGGTTAGCACAACTAGTAAAACTGCTCAGAATCTTGCTGCTGGGAAATCTTCTCAGCTTCCTCCTACTCCTCTCAACGCCGCCGCAGAGCCTCCTACTGGTAAGATGAATGTTGCTCTCTTGTCTACCGTAGTGGTGCTTAAAAGTGTTGATGGGACGCTTCTTTGAGTATTCCTGCACAATCTGAGGGGGAGCAGTCTGCTGTTAATCTGATGAGTAATGCTTCAGGCACAAAGACGTCTCCTGATCTGGTTTTACCATCAAGGGGGCTGCTGAGAGATGTAGTCTTTTCATATCCGAGTCTTAGTCATCAAATTGGAGTCTCTCAAGTTTCTGACACTGAATCACTCTTGACTTCAGCACCCACGGTCTCAGTAAACACAGATGCTGATACGGCTGGAGATAATTTTTTCTCCTTATCTGAACATACTGGCTCTTTGTCTGATGACAACGGACTGGATAAGGACTGGACTGATGATGATGGCAGTGATATGGGTGATTGGCGCACTAATGATGTTTTGGACTCTATTGGCATATTTAGTGGTGTCTCTACAGTATGAAAAGCATCACTAGAGCCTGGCTCTAATGTTGGTTCTTTGGACTGGGATTATTCTTTTTCTGCTCAGCCCCAAGCCTCGGGGACTCTTCCAAATACAGCAGCCGTCGCTTCGGAATCCAACATTGGGTCACCTCCTGGTGAAATGACGCTCGCCATAATATACCAAACAATTATGGCTCATCGCGAAGAGACTCGCCAGGAAAGCGCCCGCGCACAGGGGGCATGCCGCAGGGTCCAAAATTCTTTGGTAATTAAAACCTGTACTGACATTGCATCTTGGGTTACGGAGGCAGAAACTCGGATTTCCACGCTTGAAGATGACTTAGTCACCCAAAAATCTACCCTGGAGGAAATTCAATCTCAACGGGTTGATATTCAAGGAAAACTTGTTGATATGGAACTTCGGGCACGCTGTAATGACTTGAGAATTTTGGGGGTTCCCGAGGGCACAGAAGGGTCAGATACCCGGCAGTTTGTGGTTGAGCTCTTTACAGAAGCATTTCCTGAGGTTAAGGAATGGGACTGGCGTTTACAAATTTAACGTGCCCACCGTTTTCCCTTTAAGCCAAAACATCGCCTGGGTCAAACAGAGAACAGACCCCGCGCTATTCTAATCTGCTTACATAACTTTTTAGCCAGAGAAAGGATCTATGATCTAGCCAGGCCGGATAGGCAAAGGTCTGGAAAAGGCTGCCAGTTTTTTGTCAGGCCGGACTTTTGTCCAGCCACGGTTGAACGGAGGTGGCAGCTCCGTCAGTTGATTGCCCCTTTTTAATCTAAGGGGGCGCAAGTTTTTCTCCTTTTTCCATCTAAATTTAAGATTATTTACCAAGGCCAGACTAGATTTTTTGAGCCGGAAATTCAGGCAAAAATCTTTTTGGACTCATTGTAATAGATTTAATAGTTGTAACTAAATGTTTATAATGTTATATCCTTTCTCTTTTTTAACTGGGTTTATGCTCTCCGAATGGATGTACCTTCTCCTTGTTTCTCTTCTGCATTTACTACTTGTTTTCTCTTCAAGCATCTCCGGCGGGCATATTACCCCTTTTTGCGAGGTTCTTTTTGGGTAATTTGGCAGTGACCCTCTGGGGGGGCGGGCGGGGGGGTTCTCTGCTTATACCAGCTCCTCCATCACTGGGACTCCGGTCCTGTTGCCTTATTTGGAGGGTGGTAGGGGTTTGGGTTGAGAGGTGGGTGGGTGGCAGGGGGGGGGGGAGGTTTGGGTGGGTTGGGGCGCATTCAAAAAAGAAGCTTGACGAGTTTTTCTTACCATGGAAAATATGGATTAAATCAGAGAATAATCCTAAATTTGATGTCTTTCCTTAAACGTTTTAATGGCGTTAGGTAGGGTACGCATTGCCTCATGGAATGTCTGTGGCCTGAATAATGCAAAAAAGCGAGCTTTGTTTGCACGTGTTATTCAAGCTTTTCATTTAGAAGTACTGTGTCTGCGGGAAACCCACGTCCCGTGGAATAAGAGGGAGTGTCTTAAAATTCCAGGGTTCGATCTAATAGTATGCGCTCATCAGTCCTCTATGATAAGAGGGGTGGCTATATTAATGAAATGTGGGTTAGGTTCCTGCTAGCCAAGACATCGGGGGAGATGTGAAATCGCAGACCTTTTGATTAATGCTACACCCCTCACGGTTTGTACAGTGTATAATGCAAACTTGGACGATCTTGCGGTGCTAGATTACTTAAACGTAGAATTGGCCTTATGGCTGCAGCCCATCTGTCTCTGTGGGGACTTTAACATCAATCTAACTGCTAACTTCAATGTAGTTGGTGGGCAGATTTATCTGGGCCAGAAACCTAGAGTTTATAGAGCTCTACAAGCCTTGGTTCAAGAACATCTTATGACTGATCCTGGGTTTCATCACTGTAAGAACATGGATGGCTCTACATATTTTTCTGTCCCCCACAAAAAAATGGTTCGGCTTGATTATTTTTTCATTTCAGAGCAATTGGTAGGTTCTACCTCAATTGCAATTTCCCCCAGAATCATTTCGGATCATAATCTTTTGACAATTGATTGTATGTTAACTGGCACTGCACGAATTCTTAGATCTTGGACCTTTGAGAGGAAATTGCTATTAGAACCAGCATATCTCGATCATATGAGACCTTGGGTAACCGAATTTTTTAATATTAATAGAGGTTCAGACCCTAGCAACATAGTTTGGGACTCGCTGAAGGCCGCAGTTCTCGGTGAGACTAAAAGTGTCTCATGTTTTTGTCAAAAGCGAATCAAATAAACAACTAAATTACGTATTGATGAATTACGTTGTGCCGAGGTCCAGCTTACAACTGCGATCTCAGATGGTTCCGACATATCCCATATGCAGCTACAAGTCACACGCATTAAAGCCTCTCTGCTTGAGTTCCTTGGCCAGGATCTTGCTGCCAAATAGTTGCAGTATCGCTCGACGATGTTTGAGCATGGTGAAAAATCCGGCAGGGTCCTTGCCAAGCGACTTCATCAGCGAGGTCTAGCTAATCACCTTACTACGATCCAGGACTCTCAGGGGTTTATTCATGATACGCCTGAGGGGGTGTTGTCAGTTTTTTCGGAATTTTTTTGCTTGCTTTATACGGAGGAAGTTCATGCCCACACTGTTGACTCTGAGTTTGGTCCTTTTACTGAAGAGCTTAATACTTTAAAAATTTCGGACCATCAAAATGTGGTTCATGCTGCACCTATTGTGTGGGAGGAAGTAAATTCAGCGTTAAATTCTTTGGCTAGGGGCAAGGCAGCCGGTCCTGACTCTATTCCCCTGGAATTTTATAGTACATTCCGGTCCGAGATCAGAGAGGACCTGTTAACAACTCTCAGAGATGCCCAGCTAGGTAGGATTCCTGATTCTTGGCGCTTTATAACAATCATTTTGTTAAAGAAAAAGGATAAGCCTGAGCTTGACCCAGCTTCATTTCATCCAATTTCACTTATAAGCACGGACAGTAAGATCTTTTCAAAGATTTTAGCAGTTAGATTAGCAATGGTGATATCCCCATTAGTTTCCATTCGGCAACATGGTTTTATTCCTGGAAGGGACACGGCGGATCATGTCCGCCGTGTCATAGCCCTTCTGGACTGGGCCCAAGTCACACGATCCCCTTCGGTGCAATCCTGTTGGACGCCGAAAAGGCGTTTGACAGGGTTGCTTGGGGATTTTTGTGGAAAGTGTTTCACTGGAAGGGGTTCTGCCCAAAGTTTATAAATGCTTTACAGTCTCTTTATACTTTATATTGTTCCTCAAGCAACTCTGTCCATTTCAGGGTTAATGTCACGTCCGTTTGATATTAACAGGGGCACTCGACAGGGATGTCCCTGTTCGCCCCTGTTATTTGCTCTTTATATCGATCTATTTATAAATAAAATAGAGCTTTCTCATAATATTCTACCTGTTAGGGTCAATTCATTCAACCTTAAAGTTCTAGCCTACGCCGATGATATTATTGTTCTAACTAGTAAAGTGTCATCTTCCTTTTCCGCCATTAGGAACTTGGCCGAATATTTTGGCCGACTTTCAGGGTATAAACTTAATGCTCAGAAAACTCAAGTTATCCAGTCATCTACTATGGGCCGATCGGATGCTCCAGTCGTCCAAAGTGCCACCTATTTGGGCGTTAAAATTACGGCGGCGGTAGAGCAGATACCTGAAATTAATAATTTACCTATAATAGATACTACTAATTCCACTCTGCGCAGGTTGGACAGTTTACATTTGTCTTTATTTGGTAGGAGGAACATATTAAAAATGTTGATTTTGCCAACATTTTTGTATATTTTTAGGACCATCCCCTTGGAATTTGCCCAGTCAAGCCTCAGCAGTGCAGAAAGGTGTTGTAACAGGTTTTTGTGCAGTTACCATCTTCCACGCAGGGCAGCTAAATGGATGTACCTACCATTGGACAGGGGCGGGTGGTCAGTTCCCAATTTGTTGTTGTATAATTGGGCGTCTCTACTCCAACATTTAGCCCAGCCACTTTTTGGGTTTCGTGCTTCACTTCCACCATTTCTTAGTCCCTCAATATTTGAGATTGGCTTAGGGGAGGAGGCTAAGGGGATCCTTTCCTCGGTCTTAGAGCCCAGTTATTACAAAAAGACCAAGTTTAAGGTTGTTTTAGCAATGTATTCAGTGTGGAGGAAGGTGCGCCGAAAATGGTCAATTCCCAACATCAATTTCTATACACCCCTGGCTGACGCTAGGCTTCTACCCCCTATTTTTCAGGATCGAGTTACTATCAGGTGGAGATCCCACGGCATTCTTATTCTGGGGGATCTATTTCATGATGGCAATACGGCTTCTTTCTTATTTTTAAAAGATACGTTTTGTTTGGACTCACATGAATTTTTTAAATACCTACAGATATGCAGTTTCATAGATAAACTTCTCCGTAATTTTCCTACTGTGTCTGCTAGAAACACGCTTATGGACTTTATCCTGAGGAAGGCTAGGATCGGGGCCCTCTATCAAAATCTACTACTGGGCCTTCCTGATGGTCTTTCTTCCCAAAATACAAAATTAGACAATAAATTAGGCAAAGTCGGTATAGATATTGTAGCGGCTCTGGACCTTTCTAACTCAGTTCTAATTTCTGGGAACTTACGCTCCCAGAGTTACATAGCTCTGTTTGACCTGTATTTCATTCCTGCTAAAATATCCAATTGGGGAGGTAGTGGGGTTCAGGGTTGTTCAAGATGTGGCTTACCGGCAGCCATCGATGTTCATATGTTTTTCTCTTGCATTAAATTGGGAGTATTCCTTCAAGAAGTTCAATAATTTATCAATAGCTCCCTTAAGATTTCGGTTTCACTTTCCTCTGAGTTAGTAATAACGGGCTCTGAATCGGTAACTGATAGATCATTCCATGAATCCGCTTTTCTGTGTATTGTAATGACTTTAATTCGATTATGCATAACTTCAGAATGGATTAATCCGCTCCCTCCTACCTTTCTGAATTGGAGAGCAAGGATTCTAGCTCCCCATAATTTGGAATCAGCTGTGTTCTTAAGAAGTGGTAGGAGGAGGCGTGAAAATATAGGCACCATTTAGACACTGGCTGAGTAATTAATTCTATGTAACCCTGACCTATAGCTGTTTTTGGATGGATTTTTTCTCAGTACAAATGGATTATGTATTTTCTTTTCTTTTGTATTAATTGCCACGATTATATCCTCTGTTATGTCTTCAAGCTGATCAATAAAAACATTTTTTTTTAAAAAGAAAGAAAAAAAAAGGAAGGACCAAGTCAGTCAGCTGGGCACCATATACCTTGAATGTCTGTTACCTCATCAGTGGAATTCCGCAAGTATCCTCCCTGAGCATGACTTTCTTCAATATACACATGATTGTCATGAGCGCTATATCTCATGTCACTGCGCAAACATCGGTTCCTAGTGCCACTGCACAAGTACACCCCCTTTGTTTGTAACAAACATACATACATACCACAGTATGTCTGTTTCCCTCTATAGCCTCCCTACATATGTGTACATTACTGGTGGCAATGGTAGGCACCTTGCACGTTTATTATAATTCATGAATACTGTATGGATCCCTCCTCCCCTATCCTACCCATCCCTCCGAGTACGCAGCACCATTTCCTAGAATCCCTTCCCCTGGGGCACATCCATTCGCCACCTGCCCTACTATCCCCCGCTCCCACTGGCTCTCTACCGCTGCAGGGTCAACTGAACTAGCCTCCCAATCCCATTCTCACACTTCATTGGAAGGCTGACTTAACAAGATAGCACTCTGCCTACAACAACTTAAGGCAAAGGTATGTAGCCTATTACATATCACTGAGGATCTGTCAGCTAACTCCAGACAAAGTTGCTCCATTATGAACAATTACCATCTCTGCTTCCTCCCGGCTAGCGGGTGCACCTGGCTCAATTCCCCCACTATACTCAGCGGTCACCATCCCACATCACTCACACATCCCATAGTTGGGCCTCCGCTCCACAACCTAAAGACCCTTCTCGCCCCTTCAGATGTAGAGCCTCCCTGTCTGATAGGGATATTCATTCTCTCCTACTTTCACATGATCCAGCACATCCCTCAACCATATCAAACTTGCAACAAATTTAATCCATCCCCACTGATCCCTTCAGGTAACCTAGGCCAAACGCTAGGGGCCAGATGTAGGAACCCTAATACCGTCGGTAACGGACGAAATTACCGAATTTCGGCCGTTACCGACCGGTATTAGGCATTTGGGATGTAGGTGACTACATTTCAGATTCGGTAATTTACCGAATTGGTATTTAAGAATTCAGTAAATTACCGAATTCTTAAATACCGATTCGGTAAATTACCGAATCTGAAATGTAGGAAGCACTCAAGTGAGTGCCTTTCACCTGTAAGGATTCGTTATTTACCCTTAGGGCATGTATGTGTGCCACATGTGCACCCATTCACTATTCAGGGGTGCAACAGGGTGTCAATGTGACACACTGCCACCCTTGTAGGTCTTCCCCCCTTACCGATTCGATATTTACCGAAGGCCCATAGGAATGAATGGGGAATACCGATTTGGTAAATACCAAAACGGTATTTACCGAATTTTACAGATTCGGTCAAAATTACCGAATAATTACCTACATACCATTTTCCCATTCTAAAATACCAAATCGGTAAAATTCGGTATTTTAGAATCGGTAAATGGTAATTACCTACATCTGGCCCTAGATCTTTAAATGAGAACAACCTCAGGGGAGTCACTACCACTCTACCTGCACCAACGGACACCAACATAAATCAAATGCGTGCTCCTAAACTGTAGATCGGCAGTTAAACATGCAGCGGACATTGCCGACCTAATCCTTGCCCAGGATCTTGACCTGGTAATGCTGACGGAAACCTGGCTAAATGATTCTGCTGCTCCCATCCTGGACATTTTAATGCCTCACAACATCATAGCAATCTAGCAGTGAAAGTACTACATGCCGACCTCCTGCCATCTAGGGAATACCTATGTATTGAAGTGACTGGTTGCAACAATCACTCATGCAAACTGTACACTTTTTACCACTCCCCTGACAACTTTCCCTTCACAGAACAGATCATGGACATTATCTCGGCTAATACTGATTTCCATGGCACACAGATCTTCCTGGGAGATTTCAACCTCCACTGGAATGATTTAAATGATGTGGTGGTCAATAGCCTTAAATCCTTCCTACTAGACCTCAACTTAATCCAAATCTGTGATAGCCCTACTCTTATCAAAGGAGCTGCCTTAGATCTTGTAATTGGTAAGCCCAACTCCATCCTCCTGGATTCGATCATCCTGTGTGATTGGACAGACCACTATTACATCACCTTCCTCCTCCTGGAATCGCAAGTCGAGCCCAGCCTAAGAACCAAAAACTGTTGAAAAGATGTCTACAGAACATCAACTTGCAAGATCTGACTGCTCTCTGCGATAACATCCTGCCCACTCCCTTGAACATTTCAGATCTCCACGTCCTTACGGCCCACTATAACCCTTCAATGCTTAATGTACTAGACTCGGTTGCACCACTACAGCTTAATAAAATGTCCTCTAAACTCTCCAAACCGTAGTTCAATGATAGTCTTAATTCCGAATTTTAAGACTTGCGGAAAGGTTGTGGAGATCCAATACCTCCCTTGAACATCTCTACCATTTGAGATCCCTGAGAAGCATATACAATACAGACATCAGGGGCTTGAAGGTCACCTTTTTCAGAACAAGAGCAAGCAAAAAAAGGTCCAAAAAAACTGTTCGAACTCATTAAGTCCCAACCTAACAGTCATCCTAATCTTTTGTCACTAGGTCAAGGGGCATGGCCGAACTGTGAAGAAATTGTTTATTTCTTCACCGATAAGACTATTAAGATTGAAACTGAATTACTGTCTGCCCTTGATCACTTGTCGATTAGTCCACTGAACACCCTCCGTCCCCTAGGGTTGGATATCACTGAACCTGCGCAGCCCTACCTCCCCTAAAACAATGCATCATGGAGTCTGTTCCAAACCTTGGATGAATGCACTATACGCAAAATGCTGTTGACTTTGAAACCTTCCAATCACTACAACGACCCTCTGCCATCGAATCTTTTCCTGGAAGTTAGATCCTCCTTACTAACACTTTGGACTACAATCGTCAATGCATCACTTCGACAAGGTAGTATTCTGGATTGTCTAAAATCGGGTCAAGTTACCTTAATTCTAAAGAAACCATCTACTGATCCCACGGACCTTCATAACATTCGTCCAATCTCTAACATCCCCACCTTGGCAAAGCTCCTGGAGAAATGTGTGCTTGCCCAACTCTGTAACCACTTCGACCATTTCCAACTCCTGAACCAAAGCCAATCTGGTTTCCGCCTGGGCCATGGTACAGAGTCTGTGCTAACATACATTGTCAATGATGCGCTAAGAATGTTGGACCATAATGAGTCATGCTTATTGATCCTTCTTGACCTTTCGTCAACATTCGATACTGTCAAACAAGGTAACCTAATTGACCTCCTGGAACACGGGATGGGACTGTCAGGGCCTGTACTAAACTGGATCTCTTTGTTACTTCAGAACAGATCCCAAAGCTTCAAGGTGAACCAATCCCTGTCCCATTCTACACCGGTCACTCTGGGGGTCCCCAGGGTTCAGCGCTTTCTCCCACACTCTTTAACCTGTTCATGGAGCCTCTGACAGAAACTCTGTAATCATCCAGCATTCATTATCACATGCATGTGGATGATACCCAACTATACCTGAAGATGGCCTCCCCCGTGGACATTCAGTCCCTCAACTCAGTCTTGCTGGAAACACAAAGCTGATTCAGAAAAGGGGGTGGTGATGAACAGAGTGTCTGAATTAAGCAGACCACTCTTACCCAGTCCAAAGATCAGGGCTTGATCCATCACCGTTTTTTAGCTCACTGCACCATCCCAGCTCAGAACCTGGCTACATGTAAATTAGTCTGACCCTGGCCCAGTGCATCATGGGAACAGGGCAGACCAAACTACCAAGCCAATTCTTATACTGGGAAGGAAACAAGCTTCCGGGGACTGGTTTCTGGCATTTCAGCCGTCTTCGGCCCGGCTTGCTTGAATCCTGATGGTGCAATGAGCAAGGGACTCACATCTGAGTATACCCTTCCACGCTTATGGTGGACCAAAACGATTCAGAAAAGGGGGTGGTGATGAACAGAGTGTCTGAATTAAGCAGACCACTCTTACCCTGTCCAAAGATCAGGGCTTGATCCATCACCGTTTTTTAGCTCACTGCACCATCCCAGCTCAGAACCTGGCTACATGCAAATTAGTCTGACCCTGGCCCAGTGCATCATGGGAACAGGGCAGACCAAACTACCAAGCCAATTCTTATACTGGGAAGGAAACAAGCTTCCGGGGAACAGTTTCTGGCATTTCAGCCGTCTTCGGCCCGGCTTGCTTGAATCCTGATGGTGCAATGAGCAAGGGACTCACATCTGAGTATACCCTTCCACGCTTATGGTGGACAAAAACGATTCAGAAAAGGGGGTGGTGATGAGCAGAGTGTCTGAATTAAGCAGACCACTCTTACCCAGTCCAAAGATCAGGGCTTGATCCATCACCGTTTTTTAGCTCACTGCACCATCCCAGCTCAGAACCTGGCTACATGCAAATTAGTCTGACCCTGGCCCAGTGCATCATGGGAACAGGGCAGACCAAACTACCAAGCCAATTCTTATACTGGGAAGGAAACAAGCTTCCGGGGACCGGTTTCTGGCATTTCAGCCGTCTTCGGCCCGGCTTGCTTGAATCCTGATGGTGCAATGAGCAAGGGACTCACATCTGAGTATACCCTTCCACGCTTATGGTGGACAAAAACGATTCAGAAAAGGGGGTGGTGATGAACAGAGTGTCTGAATTAAGCAGACCACTCTTACCCAGTCCAAAGATCAGGGCTTGATCCATCACCATCAGGAAACACAAAGCTGGCTGACACGTAACCACCTGAAGCTAAGTGCTCTAAAACCAGAATTCCTCCTAATCTCGCCCCTCAAACAATCTCATGGCATGGAACAATGGTTGAATCAGCTTACTGCTCTTAGCTGTAGGCCTCATTCGGCAACCTCTCTGGGTATTATATAGGACAAAAGTCTCAACATGCAGTAGCACATCAGTTCTCTCACCAAAGGAGTGAACTTCAAACTCAGCATCCTAAGGAAACTCAAACCCTATCTCCCTGCTCATGACCTAAAGTTTGGAGTGCAAGCATTAATGATCTCAAAGCTGGACTATGGCAGCGCAACATTTTGTGGCTTGGCCAGAGTGAAGATGGCTCCTCTTAGGATTGCCCTCAATTCTGCTGCTAGGCTCCTAACTGGCACCAAAAAATACAACCATATTTCTCCGGACTTGCTGGCCCTGAATTGGCTTCCATATGAAGCTTGGATACAGTTATTAATTAAATGCGTGGGACACAAAGCCATCCATTTCAAGACCCCGCTTTACCTCACTCAGAAACTGGAGTTCTCATGTGATTCAAGAGCCTCCAGAAGCACCAGCACCCTATTGCTTAAACCACACAAATTCAAGAAAAAAAAGACCTACAATCAAGCCTTCTGAGGTATGGCTCTCAGGATCTGGAACTCCCTTCCCCCCGAAGTCAGGATGAACCCTTCCACTGTCCTCTTCAAAAAAGACGTCAAAGGGCTCCTGATGTAAACATTTCTGCCTCAGTCTGACTTCTCCATTTGACACTTGGGCCAAAGCCGTTAAATTTTGGCCCTGCTGCCTGGCTCACGAGAATGCCGAACATTTTAAGACTGTGAATTTTCTGCTTTGTTGATTCTCTTTTGTTTGCTTGTACCCTTATTGATACATAAACTGTAAAGGGCTCTGATACCCTCAGTGGTCATGTTTGCGCTATATAAAACTTTCTAAATAAGTAAATAAATAAAAATGCCTCATTTACTGGCAGCCATTTGAAGAAGAAAACATAGCTTGCACGTGTACTCATACAAGTCAACGTCATTGTAACGCTCATCAAGGGACAGTTTGCACATGGACTCATGTAAGGCTTTCACAGAGTAGTTAGCAATGTGTGCAGCATTACCATATTGCGGTCATTAGCAACATGTGCAACGGCCATTAGCAATGTGTGGAACAACCCAAATCATCTCCATATGTACTGAGGGCTATTTCAGCAATGCTGAAAGACAGTAGTTGCTCAGCCTCACAGCAAAGCAGCACTTTCCTGGCTTCAGTCGGCTCCCTTCCTGGACCAAAGAGGTGACTCTACAACTTTGTCACAGCACTTACCTGGCTCCCATTGGCTCCTATCCCAGCTGTGGTGGTGCCTCTCCGATCCCATCTTCCTTCATTCGGTCTCAACCATCCTTTCACTGCGACTTCTGCAATTCCCATAATACCTGAAAGAGAAACACAGCAGAAAGTAAGTCTGACAACAAACACGGCGCTCTCGATGCACTCGCCTCGCTGAAGCTAATTGACAATTATAAACGTAAATGTTTTCCATTTTTTTCTATGCGCTTTTCTAAAATACTTGAAGACTGTACCTGCATTAGCATTCACGCTGTGTTTGGCTTCTTAAACCCAAAGAAAGAAATCTGTGAAGAACTATCTGCAGGAAAGCCACATTATCCATAAAAGGTGCACCTTGTGAATAGATGTGGTTCACAGAACGTCGTTGTGGCAGAGAACTCTGGCCAAGTCTGAACCAAAGACATTACGAATAAATGACTCTGAACTTGGAGGCCCACTGTTGTTTGCAGCTTTGTTTATTCTGAGGCAGAGGTGCTTAACGTATGCTAACAATACAACTCACAACAGAGGAAGTAATACAACTCTACAACTCACAACAGAAGAGTTGCCAAATATTAACGCTGAATTGTATGAGTATGTCAAACCAATGATTAGTGTACATGCCATTGTGGGCTGTGTTCATATGTCATATCTAATTGATGGTTTCCCTTGCAGGACGTAGGACATATACTACAGCAGATGACATCATAGTGCAGCAACCCTGTATCCAGTTCAAGAAACTGAACCCTGCCGAGCCCTGCAGTCTCTGACGCAAGAACCCTAGAAGAAGCTTGTATTTCTCTTTCTCTATCATCCCAATCTCCCCTTTGCCTTGGGAACTCATGAGGTGGCAGTGTTTCCATTTATTGCTTCCGCGTCAGGTCCCGTTGGCATGCAGGGACTAATGGTGCCCCATAGGAACACCTGGATTTGCAGGTGAGTGGCTCGCAACAATGATCCCTCTAGCCAGCATCATCAACTCTCATGACATCAATGTGCTCCCCATGCTTATGACACACAACCTATCCTCTCCCTCACAGATAAGATGCCCACTAACTTGATAAAGGTCAATGCCTGCATGACTGAAATTGCCCACTCGGTGCAGGCCAACTGCATGAAATTAAACACTGACAAGATCCAAATTGTGATGTTTGGGAAGACCTCATCACAGTGGGACTCCACCTGGTGGCCAACAGAGCTAGGACCACCACCCCCGCCAACGCCAATAACCTTGGGAGCATCATTGACAGAAAACTCGATCACTGTCACGCACACTGTGGCCACAAGAAACCTGGACTACGGGAACACCATCTATGCCAAAATCAACAAAAACACACAAGCCATCTGCAGACCATTTAGAACTGGTGCCCAGAATCACTCTCAACCGCCCATGCTGAATTCACATCACATCACACCACACCTGAAGGAGCTCCACTGGCTCCACATTCACACACAAGCACAGGTCAAACTCCTCACTCCCACTTTCAAGGCACAACATAACACTGGCCCAGCATACCTCAACAATCGCATCCGCTTTCACAAACCTTCTAGACACCTCTGCTCATCTGGACTCCTATTTGCACAAATTTCTCACATGCGGAAAACAAGATCTGGCGAGCCATCTCCTACATTGCTTGTAAGGCATGGAATAACCTGCTGACACACATCACAGCCTCCTCCTCAAATTATTGAATTTCACAAGAAGAGGAAGACCTAGCTTTTCGAGTGCTCCCACTAGGCCCTAGGTGGCGCTACATTCAAACCTGTTCAGTGCTAGAATACCTTCAGGGTCGATAGTGCGCTCTACAAATATGCATAACATAACATATCATACTTAGTTTCATGATATTGTATTTTTTTATATTCTGTGTATATTATAGCAATACACTATTTGTCACGGGATATTGTGAATTATTACCTTAGGGCTATTTCCATTCCTCAGAAGTAGCTCCCATTATAGAAAAGGTTGGAGACCCCTGGTATAGAGTTTGTGTCCAAAACAGGAATAACGGTACACAAGCCTAACAGCTAGCCTGATGAGATGACGCAGCCACTTTCCAAATTTACCAATGCCTTCTTAAGACCATTGGTACAAAAAACTGACACCTATCTACGAGACACGAAAGATGTACTCTGCTTATTAAAAGAACAGACCTTCGATCCCACATCAAACATGCTCATAAGTCTGGATGTGGAGAGCTTATATACTAGCCTCCCCCATAAAGAAACCCTGGAAATTCTTGAAGAGGTTCTTTTTGATTCCCAATGGGATTACAAAACTCCAAGGCATGTAGTACTGGAATGTTGTCGCTTGGCCCTCACTGAAATTTTTTTCCGATTTAAGGAGACCCTGTACCGCCAACTACACGGGACAAGTATGGGCAGCACTTTTGCGCCGAGCATAGCAGGACTTTACGTGCACCATCTAATTTCAGGGGGTCAGAAAAGATGTGCGGAGAGCCTTGGATAATCACGCGGTACTTTGCTGGGCCCATAAACCCATACTGGAAACCCCTTTTCTTCAACTGCGGACGGAGTGCCAAGAACGCCTTCCTCACCTCCACCGTTTCCTTACTATAGTCCTGCGAGATGTAAATTTTAGCAGATTTCCACAAAATATGGTTATTTTTCCGCATAAAGCTCAGAATTTGCTCCACATGCTGGTAGCGTAGTGGCTTACACACAATAGCTCTAGGACCTTTCTGGTTTTTGATCATTCTGCCCGGCACTCTATGGGCCCTATAAAATTCCAGCGTGCGCTCAAAGGTCATGTTGGTCGCTTGGGCGAACCATGATTCCAAAAAGGCCACACAGCTCTCATGTTGATCCTCCGAACCTTCCGGAATTCCAAAAATTCGTAGATTCCCTCTTCTATTCCTGTCCTCCAACTCAGCTAGTTTCCGCGTTGTGTTGTCCGCAGCTATACATAGGCGTTTTATGGCATTGCCTGACTTAACCTCCATATCCTCGAGTCTGCTTATCCTCGATTCTGCTTCAACCAGCTTTGCATTGGTGTCGCGGTTGTCTTGCCTGATCGCCGCCACTTCTTCTTTGGTTGCTCTAGCCAGATCTCTCACTTCATCAAGTCTGCTTAGTATCAGATCTACCGGATCAGGATTGCCTCTTCCCGCCTTGTTGGGTGAGTTCTCGTATTTAAGCCTCTTCAAGCTTTTCGCTAACTCTTTATTATCTGCCATTTCAGCTCACGTCCCCTGCGGAGTGCTTGCTTTCGATACTTCCACGGGCACCTTCTTCGAGCCAGGTGAATTCAAGCATACATATATTTATTTATTTATTTATGGGACTATCAAGAGCCGTTGCCGTTTACCGTTGCCGTTGCTCACTTTACCTATACGCCACCTATATGGTATCAAACATGTGCCTGTAAGGCCTTGCACTAGTATAGACGTGCACTAGTATAGACATGCATTCTGTTCATCTGATGCGGTATAGTAAATTGCGTTTTGGGCGGCTGAATTGCGCAGCTCTGTGGTGTATCCTCGAAGCAGTAGTGATAACCCACACAGGGCAAGACCCACTGATTTCAATCCACAGACCGCCAGGAGGAGCGCAGAACACCTTCGTAAATTTGTAAGCCCCCAAGCAGCGACCTACAACCCTTTATTCATCAAGGCAGTCTATGTCATCATGTGTCTGGCCTTCAATTCAGTGGCGCTCCTTAGCGTAGCGAACCAATTTCTGCATCGATTGTACACAGGCCGATAGTACCATTGACTTGAATAATGCCTATGCGCCAGTTGTTATTGATAGGATGAGCGTTAATCAAGGGAGTGATCAAGCTTTCTTATTTCCTCTCATAACATGCACGATCACATGCAGCGCTTCAGACAGAGAGTATAAGACATTGGGCAGAGATTGACTTGTTGTCTGCCAGCTGCGTGCATAATGTGAATCTCATTAGTTGTCTTAGAGGTACAGAGATTCCCGTTTTAGAAAGCAGGAGCCGCCATTTTGTGGTCGCGGGTAACGTCTGTGGTTCCACACGAGCCTAATGTCCCAAACAGTCGGTCATATTACTCACGGTTTTCTTTCAGTTCATTTTTAGACCCGCGGCTCCCAGCTCTCATTCATGTCTCAGCTGAAATCCCTTTTTCATTCCGGCAGCGATCAGCAGGGCTACTCGGTCTCCACGCGGTCTCCTCGTCCACTTCAGACCCTGCAGTCACCGGCGGGAACACACGAGGCGGTCGAAACAACCTTTCCCGACCTCAGATTTTCATGCGCGGCCCCTCCAAATGCTCCCCTCACATTCCGGTTGCTGGATCAATGACCTGTGGTGGTGTCGGAGCGGTAAGACACGTCCTACATTCACTTTTTGTTCACTGCACGGGCAGAAGGAATTACAGCGCCGCCATCTCTCTCGGCGTTTTTTACATTGCGAATTCAGGTTAAGGAATCGCAAATTAACACCAATTTGAGGTTTGTGTTAATTTGCGATATCCTTTCAAAAACCAAAATATGACAATTTTGAAGGTGGCATGTGACACACATACATGCCCATAGGGCATGTATGTGTGCCATATGCACACACATGTAAGTTTCAGGGGTGCAGAAGGGTGTCCATGAGACACCCCTGCACCCTTGAAATAATTCTCAAATTGCGATTAGCAAATTGCGAATTCGCAATTTGAGAATTACTTCACAATCATTCCTAAGGGCCTCCTGGCCCATAGGAATGCATGGGAAATTATTCCTTATTTGCGAATTCGCAAAATGCGAATTCACAAATAAAGATTAATAAGGAATCGCTAAAAAAAAGCGATTTTTTACATACATTCCGTTTTGCGAATCTTAAATAGCGATTCGCTAAAAATCGCTATTTAAGATTCGCAAAATGGAATCTTGATACATCTAGGCCCTAGTCTCTACAATCCTCCTTCTCCCCCTGTTTCTCATAGAGATGACGCAGCCTACATAAACTGCATTAAAAAGTGCACTTTGTAATTTTATGGAATCTAGCAATAAACTTGTTTTAACCTTCTGTAAAATGAGGGGCCGGAGCTTATGTAGTGTATCATTTTATGGCTTTCTGTACATTTTCACATTGAAATAATTTGTACTAATTACTTTTATTTGTAATACTTTGTATTAATTAATTATTGTATTAATTAAGATTTTTTATCAATTCAGAAAGTGATATGTTTTTATCAAGCAGATGGGGTGGTTCATTTGGAGACAGCATTTCTGTCCAATCCAGGGAGGGATAAGGAGATGCAGTTGCCATCAAGTTGATGAGATTCGTTTCCCTAAAATGTCCTTTAGCAAGTTTCATATGTAAAATAAAACGAGCAACTTATGTGCAGCTTTTTGATTCCTTGTAAAGAATGAAGCATCAGAAGAATCTACTGAGCTGTAAATGTTGGGAGGAGGGTTTGTGACAACAAGCGCAGGCTAATACAAATGCACAGTTGAAAATTGAAATTAGTGCAGTGTGAGACATATGATATTGCCCTTCTCATGAATGTTCCCACATTGACTATCTCCCAGTGCTTTTGTAAGGTCAGTGCAGTGCACATTGTTTGTTAAAGAGGCTGCGGCGCTAGGCTGGAGACTTCACTGTATCCAAGTCACATGCACGGTAAACGGAGAGCACATTCGCACCACAAATATCAACATACTGCGGCATTTAAGTTCTAAACATGTCCGGCGGCGGCCGTGGAGCCTACATGTACCGACAGCATGTCCCCCAGCCCGCCGCATCCCCAAGAAGAATTCCCAGTGGCAGACAGTGATGGATGACCGGCATTTTATCCATTATTACAGCGGCAAAAACACCCCCCTGCCACCTCCTGATAAGCCCTCCTGATATACTTCAAGGCGATTATCAAAGCTACTCTGCAGTTCTTTTCTCTTGCTAAAGAACAATGGTAATTCAGACAGCTTGTCCTCAAATGTTTCAACTATTCAATTGATTTATTAGCTATTTCTATTATTTTTTTTATTTTGGAATATTTTTTTGGGTGCTGTGTTAAGGACAAGACCCCATTTTAGAAACAGTGTTGCTTTATCAGATTTTTCTTTAGAGCTCAGATGGTTGTCCTGCCACTATATTAAATGCATCTCAATTTTCAACACCACTACGGCATTACTATATATTTCATAGATGCATATAGTGCTTGAGAGCTGTGTGGGTGCTTTACATTTCAACAACATATATAACAGCTACTGAAATGGTAAACTTTTGAAGTGGTCTGAAAGGAAAGGACAGAAAGTCTCCTACTGTATGTATGGTTGCAGATAAAAAAGAGGTAGACACTCATAGTAAATGTAACCAATTCACTCAAGATCCTTACTTGGGTTTACATGATATGTTTTGATCCTTTTAGTCAAAGAAAGCAACTTTATTTAAACAACTGTAAATCAGAAACTCCGAGTCCAGATCATGCTATATTTGAGGGCAGACCTGGAGGAAGTACCTGTGAAGAAACATCGCAGTTCCAGCATCACTTGATTGCACATTTTTGTATTTCCAATTTGCGTTTTCAAAATAAACCTCAAGGGAATCTAAGATGGCAGCCCATTATACCTATTAGTATCCTAGCAATAGACTAGCATGAACAGCTACCTGCGGAAACAGTTCTTAACCTGGAGTCCACAGACTCTTGGGAGTCCACAACGCCTACTAAAGGGATCCACAACTGTTTAGAAAATTAAATAATATTAGCAGAATAAAAAGTCTCTATACATAAAAAACAGGAGATTTGAAAATTTTAAAAATGCTAAGTAAATGTGAAGAAATTTGAAATAGGAGGCAAAAAATTAAGTTGGTATCCTTACATCGGCTCGGGTGAGCAACAAAAGTACAGCAAACAAAATGTAGTATGGATAATTGGAAGCCTCACTTGTTAATGTTAATGTTAATAATAATTTATATAGCGCACGTACACCGGGTGGTTTAATTGCACTTTAGACTAGAGGATAATAAATGGCAGCTTAATTATATGCTTGTACAAATAGCCAAGTTTTAAGGTCCTTCCTGAAGTGCATGAGGTCGTTGCAAGAGTGAATCTCCAACAGAAAAGTATTCCACAGTCTAGGGACGAGAGTAGAAAATGTGAAGCCGCCCTGTCGTACTCGTTTGAATACAGGGATGGTGAGAAGTGAGAGGTGGGCAGATCGGAGGTTCCGGGAGGGGATGTGCCCAGATATAAGAGTATTGATAAATTTGGGATTGTGGCAGTACAGAGATTTGAAGGTAAGACAGCCCACCTTAAAAGCACGACGTTGAGGAATTGGAAGCCAGTGAGGTTTCCTAAGGAGTGGGGTTGCTGGCTGCCATCTAGGTTGGTGGAGGATCAGTCTGGCTGCCTGATTTTGGGCCATCTGTAGCCGTTTGAGTAGGTACATAGGCATGCCCAAGTAGATGGAGTTAGCATAGTCTAAGAGAGACAAAACAGTAGCAACCACCACTTTGATCAGGGCTTCCTGTGTAAGGAACCAATGTATTTTGTTTATCTTCCTTAGTTGAAAGAAGAATTTAGAAATGACTGTACCGACCTGTGTTTTTAATGAAAGGTCATCATTAAGGGTGATGCCTAGTGTTTTAGCTGAGGGGGAGGGGGAGGGAGGAGGACCTAGATCAGGTGGCCAGTAGTGAGGGCTCCAAAATTTAGGGCTATCCCCAGTAAGAACAAGTTCCGTCTTACCAGGGTTTAGCTTCAGATGGTTATGGTCCATCCATTGGTGTATGTGTAGCATGGTGGCCTGAAATTCGACTATGGAGCTGTGTGAATTGTCGATCATAAAGACTAGTTGCAGATCATCTGCATAATTAAAGACTGTCGTGTTCCTGTCTTTGAGGGACTGGATCAGGGGAAAGATGTAAAGGTTAAATAGAAGGGGAGAAAGAGCGGAGCCTTGTGGGACACCGCAGTTGGTGGTATGCGTGGGGGCCAAAATGTGATCGAGGCGGACGGCCTGGGAATGATCCTCCAAAAAAGAAGAAAGCCAACAGGCCGCTGTACCTAAAATGCCCGCTTGTTCGACACAGTCGACCAAAATAGAGTGGTCGACTGTGTCGAATGCGGCAGAAAGATCCAGCAACACCAGAGCCTGGGGGGAACTTTTATCTGCGTTGTCGCGGAAAGTGTCCAGGACAGCCAAAACTACAGTCTCCATAGAGTGGACTGGTCGGAAGCCGGTCGGTATTTGGATTCTTCCAGAAATACAGACAAGCATCTGGCTACATGGGTTTCTAACATTTTAGCCAAGGACGGGAGTAAAGAGATGGGGCGGTAGTTGGCTGAAGGTGTAGGATCAGCATTAGGCTTTTTCAATAGAGGAACTGCAATGGCTTTTTTAAAAGCTTTAGGGACTTGACCAGTAGTAAGTGAGTCATTAAGTAGTGTGGGTGCCAGGCCCGGATAGACTGATAAACAGTCCTTAAGAATGTGGGGTGGGCAGCAGTCCAAAGGAGCTCCTGATTTAACTTTAAAAAGGAGCGCCTGAAAGATCTCAGTACTAATCAGGGGAAAGCTGCTAATAGCTCAGGTGTTACCATGTGTGGGCCTTGCGGTCGGCATGGGGGCATGTAGAGGAATGCTTGCTTTAATGTTAATCATTTTTTCAATGAAATATTCATTGAGAGACTTGCACAGGGTTTGGGAGGGTGTGACCTTTGTGAGGATCCTAGAAACCATCGCAAAGGACCGCACACCGCTAGCCCCTCCTCCGGGTCGCCCCTAGGGACTCTGGTACATGGAGTTCTTGAGTGGTTCACCCCGACCCGATCCATGTCCCGGGTTTTTGGATATCGCCCGAGACATGGCTCGGGTTTCGGGATAACTTCCCTCATCAGTAGAGAAAATTGTTAGGGGTGGAAGAGAAGGCCGCCAAACAACCGTCAATGGCCTCGATGCCCGAACCGGCACGCAGGTGCGTCGTCCAGGAGCCCGTCGGCTCAAAGCTCAAGGGAGCCAATTTGTAGAAACCATCGCAATGGACCGCACACCGCTAGCCCCTCCTCCGGGTCGCCCCTAGGGACTCTGGTACATGGAGTTCTTGAGTGGTTCACCCCGACCCGATACATGTCCCGGGTTTTTGGATATCGCCCGAGACATGGCTCGGGTTTCGGGATAACTTCCCTCATCAGTAGAGAAAATTGTTAGGGGTGGAAGAGAAGGCCGCCAAACAACCGTCAATGGCCTCGATGCCCGAACCGGCACGCAGGTGCGTCGTCCAGGAGCCCGTCGGCTCAAAGCTCAAGGGAGCCAATTTGTAGAAACCATCGCAATGGACCGCACACCACTAGCCCCTCCTCCGGGTCGCCCCTAGGGACTCTGGTACATGGAGTTCTTGAGTGGTTCACCCCGACCCGATACATGTCCCGGGTTTTTGGATATCGCCCGAGACATGGCTCGGGTTTCGGGATAACTTCCCTCATCAGTAGAGAAAATTGTTAGGGGTGGAAGAGAAGGCCGCCAAACAACCGTCAATGGCCTCGATGCCCGAACCGGCACGCAGGTGCGTCGTCCAGGAGCCCGTCGGCTCAAAGCTCAAGGGAGCCAATTTGTAGAAACCATCGCAATGGACCGCACACCGCTAGCCCCTCCTCCGGGTCGCCCCTAGGGACTCTGGTACATGGAGTTCTTGAGTGGTTCACCCCGACCCGATACATGTCCCGGGTTTTTGGATATCGCCCGAGACATGGCTCGGGTTTCGGGATAACTTCCCTCATCAGTAGAGAAAATTGTTAGGGGTGGAAGAGAAGGCCGCCAAACAACCGTCAATGGCCTCGATGCCCGAACCGGCACGCAGGTGCGTCGTCCAGGAGCCCGTCGGCTCAAAGCTCAAGGGAGCCAATTTGTAGAAACCATCGCAATGGACCGCACACCGCTAGCCCCTCCTCCGGGTCGCCCCTAGGGACTCTGGTACATGGAGTTCTTGAGTGGTTCACCCCGACCCGATACATGTCCCGGGTTTTTGGATATCGCCCGAGACATGGCTCGGGTTTCGGGATAACTTCCCTCATCAGTAGAGAAAATTGTTAGGGGTGGAAGAGAAGGCCGCCAAACAACCGTCAATGGCCTCGATGCCCGAACCGGCACGCAGGTGCGTCGTCCAGGAGCCCGTCGGCTCAAAGCTCAAGGGAGCCAATTTGTAGAAACCATCGCAATGGACCGCACACCGCTAGCCTCTCCTCCGGGTCGCCCCAGGGACTCTGGTACATGGAGTTCTTGAGTGGTTCACCCCGACCCGATACATGTCCCGGGTTTTTGGATATCGCCCGAGACATGGCTCGGGTTTCGGGATAACTTCCCTCATCAGTAGAGAAAATTGTTAGGGGTGGAAGAGAAGGCCGCCAAACAACCATCAATGGCCTCGATGCCCGAACCGGCACGCAGGTGCGTCGTCCAGGAGCCCGTCGGCTCAAAGCTCAAGGGAGCCAATTTGTAGAAACCATCGCAATGGACCGCACACCGCTAGCCCCTCCTCCGGGTCGCCCCAGGGACTCTGGTACATGGAGTTCTTGAGTGGTTCACCCCGACCCGATACATGTCCCGGGTTTTTGGATATCGCCCGAGACATGGCTCGGGTTTCGGGATAACTTCCCTCATCAGTAGAGAAAATTGTTAGGGGTGGAAGAGAAGGCCGCCAAACAACCGTCAATGGCCTCGATGCCCGAACCGGCACGCAGGTGCGTCGTCCAGGAGCCCGTCGGCTCAAAGCTCAAGGGAGCCAATTTGTAGAAACCATCGCAATGGACCGCACACCACTAGCCCCTCCTCCGGGTCGCCCCTAGGGACTCTGGTACATGGAGTTCTTGAGTGGTTCACCCCGACCCGATACATGTCCCGGGTTTTTGGATATCGCCCGAGACATGGCTCGGGTTTCGGGATAACTTCCCTCATCAGTAGAGAAAATTGTTAGGGGTGGAAGAGAAGGCCGCCAAACAACCGTCAATGGCCTCGATGCCCAAACCGGCACGCAGGTGCGTCGTCCAGGAGCCCGTCGGCTCAAAGCTCAAGGGAGCCAATTTGTAGAAACCATCGCAATGGACCGCACACCGCTAGCCCCTCCTCCGGGTCGCCCCTAGGGACTCTGGTACATGGAGTTCTTGAGTGGTTCACCCCGACCCGATACATGTCCCGGGTTTTTGGATATCGCCCGAGACATGGCTCGGGTTTCGGGATAACTTCCCTCATCAGTAGAGAAAATTGTTAGGGGTGGAAGAGAAGGCCGCCAAACAACCGTCAATGGCCTCGATGCCCGAACCGGCACGCAGGTGCGTCGTCCAGGAGCCCGTCGGCTCAAAGCTCAAGGGAGCCAATTTGTAGAAACCATCGCAATGGACCGCACACCGCTAGCCCCTCCTCCGGGTCGCCCCTAGGGACTCTGGTACATGGAGTTCTTGAGTGGTTCACCCCGACCCGATACATGTCCCAGGTTTTTGGATATCGCCCGAGACATGGCTCGGGTTTCGGGATAACTTCCCTCATCAGTAGAGAAAATTGTTAGGGGTGGAAGAGAAGGCCGCCAAACAACCGTCAATGGCCTCGATGCCCGAACCGGCACGCAGGTGCGTCGTCCAGGAGCCCGTCGGCTCAAAGCTCAAGGGAGCCAATTTGTAGAAACCATCGCAATGGACCGCACACCGCTAGCCCCTCCTCCGGGTCGCCCCAGGGACTCTGGTACATGGAGTTCTTGAGTGGTTCACCCCGACCCGATACATGTCCCGGGTTTTTGGATATCGCCCGAGACATGGCTCGGGTTTCGGGATAACTTCCCTCATCAGTAGAGAAAATTGTTAGGGGTGGAAGAGAAGGCCGCCAAACAACCGTCAATGGCCTCGATGCCCGAACCGGCACGCAGGTGCGTCGTCCAGGAGCCCGTCGGCTCAAAGCTCAAGGGAGCCAATTTGTAGAAACCATCGCAATGGACCGCACACCGCTAGCCCCTCCTCCGGGTCGCCCCTAGGGACTCTGGTACATGGAGTTCTTGAGTGGTTAACCCCGACCCAATACATGTCCCGGGTTTTTGGATATCGCCCGAGACATGGCTCGGGTTTCGGGATAACTTCCCTCATCAGTAGAGAAAATTGTTAGGGGTGGAAGAGAAGGCCGCCAAACAACCGTCAATGGCCTCGATGCCCGAACCGGCACGCAGGTGCGTCGTCCAGGAGCCCGTCGGCTCAAAGCTCAAGGGAGCCAATTTGTAGAAACCATCGCAATGGACCGCACACCGCTAGCCCCTCCTGCGGGTCGCCCCTAGGGACTCTGGTACATGGAGTTCTTGAGTGGTTCACCCCGACCCGATACATGTCCCGGGTTTTTGGATATCGCCCGAGACATGGCTCGGGTTTCGGGATACCTTCGCTCATCAGTAGAGAAAATTGTTAGGGGTGGAAGAGAAGGCCGCCAAACAGGATCCTGTCTGGGTTGGTCAGTTCATTCATGATATCAAAGATTTCTTTGGAGCTTTTATTAGTGTTAAGAATACGTGAAGAGAAGTGGGCGGCTTTTGCTGTAATGATAGCCTTCATATATTCTTTCCGGGCTGAGGTGTACAGGAGTTTTTTGTCGGGGCAGTATTCCCGTCGCCATTGCCTCTCAAGTTGGCGCAAGGCCAGTTTCTGGATTTTAAGTTCTGGAGAGAACCATCTTTGGATGTCGGCACGTCTAGCTAATTTGACTTTCCTGAAGGGTGTGTGCTTATTGCTGGCACTTAGATTATTGGTATGTGGATAAAAAGAGAGCATGTATTAGAAAGAGAAAGACAACGTGTTCTGCTACAGTCTAGCACTAGCATATTGCTCCATCTTTTAGAAGCAAAAACACATTTTGAAAACCTCCCGCCTTCCAATTGAATTTAAAATTTCAATTTTTGTGTGTTTTTGTTGGTGAAATAATTTAAATATTTCATAATTTGTGTATATGTTTGGTATACACTTGTTTCTGCTATTGGTTATTTATTTTGAGTTTCAAATTATTGAAATTTCTTAGGCTGTGTTCACCGGTTTCCAGTAGTGATTCAGTGGGTGCCCAAAAAAGTCAAAAGGTTAGGAACCATTGACCTACGGGACCGAAGAACATTTTTGGAAACAATCAGTTGGCTCATGCTTGTAGGTTAGTGGAGAAATCTTCTAATGATCGTGTGTATATAGGCTTAGACGTCCTCCACATGTATTTCTGCACTTGAGGAGTGGGTTAGATACTGCCCACTCATATTACATGACAATTGTTTTTTACCTAAACATCGTAGAAGCAAGGGAACAATCGAGTATAAATAACAAAAATAGAAATTAGATGCATGGCATCAACCCCCAATCATTACACAAATAAGATATGTCTGTCTTCCAGGACATCGGTCTTATGCCAATAGCCAACACGGCACATACCTCATACCTGCCAACTCACACAGTGCTATAGTGAGACACCTAATATGGGCTCCCATCACACAGTCTCCCGGTGAGGAGCCGATATCACACAGTGGCAGGGAAAATGAGCTGGAAATCCATTGTATACAGTGGATTACCAGATTATTTTTGGAGGCTTTGAACTGCTGACGTCCATTAAGGGGTGTGAAAACACCCCAGGACATCGGCACCTGCCTCAGCAAGCTTTTTCTCTGGTTTTGGAGGAGGGTGATTGGGGGTAGGGTGGGCCAAAAGTGTCTCTCAGGTACTTGGACTGCACGAGGACATGCCCCTACAAGGCCCCACGCCCCCGCCTCACGTGTGATATTTCTATCTTAGTTGACAGGTAGGTGAAGGTATTGGGTTCCTTAAACTTTATATGCTTTTGTGTTCATTGTACATGTATGTTTCTGGTTGGCCTGCATTCTCAGTATTGTTGCATATAAGCACTGTGATCGATGGACTATAAGAAGCAAACATAAAAAAATTGCAGTTCCATAATTGTACACTGTTTATTGTCTTTGCTTTTGTTTTCCACCACAGTTAAGAAAAAATCAAAACAGTCTTTGTTTTTTTTTTACAGTTGGACATTAGTCATGGTGTAATAACGTTACAATGGATATTCTCTGCGGGTGATTCACAATTTTACTCTGCATTTGGTAGAAACACACAGGCATCTGAAGTAATATTCCCTTTTCTCTTTCTATAGCAGGCACATTTAAGACAATTTTATAGGCATAGATGTGGTTACTCTACACCAGAAGCACAAAAGGTGATGGGAGAAATGATTTTTTTTTTCTTTTTTTGTCCTCATATTGCGAAAATTCTATGTGTATGGAGTTTCAGGTCTCTGCCTCTGACCATTTCTACCGTCACTGCCCCTTGGTCTTTCTTAGTTGGGGAGTTTCCCTTATTTCACTGTATCAGAGGAGTCCCTTTAAACCATTTTCATATTGAGATTTCTGCTGTCGGGAAGGGGGGAGCTAGCCACCTTGGCTACTCTATGAGTATTGTACTCATCAGCCAGATGATGCTTTCGCATTAATCATGGGACTGAGTGTTCCACCCTTACATTGGAGGTCAGGTGGTTTTCCATGATTTCCCAGTATTTATATCTCTTGCTAGCTTTCCCTCTTCTATCTAATCTGTTTATCTTGAAGGCTGAATTCATCCACTCTCCATGTGTTGGAGGCAATGGCCCAATCCACTTAATACAAATCTCCCTCCTTGCTATCACCATTAATACGAAGAGTAGATTTGCTTCACTTACTGTTAATTTATGCCCTTCTGCTGTGTTGCCAATCCCAAAGATAATAAGACTTGTACTTACGTTTAGTTGTCTTTGGAAAATCGAGCTTAGAGTCTTACCAACTTCTTCCCAAAACTTTTCCAGGGATGGGCAATTCCAGAACATGTGGACATCGTCTGCCCTCTCTTCTCCACATTTAGGGCACTTTTTCACTCCTGCATTTTTTAATTTTGAAAGTCTTTTCGGTGTCCAGTATGCCCTGTGTAGTGTGTAGAGATGATTTCTTTTCAGGGCTGCTGATTTTAGTGTTGACCAACATTTCTTTAGAGATTCTTCCCATATTCTGCCTAGGTGTACCATAGGCAAGTCTTTTCCCCAGATTTGATCTTCAGTCTGAATACTTTCGTCTCCTGCCATTATAAAGGTCCAGTACCACTTTGCAATTTCCTCATTTATAGGTAAAATTTTTATCATTTCTTTTTCAAGATTTTTACTATCTTTGTCATATGCTGGAATTATTTTTGCCCAACTGTTTAGTTGATAGAACTTAAATTTGGAGACTGTCCCGTTGGAAATCGTATACAGTTCTTCCCAGGAGATTAGTGTTGATTCGTTTAGAAGTTGGCCCCAGTGTTTAATATCAGCTTGTTTCAGAGGGGTAGCCATGGCGTCTTTTAAGCAATCCGGGGTTCCTGGTGAGTCCCATACCGGTGCCATTGAGCTGTAAGAGGGAATATTTAGGATTGTTCTAATTTGAAGCCATAATTTGGCTGCCTCCTTTAGTATCTTTAGTTTGATTTTTTTGAAGTACTTTTGGTGTCCAAACTTGAAAAGAAAATGATCCTCAGCTTCTGTCATTGCCTGTAAGTGTTCCGGGTAATATTGATGAATTTTTAGAAGGGACCGCATATTTTTAAAGTGAAATGCCCTGTGATATTCAGCCAGGTCTGGGCTTGCTATCCCTCCATTCTCTTTTTTTCCTCCTGAGTTTTTTCCATGAAATTCTTGTTCCTTAAGAGGCCCATATGAAGCTAGCAATTTTTTTAGTGCTGCTTTTTTAAATTCTAGCGGAATGGTGTTAAAGAGGTATGTATATTTCGGTAGCACAGTCATTTTTATGATGTTAGATCTCCCTATAAAGCTTAAGGGTAGGCTAGACCACACTTTGAGTAGTTTCCTTACCTCGCGTGCCACTCTGTTTAGATTATTCTGTGGGATTTTGTCTAGGTCCTGACTCACTAAAATACCCAGGTATTTTATCTCCTGCCTGACGTTTGGGCTGTTGAAGTGTGTGTTCCATGTCATGATTTCTGTTTTGGTATGGTTAACCAAATATCCGGAGACCTCTACAAAGTTGCTTAAGATATTTTCTATGGCTAGCTTAGAGCTGGCATAGTTATCTGTAAATAGCATCAGATCGTCTGCATAAAGTGCAATCTTTTTTTCCCATCCCTGATATTTAAAGGGGGTTATTTCCTGACTGTTTCTAAGTTTGTTTGCTAATGGCTCGATGTATAGGTTAAAAAGCAGGGGAGAAAGGGGGCATCCCTGTCTAGTACCTCTTCCTATTCTGATGTCATTTGTAAGATTTCCATTAACCAGAATTTTGGATCTTGGGGTTTTATAGATTTCTCCTACGGCATGTAAAAAGGAGTTACCTAGATTATTTTTGATCATTATTTTGTTCAAAAATGCCCTGTTTACTCTGTCAAATGCCTTAGCGGCATCGACAGTCAATATCGTAAGAGGGATCTTCTTTAGTGTGGCAATATCTATGGCACTCAGAAGTTCGTGTGTGAGTTCTTGTAATTGTCTTCCTTTTGTGAAGCCTTTCTGATCTGGGTGTATAAGCTGGGGCATGAGTCTTCCCAGTCTAGCTGCCATTATTTTTGTAAATATTTTGTAGTCTGCGTTTAGCAGAGATATCGGGCGGTAGGATTCGCATTTTGTAGGGTCTTTCTCTGGTTTTAGAATGATTGTTATTACCGCGTCGTTCCAAGAATCAGGTAGTTTGTCATGTTGTTTGAAAGACAGATTTACCAGTTCCGTTATATATGGGGATAGAGTTTCCATTAAAGTCATGTAAATTAAAGTTCATTTGGCAAAGCATCTGGACCTGTGGCTTTACCTTTCTTCAGTGTTTTTATTACGTCCTTTACCTCGGTGATTGTGATTTCTTTATTTAACTCACCTTTCTCCTCTTCAGATAAGGCTAAAAACGAGATGTCTCCTAAATACTCCTCTATCTGTTCCTCAGATGGGCTGATGTCTTCGGTATATAGTTCAGAGAAGAAAGTCTCAAATTCTCTTTTGATTGCCTCTTCCTCTGTGGTCAAAATTGGTTGATCATGTTGTTTTAGGCCCCTTACTTTATTTCTTGCCATGTCGGTCTTTAACTTCCAGGCAAGCCATTTTCCGCATCCCTCCATACTCATGATTTGCCAGCTTGCTTGCTTCCCATTTTATTCGTACTCTATCCTCAAGAATGTCGCTTAGGGAGTCTTTCTATTTTTGTCTATTCTTTTGTAGGTTTTCTTTCTTATCTAGTTCTCTTTCCGCTAATATTTGGGTATCCAGGGTGCTTATACTGTTTTCCAGATCTGTTATCTCTTGCCTCATTTTCTTAGATTTATATGCTCCTAGGCTAAGTAACTTGCCCCTTATCACGGCCTTATATGTAGTCCAGGTGACCTGTTTTGTTGCACCTATTTTATTGTTTTAAAAAAAAATTCTGTTTCTGCTCTAAGTTCCTGTACGATTTGCTGGTCTAGTAACATGGCCCTTTCTACTGTAAATCTCTTTTGAGTTTGGATTGCCTTTATTTGAACATTTAACTGTACAGGGGAATGGTCTGATAGGTGGGCTGGTATGTGAATTAAGTTTGTTACGCTTTCCAGTAGGCTTCTATCTATCAAGAAGTAATCTATTCTTGACCTGTGTCCTAGCTTTTTGTTATGTAGTGTATAAGGCTGACTCTTGTCTCCTTTTTCCCTCCATACATCTATCAGATCTAAGTCCCTTCTATATATTCCCATCCACTCCCTCATTTTCGGTAAATTTGGTTGCCTTCCTGGGGGGGACCTGTCTACTCTGGGATCTAATATGAGGTTGAAGTCTCCTCCCAGAATTACCGGGTGTGTGTATAGATTTTGAAGGGGCTCGGGGTCATCAAGATTGGGGCCGTAATAGCCTGCTATTGTGTATGAGGTATTTCCCATTTTTATTCTAGCTAGTGCCCACCTACCCTTACTATCGACTTACGAGGATTCCATAGTTGCTTTTAGTGATTTTTTAATGATAATGGCTACTCCTTTGATGTTGCACCCTTGGTTTGTACAGACGTACGTATCAACCCATCTTAGATTTTTCATTGCCTGATCCCATTCCTCCTTTAGGAGATGTGTCTCTTGCAGAATAATGATCTCGCTTTCAGCTGTCTTGAGGTATTCTAGGATTTTATTCCTTCTGTTTTTTGTCCTCATGCCATTTACGTTCCAGCAGAGTATTTTAAATCTTTTACTAATTTCTCCCATCTGTCATGTTTGTTATTAGTGCATTTTGGTTGCAAATTCCAGGTGTTTTGGCAGAGGCTTCAACTTTCCATTCGTTCCATTTTTTCCAATATTTGAGGATTATTTTTTTTGTTTTTTTCCCCATTTTGCTCCCCACCCATTTTTTGTTTTCTGAGTTTTTTTTGTTCTTTTTTTCTTGCGCTTTGTCCTTACCCTCCCTGGGGAATCCTCCTTCTTCTTTTCTTGGGGTTTTCATCTTAACCCCTTTGTAGCTCCTTGACTCTTGACTTATGTGTGGTGTTTTTGCTTATCGCGCCCTACAACCGCCTATTCTATGTAATCTTGTATGCGTTTTTTGATCCATCTTGAAATCATTTTTTAGCCTGTGGGATCTTCCATCCGACTATTATCTCTCATTAACCCGAGAAGACTTTTCACCTCTTCAGGATCTCTAATGTTCCTCATTTTATTACGCCACATGATTCTTAACGAGGGAGGAAACTTCATTTGTACTGTAGCACCAAATGATTGTAGTTCTGGCATGAGTTTCCCCAACTCCCATTGCCTGTCTTGTGATGCTTTTGACATGTCGGATCTGATCCTGAAGGACCATGAGCCTTTACTGAAGTTACCTTTTTTCAAGGCCTCACCGAGAATCTTCTCTTTTAATGTGTAAGTTTTAAAGTTAATGAGTATTTTTCTAGGTGTTTTCCTATCTTTATTTTTTCCAAACGGGTCTCTGTGAACTCTTTGCATGTCTTCCTCTAACTGCTCTGCATCAATCCAGGGAAAATGTTCCACCAGGAGTTCTACGATAAATTTCTTGATGTCGGTTCCCTCTTCATTTTCTGGCACATTTAGGATTCTTATGTTGTTTTTTCTGGCTTGATTTTCAAGCGATTCCAGCTTCTCGCTCATATATTTCCCCTCCTGTTTTAATGTGCTTAGCTCTTTCCGGTTGCTTTCCACTCTTTTGTTCAAGACGCTTACTTCTCCTTCCACAGCTGTCACTCTCACTCCTAGTGCATTTAGTTTACAGTCCAACCTCTTGCATGCTTCTTGAATTTTGTCTTGTTTAGCCTCTGATATGGTAAACTTGTCCCTCATCTCAGTCCATATTCTCTCCAGAAACTCATCTGTCTGATTTTTATGACTTGCTTTTTCAGCCTCTTGTGTCTTCTGCACGACCACAGTCTCGGTTTCCTCGTTCATCTCCAATTCTTCGTTATTTTTATCCCGATTACTTTTTGCTGTGGCTTCCTCTGCTATGTCTTGAGGTACAGGAATAGTTACTGATTTCTCTATGGGCTGCATATGAGTATGTCTTTTATCCTCCGTCTGCTTAGCCACTGCTCTGTTGGTGTTTAGCGCCTTCTGAAGTATTTCAGGGCTCTCGTTTTGAAATGTAAGAACAGTTGCTATTATAGGGAGTTGGTTATTTTGCACAATTTCGAGGCTTTCTGATAATGATTCAAGCTGATTCACCGTGTCCCTCACCATGTGTAACTGCTGTTGTTTTTTAACTTTAAAAAAAGTTCTCAGAGAGGGGGTAATCTTGGGCCTACTTTTCAGGGCTGAGTCAATTTTATCTCCAGCAATTTGTTTCTCACTGTCAGCGTTGTTTTTGGTGGTTTCTTGAGGTGTTTTCTTATCCTTTTTAGTTTTTCCTTTACTAACTTCCCTTGGAGTAATGTTCTTTGGATATTGCTCCTGTTTGAGAAAGTTACTGTTTCTAAGGCTATAGCTGGATACTATGCTCAGTGGTCCCTTTTTTCCTTCTGCGCCTCTTTGATTTCCTGTTATTGGAACCCCCAAGCTCCTGTGCCCATTAGTTGTATCTTTATCCTGCACTGCTTCTCTGCTTTCTCTGACCCCCCCTTCTTCACCCCCCTCCTCTCTCTCTCCCGGTACCTCGCTCATGTGTTGTGACCAAATATAATCTTCCTCGTTGTTTGGGTCCTTTGTCGGCACTGTACCAAGTTTTACAAAATAGGAGACAAGGGGGTCAGCAATACGCTTCTCCGTGCTAATTGTGCAGTTTATACTCGAAGCTGGAGTCTCCCAGCTTGCACTTCCTTTCTTGTGCACCTCGCGTGAAAGCGAAACCGACTCTGGCTTGTCTCTGCCGCTTATGCCCCGGAACTGAAAGCTGAGCCTCCCGGAAGCCTTCCTGCAGTTCGCTCTAGCTCTTTCTGCTGCTGCCCAGACTCCCGTATAATCAGTGCCACTCTTTGTATAGGGGATTTCGAACTCTCTCCGTGGTGAGAGTCTGTCGGGGGGCAGGTAAACAATCATTTTTCTTTTATATTGTTATTCCGTATTTTTTCGGAAAGTACGCCGTTATACGCCATTAAACATGCCTTTGTACTTGCTAGTCTGTGTATCTTGCGACCTGAACTTTTGATAGGTCTACCGTCTTACCGTCTGCTGTATTCATTTTCTTGACGGTGGGGGTGACGGTGTAGTCTAGCGCAGTTTTTCCGTGTTCCTCAAGCCAGAGTCGCGGAGCTCTCCGACCGGGCGTCCTACCCGGCCGACCATCTTCCCCCCCTGACAACCGATGGGAGAAATTATTACAAATAATCTAACCACTGGCAATTGCTCAGGGTACCTTTCAAACCCATCTTTTTTTCGCACATCATGCCACATTAGATTAGACCCAGTCATATGTAAGGATATTTTATGTGCATTTGTAAATCACACTATCACCCTCAAGAGTATCCTGGCATCATATGCAAACCAGGCTTTGGCCTGCTGCAATAGTCCAGCCCAGCTTGAACTGCCTAGCCAGTTTCTCTCTGAACTGGAAATAATCGAGTCTCTTTAGTCAGGTGAAGCTTGGGTGCAGGGGCACAGAGAGCATGGGATTCACTTCTGGCATTCTCTTGCCCACTTAGGGCTTTACATCAAAAGCACAAAAGGTGACCCATCATGCCACATCAGTATAGACCCACCCATATGCAAATCATACTCGGTCCAGACCGAATTCCCTGCAAGATCTGGAACACAAGAAACCCTAAACTGGTTTCAGCCTATATGGTTATGACCCAAAAGCCATCATTAAAGGGCTAGCATTCGTGTCAAAAATAGGTCTGGTGAGACAGTTTTCACCGGCTGACAGCACCTTGTAATCACACAAAATAACGCATTTACACTTAAACAGATCGATTTTGACTCCGCATCCTTCACTGATTGCTCTGTAGCTGTGTCATTCGCTTGTATCAGCCCACATGAAGCAAACATAGAATGGGTTAATGGTCAGCCCCTTTGCTCATCGAATTTGTTGCAGGCATTGTACCCACCAGACAGCAACTCAGTCTTTGGCTGGGTTAGGCAATGCCAGTATTGACATTTTTCCTGTTTGCTACAGCATAGGTTTTGATTAGACTACAAATCGGTCAGCTCACCTGGGAAGTTGCCCAAAGCGTTTCTCTATTTTAGTCTACTGAAAATTTGAAATGTCCAAAAACTTTTTTCCAATATTGTCCCATTGGGTCCTCCAGAGGTATTGATCTTATAGTGCTTGGAGACCTAAGTGAGCTTCCTGTGAGGTTTAGAACTCACGTGCACCGACCATTCCCACCGTGTAGTGGTTCAGATTCCCTCTCTCTCTCTCCATCTTGGAACCCTGAGCATCTTGTTCCAAATGAGAATCAACTAAAGCATAACAATAATAACGGACATTTATATTGAATCAGCATTCTGCTATAATAAAGTAAAGAATATCAATTAAAAGACATCAATTTAAAGGTATAGTAGATCATTTGTTATTCAAGAGCAAACATATGAATATAAATGATACTCAGGCCCAGACTACAATAGAAGTCACACAATGCAAGGCTTCAGGTAAAGTTGCTGTTCTGCTTTGAATGAAAGGGAGAGAGCAGTACAGTGCCATTAACTACTAAGATGTGGCACTGTTCTACTTTCTTCCTCCTCTGGCTCACTTTTGCTGCCATGCACCAACACAGATACCCTTGTGCCATAGTGTCAGTATTGTGGCAAGAATGGTTTTTGTAAAGATGGTGGTTCTTTCCTATGCCAAAACTATACTTTAAAGTATGTGCCTCTTTGTATGTGTGCTATAGAATGCAGCACGTATGCAAGGGGGGGAGGATCTGGCCTTGGGGGCAGAACTGCCAACTTTGGAACAGTGGGGCCAGGTTTAATCTCTTCCACGCTGGGCTAATTCCCCTGCGGTGCGGGGGGGGGGGTGGTGGCGCTGCGGTACTCATGACGAGTCCAGCTCGTCATGCTGCACAGTGGAGCTGTGCTCATGACGAGCTGGGCTCGTCATGACTCTGCCCACTCCTTCAGAACGCCCGCACAGGTGGGGAATTTAGCATCGAAGGGGTTAAGGCTCACCATCAACTCAACATTAGGTGATTCTGGGAAAATCACTTAATCTTCGTACATAAAAAAATTATTTGACCTTGTGTAATGTAACTGGTGCTCATGTGAAATGACATGAAAATGGAAAATGTATTTATAAAGTGCATTAAACAAGAGGGTATCAAGTGCTGTGCCCGAAAAGCAGAGCTCCAAAGCACAGAAAATATCCAGAGAGCCTATGATGAGAAAAACTGTGGGGCATAATATCAAGATCGGGCGTTACATTATCGCTGTTTTTATCGGCAGGAAACTGCAGATAAAGCGGCGATAATGTGCTTGATAATATGCTCTATGAATTCCAATCGAAGCCCATGTTAGATGTGAAGACATCTAACATGGGCTTCGATTGTAATTCATAGAGCATATTATCAAGCACATTATCGCCGCTTTATCGGCAGTTTCCTGCCGATAAAAGCGATGATAATGTAACGCCCTTTTTTGATAATATGCCCCCATGTTTTTAATGATTTCTTGAATGAGGCAAAGGCGTCAAGTCTAGCAATGTGGGTGGGCAGGGAATTCCATAACTTGGCAGCAGCTCGGGAGATCGACCGACTGCCCTATCTGACTTTCCATAAGCTGGGCATGGAGACTTTCTAGCTGAAAAGGATGTGAGTGACCTGCCTGGACTGTACCAGCTAGAGAGGGATAAGAGATGTTTGAATCCTTTGTGATGGAGAGTGAGGAAGACTAGGCAAATAGCCTTAAAAACGATGTGCTTCCTCACATGAAGTCAATGCAGCGCTCTAATGCCATCTCTGACAGACACTTGTTGGGAGTGTTAAGAATAAGGCATGCAGCCACATTTTGTATCACTTGTAGCTTGTTAAGTGAAGAGGCATTAATAGTCAGATAGGGGGCATTGCAGTAATCAAGGCTGGAGGAGACTAAAGCCATGGCCACCGAGTGACGCACATCAACTGGAATAAAAGGAAAGACCTTCCTAAGAGTCCTGATTATATGAAAGCAGGTACTCATTATGTGATTGACCTTTGAGTCAAAGTATCGAAGATTACTCCAAGATTTCTGGCCACTTTCACAGGTGTAGGTAAAGGGTCACATTCCTAAGGCCACCAACAGCAGGATCAGATGGATTCTTCAGCACCAAACACCAGCGCCTCCGTTTCTTCCATGTTCAGATTAAGAACTGTTTCTTTCATCCCAATGTTAATCTTGGTGATGCAGAGATTTATTTATTTGAAAAGTTTTATATAGCACTGGCGTGACCCGGAGGTATCAGAGTGCTTTACATAAGGAAGAACATTGTTTCAGAACATAGTAACACAGTTATATGAGTTGCTGGAGCAATATTTACATGAGTTACATGAGTTAAAAAAGCATAGCACAGGCATAAGGATTAACAAAGCAGGCAGGGGGAGACAAATTCAGGGGAGAGAGGAAAGGAATAGGGGAGGTAGACAAAGCATGAAAGAGGGAAGAGGTGGGGGCGAGGAGAAACAGCGTGGAGACGAGGAAGTAACCGTGACTGACGTCCGGCTGGGTAGGTGATGGCTCTCAGGGGTAAAGGGACCAGTCCCAGTCCTCCGTTATGTGTGATTCCCTTGTAGCAGTGGACTCTCTCAGCGGGGTCTCTGAGACTCCAGGGCATAACGGCTGGATCCCCCCCAACAAGGGGAGAGGAGTACTTTGGCCACAGGCACACTCTGAAGGATGAAGAGGAGGGGAAGGGGTAGGAAAACCAGTGGAAATACAGTGTCCAATGTCCAGCTGGATAGGAGAGGGCTCCCAGCGGTAAGGGGATCTTTCCCAGTCCTCCTCAATGTGTGACTCCCT
Organism: Lissotriton helveticus; assembly: GCF_964261635.1. Lineage (NCBI taxonomy): Eukaryota > Metazoa > Chordata > Amphibia > Caudata > Salamandridae > Lissotriton > Lissotriton helveticus. The sequence goes on along the minus strand of NC_136061.1, from coordinate 1,636,644,602 downwards.
TGTCGCTGTGGACTCTCTCAGTGGGGTCTCTGAAACTCCAGGGCATGAATTCTGGATCCATCCCCAACAAGGGGAGTAGCAGTGCTTTGGACAAGGGCACACTTATGAAGGCCGTTTTAGGGACAGTCGATCTGGAAGAGAGGACCCTCACTGTAGAAGGGGAGATGTGAGTTGGGTCATTGGAGAAAACGATGCGGCTGCTGGCAGGTTGCTTATTAGGTTGCTGCTGGCAGAAATAGGGATTGGTTGGTTATAGCTGGTGTGTACTCAATCCTTCTGATCTGTATAATCTGCTGCTCGGGAAGCATCGAGAGAAGCCACTGTTTATTTAGCAAGTGGCGGCCATTTTAGGGTCCGGCACTGTTTTCCATTTTGTTTATAAACAGTTGTGGTTTAAAGCGCTCAGGTAGATCTTAGAATCTTGGGTGCATCAGTTATAATAGCACGTTAGTCGCGTAATACATGTTCTTGAAACCAGTACTTTAGTTTCAATTTGCAACTCGTGAGGTTGCATTGCACCGCTATCTTAGGTTCATGCACTTGGGTTATCGGTCGAGCACCCGATCGGGATTACAAGATCATAAGTTAGTGAAAAAGGAGAATCTATGTTGGCTTACTGTTTCCGAGGACCGGCTAGTCTCCAGTGGTCTCCGATGGCATTTGTGCTCTCCCCTGAGTGACCGGAGAGGCAGGTGCAGTATCAATGGTTGTGATGTCCACCATGCACCACGTGGGAGAACTCGTAATGGCCCTGGTTACTTTCGGAGGTCGGATTCCCAGTTACGCCATCACATAAAAACCAGGTGATCTCTTGTTTATGCCTCCGTTATAATTTGATGCTCTCGGAGTCTGCTCATCAGAGAGACAAGAATAAACAGCCATCGGCTCTGTAAAGGGCTGTTCATCATCCACAAATCGACAGAGACAGTAGCTTGGCAGAACCGGAGAATTGCAGAGTCACAGTCTGAAGATCCCCAGGGGTGGTGGAGCCCAGAGGAGTCTCTCTCTGGGATATTTGCCAAAAAGGCGCTCCCTGGTCTGGGAGCTCACGGCCGGAGCTCCTCAGCCATCGGCCATTTTGCCCAGAGATTAAACTTGTTAGCTAAAGAGGGCAAGGTGGCAGAGATGGATACAATAATCTGCGTGTCCTGTGGATATGAGAGTGCTTGAAAACCGCAGGAACATATTAGTTGAGCGAGAGGAGCGATGCACAGAATAAAAAGAGTGGCGCTAAATGAAGACTTTAGAGGGACCCGCAGGGAAGGCTAAAGGCGTTGGCTTTATAGCCCCCACAACTGACAACCTGCACCCTACTGGTCAGAAAGGAATGGCTGAGATTTGAGGATTTCCCTCTCAAGGCGTTGCGCCCGGTGCATGGATGAGACGGTGTCCAAGGCCGCTGACAAATCTAGCAGCACCAAGACAGTCACCCCTCTCTAGCCACCTGGCACCTTGTACCCTCTGTAGTGGCCACCATTTCAGTTCTGTGTTGTAACCACTTCTGAAGTCATTTTGTGAAGGGTCTAGAATGTCTAATGTCTCAATGAGCTTCACTAATTCCTAATTAAGGTATTTCTTCAGGAGTTTGGCAGATGTAGGCAGACGTGAGATAGGCTGAAAGTTCTTCATATCATCAGGATCAACATTAGGCTTTTTTAAAGATAGATTACAGTACAGTCCTTCCAAGGTAGAGGCAAAGTCCCAGAATCAAGGGTATGATTTAGTACATGCTGTAAAGTTTTGGCAACACAATCAGGTGCCAGTTGAAGAATTTTAGCTGGATAGGGGTCCAACAGGGACCCTGATCTAAGGCTCATGGGAAGCTGTTTTCTGCTCGGAAATAGAAGGGTAGGCGGAGAGCTTAGATGACTCAGTGGAGATGGCCAATGATTCCATAAAAAACTGGGTTCAACAGTTGGAGGGAATTCAGAGAAGATCTTAAGAATCTTGTCTTTGAAGTAAGTGGCCAATCCATCGCAAAATCTTGCAAAGGATCAGGCATGCCGAGAGTGGACAGCTGATACAATTCTTTAACAATTCTAAAGAGTTCTTTAGAGGAGTTACTTGCCATTCTAATTTTGTGTCTGTAGTAGGTGGACTTAGCATGGTCAATAGCTAGCTTATATTGATGAATAAGAGCTTTGTGACTTGTTTTATCCAAAGGGTCGTGATTCAGCAGCCATTTCAGTTCTTATCTCTGACAAATTTGCAGCCGTTTTTTTTACATCATCAGTAAACATAACATAACATGTATTTGTAAAATGCACTTACCACCCATGGGTCTCAAGGCGCTGAATAACAGATGTTTATTGTTATCCAACTCAATGTTACTCATTTTATCAACCTCCGATGGATTAAAGGCTGAGGTGACCTGTCGAGAGTTGAACCTGTGACCATGATTGTTAATTAATTTTTAATTGGTAAATAATTAATTTGTAATTGGTAATTCATTTTTATGAATAGATTAATTGATAATTATGTTAAGTTTATTCATTCATTTTCCGAAGCGGGTTGTGGGTTTATAGGGGAATAGGGTGGAAAGTAATTTAATTGTAATTAATTAAATATTTTAATTTATTTATTGGTATTTATTTTGAATTAATTGTTAATTAATTTTAATTGCTAATTAAATAATTGTTAATTGGTAATTAATTTGTATTAATAGGTAATTAATTTTAATAATGAATATGTATCTGTATTTTTAAAAGATTAATTATTATATTAAATTGGTAATTACTTTTAATTTATTTTTTATTGGTATTGATATTTAATTTATTTTTATTAATATATTAAATATTTACTTTCCTTACTGTTGCACTCACTGGAGTGGCAATAGTAAATTTTACCCTCCCGCTAACTAACGCTTTCCCTACTGTTGCACACTCTGGAGTGGGAATAGTCATTTTAACCCCTACGCTATCCAACGCTTTCCCTACTGTTGCACTCATTTGAGTGGGAATAGTAATTTTTACCCCTACACTATCCAATGCTTTCCCTACTGTTGCACTCTCTGGAGTGAGAATAGTAATTTTTACCCCTACACTATCCAGCGCTTTCCCTACTGTTGCACTCTCTGGAGTGGGAATAGTCATTTTTACCCCTACGCTATCCATCGCTTTTCCTACTGTTGCACTCTCTGGAGTGGGAATAGTAATTTTTACCCCAACGGTATCCACGCTTTCCCTACTGTTGCACCCTCTGGCGTGGGAATAGTAATTTTTACCCCTACGCTATCCAACGCTCTCCCTACTGTTGCACTCTCTGGAATGGGAATACAATTTTTACCCTCCTGCTATCCAACGCTTTCCCTACTGTTGCATTAACTGGAGTGGGATTAGTAATTTTACCCCTACGCTATCCAACGCTTTCCCTACTGTTGCCTTCACTGGAGTGGGAATAGTAATTTTTACCCCTACGCTATCCACCGTTTACCCTACAGTTGCAGTTGCTGGAGTGGTAATAGTAAGTTTTACCCTCCCGCTATCCTACGGTAAAAATATTGTATATTTTTTATTAATATTATGTTAATATATATATATATATGTGTTAATAATTTTAAAGTTATTTAAGTATTTTTAAGTATGTTTTCGTTAATTATAGTCATTATTTCATTAATTCTAAATTACTTTTAAGATATTTTTAAAAAATCGATATTTTGACTAACTATATATATTTTTTTGATGTTTTTGTACTTACCTGTTTGTAGATAGGACTTCGATATTTTTGCTTTCTATATTTTTACTTCAATATTTTTAGAATTCCATATTTTTGCATTCTATATTTTGTCAGTGATCCAGTGTGGGGCATCTCACATTGAAGATAACTATATAATGATCCACCCAACTAAGCCCAATGGTTTCATTAAATGTCAGGGTGGGAGAATTATAGAAGATACTATCTAAATTGTGCCCCACCAAATGAGTGAGGGCTTTCACCACCAGAGAAAAACAAAATTCTGCATAGATTCTGTTAAGGATAGAGAGTCTTGTTGGATAGATCTTCTACGTAAATATTAAAATCACCAATTACGGCAAAATTCTGGCCCAGGGAGCAATACATTAGGAGCCCTGTGACAATGGGAAAAGCAGTACTTTTCAATCTAAAAAAACTTTTATCTTCATGGCTTCTGACACATGCAGCTCAACTGCCTCAAGAGTATAATTAAATGAGTCCTTATAAATGATTGCTAGTCAACTTCCTCTGTGACCATGATGATCATGCCGAGATATTGCATAGCCTGAAGGAATAGCGGCTAACAAATCAGGGCCTGAGACCTTCAAGCACCAGGTTTCTATAACAAAAAGGCAGTCAAAAGCCAGTCAAGGTGGCGTGCTGGCATGCCGTAGGCTCACCTTCGACGTGCCAGCAGCACGCCCTCTGTGTGTCCACACTGGCATGTGTTCTAAATAGGTGAGGCTGGGCAGGAACTAGTCCACCAACCTCACATGATGGTGCCTCAGACGGAACAGCCCAGAAGTGAGGAGTCTAGAGTGCCCTCTCCACACAATCAGCTGGAGGCCATAGGCTGCAGTGGACCGCTGGGCTAGCAGAAAGAAAGCAGTACAACGGAAAGGTAAAACTCCACCTAACACAGTCCCACTCATACAAAATGCAGCGCTAACCACTGTTTCCCTTAATTTTGTGCTTTAAGACATTTCATAGTTTATGTTTACTTTTATGGCATCTAAATTGTTCAGTTCTTTTCATTAGACAATATTTGATAACTAATTGACTTCAAGGGTACAGTCTTTCTTAGATATGATGAGTTGTCATGCGCCTTTATCAGTTTCCTCAGTTGTGGTCTTTCAGTAAATTCAACAAAATGTGTTGTTTTTCCTGATTGTGCATCAATCACCTGATCAGGTAGATGAGTTTTAAGACAGTCAGCTCCTGGTGCAGAGGATTGTTGTAGGAACTGTTGTGAGGTCTTGTGGATGCTGGTGCTTATCTGCTGCCAGTGAGGTTTTTAAGCCTTGGTGCATTGGTGCTTGTTTTCCTGTGTGTCCATATGGCAGCCACCTGTCAGCCACGGCTCTACAAAAGTGGAGCCAGATTTCTCCTCTGCAGAGCTTGGTGTCTTTGCAGTGAGTTACATGTAAAGTATTTCTTCGGGTCGAGTTTGAGTTATATCTAACTGCAAAACAAATTTGAGGCAAACACCTTTGTGCTATAGTGCAATGGTGTCTGCATTGTCTGAAGTATAGTTTTTGTACTGGAAGTTGTCCTTTCCAATACATAAACTTTGCTTTAAGGCTTTTCCTATTTTGTATGTGTGATGTGCAATGAAAACATCTCTCCTCATTATGGCTGCCTCAAAGAAGCGCAGAATTTTGGCACAAATCCCTGTCTAAAATTCCATGTAGATAGGATTTGAATCAAAACATATGGGTGGTTGCATGGGAACCCCCATGTACCACCCATGGAAGAATATATGGTGTTACAATGCATACCATTACAACGCATGCTTTAGCATCGCAGTTTTTGCGTTGTAAAGGTATTCTTTGTAATGACATGCGATGTAATGGATGCGTTGTAGTGACATGCGTTGTAGTGTCATGCGTTGTAGTGACATGCAATGTAATGGAAGCGTTGTAGTGACATGCGTTGTAAAGGATGTTGCGATGTAATGACTGCGCTGTAAATGTAGTGCAATGTATTGACTTTGTTGTAAAGGTTGTTTCCCGTTAGTGCACATCACTGTGCACTCGGGAGCATCCCAGTTCTTTTGTTGTTTGGGCGATTATGTGCTTTCAGGTTGGCCAAAGAGGGGAGTAGTGGGTTTTACAGTTGCTTTTTGTTGAATCATGAAGTGTGATGATCTGTTCATTTTCACTGCATATAATTCCTGTGCCCACCTGTGTGGTTACATTACAGCTCTTTGGCTTACAATCATCTTGAGGCTTTACAATTCTGCTGACAGGACTACATGGCTATAGTTAACATAATTTGATAGAATATTTGGGTATTTGCACTAAACAGAAGAGGCGTGCAGTCCAACAATTTGTCCGCAGGCTAGATGCACAGATCACTTTATTGCAGGAGGCTCATGTGGCAAGAAAGGAGGATACCAGTTTGCAGAAGTGTTGGTGAGGGCAATGTTTCTGCACCATGTATTCTGGATTTGCGCTGGGCACATTAGTTTGGGTTCATCCGGGGGTCCCATATCGTCTTCTTGGCACATAGATAGACCCGGAGAGAGGTTATGTGTTAGTGAAGGGTAAACTGGATGGCAGGGGGTCCTCTTAGGGAGCATAAATGCCCCCAATGTGGCACAACCGATTTTCCTGTCATGTCTCTCTGTTGCACTTACTAAATGGTCCCACATACAATGGATATTCTGCTGAGACTGTGTACTTGACCCTGCCCAAGACAGCTCTCAACCCCTGCTTCCAACTTCCACAGTGGTGACATCAGCAGCCCATTTCACTCAATGCCTGCAACTCTGGTCTTTCTTAGACTGTTGGAGCTCCCTCCATCCTGATTCTAGGCCTTCTCATTATATTCTCCCCACATGACTTGCATGTCCGACTTGATGGGATACTCTGTGACCTAGTTACCAGGCTTCTGGAGATGGGAGGTGAATATTTAGGGAAGACCTTTTCAGGTCATAACAATTTGCAGCTACAGTTGGTGTGAGGAGCGCTACACCCACCGGTCCCCACCCGGCAGTTTCAACCTACCACTTTGGAAGACGAGGTCTTCCGACATCCGACCAATGAGTCCCTCTCCCATTATAGGCCTGAGACTGGGACACTTCTACTTCTCGGTCCACAGACAAGGAAGCGCTGAAATTTGTCCTCACGGGTCATTGTTTATATGTGGTAGTGGGGTTGAGGGCCAATTTGCAAAGGGACTTGATGGGTGTTGAGATGTCCTTGAGTACACTAGTAGTCAATGCCTAAGTGGACCAGACACGACAGGGGGCACTAATGGAGCAATGGGCAGACATGCTCAGCTCATTGAGCAACTGCGTTGTCTGGATTTCCGTGTGTACCAAGGTAAATTGCACATGGAAGGGGATCATTTATGCCAATTATTGGCTTGGCTATTAAGTAGTTCCACTCCAACCTTACCGATCATAATGATCAGGCATCCCCAAGGACATTTGGCTACCAACCAAGTGGCTATTCATCAGGAATTAACTGCACACTACCGAGCCTTATACGATCCACCATTTATGGATCGGCAGCATGCCACACAATTGGTCATCGCCTTTGTAATTCTCAGAGAGGTAACTCCATTGGACAATGAATAATTTAATGCACCACTGCAGGAGGTAAAGGGGCCATAAGGGGAGCAGCAACCAACAAGATCCCAGGCCTAGATGGGTTCTCCATCAAATTTCATAAGGCATGTGAACACTACCATGTTCCCAAGCTGCTTTAATTGTATCAGGAGACCCAGACAGAGGGCAGACTTCCGCCCACGCGGCGTGAATCCCTATTAATATCTATCCCAAAGCTGGACAAGGACCTGTTGGAGCTTGCCTCTTACCGCCTTGCCCTGTTGTCTATGCTAGGATCCAATTATAAGGTTCTGAGCAAGGTCATAGCAGGCTGGTTGCACAAACATATGTCTTATCTAGTGCTCCTGACCAGAACAGCTTTGTCTCTGGTCAGTCCACCACCTTGAACATCTGCAGGCTGCATAGGGTGATGGAGCTTTCTTCGTCCGGTTGCCATGTGCTATGTGGATGGTGCTGGACTTGGAAAAAGCTTTTGACACGGTGGATTGTGGATACATGTTCTCAAACCTGATAGCATTTGGCATCACAGGACTACTGCAGGGCTTGATCCGTCTCTTCTACACTGAACCCACAGCGTGGGTAAATATTGAACAATGTATTTCCCCTCCTTTCTCAGTAAGTAAGGAGACATGATGGGCTGGCCGCTGTCCCCATTGATTTCTTTTTGCCTTAGCAATGGAACCTCTGGCCCAGAGACTCCCGCAACCTGGCCAGGATTGGGAAGTCCCACTTAATGAGGAGGTCCATAATGTCTCGCAGTATGCAGATGATGTTCTCATGTACATAAGGGATATCCAGGAAGGAGAAGCAAGGATACAAACAATATTGCTGGAATTCCTTGCTGCTTCTGGCCTGGGGTGAATTGGGCTAAGTCTTGTCTGTTCCCACTAAATCCAGCATGCCCTTCACAACATTTCCTAGTGGATTCACATCCACTGCGCTGGGAGCCTGCACCCTTTGTTACCTGTAAAAAAACATCTATCATGAAACGAGCGACCTAACAGATGGTAATCTTGCCAGAGCTATAGCATTGTAGCATCTCTAAATGACCTACTGGAGCAGTTTGCCACTTACAGTGCAGGGCAGAGTGTCATTATCTAAGATGGCACTGCTTCCTCACTTGCTCTATTACTTTCAGAATCTTCCCGTCCATATTCCCTGGTAAACATTTTGCACATTACATTCAGTGCTATGGTGCTTTGTATGGAATACAGGAGGTGGCACTTGGCGCTTCAAAAATTGCAACTGCCTGTAGACAAAGGGGGCCTGGGAGCCCAGAACTGTGAATAATATTACTTGGCTGCCCAGCTGCAATTGCCTGCACGTTGGTTAGTGGGACGACTTGCTGGGGAGTTAGGCCCTCCTATAGCAGCCCATGCAGAGCGTGTGGTCCAGCGGGCCTTCCTACCTTAGGCCCAAGTCCCACTGAATGCTAGTGGGCTGTTCAGGATAGCATATGACATTTCTAATCACTGTTTTTGCACCTCATGCAATGTATTCCCCGATACATATCTGAGGGCCTATTGAGCTCCATCACTTCATTCAGTGCCATGTGGGGTGGGGAAGGAATGGAGGTTTGGGAAGCAGGGGGGAGTATGCACGCGGGATGCATTGTTCCAAGACGGAGTGCTCAAGCCTTATGATCGGCTCCAGGAAGAGCATGAACTACCATCTGGCCATTTCCTAGCACACTGCAGATTGTTGGCCTCATTGGTGAGTTTGTGAGGCATCAAAAACACCGAGTCTGACCAACATCCCCTGGCACACACTCTTTACATAATGGGTAATGGTCGTAAACCCATTACGTGGTTTGTTTGTGCATTAGGGTGCACCACGCATGACCCGTTAGCTGAAATCCACAGATGCTGGGAGGGGGATGTGGAAAGGGAACTAGCGTAGAAGGAATGAAACAAAGAACTCATATGCTCCAGGAAATTATCGCAGAACACCAAGTTCCATACATCCAGTGTAATATCCTCCATAGGCCCTACCTTACCCCAATGTCACTTTGTCAAATGTTTGGGCTCTCCTCCTCTTGCCCTAAGTGTCTGCAAACAGGGGCTGATCTGTCTGATATGCTCCGGGGCAGTCCAGAGGCTGTGGCACTCTGGGAAATGGTTTCAGCTGCATTGACGGAGGTGACAGGGTGTACGGATGTGTGAACCTTGTAGGGTGCACTGCTGGGATTGTTTAAATTCCCCAAAACTGCTAAAGCTGCACACAGGTTCATTGATTTAGCAATACTAGTTGCACATAGAGTCATAGCCATGTACTGGAAAAATCAGATGTTACCAGTGTAGCTCATTGGTGCAAAGCGACACTAAAATGGGGATGGGCGGAGGTTGTGGCTCTCAGGCACAAAGAAGCCCTTAGGCTGTTAAAGATTCCTATAGCAGCAGATTGGGAAGTTCTGTTAGCAGACTTACACATCTATAATGCGAGTCTGGTTGTCTAATCCTGAAGTTCATGCTAATAAATATCTGGCATTCCTTGTTGGTCTGAGATGTTAGCCCCGGTCCATTCCCCCCTCTGTGTTGACTAGCCTGCCCGCATGTATCTCCTTTGTCTCTTAGTGCAGTTGCTCACCCTGATCTTTTCTCATAAGTGCACTGATGACTCTATATTACATGTTTAGATGCTTCTGAAGAAGCAAAATGTGATATCACTTGACACCTCAGATATACTGTCGAGCCCTACTGAGAATGATGTAGATTTGGTCTGGAAAGGTCTCTTGCCGATGATTGTGCATGTATTGAAATGACTATAATTGCTGCATGTTGTCGTATGTTTTGTTCTTTTTGTATGTTACTGAAAAGAACCAATACTCCCTCAGTTTCATTCATATCATACCGACAACCTGGATCATGTGATGCGCAGTCCAATGCTGTAAATGCATTTCACTGATGTGGTGTATTAAATGATATTGTTGTGAAATGCTAATAAAATCAGTTAAAACAAGCATTTGCAATGCAATAATTCTCGAAGTAGGAAAGTTTGAGCTATTGGTATTGTAAATGACAACTTTTTTATTTATGTGTTGGTTTTGAAAATAGTGAAATTAATAGCTTTGTCATGTACAATGCCAATAGTTATATCTTTCGCAAATGTGACACCTATAGCATTTGTAATGCAATATGTATTGTATTTACGTGAGTTAGATGTATTGATATTACAAATAACAATGGCTTTTGATTTTTTAAAATAATTAATACTTAAATAAAAGTTACTGTAATTTATAATGGCAATAGCTTAAACTTTTGTAAATAACTTTTGTGAAGATTATGTTCAGTGTATTTTATTGTGACGAAAATCCAAGAACAGAAGTGAAATATTAACATCTTTTTGTGACATTTGTAATAAAACTTGAAACCTTGAGAACCAGTTGTTGTTGAATGGTTGCATAGATTGATGTTGTGGGGGCGCTGAGTGATGTTGTGGAGGCGACGAGTGATGCTGTGGCATTCAGTGATGCTGTGGTAGCGCATAGTGATGTTGTGGTGCCTCTGAGTGACGCTGTGGTGTTGCTGAGTGATGCTGTGGTGATGCGATAGATAGAGTTAGTGCGATAGATAGAGTGGGGCGATAGAGTGAGTGAGGGAGATAGATGGAGTGAGTGAGGGCAATAGATAGATAGAGTGAGGGCGATAGAGTGAGTGAGGGCGATAGAGAGATAGAGTGAGGGCAATAGATAGATAGAGTGAGGGCGATAGATAGATAGAGTGAGGGTGATAGATAGAGTGAGGGCGATAGAAATATAGAGTGAGGGCGATAGAGTGATAGAGTGAGGGAGATAGATACAGTGAGGGCGATAAATAGATTGATTGATAGAGTGAGGGGCGATAGATTGATAGAGTGAGGGGCAATAGATAGAGTGAGGGCGATAGATAGATAGATAGATAGATAGATAGATAGATAGATAGATAGATAGATAGATAGATAGATAGATAGATAGATAGATAGATAGATAGATAGATAGATAGATAGATAGATAGATAGATAGATAGATAGATAGATAGATAGATAGATAGATAGATAGATGGATAGATAGAGTAATTATATGGCGTGTACTTATGTGGCACCGAGTGGTATTTGGAGTGTATGTTGCATTGAGCGCAGTGTAAATATGTAGCATATAATTATGTGGCACTGAGTGGTATTTGGAGTGTATGTTGCATTGAGTGCAGTGTAATTATGTGGCGTGTAATTATGTGGCACTGAGTGGTATTTGGAGCGTATGTTGCGTTGAGCGCAGTGTAATTATGTAGCATATAATTATGTGGCACTGAGTGGTATTATGAGGAGTGTATGTTGTTTTCAGTAGAGTGTAATTGTGTGGCGTGTAATTATTTGGCACTGCGTGGTATTTATGTAGCAAATAATTATGTGGCACTGAGTGTGTGAGGGTGCAGTATGTGTGAGGATGCAGAGTGTGTGAGGGTGCAGAGTGTGTGAGGGTGCAGAGTGTGTGGCCTAAAGTAGTGTGAGGGCGCTGTGTGTGCGGCCTAAATTAGTATGAGGGCGCAGTGTGTGTGACCTAAAGTAGTGTGAGGGCACAGTGTGTGTGTGGCCTAAAGTAGTGTGAAGGCGCAGTGTGTGTGGTCTAAAGTAGTGTGAGGGCGCAGTGTGTGTGGCTCAGTGTGTCTGGCCTAAAGTAGTGTGAGTGTGCAATGTGTGAGTGCGCAGTGTGTGAGTGTGCAGTGTGTGAGTGTGCAGCGTGTGAGTGTGCAGTGTGTGTGGCCTAAAGTAGTGTGAGGGCACAGTGTGTGAGTGCGCAGTGTGTGTGGCCTAAAGTAGTGTGAGGGCACAGTGTGTGAATGTGCAGTGTGTGTGGCCTTAAGTGGTGTGAGGGCACAGTGTGTGAGTGTGCAGTGTGTTTAGGCAAATTAGACTCTTGTGACACAGAGGTGATTCCTTTGTCAACATGGATAAAATATATGACGTTGAAAGAAGGGCGTCAACTTCAGCAACAAATTAGCTCCATGTACTCTGGTATAAGCATGTAACAAGGCGTCTAACAATTAAGTGGATATGCTAGTAACATTAAAAATGAAACCCAAACTACCATGAATGTATGCTGCAATTCTCTAAAATACTAAATTTACAGTAAAACAAGCAAACCAAGAAACAGGGGAAATAGGGGCAGTTTCTCTAGTCTAGAAAGACATGTGGACATCCTGGGATATTTATATTTTACAGCGTAACCGTCAACTAGAGACAGTACATCGTAGCAAATGAAGGGCAACATATCAAGAATACAACTGAGGAGGGAGGTATTGAGAGGTGGAGGGCTACTTAGTGTAGAGTAGAAATGGTACAAGTAATGTAGCCTCTGAGCAGGAAAAAACTCAGGTGGAACACAATACCAACAAGCAAAGCAGTAAAGGGCTTCAGATGGCAAATGGTGATTGATCACTTTCGCGGCCGCTTTGATGTTCTCAGTGGCTGCGTGGCTCACTGAGAACATCAATGCGGCCGCGAAAGTGATCAGCAGGCAGACAAAGGGTGCGCGCGTCCGGCGCACATGCACTGTGCCCCAACCGCACTTTGGGAGCATTTTTTAAGCCCCACTAAATATCTCGACACAGCGATGCTTAGGCAAGACCTAAAAACATTTCATTTCATTAGTATGATTTCAGAAATGTATGTTTTGAAATATTGTTGTATTATCTTAGTTTCCATTTTTGAATGTATGAGCTTACAATTGTATTATTCATTACAGGTAAGTTTAATGGACATTGTTGTTAGAGAAATGTCTCTCTCGTCACATTATAATGGCTGCTTAAATGTTTCCTTCCCCTTTCTATTGCAATGCATATTACTCTACTACATCTGAGAAGTATACTTAATCATTACACATTCTTTTAATTTTGACAAACTTGTTCTTATACACATTACAATCCTTTTTTTGTGTTATTGTCGATAAAACTGCTGTTTTATCATTCTCATTGTAATCTGAGTGTAAGGAATAGACCTGGCCGTAGTTGGCGGAACTTTGCTGCACGGAACTTCGCGAAGTTACAAAAAAACTCTGCGAAGTTCTGCGAGTGGCGGATTGCGGATTGCAGTGCAACTGCAGTTTGTGCTTGTATTCCTGCAGCTCAGGTAGAAATTCTACCAGAGCCGCAGCTCGTGCTTGCGAACTTACCATTCGCGATTGTGAACTTGAAAAAACACTCCGCTGCATATCGCGAGGTGGAGTTTTCTGCACTCCGCAAGCTCCGCGGAGTGCAGAAAACTCTGCAACCACCACGAACGGAGGGCAGTTCACTGCCCAGGCCTAGTCAGGAATCAGATGCGAGACTGACAATGCTTGTCTATTATTTTATTTATTTTTCCACTCTGGCAGCCTTTTTAGGTGTTTACTGCAGATTTAACTGCTGTTGAAACTCCCTCGATGCAATACATGGGAACCAGAGATTTAAATGTTTGCCAATCCCACTATTGTAATGTCCCATCAAATAATATGACCAACTGATGGTAACCCAAAGCACGTGTGGAATTCGGGTTCTGAACACTGAGGACATTTGCACAGTTAATTATTGATTTTCGATTAAATCTTTTGTTAATACAATTGTTGTACTGGACTGTTGCCATTTATGTATATCACTGCATGATAACATTATGTCCTTCTTTGATTACAAATTATTTATTGATGTTATTGATACTTTTTTGAGCTACTGAATATTGTATGATGATTGTTCTACCTTTGTATTCCAAGGGAACCACAATTTCTCCTTTATTGGGAAGTACATTATGACAATGTGCCATTTATGTATATCACTGCATGATAACATTATGTCCATCTTTGATTACAAATCATTTAGTGATGTTATCTCTCTGAGATTGCAGATTTGGATTTGATCTCTTTTGTCAGAGTTGTTAAGAGTCTCTCTAAGCCTCTCTGTCCCATAGGATCTTGTATATTTCCCTGTGCACCATTAGCATGTGACTGTGACTCTTCAACCTGCACCATCAGGATTCAAGCAAGCCGGGCCGACGACGCCTGAAATGGCAGAAACCGGTCCCCGGAAGCTTGTTTCCTTCCCAGTATAAGAATTGGCTTGGTAGTTTGGTTTGCCCTGTTCCCATCATGCACTGGGACAGGAACAGACTAATTTGCATATAGCCAAGTTCTGAGCTGGGATGGTGCAGTGAGCTAAAAAACGGTGATGGATCAAGCGCTGATCTTTGGACTGGGTAAGAGTGGTCTGCTTAATTCAGGCACTCTGTTCATCACCACCCCCTTTTCTGAATCATTTAGGCCTTCACACTATTCTAGGTAAATAGAAACTTCATGTGGGTATGTCATTGCACTGTTTTCCTTTTCTTACCCTTCCTATGTTTCAATGCTTAAAGAAAGACTCATAATAATTTTGCATCACCTTGCTTTGATTATATTCTTTCTAATTGATCAAGCTCTGACTGAATTAGTATGGACTCTGACATTTAAGAATTTTCATAGATAAAGTGTTTAAATCTTTCCCGAGTCTGTGGTTATTTTATGAGTGCACATGTTTGTTTAATGCCCTTGATCCCTTAGGACTTTAGGTACCGATGACAAGGATTGGTAAGACAAATGGTATAGCTCCTAAATGGTTAATTAAAATTCTGATTTAGCGTAGGTTTACCTGTTCAAAGTGTGTATATTTTTATGGGCCCGGGTGAGTATTGTAAAATCCTGAGCAGGTGAGCCTGCGCTCTATCAGTATTCTTTTGGGTGCAGTAAGATGGTTAGGGTTTAGTTAAGTTGTGTATTGATCAGTTGATTGTATTTGATTTTATGTATTAACCAAAACCTGTTTGTATTGTTCTATGTTTGTTTGGAATCCCCGGGGGCAGAATAGCGGGTGGTAAATTAAAGCCACACTGCAGTGAGGTCACTTGCCTAAGGAAGTAAGTGCATGGTTAGGTAAAACTGGAAGCACCGAATAGGGATTTTCTGTGTAATGTGTGAATAAATGATAGCAAAGGAGTTCGTTGGTGAAACTTTGGCCTCATATCACCTAGAAAGGGTAAGCCCGAGGGAGTAACAGGTTCTCTAATGCTTGTATGAAGAGTAGGCAGAAGGAATATACTTGCAGTATATGAAGAGTAAGCAGAAAAGTTTTACTCGCAGTAGGTGCAAATCATCTTTCCTTTGAAATTAGTCCCTTAGGTACAGTGCCGATTGTTTTTACGATGTTGATTAATGAATATTGCATTTAAAAGTGAAAAGAGTCAGTTGCGGAGCTGCGCTGACGTCACCAAGAGCCGTGCTGTTATTGGTTGAGACAGCGGGTGTGTAGCTGAGGTAATAATTGTAAAGGAGGGGTGAGCGCAGGAGCGTGAGAACTTGTCTCACGAGAAAAGCTGCGCAATCATTGGTCGAAAGTTATTTGAATTCAAATCACTGATTGGTTCTCGAAAATAAGAAACGCATTGGTATTGGTGAAGCATTTAGTAAACAATTGAGTGTAGCTGCATACTAAATTTTATTCTGCAAAGTATATGTGGCATTTAGATCCAACAGTTGTAGGAAACAGACCCGATAGGAGGTACTTAGGTTTTGCCCAAGAACAATACATAAGAGAAAGACCTCATATCAGGTACGGAGGAGAGAGAAAAATGTCACTATTTAAGAAAAGTAAACATGTCTTTAAGAAGGATAGAATGATTAAAACTAGAGAAGGAATTATTATTCCTCCACCAAATACGCCCGCATCATACATGATGGTAGAAAGGGGCTATCACCTGTGTGTGTTTAGAGAACTGGACAGAGTACACAAAAGATGACGGTGTTTTGGCATTTCCAGAGCATGGTACCTTTAATGGTAGAATTTAGTACAATTTGAGAACATGCATGAATGAATTAGATCCCAGACCTAGATTAACTCAATAAGAAGCATTAGAAGAATGGGAAACTGAGGCTTTTGAGCGAAATAGACCTAGGAGCGACAGAAATTGGAGTAAATTTCATCCCAGATTTCCTAAAGAGATAAAGAAATGAAGAAATGGAGACAGTCTATGCTAGTAGAAGGATAATATCATGTACTGACTTTAGAGGAACCGTCAGGAAGCAAGTGCATAGAGAAAATGAGAAATGTAATGATTAGTGGTGAATCGAATGATGACTATTTGGAGAATTTGTTAATAAAAAAGTCCGCTACCTTACCATGAAGAAGCAAATAGAGTTAACCCTAGTGCCCCGTTCTTAAAACCACCTTTGGTTCCGCAAGTAGTGCGTGAAACTTCGTTAGAAAAAGTGCTACAGGAGAGGGAACGAGAAGCCATAAATAAACAGAGAAGTGAATTAATTCAGAAAATGTCACCGTTAAATACGAGTCCTTAAGCATTAACCATTCTGGTAACCATAGGTCCCGTTGTTCCATTATATGGAGAAAAGCAGTCCTGTCCGAAACCACCCCTTCTGACTGCAACTGTAGTGCAATCTAGAATGGAACCCTTGATAGTTGATGATCAAGCAAGTGAATGTGAGTCAGTGATTTCCCTGATGGATTTACCTATAAGGGAACCGGTGGGGGACTCGATCAGGAAAAATACTCCTGGAAGCTCTAAAGAGGTACGGATGGAAACATCCTCAGGTACAAGAAGTGCTACTGTAGTATCCCCGGGAGAGATAGAGAGATGGTATCGAGAAATAGAAAAGCCAAAATCACAGCCATAGGTATTGGATATTTTTAAATTAAGAGTTGAACTAGAAGAAATGATTGCTGGAAATGTGGGATTGGAAAGGTTAAACACTTTCAGTGACGACGAATTGTTGTTTATATGTCAAAGTATCACTCGAAATACTAAAACATTTCATGAAAAGTTAATGAGTTTGACTTCTGAAATGGGAATTGATATTGGATAATCTAAAGTGTTACAGAAACCTTACCGAGCTGAATTTTCTGACAAAGATTTAGAGAACATGAATGTATCAGGACGTAAAGTGCTAATCAAGGAGCTACTGTCCCTATTACAAAAGTGAGGTGCTTTAGATAGATGGAAAGCTAGATGGGCAAAGAAAAAAGAGGAAGCCCAAGCGAAAAAATACTGCAAATGAATATTTATTAAAAGAACCAGAAAAGGTAGAAAGGTTATGTCCAATGAGAGAAGTGCCTGAAGGAGGTTATGTGCATGTCCCATGGTCCAGACAGGATATTTTATCATTTACGAATGATTTCCCGAAACTCAGAGAGAAACCTGTAGAGTGGTACAGACAAGTCGAAAGATTTTTAAAAGTTTCAAAAGTACTGTTAAAAGATTTAGATGGGTTGTTTTACATTGTAGTACCTGCAGATTTATGGACAGAATGTAAAATCACTATTGATTGGCCTAATGATGAGTACCCAAGAGACCCAAAGACAGGAGCACCATCAGATGAAGTGATGAAAAAGTATCATCAAGTCATAACATTTCTGAAATGAAAAGTACCCCCGAAAGAAACAGATTAGACAAGAATAGACAGATCTACCCAAAAAAAAGATGAATGAGTACATGCATATAATGAACGCCTTTTACAAGTATTTAAGCAGTACGGTGGTTTGGAAAGCATTGATACGAAAGACATGACACATTTTATTTATCGGTTTGTGTCAGGGTTAAAGCCAGAAATTTCCCAAATGATTAAAGATCATAAAATCTGCTGGCAGGCCAAGCCGGTAGATGAAATACTTAAGTATGCAAAATATTGTGGGGATGAAATTGACAATAAACGAAAGAATTTAAAAGAAAAAGTAATGTGGGCATAGGTAAAATTATCAGAGCAACAGGAACTCCAGGTAAATCAATTGAAAAATAATCAGAATCAAGGAGATGGAAATGGGGGTAAATCAAGAGGTAGGATGAACAGAGAGGAGGCCAAGAAAAATGTTCCTTGTCATGGTGCGGAAAAATGAGGCATTGGAGGAACGAGTGTAAGGCTGTATTGAGTAACAATGTGCAAAACGATAATTTGAATCCACAGACGCAGAATGGGGTGTCAAGGAAGCAACAGCAACTGGTAATACAGAACCAGTTACCACTTGCACCGATGCCAGATTCTGGGAGCCAAGCAAATTACAAAGTGGATACCACAAATTGGGAGGAAAGTGGAAGGAGAGACGCAGTGATATCACAATTCCTTTTGAATGATGCATTTTTCGAGGCAGATAGTTACTGACGGTGCCTGAGAGGGGAGGACGAGGAGTGCGTGCTTTGCGCATCCTTGCCGGTAGATCAATCAGGTCCATACATTGAGGGAAAAGTTGAGGGAAATGATGTTACCTTTTTGTTGGATATTGCCGCTACCCGTTCTACTGTGAGAACATCAGACATTCCAAACCTACCCCTCTCGGGAGAAGCGATCCAAGTAGTGGGCGTTTCTAATAAACAAATTAGTACTCCTGTTACAGAACCTATGGAAATCAGAATAGGTAATTTTAAAGAAATGCACAAATTTGTAGTGTGCGACTCCAGTCCAGTAAACCTATTAGGTAGGGACTTACTGTGCAAAATGAATTGCACAATCTATTGTACCCCGAGAGGGGTTGAAATTTAAACACCAGACGAAGATGGAGTTTATAAATAAATGTTAGCCGGACAAGAAACTGAAAATAAAAAGATTTTAGTGGAAGATCTCCCAAAAGAAGTGCAACATACGGTGAATCCTGAAGTGTGGGATTTCACTGGAAAAGATGTAGGATTCATGGCAAATGTTGACACAGTAAAAGTGACAGTAAAAGAAGGTGCAGTTTACCCAAATATTCGACAATACACAATGATCCCAGAAATAAAAGCAGGTGTTGCAGCAGAAATAAAGCGTCTGGTTGAGCAAGGCATTTTACAAAAAATTATGAGCAGTCCATGTAATTCACCTGTAATTGGCATAAAGAAACAGAGCGGAAAATATATGGGGTCGTTCAAGACCTGCGCAAAGTTAATAAAATTGTCGTCCCATGTTGTCCAGTTGTGCTAAATCCTGAAGTGATTCTGTACCAGATACCGTGGGGAGCCGGATGGTTCACGGTTATTGATTTGTGCCATGCATTTTTCTCTATACCATTACATCCAGATAGCAAATATATTTTCTTGTTCGAATTCGACGACCATGTTTATATTTGAAATCGTGTCCCTCAGGGGTACACAGAGAGTCCATCGATTTTTTATCAGATTTTGAAAAAGTGCCTTGAATCGCTGGTCTTGCATGGACAGTCTGTCCTGATGCAGTGCATAGACGACCTGTTGGTGGCGTCTAAAACTCGAAATGACTGTGTTGTTGATACCATTGCATTACTGAATCATTTGGCTGAAGGAGGGCATAAAGTGTCACCTGAAAAGTTACAATTCTGTACCACATCGGTAAAGTATCTGGGGCACCAGATAGAAAGAGGTATCAGAAGAGTTACCTCTGAAAGAATCAAAATAATCAGAAACATGAATCAACCTCAGACCCAGAAAGAAATCAGAATGTTTCTTGGAGTTGTAGGTTACTGCAGGCAGTGAATTGTGGGATTCACAGTCCTAGCTAAACCTCTGATACAAATGACCACAAAAAGAGCAAAAGACCCAGTAGAGTGAGATGACGAAAGCTTGGCTGCCTTCTTGAAGCTGCGAGACTGCCTCTGCTCAGCTGCAGCCTTAGGGATGGCTGATTATTCAAAGGAATTTGCATTGTTCTGTGATGCTCGCGACAATTGTGCATTATCTGTTCTGACTCAAACTCATGGTTTAATGAGACTCCCTGTGGCATATTTTTCATCCACACTGGATCCAGTGGCACCTGCATTGCCAGGATGTCTGAAAGCAGTAGCTGCAACCTGCATGAGTCTTGAGCAAATTGTATCCATGATTATGGGACACCCTGTAACTGCATGTTCCACACTCAGTGGTGATTCTGTTAACCAGAACATGTACTCAGTATTTGACTCCTACTCGGCTGACTAAGTATGAGTGAATTCTTCTAGGTGCAGGAAAGTGACCATTGCTAGATGTACTGTCTTAAATCCAGCTACACTGTTACCTTATTCACTCTTTGCAGAAGTGAAAGGGGAAGTTGAGCATGATTGCATCGACCTTACAGAATACAGTACAAAGCCCCGACCAGACATAAAAGAAAAGCCATTGTTGACATCTGAATATGAGCTGTTTGTGGATGGCTCACGCATGAGACATGAGGAAGGAGGATTAAGTGCTGCTTATGCTGTGCTTACTTTGTGGGGTCCAGTGGAAGCATCCTATTTACCTGGAGTCAAGTCTGCACAAGTAGCCAAATTAGTTGCATTGACAAGAGTCTGCAAATTTAGAAAAAAATGTAAAGTAACCATAATACTGACAGTCAGTATGGTTACGGAGTTGTGCATGACTTTGGCCAACTTTGGATGCAAAGCGAGTTTCTGACTTCTTTAGATACTCCTATTAAAAATGGACATTATGTAAAAGACTTGCAGGAATCAATTCAATTACCAAAAGAAGTGGCTGTGGTCAAGTGTGCTGCTCACCAATCTAGAAAAGACAGAGTGACAGCAGGTAACCGATATGCTGACCAACTAGCCCAGCATTGTGCCAAACATAAGATGGCAATAAATAAGAAAATTAACACACATGGAAACAGCTGCCAACTTATGTTGCTTGAAAGAGTGAAAACATGGGACGAAGTGAAAGATTTGCAAAATGAGGCAGAATGGAAGGAAAAGGAAGAGTGGGAGAAAATAGGATGTCGAAGAAGGGTTGAGGATGGGGTTATTGTTCACCTTGATGGGAGACCTGTGCTACCAGATTGTATGCTTGCTCCTATGGCTAGGATGTATCATGGAAGTTCACAAATAGGTAGAGACGTGATGATTAGGCAGTTCAGGCAGAGTTGGTTCAATGCGAGATTCAGAAATGTAGCAGAGAGTCTTTGCCATAGGTGCATACCGTGCCAAAGAATTAATCCTGGTAAAAGAACTGTAGTGTTGCCAGGTAAGATTGGAAAGGCAGAAGGTCCCTTCATACAACTCCAGATTGATTTAATCCAATTACCTCCTTGCCGAGGAGTGAAGTACGTCCTTGTCATTGTCTGCCTGTTTTCAAAATGGGTGGAAGCCTACCCTACCCGCAGGAATGATAGCATCACTGTAGCTAAACTTCTACTGAGGGAACTCATATCACGTTTCGGTGTTTCAGTAATGATTGAATCAGACCGAGGGTCTCATTTTAATAATTAAATAATTAGTCTGATCTGTGAAGCATTCCAAATTGAGCAAAAGCTGCACTGTGCATAGCGCCCAGAGGCTTCAGGAGTGGTAGAACATCTACATGGAACAATCAAGTCACGATTGGGGAAGGTGTATGAATCTACCCAATTGGAGTGGCCTGATGCTTTACCTCTTGTTCTGATGGGACTCAGAAGCATTCCAGACAGAAATACAGGCTTGAGTCCCCATGAAATACTCATGGGAAGAGCAATAAGGCAGGCATGGGTACCAGGACACAAGCTGATAAATATATCTGATGATTTAGAGCTCGAGTACTGCAAAGAACTGGCTGACCAAGTGCGTTCTACCTCTCACCAGGTTGGGGAAGACGCTGTCGCTAGACAATCAACTCCAGCACATGACCTCAATCCAGGTGACTGGGTAGTGATAAAGGAATATGCTTGAGAATCTTGCCGAGCACCACGATGGGGAGAGCCACATCAAGTGATATTGGTTACCACCACAGCTGTAAAGTGCAGGGTAATTCCAAACTGGATCCATGCGAGTCATACCAAGAGGGTGACCGAACCTGTAGAAGTTGAAGGTTGTGCAGCTGAGGGGTCTCAAGAAGTTGATCCCGAAGTAGTTGATGAGGAACAACCGAGCACCAGTCAGGATGAATGGATTCCAGTAGTCTACATACCTACAGAATTTGTGAGAACCAGAAGTCAAACCTATCTAGATGGACAGAGTGATAGAGAGTATAAGTCAGGAAAAGAAGAATGTACTCCGATTACAGAAATCCAAGTAAAAAGTAATTCTGAGGAGGACCAGATAAGGAAAGATCGGTGTACTCACACATTTGAAACCCAAGCCAGAACCCCTGAGTCTGAGGAGGGACAGATAGGTATTAGGGCGAAATCTCAGGCAGAAGACAATCAAGAAATCAAAAGACCTGAGCAGGACCAAATAGGTGTCGAAAAGTGTGTTCAGGAAGAAGAAAGCGATCAAATTCAAACTCAAAGTCAAAGTCAAATACAGCAAAATCCTGAACAAGGCCAGATTAGTATCCAGGCAGAAGAAACTAAATTAAGCCCTGGACCAAGTCAGATAGAGAGGAATTCATAAGTTGATGTAGAACAAGTAGTGCCACAACTGAACGAAAATAAAAGAGCTTCTGAAGAAAGCCATAGCACAGTGCCAGCTAAAAGACTCTGTAAAGGAGATAAGTGGCCTGGTTTTGTTAAAAGATTGAAATTTCGCCTGAAAACAATAAATGAAGAACCAGAGCAAGTAAATGAAATATCAAGCCAAGCCAAGTTCAAAGGACCTGCGTGGACCTACGTCATACTTGAAGATTTCAGAAATCTAGAACTGAGTGATGATGAACTGATTGATGATCAGACTGACGAAGAAGTGAGACCAACTTGAGAAAAATCACAGGCTAAAGTCTATGGAAACGTTACAAAGAGGGGATAAAATCTCCTTAGTCAGAAATGGCTGAATATAATGTTAACGGAAGACTGAAAAGAAATTGTCTAAAGACATTTTGTAGAATATACACATGTAGTATAGTAATTGTAGTTATAGTATAGTTTGGATTGACATTAGCTATACCTTACTTCACAGCTTTCCAAACTTTTCATGTTGGTGACACACTTTTTTTAGATGGGTCTTTTAGCGACATGGTAATTGAGTGTAGCGAGCAAGCCTGAACCACCTTTTGAAAAAAGAGTGGGCAAATGGTGCGTTTTCAAGCAAATTTGAGAACGCAGGAAGGTTAATAAAGCAATTGTGAATCTGTTCTAACAAAGACAGTGACTGGCAAAACTGTCTATCTTTCTGCTCTCTCCTAGGATAGAAGTGTAGGGTACACTGTTAAAATTCTGGCTCTGGAACAATAGTGGTAACAGTTTTTAATGTGTGGTCATCCATAGAATAATGCACATAATCCACCCTTGGAAAAATGCCAGCCATTTCATAAGAGCAGTAATTCTTGACAACTTGTGGGCACCCTTGGGGCTACACCCTCTGCTAACCCCTGGTAAAATGTTGAGTCTCACATAATGGTGCTATTACTCATAAACATGTGGAAATCAATGGTACGATGCTCCTTATCAACCCCATGGAAAAAAATTGGCATAAGCATGATAGCAGTATTTTTTGGCTTCAGGTGGACATCTGTGGTATGAAGCTCGCCACTGGTAAAATCATGTGTCTGGCACAACGGTTGCAATTTCGGTCATGTTGCATAATGACAGCTTTGGTGGTGTGGCGTTATTTACAGTCTAAGTCTCTAAGACTGTGGCCCACGAGCTATCAACAGTGGCAAGCAGATTCATGTCACCGAGAGCTTACTGCATTTCCTCTTTAGATCAACTGATGGGTCGTCCTTTCTGAAGTAAACCTTTACTATGCCCTATTTGGGGCAATGATGACCCCAGTGGAAAAACACATGGAACCTTGATAGACACAGGAAACGTAAGGCCCGGCACATCGAACCTTCCTTACATAATGCCACCACGACCGACGGAGCAGGACTCGCAGACTGGGAGCGCAATACCCATGTCATAATAAGACATTATATTTTGATGCCCAGTACTTTAACACTGTCAACTGGGTGTACAATATTGTGATGATAGACATTCTTATGGCATACTCTCGGTACACTTGAACTTCACAGTAGATGTGCTCTACTGTGAAGTTTAAGTGTACCGATATTCATTGTACAATGCCGCCCTTGCTGGCCACTTGTTGATGCACCGCGCATTTTTCTAATGTTCAGTAAATAATTTGTGTTTTTACCTCATGGTTGCGGGAGCGCCCGGGTGTCTCTGCGGGCTCAAACAGACCGCATAGCCCGGCTCCCCTCGGTGGCCTCCAGGCTGGGCTCCCCCGCAATACTCTTCGTTTCTGACTGACTGTGTCCTGACTGACTGTGTATTCATCGTGTGCAGCAAAGGGAATGAGGCCCTGCACATGCTCGCGTAATGGTCTCCCTCTTTCTTCCGCGTACTGCGTCACTTACACTTACGTGCGCAGTCCATCCTGCTTAATTAGTGAATTTTTCCACATTTCATCGATGTCGCGCGACACACCCACATATGGCAGGCGACACAGAACTGTGTCGCGACACAGAGTTTAGAAAGCTCTTCCTTACCTGATGAGCAAAGAAATTCAGAATAACACTAATATACCTGAGCAAGTAGATTCACCTAGGAAAGTAGATACACATACACATGAGAAAGCAGTTAGTCTTGAGCAACCTGTAGTAGGTTTAGGCACCAGATGAGGGAGCCTTACATTATAGAAGATCTAGAAATAGAACTCATTTAAATGTATTTGCTAATTTGTTGGTACATTATGTTGAAGCTATGGAAATCAGTGATTGCTACGTGTGCATGAAGTTTCCCACATCAGTATCTGAACTTACCTCTGACCTATGTTATTTCATGTAGCATTTTAGCCATTTTATTTTATAGAACTGGTAAATTACAGTATTATTATTCCAATTTTGATGTGATCTTTTCTGAAGTTCCTTTACGTAGAAATGTAAATCGTATTTCTAGTACTAGAGGAAGTTGCTATTTTGGAATAGTATTCCCAAAGGTGTACCATGTGGAGAAAATCACTAGAAGCAATGAAGAAGCTACTGGATTAACTTGTAGTAAAAGAGCATCATTTGCTGAAATTGTAGGTGACATATTTAGTGCAATAATACCTTCAGTGGGAGTAGTTATGAACACTCAAAGAGTTTGCAAATTGTCAACAGTGGTGGATCGCTTATCGGCCGACACTGCTAGTGGATTTCTAATGATCAATACTGAACTAGTTGCGGTAAGATCATTGGTTTTACAAAATCGACTTGCTCTTGATATATTATTGGCAAAAGAGGGCGGAGTCTGTAGAATGTTAAAGACGCGACAATGTTTCACTTACATTACAGTAGAAATTAAGAAATATGCGAGAACTATTACACCTTTAAGAGAAGAATTGAAACCACTGGAAGTTGACAGTGCATGGAAGAGACTAATTAGTGGTCTCTCTTCAGGTAGTTGGTTTTCTAACATAGGAAAGAGTTTTGTAGGTAGAATACTGATGCCAATGGTGGGAGTAGCATTACTGATTTTAGGGATAATAGTTTGTTGCAAATATGGCAAGCATAAAAAGACATATGCAGTAAATAAAAAGGGAAAGAAAAAAAACTTCTGTGAAATTGAGCTTGAAGAATTAAATGGGGATCTGTATAAAAAGATGAAAAACTTCCACATGAATAATGGTGAAAATCCTAAGAGAATGTTTGAAGAAATAGAAATGACCAAATGTTGAAAAGTTGGCATCTGTTTCTGTAATTTGTGATGATATAAAATATCATCTAAGAGGGGTTTGATGGAGCAAGGTTTTGCTTGTAAAGAGACTTGCTCGAACTCAATACTCTCGAAATAATATATAATATTATAATCAACATGTTTCGTATTACTAATAATGCACCACACAACATTTCTAGTATCCAGGGGAGTCTTTCCTATTTGCTTTTTACTAACCGTAACTCGAATATCCTAATATGGCCGCCGCAACGCAGGAACTTTTCTGCCCATGCGTCTGTCACACTCACGTGACATGACGTACTTTCTGCTTGGTGGGAAAACTTTGCTTCTGCTCACTAGAACTAAAGATGGCTGCTCTATGTTTTCATGTGCTAACGCTTGCAAGGCAGCTTTACTAAATTGTTCGTTCAGCTTAATTCCTAAACGCTGTAGTTAAAATAGAGTAATGGGAATAGAGTAGAGATAAGTGGTATACAGTGCATTCATTTATTCTTTGTTCTAAAACTGTTTCTCTTTGACTTTGCTATTAGCTCGTGTTTGGACCAATCAAGTACAATGTTGCTCCATCTTGGGTCCTGCGACTGCGCATGTGCTGCGCTCTCAAGAGTCCACAAGCCTGGCATTGAATCTATGCCAACGACAGTCTTGCCTGAAGATGCGCCTGGGCAACTCACCCGCGACCTCTCGAGAGGAAGAAAGATTGACAACTTGTTTTACATTGTATTTACTATTAGAACATTCATTGGTGGGTGGAATAAAATGCATGGGAAAATAAAGTTATGTGCGGGAAGATAATTTGCATTATTTAATCACGTGACCTCATAACTGGTATGGTGTGATGACCTCTCCCCGTCTCTTGACATATCAAATTGAGGGAATACACACATTTGCAACATTGGGGGTGGTACACTGCCCTGGAAAATGGTATAACTAAGGTAGGCTTAGCTAAATCGAATGTTCTGACTTGTCCGAATAGCTTACCTGTCACTGACCCAACCCACTCAATAGGCGATCGAGAACAGGGGTGCTGGCGGAGCACTCTGTCAGAAGATTGGGGAGCAGAGGGGCTGGCGGAGCACTCTGTCAGAAGAATTGATAACCCAATCGGGGTTCTGGGAAGGAGTTCGATAACCCAATCAGGGTTCTGTGGGAGAAGGTTCGATAACCCAATCGGGGTCCGACTGTTAGCCGCAGGGAGGGATGTAATGCTGGCGTTACACGTAGCTGAGGGTACCTGGTTGCATCCTGAATCCATCCTAATTTGGTCTTCACTGGTCCTGATCTACACCTGTGCCATCTTACTGGCATCTGAACTACAAAAAGTCCTGTCTTTTATCCCAGCTCGTGGCCGAGGGTTGGCCTTCACACCATTCTAGGTAAATATTAAATTCATGTGGGCATGTCATTCTACTGTTTTCCTTTTCTTACCCTTCCTATGTTTCAATGCTTAAAGAAAGTCTCATAATAATTTTGCATTACCTTGCTTTGAATTTATTCTTTCTAATTGATCAAGCTCTGACTGAATTAGTATGGACTCTGACATTTAGGAATTTTCATAGATAAAGTGTTTAAATCTTTCCCGAGTCTGTGGTTATTTTATGAGTGCAAATGTTTGTTTAATGCCTTTTATGCTAACACCCTTGATCCCTTAGGACTCTCGTTACCGGTGACAAGGATTGGTAAGACAAATGGTATAGGTCCTAAATGGTTAATTAAAATTCTGATTTAGCATAGGTTTACCTGTTCAAAGTGTTTATGTTTCTATGGGCCCAGGTGAGTATTGTAAAATCCTGAGCCTGTGCTCTATCACATTTCCTTTAAAGATAATTGACTATTTTTTGTATTCTCTACACGCCCAGCCACGTGAAGTGATAACCACACACTTACGGCCTTATTACGAGAACGGCGGTCCTATGACTGCCATACTTACGGTGGTGGTCCGACCACTGCCACCACTGCAGGTCTGCCCTTTGTTTTTCGAGCGTGGCTGTCAGACCACGTGAGGGCGCTGTCTCTGCCGGGATCCAGGATAATCCCTCAGAAATTGTGCAGTGGAAATTGCCAGGAATCTGCTGTCGGTGCTGCTGCAGCACCGCCGAGCATATTCCGAGTTGCATTTCCACTGGCCATTTCATGGCGAAGAGCCCGCAATTAAATGGGTGACTGAGATGAAATTAAGGGGACTCTAAAACTGCCCCCTGCCGCTTCTGGGCCTGGGGGTGCATGTAGGATATACATGTTGTGCCCCCCTGGAATTTCACCACCGATCATGCACAGTGTGGCATGCTCGACATGGTGCATGCCACACTGTGCAGCAACATGCTGCAGGCACTGTCACAGTGGTGGTCTGCTCTTAAGGCTCTCCTATAAGCCTAACACAGCTGCTGCCATGAGTCCACTGCAGCACCGCCAGCCCACCCTGAATTCAACTCAGAATTTGGCGGATGGGCGCACCACGGGCTTGTCGGTCCTCCTGCAAGCGAAGCTGCGGTGGTGCTCCCGGAGTACTGCCAAACTCGTAATAAAGCCCTTAATGAAGGTGTAGTTTGCATCCTCAGAGCTGGCTCCTCTCAATAGCTTGAACTGGCGCAAAATCAAGATTGGGAGTGTGTGGGGGGCGTGGCTTGGCGCCGTAGGTGATGGCGGCGCCTGAGTGAAGCTCCGCCGAGGCACAGGGAGTCTTCCCTTCCTTTCCGCGATGTTCCTGTTCTGAAGCCTCCTACTGATGTCGGAACATCCTTGCAGTACTGCGGCACTCTTGGCGGCCTGTTTACAGCGACGGTGAAGGAGTTAATCGCCGCTTCGCAGCCACGGACGTTCCGGTGAGCGCAGCCGCCATTTTAGGTATCCAGTCCTGGAGCGGCTTTATCGCGGAGACGACTTTAAGTCTTCGTCCAGCCTTCAAGTGTGCGCTATTCATCATCCGGACCGCACATGCAACTCCTCACGACCCAGTCTTGCTGCTGTCTTTCGTCAGCGCTTAATACCTGAGGTAAAAATTTTCCCTCATACAGAGCGTCCGCCATCTTAAGAGCTCCACACTCTTTTCCCATATGTTGGACTATTTTTATTTATACCTCACAATTTGCCTTTTCACGCTTAATATTTACTATGGTGCTTTCTGGAATGGTTTTTTGCATACATTCTCGCTCCATTGTAAGCAGGGATGGTAGATTGCGTACTATCCTTACCAGCTAATTTATTTTTGTGGGATTTGCCTCAATGACGCAACAGCTTCCTTTTTACCTATTTTTCTGCTCAGTCCTGTTTTGGTGATTTGTCCTTATTATTGGTCTGCCTGACCTTCATTTCTGTTTCGAAATCACTTGACTGTCAACGTGGTTTGTGGATACGCTATGTGAGGTGCTTGGCTGCACATCTCCGCCATCTTGTTGTTTACTTTTCTTCATTGGCTCCTCATCACTGGGGTCGTTTTCAGCCTTTTTCCTTGCCACTACCAATTGACATTTATTTTTTGTTTCTCTGCTCCTTTCCATGGGAAAACAGCAACTCATGTCTCGCTCTTCTTTCAAAGCATCTACAAAGGTGGCTTTTATCAAGAACTCGAAAGTCTTTTCTGCTCTCTCCCAATTAGAGGACTCTCTTTCACCTTCAGGTTCGGAGGAACTAATGGAAACGCCATCACCTACCACATTAGGGAAAACAACCACCAAGCGGGTAAAGAAAAATCCTCTTTCTCCGCCCAAGTCACCATCTCCTGTATCAATGGAGCTGCTATTGGAAGAAATACGCTCCTTTCGTCCTTTTCTCGAGGAAATTGGATCACTCCGCCCTTTTATGGAGGAGACTAATGCCAAGCTTCAAGTCCTCACGGACAATTGGTCTCAACTTGACACGAGAGTCTCTTCGGTGGAACACTCTGTTGCATCTTTTCAGGAATCACAAGCCAAAGTTACACATTTGTCTTCACAAGTCGGATCTCTGCAAAAGCAGGTGGAGGAGTTGGAAAATAGAGGCAGGCGTAATAATCTTTGCATTTACGGCCTTGCAGAAAATCTTGAAGGGTCAGACCCGATTGCTTTTTTCAAATCCTTCCTTCCTAAATTGCTCCATCTACCGCAGGATACATCTCTCAACATCCAACGTGCACATCGTTTGGGCCGCCTACCTACATCCCTCTCCATGTCTCAAAGGCCTAGGGGTGTCATCCTCTACTTCTTGGAATATACTGATCTTTTGAAAGTTCTTGCAGCAGCAAAGGCTCTTCCCAAATTGACATGGCTTGATTCCCAGCTTTACTTCGCTCAGGATTATGCCAAAGCCACTGCTAACTGTAGGAAAGCTTTCCTCAGTATGAGAGGGGTCCTTCGCGACATGGGTGCCCGATATGGTTTATATCATCCATGTCTGTTCAAGGTTACATATAACAACAAAACCACCACCTATGAAGATCCGGTGAGATTGCAGAGTTTCATCAATGCTCATCGTACTTCTACGATGGATACCTCCGGTCCTTCATCGTCTTCTCCTGGTTGATTCTTCATACTGCACGCCTGTCTGGAGACTTACGTTCTTTTATTGCTGTGTTGTTGTTCGCCTCATGTTTTAGGCTCATCACTTGATTATGTTACTCTTTTTGAGTCTTACTCATAAGTTCTGTTGTTATGGCTTCCCCTTGTTTTTGATGTTTCATGTTTTTTATGACGTTTCATGTTTACTTGCTTGCTTTTCTTCCTTTTCCATTTTACGATGTTCCCCGTTATGTCCGTTCCCTCACTTTCATTTTTTGATCTTGTTTTCTATTTTCTATTACTTTCTCAGCTTTACCCCGTATTTGTTTCCACAGGAACTCATTGATACGTGATGACATCTCCCTGGTTCCTCGCCCGGTTCTCCTCAGTTGTGTTGCCTTCCCTACCTGGCTCCTTCCCCCCTCATCCTCTTCTCATGTTCTCCCTTAATAGGTATGTTTTCCTCACGTTTTTTGTCCCATTTTTGTTCCTTGTCCTACTTCACTTCCTTTTCCTTCATCAACACGCTCCTGTTTTCCATTACGATGATGTTCTTTTATCCTCAAGTCTTACTTACTCCTTGCCTACTTTAATTCCTTTTTCTTGCTTCCTACTCTCTTCTTCCATCAACTTCCCTTTCTTTTCTCTCACTTTTTACTTACCGTTCTTTTACTTTTCTGATTCTACTCTCTTCTTTTCTTTCTCCTTGTTATTTCTGGAACGCATTGCTCAGTTCATTTATGCTTTTATTTGTACACTATGTCTTTGAATTTGGTTTCATGGAATGTTAAGGGTATTAATTCACCTGTTAAGCGGCAACGTATTTTATCTCACTTAGCTAAGTTGAATACTGATATTGCATTTCTTCAAGAAACCCACCTATCGGACACAGAATCTGATAAACTCAAAAGAGGTTGGGTGGGTGATGTCTTCTTTTCACAGGGCGATGGAAAACGTAATGGTGTTGCTATTCTTTGCCGCAAATCACTCCCTTTGCTAGTTCTTTCTCAAGAATCTGATACCAATGGTAGATGGACGCATGTCAGACTATCACTTAGAGGTGTTCCAATCTCTCTCCTTAATGTCTATGGTCCCACGACAGGTGACCCCCTTTTTTGGGCTGACCTCTCTCCCCGTATCACTCAATTTATGGATGATAATTTCATTCTTGCAGGTGATTGCAATCACCCTTTTGACCCTTTTCTGGATAGGAAATCTGATGCTACTTATATTCCCACAAGGCCCCACAAATTGTTCACCCAAGCTATTTCGCAACATAAGCTCGTTGACTCTTGGCGCTTATGTAACCCAACTTTGCAAGAGTTTACTTTTTACTCCCCCCACCATCGTTCTCAGTCACGGCTTGATGATATTTTTGTTTCGCATGCTCTCTCTCAAACTTTGCAGGCGGCGGAAATTGGTCCAATTTTACTTTCGGATCATGCCCCTGTTCTGATTAGTCTTGAAGTTTTACCCAAAACTGAGGGTCCTAAGAGATGGCGTTTTAATAATACTCTCCTTCTGGACCCCAATTTTTCTGCTTCTTTTTCTGCCTTTTTTGATGAATTCTTCCTGTTTAATGATGTCCCACCTATTTCGAAACATACCCTCTGGGATGCATTTAAAGCAGCTGCACGTGATTTCATTATTAACTTTGTTGCAAAAAAACGTAGATCTGCCCGTCAACTCACCAAAACCCTCCTTCAGGATATTAAGAGACTGGAACACGCCTATTTTACCTCACACTCCTCGGATAGTCTGACGTCTCTAGTTGCTGCCAAACTTAAATTTAATGAAAAATCTACTGAAGATGCTTCTTTATATTTGCTTAAGTCTAGTGCCAAATTTTATGGTGGTCGGAACAAAGCCGGGAAGATTCTTGCTAATTATTTAAAGGTCAAACAAAATAAAATAAACATTGATTCGATATATGATGATGATGCCCATTTACATCATAAAGATGCTGACATTCTTGCTACTTTTTCACATTTCTATGAGTCCCTATACACCTCAGATACACCTTCCTCCCCTCAGACTCTCACTCACTTTTTTTCTACCATTCAAGTCCCTCCTTCTTTTCCTCTTGATCTCTCTTCCTTAGAATCTGATGTCTCGCAAAAAGAGCTACTTGCTGCCCTCAACCGTTTAAAACTGAACAAAGCACCTGGTCCTGACGGTTTCACTGTCGAGTTTTATCTTCATTTTTCCAAGCTTCTTATTCCAAAACTCCAATCCCTTCTCCATTCTTTTGTTGATTTGGGTAACTCTTCCGGTACTTTTTCTGATGCCCATATTTGTTTAATTCCAAAACCAGGGAAGGATGTCCAATACTGTAAGAATTACAGACCTATTTCCCTAGTCAACATAGATTACAAAATTTTTGCCAAATTATTAGCACTTAGATTGGACCATCTGCTCCCTGATCTGCTCGGAGATGAACAATCAGGTTTTGTTAAAGGTCGTTATATTACAGATAATACTAGACTCTTATTCAACATCCTGACTAAATCCTCGCATCTCCAATCTCCACTCGCAGCCATTGCCTTGGATGCTGAAAAGGCATTTGACAGGGTAGAATGGCCTTACCTTTTCCACACCCTTAACTGGTTTGGTTTTGGCCCTAAATTTACTTCCCTAGTTCCGCTGTTATACTCTCACCCACGTGCTGCAGTTTTCGCAAATGGCCAAGTCTCTTCTTACTTTGATCTCGGTCGAGGTGTCCGCCAAGGTTGTCCTCTTTCGCCCTTCCTTTTCAACCTGGCCCTAGAACCTTTTTTGTCTAAACTCCGTCAAAACCCTAATATTCATGGCTTTCATTATCATGACCTTTCCATTAAATTGGCTGCTTACGCAGATGACATTTTACTATTCATCTCTAACCCTACTGTCTCTATCCCCGCTTTTTTGTCGGAAGTTCAACATTACTCCTCAGTCTCCGGCTATAAGCTTAATAAAGATAAGTGCGAAATTCTACCTTTGACAAAGTTCACTTTTAAAAATGATTTTCTTGCCTCAAATTTTACTTGGAGTCCTTCCAATATCAAATATTTAGGTTTACATATTACTCCCTCGATCCCTGATACAGTCTCCCTTTGTTTAACCAAATGTATCCAGAAATTATCTGATCTCACTGCTCGATGGCACCCTCTTTACTTGTCCTGGTGGGGTCGCCTAGATACGATCAAAATGATGCTTTCCCCTGTTATTCTGTATACCCTATCTAATCTTCCCGTTGCTATTCCAGCTAAATTCATCAAAAAAATCAATTCAGTTCTCTCATCCTTTCTTTGGAGTAAGAATAAACCCAGAATGTCTTTGGCCCGGCTCATTCGTCCTATTTCTGAGGGTGGAGTTAATTTTCCAGATTTTTCTGCTTATCACAAGGCCTTTCTGTTACGTCAATCCTCTTTCTGGTTACAAAACCCTGACTCTCCCTGTCCCTTATGGACCAAGGTAGAGCGCCTCTTTCTCTCCCCTTTCTCTTTTGCCGAATGTATTTCCTTTTCACGTAAGCCTGCCTCCCTTCTCACTCCTATACATAAGCTAACTCTTAAACTTCTCCTATCCTCCAACCCTCTGCCTCCCGTTTGCATTGCTGATTTCCTCTCCTCTACTATTTGGCATAACAAATATCTTTTAATTCGAAGTAGGCCTGTACTTTGGAAATCTTGGAGAACTAAAGGGTTGCTTTGGATCTCACAATTGTTCTCCAACTCCGTCTTCCTACCTTTTCACGCCCTTCATCTCACTTTTCAACTACCTCTCTCTTCTCTTCCCCAATATCTCCTTCTTAAGGCATCAGTTCTGGACACATATAATAAACTTCCCCACTCTCGCCCTCCTGCATCCATTCCTGATCCTCTCACTCACCTCCACTCTACCTTGCTTACCTTTCCAAAAGCCGCACACCTATACAAACATCTTCATTCGCGCCCTCTCCCTAGACTCAAAAACAAGGTAGAGGAGCAGTGGGAGAATGACCTTTCCTTATCCTGGCCTACCTCCACTTGGGATAAGATCTGGTCGAAAATTCGCAAATCCTCTAGAGCTGCCTCCCTAACGCAATCCCTTTTCTTCATTTATAACCGTTTACTTCACACTCCCTCCTCCCTTCATAAACGTTTTCCCACCACACCAGATACTTGTTGGTCATGTGCCTCCCCGAATGCTACCTTGTTTCACATGTTGTTCCTTTGCAAGAATGTTCATGCCTTCTGGTTACAAGTATGGGCTCAACTCAATGTTATTTTTTCAACTACTATTCCATTTTCACACGCTCATATTTTTCTAGGAAGCCTTTCTCCATGTTGGGAACATACTGATCTTAATGTTCGAATTGTTGATTTATTGTTAGCGGTTGCCTTTCAGCAAATCACGGTCAATTGGAAATCTACGTCAAATATTACGTTTAAGGCCTGGTGGTATAATGTGTGTCATAACCATAGACTTGATACTGCCTTTGTTTTTCCTCCACAATTGGCTACTAAACGTGCTGAGTTATGGCTTCCTATCACCTCATATTTAGATAATTGTACTGCCCGTTCCTTCCGTCCTAGTCCTGCTCAGCAGGAAGTCCCTAAACCCCCCTGATACCCTTCACATTTCTTTTTGTTAGCTAATTCAATTCACTGCATTGTTATACTTGCATTTTATTATATTGCATATTTCTTGTATTTTTTATTCCTGATTTTCCATGATTCATTTTTATACCATCTATTAATTATTTACCAGTATATTGCTCCTATATTCTTTTGTTATTTCATCATCGTATATTGCCCCTTCCCTTCTACCCTCCTTTTTCTTTTCCCTACAGTACCTGTTCATTTTTTGTACTTTTACCATGCATTTCTTTCAATAAAAATTCTTTAAACTGAAAAAAAAAAAAAGATTGGGAGTGTGTGATGCACGGTCATTCAAAACATTTTGAAAGACCCTGGCAGGTGAGTGCCTGACTTATGTGTACTTGTTTAGAAGGCAGCTTAGCTGCTCCAAATAAAATTAGCTGCCTAGTTACTTCATGCCACTTGTAAAATCTTCAACCAGTCCTGGTTTCTATTAGGACTATAGTGGCACAGTAAAAGCAAAATTATCATCCCTAGAATGCTACATGTTGTATTCTGAAAAGACAGGACTCGCTAATAATAGCATACTGCAGCCCCTTGGAAGAGGTAGTGATCAGTAGTGGTCCATGCAGGTAAGCGCAATGGGGTGAGGCAGGGAGGTGTTTTCGACAGATGACGGAATAGGATTTATTTAATTTTCCCTATTCCATCTTCTGTCGACTCCCCCCACCACCGCCCACCTCGCTTATCTACACGGACCGCTACTTGTACTGATAAATGCAATTTGCAATGTTCTTCCTTTTTTTCTCTCCACCCTTTAACTTTAATTCATACCTGTTTTAGGTAGAAAGAGAATGTTATTTTTGCTCTAGCAGTGAAAATTGTTTTTGAGAACAGACTCTTTTCACTGCTCCTAAAACTGACACTGCTCTTCTGCTCATTTTGTTGCACAAGAAGCACATCCTTGTGCTGTCACTTTCATATTCCTGACAACATGGCAAGTTTTATCAGGCACGTTTTGGGGAAAGATCCAGGCACAGAGATGTTGTAAGGCATGGGCAAAGTTTTAAGGCATGGGCAAATAGGTGATTACCCAGGGCCCCGCTAGCAAAATAAACATTCTATCTCATTTACCTCTGCCCCGTTCCATATTTCAACTGCCTTTGAGTGAACCCTCTTTCAGAAAGTTTGGCTTCATTCAGGCTTGAATTAGCGAAAATTTAGTAATAAAATTCAAAGATGTTATAAACGGGGGCCCCAAAATACATCTTGACCGTGACCCCAAAAATAATTTTACAAAGTGGGTTCTGGGGTCTTAGACCCAGCAAGACATACAGAGTCCCCAAGTGATTTGGCAGCGGGAGCAGAATGTCTGAAGAAACACAAGAAAAACAATACTAAAGTTGTGTAGCTCCAGAACTGCTACTGTGCAGCCTCACAATAAAAGAGATTCCTCGCTGGCTCCTTTGGCCTAGGATCACCTGCGTCTACCCCCACTTATCTCTTATTTACATATCAATTGTAAAAGCAAATACATATTTCACAAAGTATTCTTTTTTCAGCACGCCCTTTCTCTGGCACGTGACCTGATAAGGATATCACCTGGTTTCCTTAACAACAGGCATAATCAATCTTCCCACGTTAGAGAAACACCTAGCTGCAGTGTAAATGTATATTTATATTTATGACATGTCGGTGTATGTAAAGAGAGCAGGATTGAGGAAGTGTTTAATAGACTGGATGATGAGAGATGAAGAGAGGCAACCCCTGTGAATAACAAAACTACTGCAACTGAAGCTGCATGCCAATGATGGCGCTGACACAGACAAGTGCGACACTCAACACCCATTGGTGACAATGATTTCCCATCCAATCAGCACGCGACAAAGAATAGATGTGCCTATTCTAAAGAAACAAATAGAAGACAAAATAAAACCATCTATTTGAAATAAAAATGAAACAAAAATGACAGGAACACGCAAAATATTTACCCAAAAATGTAAAAGACGAAAGGATTTATATAAACATGATGCACTTCCTCTGAGGAGCATAAAATCAATTCTGGGTGATGTTTGGCATGTCCATCTGTAATAAACCACTTCTCAATTACAGCAATACTTTGTTTCTCTACTGTGTACTGCAATGGATTTGCAAGGCCTTGCAGTCTGAGCAGAGTTAACATTGAAACGCATTTCCTATTGCAAGACTGCCTTCATATTTCCTTATCAAATATTATGATTCTTTCTGCGTCTGTTGGAAAGTCGGTTGACTTTTGAACAGAATAAATCTGCTTTGTTAGAGGCGCCTCAGTATGCGGAGATAGTCTACCTCCTCCAACCCGTATTCTCTCTAAAGGCCTTTCAGACACAATATGGGGAACGTTTCTGCCTTGCTCCCTGCTACTGTGAATTCTAATGAGAGATGTCTAATACCTGTTATAAAAGATGGCATTTTAATTACTGCTGTGCACAAGACACATTTAATCTATTTCACTTCTAAGGTCTTCTTCCTCCAATCCTTTGCGTTTGTGCATCCCGGAGAACATATAGCTTGATTGGAAAAAGCCTCTCGGACAACAAACAATTCAGAGCAGCTTGACATTTTAATAGCATGGCCTGCTAGTGAGCACAATCGAGCTGTGCACTGGAGCAAAAATCATTAGGTAAGCAAGATAATCTAAACGGACCAGCCATTATCAGTTCCACATCTGTGTATGCCACGCGCTGACACGTCAGAGATGTCCGCCATTTTGGGCTGGCACGGAATGGCGTAGTTGCTGCTGCACGGATCCCTGCGGTTTTCAAAAGTGAGATGCTGAATTTGCAGCCGTGCTCTTTATGAATATGACGTTCGGTTCGAAGAGAGCGTCCCGGTAGAATAGAACTATGTTATCATCGTTATTAGGGGGGCTATAAGCAGGCGCGAGGAAGAGGAGACACCAGTGGAATTGCAGGCGGATTGTGATTGATGTCTTCCCATTAGCCTCGTTCTGTTATCTCTCCGGATGGAAAGAACAGCCAGTGGCTTGTAACACAACAGATTACCTGAGCTCCCAGCCCTCGACGAAGGTTTAAATAAAATATAGTCCCTTTTAGCGAGCTGCTCATTTTCTTCGCGCGCCGCCTGGACTATTTCACGTCAGGCGGGATTCGGTGTGACTGTACTCAGTAAACATGTCTCATCATCTATAATGCGCCGCCGGCCCGCCTGTTCGCGGAGTGTTTTTGTCTTTTGACTCCCGATGCGCTTTGGAATGCAAGGTGCTTCTCAAATTTTCACCTGGTGCGCCGAAAATGATTGATGACAGCGAGCCGACTGGGTGTCCAGCAAGGCCCAACAAATGACTTTGGCCCCTAACTGCAGGCCTTGGCCAGATAGAAATCAATATTTCACCATTAAAATCTATCAGAGAAGAGTTAGGGCACCATCTGTCCCTGCCGCCTCTCCTTGGTGTGTGAACATTAAATCCGACACTTGTAGTACATGAGTAATCAATATATAGTGGTTCACAGATCATTTGTGGTCCCCCTTTTAGTAGTGATGGATGCGCAGGGTGGCTGTGATTCATTTTGTCACACCATTAAACAAGGTTCTGTCCAGTTCCTTCCTGATTTCATTTAAAGGCCCATTCTTCACAGCTCATAAGAGAGAAACGGTTTTACCAATCTGCTTCTATTTCAATAAGCCACTTTATAGAGATTTGGTGTCCTACAGACTGTGAAAATGCCAGAGAGATTGGACAAACATCCCTCTAAAATTGTCCACAGCCTGACATATGCATAAAGTGTGAAGAACGGAATGTAAATTGGCTTGCCTCTTTATGTATAAATGTTTGTCTTCATCCTCCTGATACTTTGTTTTCAAACGGTTTGGGGTCAGCGTATGAGGATGCTTTCATCTTCGCAAGCCGCTTGCAGGAATTTTTTTGCACCTCTTTCTACACATAGACCAGCATGCCAAAGTCGCCTATCCTCCTTCAAGCCACCCTCTGCCGATTAATGCGAAGTTAGTACAGGCTGTGGATATACCAAAGTGTGAGTTTGAATGTGCTCGCAGGTATTGATAATACCTGTAAATCTGTGTGCACCAATGTAGAGGATAGATAGTGGCGGCATTTTGCTTTTGGAATTAAGTGCCCTGTCATGCAGTTTTTCTCCGACAGATTCTGTAAGGTTATTAATAGAAATTGTGGATCTTAACAATTTTTCAAACCACAATCAATCTTCTTGACCACAATGTTCCTCTTACAGAAACGTGGTCCAGCAATTTCCTCAAGAGCAATCCTAAAAGAGCAGTA
The DNA here is from genome assembly GCF_964261635.1 of Lissotriton helveticus. Classification (NCBI taxonomy): domain Eukaryota; kingdom Metazoa; phylum Chordata; class Amphibia; order Caudata; family Salamandridae; genus Lissotriton; species Lissotriton helveticus. The sequence goes on along the minus strand of NC_136061.1, from coordinate 1,636,605,559 downwards.
TGCTTTTGGGTGTGGGCTTGCAAGGGAATGGTGGTGCAGATGTACCACAATAAGGCATACTTCATGGAAAGAATGGTGCATCAACGACAGTGCTTTAATCAGGAATTTGACAACAAGCTGAAGATAATCATAATCATTTGGGGTAGCTACATGAGGGGCAATAATAGGTTCAAGGTATGGGAAAGTGACAGAATGCACTTGCACTACAGTAAAAGGCGCTATGTTGGCAGACAGAAAAAGAGAGTGCAAAGTTGTGATGATTGCCCTGAGAACAAATCTACTCATTAACTTCATAAGTGACATTGAAGTGCTAAGATCTACTTTTCTCAAGATACTTCTACTCTGGATCATGTCAAGTTGATCCTGTCACGTGATGCTTCAATGTATATGCTGTAAGTGCTTAACGAGTGAACGTTGGGCTTCAGAGCCTTTACATTATACAATACATTTCAACCTCTAATTAAAACTGAATCTAACATTATCATGGTTGAAAAGTCCAAAAAACTATGACAGTGCTCAAAGATTAGTCAGGCACATTTGTAAAACTCATATTTAAAAGCATATTTTTGATACCTGATTTAGAAATACAGCTTTAAACATTTTAGAGTTTGGCATATGGGTTACTGCTGGGGATCTGTATCGGAATGTTGGGAAAGTTCTTTGCTGCTAAGTTCTATTTGAGAAAAGCGCCCTGCCCCCTAGAGAACTAAACCCATGCGGTCTGGGAGTAAGGGAGAAATAAACCAAAATTAATGAACAACCTTCCACATGACCTTAATTAACCTTAATTACTTTAATGCTTGCTAATATAGACGGAGCTGCAGAGAACGCTATGCTGCTCGAGTTATGCCCCAGCGCATCTAACGAAAAGAATAGACGCTGCTAGTGAGTCCGGGGGTCGAGGACACCCCAACAAACAATCGGCAAAGCCACCCATTTAAAAAGAGAAAGAAAAAAGAAAAAACAACACAGCGAACTGCGCCAGCTCCCCCAGTAGAATGACCAGAGCTCATCCCATTTGTGTATGGAATCAAAGCTTCTCAGATTGAAATGAAAAAGATGCGCTCAGAATTTTGAACTAGTTCTTGACAGCAGATACCCCGAATGACCGCCTAGGGCTCAGGGGTCCCTCTCAGGCCGGCTGGAGTGTAGGGGTATTACATCAAGAAATACCAAATTTCCCATGGTTTACCTTAAAAGAAAAAAGAGATAATACAAGAACTGATAGGTCCTGATGAAGATGAAGATAATGTTTTATATCCATTGAAACGTACGTCGACCTGAGAGTATGATGACTCAGCTATCAGCATAGCATTCGAGGGTTATTGGTTTTACCCCGAAAAAATTTTCATCTGTGTTTGCGATGCTGTACTGGGTAGGATGAGTGTGTGTAGTATGAATCAGTGACACAAGTGTTGATCATGTGAATGAGGTGTAAATGTGGGGATAGTATTTTTGGATAGCAAAATTAATGTTTGTTTCTTGAAAGAAAAGATTTAAAGAACTTTTGTACAAATTATGAGTGTTTTTCTTTGTACAGATTGAGATCACTATATGTAAAAATATGTACTATTGAAATTTGTAGACATATGGCCATGAAGCAACATGGTTTAAAGAAATTATGATAATATAAATTAAGATTGCTATGTGATTGCCTTTTTATACAAATGAATAATTAAATAAAAAATAAATAAAATAATTTTTATAAAATTCATATTTGTGTGTGGAGAAATCATCAGTCAATGACCCGTTCCTATGCTATATATTAGCAAGCATTAAATTAATTAAGGTCATGTGGGAGGTTGTTAATTAACTCTGCTGCGAAGTTCCCTGTGTGGAACTCAGAATGCACGGTTGTGGCACTCGCTGCCTGAACAGGACGCATAAATGAAGTACTTACATGAGGCTCCTGTACTTCTTTTCATTGGCGACGAGTTGTCCTGTTTTTGGTCTCCCCTTTGTTTCATTGGTCCTGATTGCCTGCTGCCAGCTTCCAGGAGTTTCAGGAGTACTTTCCCTGCTGCCTCCGCCTTTCTGCCGTTTACCGTGATCCAGCGAGCTGTGGGAGATTTCCACTATGTGTTGTTGCCGTGTCTGTGCTGCCTCAGCGGATGGAGTTGGTCTTTGTCAGAATTAAGGTACTGTTTCGGTACATGCGCAAGACTGTGGACGTTACCGCAGTTGCCCCTCGCGTCTGGCGCTTGAGGCATGTGATGCAAGCCTGCCTGCTTGGTTCCTGACCTGCCTGGTACATTCTGTCGTAACGTGACGACGTTGTGTGCAACCACTTTAAATAGCCGTGTTGAGCTTCCTTGTCATCAAGGCAACCGTAATGTTTTCCAGTCGCTAATGCGCACAGCTGTTTATGACTCGATTACTTATGCGCACAGTTCGTGTCACATTGCTGATGCGCACAGCCTTGCAAACTCCAGTGATCTTTGTGTTTAACATCGCTGATGCACACAGCTTTGCAAACTCCAGTAATTGTTGTTGTTTAGTTTATGTTCACAGCTCGTGTGACACCGCTGATGCACACAGCCTAGCAAACATCTATGTTCTTTGTTTATGCGCACAGCTCGTGTGATATCGCTGATGCGCACAGCTTATTATAATTTTTTTCTGCTTCACTGCGTGTTAGCTGTTCTATTTGTTTCCCCTCTGATACGCACAGCCCATCTTCTGTTACTATACTACCATTTTCGGATTCTTACCTTCTGTGATGCACTCACAGTGTGCATCATAAAAAAGAACCTGTTTCTTCATTTTTCATTTACTTCAATTATTATGACAACTGTGTATATTACACTGAAACTACATTCATATTTTTTTTAATCCTTTATCACAATTGTGTAGGCAGCAACTCATCCACGCACCGCCCCCTTATGGATTGTGTTTTAGCTCCGGCACCCTTTTTGCAATCTCCTGGTACTCCTCCAATTTTGTGGCAACAGTGGAAGGATACATTTGAGAGTTATCTTGAGGCCATCAACGGCGATAACTTCACTGCAAAGAAAAAGAAAGCACTCCTCATCTACAATCTTGGGGGGGAAGGTAGAAGCATTCTGAAGACTTTACCTCTTGAACTGGTCAGCACCCATGTAAGTGTGGTGATAATGGTGATTCCTTAATCATCAATGACTATGCATCTTTGATCAAAACTTTGGACAAATGATTCAATCCAAAACAAAATGTTGTGTTAGAGTGTCATAAGTTTTTGCAACGTGCTCAAGTTTTGGGTGAATCCATCGACAATTTTGTAGCTGCACTTAGAACTCTTGTCACTTGTAACTATAGAGAATTCAGAGGTGAAATCATTTGTGATCAGCTCATTGAACACACGGGTAAAAGAAAATTCAAGACAAACTTTTATCCTCTGATGGCCCTGATCTTGAAACTGCTCTCACTCATGCCAGAAGCATTGAACATTCTCAATTTTGTATGAAGGAAATGAGCGGTTCTGTGCAACCTGCTGAGGTCAAATTATTATCTGCAAAATCTAATGTAAAGCTTACTAAAGTCTCCAATAAAAATCCGAAGCGGAATTCTTCATCAGTACCTAAGCCCAAGATTAAATTTGAGACGACACAACCTTTTTGTTTTCGTTGTGGAAGCGAATCTCATTTAGGAAATGCTAAGTTTTGTTATGCTTTGAACCAAACTTGTTTCAAATGTGGCAAAAAGGGTCAACTCTCATGTGTCTGTAGAGCTGCTGGCTCGAACAAAGGAATCACACAAACTGTCAAGTCTATCGAAGAAGAGTTTGTTGACTCAAATGATGAAAATGATAATGTTCTATTAATGTTGTCTTCTTCCTCCTCACAATCTGAAGGTGTGGTTGAAATTGCATCTATGGGTGATTTAGGAAAAAGGAAATTTCCATCATGTATCGTCTGTTTGAATGGAAAAAGTGTGAATTTTCTTGCTGATTCTGGTTCTCCATTTACCTGTACCAATGCTAAGGATTTTGGAGGGCTGGACGACATTCAATTACTCCAGTCTAACATCAGAATTTTTGCATATGGGGCAAAAGGGTGGAAGTTCTTGGCAAATTTGAGGCTAAGTTGGAATTTTGTGGGGATCTTGCCACTGGGACTGTGTACATTGTTCAAGATGGTGTACGCTTGTTGGGGTGGTAGGAGCAGGGAGAGCTTGGTATCATTCTCAACCCTAACCATCCTGACATAGTTTTGTCAAGACATGAGGCACGTAAATTTTACAACCCTACCTCATCTTCCAATCCTTCCGGCACTGTGATGGTGGGGCACTTATTTGGTGAAGAGTGGATTCAAAAGCATCCTGAAGTCTTCGTTGATAGTCTTGGTAAACTGAAGGGTTCTCAGCACCACATCACCCTTAAGAAGGGTGCAAAGGCGGTCATCCACAAGGTGCGCAAGGTACCACTGAGCCTGCGTGCCGAACTTAAGTGCGAACTGCAAAGTTTGTGTGCTATGGCCGATAGAATGGTTTGCCCCTATAGTTTTAGCACTCAAGGCTGACAAGTCCCTTAGGATGTGTGTGGATTTGCGTGATCTCAATGCCAATATCTAGGTTAACATTAATGACCTGTGTATTGTCTCTACTGATGCCAGTAACGTGGGATTGGGTGCTTTCCTTATGCAAAAGAGAAGTGACGATTACAAGACCATTTCATTCACCTCCAAGACTCTTCGAGGTGCCAAGAGCATTTATTCCACCATTGCAAAAGAGTAGTTGACCTTTTACCACCAAAGGTGGTGGCTGTGCCATACCACGGATAGCAAAATGACAGTACAGATTACAAGAATTTAACTATTGTTTGATGTATGTGGCTGGGGTTAAAAACAACATTGCTGACTGTTTATCTCGGTTACCCCTTGTTGAAAATGTCACAGAATTTCCTGATGATTGACATTGTATGCGCTGTTGGTACTGTTGCTGATACTGTGACAGGTGCACTTTCAGAGTGTGAGTGGTTACAGGCTGTATCTGAAGACAATGAAATTAAGATGGTTGTGGACTATATGGTTCATGACTGGCCCTTCAACAAGAATTTATCCTCTGAACTTATTCCGTTTAAAAGGGTTTGTGAAGAGTTCTCTTTGTTGGATGGAATATTACGTAGAGGTGGTCTTTTGGTGGTTCCGGTGTGCATACGTAAGAAAATTATAGACCTGGCTCATAAAGGCCATCCTGGTCCTCGTGCCATGAAGCGCAGAGTCAGAGAGGATTTCTGGTGGCCTGGGTTGGACAGATCCATTGAGAATTATGTTAGGGAATGTTGCACGTGTGTTTTGAGTGGCAAGTCTCAGGTAACTCATCCCTCTCCTATTGATCCTATTTTTGTGAAGGATTCTCCTTGGTGCAAACTAACTTTTGACATTGCAGGTTCCTTTGGTATCACCAGAAGTTCACAATTGTATGCACCTGTTTTGGTGGACTGAGGTGAAGTTTGTGGAGTGTGTTAATTCCTTGTCAATCATTAATTTATTAAATGAAGTGTTCCTTTGTGAAGGGTTTCGAGAGGAACTGGTGATTGATAATGGCACCCAGTTGGTCTCTTTGGAAATGTAAAACTTTCTTAGAGAGCATGACATCAAACATGTTTTAACAACTCTTTACCACCCCCCGCAGCAATGGTCTTGTTGAACGCATGAATCGTGTCTTGAAAGATCAATTGCAATTGGCTTTGGTGAACGGTTTATACTGGAGAATGGCTATTGCTGACATGCTGTGGGCAGTCAGGACTACCCCTCATGTCAGTACCAGCATTTCTTCCTTCACTCTTCTTAGGGGGAGGGTTGTGGGTTCCAAGTTGAACAAAGGTTGGATGACCTTTACTGGCTGCCAGTAAGGGCAAGGATAGAATTCAAGGCAATGTGCATTGCACATCAATCCTACTGGGGAACAGGCCCCATTATCAATCGCCCCCTGATAACCGCCTACCATCCCACCAGACAGCTCAGGTCAAGGTCCCCCTTCCTTGCCGTAATACCCAGGTTCAAGAGAGCTAGGTGTGGAGGCCGCTCATTCTCCCACAATCTCGCTAAGCTCTGGAATGCCCTCCCTCTCTCACTTAGATCAGAGCCCAAACTGCTCGCCTTTCGCAAACTCCTAAAAACCCTGCTCTTTAACAAACCAGAGTAGCTCTTATTGGCTCTGTCACAGGCGTGACCTCTGCAGCGCTAGGACGCCTAAGGGTAGCCACCGCACTTTACAAATGGTCTTTTCATTTCATTTCATGTCTAGGAAAGAGGTGGATCTGTGTAAACTTGTCAAAGTAGCGGATGTGAGAGCAACCATACAATCTAAGTATGCTACTGCTTCTAGAAAGTTTTCTCCTGTTTGTGTGGGTGATTGGGTGAGCATCAGGCTTTTGCCTGGTTTTGTTCACAACAGGACCTCTCAGTTCTCAGCTCCGGCAAAAGTGAGAGAGGTGAAGGACCGCGTTGTGTGGTATTAGACAATGATAACCTTTGAAATAAATGTACTATTTCCATTGTTTCCCATTCCAAGAATGTGTATGTTGAAGGGAAGTTGGGTTTTCATCTTGATCATGCTCCTACTAATGCTTCTCCTGCTCATTCATTCATTCAGGTTCCTCTACTGCCAACACTACTCCTGTTCATTCAGGACACTTTTCTGCTAATGAAATTCCTCTCAGAAGGGGTGTTTATCCCAATCGTTCCTCTTCCAGGAGTATTTCTTCCAGGGTAAGGGTTGCTCCTGTCAAGTTTCATGACTATGTTATGTTTTAATTATGTCGTGTTGCCCTGTTGGTTACACTTGTTTTAGTTTTTCATTATGTTGTGATGGAAGGGGGGGTGTTTGGGATCTGTATCAGAATGTTGGCAATGTTCTTTGCTGCTAAGTTCCCTGCGTGGGCCTTAGAATGCACGGCTGTGGCAGTTGCTGCCTGGGAGCCACCTGAACAGGACGAATAGATGAAGTACTTACATGAGGCTCCTGTACTTCTTTTCAGTTACCCTGTCACAATTGTGCAGGATATCCTGCCTGCTTTATTGCAAGTGTCATGCACTCATATTAAGTTGGACTGAATATCCGTCACGTTTGTGATGGAGTGACCCATCTGCAAACTCTAAATTAGGCCCAGATGTTTAAGGTTTAATTTTATTTTATAGACCTCATTGCATAAAATAATTGCTTCTATGAACTCTTATGAGAGAGGTGATGCTGCATGATCTTAAAAATCATAATACATTACATGTTTATACACAGAAGACACGAAAGGTTGAAAGTACGCTTTGCACATGTGAGACACAGTGACACATGATACAGAGAGAAGTGTGGTAGAAGCACCATGAAAGCGGGCTTTAAAACGTGAGATAGAGAAAACACATTTATAAGACAACACTAATACATATAAATGAGTTGGGATGATGAATGTTTAACGCATATGTTGCTCTTGAATGTACGTTGATGAAAATTGTGAGGCTAAGTGAAGTGGCCTAGTGTTTTTATGCTCTTTGCTGAGAATTTGTAATTGTTATTTGTAGAGCGCATTATCACCGTCTCTAAGCGCTGTGAGAGGGTGCTGCCTTAGCCCGGGTGGAAGTGGGGTAAGTTGCACTGGTAAAAAAAGCACCGGTGAAAAAAATCGGTGCAAAAATGTGTAGCAGTGAAGTACAAACTTGATATTTTTCACTATGATATTAGAGACTCTATAGTTTATGAAATGAATTCTGTAGGATGAAATTTGAAAAAAGTGCATTTACATGAATTTTATAACACTTTGTGGTATTAGGGCATTTCTAACATTAGCCATTTCCATGTAATATTAATTTGTGAAAATGTATACGTTCTTCATTTGAATTGATTAAATATCAATATATTTGAAGTAATAGTTAGAGCTCATTTCAATTAAACATACAAAGCTAGCTTAAATACCTTCTCGAAATGCTTCTTCTCTAGTGCTGACCTTCCCCTGATTCAATACAATGGTTCATTTTGTGTAAGAGAAATGTTTCTCTATTTGTCCTATACCCGTGTTCCTCCTGACATTTCTGAATGTTTCATCAACATTCACTGTGAAATATTCCTCTGGGAATAGAATTTCAGCTATCCTATGAACATATTTCTTTGCATCTTTTTATTTTGATACTAAACTTATCAAAAGATAACCTGAGATGGTATTTTATTTTGGGTGAAATAATACAGTTCTTCAATAAAGAAAGTGGTGTTAAAAGAGAATTGTCGCCCTGCGACAAAGCCACATTGATCTTTATGAGTTATTGACACTGTGCATTTGCTAATCTTGTCAAGTCTACTCCCATGGATTTCCTAAATAAAGAACATGATAATTTGAATTTTTCCGTTTGTTTGTGATGTTCAACTGTTGTCATTATTGGAGAATCTTCATATATTGTGAAATAACTAGGAGACCTATTAGTCTGTTAATGTACATATGTCTGCTAGGATTGTGCTCGATTTGACCCTTTTGTTTCAATTGTATTTTGCCAATCTCTGATTGTCATTAATCTCTCTTGGTAGTGGGGGACAGTGGTCTATGTAGCACTCCGTCTTCGAAACTGAAGATCTATTACTATTCCAGTACTTGTTACAATCTGACTATTAATAGTGTATGTGCGGTCTTTTCCTTTTGGATACACCACTACCGATCTTCTTTTGTAACATTTGCTAATCATATTGGCCAGTAATTTGGCTATAATCTTGTAATCTGAGCTCAGAAAACTGATGGGTCTATATGCATTTATGTCCTCCTTATCTTTGTCCTTTTTCAAGAAGCTGACAACGACAGCTGTTCGAAAAGAGGATAGTGTTCCCCCGCCGTCCAGGCTATGATTGGCCAATAGCACAAGTTTGTTTTTCAGACTTGCACAAATGTTTTTTAAAAACTCAGTTGGGATCCCGTCTACCCCCAAACGTTGCCATTAGCCATACTGTTAGATTTGGGGGTGTCTAGTTGGCACAGGTAGGTACTTGTGACAAACAGGGACCCTTGCCTCTAGTCAGGGTAAGGGGGTACACTCCTAAAAACAACCCTGCTCACCCCCTTGGTAGCTTGGCACGAGCAGACAGGCTTATCTCTTATCTAAAGCATTTGTGAACACCTCAGTAATTTAGTGCCAACACTACAGATGGACACCACACAGTTGTATATTAAAAATAAGTATTCTTTATTTAGATTTAACACAAGACCACAAACAACACAAGTCCACAATACTGTACTTAAAATGGTAGAATTGGCTTAGTTCTCTTTAGATCCTAAAATGCGACACTTTGAGTCAATATACCTTAAGATGTGGCACGCCGGGCAACGAAAGTGTTGCAGGAAAGGTGATGCGGTAGTCTCTGGCACGCAAGGACGGTGATGCGTTAAAGATCTGATGCAAAGAAACAAAGATGGCGTCTTCTTGATGCGGTGCGCTTCTCCGATGTTGTGAGATGTCTCGACTCGATGCTTCAGCTGCAGTGACGACACCCTTGTTCAGCAATGCGACGACAGCGACTTTGGCGGTGACACTCTTCTCCCCCGATGCGAGACGCTTCGCTTGATGCGACAGCTGCAGCGGCGACACCCTTGATCAGAGATGCGACAACAGCATCTCCGACGGCGGCATGCTTCTTCGTGGATGATTAACTTTGGATTCAAGATGGTTTCTCCATAAGGTTTGCGCCCGTCTAGTGGCAATCTGTTTCAATGCTAAAGGACGACGGATTGTGGCTTTAAAGGCCTCTCATACATTCACCAGCAAGGCTGTGCCCCGATTAATCTGAACAAAACCTTCTATCTCCTTATGAATTTCCTTACACCAATCTTCATCTTCCAGCAGAATTCTATTAAATGTCCATTTTGGGGTATCTCTATCCCTGCCGATTCCAAATAGTTCCAATTTTAATAATGCGTGGTCCGAAAAACTATTTTGTGCATAAGTACAGTTGGCCTGAGATCGTTCCCTAGAGATTAAAAAATAGTCAAGCCTGGCGGCAGAGTTATGTTTTGCTGAATACCACAAGTAATCTTTTTTCTCTGGGAATCTTGATCGCCAGCTGTCTACTAGGTTTAAATTTGTCATACATTCCTTTAATGCAGCTCCTACCCATGTGTTTTTGTGTGTCTGCAACCCTGAAGATGAATCTAGCCCTGGATTCTGTAAGTAATTAAAATCCCCGCCTAGAATAATCAATCCAGGAATTAGCAGCAATGCATGATTCAGATCCATCAGGGGAGTGGGATTGTCCTTTATTGGGGCGTAGATCATAGTTATAGTCAGCTTAGAGTTGTTAATTATACAATTGACTAAACCCCATATGTCCTCTTTCTCTATCTTGTAGTATGTTATCTGAAAGGGAAATAATTTACTAAAAAAGATTGCTACCCCTCTTTGGGCCATGCCTGTTGATGAGAGATAGCCACTGCCTGTCCACTGATGGAACATATTTAATGGGAGTTTCCTATTGGCAGCATAATGGGTTTCCTGCAACAGGATAATATATGGGGAGTTACCTTTTAGCCATTCTTCCAAAGCCTGCGCTTTAATCTTATTATTGTTGGCGTTAAAAGAGAGAATTCTAACACAATCTCTAGCTGCCTGTTGATTAAGCGCCATTACTAATAACAATAAGTATTCAGCCTAGTTTGCATCTGCATATTCCAAAGTCCTTTAAGCAAATTACACACAATTGTTGTATAGCGTTTTAGACTCCGAGTGAATTTTCCCGATTCATGCCCTTATATAGGTACAATTCACATTGCCCTAATATAGGCATACAAATCATTTCCTTATTTACACATAGCCCATGCAGACCAAATACAGGCATGGCTACTTCCAACCGTACCAAAACGTCACAACGATTTCTTGGAAAAATGGCTTAACCAGTCAGGGATCTTCCCTTGCTTGAATATTGATTTGGCCAAGAACTCATGTACTTTACAAAGAACTACCATTCCCTTGGGGTTCTTTCCTGACATTATGCCCAACTTTACGTCAAACTAGACACCTTCAAGGTATAAATATGCCTTCACTTGCTCTAGCAAGACACGGTGGTTTGGAGCAGTTCGACTATCTACTTGCCCGACGCAGCTCACTACAGCAAGTGCCGAAGGAAGTCGACCCTCCAGCTGACGCACTAATCGAGAGGCTGCATTTCTCTTGGTGAGAATCCAGCTCCAGTGTTCCCAAGCTCCCCTTGCGGGGTGTTGGGAAATCAAGTCCCAAGACTGAGATACCAGACCTCCTTCATTCTAAACTAAAGGTATGGAGCTGATTAGAACCTAGAGAAACCTTGGATAGATTCTTGGCAAAGAAAAACTATACCTATTCTACACCACACTTACTACTTCCCACGTACTAGACTTAGGTTAGGTACATTGGGGTAGGCGTATTTTAGAAGCACCAGTTGAGTACCTTTAGCCATTGTTATTTATGTATGTATTTATATATGGTTCAGAAGCCAAGCAATGCTCTTAAGGTATTATTTTATAATATTGTTCTAGCTGTACGCAATATAATTTGCAGTCTGCATTACGATTTTAGTAGTTCACTTTACTTGCATGAGAAAGAACACTGTTCAATAAAACCTTTTGTTGAAAACGCCCGTCTCTCTATTTCTCTGCACCTCTGTAGAAACGAAGCATGCATGAGTGACTGAGTGAAATACTTATTTATTGTTTCCCCGACTCTAGAGATACATTTCTTATTCTTGGGAAACAAAGTTGTCATGTTTATGCAGTGGTCAGAAACTAATCCTTTCTTGTGAATTCGAGAAAGTTCCTAGTGACCTCTGAGATAGCTGGGATTCTGTATTAAGTTTAATATATTCAATAGAAACCTAGTCGACCTTAGTCCTACGTCTAATCTATAGGATATATTATTCCAATGCGTAGAGCCTAATGGGAATATAGGAAGTACACTACACAATGATATAAGATAAAAAATGTCAATATAAAGTGACAATGCAAATAAGGTAATTAAAGTGCTTAGCAGAGGTAAACAAGAGTGTAATTTTCCTAAAGGAATTTGCACAAGGCTGGACTAAGAACATGATCTGTAAACAAATGATGACTAAAGTGATAATGCAAGTAAAAAGCTTGATTAAGATAAGCAACTCCATTATTTCCTGAAGGCATGCCGACCCTTGGTCCTTAAGAAACTCTATCGAACGCCAGAGGGCCTTCCAACAACATATCAGGCAATTTATACATAATAAAATGAGACTAGGCAAGGAGTCTAATCTATAAATCGTATAGATATAAAATGACAGTGCAAATAAAGTACTTAGCAGAATTGAACAATAGTATAATTCTCTTAAAGAAAATTACATAAAACTGGGGCAAGAGCCCAATTTGTAAACAGTTGGCTATTAAAGTGACAGTGCAAGTAAAGTGCTTGGGTAAGTTAAGTGGACCTGTGGTTTCCTGAAGGCATACTGCCCCTTGATCCTCAAGAAACTATATTGGGCCTCCTGGGTCTCTTGGGGCCATCCAAAACATGTCTTGACATTCGTAATCACCTATGACTGATACACATTACAGTACTGAAAGATTTAGCAAGAATAAAGTGTCCATGCAATAAAAGTCAAAGTAAAGTGACCATAAGGTGCAAATAGCGCCTAATGTGCTTAGAAAAGTTACAGTACTACCTAAGGCTCTTGCTCGATTTTTATCAGTTTCTTTCCTTGTCATCTTGTGGATACCTCGAGATTTAAAATAACTTTTTCCCCCTATGCTTCCCCTTCATACCCTGTCCCCCCTCCCACCCTTAAAGTGTCCCCCCTGTGACTGTGGAAGAGTAGTCCACTTCTCCTCCCATCCCCCTTGAGAATTTCAGCTATGCCTACGGACAGACTACTTTGTATCTTTTTATTTTGATACTAGGCTTGTGTGGACTCCCAATTTTAATTTCACATGACTAGCACAGGAACCCATCTCAATGTTTCAGCTATCTTAGGTGGTACTATGTGAACCCGGACATTTGATAGTCTTTTGATGGTGGTGTGATGCCAAGCCAATGAACATTACGAAAAACTCTACAAAAGAAGAAGCTCCAAAGAAGGGCAATAAGCTCCATTCTGATTTTTCCTACTTGAGACCCGGATTTAATGATGTTCAATCGTTTACATTGGACTGTTTGTCAATATTACAATTGGTAGCTGGTGTACTCAGATCTTCTTTGCAGAACCATTATTATTTTTCCAATGTTTCCATTATATCTTAGCTCTAAGCTAATGGGCTCAACTTTAATGAACTTAAAGTCTGAACCTTTCACCTTTTTCCGTAGGACTTGAGCTGTAAGAGATTTCAATCAACCTTCTCCCTTAAAGGGTAGCAGTACTCTGTAACTCTGCAACAGAGCTGTATCACCACTCAAGAAAGATTTGTCTGATACTTGGTGTTTTAATGGGAACTGTGATATTCTTGACCAAAGTCCTTAAGAAATTGCTCATTTTAATTAATTTTGATTCTTTAATAAAACAACTAAATAATCTAGATCTGTCTGAGTATATTATTGAGTTATGTTAGTGCTTCCATTTAAACTGTGCTATTGTACTGATGTTTTAAATGTGGTGTAGAGAGTATCAGAGAGCTCTACTAGAGCATCAGGTTTTGCTTCTTTTACTCTTTGTTGCTATTGCAGAGCTTTTGATTTGCATAATCCTCACTTAACTTAACTTGTTTAGGAGGTGGGTCTTTGAGTGCTATTCATTATTTCAACAGTATGGTCTTAAAAGTGGTGTATCTAAATCTGTTTTCAATTTTGTGAGTGGGCTGTCAATTAATGGCCTTCACTGCACAGCTAACACATGGTTTGGTTACCAGAATTTCCACCCCTCCTATCAGCGGTGAAAGATTCATCAGAGGATAATTGCCTAGGTGGTAATAGAAACACTTCAGACTGTCTAATCGTAAAGGGCCCAGTTTGGTTAGAGGAGTAAGTGGAGCAAGCGCTTCAGCTGCAACACATTTGGTAGCGGAGCTATCGTTTTGCTTAGTGAAGTGAGATTTGAAGGTATCTAAAATAGTCCTCAGCTTCAAGTCCAAAAGCCCACAATTTTTGGTTTGACAAAGAGAAGATTTGATTGAATGCTGATGAAGTATCGCTCTGGATAGAGTCAATGGCTAGCAGCAAAAGAGTGTGATTATCAATAGGGATGCAATCTCCTATTGCTTTGCTTAAGATTGCGGTTTTTGAAATGGCTGTGTGTTGTTGAGTGGAGTGAAATGGTCCATGTACGAGTGTGGTGCCTTTGTGCAAAGTTGAAGTTGTAAACAGGTCTGTCTTGGCCTTAGATCTTGAGATAATTACCTTCTGGTTGTCTCAGTGCAGAAGAAACATAGTAAGTTGTCTGCTGGTTTGTGGTGTTGATCATGAGACAACACCTTGGTATGGGTTCTATTTGTGTGTTAGTGGTAAACGATTGGTATGGTTGATCTCAGTTGCACAGGGACTAACTATATCAATTAAGGGTGAAATCCCACTGGGCAAGGTTTCATTGCAGTGAATGAGTGTAGAAAGTTTAGTTACCTGTGAGTATGGATATCCTTTAGAGGAGCAGTTGTATTTGTTGCTTGCATATTTTGTCTTGAGAAAAACGTGCAAACAAATTGTGAAGGAAAGTGAGCTGCTGCGAGGAGCGAGTTTGAAGTCACAGTGTGCTGCACTGTGATAGGTCAGTTGGTGTAAAGTCACACTGTGATTGGTTGACTACGTCATAAGAGTCCCACTGTTATTGGTTGAGGTTACTGAACAGGTGGATTGTGGGAGAATATCAATTCTTGAATATACAGAAATTGTTTGAGAATACAAAATTGACGGTAAAATGAAGCATTTTCATACATTACAGAAATTAGTAAAGAGTGATGAGATAGCAATTGCCAAAATGAAGTTAGAGTTACCACCTGAGGCTATGCTAGGAAGCATTGTCATGACAAACAAAGAGTTACATCCATGTCTGTGGCTCAAGTTCTGGCACACACTTACTAAGAAGGATGAGGATTTACAGTTCCCTCCTTATGGGACATTTCATTTGAGGATTTGGGAAAATTTAAGGAAAAGAACATACAAAATGAAAGAGCCTCTTAGACCAACTGTTCCTGAGGCTTTAAATAGCTGGGAGCATATTGCTCAACAGAAAGACAGAGAGAAATATCAAGGAAGTTGTAGGAGAACAATGGATCACTACGCAGAAGCTAGATGGGATGCTCAACAGAAAATATGGAGACCAGATATAATGCACGGAAGACAAATCTATCTGGTATTATGGGCTGAGGGAAAAGTTAGGGGCAAGAGAAAAGAGAAAATTAAAGATTTCAAGGCAGACAAAACTAAAACCGGAAAAGAGGGAGAAGAGAGTGAAATAGATGATGAACTTTTGAATGATTAATTACTAAATCGACCGCCACCTTATAATGAGTTACAGAATGGAGACATGATACAAATGAGTACACCTGAGGAACGTAATTCTCTCTTGATGACTGAAGTACCAAAGGAACTGATGGTTCATTCTCCTGTGAGTGGGAGGCCGAAAATGTCAGTTCCAATAAACCAGATTGATTCAAATGCTCCAGATGCTTCGACTCTTCCCGTTACTATTGGACTACAGGTAATTCTGATTCATAATTTGACTGTAACTACTGAAGTAAATACAGTACATGGAAGTTCTTCAGATTTCATAGTGAAATCACTGATTCACACACCTATGGTTCCGATGTGGGCCAATAATGCTGCTGCTGATTAATATTGTCCCTAATCACACACAAGCTGATGTGATGCAAAAATGGTGTAGAGGTTTCCATCTGTTTATTGTTGCAAGGCGAGTGGACTTCCTGAAATGATTTATCATGCATCTGATATGACTGTGACAATGGGTATTTCAGTGTCAGGTTCATCTACACTAAATGTACCACCTGGAATGAGTGAAAAATTTACTAATGGAAATTTACATTTAAATAGTACAGGAAAGCAATCAGGTTGGCTTAAGGGATACAGGATCCAAATAACCAGAGTCCTGCAATGATTCCAGTTTCAGTTACAACTTCAACAATAAATTCAGTCCCATGTCAACCTTCAATTCCTAGTTCAGTGGTTGCACGACCAAGTTCAGTCCAAAATTCAGTTCAGAAAAATGAAACACTTATGGATGTGAGCTGATTAAAAGTTGAATTAGAAGAAATGATTCAAGCAACACTTAGCCCTTCAAGATTAGAGACTTACGAAGAGGAGGAACTATTGTTTCTCTGTAAAAATGTTACTTGATGAACAAATGTGACCTATGAGAGATTGATTGAATTGGCTCAGACATATGGTGTAGATATCTGAAAGTCAAGGGGTTTTCAGAGATCTTATAGGTTTGATTTTACTGACAAATACATTGATAACATGAGAGCATCAGGAAGAAAACTGCAGATAAAAGAGGTAATGGCATTAATCAGAAAATGGGATGACAGAGTAAAATAGATTGGCAGATAGGCGAAAAAGAAGGAAACAAAGCGAGTTTGAGTAAAGTCACCACCTGATTGTTATGGTGGCAGGGAAGGGGATGTGCAAATGCTCCCTTGGAGAGAAGACTCTGGAGGAGGGTATGCCCATGTACCATGGAACAGACAAGATATTCTGTAATTTATGAATGCATTCCCTAGATTGAGAGAAAAGACAATGGAATGGTACAAACAGGTTGAATGATTTGGGAAAATTACGACGGTTTTCTTGATTGATTTGAATACTTTGCTTGAAATTATGGTTCTAGCAAATTTGTGGGCCAAATGTAAGATTGCTGTGGATTGGCCAGAGAGAAAACCACCAAGAGATTCTAGGTGCAGTGTCTCCAGAATGAGGAAATATCATCAGGTGATAACTCACCTGAAGACTAAGGTTTCCCTAAAGAAATTGAATGGATACAGATCGTCATGCAACCCAATAGCCAAACAAGTCAGTGCATGCTTTTTATGAGAGATTAGTACAGATTTTCAAGCAGTAGCTCGTATTAGACATTGTTGTAGAGAGAGATGTGGGACAATTAGTTTATACGTTTATCATGGGTTTGAGACCTGAGATTTCTGAAAGGATTTGACAGCAGATACTTAGTTGGTAGAGTAAATCAGTGGATGAAATATTGCTTTTTGCTAAATATTTTGCTGACAATTTTGACCTGAGGCACAAGAAACTCAAGGAGAAATGAATGATTACACAGATAAAGGTTATGCAAAAAGGACAGAATCAGATGGGTTTTGAGAACAAAGAATAGGTACAGAGAGGTTATTATCAGATTCAAATGATGCAGGGTGTTAATGGTTTTCAGTAGCAAGGTAGAGGTCATGGTAATCATGTAGATCCTATTACGGGTATTGAGGTGTCGCTTTTGAAAAAGATAAATCCATGTCACGCGTGCGGAAAGCTTGGACATTGGAGATCCGAGTGTAAGTCTGTTTTGAATAATATGGAAAATCAGATACAGAATGAGGATTACGCACAGTCTCAAGGGAATAACATGGGACAGACTAGCAGCTGCAAGGACAGAGAATGCAGAATTCTAATCTATCACAGCAAATGCAAATGCCAAAGGCTCCTATATCACAAGTGAATGTTCAGGTACAAAGATACAATGAGAATGAAAATTCTTACCAAAATCAGAATGTAGCACAGCAACATTTGATTGAATTGGATGTCAGTGATCAGGACACATTTGCATGATGGTGCCTGAGGGGAGAGGAAGACTGGATGCTTGGTGCAGCCCTAGAGGTAGACCAGAGTGGTCCCAATGTGGAAGGAGCAGTGGATGGGAATCCTCTCTCGTTCCTTATTGACACTGGTGTTACCCACCCTACTGTAAGAACAGCAGAGGTTCCAAACCTACCCCTCGCAGGAGAATGTATCCAAGTTATGGGAGTTACTAACAGGAAGTTGTCTACCCCAATATCAGAATCAGTGACTGTTAAAATAGGATCTTGTGAGGATTGTTACTGATATGTGGTGTGTGACACAAGTTTAGAGAACCTGCTTGGACGTGATTTACTTTGTAAATTAACTGTTCAATTTATTGCACACCCAGAGGAATCTAATTCCATGCGAATGATGAGTATATTGTTTTCAAACTTGCCCATCAGAAATCAGATGTGGGGATGTACCCTCTCCTGAGGTGTGAGGATTTGCCTGAAGAATTGAGAGGCACTGTCCTACCTCAAGTGTGGGACTTTCCAGTTAAACATATCAGACTAATCCAAGGTGGTGACCCAGTGTGAATCACAATAAAGCAAATGCAGAGTTCCCAAGAATCTCCACTACAAATTGTCTCCAGAATCCATTATTGGAATTACTTCTGTGATTGTCTCAATGATTGTGCAAGGGACGCTGAAGAAGATAATGGGAAATGTGTGTAACTCTCTCATTATGGGCTTTCAGAACTCGAATGGCAAGTATTGCATTGTGCAGGATTTGCGCAAGGTGAATGCCATTGTTGCTCCATGTTGTCACCGTGGTACTGGATCCAGCTGCGATTTAATTTCCGATTCCACGTGATGCTCATTGGTTTTAAGTCATTGACTTTTGCCAGACCTTCTTTTTGATTTTATTGCATGAAGCCAGCCAATTTTCATTTGCTTTCCATATTGGCAGTCGTGTTTTGGCATGGTGCAGAGGTCCACAGAGGTATACGGGAATCCCTTCAACTTCTAATCAGATACTCAAAGAGAATCTCGAATCCCTGAAAATGCCTAGTCACTCAGTGATGGTTTAATATTTTGACAAACAATTTGTGGCATCAAATATGAGAGAAGCTTGCAGAGTTGATACTATTGCCTTGCTAAATCACCTAGCAGAAAATGGACATTACGTTTCCCTAACCAAGATACAATTTTGCAAAACTTTAGTCCTGTACTTAGGACATCATTTTTTCCCCTGAAGTTTTATATAGCGCAAACTTAACCCAAAGGTATCAGAGCACTTTACATAAGCACCAGTTGCATTATTGAAAAAGGAACGAGGAAAGTGTTGCAGGAAAGAATCTCAGCAATTCTTAACATGAATCCTCCAGTTACCCAAAATGAAGTCTGCATGTTCTTAGAAATGGTAGGTTATTGCACATAGTGGATTCAGAATTTTTCAGTGGCAGCAAAGCCTCTTCAGAGGTTGACACACAAAGATGTTTCAGATCCGGTACCCTGGGATGACAGTTGCATGACTGTCTTCACAGATTTGCGAGAATGCCTTTGCAGGGCACCAGCTTTGGGTATGCCCAATTACAATAAGTGGTTTGTGTTATTTTACAGTGAGAGGGAAGGCTGCGCTCTCTCAGTGTTGACACAAATGCAAGGAATCAACCATGCCTATCTCCTATTTCTCGGTGACCGTGGAACTTTGGCAACTGCTTTGCCTGGATATCTTAGAACGTTTGCGTCTACATGTGTGAGTCTCAAGCAGTGTGAAAGAATTGTCATGGGTCATCTACTGACAGTATTCGTGCCCCATTAAATGGAGGTACTGTTGACTCCTAAGCGAACACAGTTTCTGACCAATAGTCATCTGACAAAGTATGAGCATGTCTTATTGGGTGCAGAGAAGGTGACTCTAAAGAGATGCACAGTGTTACATTGATGTCTTTGCCTGGAAATGAGAGTGTGATGGATAAAGCCGAACATGATTGCTTGGATGTGACTGAGTTGTGTTTGTGTACCAAGCCCAGTCCTGATATCTTAGTTGAACCACTGTCTGTATTTGATCATGTGTTGCTTGTTGATGGTTCCTGTTTGGGAGACAATGAAGGAAATCTAAAAGCTACGCATGCTGTGTGTACCACTGGAGGTGTTGTGGAAGCGCCATGGTTGCAAGAAGTTTTTTCTGTGAAAGTTGCAGAGCTTATACCTCTGACATTAGCATGCACCATTTCAGAACAGCTTTGAGTTACAAGTTACACTGACTGTCAGTATGTCTTCGAAGTTGTACATAACTTCAGGCAATTGTGGACACATCCTGGGTTCATGGCATCCTCTGGTTCACCCATTAGAAATGAGGACTACGTGAGGAACCTTTTGCCTTCCCTACACTTGCCTTCCCAAATTGCTGTTGTGAAATGTATTTCTCACTGACAAGGTACTGACTATGTCACAGTCAGCAACCATTATGCAGATGAGATGGAGAGATATTGTGCTTTGAATGCACACACATTTAATAAAGAGATCTTGAAAAACACATCAGACATCACAGCTTGTACCCTAATGTTGTCAGCCTTAGATACTTGGGAGGAGGCCACGAAGCTACAGGATGAGGTGACAGAAGAAGAAAGGCAGGGTTGGGTGCAAGTAGGCTGTACCAGAAAAGAGGATGATGTGTGAATTTACATTGATGGCAGACCGGTATTGCCTGACACCTTATTGTCAACAATGGCAAGACTGTCAGGAATTGCCTACGACAGCTCCTTCCTCGCAGCAATTACTGAAAAGAAATGTCATATTCCATGATGCCCAGCTGTCCTTGAGGCTCATGGGATAAAAAGTGCTTCCGCACACCAGTCGGCATGCGTAATTCTCATATTATGGAGTTGTCCTTAGACCCGTATCGGCGGATCGGGTCTCAGTGAATCAGTTCTATGGGGACATTCTTTCCACCATGATCTCCGTTTGAGGTTTGGAAATATTCAATTCCGCAGCGGCAGCGTGTTGCCATCGGCAAGCCAGGAATGCTCCTTTGCTGCTGCACCTTTTACTCTGATGCGATAAGTATCCTTGGCCGTGTGTGCACCGGAGTCTCCTGGGTCTTGGAGACTGGTGCACTCCTATTGTTTGACTTTGCAGTATGACGAGGTTGTCATTAAAACTTAAGATGTTCCTTCATTCCATAGAACAGCGGAACAATCGGCTTCCAGGTAGGGAGTCATCAGTTGGCTGGTTCAGCCTTGTGGCTACTGGAAGGCTTTTCTACTGACATAAAGTACTTTTGTAATTGGATTAGTGTTCATGGGTGAACGTGAAGATTTCATTTTTGTGAAAAACTTGGGATTGCTTATCAAATCAGAACTCTTTTCTGTTGTTTTTTGGATCTCTTGCTTTTTTTTTGTTCTGGGTTTTTAAATCAATCCCAAGTCCCTACAGTATATTTTTGTATATTGGAGAGGTCTATTCCAGTGCTTGACTTTTGAAGAAAGATTATTGGATCCAATTCTTATCAGTTGATTATGTTTCACTTTTGTCTTACCAGGTGCATGCAGGGAGAAAGATACTGAAGGTTTTATTTCAGAGTTGCAGACACTTGAGCAAACAGTTCTTGGATTCTCAAGGTATTCAAAGTTTCTTCATGAGATGTAAAGGCGAGTAGTAGTTCTGTGTTGTTATACTGATTATTCTTTTATTTTCTAGAGGTTCAAATTCCCTGATGTTCCTTTCCCATTATCCTTCCCCTCACTTGATCACCCTAATACTCTGAGTAAATACCACTTTCAGAGTTGGGGATGTCAGAAGGTGGACCGCTATGTGCATCGTTCCGATTCCGAGGAGTTCCTAATTGAGATTCTGACCAAGGCACTCCCATGGTCTTGTGCATGTGAGGAGATATGCAATGATGTGCCTTTTCCTAGATTTAGAGCAACTGCAGAGACACTATGTCATTGTTGTGTAAGATGCCAGCAACAAAACCCAGGAAGAAGAACACAGGTTGTCATGAGTCATATTGGTAAATCTGCATGTCCTTTCAGCCAGATTCAAATGGACTTCAAAGAGATGCCCCTTTGCAATGGTTTGAGATATGTTTTGCTCATTGTGTGCATTTTCTCAAAATGGGTTGAAGCTCCTCCTACTCATTGAAACAATAGTCTCGCTGTGGCACAATTGCTGCTAAGGGAGCTAATTCTGAGATTCAGATTTCCGGCTTCTCTTGAGTCAGATCGTGGAACTAATTTTAACAGTGAGGTCCTAGAAATGTTGTGTGCAGCACTACAGGTTGAGCAGAAGCTTCATTGCAGTTACAGACCGGAGGCTTCTAGGTTGGTCAAACAGGTTAATAGCACATTGAAATCCAGATTGGCGAAAGTGTGTGCTTCTATGTCTCGGAAGACGCCCTAGTCACCAACACCGCTGTTAGGTGTGGGGGGTCTGATGAACTGGTTGCATGCAGCACACACTCGCAGAACCCCAAGTACCATGAATGTTACAACAGTATCTGTTCCTGATGTTACGGAGGTACCAGTGAGGCAGAGGGATCAGGTTTGCCAAGCTGTTTGGGACCCGCAAGTTACTGGGAAAGCACTAATTTAGTCTGAGGGGGGTCCGAGAGAGTCAACTGTAGGTATTGAAGGTTCGCAACCAATAGAGTTGACTAGGAGTGTTACAGACCCCAAAGAAGGGCATAGTGCAGTGAGAAAGAGAGTTGTACCCTGAGATCATTGCCCCAAAAGAGGTGACATTCTGAGAAATTGCCTGATTGCAGAGTACCGCCAACTATTCCTGAAAGATCTGAGCCATAAGTCAAAGTGACACAGATGATGAGCAAATGGCTGTGAGAAGATCAAAAAGAGCAAAGGTACCAAGTCAGAGGTATGCATCTCCTGCATCAATAAATCAATCAATCAATAAATCAATAAATCCCTGAGCCCAATTCACAAAAGTAAACTGAGACGAAGGTCTAACTTTATGGCTTTTGGAATTCACAAAGGGCATTGACTACTCAGAAATGCCCTTTGTGAATACCAAAAGTTGAACCTTGCCACTTTCGGTATTCACAAAGGTCATTTACGAGTAGTAAATGCCCTTTGTATATACTGAAAGTCGTAAAGTTAGACTTTTGTCTCATTTTACCTTTGTGAATCGAGCCCACTATTTGCAAAATGCGGTTTGTCACCCGAGAGGGCATCCAGGCACTTGCTGTCTCATTCGAAGAGCCAGGTCTTAAGCCCCTTCTTGATGTCATTCTGTATGGGTGAAGGGCAGAGGGTTAGGGTGTTCCAGGCTTTGAAGGTGATAATGGAGAAGGAGTGTATTCGGGTACAGAAGCAGTGTATACAAAGGATCTGCGTGAGGGCAAAGTGGGCGGAGCAGAGGTTCCTGGGCAGATGGTGGAAATGCAGATTGTGCTAGAAGTAGGCGGGTCCTTGGTCGTGGAGGGTTTTGTAGGCATGGATCAGGAGCTTGAAATAGCATCTCTTTTGGACCTGGAACCAGTGGAGGTCTTTCAGGTGCTGAGTGATGTGGGATCTCTTGGACAGGTTGAAGAACAGTCTCACGGCTGCGTTCTGGATCGTCTGGAGTCTTTGCAAGAAATCGGTGGTGGTGCTTGAATACAGTGCATTGCCGTAGTCCAGTTGGCTGATGATGAGGGCATGCGTCACCGTCTTCCTGGTGGTTATGGGGATCCACTTGAAGATTTTGTGGAGCATGCTGAGCGTGCAGAAGCATGCTAAGGAGATGGCGTTGACCTGGCGTTTCGTGTTCGCTGTCAAGGATTATGCCGAAGTTGCGGGCGTGGTCTTTCAAAGTGGGTGTGTGTCCAAGTTCCGATGGCCACCAGGATTCGTTCCAGAGGGCGGAGGGTTGGAAGAAGATGAGATTTTCCTCCTTATCTTGTTGAGCTTTAGGTGGTTGTCCTTCATCCATGCTGAAACATTCTTCACGCAGTTGTGAAAGTTAGACTTCAATGAGGTGGGTCAGTAGAGTAGTTGTCTGCGCAGGAGATGATGTTGATGTGGTGCGATCTGATGATGTCTACGAGTGGTGTCATGTAGACATTGTAGAGTGTTGGGCTGAGCTTTGGGAAAAGCCAATGTTCTGCTTGGCTTGCAATGTGAAGGGAGGTAGTCGTACTTTCTGGGTGCGTCCTGAGTGGTATAGTAGGCTGGTACTCTCCAGGTGATCAGTGAGTTGGAGATTGATAGCCTTCTCCAAGACTTTGGAGGGTAATGGGAGCAGGGAGATGAGACAGTAGTTCTGGAGAGCATTGGGGTCTGCCTAGGATTTCTTGAGGAGGGGTCTGAACTCGATGTGTTTCCAGGCATCTGGGAAGGTGGCTGTGGTTAGAGATGCATTGATGATGGTGGTGAGTTGGTGGCTGCAATTGTTTCTTACAAGGTTGAAGAGTACATGGGGGCAGATGTCAGTGGGTTCATCCGAGTGGATGTAGTTCATAAGGGTGGTTGTGTTCTGTGCGCTCAGTTGTTTGCATGCGGTGAGCGCGTGGTCAGCAGTAGTGGTTGATTGGAGCCTGAGGAAGTTGGAGGGTTGGGAATCGAAGTCTTTAGAGATCGTTGCTATTTTATTATAGAAGTGGTCGAGGAGGGAGTTGCAGAGTTCCTGTGGCGAGGGGATTGAGCTTTCGGTGGTTGATGGGCAGGTGAACTCTTTTATGATAGTGAAGAGTTCCTTGGTTTGGTTAAGACTGGTGTCTATCTAGTAGGGCAGGGCCTCCCTCTGTGCCACTTTGATCTGTCAATTGTTGTCATTGAGGGCTACTTTGAAGGTGGCTTTGTTGGCGTGGTTCCTGCTGATGCATTATTTATTTATTTATTTATTTTTGATATTTGTAAAGCGCATCATTTACCCTTAGGCGTCTTGGCGCTAGTAAAACCAGTTATTTGTGATGGTTAACATGAGGAAAGAGTAATCATTGAGCGAACAGCCAAGTTTTTAGAAGCTTGCGGAATTGAAGGAGAGAGGAACTCTCCCTGATGTTTAGGGGTAGAGTGTTCCAAAGCTTTGGGGCAGCCACCAGAAAGCGTCGATCGCCCCATGAAACTGTTTTTGTGCGGGGAATGACCAGTTGGCTGA
This sequence comes from Lissotriton helveticus, assembly GCF_964261635.1. Taxonomy (NCBI): domain Eukaryota; kingdom Metazoa; phylum Chordata; class Amphibia; order Caudata; family Salamandridae; genus Lissotriton; species Lissotriton helveticus. The sequence continues at coordinate 1,636,580,859 of NC_136061.1, read as the reverse complement.
GGGTAGCTGAGCGTAGAACTCTGTTAGGTTTGTATCGTTGTAGCTGTTCTTTCAAAAAATGGGGTCCTTGGTTGTTGAGCGCCTTAAACACGATACAGAGGGACTTGAAATGGATTCTGTTTCGAATAGTGAGCCAGTGGTAATCCTTAATACTGTTGGATATTGATTCGTATTTTGTTTTGCCAGAAAGCAGACGTGCTGCTGCGTTCTGGATAGTTTGTAGTTTGGTGATTACTCTGGATTGGGCATTGAGAAAAAGGCCGTTAAGTAGTCCAGAGCAGAAAGGACAAGAGAGGTGACCAGTGTTTTGATGGCTGAATCAGGAAGAAAAGGACGTATTTTTCTTATCATCTTCAGTTTTAAGTGTGCTGTGGACACTGTTTTGTTAGCATGATCCATGAAATTTAGACCTTCATCGAAGATGATTCCGATGTTCCTGACTTTAGCGGTTGGGGTGGGAGGGGTACCGAAGGCATCTGGCCACCAGCTTGATGGCCAGGCTGGAAGAAGGGGTCCGAAGATGAGCACCTCGGTTTTTTCTGAGTTTAATTTGAGGCAGTTGGTAGCCATCCATTCTCCTATGTCTACAAGTCCTTTCTTAAATTTTTCAGCCACTAGATCTCCGTCCCCCTTGATAGCCAACACTAGTTGGGTATCATCGGCGTAGGAGGTTAGGCTCATCCCGTGTGCTTTGATGGTTTTAGCAAGGTCCGACACATAAATGTTAAAAAGTGTCGGACTCAGGGATGAGCCTCGAGGTACTCCACAAGGAGATGAAAGTTGGGCCGATTGAAAGGGTCCTAAGATAACAGCCTGCGTTCTTTTGGCTAGGAAGGACGCAATAAGGTCTTTGGCAGTGTGGTAGATGCCAAATCCCTCGACACGGTCGACCAGGATGGTATGGTCGACCGTGTCGAAAGCTGCTGATAGATCCAGCATTACCAAAATGGCTGTTCCCCCCTGATCCCTGATTACCCTGATGTCATCGGCAGCCTTAATCAAGGCTGTCTCTGTCCCATGATATTTCCTGAATCCAAATTGCGTGTTGTCCAAGAGATGGTGTTTTTCAATGAATTCAGAAATCTGAATGTTCATGGCTTTTTCGATCAACTTCGCCATGAATGGGAGACTCGCAATGGGTCGGTAATTTTTTAGCTCGTTTTTATCCAGGGAAGGTTTTTTTAACAGGGGTTTTAATAGGTTGTTTTTTAGGGGGTCTGGATAGGTACCTGAAAGGAGAATGGAGTTGCAGACCTGAGTGAGTAATGGTGTAATAGAGTCCATTACCGGCAGGAGTACTGAGAGTGGGCAGGGGTCCAGGGCTGATCCTGATTTGATAGTGGACAATATAGTTTTTATTTGGTCTGTGGTAACTGGCTGGAAGCTGGGGAACATGTTGGCTGGAGATAGAATGGGGGGGTTGGCTGTCCTGGAAAGTGAGTTTGCAGAGAATGCCTGGTAAATGTCATCAACTTTGGTAAAGAAAAAGGAAGCTAGAGAGTCACATAAAAGTTGCGATGGGGGAGGAGTGAGGTCCGGGGAGTTACCTGAAAGTGATTTGGTAATTTGATACAATTGTCTGATAGAATTTTTGGCTTTCTGGATTTGGTCAGTGTAATAGTCTTTTTTGGCTTTAGTGATCATGGCTTTGTAAAGTGCCAGAGCTTCCTTGTAAGTTGCTTTGCAAGCTGTATCATAGTTTTTTCTCCATAGTCTTTCCTTATTGCGGTTAATTTGCTTTTGTGCCCTTAGTTTTTCATTATACCAGGGAGCAGTAGGTTTGGATCTGTTTCTGGATAGTTCTTTGGTAGGGGCTGACTGATTCGTGGCCTGACCCAGCCAGGTGTAAAATTGCTGAAGTGCTAAGTTGGGCTCTGTGGACAGCGTTGGGCGGGTGTGATCCAGTATTAGCTTTAAGTCGTCCTGATTAATATTTTTCCAATCTTTGAAAGGCTGTTTAGGAGTAGGAGTGGGTTTGTTATTGCAAGGGTTGGTGGTTATAGTAGCAAAAATTGCATGATGGTCAGTCCAAGGGTTGGGTAAGATGTTAGTTATTTGTAAGCCCTCTAAGTTGGAGAATATGGGATCTAAGATGTGGCCAGCTAGGTGGGTAGGGGACGTAACCCGTTGTTTTAGCCCTAGTGTTTCCAGATCGGAGATGAGGGTAACTGAGTCGGTTAAATGGCTTTGATCCAAGTGAAAATTTAGGTCACCTAGGACCGTAAAGGCACTTTCCGTGGCCACTGATTCCATCATAGTATTAATACTGGTTAGAAAAGCTGTTTTGGATCCCGGGGGCGGTATATTAGTATTCCTTTGAAATTGAACAAAGGTGATGGCTTAATAGCAAATTGCATGGCTTCGCAAGAAGTTGATGGAATGGGGGTCGTTCTAACAGGATATGAATCTCTGGCTATTATGGCCAGCCCACCCCCTCTTTGTCTGGGCCTGTCCTGGCAGTATGCTTTGTATCCATCCGGTACTGCTATAGCTAGGTCTGGCTGTGATGTATCATCGGTCCAAGTCTCAGTGACAAACAGAACATCTAGTTTGAAATCTGTTATGAGATCTGAGATCTCCTGCCTGTGCTTTCCGAGTGAGCCCGCATTAATAAGGGCAATGGTTATGACAGCTCCTTTATCGTTTTTTGTTGGTATAGTATTAACGTCAGGTAATCGTAACGGTATGGTACAGTTACAATAGGGGCAGGAGGCGGCGAGGTGGCTGTGTATTTCTGAGGGTGTTATTTTTGTGCAGCGAGTACTGGGGGCTGGCCGAAGTGCCAGTAAAGCTTGGCTAGTATACATCCTATTGATGTCTGACGCTGGTTGGGCAGGGGTCATGGCCCTGGGCCCGGTCCCGGCGCGGACGGGCGCAGACGGGCTTGCCTCTGGTGCGCCGCCGGCGCGCCCGCTGCGCGGACGGGATAATCCTCCAGTTTTATACATAAGAGGGGCGGGGAGGGCGGGTGGGTTGATGGACTAGAGCGCAACCCTTACCTCCTCAAGATGGCGGGTGAGGTGGGTCAGGTCACGTGACCGCGCCTGGAAAGGGCAGCGCTATTGTCAGGTGACAGCAGAAATCGCGCCTCAAACGAAGCGTTTCTCGCAGTGAGGTGAGCAATTGTTTGTACTCCAAAAGTTTAAAAGCACACAATAAAATGTCCTCTGCACGGACAATCACATGAACAGGTAGCGTTTTGATCAAAGAATAGGAGGAGAATCCCCCGGCTTCTGCCTCAGGGGAGAAACAATTAACAAATAGGGTTTTGCCTGCAAAGTAGATGTCCGCCCCTTAAGTAGTCTAAGAGGGCGGGTGGGTTGATGGACTAGAGCGCAACCCTTACCTCCGCAAGATGGCGGGTGAGGTGGGTCAGGTCACGTGACCGCGCCTGGAAAGGGCAGCGCTATTGTCAGGTGAAAGCAGAAATCGCGCCTCAAACGAAGCGTTTCTCGCAGTGAGGTGAGCAATTGTTTGTACTCCAAAAGTTTAAAAGCACACAATAAAATGTCCTCTGCACGGACAATCACATGAACAGGTAGCGTTTTGATCAAAGAATAGGAGGAGAATCCCCCGGCTTCCGCCTCAGGGGAGAAACAATTAACAAATAGGGTTTTGCCTGCAAAGTAGATGTCCGCCCCTTAAGTAGTCTAAGAGGGCGGGTGGGTTGATGGACTAGAGCGCAACCCTTACCTCCTCAAGATGGCGGGTGAGGTGGGTCAGGTCACGTGACCGCACCTGGAAAGGGCAGCGCTATTGTCAGGTGAAAGCAGAAATCGCGCCTCAAACGAAGCGTTTCTCGCAGTGAGGTGAGCAATTGTTTGTACTCCAAAAGTTTAAAAGCACACAATAAAATGTCCTCTGCACGGACAATCACATGAACAGGTAGCGTTTTGATCAAAGAATAGGAGGAGAATCCCCCGGCTTCCGCCTCAGGGGAGAAACAATTAACAAATAGGGTTTTGCCTGCAAAGTAGATGTCCGCCCCTTAAGTAGTCTAAGAGGGCGGGTGGGTTGATGGACTAGAGCGCAACCCTTACCTCCTCAAGATGGCGGGTGAGGTGGGTCAGGTCACGTGACCGCGCCTGGAAAGGGCAGCGCTATTGTCAGGTGAAAGCAGAAATCGCGCCTCAAACGAAGCGTTTCTCGCAGTGAGGTGAGCAATTGTTTGTACTCCAAAAGTTTAAAAGCACACAATAAAATGTCCTCTGCACGGACAATCACATGAACAGGTAGCGTTTTGATCAAAGAATAGGAGGAGAATCCCCCGGCTTCCGCCTCAGGGGAGAAACAATTAACAAATAGGGTTTTGCCTGCAAAGTAGATGTCCGCCCCTTAAGTAGTCTAAGAGGGCGGGTGGGTTGATGGACTAGAGCGCAACCCTTACCTCCTCAAGATGGCGGGTGAGGTGGGTCAGGTCACGTGACCGCGCCTGGAAAGGGCAGCGCTATTGTCAGGTGAAAGCAGAAATCGCGCCTCAAACGAAGCGTTTCTCGCAGTGAGGTGAGCAATTGTTTGTACTCCAAAAGTTTAAAAGCACACAATAAAATGTCCTCTGCACGGACAATCACATGAACAGGTAGCGTTTTGATCAAAGAATAGGAGGAGAATCCCCCGGCTTCCGCCTCAGGGGAGAAACAATTAACAAATAGGGTTTTTTTCAAGTTGTTTACTCGTGTTTTTTGATGTGCTGATTTCCGGGGTGTACCAGTTGGCTTGTTTAGAGGTTCTGTGTGCCTTGGCTGGTTTGGTGGAAGCGACTTTGTCTGCGGTGCTGGTGATCCAGTTGTTGAAGTTCTGTACTACGTGTTCTTACTTGGTGGATGGAGTTCATAAGGTTGGTTGTGTTTCTGTCTGAAATACCAAGTTGTTTACCCTCTTTAAGAGAAGAATCTGATACACATTTAAATATCTGTGTTTACCCCTCATCTGTTAAACATGCATTAGAGGCAACTTACCACCCAAATAACTCAATTGGCATCTTGGAATCTGCAACTGAAAACATGAACATTTTAGAGAGCATTTTTCACTGCCCTTTTAATTTTTTTTTAATCCTTCAAGTGATGCCAAAATGTCTTGTTTCACTCTCCAAAATACCACTCCCTCACAATAGCCCAAACACGACGAAGCAGGAGACATATAACACAACAACACCTAGAAAGGGGTTTCACTTTACAAAATATAACACATCATAAACTCTCTTTTTAGAATAAGGCTTGGGGTTTTATCTATGCAATGCTTTCAAACAGAAAGGCTTTCCCAGATGTCAAATTAACAACATTCAAATGTATAGAGAGATTTAAATTTATATGCAAGCAATAATAACACACTTAGCAGATGTAAGTGTTAAATGCATGAATCAAAATAATACAATGCACAAGCAGATAATAATGGACATGCTGCATGAAATCAGAAAGATATATGCACTAAATACATCAAATGATTACTTTGGATGTGCACTCTGACTCACTCACACATCACAAAGAAAACACCTCAACTGATTCTAGCCACTGGCCACACATCACAATGGCACTAATCAAAAATCAAACTCTTCACCTGGTGCACTCTTCATCCTGACCAACTCCATACTGGGGGACTGCCATATGACTGAGCAACCAGATGCCTGCACTGAAGATGCACCCATCGTTCAGGCTCAAACAATCCTGGTTTCTAAGTCAACAACACTCAGCCTTATAGTCTCAAAACATTATAGAAGGTTTGAGAGTCTTTCCTTCTGCACCAAGGAAACTTACTGGAATTAACCACCTTCCATGCAAGCATGCAAGGGCAAAAGGAGTTCCCACGTTCCCTCTGCATTCTCACATGTTCCAGCCTTGTTGGGAGTAGGTGGAACGGCCCTGGCGCTGCTGTCCTCCTTCCTAAGGGATCGGAGATCAACGGTGTCACTTGATGGATTTGACTCGGCTCCTTATATTCTGCCGTGTGGAGAATATATGAATAGAGATGACTTCGGCCCATATGGGGGTGCTCTGTACAGTTTGAAATTTAATTGCATTTTTCCTTTTTGTGTTTCATATGTTTTCTTTTTCTTTTATGTTTGGAGGTTTGGAAAGGGAAGGAAGGTTATGCACAGGGGTTCATCTTTCACAGCAGATACATTTCTGGCACTGTATGGGGAAGGAGTAGCAAACCTGTCCACATTAATATTCCTTAATGGCCACTAGTCCTTCAATGATTAAGGTTGTGACCTATAACGTTCAAGGCCTCAACAATTGCTCTAAATGAGTGGGTTTTTTGGGAGACCTTCACTCACTCCAATATCACACCTCTTCCTGCTCCAAAAAACAGCTGCGGCCCATGCAGATAATATCGATGGGGCGGTGGGGCCGGATGGGGAGGATTTCGACAGACGTCAACGAATCATTTATTTAATTTTCCCTCATGGTCGTCTGTCGAATTCCCCCTGAACCCGGCCCCACTGTACTTGCCTAGACGGGCCGCGGATGCCTAAAAAGCATGACCGGCAATCCATATTGCTACGCCCACAAATTTCAAAGCAAACAACCACACATCGGATAGAAGTGGCAGATGGGTGGTGGTTAATGTCTAGGCCTCGCTCCCATATCTATTCATAGGGGCACTCAAGAAGGTTGTCCTTTATACCCACTCCTGTTTCACCTTTTATGGCAGCGATACTCAAAGTAAAACCTGGGGGCTGCATGCGGCCCTCCTGACCTTTACATGCAGCCCTGTGGTCAACAGGAGCACTGATCTGCTGTTTACTTGACTCAGCACTAACATTAAAAAGCTGTTAAATAAACGGAAAAGCATTTATTTAAACATTAATTGAAGTTAAAGAAAGGAAGTAACTAGAATATCCTGTAGCCCTTAACTTTAGAAAGATCTTCATTTTTGTAGACATTGTGCAGTAAAAGTGTAAAAGTATGGTAAAGGCTCTTCACAAATTTGAATACCGTATTTCATTAGCTTGCAGAACTGTTTCAGCTCAGTACATCAGATTAAATCAGTGCATTGAGAAGTATTATTTTGTAAAGTGATAGTTTTCAAACATGAATTTAGAAACATTAATCCTCCCCCCTACCCTGAAAATAATGGCAATAATGAAGAAAGAGGCAAGCCAGTTGTTATGTGCACTCTTTGAGTGCTCTGCGATCCAAATGTACATGAAATGCATTATAATTTATTAAATCAAACACAGACGAAGGTTTTTTACAGTGCACATCCAGAAGTCATGTATTTCAAGGTCCTCTTATATATTACAATTGAGAAAATGTAGAGAAGGTGAAATAACACAATTGCCTGGGATCACACAATATGGTTAAGTGGAGGAGCCAGGATGAAACCCAGGTTTTCTGCTTTCACATTGGGCTGGTCAACCACTAGATGTATATATTTTGCTTTCCCTACATCCAACTTGCAGAGAAGCCCTCCCGCCTCCCTAACAACATCTGACCACCACCCTGCTGGCATAAACACTGGCCTAGGTCACATAACAGACTAAACGTTTTGGCCCCTAGGAAAATGTTTGTGAGTTCCCATGTTTAATTGAAAACCCTTTTACAGAAGATTAGAGACCACCCACAAACTCATGGAATTTCTTTCATCCACAACACTTTGAAAGTGTCTGCATTTGTGGACAACCTTCTTCTCACCCTCACTGAGTCAAAGGAATCACTCCAAGCCGTTGTCTCCCCATTGGAGGAGTATCGGGGAGTGTCATCCAGATCAATATTACTAAGTCAGGGGGTTTGGTGCTTGTGGGAGGCAATGCTTTCACAGATTCACCAAACTCTCCTGCCCCATTTCGCTAGTCCACTGATTCTTTTAAGTACTTAGGTGTTCAACTGCCACCAATTCTTCAAACATGCAAAAATAACCAATTTTGATCTCCTCACCTGTAAGGCCAAATCATTGCTAGTTGCATGGAGGAACCAGACAGTCTACTAGATGGGGAGCAATTTGGCATTTAAAATGACTTTGCTCCCTCTATTCATTAATTTATTTCAAACCCTTTTCTCGTTGGAGAGAAGACATCTCTTGCATGCAGACGATCTGCATGAACTACACGTGGACAGGTGGCAGATCAAGTCATGCTGCTAAGATATGCACGCGACACCCTATAGATGGTGAGTTAGTAGTTCCAAATGCCACTATTACCAAGCCCCACATATGATACTTGACTGAATTGCTGAGGGAAGAAACGGGTAGGCCAGACCTATTGTCAAAGTACCATGGGTCCCCAAAAGTATGAGAAGTCGTCTGCTGTATTTCTCCCCCGTTACCTGGGCTATGCTTGCTGTGTGGGATTCTGTCGCACACAAAAAATTTCCTCACTTCTTTTCTCTCACCGCTCCCATCCATTGTAGGCAATACAGACTTGACACCTGGAATGTCTACCAATGACTTTCAAATTTGGAGATCCAGTGACTGTTTTCTCCTCTGATATTTTTACGCAGACGGAGCTTTTAAGTCCTTTGAAGACATCAAGCAAGATGAAAAATTCCTCTAATGCATTACATCGACTAAACGTCTGGTCTCCCAAATATAGAGCATCCTCACCACCTCAAAGCTTACATGTACAGCACCTTTTCAAACATGAAGGGAACCAGAACTAATATCTCACTAGATCCCAAGCAATGGCAGGAAATCTTCCTTTGCAGTAATAACTTTGAACGCCATGCTCAAGGCAAGGACATACTGTACAAATAACCATTTCGCCGGCACCTCACCCCAACACGGCTTAACGCCATTGATCCCTCACATGATGACTCTTGCTTGCAGGGCTGTGGGAATTTCGGTACCCTCCTACACATCATGTGGTCCTGCCCTCTTATAGGAGACTTCTGGGATAAAATATTCCTCACCATTTCCCAAATTCAAGGTCATGAAATCGACAAAGTCAACAAACTCCCTGAGCTGACCCAACTTGGCAGACCGTCAGAGAGTATCTATCCACTAGACTCCACTCCATGACTGGCAAGCATTTTTACCATCTCCAATTGGCAGCTAAACACACCATCCTTTTCTTATGGGGGAAGCCGGTTACATCCACCAATGATCTTTTGCTTCATAAAGTTTAACACCTGTTTGATCACAAGAAGCTGGCCTATGCCACAATGATAAATCTGCACTTTTTGTTAAATAGTAGTACCCAGTTAGGTTGTATTTGAATATGAACTTTAGGGGGGACTTTCCTCCAGACATTAAGAGCCCTTTGTCTGTTCTATTCTTCACTGATTCCACGAGTTAGCTCCTCTGTCTCCTTGGAGGACTGATGCTTTATGACTGCCTTCTTATGTACAGGGATGACCCATTGTGAGAACTGGGAAACTGGAGGATATATTTGAGACTTGTTAATTGGTGGCTGCGCCCACCAACAGTTTTGTTGAATCACTCTTTTTCAGCTTCAATTAAAGAAAACACAATAAAACCTATAACTAATAATGCTTCTGAGTAATTTGTGGCTAAAGTTTACAAATCTGATTTGTGGCGAAATCAGATTTTTTAATACTTACGTGGAAAAGTAGCTTTAATTTTTTTTTACTTTAAGCTACCTGAGACAAAACTGGATTAAACATGTTTTGCCACTCATCACACCCCCATAGCTGAAATGCACATCCTTGTTTGGAAGAGTTAAAAACTTTGGCTCAGTGTATAATAGCCTGTCTCTGGGATGAGGAACAGCAAATGAGAGTTAACTGCTACCCACTTAGCAGGGATTAACTATATAATAGTGGATATTAACATTTTGCTGATGTAAAATCAGCTTTAGCACTGCCACTGTTGACTTAGTATTGTCAGTGGCTTATTCTATTGACCCCCCAGGGCCCTCACAAAAAGTCTCGCTCTAGTAAAGCAAAGGGAAAGAACCATTTCTGGCCATTTCAGATGGGAGGAGAGCTCTTCAAATTTGGGGAGCGACAAAGGAAATAAATACAGGCCTGCTTGGTAGCAGGTGGATTGTTCCATCATGAAACAGGGGCTCTTGGATAATTTTAGTTTCCTTTCCCAGTCCTTTTTCAGTCCTTGTTCTCAGCAGGGGAGAGATCAGCAGGCAGCAGGGCAACTCAGCAAAGCAGAGAAGCAGTTCCCCAGAATAGACATTTAAGGCGAATTTGGCAATCCTACAGCACAGCAGTCTTTACTCCAGCAGAGTTCTGCCCAGGTCCAGTTGTGTACTTATTTGGTATGGTCAGAGCCCCAGTACGTATACTCAAATGTGCCTTTGAATTGGGGGTGGGTGGGTGACCTGAAAGCAGCTCCTTGTAGTACACAGGTCCCCTTTCATCCCTGCCCTTTCTGCCAGGCTAGCTGAGTGGATTATCAGTCCTTTGTGTGGGGACAGAACATAGACTATTTTGATGTAAGTGTGAGTTCCATATCCCCCTTCCTGCCCAGCAAGGCTATCAGAATGCAGATGAGTCCTCTGTCACACCCACCCTTCCTGTGTTTGTGGCTGTCTAGAGGGAATATACAAAGTGTATCTGGCACCCAGCACACAGATCTAAGTTAAGAGCAGATAAATGTCCACTAAAAGTGGCATTTCTGAAATAAAAATGTCAAAAACAATTTTACAGCGAAATAGTATTTATCTCTTTGATTCCAAATATATGAAGCATGATTTAGCTACTCCTTTTTTAACCAGGAAGTACAACTTAAAAGTATTTTAATTAATTCTCAATTCTAGCCTATGAGAGGAGTAGGCCTCACAGTAGTGAAAAACTAATTTAGCTGTTTGTCACAACCAGGACATGTAAAACTTAAAAGTACATGTTCTACCTTTTACTCACACAACACCCTTTCCTTAGGGCTACCTGGGGCCTGCCTTATGGGTGACATATTTGTAATAAAAGGGGAGTTTAAGGCTTGGCAAGTGGTTTTAAATGTCAAGTCGAAGTGGCATTGAATTGCACACACATTCCTTGCAGTAGAAGACCTGAGACAGGTTTGAAATGCTACTTTTGCATGTGGCACAACCAGTGCTGCCAGCCCACAAATAGCATTTAGATTGTAAGCCCTGGGTATATGGTATACCACTTTACAAGGGACTTACAGGTAAATTAAATATGCCAATCAGTCATACACCAAATTATACACATGTTTAGAGGAGAGACCATATGCACTTTAGCACTGGTTAGCAGTGGTAAAGCACTAGAGGGCATATTAGCAGGGGCAGTATCGCCGCTTTAGCAGCACTTTTTGCTGATAAAGCGGCGATATGTTTATCGCCCTATTAGCAAGCTGTCGGTAACAGCGACAGCTTAATGGGGATATCGGCTGTTTTATTACCGTTTTGCATGTCAGCGATATTTATAGCTAATGACATGCCAAGTAGGCGTTCCTCACTAAAAGTAACGGGAAGAAGTCACTAACACAACTTCTCCCTATTAGCAATGCCCACGAAGCGATAAAAAAACTTGCACTAACCGAGATTATTGCTGGATTTTAACACCTGCTAAAATCCTGACTTAGCCATTGTTTTCTATGGGAGGTGGATTCTACGGCTGAATCCTCACCTGCTTATTAGCGACCTTTTCCTTAGCGATATGAATTAATTGCTGAAATTCCCACGTTATTGCTGGAGAATCGCTGGTGAATTATCGCCTTGGAGCTAAACGTTGATATTAACGCGTTATCTCCGCAATGTAAACCAGCAATAGCCAGCGATAAAAAATACAGCGCTAAGAGCGCTTAGCGATAATTATCGCTCAGCCTTGCTAATATGCCCCTCAGAGTCCTAACCAGAAAAAGAAGAGGATGAAGGCAAAAGGTTTGTGGTAACCATGCACAAAAGGCCATTTCCAACATGACCTCCCCAGTCTAAAGCCACGGTAGCCTAATCTACCTTGATGGACTTCCCTGCTTAGGGCGAAATAATCTGGACAATGTCCCACTACTGTAAGGGTTGCCTGCCTGGTCTATGCCTGTCTGAAACCAATTGGATCCCTCTGTCTGTGTTCTCTGGGGCCACTAAGCTAACCCCTGGGGAATCCTTCTCCTTACCTGGGGACCCATCTATACAGCACCAAACCTTAATTCGCTCACAAATGCATCCCAGTAGCCCAGCAGTACTGCCCTAATAAAGTGATGTGGCCCATTTCACCCCTTGGGTCTGACGTCTGTCCCCAAACCAAGGAAAGCTCTATCCAAAGGACAGCAACCAACAGAGGCCACTGACAGTTGTCAGTGTTAAGATTCAGTCTCCATGGCAACCAGTGGTCTGTGTCTTTTGTGATTTCTCAGAGTGGGGCGTAGTAGCCCCAGGTGTCTTGCACCTTTTGTCCACCCCACCTCCCACTAGTTCATGGTTGGTATCCTGCAACTGGTCCTCCAACCTTGGGTCTGTACCCTTGGGCTGGACAGGATAGATGGGTGGGTCCTTCCTGCCCTTACCCCTACATCTGGGGTTCTGTATCCTCCATTTGAAAATGGATGCCCCAGAAATCTGAGCTTTCAGGGTGCCTGTGGGTGTGCTTCTCTCAGTTCTCCTGATTATGGGGGCAATTCATTCCCCAAATCGCGCTCAATGGCCATTTGGAGACTAACTATCACCCTTCTCTGGGTCACCTCCCCACTCCACTCTAGGAATACCCAGGCCACAGGATGGAAAAAGTCCTTCCCATAAGCTGGAGTCACTCTACACACCTAGCTGGTGTACGGCTCAGGGTCTTCCACAACCATGGTCTTGCTAGCCCCAGTATCCCTCAGATCAGTGGTTGGAACCACATTTACTCCCATCTGGTGGAAGAGGTGACTTCCATCCTCAGGGATCACCAACTCACCCTTTGAGTCCGTCTCCCAGCTGAGGGAGATCATGGCAGGTTCAATTACCTTCCCCTGGGGACTACTTTCCCTAATGCCATATTAGCCTCCCCTGTAGAATTCCCACCCTTCTTGGGGTCATTCCCAGGTGTGTTTTAAGGACATTCTGGTGCTTACCCAGATGTTCGCCTCCTCTGCATGTTTCCGGGGGTCAATTAGCTTGCTATCACATAGGTGTTAGCACAGGTCTTGAAAGCAAATATCAAGCATGTGCTGCTTCAAAAGCAAGTTGCACAGCCCTTAATAATTATCAGCCTTGCTGCCCCTCACAAAGCCCTTTAGTGCCTTGCTGGCATAATCCCAAATAATCCACCCGTGTTTGTGAAGAGAACTTGTGGCTGCCCCTGAATCTGAGCCTATACTTCTCACGGGTCATTTCAAACCTACTGACTAGTATGGCCTTCACTGCAGTGTAGCATGTCTGGCCCTCTATCTCTAGTGTCAGGAATGTGTTCCTTCCCACAGTGGGCATACACCTCTACAAACTACCACTCCAGAACTCCCCTGGGGCCTTGTGCATTCTCAGAGCAACTTCATAGCTGCAAACCATTTATCGATGCCAACTTTGGATCTTGACTCTGACTTACCAGTGTGTAACAGGCGCGGGAGAAATGGAAGTGTTTCAGAGGGTCTGCTGTTCTGCCTCGTTACACAGTGGCATTTCTAAAATAGAAATGTCAAATCCAACTTTACCACTAAAGAGAATTTATCATTACCATTCCAAAGATATGAAACATGGCTACTCATTTCTAATCAGGAATTACAGCTTAAAAATATTTTAAGGAATTCCCAATGCTAGCCTATGAGAGGAGTAGGCCCATAGACAACCATTGTCAGTCTCTGTACACCAGAGGAGCCATAGCCCCAAATATCATGGCGCTGTGAGCAAGCCACTAGGTGACCATTACAAAATATTGAAATAAAAGTCTAACATAGACGGCAATTCCGCTCTTCGTGGTGCCTCTGGAGCGCATATCAAATCCAGCTGCTCTCTAAGCGATTACGTACAAATATTTGTTTTGTGTGATTCCCGATACAGTCTGAGCCAGCCGCAGTCCATGCAGGTAACAGCGGTGGGGCCACATTGGGGGGAGATTTCAAGGGACGATGCAGAGGAAAAACTAAATAATGATTAATTGTCCCTCGAAATCCCCCCAACATTGCCCCACGGCCTACGGCTGATAGCTGCACGAACCGTGGCTGGTCTGAGCCATGACCACATAAAGGGCATCTGTGCACTAGACGTGGCATTAACAATGATATTTGAAAGTGAAGGTGCTCGTTTCAGTCCACACCACAAAAATGTTATCAATTAAGTGCAAATAACAAGGGATAAGCTGGAAGCAAGGGAAGGACAATACAAAAGACCATTAGTTGCGACTGACATTTATGGAGAGGGCAGAGCCACATACATGAACAGGCAGTGTCTCCGGACTATTGTGAGTGACTGTCAAAAATTCAAATATGTATTTTTCTGTAGCACTTCTTTCATTCATAGCATTCACATGTGTTACAATTGTCCAACTCAGCGCTGCACAGTGCAAACCCTGCCACACACGTTGCCTCCTGCTGGTGCCCACCTCTTTCATTTCTCGCACTGCTCTTTGTGAAATCTCTCCCAGCACTGACCATGACACCGCCAATTAATCTGCTCTGCCTCTCTCACTGGCACTGAACTAGCACCACTGCGTCAACCCAAGAGGGCATGCCTCATCCTCTTCGGAACATACCAGTACAGCCTTCATGTGTTGTAGAGGACATTGGCCCACTTGCCTTCCACTCCTGTAGCAGCAGTTTATCCCAGGATTCTCCTGTACTCAGAGATTGTAGGTAAAATTTAAGTCCCAAGCACCCCTTGTGCTCATCAACTATAGATCCTACACTCTTTTTGCTATGCCCTATGGTTAAGTTTACCGGCCACCCTTACACTTTACAAGGGACTTACAGGTGAACTAAATATTCCAATCAGGTAAACACAAATTACACACATGTTTAGAGGAGAGAGTACATGAATTTTACCACTGGTTAGCAGTGATCAAGTGCTCAGAGTCCTAAAGCTAACAAAAACAAGGTCAGGAAAAGAGGATAAGGAAGGCAAAAAATTTGGGGTAACCAAGCAAAAGGGGCATTTCCGACACACATAAACTACACCCATTCCTAAACTCTAAACCCTGTCTACTCTTAAACTCCACCATTCACAAACCCTAACCCTCCTGTACACCTAAACTATTCCCATCTCTGACCCCTAATCTACACCCATCCCTTTACCTTAAAGCCCTTTTGACCCCTACACCCCACCAACACCTGTACCACTGCCCTAAACTCTACCCATTCCCTGTGGTGCAGGAACATTTTTCTGAGTGGGGCAGCTGCCATTAATGTTACAATACTAAAGTCATTAGGAATATGAAAATCCAATTGTCACACAAAGAACAAGTGCAGTAAGTGAGAACACCCATTCAGCAGGAGAGTGGTAAAGGTGAAGTTGGTACTCAAAGAGTGTATTTTGAAGTAACCTGTTGCAAATATATTACTAAAGCATGCTGTGGTAGCACACTGTTGTTCACAGACAGCATATATCTTGTTAAAATGGGCACAAGATTCATACTGAAATGCAATTTTACTGATAAAATTAAATAGTGCACAGGCGATAATGTGTGGAAATTGTGTTTCAGCAAATACTTATCATTTGCACATCACCATGTAAAGTGTCTTGATCTGTTTTGATCTCAGTCAAATCTTTATTTCCATCACTCTTCAAAATTACAAAAAATGTACTTCATTTGTGCTTTAATACTGCGGTATTTTCAAATATTTGTATATTTCCTTTACAGGTACTTACATTTGGTTGTGTGTTAGAAAAAAACTGACATTGTTAAACCTTTTCATTCACACTCCACATACCCCAGCAAGATTTTTACATATTTCATGTTACGAAATGCATTCATTTTGCAGTAAATTATAGAAAAGTTAACATCTCTATGTTAAAATCATTAGCAGCAATTTGTCAGAAGACAGAGCTTGAATTTTAACCTCTGTAGTTAAACGCACAGCAAAAGTGAAAATAAAATGTAAAGGCATCTTTATTGCTCATTTACTTTCTGCATTTCAGCATGGTTATTTTAGGGGTGCTTCCAGAGTCAATGCCCATTCCTGAACCCTCAAAGCCCCTCTCTAGTTCTAAACTCCACACATTCCTGACCCCTTTAAACCTCTCACCCCATCAAAACTCCACCTATCATTGAACCCTTAAAAACCCTCATGGCTCTTAAACACCACCAAACAATTACCCTTAAAAACCTCTCATCACCCCTAAACTCTATCCATCCCTTAACCCTAAAGCCTCCTTTCTACAACTAAACTCCACCCATTACTAAATCCTCAAAACTCCTCCCCACCCTATTGCCCACCTAATCCCAAACCCTAAAAACTCTCCACCACTCCTAAGTTACACACATTCCTGAACCCTAAAAACACATTTTTGTGCCTGAACACCACACTCTTCTGACCGCTAAATACCCCTCATCATCCTTAAAAGTTACCCATCCCTGAACCCAAAATCATCTTTCTTTTACAATGGTTCCTTTAATTTTTATATTTATTTATATTTCCTTAAATGTGTCTTTCCTTAAAATTGGATTCCCATGATCTGGTTTCCTCCAATGTGGTTTCTCAGTTTTTGATTTTCCATTAATTCACATACATCAAAAAAGATTGCTTTATTAAAAAGCAATCCCAGCAGGCCAACATCCCGTTATGGCTGCAATTCCTAATGGGTCTCAAACTGCGACCTACCCTATAATATTAAAGATGGCAACAAATAAGAGAAAGAGGTCTAGGGGGGAAGATGGCGGCTGGCTGAGATGCTCAGTCGGGAGCTCCGACTCACCAGCACAAAACCAACACAGAACGGCGTAAAGATACACCTTCCGTGACTTTCCTTTACTTTTATTTTTTTCCCGAAGTCTCTTTTTTTGAGACACAATGTGGAAAAGTAAATTTTGCCATGTTCTGTGTCCCTACGTGTCCCCCATCTTATGTTATATGTGCATGATTAATATGCATATGTATTCCCCATGTTTGATTAAAGACGCAATTACAGTTGTGTCCATCCCTAGTATGCCAGTTTCCAGTTCTCGTGAAAGCTACGAATATCAGGCCTATGTAAAGTTACGTTGCCACGTTTCTCAGTGTGCACGTTATTTCATTGTAAAATCCCCGTTTCTAGGCCTCAAAAGGGCCCGGACACCAGATTCAGCTCCTGTCTCCTGAGCCCTCGCTGAGGAGCGATACAGCCCCCACCTGTATTCCTGACCCTTCACTTACTTCCTGCCTCACAGTTCCCGGCTCGGCCTGGCTCTGCCTGCTAGTCTGCCAAGAGTATGTTATGATTCTAGTTATCAGTCCAGTCCTCCTTCTCTGCATTCCTAAGCTACTGAATCGCATCAATAGTTTCAGTCATCGTCTAGCCTTTACGTCTCCATGTAAGAGAAATACTGTATTTATGGTCATTTAATATTCTTCATCACGCACTACATGTAGAATAATGCATGCTCCAGTCTTAGTGTCTGTTAGCCTTTACCCCGATAACTTTTGGATTCTATCGACATGTTCTCTAAACATCAGATACTAGATAGTGTTTAGGTACATGTCGCCCTGACTCTCCAGACTTCAGTCTCTGCTCCTAGCGCAGAAGTCATAGCCCCCAGCTTCTCCTAGTAACACGTCATTGTCAGTTTGCGCGCACCACTAGGTTAGAGGTCCCGGCTCCTTAGGTAGCCCCCTCCATGTTTCCGCCCCATTTATGACATATTCTGTTACGTTTACATCACATGTCTATGTATACGCCTCCTGTTACACCTCTTTTCACCCTTATCTTTCGCGACTGCTATTGACCACACCCACTGCTCTGCCTATTGTATGTATTATAATGCAACTGTTTTAGTATATATGCTTGTGTATTGTTATTAAAGTTAGCGCGCTCATCCCAGATCCAGCCCCGGCAGCTGCCGGGCTCTGCCATCCTATTCCTGTGCAGGTTGTCCTGTTCCTGTCCTTTATGCTGTATTAAACCTGCAAACTCCTACTACCTCGAATCTTGACTCTTATTTATTGAGCTATCTGTTATTGCTATGTCCAGTAAAACCTAGATCCGGTATTATTTATTTATATACCACATAATGGCGCCCGAATAGGGACTTGCCCTTTCCCCACGCGCCGGTGAAGCCACGTATGCCCCCTGACCCTCTGCAGCCGTGACGGAACCATACCGGCCACGTGCAGATATTTCTGCTTCAAGTATCCCTCAGGCCCACGGAGGAGACGGAGGTTGCGGTCCAGCATCCAGACGAGGCGGTGGAGGAACGCGGCGAGTCCCGACCAGAGCCCAAGCCGAGAGTCCAAGGTCCGAGGTATCCGGAGGCCCACCCGTAACAGAAGTCCGAAGTTCGTCCGTCCGGCGTCGAAGCAGTCCAGTCCAGTCCGAGGCCTTCCGTTCTTGCTGCCCGGTGAGTACCGTTGCTGGGGTAGTATCTAGACAGGGTCAATCTAATTGTCTCTGGTCCGTGGGGTTTGGTGGTACACAGATCCCAAAACGAAGTGTCCACTCCGGTGGATGCGGGTCCTGACGTGTCTCTTTATGAGACCGGTAAGTTTCGTACTGTTTCAGCAGTGCATCTAGTCTCTGTTCTAGTCAGTTCTGTTCTCGAGAAATTCATGTATTCTGTTTTCCGTATTCCAGGTAGTATTCTGTTCGAACTGTTATTTTGAATGTTTTTCATGTATTTTAGTGTCGTGGTATGAGAGTGGTGTAATTATCGTGTTCATTTTGTATTGTATTGTGTCTAGATTACAGTCCAGTCATGCCGTGGTTTTCTAAACTACGTCAGTTAAGAACTAGAAAAGGTCTGTTAGAAGAAGCAGTTCCTGTCCCGCCTAGGGACAGTCCAGGTCATTTTATGTATCAGAAGCATGGCATAAGTGCCATATTATATCTAGAATTATGGGTAGAGTATACCAAACAGTTAGAAGAGAAGTATAGATGGCCCGTATCGGGTACATGGGATGCCGAGTGCATCATGCGAGTAGAAGAAGCATTATGGAAAAAGAAAGCCAGACAGTCACAGAAAGATGCCATCGAGTTATGGCGCAAAGAATCTCATAAAAGAACCGAAAAAGAAATCAGAAAGTCAGAATTAAGTAGAGAATCCTTAGAACGAGCCCAAGAAAGGGAATTAATCGAGATAGGTGAACGAGTTAAAACCAAACAGTCAGACAGACAGAGGCATGCCCTTATTAAGGGTATGTATCCTCTTCTTGCCGAGGGCTTGCCAAAAGCGACCCCGGAGGCATCCAGTAATTTTCCGCCACCCTTAGTTCCGACCAAGCTACGTCACAAACCGACCGCAGCTGATATTTTCATCTCGTCCTACTTGGACGACACAGTCCCAGAATATGCAAATCCTGTTCCGTCAGTCCCTGTAAATCATGCCATTCCTGCTCCTCCAGACACCGGAGTACCTGCTACGGTACCCCCAGTCCTGCCTACATTACAATTTCCCGCCACTCTGCCAGCACGAAGAGTATCAGTCGACGATTCCAGTTTAGGGGCCGCAGGAGGAGGTCCTCCTGGTACCCCGCCACCACACCAACGAGTAACGTTAGTCGAGTTACATGAATGTGCGTTACAGCGTACGCCCAAATATAAGTCCGTTGCAGATATCCGACGAGCTCTTACTGAATGCCGCTATGATCCAGTTGCAGGTGATGATAGTACAGTCATATATTCCATACGTGTAAGACGGGTGACCGGGTATTTGGACACCCTACCAGACATGAAAGAAGATCTAGACAGAATATATCGTTTCATCCGTACAGGGAATGATCCAGAAAGTATTGGCAAAGCCATGTCTCAAAGGAAAGCTGAGATCCAGCTCATGCTATTAAAGTTTCTGATTAATTGTTTAATAAGGGAACAAGATTATCCGACCAAAGATCCGACAGAAATGAGAATCCTGACAAGGTGGAGTGATAATATAGCCGAGGGTAAACACAGAACTATCAGTAGTATAGAGAGTATGTACAAGAGAATTCGTAAGGAAATAATAAAGTTACACGAACAACGTAAAGCAGCACAAGTAAGCGAGAAAGAGAATGACTCTTCTACTGAAGAGGTAGAGGACGAGAATCCCGCCAGAATAGCGTATGTAGGAAAATCTAGATTTCCAGACCGCCATTTACGCCTAGAACGCAAGAAAACTGTTCATCTTCCAGCACCAGAACAAGGTTCTCTAGAACAAGTATTTCAAGCTACCGATCAAATTCTGAAATCACGAATCGGTTATAGTGAATTAAGTACTATGCATGAACAAGAACTAGCCCGATCAGCAGTCCGATGGATTACTGATTCTACCACTTTTCCAGACGAAATAGTGGCACAAATGTTTCTGAAACTGCCCCCAGCCGAGCAACGACTGGTGGGTATGTATATGATCCAGCACCTCATTACTCTGCATGAGGGTCAACATTCTGATCCAGGTCCGTTACATGATGTCCTGAACGAGTTACTCCAGTATAAATGGAAAGGTTTAGGTACCGATTTAATTAGTGTCATTCTAGAACAGCGCCACAAATATAGAACGTTCCTGAACCCGCATTTTGTTCATGTTTCACCTCCAGAAAGTAAACCGTTTTACATAGATAGACAGAATCCGTTACGAGAAGTACACCCAGTCAGGACAGCAGATGGTGAAATGCAACGAGTATTTGTTTACACCCCGATTACAAAGATGGAACTCTTAGAGATGAAGAAATTAATTCCTTGTCACGACAAAGATCCAGCAGGGTTCCACCGAGAATTAAAAGACATGCTCCGTATGGGAGAATACACGTATCCAGATATTATTAAAATGCTAAAGGTCCTGTTGCTCGCAGGGGTATACGAGAAACTCAAGGAAAAAGAATGGGAGGTGGGAGAGAAAAAGATCGATTGGGCAGTTCTAGAAGCTGAAGATAAGATACGAGTACCAGGTACCGGTCTTGGAGAGAAATGTAAAGAATTACCAGAATTGTTAATACAAGTTTTGCCAGATTATTAGCCACTAAAAAGGAAGACTGGGATGCAATCTCAGCCTGTAAACAGAAACAAGACGAAGACACTAGTGATTTTTATTCTAGATTTGAAAAATGTTTTATTATAAACAGTGGTTTGAAGACGAGTAGCGAGTCATACCCTCATCTTTTTGTTACTAAATTAGTCAAGAATTCAAGTCCACAAGTTAAGAATCGAGTTTTGAAGGTCGAAAGTACATGGCAAGCTAGTACCCCGTCCCAGATGTTACAGATGCTCCAATATCACCAGAATAGAATCAGAGAAGAGCAAGAACACGAGAGAAAACGTATGAAAGACACGAAAATGAAAGTACTAGTTGCACAATCTGTTCCTCAAGACAGTCAGAAGAGGGGTCCGAATCAAGCCAGTCATCCTGCAGCTCCCGTTAAAGGGACATGCAATTATTGTAAACAGCCAGGTCATTTCATAAACGAGTGTACAGTTCTGAAACATAATATAGCTACCGGTAAAACTAAAGAAAGACCACGTCCGCCTAGACAAGAACAAGTTTCACAGACTTCTCAGCCACAGAATGCACAACAGAACAGACAGTTCCAGCACCGCAGCCTATTGCTGCAACACAGCATGTTACACAGCAGATGTACCAGTATGCACAGTCTGAGTATCCAGAGTATCAGCCATATTCATGAAACAGCCTAGAGAGGGAGGTAGGCTTGCCTCTCATCGAGATTCCTGTAGATCAAGAAGGTCCCTATGTTCATAGTCAAGTACTAGGGAAAGACAGAAAGTTTCTGATTGATACAGGGGCAAGTAGGACGACCATCAGTCACGCCGAAGTTCCAGGGGCTCCGCTCTCAGGCTCTAGAAATGTTTCCCTTGGATTTTCAGGAAAGCCTATTGTAAACGAGATATCTAAGCCAGTTACTCTAGAAGTAGGTCCATTGTCCCGCACTACTGATCTATTACTTACGAAGTCATGTCCAGAAAATTTGTTAGGCATTAAGACACTGAAAGAATTAGGTGCAGTCATTTGCTGTTCCCCAGAGGGAATACGATTGTTTTTACGTGACTTCAAGGGTCACTATGTATTACGAGATTTTGATCCGAGATTGTCTAATGTTCCGCAGCATCTATGGGCGCAAGGTCCAACTGATGTAGGTTTCATGCAAATCACACCCCATCGTGTGACTCTCAAACCAGGTGTAGTGTTACCACGAATCAGACAGTACAGATTACCACCTGAGGCTGTAGCAGCCTTATCCAAAATTATTGACGAGCTCATGGCTCAAGGAGTAGTTGTAGAAACTGACTCCAATGTATGTAATTCTCCGATCATTCCAGTCATGAAACGTACTGATCCAAAAGCACCCCCAGTATATCGATTAGTGATTGACCTACGAGAACTCAATAAATGTATAATTCCCCAGTATCCGGTTGTTCCAGACATCTCTTCCCTATTGACAGCCATTGATTCCGAAGCCTCATTTTTTACAGTCATAGACCTCAAGAACGCGTTTTTCAGTGTCCCCATTCATCCAGACAGCCAGTTTCTTTTCGGATTTTGTTTAAATGGAAGGAGCTATAAATTCACACGAGCTCCTCAAGGTTTCACAGAAAGTCCTAGCATTTACAGTCAAGCACTTAAGAGACAACTAGACAACATTCACATGCCAACAGACACTGCCCTGCTCCAGTATGTCGATGATCTACTGATCACAGCCCGTTCTGAACGTGCTTGCGAGCGAGCATCACTTACAGTCTTGTATTTCCTTGCCGAGATGGGGCACAAGGTGTCCCCTTCGAAGCTTCAATTCTGTGTCCAGCAAGTGATCTACTTAGGCCACTTACTGTCCAAGTGGGGTAGGCAGTTGACACCAGACCGTATCCAGTTAATAGCGAGTCTTCCTCAGCCCAAGACACAGAAGGAGGTACGTGCTTTTATCGGCCTTACTTCTTATTGTAGACAATGGATTCCTCAGTATGCATTTCTAGCTAAACCACTAATACAGTTAACGACACAGGAGGCAGCCGTATCGACTGTCCTCCCTTGGACATCTGAACATACACTTAGTTTCAATGAGTTAAAGAAAGCTTTATGCCAAGCTCCAGTTCTAGCTACACCGAACTACAGTAAGCCTTTTACACTTTTCGTCACAGAACGCGAAGGTACAGCATTATCTGTTCTCACACAAGATCAAGCAGGACAATACAAGCCCTGTGCTTATTTTTCGAGCACATTAGATCCTGTAGCCCAGGCTCTGCCTGCGTGCCTCAAGTCAGTTGCAGCCACAGCACTAGCTATCAGACAAAGTGATTCCATAGTATTAGGACATTCCTTGACAGTACAAGTTCCACACTCCGTGGAAGTTCTTTTAAACCGAACCCAGACTCAGCACTTGACAATTGCACGTTTAACAGGTTATGAATTGACACTGTTCCAGCCACACATAGAAATCAGACGCTGCAACGTTCTAAATCCTGCTACACTGTTACCATCAGTTAATTCAAATCCTGCCACACACGACTGTGTGGAAGTAGTTAACACCATGACTAAGCCAAGACAAGATCTGACAGATATCCCATTACCAGATCCCGACCTGACACTTTATGTGGATGGTTCATGTATGAGAACAAGTGCAGGAGAACTAGTAGCCGCGTATGCAGTGACTACTGACACTGAAGTTATAGAAACACACCGTATTGACACCCTGTCTGCTCAAGCAGCAGAGCTAGTTGCTCTGACACAAGCCTGCATACACGCCAAGAACCTGAAAGTTAATGTTTATACAGATTCACGCTACGCATTTGGAGTCGTACACGACTTCGGAGTGCTCTGGCAGGAGAGAGGTTTCATGACTTCTCATGGAACCAAGATTCAGCATGGTCTCCTTATTCAAGCTCTGTTAGATGCCATACACTTACCGACATCTATTGCTATCATGAAATGCAAAGCACATACGAAAGTTACTGACATTATTTCTCAAGGTAATGATCTAGCAGATCGAACAGCCAAGCTTACAGCTCAGACTCCAGACATTTCAGTTAATCCGACACAGACACATACTCCAGATCCGACTACATGCATGACAGTTAAGGACCCTACTCAAGATGTCATAAATATCCAGTTACATGCTACTCCCGATGAAATCAAGAAATGGTCCGAACAAGGAGGGGTCCAGACAGATCAGGGATGGGTAACGAAGGGTAGAGCCACATGGTTTCTCCCCGACTCTATGGTTCAAGTCATTATCAATACCGCACATAGTCCAGCCCATTTAGGAGAAAAAGCTATGTTAGACAGTATCCAGAACATTTGGTTCAACAAGCATTTACGAGCTGCAGCCAAGCAGAAAGTCCGTACCTGTATGATATGTTGCCAGTTCAATCCAGGTAAAAGTGTCCCGGTGGAACAAGGTGGATTCCAGCCCCCTGACCACCCTTTTGAAGTCCTCCAGATGGATTATATTCAGATGGAGCGATGTCGAGGTTTCAAGTATGTCCTTGTAGTTGTATGCGCTTTGTCCAGGTGGACAGAGGCATATCCAGTTCCAGATTACACAGCCGCGACCACTGCCAAGCAGTTGGTTCGTGAATTCTTCCCCCGTTATGGACTCCCTAGAGTCGTATATTCTGATAACGGCCAGCCATTCTCATCTGAGCTCATGAAACATGTTTCCCTGTTGTTAGGGTACCAGTGGAAGTTCCATTGTGTACGCCATCCTGAAGCAGCCGGTCTCGTAGAGAGACATAATCAGACCCTGAAAATCCGTATTGCCAAGATTTGTAAAGAAAAAGGTGTAGACTGGTTAGTAGCTCTGCCAGTCGCTCTGTTTTATATGCGCATGGTCGCACATTCCAGATCAGGTCTGTCCCCGTATGAGGTCGTATTCGGCCGCCCCCCTAATATGTGGGGTACACCTAGACCCCGAAGTATTACCGATGTTTCAAGTAATATGCTGACAGATTACCTAGCTTCCTTGATGTCTGCCCTACACTCTTGTCGTTCACAGGTTGCCGCCGCATTTCCAGACAATACCGAGGTGGCACCGCATGAAATCGTTCCCGGATGCATGGTTCTTGTAAGGAACTTTGATCGTTCAAGTCCGCTGGAGCCTCGCTGGAAGGAGCCCAAGCAGGTCCTCCTGGCCACCCGTACTGCCGTCAAGCTGGAAGGCAGGAAGGGCTGGGTCCACCTGTCACATGTGAAAAAGTTTTATGGATTAAAGACTGTTTCCAAGAACATTTCCCAGGATTTGAAAGACTGCCAAAGTACTATTCTTAAGGACTGTCCCGCAAAAGACAATGATACGAAACCCTCCCTGTTAGAGAAAACTCCGCAACAGGAGTATAAGCTAAAATTAAGGTCTAGTAAAATAAGTCAGCCAGTTTGATTGTCTAAGTCCTCCCCTAGGTGAAACGGTTAGACCGGTTTCTGACATGTATAAAATAGACCCCCATAGTGAGAGAGTTAGTCAAAACTCAATCCGATGTATCGTTTTTCTAAGTTTCATATTGTTTTTCAGCCTTATGACTACCTGCACAAGTTATGCATTTTATTTGTGTTTTCCAGTTTCTCATGTAAATAAGTCTTCTATTGCTACAGTAGAGCACACGTTTAGTGATCTACCTCCTCATGAACTTTCTTATCGTCTTGCTATGCGTAATAATTCCTTTATCCGTATGTTACATTATTCACACCAGACCAGCAATGCCACTAATTGTTTGGTGTGTGGTCGACTCCCCCCTTTCCAGACACCGAAGGGAGTTCTGCCACTCTTTCCTTATCCATTTTCACATAACGGTTCATGTGGAGCATGGTCCACGTTAACGTCATCTTCAACAGATATGTCTTTTCTTAACAGTACATGTTTTCCAGACAAGCAAGGTCTTCCCCACAGAACAGGGTCAGATCTAGAAAATGAAGTTTATAATTTAGGTAATTATTCTTCGAATTTCATGGTCCTGAATGTTCAGTCTGATTCTACTCCAGACTTACCTGCTATGTCAGTATTACCAGTCAAAGGCGAATTATGTGTCCGAAAGAATGGTTCCGTACATGTAGGACATAGTGATTGTACTACTATTGTCAAGTATAGTGACAGTAGGAAATCTATTTTTAAAGCTTCACGTCATTCTTATTTTGTTTGTGGTCAGACCGCATATGTTCGTCTTCCCCTCGATTGGGAGGGAACCTGTTACATTGCATTCCTACTGCCACCAGTTTTTCTAGCCCCACCTGACTATCATAGGAATTCCCACCTAGTACATACTAGACACAAAAGAGACCTCCCGATTGTCGATTATACTGAAAATGCTCTAGAACAATATATAGATATCAATAAAGGTGTCTTTCCTTATTTAGGTACTGTCGTGAATAGTAAACTGATACGTAGATTAACCAGAACCCTTGAAGCAGTAGTGATTGAGACTACTTCTGCTCTAAGTAACTTAACCGAAGAGCAATCCTTTATAAGAATTGTCGTGCTCCAGAATCGTCTCGTCCTTGACGTCATACTGGCCGATAGGGGCGGGGCTTGTAGAGTCATCGGATCTAGTTGCTGCATTTTCATTCCAAATAACGCGCCGTCTGTTTATTCAGCTATAACCAGACTCCATAAAATTGCCCATATGTTACACCAAGATCCAGGCACCTGGACATGGTCCGGTTGGTTCTGGAATATGATTTCCGACTGGGGATGGAAAGTGTTGTCCTTTCTAGGTATTGCAGTAGCGATCATATTCAGTTGCTGCCTCTGTATACAATGTGGCCCTGCGATTTGTGGCATTTGTGCTACCTCTTGTATTCCTAGTCCCAAGTCCCGTTCTAAATCCAGTTCCAAGAAAATTCGAGACGAGCAAATGATACTGTATGAAATGATAGATGGTATCATGAATATTGATGTTTCCTGATGGAAACGTAGTGACAAGGAGGGAATGTGGAAAAGTAAATTTTGCCATGTTCTGTGTCCCTACGTGTCCCCCATCTTATGTTATATGTGCATGATTAATATGCATATGTATTCCCCATGTTTGATTAAAGACGCAATTACAGTTGTGTCCATCCCTAGTATGCCAGTTTCCAGTTCTCGTGAAAGCTACGAATATCAGGCCTATGTAAAGTTACGTTGCCACGTTTCTCAGTGTGCACGTTATTTCATTGTAAAATCCCCGTTTCTAGGCCTCAAAAGGGCCCGGACACCAGATTCAGCTCCTGTCTCCTGAGCCCTCGCTGAGGAGCGATACAGCCCCCACCTGTATTCCTGACCCTTCACTTACTTCCTGCCTCACAGTGCCCGGCTCGGCCTGGCTCTGCCTGCTAGTCTGCCAAGAGTATGTTATGATTCTAGTTATCAGTCCAGCCCTCCTTCTCTGCATTCCTAAGCTACTGAATCGCATCAATAGTTTCAGTCATCGTCTAGCCTTTACGTCTCCATGTAAGAGAAATACTGTATTTATGGTCATTTAATATTCTTCATCACGCACTACATGTAGAATAATGCATGCTCCAGTCTTAGTGTCTGTTAGCCTTTACCCCGATAACTTTTGGATTCTATCGACATGTTCTCTAAACATCAGATACTAGATAGTGTTTAGGTACATGTCGCCCTGACTCTCCAGACTTCAGGCTCTGCTCCTAGCGCAGAAGTCATAGCCCCCAGCTTCTCCTAGTAACACGTCATTGTCAGTTTGCGCGCACCACTAGGTTAGAGGTCCCGGCTCCTTAGGTAGCCCCCTCCATGTTTCCGCCCCATTTATGACATATTCTGTTACGTTTACATCACATGTCTATGTATACGCCTCCTGTTACACCTCTTTTCACCCTTATCTTTCGCGACTGCTATTGACCACACCCACTGCTCCGCCTATTGTATGTATTATAATGCAACTGTTTTAGTATATATGCTTGTGTATTGTTATTAAAGTTAGCGCGCTCATCCCAGATCCAGCCCCGGCAGCTGCCGGGCTCTGCCATCCTATTCCTGTGCAGGTTGTCCTGTTCCTGTCCTTTATGCTGTATTAAACCTGCAAACTCCTACTACCTCGAATCTTGACTCTTATTTATTGAGCTATCTGTTATTGCTATGTCCAGTAAAACCTAGATCCGGTATTATTTATTTATATACCACAACACGAAAGATGAAGTAAAACTATCGAGAAATGAGAAAATGCTCATAGACGCTCTGTCTAGTCCTCTCCAGTCATATAGATTTTGGCCGAACGTTCTAATCCCCCAGACTGAATATTCGGCACACTATGATACTTGGAAACGTTTGGGAGCAAAACGTACCTTCTGGACTTTCACTGTCGCCGCCGTCACCACACGTTGGAATCTGGCCGGTAGCATTGGGAGCAACACGGAGCTGCCGCAGGGCGCTCCAAAGGATCACCTTCCTGTTCCGGGGGACGAGTGGCAGAGTCAGCGGAGACAGCGGGACCAAACTGAAGCAGGAAAGTGGTCGGGTGGAATTGACGCGGTCAGTTACAACTTCGGCATCTGATACAAAGACGCTGCTGCCATCACAAACATTGGCTCAGGTGCCGATACAGAGAAAAACTGAAGAAGTTGGTCTGCAAGAAGCAGATAGCTCACTAACTGCTGAATCGTCAAGCACCCCACTGTCGATGAACGGGTAGAGGGAGTCTCTTCTGCCCCGAGAATTACAATCAGAATTGGCCCCAAAAACTCGGGCACACAGTGAGCAAAAGAATCCTAAGGAACCCAGGAAACTGGACGGACCCAGGAGAGCTAAAGCACAGGTACGTGAAGGGGAGAAACTTGAAAGAATAATACCAAATTTATTTACAAGCTCCGCCCAACGCGTTAGTACAGAACAAAAAAGCAGTGGGGAATGCAAGGGGGAAAGTGATACTCATTTTCAAACAGGGGCTCAAACAGGGATGTTCTCATATAAAACAAGATCCAGGAAACTTGAAGGGGGAGTAGAAACAGAAACCTTGACTGAATCAGAAAAAGAGCTGCGAAGTGGGGAAAGATCCTCTTATTGTCTGAGAAACCGTCAGCTGGTTAAACAGCTCCCTCCCCAGAAAGAGAGTGTGACCCCGAGAAGTACAAAAAGAAAGCAGAGAGTGTCCCCCAACCTAGCGGAACTGTCAGAAAATAAAAAATCGAAGTCCACGAAGTCGAAAGCACAATGGTTGCTTGTGTCAAAACAAAAATTTAAAATAACTCCCTCCTTAAGGTCTTACTTTAAAGTTCAGCAATCGCTGCAAGTGAGAGGAGGTCATCTCTTTATTCAGAACGAGACCACCCCACCGTCTTCAAATACTGGTGATTGTCTAATCACAATCTCCACGTCTGAGGAGAAGTTAAAAAACCCAACTTCTAGGGGGTTAACAGGAATAACTAGGGGCGAAATGTCAACTAAACCTACTATCGTTCCCTCAAATATAGCTCCAAGCACTACATTATCAATGGAGGCAAATGAGGACACGTCTACGTTGCCTCAAATAGAAACTTCGGAGCGACCCTTGGATCAAGCAAATAATGATCTCCTAGTAGCTAATCAAACTGGAAAAGTCATGGAGATATTTTAGGACAAAATAATGGGAGAAATGAGGGAAAAATTCCTAGTCTCTGAGGGAAATCAGAACAAGATACGCGAGGTCTGTGAAGGCTTGGACCAAAAATTAAATGACCTGGGTGAGAGGGTCACCGCAGTAGAAACAGCAATAGAGACCCTCAGTAAAAAGGTGGTCACAAATCAAAAAGAGATCAGACAAGTGAAAGACAGTGAGCAGGCCATTAAAGAGAAACTGGAATCACTGGAGAATCAAGGTAGAAAAACAATTTTAGAGTACTGAATGTACCAGAGAACTTGGAGGGGTCAGATATAAAAACATTTATTGTCTCCCTTTTTGTAGAATCCTTCCCCAGGACAAAAGACTGCAACCTGATGGAGGACATTCAAAGAGTTCGCAGGGACCCTTTCAGGAAAAGCAAAGAAAGGAAAGCTCCAAGAAAAATTTTAATCAACTTCAAGACTTATACCCTTAAAGAGAAAATACTAAGCGAGGGTCTAAAAAGTGGAACACAAAACAAGGACAACTGGTCTTTCAGAATCCGCTCGGACATATGTAAGGCCACACAAGATAGACAATGGGAACTGGGGCAGCATATGCAAGAGTTAAAATCTCTTGGAGCTAATGTCCAGATGAAATTCTCGGCAGCCCTTAGACAACAAGATGCATAATATAAGGGAGCCCCAAGAGGTAGAGGAATTTATAAATCAAATAAAGACCAGATCCAAAGGGAGAAAACTAACTAGAGAAGAGATCCTTATACAAATAAAAGAAAAAAATAACACCCTGTGATGCAAGGGTACGAAGGTTTGTAAAAGTACTCTGTAATATACTAAAAAAAAAAAAAAAAGTCAAGATATTTGATTTCAAAGTATTTTATTAATAAAGAAGTGACAAAGAATAAAAGGTACATAATATAATAAAAGTGACACAATTAACTGAACATAACCACACAATCAGAGGCCAAAATTGAGGTGTAAGCAAGTAAAAGTCAAGATATAAATGTGCTTCAAAAGACCAAGTCTTAAGGCTTAAGTCTTAAGTCTTAAAAGATCAGTTTAACCAAATTAAAGAAGGAAAGTGATTCTTTTGAAATGAAATAAGTTAAATAATAGTAAGCTGGTGAAACCGGAGCTCAAACAGGTGGAAATACCGCCCAAAAGAAGAAGGGAGGCTGCCTCAGGGTGGGAAATCCAATTCACACAATTATTTTATAATGTAAGTTATGTTAAAACACGGGTGGGGAGCAAATTAGGGGAAAAAAAATCAGAAAAAATATCCTCATAAAACAAAATATAGGAGCCAAATGGGAGTCACTCAGGCCACATAAAATATGCCGTAGCCTAGTTCAGGACCCAGGAATCTTAAAAGAAAAATGGTGAGTGAAAGAAAAATTAACGTCCTCTCATAGAATATCAACGGACTTAGAACTCCTAATAGGAGAAGAAGAATCTTGGAATATCTAAAGGAAACGGAGAGCGAGATTATTATCCTCCAAGAAACTCATCTTGTAGGAGCCGAGTGGGATCAGATTATAGAAAAATTAAATTTGGTGGATGCCTGTATATATACTACGCAAGACTGTAATGTAAAAGGGGTCGCAATTATTTTTAAAAAATCCCTAAAAGCAAAAGTTGAAAGCAAGGCAGTAGATAGTAAAGGAAGATGGGTAGTGGCTAAAATAAGGATAGACGACAAAACCCTCACTATAGTTGGCTACTACGGCCCAAATTTAGACGATCCAACCCCCCTCCAAAAACTCTATATGGAACTCCTATCAACTTCTGCCCCCATAATAATAGGGGGGGACTATAATATTATACTCGATCCTAAATCAGATAGATCACCTCCAACCAATCAACTGAACTTACCTAGAATGAGGGAATGGTTAAGAGTATATAAAAAAGATTTAGACCTGGAAGATATGTGGACACAAAAGGGAGAGAAAATGCACCCTTTTACTTTCCACAATAAAAAATTAGGCCATAGATCAAGAATAGACTTCTTTCTTTTAAATAGGAGCCTCCAAAGTAGAGTCAAAGGCATTGAACATCTTCCCGCACATTTATCTGACCACTCGGCGGTACAATTAACATTCCACTACCTAATAACATTACCCCACCTAGATGGACAGTGGATCGGTCCTTATTTAATAATACACAAAATGTAAACCAACTAGAAATTGCCTCAGTATGCTACTTTGAGGATAATGCAATCGGCACATCAAAACAAATTAGTTGGGATGCTTATAAAGCCGTGGCAAGAGGAAAATGACTTAGTTTGTGAGCGTACAAAACAAAAATAAAGAAACTAGAAATCAAAAAATGGAATCGGACATTAAAGTAGCGGAGACACAACTAGAAAATGAAACTCGCCTAGAACTGAAGGAAGATCTAGAAGGAAAATACCGAAAGCTTAAAGAAACTCTGGCAAACTACTTGGAAAGCATAGTGAGAGAAAAATGGGAAAACAACAAATTAGCCAATTATGAATACGGGGAAGGTTGTGGAAAAATGTTGTCCTGGAGAATAAAAACTGATCAGTCAAGTAACAACATACCATGCATCCAGATCCAAGACCAATCGTCACAAAGCTCAGAAGATACTGTAATAAGACAAGAATTTTCAAAATTCTTCTCTGACAAATACAAAGAAGATACAAATCCAACTAAAGAACAAATCAGGAACTATCTTGAGGCTGTTCCCCTTCCAATGCTAACAGAAGAGGAAATGATAGAATTAAATAGCGAAATCAAGCCTGAAGAAGTTAGAGAAGCTATAAGTGGCCTAAAAAGAGGAAAAGCCGCTGGCCCTGATGCGCTTCCAAATGAGTTTTATACGGCGTTAAAAGACTCTCTACTTGACCAACTGACAGAACTAATGAATAAGGTATATTTGGATCACGAAAAAATTCCCGACACCTGGAATGACGCGACAATAAGCATTATCCTAAAACCCAGAAAAAACCCAAAGTTGTGTGAGCCATATAGACCAATATCGTTACTCAACTGTGACTACAAAATATTTATGCAAGTCATAGCAAAAAGACTAGCTAAGGTAATGCCAAGATTGATTAATTTAGACCAAAAGGGTTTTATAAAAGGTCGGCAAATTCATGAGACATCCATGAGATATTTGCAGCAATAGATGTAGCCACCTGTGAAAAACCTCCCCTTACCATAATCACCTATGATGCAGCCAAAGCGTTCGATAGAGTCAACTGGGCTTCCTAAACGAAATCATTGAAAAAAACAACTTGGGGAAAAGCTTTGGTCATATGGTAAGGGAAGTATATAACAAACCAAGAGCAAAAATAATAGTTAACGGAAATCTGACTAGTAACATCGAAATACAACGAGGCACAAGGCAAGGCTGCCCACTGTCGCCGCTACTTTTTAACCTCTATATCGAACCGTTGGCCTGCTCGATTAGAAATCATCCTCTAATCACACCCTTTAAACATCAAAATTGGTCAAAAAAGGTAGCACTATATGCATATGACCTGATGGTATTCACAGATAATTATGAAGACACTCACCAAGTAATAGAAGATATAATGAAAAACTTTGGTAAAGTTTCAGGTTACTTAACAAATCAAGAAAAAACTGAGGCGATGAGTTGGAACATCAACCCTAATACACCATACAGTAGGGATAAAATAAAATATCGAGGAATTATGCTGGTAAAAGAAATTGAAAAAGTCCCACAACTAAACTTAACAAAAATCGCCAAGGAAATGAGAAGACTTTTTAAAGTATGGACGGGACTGCCACTAAGCTTCTTGGGAAGATCCAACGTAATAAAAATGACCAATATCCCTAAGTTCACTTACCTTTTTAATACAATCCCATTAGAGTTAAAAAAAGAACCCTTAAAGAAGATCCAGGGTGAAATAGCAAGCTTTATCTGGGCATCAAAAGGCACGAGAATAGCCTGGAACAAACTTAGGAGGAGGAAAGAGCAAGGCGGAATAGCTAGTCCTGATTTATTTGAGTACTATAGGTCATTTCAATTCAAGAACTTTAGACCACTACTGAGAAAACATCAATATTACCCAAGCTTCCTACAGAATATGACTGAAAGAACAGACCACTTCCTATTTAAGTTTGGCCACCCAAAATTTTTAAACAAAATAAAACTTAAGATCTTACAAAATGCAGCTAGGCTCTGGATTCAGATTAGAAGCACGGTAAACATACCATACTATAGCACGAAGGCACCAATATAGAATTCTCCGGGGACACAGAATGTCTAAAAGACTCTCTAGCGGTACCACTTAAAACAGCAGGAATAGAAAGATGGGGCCAATTGTTAGTAGACAAAGAGATAATCTTGTGGGATCTACTATACGAACTTACAGATGGCAAGATGTCAAAATTTAAATACTATCAACTAACCAACTGGGCTAAATCATTACCAGAGGATAAAAGGGGCAACGAGAATCTTGAAAGTGAAATGATAAAAATAACACCAATAAAGAAAGAAATATCAAAATGGTACTGGGCACTCATTGAGTCCGGAGAAGAAGACTTTTTAGTCCCGGAAATGACATGGAGGAAAGACATGCCTGGTCAGGATTTGGATTTACAGTTCGTTTGGCAAAAATCAATGGGAAAATGTTGGTCCTGTAAAAAACCTGCTTCACTAAAGGGGAACCATTTGTTCACGATCCATCGAGCATATTGGACCCCAAAAAAACTGCCAAAATGTAAAGGAACCAACATCAAGTCCTGCCCTAAGTGCAGAGAAGCAAGAGCGGATGACACACATATGTTTCAGAAGTGCCCCGCACTATCCAACTACTGGCTGGAGGTTGGTAAGACGTTGAATATGGTATTGGGATCCCATATAACTGTAAGTACCCCTCTTATTATCTTTGGGATATATAACAACATAGATGCTGGCATAATTAAACTAAGTAAAAAACAGGAAAGTTTACTGTTCGTTCTGATACTGCTAGCACGGAGAGAAATCTGTATTAATTGGGTTAAACCAGTACCACCAACTCATGCAAATTGGCTAAACTTTATAATAAAAATAAACAAACTTGATAGGAAAGGGAAATACTCCAAAAGAATACATTTCTGGGAAATTTGGGAACAGTTTTTCCAAATAAATCATTAACTCTCACTGGGCCACTGGTAAATAAAATCCAATGATTAAGGCGACGACAATAATTCTAGGCAGGAATTATTACTGCCGAGTAGCCAAGTTGGCTAGCTTCCCCTCCAATCAATAGAATTATTGAACATGATAAAGGGTGAGTGGAGAAAACTGATGAATCATAACATCGAAAGGGATACTCCCCAAAGACATCTGACAATGACGGGGCAGTGAAGGCAAAGGAAAACGAAAGATCATCAGACTCCCGAAACCTCCTTATCTATATAATCGCAAAATGAGGATTAAGAAAAAAAAAACAAAAAAAATAATAATATTAAAGAGGTCAGTCAATTTATGACCAACTAGAAATTGCTATTTAAAACTTGAATATTTTTGTACATTAAGAATTGTGATTTCCTAATTGTAATTTGGTAGGAATCGTAACTAGGAAATTGTAATCCACAAATTCTGTACATATGGCCTGTAGATCCTTAGTGTGACTTTGGCATGATGATTACTCACAAAGATGTTTGATTCAGATACACTAAAATTAATAAAATGAGATTCATTGCGCAATGCATTTTTTTCACAACTTTAATGCAAACATAAACAACACGCCAAATGTAATGTTCCTGACCTTGCTTTAAAAAATGCAATTATGAATATCATGAATTCAGTCAGTCAGTAGGTCAAAAATATTTATTTGATTCCAAGAATCATCAAAGCATACAAAACCAATCTATGTCCATATTGCAAATTTCATTAATCTAATGCAGATGTTAAAACATATATCAATTACGAGGGACTAAAATACAAGACATGTATACAACTGAAATCTTTCTCCCTTTAGTCTTCGCCCCTATTGCACATAGTTTAATAACATTTTTGCAAATACAGTACAAAGATAACTGTTCAATTATCGCATGCAATGCTGATTTAGGTTCTGTTGCTGTTAGAATTGGCAGATGATTCAATCTAGGACCATGAAAATTAAAACACATATAACATTCTAAAAATCAGTGTTCATAAAACTTAAAAACATTTTTAGAATTTAAGCCCATTCCTTTATCTTATGTGACTTGCAGCCAACAAAAATGTGCTGAGGCCAAATACAATAAGTTGGTGGCTATCAGATTTTAATATTCTGAACGACTCAAAATAGCTCCTGAAGTTCAAGCTTCTGCACAGTGGGTTAATCCACTTGCATCTGGGGGTAGCAAATGCTGCGCAGAAGAATAGAACATGCACAGTGTCCTCATTGGCACCTAGTGTACACAGTGTACATTTAGAGTCTCTGGCCGTCACCTGGAAGTTTGTCCATTTAGCTGTAAAAGCATTGACTTGTAGGATCTCATACATACATTTCATATAAAGTGACTTTGCCAAATGCGGTTTGATCTCATCTAGAAAGAGCTCAAAACTCGGGGTAAATTTAAAAGACAGAAATTGAATAGACCATCTCCCTAACTCCGGATGATTTAAAGTGACTTTGTGCATTATAAATTCCCAGTATATGGACCTGATCTCTCTCTTTGAGTCCGAGGTCAGCAAACTCGGAGTTACCTAGTAACGGCTTAGACCCAACTCGGTGAACAATTTACAGATGTTGGCCAACCAGGAACAGGTGACAAATTTGTCCAAGTACAATACCTTCCTCAAAGTCTGCCTATAGATCTCTAGTTCATCAATTGTCCATAATCTAATCCAATAGGCCAGTAGCCTCCATACCACTAGATGTTCTAGTATTTTTATCCCAATATGGTATGTAAGGGGTATTTTTTGGCAAGCGTGTAAGCATTCTAAACATTTTATTTTCCCCAGTAATAAGAGGCTGAAGGTTTTCTCCTCCCCATATTTCAGATCCATAGAGTATAGCTGATTGGCCTTTGATGAAGTAGAGTGCTGTTTCTTCCCTATAGGAATAGAGTTCTGCATTACGGTTGTACTTGACTTCTTTATTTGGGAGTTCCATGTAAGTTTTGAATCTATTGTAACACCTTGATAAACAAAGCTGGAGACACATTCCAAAAGTACCCCATTCAGTACTAATCTTTTGTGGAAATCTTTGTTTGGTTTGATAGCCATGTACTTGGTTTTGTTAGGGTTTATCTCAAGACCCTTTGTCTTACAATAATTGTCTAGGCTATCAAGTACATTTTGGAGACCCCTCAGTGTTTGTGACAACAGTATTGTGTTGTCTGCAAAGGTGAGGGCACAGATATGAGTGCCTCCGAGCTTGGTGGAGTCATTTAGGGTATAGTGCAGGTATGCTACCATATCATTTAGATATAGTAGGAACAAGGTTGGCGCCAGGACACAGCCCTGGCTCACCCCTCAATGAATTGGAATTTCCTCCGTCAGCTCCCCTCCTTGGCCTCAACAAACCTTCGCAAAGTTACCATTATGAAGTCTTATTATCTCATCTAAAATATTCACTGGGAATTCCTGACTCTGTAATGATTTCCATAAAGGATCTCTTGGAATAGAATCAAAAGCTGCCTTCAAATCTATGAAGGCAACATATAAGTGTCTGTGTTTTATCTTTGTATACTTCCCGGCTATACTAAGAAGTCTGAATACTTGGTCAATTGTACTTATTTTCTGTCTACAGCTGGCCTGACAAGGGTAGAGGATATCTTTCTCTTCTATCCAAGCATTTAATTTGGCCAGGATGTGTTTAGCCTACACCTTTTGGGTGATATCTATCAAGCTGATAGGCCTGTAGTTTGCTGGGTCGTCCCTACTACCCTTTTTGGGGATTGGGACAATCTCAGACCCCTTCCAGGTTTCTGGGATAGGGTCACACCTAGCTATTGCATTGCACAGATGATTCATATATGGGGCCCAATCCTCTGGGGCATGCTTCAAAAGGTCCCCGGGAATTTTATCTGGGCCAGGCGCCTTTGCTGACTTTAAGCTATCTATAGCTGTCTTAGTGTCCTCCACATTGAACTCAAGGTGCGTAATGTGTGCTTCTGGCAAAGGCAGCTCAAAGAGGACTCAGGGGTA
Organism: Lissotriton helveticus; assembly: GCF_964261635.1. Taxonomy (NCBI): domain Eukaryota; kingdom Metazoa; phylum Chordata; class Amphibia; order Caudata; family Salamandridae; genus Lissotriton; species Lissotriton helveticus. The sequence goes on along the minus strand of NC_136061.1, from coordinate 1,636,543,332 downwards.
TGGGGCTAATGCATCTGGTGCTGCGTAGAAATTTTTTTGCACCGTGTGCCAGAATCCAGAAAGTGATCAGTGGTCACCTTACTCACTTTGTCTCCCTGGGCTAATAATTTCCAACATTTGTATTGGTCTCTGGCTTTTCTGGCTACAGTGAGATCACTCCAACTAGCTTCCTCCCAGTTTCTTGGGCATTTATCCTTACTTTTTTGTAATTAGATCTTTCGAATCTGACCTGGATTACATCTTTAGATTTTAAAGCCACAAGGAGTCTGTGTTTGGCATTGGCACATTCCTTACTAAACCATGGATTCGAGGATTCGAGGATTCGAGGATTCTGGTCCAGATCTTGGTTTATCAATACTCCTCTGGGCTTTGGTTAGATGTGTTTTTATGATCTCTGACATTTTTTGATGAATTTGAGTGAACGGAATGGTCCACGGGCACAATTCTGTGCAGCTTGTTAGAAGCTCGCAGAAGTTGTTATATATATTGGTGAGGGGCTCGACCTGATCTAATATTGTTGCCCATTTAACAGATCTTCGATTATTGCCTACTTATGGAAGCCGAGTCTTTTCTCCCCAGTTTGTTGGGTTCAATGCAAACCAGCTCCCCTCTAGACCTAAACATAGTGGGAACTGATCACTTTCACATCTTTTGTCAACCCTGAAATCTTGGATTTTGTTCCAATATGCTATGCTTACCATCATATAATCAATACAGGGGGTGGCCTTTCCTCTAATAAAAGTATTCAAGCACTCATTATCTGAAGGGAACCGGCCATTGTATGCCCTTAACCCTTTTCCAATGGTAAAATTCAGTATTTGAGTTGCAGACGTAGAACATGCCACCTTTTTGTTTATTGTGAGTAGAGGAATTCCCTTGGCCATGTCTTCCTTCTGGAAGATCGTGTCCATTCCAGACATCGGTTTGTAGCAGCAATTAAAATCATCGCCAAGAAGAACCGCTCCATATGGTTCAGTGGCGTCAAGCACTTCCTCAAGTTGACGAATGCCCAGTGCTTCCCTTGTACACCCCCTTGGACTTAGGTAAATGTTAAATAGGTGAGTCAGTGTTCCCTTCTTAGGTCTTAACTTTAATCCTAATATGTCCTTGGAGCCAGAATTCAGTATCTCTATTGTAATATTTAAAGCAATTTTTGCCCAGATGGTCAACCCACCCGACGATCTTACTCTCTTTGATGGAATGGCCCCTATATAAAAAGTTCTAAAGCCTAATTTATGTAAGGGTTCAACCGCCCAAGTCTCCTGAAATAGGCACAGGTCAAAGGTATTAACATAAGCCTGCCAGTCGGGATCAGAGATTTTATGATTTAGCCCAGCTATGTTCCAAGACATCATCTTTAGGGTTTTTGGCACTGAATCGGGGGATGGCCTATCAGGAGTTCTACTTAAGAAACTCTGCCTATTGTTGTCAATATTCATGGAATTATTAACAACTCTTGTCTGTGGTTCCTGCACAAATCGGCGTTGTGTAAAACAAGGGTCTTGCTCTGGACTCAGGGACCTCAAATTTATATCGCTATGTAGGTTATCCTTGGGTGAATTAAATCACAGGTCATATCACCAATTAAATTATCATTATCACCGTCAATATGATAATGACGAATCTGCCATTATTTATTGGTTTGGGTATATGCTGTTATTTAATGGCTTTGTTCTACCTAGTTTTTTTACTGATTAGTACACATGTTGTGAGGTTGGAAGCATTACATTTGGCATGTGAGAAATGTCTATTGTGCAAGTTATGGGTTGTGCAGTTAGCCATAAATAGCGTTTTAATTTTTTTCTTTTTTTTTGTTTACAATCGTAACTGTACTTTACAGTGGCTTTTTAGTGAATGTCAAAGGTTTTATTAAATAAAGCTGTTATAACCAGTCCTAGTGCTTCACTTTTTTAATGCTATACTACATCCAAGGTTTATGAAAATATTCCCTTCCCCACAATCAAATTTCCCAAATGGGAACACATGGCACTCGAGAGAGATTATTTATGCTTTATTTACTAAGGGGCCGATTGCAATCTCGTTCGGAAGGGCTCCAAATGTGATTCGTTAATATCGGATCCAACCGAATTGGCCAACCTTGAGGACGACTGAGTACGATGCGAGGAAACCATTTGGGCTATCAGAATCGGCTCTGAACGTGATTCATGCAGTCCGAGTCGCTCAGGGCTGATACATACAGCCCAATAGGGGCGGTCCCAGAACAGCCCTTCCAAATCGGTTTGCCTGAGAAAAAACGGCTTTGGGAATCAGTGTTTGGGGTCCCGTTGCAGGCCTTCCTTCACCCTGAGGCAACCGTTTGTGGCCCATGGGGAACCCAAGGTACCCCTCTTCCCAAGCATACAAAATGTGGCAGGCACCATGGGGTGCCCACCGCACGGTGCCCATTTTTCCCCAACCACCCCTTTTTTCAGAGGGAGCTTGTGTTCACGTGTGGTACACAGGTTCCGATTGAAGTCAATGGGAATCTGAATGAAGTGAGTCCATAAGCATACGGACACATCGAAATCGATTGCTAGGACTCCACAAATACAATTTGCTAGGAAAGCATTCCTAACCCTATTTGTTGGGAATGCTTTCCTAACAACATTGTAATCAGCCCCTAAATGTCCAAAAATCTGCCAAGCTTCTTTAGTGGTCATATTCACCATATGTCACACTCTTACTATCTTTTTATAAGGCAGGGTTAATGCAATTATATGTGAGCTCATCTAAAGATCGCTGCCAATCATACTCCATTCTGTTGTTTCCTACAGGGTCTGTCTTGTTTGTCTTGCTTGCTTAGTTCTCTAGCCATATATCAGCATGTATTTTTCTGTTTCTTTTTTTAGAGTTTTTCTCTAACAGACTTTTAGATTTCTCTTTCTATGTGCCTTGCTCCACTTATTCTGGGGACTGTTTCGCCCAGCGTTATCTAACCAAACTTTGCACCACACTGCTTATTTTCTCACTTATTGAGAAGTGGCAAGATGGTGTCAGGGGATAGTTACCCATACCATCCCTCTGAGTAAGAAAAGTAAAGAAGGCTGATTGGAAGCCACAGTTTGACAGTTAGCAACGACCACTCAAACCCACCCATTAATACATAAAACATATGTACAAATGTGCGATATAAATACCACGTACATATATGGTGTCAGAAAAATACAATTACAAATATATATATTGTAAAACAACATTACCCCATCATCATCAAATTATTGGGTGGTCTTACAAGGGGGAACAGTTGAAACAACGCGGGCAGAGCCTCGCTTGTTTGACTATGCGATCGTAACAACGCTTGCCTTTACCAGGCATATGCGAGGTTAAGGCAGTGCGCAGTCTAGCTGCTGCAACTGCTGGGCGGAACTCGGAAGCAGGAAGACCTTGGACCTTGGCGGAGGATTCGGTGAGGTAAGTGGGGATGGGGCTGGGTTTGAGGGGTGGTATTTATGGTTTTGGGTGGTAGTTACAGGGCTGGGGAGGCGGGTTTATTTTCAGGGCTGGGGAGAGGGTTGTTTTTAGGGCTGGGGAGGGAGTAGTTATCAGGGTTGGGCGGTCGCGATAGTATCCAAGGCTGGGGAGGGGGTCAGATGGGGGAGCAGATCATTGTTGTGTTAGCCAAGGGTCAAGATATTAGGCCTTAGGGCAGGGGGAGAGGAATGGGTAATCTGGACAGTTTTTAGGCCTTATGGGACGTGGGGTCATTTTTAGGGCCCAGGCGGGTCTGGGGTAGTTTATGGGGCTGGGGGAGGATCGGGCTAGTTTACAGGGCTGGGTATGAGTCAGGGTAGTTTTTTTACTTAGGGGTTATGGTGTTAGGTTTAGGGGCAGTGAAAAGAGTTGAAGTAGTCTTAGGGACAGCACGGGGTGGGAGAAGGTTGGTGTAGTGTTAGCTAAGGTCAAGGTCTTAGACCTTAGAGCAGGGGAGGGGAATGGGCAGTCAGGACAGTTTTTAGGGCTTAGGGGATTGTGGGGTAGTTTTTAGGGCTCGGGGTTTAAAAACATAGGGGCTATGGTTTTAGGCTTCAGGTCAGTGGAAGGGGTTGCGGTAGTTTTAGGGACAGCACGGGGTGGGAGGGGGTCAGGTAGTAAAAGCTAAGGGTATTGGGGTGGGAGGGGGTTGAGGTATTTGGATCTCAGGGCCGGTGGGCATGTAAGGAGTTTGTAGTTTAGGGCTGTGGAAGGAAACTCACACCTTAGCAACGCATGCCCCTTTACCATTCATGTATTTACCACAAAATTGCATGGTAAAGGCATGCGTGGTAAAGAAATGCGTGGTTAAGACGCATTCGTGGTTCAGGCTGCATGGTAGAGGCATGCGTGGTTGAGCCATGCGTGCCTCCATCATACAAACTCATGGAATGGTGTCTTGCTTGCATGATACTGTGGGGAAGGTTCCACCCAAGTGACCACATTTGTTTCTTCCTGTGTGGCAACATCTGAATCCATCCTGTTTTTTCACCTTAATTGTGGAGACCACTGCTTCAGATAGAGCCACTGGGTCAGTTGGGTTGCAAATGCAAGAAAGCGAAGGTTAAGAGCATCCAATATTTTTCTGTCTCATTCTTTGGCTTCCAGCCCAATCAATAAGTTTGCATAGGAGGCTCCTCAAAATCGCCATAAACTGTATCAATGGATAGCAACATCAGTCAGTAAGCACACTGAAATATTTTTTTTCTTAGTCTCATTTTCATACTATATACAATCTGCCACCAGAAATATGTGGGCTGGTGATTTATGCAAAAGATATTCTGAATTGGATTATAAAGTGCCAAATCTCAAGCTAAATTTGCTTCTGACCAGTTTATCTTATAACTATCCCCCTTTCTAGATCAACTCAGTTATTGTTACCTTCAGTTTCCTTATACCAGGATGTCATGTAATTGCCCCCTGGTCTGCCTCACGCACGACGCAGAGGGATATCTGCTACTATACATACCATTTCCTGACTTTGCTGATGTACTTTCTTATTTCGTTCTAGCTCTAACCTTTGCTTTTTATGTCCAGTCCAGTCCATCAAGATAACATCACCCTGGCTTGGTAAACTGTTGCAGTAGAGCCTGCATAAAGCTACATAGTTAATCGATTAATGTTAATGCACATGGATAAAGCAGTATAAAGCACTTTATAATAAGCGAGGACTATTGAAATGTCACAGCTTTTTAGCATACAAGAACAGCAAGAAATACCATCAGGAGAAGACATAATCTGGAAGACAATACCACAGGAATCATAGTGAGTATCCAACTATTTTACGCTTTTGCATTATAAAAAAGTCCATTTGTGTCGAGTACTGACCCTTTTTAATCTGTTTTTGAATGTAATTGTAATGATTTTAAACAATTGCTCAATAACATCTTAAACATCTTAATTTAAATCTTAGGGCCTGAATATGAGTTTGGCGGTACATAGGACCATCAAACTCCTGGTGGCAGTCCAACCACTGTCTCCCTGTGGGACCGCCCACAGTATTAGAATTGCAGTGACCCAGCAACCACAGGACCACTGCGAATGCCAGGGAACCAGGATCCCACAGCATTTGTGCAGCAGTCAGAGGCAGAAATATGCTGGTGGTACCACAGCAGCACTGCCGAGCATATTTCAAGTTGCCTTTTCATGGCACTGAGGTAACTAAAGGAGCCCTAATAGGGCTTCCTGTCACCTCAGGGCCCAGGGGGTGCATGCAGTGGAGGGGAATATGTAGTACCCCCTGGATTGGCATCCCCAGTTCCTGCACGCTGTGGCATGTATGCTACACCGTGCAGGAAGGTGCAGTCGGCGCTCTGGAAGAGGTGGTCTGCATGTTAGGCTCTTGTATAAGCCTAACAGACTGCCATTGTTAGAACAGTGCATGACCATTCGTCAGACCAGGACTGAAGTCCTAATCTGGCAGGCTGTCGTACACCAGTTTGCAACTTCTACTGTAGGACTGGCAAACTAGTAAACGGCCCTTTAATCTTAATCTGTGAAAAGTACCAGAAGGTCAATGATTTATGTTAGCCACTGATTTCATAGTAGATCTTCCTTGAAAATAGAAAGCCATGAATGGAGAACTTCAATACGTTTTTTTTTTTGTATTTGTATTTGTATTTTTGCATTGTATTACAACAACAGACATCAACACAACAAGATTGCTGGTATACACCTCACAGACCATTACATATGTAAATATTATAGCTTTTGACCTTTTTGTTACACCCCGCCTTTATAATTTAAACATGTATTAATTAAGTCTGGCATCTTGCCACATGGCCGCCTAGCAACGCCTATACTCCACTTCACTTTTTCCATCTATCCCCCGTTTCCGTCATTCGAGTGCAAATAGGCCATCATCGGTCTCTAGACCTTGATGGTAGCGGAAACTCCTCCGCATAAAGTTCAAGTTGAGTTTTACAGTGCGCAATGTCCACAACCATGCTTTTTTGGTGGGGCTCCCCCAGTGGAGTGCGACCCTCCGCTTTGCCAGCAGGAGGCTCACCGATAATAGTTTCTTAGTTGTAGATTTAAACGTACTTAACAGGCCCAGCAAGCAAATCAATGGCGTACACATCACCCTCACTTCCACCACCTCAGTTAACACATCAGTAATGTGTATCCAGAAGTGCGCACCCTGGGACAATTCCATGCCAGATGCATGAAATCAGCCTGGTCTATCCCACACTGCATACATTTAGAATCATTTCATAATCTGTATTTACACAATTGCATCGGCGTGTAGTACAACTGATGGAAATATTTGAACTGAATTATCCGCAAATTACAGTTGGAGGTCAGCATACGTAATTGTGCACAACATATTCGCCAATCTTCCTCCTCTATATGCTGTTCTAACACCACATTCATCGACTAACACCCAGTGTGTCGTCTTTTTGTGCAGCTGTGTATAATTTTGCAACTAGGTGTTGCCTTGAAGCGCTGGTCAACAGACACTGTAATGCCCTCAAAGTGAGTGGCTTGCCGAGAAATGACGGATTGTGAGCTCTAACTGCCGCTCTCAGTCGATAAAACACAAATGTAAGTAATGGGGAGTGTCTTCCCTCCGTCCTCCGATCAGTCAAGCTAAAAAAAGTGACATAGTTATACATATCCCTCATAGTATTCAGGTCCAACTTATGTTAAATGTGAAGTGAATTGTCCTCCTGGGCAACCATTATGTCAGGATGATGTAGTAGAGGCAACTCAGGGGTGTACAGTCTTGACTTGTTCGCCCGTCTGGCCATGGCTCTCCAAGCCATCACTGTAATGCGCAGTGTATTGATTTTGGATTTGGGTGCTGAGGTGCGATTATGAGGCAGTATAGCTTTGAGCCGTACTGGTTAGGCATCATCATGCTCGATGGCTATGTGTGGAATAAAATCATTAGGTGCATTCCAGAAGTGTGCAAGTGTGCCTGCGCGCAGAGATAAAATAATTTAAAATCTGGGGCACCAAATCCTCCTTCTGAATACAGTCTAGTTAACACCTCCCAGCTGATTCTCTGTTCCTTCCCAGCCCATGCAAGTGTAATGAATAGGGACCTCGGCTGTTTAAAGAAGGACTCTGTTAACACAATCAGGATATTGAGGAACAAATACAATAATTATGGAAGTAGTACCATTTTGATAATTGCCAACCTGTCAGCCAGAAAGAACAGAAGTTTAATCCAGTGTGCAACTCGATCCTCTAGCTTGGATATCCCCCTCCCATAATTTCCCCGCAGAACTACATTAGGGTCACTATACACTCACACTCCCAAATATTTGACAGGACCTGATGCCCATTCCAGCGGAAATTCAGTGTTGCATCGTTTTGTCTCCAATGTGAGTGGAAGGACTTTTGATTTTGCCCAATTTATACTTAGGCCAGAGTAATGCTTGAATTTTATATATTCTCTGAGTAGTGTGTGAAAGTTGGTACTGGGTCTATGAAGTGTCATATCATCAGCATACAATGAGATGATTAGTGGCCGCAGGTGAAAATTAATCGTAGCAGTCACGTGTTTCTGTTGAATCATACAGGCGAAAGTCTCCATAAGAATCGCAAATATCAGGGGCGACAAAGGTCAACCTTGCCTTGTCCCATTATACACCCGGAAGGCATCCAATGTAGCATTACTAATAACCCTGGGCGGAGTTACGCGCAACTCCGCGAAGTGGCAAAAATTCTCCACTGCGCTACGTGGAGCTCCGCAAGCAGCGAAGTTCCATAGGAAAATGCCGTTCGCAGTGATTGCACAGTGCGGATGCTTGTCCGCACTGTGCAATAATCGCGAATGACACCTTGCACAGTGCAAGCGGTGCCTTCTTTCCCTTTTCTGCAGCTCAAGTAGATTTTTACTCTTGCAGCAGCGTTCTTAACGCGAACAAGCAGTTTATCATCGCGAGCAGTTGCGAGCACAGGCGACCACTCGCAATGACAAACCTGACCACCCGCATTGAGAAATCTCACCGGGATGCTTTTTTCCCACTTTCGAGCTCGCCAGCTTGATGTTGACGATCGTGAATGAGGAAAAATCTAGCCGGAAGGTTGATTTTCCTCACTTGTGGTCGCCAACTTGACATTGACGATTGCGAGCGAGGAAAAAAACTGGAAACTCTGCAAACTCCGTGAGCGAAGCATAGTTCAGGCTTAAATATTAATACACACCTGTGCCATTGTGGAATCATACAACAGTCTGATCCACCCTATACACACCTCAGGCATTCCCATGCGCGCCATCACAGTAAACATATGTGTCCATGCTATATAGTCAAAGGCCTTCACCGCTTACAGCAATACCGAAGCTGCTGGCAAGGTAGGCTCCAGATAGTGCAATAATGCGAAAATAGTATGGCGATCGTGTGTAGTGGAACGTGCAAGTTTGAAAGTCGACTGATCAGGTAGTGCTAACTTAGCCCTCAGTGGCTGTAGCCTGATAGCAATAATTTTGGCCAGGATGTTCGCATCTACATTTATGAGCGATAAAGGTCTATAAGACTCGCACCTCTCTGGAGCTTTTTCTGGTTTGGGCAAAGTTATTATGAGTGCCTCTTTCAACAAGGGTGATAGCACCCCACTATCATATGACTCCTCTTAAACTGCGTGTAGATAAGGGACTAGCAGGTCTGTGTGTCCTTTATAAAATTCCCCAGTGAAGCCATCCAGCCCTGGAGCCTTTCAGTTCAGTAAAGCATTAATCGCCTCCCTCACCTCATCGACTGTCACTGGCTGGGATAGGTACTCCCTCTGCCCCAGCGAGAGCTATGCCAATGCCACATCCTCTAACTATTGATGGAGCTCACTCAGCGTCGCTGTGGTCTTAAAACCATACAGGTTTGCATAAAAAGTTTTAAATGTTTGGCTTCCTTTGAATAGCATGTTGTACCATCCTCATCTACTATATGCATTATGGTCTCAGGTCCTGTATGCAATCTAAGGATTAGTGCAAGACTACACCCAGATCTTCCACCCTCACTGTATACACGAGCAACATGTCTCTTTGACCTAAAGCGTGCCTCTTGATAGACACTGAGCCCGCATTTAGTTTAAAATAGTCTACTGTCACCGTGCGAACTTCCTCTTTAAAAACAGCATCTAGTATCACTGCCGGACAGAAACACCAGATAAACGACGCAGGTGTTAGACCCGGTACCTTCAATCGCAACAGGACTGGGGCATGATTGGACTTCAGCAAAGAGTAACCAATAGTCTAGCCCAGACCAGATTCTATGGACTGTAAAAAACATATGTACCTTCCCTAGTTGCGGGATGTCTCAAGCGCCAGGCTTCTTCCAGGCCGTATTCGTCCATCCCGCCTCGCACCACCCTGGCTGACTGTTTCCCCATCCATTATGTGTCTGCTGAGCGATCCATTACTGGATTTAAGTACGTGTTCAAATCCCCCCCAAATAATATATGTAGGGGAAACATCATGTAATCGATGCCAGACATCTGAAAAAAACTCTGGATCGTCTATGTTTGGTGCATAGGTGTTAACTAGTACAACATCAGTGCCTGCCAATTGTCCATCTGCAATTATCAGCCTACCCTGATCATCAATTCGATGGGATACAAGCATGAAGGGAGTCCCACGCTTAACCAGCAATAGGACCCTACGTGAATAGGTGGAGTATGAGGAGGCTAAGCAACACTTCGCCCAACTGCTGCCTATAGTGTTGTCTGATCGCCCCCCAAGATGCTTCTTCTGCAAGAGGGTTATATGTATATTCTGTCTCTCCAGGTATTGCAGCACTAATCTAACTTTACGAGGGTTATTTAGGCATCGCACATTCCATGTAAGAAAGTTTACACTTCCGTCAACCCGTGTCATAGTGCTTTTTCATAGTGTACCACCAATACACTTGGTGTGCAATAGCGAAGGTGTGTAGTTCGGACCCTTGTGTATGTCTGTGCAGGTGTACCACAATTAAACAAATACATTCCCCCTCCCACTTCAGTGACTCTTACTAGCCAAAGGCATTCCCAACATTTAAGAATGCCCATATGATATTGATATCACTAAACAAAAAAACAAAGTCAAGACCAACGAAATATAGCACACTGTACCAAACTTATCTTGGGGTGTTCCCTCGTGGGGATCGCCAGTAGCCAGCGCTCCCTCCAGTTGAGCGGAGGTGGCCAGGGGCGCAGTCATGAAGACAATCCCTCCCCACCCGCTGCACCACACAACAAACTATGAAGCTGTATAGTATGTTCCATCCTTAGGAAGTGTGGTTCCATGCTCATATTAACAATGTCCCTTGGCTGTTGTATGCACCCCTTGTATAAATCCGGTATTCAAGCTTCTTCTTCTTCAACATGCGAACTACTTCGAGCCTGTATGGTGGTTTGTATTTTCTTCACAAACTCTTTGGCCGCCTTGGGTGTTGCACAAATTTGCTGCTTGCAGTGATGTTCCACTCAAAGACGTGCCGGATATAACATGGCATATGAAATATTTGCATTTTGTAGCAGTCTTTTGTTGGGCAGAATCTCTCGCCACGCCGCCTGCACCGCCGCCGTGAAGTCCGGATAGAAGAAGACTTGGTTACCTTGGTATTGTACTGATATTTTTTCTCTGGACAGCTTGAGGATTGTATCCCTATTGCGATAGTTCAGTAGTTTTGCTATGATAGGGCATGGAGGGGCCCCGGGCGGTGGGCGTCCCACAAGTGAGCGATGGGCCCTCTCCACAAATACCAATGTAGGAAAGCGCCAAACACTTTCTTCAGCATGTTTTCAATGTAAATCTCCATTCTCCCTGTGTTGGTGGACTCCGGTACTCCCGTAATACGGAGATTATTACGGTGGGAGCGCGCTTCGAGATCTTCATTCTTAGCTTGTATGATTGCCAGGACCTGCTCCATATTCATACTTTTCAAGCTCACTGTCTATATTTTGTCCTCTGCTATGGAAATTTTCTGCTCCATCTCTTTGACGCGCCAAGCCTGTTGATCCGATTTTGCCGCCATATTGTCGATTGGTAGGTTCAAGAGTCAATTTCGCCATCAATGGATTTCAAACTATTTTGCATAGATAGCAGTGTAGCTTCAAGGGTGCTGCTCTCCGGAGTTCATGTGCGCTGTACCTCCTCGGATGTGCTTGTGTCTGATGCTTGTTTGTGCTTCGAATGTAAGCTTAGCCTGTGCTTTGTCTGCTTTACCCATGTAGCCAAGTTCCACCTTACCGCTGTCGCACACAGTACTGCCAGTCGTGGTATCTACTTTGGCTCTCTCCGATGCTGGGCGGCTTGTTTGCGATTTCTACAGGCTCCTCTGTCTCCTTTAGGGGCACAGGTCTGAGGTTTCGCAATTTTTCTAACGCAACTACGCACAGTTCAAATGTCTCTGAGATGCCCATTTGTTGTGTGTCTCACAATTAACACAATAAGTAACACTTTCACAAGCGTCTTGCTTGCCCGAAGGTTAGCCTCCTGCCTTGCTTCTGTCCTGTATTGTGTGTCACTCCAGGTCATGGGCCTCCAGCCTCGTATCCTGTGTCAGTCCTCTAATCATTTTCAAATCGCCCTTTGCCGCTCTTCGGTGGTTGCCATGCCTCTAGCGTATCACCACTTCCAGCTCTGCTATAGATTTACTAGGCTCTTATGTCGCAGCAGGCTAAAAGCTCTATCCCTATGCTTAGGCCGGCGTTGCGGCCTCTTTCCAGTCCACTGACACCCTCCATGCTTGGTGTGGGCCCTGGATGCAGGTTAGTGCCTCAGCCTCAATTGCGCACTGCCTGCCTCTCCTCTCCAGACGAGGGCACACCCCTCTGTCTACATAGGTTTAAGAACGCAATACTGCGCATCATCGGCACTTACTGGCACTGGGCCGCTGTCCGCTGCAATTTTATGCTTGCAGGTGCAAGCTCCTCGCCGTCCTCCTCGGGCCTGTGCATAGGCTGACACCGCGGCCTCAAATTATTCTGGCTGGCTCCTCACACGGGAGGCCGCCTTCGCATGCCGGTGGGGCGGGGATGCACCCAGCCAAAGGGAATTTGCATGCAGGCAGTGTAGGGACACAGCGTATTCCCCACCGATGCTTGGCACAGTCTGCCCTAGCAATGAACCTGCAGCTACGGACCGTTCACTTTTTTGTTTTTCCCCTTCACCTCCGGCACAGGCCCAGCCACCAGCCACTCGCTACCTCCCCTTCGCCACTCAGCATCCAATGCTACGAGTTGCTGGGAGCCCCCACACGGTCCATGGCAGCCACTATCTCTGCCAGCAAAGACAGATGTGTGCAGATTTGCAGCAGGTGAGGCTTGGGTGGATTATTTAATGGATTTTGGGAACCCAGCCGGCCAAGCTGTACTAAAGTGCGGCCATCTTGCCAAGGGCTCAATGGCACCCCCTTCAATAAGCTTTCAATGTTACATAAAATAGCTTCTTATCCAGAAATGGTAAAAGCGTTCTTAGAAGACCGTTATGTTTACATGGGGGCTTCTAAGAAAGATCATATCTGATAGAAGCCCATCATTTTTTCTCATTTTTGGAAAGAAATATGTTTGGCACTCTGCCTTCAGGTATTTATTTGCATACCGATAGGCAAACAGGGTGTGATAATCAATCTTTAGAACAACGCACTCATTGTTTTGCAAGCACTACTCAAAGTAACTGGGCGGTCCTCTTACTATCAGTCAAATTCGGCTATCTTACCATTCAGCCGCTGTGTAAACACCCTTTTTTGCTATGTATGGTGTGCATCTCAGAGCCTTACACCTCAATGTAGCTATTTATGAGAATGCACCTGGCATTTTTTAATTGGTTTCTTCCTTGCAAGGAACCTATGAGCTACTACATCAGAATCTGGTAACTTCCAAGGCACAAATGCAGGAATGTACTAACTGTACACAATGAATACATGGATTTCTTTCCAATTTAAAGCTTTATGTTCATTAGTATGAAGTCCTTCTTATTATTATTTACAGTTCTGTTTTGATTTGGTTTCTTCTGTCACTACGTCGGGCAGCAATTCAAGTAAATTATTTTTTAATTATTATAGTTAAGTGATTCTCTTGCTGGGCTTTAACCATTTCTTCTTAGTGTTTGGAATAAAGAGCTGGAATAAAGAGCTGGAGAAGAGTTACATAAATGGAACATTTATGCTTAGACTACCCACCTCTCACTTAAGATTTGCAAAGAGCAACATCTGGTGGTCGGAGGTGTTAACAACAGTCTTTCCAAATCTGTTGCTGGTTCTTCATGTGATTGGACTAATATTTGTAAAGCGCGACAAATGCATGAAGGCGTCTTGGCGATGGAATTCGTTTTCCTGTTAAACTCTCGTTCATTTTAATATGGATACATAACTTCTGGCACAGGAAGCACAGGAAGTGTTCTTCTTGCCATCACAATTTAAGGCAGGCAGCAGGACAATGCAGCACATTGCAACGCTTTTTGAGTTCTAAGTCTTAGGGGTCCATTTTTGAGTTCTAAGTCTTAGGGGTCCATTACGATGTCGGGCAGATTTCCTCCGCCAGGCTGGCGGTGGCCACCGCCAGTCTGGCGGAGGAAATCCGCCCGACATCCACTGCCCAATTCCCTCCACGCCATATTTGGATGGCGGGGGGGACCACGGTGGTGTCAAACACCGCCCGCCTGTTTTCCGCCCCGGTCGCCTTGCAGCCGGGGCGTAAAATGAGTAACATGGTGGCGGTGTCTGTTAGACACCGCCCGCCATATTACAATGGGCATTTACAAATGCTTTTCCGTGGCGGCAATGCCGCCACGGAAAGGCATGCGGAGACTCCCTGCGGGGGCCCCTTGCGGGCCCCCTGGGAAGCCGGGGCTTGGGGGGTGCACATGGGGGGTACCTATGGTTCCCCCCGCATTTCAAAGTGCAACATGGCAGGCACGCGCGGTGCCTGTCATGTTGTGCCTTGAAATGCACAACGTGCATTTTTACCATTGCTGCGGGTGGAATTTTCAGCTCTGCCCGCCGCAATGGTAAATATACCTAATGCCAATATCGGGACCCCCGCCCTGTAGGTGGGCGGTCCACATTACCGAAAATCCTAATAAACCCGTAAATCTTAGCCCATCATGCTGAATTCCCTTGTTTCCTAGAGTTCTGTCCTCTTTGTTTTGTTTCCTTATCTCCTTATTCTTGCCTCACTATGAAAACTATATCTCGCTCACCAAATATACTGCTTGCATCTTCACAATATCTAGACCAATAAGTATCAGAAATGTGCAACCTCATATCATTAATTAATAACAAATTTCAAAGAATTTATAATGTGTCCTTAATTACCTCATCCAAAGCATCCATACTGAGGTGACATGTAATGACACTAGTGATGCCATCGATTTAATTCGCAATGTTATCCATCACATCATGTGTGAGGATGAAAGTAGTGCATTTGGTGGACAAATTGCGTTTTTTATGTTGGGGAGAGAGTAACGGTTGGGTAACTAACATTAACTGGACAATTTCAGGGGATTTTAAATTGTATTCTGTAATCTTAATTGCACATTAACTGTGGCTTTACTGAGATTTGAAAGACATTTTAAAACATATTTTGCAGCAGAAAGCTCATAACATATATAGTTGCTGTTGCGGTATTTCAATGTATAGCTAAAACACTACTCAAGTATCGCAGGATAGTGCTAACTCTGCTTTAATCAACATGCCCGTCTGCCAGAAGCACAGCTCCAACATCGTAGACTCCTGCTCTGTATGCAGCCTTTCATAGTTGATTACTGATGCTCAAAGATGTGAGAGCTTTTCCTTGAGCTAGAAAGAGACTTATTGTGCTAGGGTGGTGATCGAGGTGCCCATGCTTGTTCTCAAGCTAATATTTGCAGTGTAGATTGCATTTTAGCTTACGTTATTTATCGTACAGAGTAAGTTGTATCTGGTTATAGAAACTACACTAGTGACAGTTGCAACAATGTCAATGCACATAAAGCATTATTTCCAATCCATCCAGTAATTTTCGCAAATAGAAAGGTTCCCCTGGTAACCCCTTCCCCTTTGCAAATGCATGCGAAAATATTTTTTAGGGCAGGCAGTGGCCTGCCCTTAAAAATGAAACGAAAACGTTTAATTTTTTTTTTTTTAAATGCATCCCATTTTCCTTTGTGGAAAACTGGTTGCATTTTTTTAACTGCTTTATTTATAAGCAGTCCCAGACATGGTGGTCTGCTGAGCCCAGCAGGCCACCATCACTTGGAGGGCTTGTCATTCCCAATGGGCTCTCAAATTGCTAGAGGCTCATTAATATTAATGACCCTCGCAATTTGCGACCCATTGGGAATCACAGACATGTTAAACACACTGTTGTATATTTTATTTTGCACCATGTAATTTACGACCTGCGATTAGTCGCAAATTGCGAGGCGCAAAATAAAATGGTCGTACATCTGGCCCGTGAATATTTGCTGCCCAGTCAGTATTTTTTCTTATAAAAGAGGTAAAGTACTTTATTACACACATTACAAAATACTGTATGCAAACTAGCAAATATTTATTGGCAATACCTCTGGTGGAAATACCTAGAGTGATACCCTAAAAAGAGCCTCACAGCCAAGAAGGGTCGAACACTAGTGGAATGTTACACATGTCTATTAATCCCCCAAAGTTACCCTGAACCCCCTACACCAAGAGGCACTGAAGGTTTTCACATCAGCAAGCCCTAACCCGTAGAAACATAAAAATCTTCTACATGCTTAACATACCATGAGGAATGCCTTACGGAAATGTCAGGACTACTGGCTTTGTCAGATTGTCAGCATAACAATGAGAGGGAAAATATAAGCTCAAATACATCTCAAAGTAATACTGAAACCTTTCACGATAGTATCACTTATCTTTCACGTAAGATTTGCACATTTAAGGATTTACTGTTAAAATGCACATATCAATAATGCTTCCAACATTCAAAACAATGAAGTGTAGAGGTTTACTTCTACCCTAAGCTTGGTTGCTGAGCAACCTTACCACAGTACCCAAGAACAAATATCCATGCACCCCAAAGCCTCAGAAGTAATGTCTATACTCTGGAAAATCTTCTCCTACCTGGCGGCCAAGACATGGAACTCCCTCCCCGTTCACCTTCGGCTGACCCAGGACCACCTCGCCTTCAGGAGACAACTCAAGACCTGGCTGTTCGAGCAGTAGCGGACCCCTTCCCCCCAAGCGCCTTGAGACCCTTCCGGGTGAGTAGTGCGCTATACAAGTGTCATGATTGATTGATTGATTGATTGACAAACTCTCCCAGCACTCTTTTTGAGACCCAGGAGACTCTGGTTGACAATTCCAAAATGTCACAGGGACACCTTTAGGGGTCTGCTTGTTGCTTAACAGCCCCCACTCTCCACAGATATGCTAGAGGAGGCTCCTGAAGCAGCAATAGCAAAATGTGCAAATTGCTGAATAGCCTCTCAGGCGCTTATGAAGGATTCCTTCACCCAATCAGTGAATAAATCAATCAGTACATTTGTAGAGCACTTCTTGTCACCCTTAGGGTATCCAGGCACTTTCAGGATCCAGTTTATTAGCCGAATAGCCAGGTCTTCTGGGACATTTGGAACTCTGAAAGAGATGGGGAGGTTTATCGATGAAAGGGTAGCTCATTCCATGTCTTCGCTGCTAGCAGGAGCGACCGCTGTATCTGCTACGTCCGATGCAGGGGTGAGAGTTAGAGAAAGAGAAGCAGAGCAAACATGTCTGGTGGGCTTATGGAAATTCAGGCAATGGTTCAAGTAAACAGGTCCACAGGTGTGTAGGGCCTCATATGCATGGGTCGGGAGCTTGAACTGGCATCTTTTTTGTACCGGGAGCCAGTGGAGCTCCCTAAGGTAGGGGGTGAGGTGGGTTCAACTAGGGAGATTCAGGACAAGTCTGACTGCGGCATTTTGTATGGCCTGTAGTTATTGAAGGTGAGCTGCAATGCCTGCATAGAGAGCATTGCCGTAGTCCAGTCAGATGGAAATGAGGGCTTGGGTAATGGTGTGTTTTGAGCTTTGGGGTAGCCATTTGAATATCTTATGAAGTAAGAGGAGAATGAAGAAGCAGTAGGAGAAGACAGAGTTGATCTGGGTCATCAAGGCCAGCTTGTTGCCCAGAATGATGCCTAGGTTCCTAGCATGTGGAGCTTTTGTTTCCAAACATCAGTACCTCTGTCTTGTACATGTTGAGCTTCAGTCAGTTGTCCATATGTGCAACATCTGTCATTCAGTTGTGAAAGCTTGGTGTTGGTCATGTTGAGCTTCAGGCAGTTGTCCTTCATCCATGTGGTGGCATCTGTCATACAGTTATGGAAGCTTGGCATTGGTGGTTTCCTCAGAGAGGGAGAGAGTTGTGTGTTTTCTACGAAGGATATGATGTTGAGTCCATAGGTTTTGACGATGCCGGCCAGAGGTGTCATGTAAGTGATGAATAGGGTGGTGCTGAGCTAGGATCCTTAGGGTGCTCCACAGATAATTCCTTGGGTTCAGAGGTGAAGGTGGACTCTATGCATTCTTCCAGTAGGGAAACAGGCGATCCACCTGATCACCCTATATTAATGTTTTCCTGGTCCTTTGACATAGCTGCACTGCAGCCCCAGAAATCTTTTCTTGTTCAAGTTTTCTTTTTTAAAGTGCCTGCTGTGGCGCTCTTCTGTTCGAATGAGTATCCCAGCCCCTAAGTGTGGAGCACACATGTACCATGCTGGGTCTGCCCAGGTTCCCAGTGCATGCAGCCAAGCAGTCTCACTATCAACTGACAACACTAAGTGCTGGTGGGAGAGACATCTGCTCTCTTTCTCCCACTCCAATAGCTCATACTGGAACATGGGTGGGAGAATGGTGTTTCCTACACTCCATTCCTACTTCTAAGGTTCTTTTGTGGCCCAGCACTCAGACATGGCTGTTGGTGGTGAGTCAGGCCTGTCTCAGCGGACATTGGCAAAGGCAACAGGTAGTGGGAAAAGTGATCTCTTCAATCTGCTTCTGACTCATGGAGCCCATCGCTCCTCACAGGCAATGGGTAGCAGGCCCAAAGGCTCACGGGGCAAAACTGTTGATGTATAGCGAAGAGCCCCTTCTTCCAAAGGTGCTAATTTGTTAGCATAGATTGTAACACGCTCAGCAATGTGGGGTTGGCTGAGGCATTGGTCCTTCCTGGAGGAATGAAAATGTCATATTCTTCTTGGTAGGTAAGGTTTAACTCAGTCTGGGTGCAAAAGAGTCCATCAAGCAGGTCTCTCAAGAAGAGGAGCAATCATTTGTTTTCCCAACCTCGATGTGACAACTTAAACAGTGTTTTCAGCCTGTCACTCCTAGTGACACACTTCAGTCACCAGGAAGGTCAATTTCAGGCCTACTGTGCTCTAAATATTAGGTAATTCTTGAACCTTGTGTTAGGCCCTATCTCAGTCTCTCTGATGAGGGAGATCTCAAGGACCTACACCCCTGCTCTTTGGCTCATCTGCAGACACCTAGGTCTAGTGTCTCCCCTCATCAGCACCCCCCTTCTCCCGAGGCTGCCTATACTGCCTATCGTCACTTCCAGGTCCCATGGACTTCTGGCCACTTGCAATGCATTGCACATCTTGCACCACTCTGGGATTTCTCTGTCCATGGCACTTCCAGACAGATCTGGTCAGCATACGTTTGAGAATAACCTTCTCTTTCAGGGTCCCTAGCAAGACCCTCTTAAGTCCACCAGAGGGAGTAGGGAGGACCATAAAGTTGGCCCTGGAGCTAAGAGACCACAGAGTTTACTGGAGTCCCTTGTCTCAAGGGTCCTTCCTGTCTTCCTTTTTAGTTTATCTTCTTCTCTCAGCCCTCGGCCTCGATTTTCAAAAATTAAAAGATCAAGTCTTGGGACCTCAATCTTGACGTAAAGCAGCACCACATTTCTGCCTTCTGTGCTGCCCACATCAAAAGCAAAGGGCATGAATGTGCTGTATCTAGCAGATACAGTGCATTCTTGTCCTTTCCCCCTGCACTGGCACACAAATGGCTGCCATGTGCCAATGCAGGGACCCTTGTGCGATGGTGCATGGTGTCTGCGTTTTAGGGGTGATTGTTTTTGTGCAGGGAGGGGCGCCTTCCTGCACAAAAACAAAGCATGGAAGTGATTTTCTCTTTCTGTGTGTGCTGCAAAATAGATAGAAAGTGAACACATAGAAAGTGGAAAACATGAGGAGAAATACTTTTATTTCTCCTCGTTGTGTCTTTTGTTTGCCACCCCTGGGGAGGCTTAGGCTTTTGGTGCATTCCCAGGTTTCCAAAATAAATTTGGGAATTTGTCAAATGCCATTGGTTTTATGTGGGAACACCCACCGTAACTCCCATAGCACGCCTCCCTATCACAGGGTGTGGCAATACAGCAACTTGCATTGTGATACCTCAGTCCATGTCTACAAGGCCATGAAAAGTCATGCAGGGTGGCTTTATGTGGCCTTGTAGATATGGCCCTGCTGTGTGCGCCACCAGAACATCACTAAAAGTGATGTTCTGGTGGCGCAGGGGCCTTGTAGATGAGGCGCTTGGTTCACAATATCTCTGTACTGAGCTTACCAATACCCCATCAATTGAAAATTGGTTCCTTCCAGCCAACATTTTAAAAGGGAGTCGCTGATGTGACTGTTGACAGATGTTGTCGTGTTCCCTGACCCAGGAAACACAGGAGACGGTAGGAGTTTCAATGACTTCTTTATTTGCTTATTTGGTACACGCTGGTTGCCCCTCGTTGCCCCCGACCTCTTGCTCCGAGGTCCTGCTCCTAACTGACCCCTGGTCCCCTCCCCTGACCGGATGTGGTGTCCGGTATCTTTGTCCCCACCCTGTGCCTCAGGGTCCCAGTTCCATTCCCACGGCACGACATCTCCCCCTTTGTTGTGAACAAAAGAGAGAGAAAGAAAGAGAGAGAGAGAGAGAGAGAGAGAGAGAGAGAGAGAGAGAGAGAGAGATAGAGATAGATATGTGCGAGAAGAGATCTATCCTTCCTTCATATGCTTGTCCCCCTATTGCCTTTCTTTACATCTCTGTAATCAGTCTCTTTGTCTTCTTGCACTCTCTTCTTGGTCGTTGTTCTCTGACGTCAGTTGGTGATTCCGTTGATGCAGTGTCTTCACTCTGTTCTTGCTTTGGCGTCTCTTCTTCCTTTATTTTTATTTCTCTGAAGTGGGAGCTGTTCCGCGTGATGTGATACCTGCCCACTGATGCCCTGATCATAGGCCCCTTGACTTCAGTCACTCTCAGGGGTTCCTTTGCGAATGCGCTGTCCGACTTTTTTTACTTGTCTCTGTCTCACGAGCACAGTGTCTCCTTCCTTGATTGTTGTGCCCGTCGCGTGTCTTCTCTCGTCCGCATACGCCTTCATTTTTGCTTTCTGTTCCTTGTCTCTTGTCGCGATGTCCTTTTGTTCTGTTTGCTCTGCCTCCTCTAGCTGTGGCAGTCTTGTTCTGCTTGAGCGCCCTAGTACCAGTTCTGCAGGGCATTTTCCCGTGGAGCTGTGAGGTGTGTTGCGATAGTCCCTTAGCACCTGACATAAGGCATGCCCATTTGATATTTGCATCAGCTTTGCTCTTTGTATCGCCTTCTTGATTGTTCCCATGAACCGTTCTGCCATGCCGTTTGCCTGCGGCCATAGCGGCGTTATTCTACGGTGATTTATTCCCAGGTACGCCATGAACTTCTTGAATTCCTCGCCAGAGAATGGTGGGCCATTGTCTGTCTTTAGTGTCTGGGGTGAGCCCCACGCAGTGAACACATCATCTAGCACAGGCAGGGTCGCATTTGCGGACGTTGATGCTACTGGTCTCACTATTAGGAATCTTGAATATTCATCTATGATCACCAGCAGGTAACTTCCTGTTTCCAAAGGCCCATAGAAGTCCACTGCCAGTTCTGTCCACACCGCTTTCGGTAGTGGAGACATTTGCAGTGGTTCGGGCTTTGATGACCGTCCTGTTATTTGACAGATGTGGCAGCGCATCACCATTTCTTCCACCATGTTGTCTAGTCCCGGAAACCATACTTTTTCCCGCAGCATCTTCTTTGTTGCTACAATTCCTCTGTGTGATTCATGTGCCAGCTCCACTGTCCTTTTTCTCAGTTTCCTGGGCATCACTATCCGTGTGCCTCTCAGCATTATTCCGTTTCTGCATTCCGATAGTTCTTCATTTACCCTTTTGAAAGCAAACAGTTTTTCTTTTTCTACCCCTTTTTCCATATGTCTGTTGCTGTTCACATGTCTCCATCTTTGCTGCTTGGTGATCTTCATTGATTCCTGCATGGTGCGATCTCTTTTTGTCTCCTTCTGCAGTTCTTCCAATGTGATTGTTGTTGGGGTGCTGAGTTTCAGTGCAAAGTTGAGGTATTCTTCTGCCATCGTTGTTGCTTGTGATGCCTGAGGCAGAGGGTGCCGCGACACATAGTCAGCTGTGTTGTGCTCTTTTCCTGGCTTGTGAATAATCTTAAAGTTGTAGTCCATGAGCCGGATCCCCCATCGTTCTATCCTGGGCGGTATTTTTGCATTTGTGTTTCCATAAATTGTCGTGAGTGCCTGGATGTCTGTTATTATTGTAAATGGCCGTAGATGAATATGTGGTAGTGTTCGCAGTCCCACACCACTGCCAGGCTTTCTTTTTCCCGTTGCGAGTATCCTTTTTCAACTTCTGACAAGCTCTTGCTTCCATATGCCACTATTTGCCTTGGGGAGTCCCTCCCTTGTTGATGCTGCCCCAGTTTTGCTCCTAGTCCCACTGGGCTGGCGTCTACTGTTAACTCGGTGCATAGTCTTGGGTCAAAATAGGCCAGATGATCCACTGCTGTGACTGCTTGTCTTATTTCTTCGAATGCTTTGCTGCATTCGGCAGTCCACAGGAAGCTTTGTCCTTGTTTTGTCAGCTCTCTTAGTGGTGCACTTACAGTGGCAAAATCTCTGATGTATCTTGCGCAGTAGCTTGCTAGGCCAAGGAATGACCTTACTTTCGCTACATCCGTTGGTTGTTTTGCTTTTTCCAGTGTTTCCACTTTGCTGTGATCCGGCCGCATTCCTTTCCTGGAGAAGATGTGGCCGAAAAAACCCAGTTCATTTTGCCCTAGCTCGCACTTGTCTTCATTCAGTGTCAAACCAGATTGCTCCAGGTGTGAGCACACTTCTCTTAGAGCTTTGTCATGCTCTTCATCTGACTTGCCGAACACTAAAATGTCATCGCTGTAATTTAAACTGTTGTTTATTGGCCTTATTATCTGTCTTATTGTTTATTGAAATATCTCTGCCGCTGATGACATTCCAAAGCTCAAACGTTTGTACCTAAACAGACCTAGGTGGGTGGAGAACGTTGTGATGTACCGAGACTGAGGATCCAGTTCTAGTTGGTGGTATCCTTTGCATAGGTCCAGTTTGGAGAAACGCCTTGTGCCTGTGAGACAGCTGATCATGTCGTCCAATTGTTGTCCAGGATGTCGTTCACGTTCAATGCCTTGTTTGGTATCCTCATGTCCACACATATTCTTATCTTTGAGGTGTCTTTCTTTGGAACAGCCACAATTGGCGATACCCAGGGCGTCTGTCCTTCCGCTCGTTCTATTATATCTTGTCTTAGTAATGCTTCTATCTCTTCAGCTACCTGTGGCTGCAGATGTATTGGCACTCTTCTGTGGTGCTGTGCGACTGGCCTCACTGTCTCGTCAATGTGTAGTGTTATTTGTCGGTCTTTCAGCTTTCCTAGCCCTCTTAGTAACTTGGGGTATTCCTTCAGAATGTTTTTCTTTTCTGACATGTTGTATGTCATTGCCATAAGACCCATCACTTGAGCCGTGACGTTGCTCAGTAAGCATGGTGCCGGAATGTCTCCTTTCAGTACGTGTATCTCTTCAGTTGTTTTTTGATCTTTGTATGCCAGCTCTTCTTTGAATTTTCCCATGTTTGTTACTGGTGTTTTGGCCCCCCATGTGAATACTCTGACTCGAGATGGTTTTAAAATCGGCTTTACTTCCATCTTGTCATATTCAGAGACGCACATAATGTTGCACGTTGCACCACTGTCCAGGACAAATTCTGCTTCATGTGGCCCGACCTTGATGTTCACTGACTCTGTTTTCTTTATCTTTTTCTTGTCTATCAGGCATATTCTTTCATCATCATCATCTTCCTCATCTGTTTCTGACTCTGCGGTCATGAGGTACAGTCGTTCCGTATTTTCTTCTACTTCCTCTTCTTCAGATTCTATTGATGAGCTTCTTGCCCCTGTCTCGACATGTCTGATGTGTCTGTTTGTCGGCATTCGTGCTCTTCCTGGCCTTCCTCGGTCATTTCTGAATTGTCTCCCTTGGCACACACTGGCATAGTGATCTCTTCCATTACACTTCCTGCAGGTCTGGCCGAAAGCCGGGCATGGGCCTCTGTGCGGGAACTCTAGTCCGCACCTGTAGCAAGTCCCTTCTGACTGTTTTTTCACCGTCTGGTCATTTTTTTCTTTTCTCCAGCCTCTTGAGCGGTTGTTCGTTATTCGCTGAATGTGTTCTGTGTCTCGTCCTTTGCCACGTTCCATTTCGTTTGCATGTGCTGTCGCCCGGGCTTCAGTCCTCCCTAGTGCCAGAATGTTTTCTAGTGAGATCGGTTCCTTTAGGATCCTTGTGCGAAATTCGATGTCACGACAGCCTTCAATGATGCGCAACCTTATTGCCTGTTCATTGTCAAATTTGTCAAAAGCGCAATGAGTCACCAGCTTCCGCAATCTGGTTGCGAAGTCATCCAGAGACTCTTCTGCTTGTTGGACTACAATCATGAAGGTGTATCGTTCAAAATCAACGTTTCTCTGCGGATCAAATTTATCTGTCAAACACTTCTTTAGTTTGTCATAGGTGGCGATCTCTTCTTTCGGCAGAGTTACCATTATGTCCTCCACTTCATCTCCCACTAAGTTTACAAATAAGCCTCTCATCTTTGCTTTAGTTACATCCGTGGCTTCCGCATAGTTTTCAAATCGTCTTATCCACATTTCCCATCTAATTTCTGTTTGTTGTTCAGAAAGGCTGAATGGTAGCGGTCTTCTGTATTGTGCACTTGGTTTTGGGTCTGTCATTTCTTCTTTCTTCCTTCTTATATGTCTTGTCTTTCTTTTCTATCTTCTCTTTCTTTAATTTCTTTAATTTTCCCAGTAATTTATTTTGTGTTCCCTTTGTTTTTGTCTTATTATTTCTTTAATTCCTTTATTTTTTATTATTTCTTGTCTTTGCCTGTGCTTCTTTCTTCTTTTTCCTTGAAATCGGCGTTTTTTGACAATTTTCGTGGCTTACCTGACCTCAAAATGGCCGCCCGAGTTTCCTGCTTGCTGATTGGCTCCTGTGCCTGACTTCAAAATGGCCGCCGAGAGTCTCGCGAGACTTCGCAGCCAATCGCGGTGTTGCCTGACCTCAAAATGGACGCCTAGACTCTCGCGTGAGCTCGGGCCAGTCCTTTAAACTTCGCGCTGCTCTGCATGGCGCTTACCGGCACAGTCAGTCTTCTCTCGCGGCGGTTGGGGTGGGCTCCCACGTCGCTGCTCTTCTTTGTTGGCGCTTTTGGCAGTTATCTTCTTCTGGGCACAATGCGATCCAGGGTGGGCTCCTGGTATAAAATAGCTGTTTTCTTCCGATGAGCACGCAGATGGGTGTGTCCCCTCATTGCCAGATGTTGTGTTCCCTGACCCAGGAAACACAGGAGACGGTAGGAGTTTCAATGACTTCTTTATTTGCTTCTTTGGTACACGCTGGTTGCCCCTCGTTGCCCCCGACCTCTTGCTCCGAGTTCCTGCTCCTAACTGACCCCTGGTCCCCTCCCCTGACCAGATGTGGTGTCCGGTATCTTTGTCCCCACCCTGTGCCTCAGGGTCGAAGTGCCATTCCCACGGCACGACAGATGTATGCCTGCTCCCCTTGCCATACTTGTCAAGAATGTGACAATTAATCAGCCTATGCAGATTTATTTCCCACAGCTTCTTCTTCCCCCAAATGGGCATGTTGTTTAATAGGTAGGCCTTTGATGTACCTATTCGCCAGAAGAGTAAATAATTTGACCCATCAGGGTATTACAAAGCCTGAATCTCATTAAGGGGTGATATGGGAAATAATGCAAAACCAAAAGTATATGGCGGAGCACAAATATTGCTAAATTAATATTATATTTGTAATGAGAACATTTTGAAAAATATAGAATGTGACTTTAATCCTTTCTCTATGCTGAGCCAATGTGATATTAATATTTTGGCACAGCTTTCCCCTACAATCTGAATACAGTAAAGCTCTACAGACTTACAGTGAAGCATTACAGAATCACAATCTAGTAGAGAAGAAATGGGGATATTTCTTTTTAGATGCCCAATTAAATTCCTGCACAGGTCATAACCAATTTACTCAAGGCCCCACATGTGACACACTATCGGTGCCCAGATCCCAGAGGGAGTTAGACCGTAGTCCTATTCTCTCAGCCCGCACATACATGTGCACAGTTGCTCTTGTGTAACCAGCTCAGAGCCTCCTAAAATAGATGTGCTGAAGTAGGCCCTAGGAGAGTAACTTGCAGAAAAGATTCATCCATTTTACCAAAGCTAACAATGAGTTAGACTAAATTAGTGAGACTCACCCGCAGCAGTGATCGAAAAACCAATGGCCTGGAACACCTCTCTCACACCCCCTTTCTACTTATTTCCCTTAGTTCACATTTCCCTTACCCCTCTGCTGGATGTCAGGAAGACAGAGCTCCCCCTCATGAGACACTGGCTGACTGTCTACCCAAATGATCAGTTTGATCAGATTGGGAAGTTCTTCATCCTGTCCAAAGAGAGAGGATTTTTTCTTTCTGTTTGACACAAGAAGTCTTTGTGGATCTGTAGATTTCCCAGTCCCTGCACTAAGCTTTGATTTCACAAATGTCATTGCTTGGTTTCCATTGCTGTCCTCTCTCTTGGTAACAATCAGGTCCAACACATGGACAGGGGGCTCAATTATGACCAACCCCCGGACTGCCATTGCAGCGGTCGGGAGTATGCCGCTAAGCAGGCAGCATGCTGACTGCTACATTATGAGTTGAACTCCGGGATGGCGGTGTTGCGACAGTGGTGCCATGGCATCAGCATGATTCGGCTCATAGAGAGCCTGCAGCACGTGCTGTGGCACTGCTTTTTGCATGCTGGTGCACTGTGTACCATGAACCATGTTGTGCATGGCATAGAGTGCCCGCACAACAGTGCAAGCAGAGGGAGGCACAAAATGTGCCGCCATGTCCACACCCATGTACGAGAAAGCCCTGGGGCCCTTTTTGGGTCCCCTTACCTGCTTCCTGCCAATGTTTTCATGGTGGGGTCCCCGCCATGAAAAGGTCAGCAATAAGGCAGGCTGTGATCTGAACAGCGGTACCGGTATCAAGACCCCGATTTCCCCACCACCGCCCCGTCAGGCTTCAGGATACTGGCGGTGGCAGCGGTCTTGCACTTGGCTTGCGTTGCTATGACTGCCAACCTCATAGTCGGGCATTCAGGCCATCAAGGAGGCGGCGGTTGAACCGCCACCTGAACGTATGGCGGTCTTGGGACCACTGTACTCGATATTAGGCCCAGAGTCAGGTACCTCCAGTATTAACCTTCTCTTTGTATAGGTGGACATACTATCTGAACTCTAAAGAACTTAACGTGTCCTTCCTCATGAGAATGCGACCCTTTCTCGTTTCTTTTTAATTGGTTCGCCCCGCACCATCTTAAGACTGGATGCAGGTGCAAGGAGAGTGGGGTTTTTCGCCAGTCAGGGCTGAATTCCATTTAAAAAAGGCAAGGGGGGGAAAAATGTCTAAAAAAGATACAACATCAGACTCAAATCACAGAAAATGAGAAAATCTGCATCCGCAGGTTCGTCTGTAATTCTGCAATAGTCGCCGACTTCAGGGCGCACTGCTGGATATTGTTTTGACCTGACAATTGTGACAAAATGGAGCAGTTTTGCATGTGTATAGAGCCCAAATGCAAATGGCAAAATGCTAGCACATTTGTGAAACGGCTTTCTAAACTATATGTGCTGCGTGGTAAAAATATTCTTTCTCAAAAAAGTATCTGTCCCACACTAATGTTGGGGGTATTCTTATCCTCCACTCCTGTCGTTCAGAGGAGGACATTATTAACCTTTTACAGAATAGAAAGAGGGCATTTTTTTCACCCACTCTCCACCCAGTTAAGATGCCTTCTGATAGATTTAATCATAAGAAACCAAGCCAAGTGTTCTGAATTATGAATGTGGTTTTGCACACGTAAATGTGGATATTTGCATATACAAGTCTGAATTACATAAGCAAATAGATTTGAAAATAAGCCCAGCAAGTCGAATAAAGAGAGACAAAAAAACAGTAAATACAATTTCTTTAGTAATGAAATGGACAAACTTCAATCACGTTAAAAAGGAACCACGCACATCAACCACGTGTGCATACTTAAGAGTTGTTGTTATTGTTCAGTAGTACTTATAGAACCCATCTGCCATATGAAACCGAACAGGATGCACAGCTAGGTGCGACTCTTTTGTGCATGAGAGGAGGTAGGTGTATTTTTCTTTTTTAATATTCTACTTGGCTTTGGTTTGCCTGAACTCCTTCCTGATGCTGGAAGAGGGACATTGAGGAGGTGCAGAGGGTACAGAGAAGCAAGCCTAACCAGGATTTCACCATCAAAGCAAATGCATCCAATTAACAACTATTAAAGCCAAATGTTATGGCACCGTGCACATATCTAGAGGAAATTAATCTTAATTATTGTCGTCTGTGTACATACACACACAGGAAACAAGTCACATTAATCTGCATTACAGCTAATACACAGTTGGGGCATTATCTATTCTGACTGGAAATTGACTACTGGCCACTGCATATGTAGCTGTAATGCTAACACAAGTAATTAGAGTGCGGAGAATTGCAAAGTCAGAGTTTGCTTCATATCCCATTAATCAGCTGCATGCAGGGATGCTGCTTCAGAAACCTGAGCATGCAGAGACATTTTGGTTTTCTTAAGGTGTGCGAGAAAATAGAAGTTAAACATGGGGAGGCCCAGAAAAAAAAGATATACGCTAAGTACAAACATAATATAATGAAATAGAGGCAGGTGCACGCAAACGCAAGGGGCAGGTAAACTGTTTTAAACTTAAACAGAAAATTCGAACCCA
Organism: Lissotriton helveticus; assembly: GCF_964261635.1. Classification (NCBI taxonomy): domain Eukaryota; kingdom Metazoa; phylum Chordata; class Amphibia; order Caudata; family Salamandridae; genus Lissotriton; species Lissotriton helveticus. Next base: position 1,636,514,750 of record NC_136061.1, on the reverse strand, counting down.
TTGAATGCTGATTTTCAACACGGCTCTAAAAAAGTGTCGATGCCTTGACAGAACTGTGCTGTTGACGACTGGTCACATGTACAGAAAAATAAGAAAAACATGCTTGTGGCATGAAGGGGAACTTCCTGTGTTAGAAGTCTCCACAGTGATGACTTGGTCATTGATAAAAGGCAGAGTTGGCCAGAGTTCCCGTTCGTGAATTGGCTAATTAATTAATTATTCGGCTGGTATTTCTGTGGGGAAAGAATAGCTTAAGATAGTAGGGTGAACAGACGACCCGGATTTCCTAGGAAAGTGTACCGACGATCTCCTTCATTTTAAATTAATGTCCCGATTTTGGGACAAAGGACAAGTTATCCTAAAAGGACGGTCAGAAGGTATGCTCTTAAGTAAATTGTCTCTTTCAGTCAGTGGCTGCATGCATGCTGCAGCAGATGGGGATATAAAAAGTCAGATTGGGGGTGGAGGGCAGGGGGGCTCAGGGTAGAGGTCATGGCATAGCTAATGTTATCTATATGTAGCTTGTAAATGTGTATACACACACACACGTACACTTACCACGTGTGTGTGTGCATGCGTGCACACATTTACTAGGCTACCCAAAATTGGGACAGATCATACATAAAAGCAAGGTAACGGCTTTAGTCATACTTTTCGGTCTGGCCTGACCCGGGTTTCTCTAATCAAAATCAGGTCACCCTATAAGATAGGTCTACTTTTTTTCACTATGATTAAGGTTATGTTCAGTTGAAATCACTTGTATTGACAATGGAGGCCTCACATTAGAAATGAAAGGGGGCATAATGCATGCCTATCAATTAAAGAGACAGTCGAAAAGGCTTTCTTGGTTTGGACGATAATTTGCTGCACTCACAAATTTACGTTTGTAAATTCCTTTCTATAACGTCTGTGCACTGAAAACTACATGGATTCAACTGCTCTTCCCAGATCTTACTATTTAAAGACAATTCTGCAGCACAGTATTTGCTATCACTGTGAAGTCAGATGGTTTTCTTAAATTAGATGCAAACCCAATCCACAAAGTAAAGCCAGAGATTTAAGGTAGTCGCGGTCAATCTTTGAGCCTCCTAGAACCCTGTAAGTGGTATACCATACTGATCCAGTATTGGCTTTAAAAATGATTATAACACATTTTTATTTCTCTCTCTCTCTCTCTATCTCTCTCTCTCTCTATATATATATATATATATAAATATATATATATAGATAGATAGATAGATAGATAGATAGATAGATAGATAGATAGATAGATAGATAGATAGATAGATAGATAGATAGATAGATAGATAGATAGATAGATATAGATATATATGATGAGGGCGGTGTCCTATGCGCCTTCAATTGCCAAAGCCTCTGAAGAGCAGCGGGGATACTTCGAAACGCGTCATGCATCCACGGCAAATTGAACTGCTTAAAGCTATTGTTGTGCTGGCGGACTGTATTCCATAAAGGATCTTCATCAGCATGTTGCCGTTCGAGTGCACCTTGTACGTTGGGTACTTTGGAGCTTGGATAAGTACGCAGCACACCCTGCTGTGAAGGAGCACCACCCCAGGATGTGGGGGCCATGTGGTCTGTTATCATGCAGGACGACTTTGTGGGGCAGCAACAGATTTAGCATATTCACCGGCAAACCGAGGCCCATCTGGGGGCTATGAATGTTACAGCAGCAACATTGCATGCTCCATCTGGAGACAAAGGACACTACAAGGCCCATAATGCTCTACTAGTCGTGGCAGAGCATCCCATCCAGGGTATGAATTTGAGCATTTAAATGATGAGAGCGGTGTCCTATGCGCCTTCAATTGCCAAAGCCTCTGAAGAGAATTGGGGACACTTGGAAACGCATCAGGCATCCACGGCAAATTGAACTGCTTAAAGCTATTGTTGTGCTGGTGGACTGTATAACATAAAGGCTCTTTATGAGCATGTTGCCATTTGAGTGCTCCTTGGAGCTTGGATAAATACGCGACACACCCTGCTGTGAAGAAGCATCACCCCAGGATATGGGGGCCATGGGGTCTGTTATTGAGCAGGCCGACTTTGTGGTGCTCCGACAGATTTAGCATATCCACCGGCACAACGAGGCCCATCTGGGGGCTATGAATGTTACAGCAGCAACATTGCGCGCTCCATCTGGAGACAAAGGACACGGTAAACAACCTTTACAACAAAACTTTTACAACGACCTACCATTACAACGCAACTTTTACAACGCAAACTATTACAACGCATTGCTCTGGGGGGCGCTCTAGGATAGGGAATAGGTTAATTTACTATCCAATAACCTTCCCTACTATCCACGGGGACTGGAGTTGGAATAGTATATTAAACTATTCACTATCCAGCGCCTAAAAGCATTATGCGTTGTAATGGTATGCCTTGTAAAAACCGCGTTGTAAAGGTAGGCGTTGTAAAAGTATGCGTTGTAACGTCATACATCCAAAGGACACTACAAGGCCCATAATGCTCTGCTAGTCGCGGCAGGGCGTCCCATCCAGGGCATGCATTGGAGCATTTAAAGGATGAGGGCAGTGTCCTATGCGCCTTCAATTGCCAAAGCCTCTGAAGAGAAGTGGGGACATTTCAAAATGCGTCAGGCATCCACGGCAAATTGAACAGCTTAAAGCTATCATCGTGCCGGCGGACTGTATACCATAAAGGGTCTTCATGAGCATGTTGCCGTTCGAGTGCTCCTTGTACGTATATATTTATTTATTTAGAGAGGGAGAGAGAGAGACATATATATTCAGTAAAAAACATTCAGAAATCTTCAGGAAAAACTCAGTGTATTAAACTCAAAGAAACACTGAAATTCACCAGTTATAGTTATCTCAAAAGACTCTTGGAAGCCCAACCATCAAAAGATAATTTCTTTTAACCCTTACTATATCAAAAACGAATTTACTCCAAGCATAATCAGTGGACCAAGATCTACTTCTGAATGGAATTTGGTGTAATTCCGTTGGGACCTCCTCTTTTTTTTAGCCCCCCTGCTTAGCGGAGCACCCTGAATCTTTCCAGGAAGGAGCTGCAGTAAGTGATCCTTCTTTTGGAAAGTTTTAGGAAAATTCATCAAACCCGGCCACAGTTATTAGCAAACCAAAAAACACTTTGTCTATGGAAAAGCAACACTAACTATAACTACCTAGGGGTGACAATACATATATGTATATGTGTGCATATATATATATATATATATGTGTGTGTGTATACATACTAGGGGTGGGGCGGCAAATTCCGCTCCGCTTGCTGATTTTGGGAAAATTCGGCAATTCCATGTCCGCGCGGAACGCAAAATTGCCGAAAATTCTGCGATCCACGGCGTAGCGGAATTTGTGAGTAGCGGTATTGCACAAAACATTGACATCTTCTTGGATAAGTATGCAGGGCAGGATTTGTTCTGGCACGATGCTCCTGTCCCAAAAATTTAACCTCAACATGAATCACTTACAGATATAAATAATGCAGGTGCCCGACTTGCAGCTCAAATTCAGTAACCCATTAATCACCCCAAAAAGTTTGTGAGCACGGTCGAGGCTGGGCAGGTGTGCTTTCTCCCCACATCTACCATCAAAAATGAGCTGGTATCCTTGATGGAAGTCTTTGCATCCATGAGTTTCTCGAGCACAATCCCCGTGTAGTTCTTTAGACCAGGAGGTTCTTTTGAGCGCAATCCGCATGTAGTTCCTGTGACCAGGAGGTTGCTTTAAGCGCAATCCTGTGTTGTTCCTGTGACCAGGAGGTTCTTTCAAGCGCAATCCCCGTGTAGTTCCTGTGACCAGGAGGTTCTTTCTCCTCATCTGCTGCTCTGATCGCTCTATGACCCTTTATAAACAAGAGGCAACTGAACTTGCATAGAAGCCCCGCCCGTTTGGCCCCGCCCCACATACACCCGTGTAGTTCCTTAGACCAGGAGGTTCTTTTGAGAGCAATCCCTGTGTAGTTCCTGTGACCAGGAGGTTGCTTCAAGCGCAATCCTGTGTTGTTCCTGTGACCAGTAGGTTCTTTCAAGCGCAATCCCCGTGTAGTTCCTGTGACCAGGAGGTTTTTTCAAGCGCAATCCCCATGTAGTTCCTGTGACCAGGAGGTTCTTTCTCCTCATCTGCTGCTCTGATCGCTCTATGACCCTTTATAAACAAGAGGCAGCTGAACTTGCATAGAAGCCCCGCCCGTTTGGCCCCGCCCCACATACCCCCGTGTAGTTCCTTAGACCAGGAGGTTCTTTTGAGCGCAATCCCTGTGTAGTTCCTGTGACCAGGAGGTTGCTTCGAGCGCAATCCTGTGTTGTTCCTG